>NC_064931.1:25897516-27128784 GCF_023897955.1 Schistocerca gregaria | reverse complement strand
AGTAGACTTCTCTTGGCCAGAAATGCCTTTTTTGCCACAGCGAGTCTGCTTTTGATGTCCTCCTTGCTCCGTCCGTCATTGGTTATTTTACTGCCTAGGTAGCAGAATTCCTTAACTTCATTGACTTCGTTACCATCAATCCTGATGTTAAGTTCTCATTTCTACTACTTCTCATTACGTTCGTCTTTCTCCGATTTACTCTCAAACCATACTGTGTACTCATTAGACTGTTCATTCCGTTCAGCAGATCATTTAATTCTTCTTCACTTTCACTCAGGATAGCAATGTCATCAGCGAATCGTATCATTGATATCCTTTCACCTTGTATTTTAATTCCACTCCTGAACCTTTCTTTTATTTCCACCATTGCTTCCTCGATGTACAGATTGAAGAGTAGGGGCGAAAGGCTACAGCCTTGTCTTACTCCCTTCTTAATACGAGCACTTCGTTCTTGATCGTCCACTCTTATTATTCCCTCTTGGTTGTTGTACATATTGTATATGACCCGTCTCTCCCTATAGCTTACCCCTACTTTTTTCAGAATCTTGAACAGCTTTCACCATTTTATATTGTCGAATGCTTTTTACAGGTCGACAAATCCTATGAACGTGTCTTGATTTTTCTTTAGCCTTGCTTCCATTATTAGCCGTAACGTCAGAATTGCCTCTCCCGTGCCTTTACTTTTCCTAAAGCCAAACTGATCGTCATCTAGCGCATTCTCAATTTTCTTTTCCATTCTTCTGTATATTATTCTTGTAAGCAGCTTCGATGCATGAGCTGTTAAATTGATTGTGCGATAATTGTCGCACTTGTCAGCTCTTGCCGTCTTCGGAATTGTGTGGATGATGTTTTTCCGAAAGTCAGATGGTATGTCGCCAGACTCATATATTCTGCACACCAACGTGAATAGTCGTTTTGTTGCCACTTCCCCTAATGATTTTAGAAATTCTGATGGAATGTTATCTATCCCTTCTGCCTTATTTGACCGTAAGTCCTCCAAAGCTCTTTTAAATTCCTATTCTAATACTGGATCCCCTATCTCTTCTAAATCGACTCCTGTTTCTTCTTCTATCACATCAGACAAATCTTCACCCTCATAGAGGCTTCCAGTGTATTCTTTCCACCTATCTGCTCTCTCCTCTGCATTTAACAGTGGAATTCCCGTTGCACTCTTAATGTTACCACCGTTGCTTTTAATGTCACCAAAGGTTGTTTTGACTTTCCTGTATGCTGACTCTGTCCTTCCGACAATCATATCTTTTTCGATGTCTTCACATTTTTCCTGCAGCCATTTCGTCTTAGCTTCCCTTCACTTCCTATTTATTTCATTCCTCAGCGACTTGTATTTCTGTATTCCTGATTTTCCCGGAACATGTTTGTACTTCCTTCGTTCATCAATCAACTGAAGTATTTCTTCTGTTACCCATGGTTTCTTCGCAGCTACCTTCTTTGTACCTATGTTTTCCTACCCAACTTCTGTGATGGCCCTTTTTAGAGACGTCCATTCCTCTTCAACTGTGTTGCCTACTGCGCTATTCCTTATTGCTGTATCTATAGCGTTAGAGCACTTCAAACGTATCTCGTCATTCCTTAGAACTTCCGTATCCCACTTCTTAGCGTATTGATTCTTCCTGACTAATGTCTTGAACTTCAGCCTACTCTTCATCACTACTATATTGTGTTCTGAGTCTATATCTGCTCCTGGGTACGCCTTACAATCCAGTATCTGATTTCGGAATCTCTGTCTGACCATGATGTAATCTAATTGAAATCTTCCCGTATACTTTCCAAGTATACCTCCTCCTCTTGTGATTCTTGAACAGGGTATTCGCTATTACTAGCTGAAACTTGTTACAGAACTCAAATAGTCTTTCTCCTCTTTCATTCCTTGTCCCAAGCCCATACTCTCCTGTAACCTTTTCTTCTACTCCTTCCCCTACAACTGCATTCCAGTCGCCCATGACTATTAGATTTTCGTCCCCCTTTACATACTGCATTACCCTCTCAATATCCTCATACACTTTCTCTATCTGTTCATCTTCAGCTTGCGACGTCGACATGTATACCTGAACTATCGTTGTCGGTGTTGGTCTGCTGTCGATTCTGATTAGAACAACCCGGTCACTGAACTGTTCACAGTAACACACCCTCTGCCCTACCTTCCTATTCGTAACGAATCCTACTCCTGTTATACCATTTTCTGCTGCTGTTGATATTACCCGATATTCATCTTACCAGAAATCCTTGTCTTCCTTCCACTTCACTTTACTGACCCCTACTATATCTAGATTGAGCCTTTGCATTTCCCTTTTCAGATTTTCTAGTTTCCCTACCACGTTCAAGCTTCTGACATTCCACGCCCCGACTCGTAGAACATTATCCTTTCGTTGATTATTCAATCTTTTTCTTATGGTAACCTCCCCCTTGGCAGTCCCCTCCCGGAGATCCGAATGGGAGACTATTCCGGAATCTTTTGCCAATGGAGAGATCATCATGACACTTCTTCAACTACAGGCGACATGTCCTGTTGATACACGTTACGTGTCTTTAATGCAGAGGTTTCCATTGCCTCCAGCATCCTCATGTCGTTGATCATTGCTGATTCTTCCGCCTTTAGGGGCAATTTCCCACCCCTAGGATAAGAGAGTGCCCTGAACCTCTATCCGCTCCTCCGCCCTCTTTGACAAGGCCGTTGGCAGAATGAGGCTCAACTTCTTATGCCGGAAGTCTTCGGCCGCCCATGCTGATTATTTATCAAAATTTAGGCAGTGGCGGGGATCGAACCCGGGACCGAAGACGTTTTGATTATGAGTCAAAGAGGCTACCCCTTTTTTACTCTTTTTTGTTTTTTGTTTTTTTTTATCTCATTTTGTTCACTTGTGTTCGTTTCATCTGCTCGGGGCGGTCGTCGTGAGACATCCGGTTAAGTTCGTTGTTGATCGATTAACTCAGTTTTTTTTATTACAGAGGGTAGCTAACCCTTTGACCGAACACGCTGAGCCAACGTGCCGGCTGTCCCTAGACCACGGGGTCCCATACAGACGAATAATATTCTAAGACTGGACGAACTAACGTATTGTAAGCTATTTCCTTTGTTGAAGGGCTGCATCGCTTCAGGCTTCTACCAATAAACCGCACTCTGGAGTTTGCCTTGCCCGTTACTGGTGTAATCTGATCATTCCATTTGACATCATTTCGAATAGTCACACCCAAATACTTGACGGATGTTACCGCTTCCAAAGACTGGGCATTTATTTTGTACTCGTACATTCAAATGGTGCATATGGCTCTGAGCACTATGGGACTTAATTTCTGAGGTCATCAGTCCCCTAGAACTTAGAACTACGTAAACCTAACTAACCTAAGGACATCACATACATCCATGCCCGAGGCAGGATTCTAACCTGAGACCGTAGCGCTCGCGCGGTTCCAGACTGTAGCGCCTAGAACCGCTCTGCCACTCCGGGCGGCCCTCGTACATTAATGGGGATTTTCGTCTTGTTATACGCAGTAGGTTACACTTACTAATATTGAGAGATAACTGACAATCATTACACCACGCATTGATTTGTTCACAACTTTCGTGTAATACTATTTTCCTGAAGACTACATCATCATCGGCAAACAGTCTAATCCCGCTGTCAATACCATCAACCAGATTGTTTATGTAAATCGTGAAAAACTGCGGACCTATTACGCCGCCCTGGGGAACACCTGAAGTTACGCTTGTTTCTGTTGAATTCACCCCGTTCAGGACGACGTACTGCTCCCTGTCTGTTAGAAACCTTTCTATCCAACCACATATGTCATCAGATAGACCGTAAGCGCGCACTTTTTGGAGCAAGCAACAGTGCGGAACTGAGTCGAACGCCTTTCGAAAGTCAAGAAATATGGCATCAACCTAGGAGCCGGTATCTAGAGCCTGTTGTATATCATGCACAAACAGGGCCAGTTGTGTCTCGTATGACAGCTGTTTCCTAAAACGGTGCTGATTTCTGCAGATGAGCTTCTCAGAGTCTAGAAAGGTCATTATATCTGAACACAAAATATGTTCCATGATTCTACAACAGATCTGTGTCACTGAAATTGGCCGGTAATTATGTACATCCGATTTTCTCCCCTTTTTATAGTCTGCTATGACCTGGGCCTTCTACCAGTCCCGTGGAACTTTCCGCTGTTCCAATGATCTCTGATAAATGATAGGTGAGAATGGTGCTATATTTGTAGCATAGTCAACACATAATCTTACGGGGATACCGTCTGGGCCAGATGCCTTCCTGGCGTCTAAGGTTCTTAACTGTTTTACAGTTCCAGATACACTAAACACTATGTCTGCCACCCTTGCGTTTGTTCGATAATTGAGAGGGGGAATGGTGCCTCAGTCCTCTACCGTAAACGAGTTTTTGAAAGCTAAGTTTCGAATTTCGGCCTTCTGTTTATCATCATCAGTTACATTACCTGTACTGTCAGCAAGAGAAGATATTGAATTATCTGTAGCGTTCATAGATTTTACGTACGCCCAAAATTTTTTTGGGTTATTTTTTGATTATGAAGATAAAATGTTGCTTTCAAATTCCTTAAAAGAATCTCTCATTGTCCTTCTGACAGCTGCTTTCATTTCGCATAATTTCTGTTGTCAGCGGGGCAGTGACTACGTTTAAAACGACAGTGCAAAATTCTCTGCTTTCTCAGCAACTTCCTAATACGTTTGTTGTACCAAGGTGGATCCTTTTTGGTAGGCAAATACTTCGCTAGCACATGGTGGACAATACCTTTAAATTCCGACTAAAGATGCTCATTGTCTTTGTGTCCAACGGTGAATGCTTGGAGATGATAGTTCGACCTCTGGGGACGATCAGCTCAGCAGTGAGGTGGGTAGCAATATGTTTGAGGAAATATTGGAGTGACGCCGAAATAGTTCAAGAGAAAAATGAAGAAATAATCGAAAAAGATTAAAAGAAAGTTAGAGAGATTTTGAAAACGTTCTAGCAAAATTGGGAGAAATTTGGAGAGAAATTAAAGCATTTTCTTAGGTGCATGAGTGGACGCTGACAGAATTTGTCTGGCCAGGTAGAACGAAATGAAAAATTCTTAAGAATGCTCAAGACTTAATAAAGAAAAGTGAAGCAATTAATAGGGTAGAAAATCCAATACAACATGTAGCCGAAATTGTTACGAAATAGACCAAAAGTACCACCAAAGAAATAAAACAACAAAAAATTGAGATTAAAAAATAACAGATTTACGATCTGAATTGGGAAAAGAGGTTAAAAGGGAGATAACAATTTTACTGGAAAGTCAGATCATATAGAAATTTAAATACTCAATGCCCACGGGCAAAACGTGTAAAATTAGATAATTGTAGAAGAGAACGTGTCGTTACGTTTTCAAGAATAAAGAAGAGTAGATTGTGCAACAGTAGAATATGTCACTGTCACAACTTTAAAGCAAAAGGTAAGCCACACCCAGTATCATTTAATAAAAATTTTGAAGGCGCGCTACTTGAATGCTAGGATAATATCACGAAAGCCGGATGCGTATTCACCAGACTGGGAATGAAAAGCATTATCATGGAGAATAAGAGCGGGAGTTATCTACATATAAAGCTGTGTACGCATCATATTTATAATTAGACTATAAACTACCGTATAAATGATACCAACGACAAAAGGAAAAACAAGAGAGACAAAGGAGAAAAACTGCAGGATAGTTTATGATAGTGTAGTACTATTTTATATTGAATTCGGAAAGTCTCACTAGTACACGACATCTATATAAACAGTCTGTTACAATATTTGTCGATTAGCTATTTAAAGAGTCATACCATATGACAAAAATGAGTCAAGTGCGAACAGATCTTGCGCTCTCAGGTTTCCTTACAGACTTAATTATGTGAATAGACAGTTCAGCCATCCCTGGAATCTAGAGTCTCGATGATTTTGACTGTTACCTATACCGACACTGACAAGATATGGCTACCAGCAATTCCGAGGGTTTCCAGAATGTTTCTTCCTTTTATATAATTAGAAATTAACAATTTTCGGATTTTTCCTTCACTGGTACAGTAGAACATTGTTTCTTGGCAAATTTCAAGATTCTGCACTGAGGTGAAAAAACTCACTGTACATCTCCCGATCTCGTGTTGGACCTCCCTTTACCGGCGTAGGGCAGCAACGTGATGTGTAATGGACTCAACAAGTCGTTACAAGTCCCCTGCAGATATATTGAACCACGTTGCCTGTATACACGTCCAGAATTGCGAAAGTGTTGCCATTGTAGAATTTTATGCACGAACTGACGTCTCGATCATGTTCCATATATGTTCAATGTGATTCATGTCGGGTGATCTGAGTGGCCAAATCATTCGCTAGAATGTTCTTCCAACCAAACGCAAACAGTTGTGGCCCAGGGACATGGCCAATTGTAATCTATAAAAATTCCATCGTTGTTTCGCTGGAAATGGTGTCCAAGTAGCTAAACACAGCCATTTTCACTCAGTAATCGGTTCATTTGGAGCAGAGGACATAAAGAATTCCATGTAAATACACCCGCTCTCTTTTATGGAGACACCAGTAGCTTGCACAGAGCCTTGTTGACATCTTGCGTCCATGGCTTCGTGGGATCTGTACCACACTCCAACCATGCCATCAGCCATTACAAATTGAAACAGGGACTCATCTGAGCAGGCCACGGTTTTCCAATCATCTAGAGCCCAACCGATATGGTCACGAGCCCAGGAGAGACGCTGCAGACAATGTCTTGCTGTTATCAGGGTCACTCCCGTCTGTCGTCTGCTGCCATAGCCCGTTACTACCAAATTACTTCGCACTGTTCTAACGGATGCGTTCGCCGTAGACCCACATTGATTTCTGCATGTATTTCACGCACTGTTGTTAATTTGCTAGCACTGACAACTCTACGCAAACGCCACTGCTCTCCGTTGTTAAGTGAAGGCTGTAGGCCACTGCATTGTCCGTGGTGAGAGGTAATACGTGAATTTTAGTATTCTCGGCACAGTCTTGACACTATGGACCTCGTAATATTGAATTCCTGAACGATTTCCGAAATGGAATGTTCCATACGTCTAACTCCAACTACTATTCCGCGCTGAACGTATGTTAATTCCTGTAGTGAGCCTACAGTCACATTGGACACCTTTTCACATAAATCACCTGATTACAAATGACAGCTCCGCCAATGCAATGCCACTTTATACCTTGTGCACCCGATAATATCATCTGTATATTTCCATATGGCTATCCCACGACTTTTGTCACCTCAGTGTAAGTCAACGTGAATTACCGTATAGACTTTAATGAGTGAGATCACAATTATCAAAATATGTGACAAAAATGACCATATCGTTTGATTGCATTGTTTTAGAAGAGTGAATTATTTTCACCTCTAAGGGACCTTAGGCCTTAGTATGTGACGTAAATTTCAATTCAATAAGTTCATCCCTTCCAAAAAAGAAGGTACAGACAGACAATCGGATAAAATAGGCCAAAAAATTTATTTTCTCGTAATATTATTATACATCAACAATTTTCTGTTTTTTTGCTTCACTCGTTCTGTGATAAGGCTCATCTTGCCAAATTTCATGATTCTAGATCAACGGTAAGTGCCCTATAGGTTTTGATGAGTGAGTTTGCGAGTGTCAAATATGTGACAAAAATGGCCACATCTTTTGATTGCGTGGCTTAAGTTCTTAAAAGTTTACACCACCAACGATCCGTCGACCTTAGTATGAGACACAGATTTCAACTTGGACTTCTACCCGTTCCTGAGAAAAACGGATCTCAACAGTTAGACGGACAACAGAGCGATCCTATGAGGGTACCGTTTCTACCGATTGAGGTACGGAACCCTTTAAAACAGTCTAGTTTTGACAAATGTGTCAGACACACGTATGGTCTAAGTGTCACTGTGTCAGTGAGTGGAGTTGATCCCTATCTCCTTCACCATTTTCGAAGGTGAATTTTATGAAATACAATATTTGACATAAGCGATACAATACTGAACGTTTTATAAAAGGTGCGTTCCATGAATTTTACAATTGCATCAATTAGATGTCTGTCATACAATGAAGAGCCAAAGAAACTGGTACACCTGCCTAATGTCGTATAGGGCCCCCGCGAGTACGCAGAAGTGTCGGAACACGACGTGGCATGGACTCGACTAATGTCTGAAGTAGTGCTAGAGGGAACTGACACCATGAATACTGCCGGGCTCTCCATAAATCCGTAAGAGGACGGGTGACGGAGATCTCTTCTGAACTAATGTAGAAGTGACGCGATCTTAAGATTATGTACTGTAGTGCTAACATTTTAAGTTTGACAAGACCAATATCTGGCATGTGTGAATTTAATTTTATATTGTGACATTTCTAAACAAGACTACATTATTATAGCCGAAACCTAGGTAAAGTTTCTTTGCTTATGCAACTGGAGGTTGAAATTTAATATAGTTACGCCAAATAATGTTCATGTCTGGGGAGTTTGGTGTACAGCGGATATGTCTAAACTCAGAAGTGTGTTTCTGGAGCCACTCTGTAGCAATTCTGGACATGTGAGTTGTCGCATTGTCTTGCTGGAAATGCCCAAGTCCCTCGGGATGCACATTGGACCTGAATGGATGCAGGTGATCAGCCAGGATGACTATGTACATGTCACCTGTCACCTAGACGTATCAGGGGTCCCACATCACTCAATTGAACACGCCCCACACCATTACAGAGCCTCCACCAGCTTGAACAGTCCCCTGCCTGCTTATATGCAGGGTACATGTATTCATGAAGTTGTCTCCATACCCGTACGCGTCCATACGCTCGATACAATTTGGAACGAGACTCGTCCGACCAGGCAACATGTTTCCAGACATCTTCAGCCCAATGTCAGTGTCGACGGGCCCAGACGAGGCGTAAAGCTTTGCGTCGTGCTGTCATCAAAGGTACACGAGTGGGCCTTCGGCTCCGAAAGCCCATATCGAAGATGTTTCGAAGAATGGTTCGCACGCTGACACTTGTTGATGGCCCAGCATCGAAATCTGTAGCAGTTTGCGGAAGAGCTATACTTCTGTCACGTTGAACGATTCTATTCAGTCGTCGTTGGTCCCGTTCTTACAGGATCAGTTTCCGGCGGCAGTAATCAAAAGATTCTGCCATTTATATAACATATTTTGATACTCTGAAACGCAAAACATCAAACCTATATATGAACTCTTCCAAAATTTCATTGTCAAAATCCCACAAGATGGAGCCAAATTTGGTACCTCGTCGACAACCCCTTGATATTTTCGCAACAACTTTCTTAGAACTGGCCTGGAATTCCTGCCACCAAACGATCAACAAAGCTGTAATATTGGGGATATTTAACTCGAAAGATAGGTAACCGAAAAATAAGAAGGTACCAATGACTGTGTGTATCATAATACTGCTGCTCTATAAATCGAAACACCAACAGCCTACTTCGACGATGAGCAGTTAACAATATTTGAGAGCCACCTTTATGGCAGCACCGAAATATTTCCCTATTCTGAATACAGATTGCCTCTGGCGGCTCCCCAATATCTCCCCGTGGTATTATGAAATATTGTACAACAGGTGCTCGTGGATCTTCGACAGAGCACTTACCAGACACATGGGTTGATTGGTGCTGTGCTCTGTGGTATGCTTATCCGTAATTTTGTTGGTGATGATAGAACACGACTGATTCCTTTTCTTAGTTAGGCAGTCGCTAAAGAGTTTTCCTCAACACAGAGCAAACTTCAGAAACGGTCTTTTTGTTTTCATCAGGGTCTTTCCGAGTTTTAATTCGTTTATTGCCTCCAATATAAGGGACTGTCACGTAATCATTGTGATATAGTTCTATTATGTCGGTTTAGTACAGTACTGCTCTCCTAATTGTCATCTCGAAAAAAAACATAGATCAGGTAATCTACAGGAACCCCTACAGCTGCTCATGATATTCCAGTCTTCTGTGGATAGAGTAGACAAGACGAATTGTCATTTGATTTTATCCATAAGCATTTTATAAGGAATGCCTCAAACATTCGTCTGAAGTTTATCTCTCACAAGTCTCTTCGAACGATTTGACTTTGGACGGAACAGTTCCCCTTCATGTTCTAACTTCGTAAGTGTACTGTAACCTTTCCGCATATGGTGGAAACTCTCACAGCCTTCCACCATATGGATATAATTGTTTACGTAAAGGAAGGTTACGAAGAATTTTCTTGGATACACGATATTTACAAACATGGTGCAGTATGGAATTTCGAGGGTGGTGTGTGTCTTTGATTCAAGAAGAAACAGAAAGATAGAGATTTACGATTCAAATTGTGTGTTTGCTGTTAATAATATAAAACTTCTATTAAGTTGGATGCTGAGTGAATCATTTTAAAATAAAAAACAAAGCCTGTCATTACACTGCGCAAACTTTTCTCCCGAACATCGCGGCGCGCACACAATAGCAGCACTACTGAGCACTACCCCATCTCTCCCCGCCCCCCGCCCGAGCGGTGTAACAACGGAGTGGTTAGCATACTGGACTCGCATTCGGGAGGAAGACGATTCAGACCCGCGTCCGCCCATCCTGATTTAGGTTTTCTGTGATTTCTCTAAATTGCTTAAGGCAAATGCCCGGATGGTTCCTTCGAAAGGGCACGGCCGTTTTCCTCCTCCGTCCTTCCCTAATCCGAGCCTGCGGTCCGTCGGTAATGACCTCGTTATCGACGGGGCGTTAAACACTAATCCTCTCCTCCCTCAGAGCTTAGTGCATATAGAAGGGGCGGGTTTCACATACAGCCCATCATCAGGTCTCCACGATGAAGCAAAAGAGCTGCAGCAGTAGCTTGGGAGAAGACGACGGCTGAAGCAACTGCAACTGCAGCTGCGGAGGCGGCGGCTGTCGACCGCTTCTGCTTAAGTATTGAAACATTTTGGACTTGCGAGTGTCTCTGTGTTCGTGACCTGTCTCGTTACAAATGATGATTACGTGTGGTGAGAGGAATGGTCCTACAAAATGGCGGCCGCTCTTGCAGTTACAGAAGAGGCAGATAAGCACGTTTCGGGGGAGGAATGCCCCCTCCCATCACTCCTTGTAAAAGCAGACTGCCTTGTGGCTGTAGGGGTAGCTGATGTCAACCGTACTCTGCAT
Source organism: Schistocerca gregaria (assembly GCF_023897955.1). NCBI lineage: Eukaryota > Metazoa > Arthropoda > Insecta > Orthoptera > Acrididae > Schistocerca > Schistocerca gregaria. The sequence continues at coordinate 27,117,631 of NC_064931.1, read as the reverse complement.
AAGTAATAAAACAGTTTTTGTGTGTTCGTGATCTGAAGTGTTATGGATTTCGTGCGTGTGTGTGTGTGCACAGGTATTCATGATCTGAAAAGTTAAGGATTTTATGTTACGGATGATGGTGAACTGATGAACGATCAGTGGGAGCAGCTGAAGTAGGAATTGCAGGAATCACCTGCAGCCTGAAGGTCCACATGGCAACTGAAGGGTTATCATGCTAAAGGGGCTACATAACAAAATGCAATTTCTAGGTCATTCAGAATAAACTTTAAGCAAACAAATGTATATAAATATGCTTTCGGAAGGAAAGTTGTCACTTGGCATGATGTAAAAATATCAAATAAACATTGACTTTTCAAAATTAATTTGCGCTGAAGTATTAAGCGAGCTAAATCCACCAAACAAGTTTCGCAATATTTCCACCTGTAGCATTGATTTTATAATTTAGTCTGGACATAACTCACTGTAAAACTGTTTGTGCACATCAGGCATGTGCTCCCTTATGCTTTTAAGTTTTCTTCTCTGGATACAATCCGTTTTGGATTTAGTGACCTCACTGAAGGTGATCGTTATGAAATCTTCACTTCGCCACCCTATTTTCGAGACTCTTATGATCTCACATCCCTCCCTTTCAAAAAACGTGTTTCTAAACTAAGTTACTCCATGTGTGGTGATTTTAAACTGTCAGTCAAAACTCACATTAACATTAGTTACGTTAATGATCATATCAGCTGCTTACTGAAAAACCACAAAATAACCCCATTCATGCAAAAAGATTTATACGATTGATTATGGAGAGATGTTGCTGTGATGTTCATTATATCATCAGGAATAAAACGCTTCCACAAATTTGCTCACTCATCCATAAAGAGTTACCATTTCTTCTGTTATGTCCGTCTGCTGAATTATTCATATTGTTTTTACTGTCCGTTGTACTGTCAATGAAGACACGCAAAATGACAGGCTAAAAAAACGGCAGAAGCAAATGAATGTGAATAATCGCCATGCCTGGTATTGCCAACTCGTGTGACACGTTCTGCGCTTACACCAGTTACCACGAACAAGTCATAGGATTAACCTCTAACGCCATCTACTAGCTTCCGTAGCACCCACATCAACTATAATTGCAAACAGCCATTTTAGTATGTAAAAGCTGTGTTCACATACCACCTAACGAAGCAGAAAACACAATTTATACAAAATTGGCGCTTATCCCCTTTAGCATGATAATCTTTCAACTATCGAAATTGTTGAGGCTGAGAGGGGAAGCCCATATTCACCTAGACTTGACTCGACTGGGACTCGTCGAAGATGTACATATCTCTCACTTTCAGTATAAATAAAAAACAGCGCTTACACGACGTTTGTCTGCCCAGGAATTTAGGACTGCTGTGGTCTCTATAACCAGCAACTAGATGCTGATCACAGTTGCCTCGGCCCGTACCCTGCCTCCCGTGAAGTACAGTTGGCACCAAACATCTTTGATAAACGCGACGCGTAAGCTACACTAATGTAATCTAACACTTTATGGACAAACATATCCTGTGTCGGGTAGTGAAATAAATAAGGCGGTATCTTTTATCATCCGCGTGTAATGCCGACCACGCTCTTACTTAACAAAGTGTAAATTTTACTTGCATGATATTCATGGGAATTATAAGCATCATCGAACTGAAGCCCCAGTCAAACTTCAGGACGTTCTACAATTTGAGAAACAGAGACTCAGTATATCAACTCACGAATATAGCCTGGAGAAATCGAAAAACAAGCCTCATAAACTTGGTGTGAAGAAGAAAAGGAATAAGACTGAACATCAAGTTTTTCGACCCCTCGACTGCTCCTCATTCGCAGGTCCAGACGAAAACCATTCTCCCTTGTTCATCACTGACGGCACTAACGAGGGAACATTCCCAAGTGTCAATGAATGATCTTGATGCAAATTGGCGGGTGAGGCAAAATAATGCAATAAGTATTGTTTTGTTTGTGCCCAGTTTCACTTTTAATGGGTAATACACACCCCAAAAGGTAGTTTGGTATATCAGGTTTAGATGAAATAGCTTCAGAACCACGAAATATAGAAAATGAGATTCATATAAAAGTTGAAATGTAACTAACGTTTTTGAAAGCTGTATAATCAGCTTTCGAAAGAATTTGAAAATTTGCCTCTAAATAATGAATCAGTTTCACAAATGGAGACTTTTTTACGACATAAATTGAAGAAATTTTCATGTCACATATACCCATGTGTACGAAAACTCGATTCTGTAATACCATTTTTGGAAACGATATTGAACACAGTGTGCCATTGGAGTACATGATACATATGTAATTCAAATATCTGAACGTCCATTATTATTCTAATTACTTGTTTTATTTATTTTGGTTTATGTTTTAAACTGCTACATTGCAGTGTATTTTTTTCGTGTTTTAGTTTATCGTTTCACACACACTCATATTTTGTTGTTTGCATATAATAAGTAACCCATTATTATGATTCGAAAATGAGAATCAGTAACACTTACAACGTAATGTTTTTTATTCCATGCACAGGAAATGAAGGAAATTTTCTTCCGCACTTGCAAAGACAATGTCAGTCAAATATCTTTTTACTCGCTGAGACTTCAGCTTATCAATTTCCAGGCCATCACAAGAACATTTGGGGCACCATAAAGAGATTCTCGAATTCCAGGTCCAAACTCTCAATTAGTTACATTTAAAACCATGAAAAGAAAGGATATCACATACAATCAAATAGGCCGGACGGAGTGTCCGAGCGGTTCTAGGAGCTTCAGTCTGGAAACGGGCGACCGCTACGCTCGCAGGTTCAAATCCTGCCTCGGGCATGGATGTGTGTAATGTCCTAAGGTTAGTTAGGTTTAAGTAGTTCTAAGTCTAGGGGACTGATGACCTCACATGTTAAGTCCCATAGTGCTCAGAGCCACTTGAACCATTTTGAACCTGATCTCACTCCCTGTGATTTCTGGTTGAGGGGACCATTCACACGTGTGCTTACCGGAAGCTTTGCATATCAAAAGAAGTAACCAGTATACCAACGAACATGCTTCGTTCTGCTGTGCAGAATGCAATCCTGCGCTTTCAGACTCTTCTGGACACTGATGGGCAGTTCAATGTGTCTCTCTCCTGTAGGTCGGGTATGACACGCTGCCGAAGCATATCGCAGTAACGCTGACCATTAACACTGCATATCTTTGGTCCTTGAGCGCCATCCTGTTCAGAAAAGAATGAACGTAGCTATAAAACCTCCCCATACCGTGTCACGTTCACCATACACTGGAAGTTCATGCACAGTGACTGGAGCTGAAGATCCCCACACTCGGCGATTCTGTGTGTTCACCTCACCCGTCAGAGAAAAATGAGCTTCGTCTGCCGTAGGATGGTCCAGGACCAGCCCTCGTCAATTTCAGTCCTTCCTTGTGCTTCCTTGTGCATCCTGTGGTGCAAGGTGCTGTACGATATTGCTCTTGTACGGATACAAGTTGAGAATGGTTCGAACCACTTTCCGTAGAGTGGACCACGGGATGCTCAACTGTAGTGACACAGCACTCGCACTGCCTGACGATCGGGAATTGCACGCAGCATTGTCTACCACAGTAATAGCGATTTCATCAACCACTTGTTGTGCAACCGGTCGTCGGCCTCTTTCTGGAGCGACGCTCGTTCTCCAGTTGATTCGAACTTCTACATGATACTCCGTACAGCATGTGGAGGAAGAGGACCCTTCCGTAATCCTTTCAGCCGGAGATATTCTCGAAGTACAACTGCAGCATTAGTGTTGCTTTGGTCATAGAGATTCACCAATAGCCGGCCGAGGTGGCCGAGCGGTTCCAGGCTCTATAGTCTGGAACCACGCGACCGCGACGGTCGCAGGTTCGAATTCTGCCCCGGGCATGGATGTGTGTGATGTCCTTAGGTTAGTTAGGTTTAAGTAGTTCTAAGTTCTAGGTGACTAATGACCTCAGCCATTAAGTCCCATAGTGCTCAGAGCCATTTGAACCATTTGAGATTCACCAATAATGCCCTGCTCCTTTTGTCCAAGCTCATGTTGACACATCAACAAGTGCGCTGCGACTGGTTAGACGTGTGAGACTACGAGACGATGACTGACCCCGGCACCTGGTGGCCATAGCTGGAAATGGACAGTGGCGTTGACGCTTGGAAATCATGCACCCCATACTCTGAACATTGATCCTACCAAGTTTGGAACTCGTACGGTAATTAGTTTCCGTGTTATAACGTGTTAAACAGGGAAATTTAATCATAACCACCCAGTAAAACAAAAACATGTACAACAAATAATTAGAATAATAATAAGCATATAAATATTTTAACTGTATATGTTGCACATACTTCGATAGCACGTTTTGTACAACTTATTTTCCAAAAATGGTATTACAGAAACCAACTTTATTACACATCTATGTATTTGACATGAAATTCATTAACGGCTGTGGAGTAATTTGCTAACTTTCAGCTTTTTTCCCAAAGTTGATTATATGGTTTTCAAGGAAGTTAGTTACATTTCAACTAATATATAAAACGCATTTTTTAAATGTTTTATAGCTTCGAAGCTATTCCCTCTAAACCTAACATGCCACATTTCCTTAGGGATGCGTTTTACGCCTTAAAATTGAAACAGGGCACAAACAAAATGATACGTACTTAGTTACTTTGCACCCTCTACACACCCTTAAAGTTTCATCAAGATCGTTTATTGATACTTGGGAATGTTCCCTTGTAAGCAAAATTACTGCTGGATCAAAAGAAATGCCCTGTCTTACTTTCTCCCTGTTGACTCCACGCATTCAAGCGTGATATGTATTTGTACTAGGTGTCTGAATGGCTTTTCTGCGAATGACCAATCAACACAGCCCAAGAGAGAGTGCTCTGTTCAGGATTCGGTGCGTGTCGAAATGCCCGCTAAGGTGTAAAAGCTCTTACAGTTTCAGAAATTTTCGTACAAGGAGTGAGTAGAATTTGTAGTGCATGTAGATTTTGATCGTATTCTGGTTCCTGTTGGTGGCTGTGAGCGAAACATCGCCGTCTCCCATACAACCCTAACAGAACAACATGTATAGCGTGCTGCAGTATATCAGGTTGTATGTTCATATAACTCGAACCTGTAATTATTTTAAATCCGATGACGGAGAAAATCATGCGTAATGGTTGTTCTCTCAGCCGCAGGCGTTTGCAGAGGAAGTCAATGAGTTCTGTGATACCATCATTCCTCTAACTAAAACTCATGAAGTTCTATGGAAGTATGTGTCATATTTCTGAATTGTCATTATCAAATACCGGCAAAAAACTATTGTCATGTAATCCAGTGCGTGCAACCTCAATTACGAGCCCCCAGGTCACATATCTGTGTTTTTCCATAATTTTAGCTTATATGATGTTCGTTGCTTTATTGAGCCCCTAACTGATTTTGGGCCAGGAAATTACCAGGTTTTTGTACTGCTCAAGAGCACGGAGAGATATATATTCCATTTACGAAGAGGGATACTGAGAATATAACGCTGCACTTCCTTGATTCTTTAAGTTTTATGCAGGATTAACTTCAGGAACTTGGTTCTTCTTCTTCCGTATCCAGATGCGCCAATTATATCTTCCCAGTAATTAGCAGCGTCATTTGCTTTCAAAATATCATCTTTAGTACAGGTTATAGACATATCTGGGCAAATCAGTAGGTGGTCCAAGTCCTGTACTGCTCCGCATTCACACCTATCGCTATCACTGTAACCCCATTTAAATAGGTTTGATTTTCACCCAGTTACTCCACTGCGTAGCCGGTTTAGTGACCTCCAAGTTGTAAAAGGTAGTTGAAATCCTGCAGATCCCTCCTCAAGTAGTTCCATTGTGGAGTGTGGCACCATTTCTTCCCAAAGAGATAGCCGCCTTGCGACGGGCTTGGTGGCAAGCTCTTCAGTAGTTTCAATGAAACTCCTGCGGGATTTCAGCCGGATACGTTGCTTTCGGTGCATATGCATCGGGTGTCGAGGATCATTCATTTGTTTTGATCTTTCGATCTCGGCGGCTACTTGTCTGCGGATAGTGGGTGGTGCTATGCCTATGATGGGATAAATGATGTCTGTGGGAGTTGGTTTGAGGCATCCTGTGGCAATACGTACAGTTTCGTTTACGGCGACATCAACTTGCTTAGTGTGAGCAGAGTTCCTCCAAACTGGCGCCGCAAATTTCGCTGCTGAGATACTCAGCACCAGACCCATGGTGCGCAAAACATGTGGTTGAGCTCCCCACGATGAACCTGTTAGCTTCCGCAGTATGTTGTTCCTGGCACAGACCTTTTTTTAGTGTTGTGACAGTGCTGCTTAAAAGTAAGTACTCTGTCCAATGTTACTCCCAGGTATTTTGGGCTGTTTGTATGTTTCAGCTCTTCCCCTTGCCACATGACTCGGAGTTTCCGTTTGGCTTGTTTGTTCCTAGGATGGAATACGGATACTTGAGATTTACTAGGGTTTGGTTTGAGATTATTGCCGTCGTAATAGGTAGCAAGTTCTGTTAAGGCTCCTCTGAGATTCTCCTCCACTTGTTAAAAGGTTTTATCCTGTGTGGCCACTGCTGCATCATCAGCATATATGAACATTCGTGTCTGGTGGCTGATGGGAAGATCATTGGTATAGATGTTAAATAATATTGGATCCAAGACACTACCCTGTGCAAGTCCATTTTTCTGTGTCCTCCATCGGCTGTTTTTAGATTGTAAGGTTACATAGTAGCGTCTGTTTAGTAGCATGCATTGCACGAACATAGAAAGGGTATAATCCTTAGTGACATTATACACATTCTGGGTAAGCAACTTATGGTTAACTGTGTCATATGCAGCACTGATATCCAGTAATGCGACCCCAGTTACTTCTCCTCTCTGATAGCCGTCTTCGGTGTACTGTGTGAGATTAAGGATTTGGCCACAGCATGATTTTCCTGGTCGAAATCCAGCTTGTTCGTTAGTAAGGGCTTTGTCGACATAATCAGCTATGCGTTTGAGGATCATTCGTTCCAGCACTTAAAATAAATGACAAAGCAGTGAGACAGGCCGAAAATTTTTAGCTTCAGCTGGATCTTTCCCTGGTTTTAGTAACGCAATAACCCGAGCTTTCCTCCACAGTTTAGGAATTTGCATTGTTGTAATAGAGTTATTCATTAGCTCTAGGATCCATGCTTGTACTCCCGGTCCAAAATGTTTGATTTGCTCAGATCTCAGATCGTCGAGGCCAGCGGCCTTATTGTTTTTCAAATCGTTGATGGCATCTTGTAGCTCCTGAATGAAGAACGGGCGAGCTAGGACGCTAATCTCCTCGTTCAATTTTCTTTTAATTTTGCCATTCCTGATCTTCCTTTTAGTTTTTCCGTTCATGAGTAGTTGGTGAGCTATCTGATCAGGTGTAGCTTCACTGTAATTTGGTTGTGGTTCTGTTGGGTCGTTGTTGAGACTTTTGACCAGTTTCCGTGCCTTCCTACTGCTGTGCTTCAAGTCCGTCTCTTGTAGGAGGTTACACCCCTTTTCCTTTCTCGCTTCGGAGATACCAGACATCAGTACCTCACCTGCCTGGATCGTTTCCTCTGAGAAGGGGTCCTTATTGTACAGTTCGTCATACTTTTTCAGAGCTTCCTCGCTGCTACCATTGAGTTCAGCTATATACTGGGTGCGGCACGCTCTAGGTATGCGCTGACGAGAGATTTTCTTGACAAGGTCTACAAAAGTTTCATATGATTGTATCTCTGGTTTAATTTCCAAGATCTCCTTATCAAGGCCCTCTGTGAAAAATTCCCAATGAGCTTTTTTGAAATTGAAGCGTCCCTTGAAGGGCATTACATCTGATTTGATTACTGCAGTAATACAGCAAGTTATTGCTCTGTGTTGCGATCTTGGAATTGGGTCCTCGATTTGCTTTACAGTTTGCAGGGATACCTTTTCGGAGACAAAGATGTTATCTGGTTTATATCCTCGTTTCCATCTTGCGCTGTTAAATGATGCAGGCAACTTTGGGTCATGTATCAATTTCAGTTTACACTGGTCTGCCCAGATCTCCAGCATTTCGCCATCGTCATTTGTCTCTTTATAACCCCATGCGAGACCCTGACAGTTAAAATCTCCTAGTACAACTTTAATGTTTTTTGAATGGAAATTTCCAGGCTCCGTAAATCTGAACCTCCCACTGGTTGGTTTGTACACGGATGTTACAGTACATGAATGTAGCTCCATAGTTAAAATTTCTATACTTTCTTCGCAGGTCAGAGCACAGGAGCATACGTATAAGTTCGGTTTCACAAATATAGCACTTCCGTACCTTCCGTGTGGTCTCTCAAGAACTAATTTCATGCCCTGTATTTTTGGTGAAACTATACTAGGAGGATACGTATTTCTTACGAGCTGCAGATTCTGAAGATGCTGAGTGCGAGCTAGTTTTAAAGAAAGGGATCTTTTCATACGAATATCTGGATTCAGCAGAGATATTCTGTGAAACTGCGCTACCAAATTTATCTCCATTATCCAGTAAACTTACAGGCTGTGTCATAACCGATACGAAATATCAGAATATGAGCGTATGATCTGTTTAATAACTTTTTCATACTGCTGGGCCATAGTCGTATTTCTTTAAAGTCAGTACCGTCATTAGACTGTTGTTTATTTACAGTGTTACATTTAGACTTACACAATCATGATTTCGGCTTCAAAGTGACATTATCAAGTGTTTTCTGAAAACAGGTTAGGCAATAACGGTGAAATTCGTAACAAGTGATATAACTGCATAACAATCCAATTTGTAACGCTTACTTACAAGTGTTATAAATTGCTTAAGATGGCATAATGTCGCATTACAATACGCTATTAGACACATTGTCTAAGAGTTGATGTTTCTGGCAGAGCCTACTGCTTTGTTTTATTACTGAATACACCATCTTGACTGCATGACAGTTGGCTAAGTGTCAAATTGTCTTGGTCAAAGGAATTCCTGTTACAAGCAGAAGACCTTTTTTTTTTAGTCTTTGGACTCAGTGTCCGGTAAGATAGCAAATGTTAGGAACAATGTATTTTATTTGGTGATTGTTACATCTTTTCAGTACCTGTTTATCTTAGTATACAATGAAGTTGCCTGCTCATCAACGTTAACAGTGACAAACCTCTCGATAATATTCGCTGCATCCATAAATATAAAAGTCCAGATAGTCACTGACGTTGTTTAAAGTACATTTTAGCAGGTAAATATACAGCTTTGTATGTGGCTTTAACAAATGGACAACTCTAATTTGTGTAATTTAGCCTCAATTCAGAATTAATACAATACAGTGCAATTACTTATTCTACTCACTCATTAATTAACCAGTGAGGTTTGAAGTGATATTTATGATGTACGTATCATCAGCCACGTAAATCCTGTTATATGTCTTGCAACATTACTTAAGAAAAAGTGCAAATAACACAGGTATCTGAAACATGTCCAGCCCTGTACTCGCCTTTTCAGATGTGGGAAAGCACCTAAAAACCACATCCAGAGTGGTCTGCACACAAGCCATCATCCTTACTTCACCTGGCAGATTTGATCCAACACTGCTGAACCTCCGTGAATACCGGAAGTGGCATTCTAATGAGACTGTTAACCAGGCAGGTCTGTAATTGTATTATGTAAATATAATTTTTTTATACAGACTGTCTATTAAGCAACAGTTAAAAAATGAATAAACAGAACTTTATTACCATGTACTCCAGTTCTTATTTACAAAGAAAATCCATTCCTTGAATCCCAACCCCTATCACAATAACTTATTGACTTAAATAAACGGCCGGCCACGGTGGTCTAGCGGTTCTAGGCGCGCAGTCCGGAACCGTGCGACTGCTACGGTAGCAGGTTCGAATCCTGCCTTGGGCATGGATGTGTGTCATGTCCTTAGTTTAGTTAGGTTTAAGTAGTTCTAAGTTCTAGGGGACTGATGACCACAGCAGTTGAGTCCCATAGTGCTCAGAGCCATTTGAACCATTTGAACTTAAATAAACTGGAACGATTATGTGACAGTTCCACAACACATATGTAGAATATAGACCCACAGATGTATGTGCTGGAGCCAGTAGAAGGATGGTGATGGTAGCTGTAGCAATGAATAAGTTGAATCCTCCTGTGAGATTGTTCAAACCAGACAAAAGAGGAGTGGTGGGAGGAGTTAACAAGTTAAAACGTGCAGAGAGCTTGTTCACACCATGCGCTAGAGGAGTAGTGGGAATGTTAAACGAACAGAAACGTGCTGGGGTTTGCTCCAATTTTTTGCTGAGGAAGCCACTTTCACAACTGCTTTAGGAGATATGTTGATCCACATGAGACGAGCAACCTGGTTCCCACATACTGAACTTTTTTGAACTTCGCATATGTGTGCTACTTGTGATACACTTGATTTTTGTTGTATATGTGCCACTGATGTTCTTTAGTAGAATAATAAATTTACCAATTCATCAGTTATATGGTCCTACAGATATTACTCGAATTTTTAAATTTTTCTCTGTGAGAAAGAGTGTACAAAATGATGCAATTAAAAACTGATAACGTTATGTAACATTTTTAAATAGCAAAAGTGGGCTATCTCCAACATAGTAGTAGATATATAAAGTGCCCACCATTTTGACGTCTTGAATTTTTTTACACAGCCATTTTAACTTACCTATTACCTCCATCTAGATTTTTTAAAGTAACGCAAGTGAGCCAGCATCGAGAGAAGTTGACATCGTTGCATGGGTAGAGGAGAAGATGACAGAGGAGGAGAGGGGAAGGGGGAGGGGGAGGAGAGGCGGAGGGGGAGGGGAAGAAGAGGGAGACGCAGTGATCTTGACCTTGAATGGGGCTGGCGTGGGGGAGAGGGATGGATCATACTCTCTGGGCACTGACATAGACAGACCTCTGCTGTCTCCACGAGAATAGACATTAGCCTCGCATCTGGCCTTGGGAAACGCCCCATTTTGCCGTCAGTACATCATTTGAAAAGAATAGGAATCGTGACTCAGTAGACTACACTACATGCCTTCATTCAGTGTCTTGTTTCTGTGCTACTGGGCCCATTTAAGATGTGCAGCTATTTGTGCCCTTATGAGTGACGTACCAAACAATAAATGTGGTTTATATGCATTCCCCATCACTATGTTCACTCGGAAAGTGGATGAGATGGACCTGGATTCACTGACAGAAGCGATTCCTGTCGGGTTTGAAACAAAGCTCCTTTGGCAAGGCAAGATAATCGTTTCTGTTCCCTGTCATTTAGGACCTCTTTACGTCACTCTTTTGAAGCCACGTTATATGGTAGTGGATGGTATTTATCCCTTGTAGGCACGTTTTTCAGTCCGCGTTGATACATCAAAAAAATTGGGGAGCTTCATTCAAGGGATTGTTATGGACACATCTATACACGATGGCTGCTTTCTGCCACTTTGTGAAGTCTCCTTTTTGACTAATGTTATTGTCTTGATTCCATGCAACTGAGTTACACATAAATACCACAGGAGTGCCTTGTACCATTTATACACCATGTAAAGCGTATCAAAGCAATCAGTACATTGTTTTAAAGGGTGGATGATGTTTGGCCGAATACCTTACATACAGTAGACGAAAGAACTTACACTAGTAACTCTTCAAGTATCAGTCTGTCATGGGTCACTAGGCGAACAAAGCACTTCAGTTGATTGGAAAAATGCATAGGTCATTGTCCATTTCAAGAAGGGTCATGTACAGATGCAGAAATACATACGCCTTTATCGCAGACTTCAGTATCTTTAGCAGTTTTGAACAAATTCTATGCACTCGCGTAATGATCTTTCTGGAGCGCAAAAATCTCCTCTGTACTCAACACGGATTCAGTAAACAACTATCTCGTGTAACTCAGCTTGATCTGTTCGTTCACGAGATCCAGAAAACAGTAGATAAAGAACCCCAGATTGACAGTGTGTTCATTGACGTCCGGAAAGCGTTCTTGACATTTACATGCTGTCATGTGATGAACAAAATATGAGCCTAAAATGATTTAATTGAAGACTTTATAGCAAATTTAAGACAGAACGTCATTGTTGGCAGAGAGAACCCTTCAGCCGTAAAAGCAGCCTCAGGGGTGTACCTAGAGAGATCCACAGCTGTTCCCAATATATGTTAGTGACTTAATGGATAGCGTTAGAAGCTCCAGTAAGCTGTACATAGATGAAGGAGATGAAAATAGAGAGACTGCAACGTTAGAAAAGTTCTACCAAAATACACGAAGACGAGAGTAACGACACCTTTTGCAGGTATTTGCCGTTGCCACTCAACATACATATACATAACATAGTGCCCGTACATACGTGGTAATCCGTTATTGTTCGTCTACAAGATTGCTGGAGAACCACTACAAACAGTGACAACTATTAAGTAACTCAGAGGTTGTGGGTACAGCGATTCAAAGTGGAACGACCACATAAAACTAATAGTAAGAAATGCAGATACGAGACAGACTCTTTTGAAGAATTCACAAGTTTAATTCATCCACGAAGGACACAGCTTACAGGACCCTCGTTCGCTCGGGAACTACTTGAGATTTGTCGTCTTTCTGTGACCCGTACCAGACAGGATTGACCGAAAAAATAGAAAAAAAAATACGTAGAAGAACAGCGAGCTTCGCCACCGGTTCGTTTAGCAAATGCGAATGTATGACAGAGATAATCATCCAGCTGTAGTGGTAGATGTTATAAGGTGGGTGTTTTTATATCACGGCATGGTTTACTGTTAAAGTTGCGAGGGTGTACGTTCCTAGAAGAGCGAAACAATGTATTTCTTCCTTCAACATATATTTCGTTAAAAGATAATCGAAGTAGAGTTATAGTTCATGAGGATATTTACCGATTGGAGCAAGAAAAGAAGGAGGGGGTAGAGGGCAACGAAGACGAAGTTGCGCCAAGTAGTTTGAGGAGTATGGATGTAAGTGCAAATTTAAAAGACGTGGCAGATTATACTTCATTAACACATCAGAGTCCTCCATGATTTGGTGCAGCGATATGAAGAGGACCAGTTGGGAGTAGGATCACAAAACGACTGATTTTAAGGATTAAAGTAGCTATGAAATTATTCAGATATAAAATTATAGATATGAAAATATTCATTCAATTAACGTGGCCAGTTCGACCTGAAACTTATCAATAATTCTCATGAAACAACCGCTTTCTAAATTCAAAAATCGAAAATAGCTTGGTTCACACTAAAGGTGCTTTTACCTTTCCATCCTAAATTAAAACAAAATAAAAGCTGATTCTGATGTAGCAAAACTTACATCTTTGACCAAAATCCATGACTCCTTGTAAATTCCTGTTTCTTTTCAAATCAAACGTATTAGATTTGTTTACCAAAATCTGTGCTAACGTATGACTTAAGCTTTCAGTTTTGGTTTACGTTTTACGTTTATGAAAAATGGTTCACATAGCTCTGAGCACTATGGGACTCAACTGCTGTGGTCATCAGTCCCCTAGAACTTAGAACTAATTAAACCTAACTAACCTAAGGACATCACACACATCCATGCCCGAGGCAGGACTCGAACCTGCGACCGTAGCTGCGGCACGGCTCCGGACTGAAGCGCCTAGAACCGCACGACCACCGCGGCCGGCTACGTTTATGACTAAAGCATATATTGACTGTCACAATGTAATCCGAAAATGTCGAACCACATGGTTTTAATACATTGTTGTAACCTACTTTTGGTATAAATCGGCTATCTACACTCATGAGCCAAAACATGATGAGCATTTGCTTAATAGCTTGTTTGATCTTCTTTGGAATAAAATACAACACTAGTTCTGCGTATCACAGATCTGACAGTTTGTTAGTATGTTTGCGGAGGTATGTGGCGTTAGATTTCTACGCACAGGGCATGTAAATCGCGTAAATAACGGGCCGCTGATAGCGACCCTGATGGGTTGCCGAGACATGAACCTGAGTTCACTGCAATGCTTCTCAAACTACTGCAGCACGTTTCTGGACTCGAGACGCGGATAGTTATACCGCTGAAAGATGAGACCGCCGTCGGGGAAGACAGCAAGCATGAAAGGATACAGGAGGATCGCAGCTGTCAGCTTGACTTCGACTACTACCATTCGTCCGATGCAAGCGCACGAGAAAGCCTCCCATAGTGTAATACAGCCAGCATCCGTGGCTCACAGCATATTTTGAGATGGCGTTAGTAGCGGGATGACGGTGGTACCGATGCATCTTTGATATCAAATTGGCATGCATATTAATTAAATCGATCAATTAATTACAAATACAGTCAAATATAGATATTATTGAATTACAGGTGGTTCTCACAAGCAATGTTATTCCGTGAGTATTAAGTAGAAGAATCAGTGTGTTTAACAGACTTATTCCCTAAAGTGTTCAGTAGGAGGGTGTACTCTAGAGACATGGTATTATGACGAATTTGCCGTGTTATCCTACACATGAGCAAAACTACCAAATATCAGACCATTACTTCTGTGTCTAAGAGGAAGGCTGCCAGGGCTGTGGTGATGCTACTGTCAACAGCAATAAGAATGGTACATTTCCCCTGACTACTGATCATGCTGTTTGCTCCATCATAAGAAGTCGCTGTTTCTTTGTGTGCATTTTCATGCAACAGGGCGTGGGTGGTAGCTCATCGTATCAGCTATCGAAAATGTTCATGTTGTTTTTCTCCACTCTATTTCCTAGTGAGACATGACGGCATCTGTCAAAACTGATTTTATTATTAATAAGCAATACTGAGCGGAAAATTTGATTGAGGATACATACATTTCTGACTTAAAAAGACATATAAAACCTGTCAGTTTCCTAAGAGACAGAACAGCAGTTTCCTGACTTCATTCTAGCTGGTTTATAAGCAGTTAGAGAGGCGGATATACACCAGCAATACATCCACAGTGAGTAGCAGCTCAGTCACCTTCTGGGATACCATAATAGTGTAGAAGAAAGTAGTTTTATCATCTAAAGATTTATCCGTAGTGATTTGGGTACAAAACTTGCAGGCTGGTTGTATGTCTGATGTTGGATGTATATGTCCTGCGTTAAAGTATTATGAACGCTGCATTCTGCATGAGTTATCTTTCAGAAACCATATTGCTTTATCATTATAGCATTTTAGGTGCAGAACTGTGTGGCATTAAGAGGGCATGTGTTTATGCTCTAAGATCGTTTCTTTCCTGCTGGTACCTCCTTCGTACTGATTCCAGTGTCTATAATAATACTCTAGAATTAACAGCACGGTTGATTTACGTAAAATGTTTCAAACTCCATTTGGCTGGAGCTCAATCACCCATAAACCACACATCTCTTCTGAACCGTATGGTATGTCACCACATCGCTCTCATGTCTACTATACACTGATAAGGGATGCTACCCTCCTTGACATGCACACATCTGGAGAGATCTTATGCTTTGGGATAGGTGTAGTGAGTAAGATTGCTGTTGCAGGGAGGATTGGTCAAGGACAATGTACGACGTGCCAGTCAGTCTCGAACTATATAGTATGAATGGAAGAATACTCTGTGACACCCATCCACAGGGAAAGATGGCCACTATGATCGATGTGCTGGAAATACGTAGATAACGTAATTGCATCGCTATAGGACGCTGTCTGGTATACTTTGGTATAAATGGTTGAATGGATGTACTGCACAGTCATCTATCTACATTCTACAGAGTAGTCGATTGGTGGTTTAGCGACGATGCAGAAAATGGGAAGCATTCTGCCATGTCAATGGCTGGCGTTGAAATTACAGTGTAATTGGTATACTTTGATGTATATGACTGAACAGACGTACTGCACAGTCATCTATCTGCATTCGCAACCTAGTATATTGTACTCGAAAAGTAGTGGAGGGGTGGTTTAGCGATGATGCAAAAATCGAGAAACATTCTCCTGCGTCACTGACTGGCACTGAAATTATGGAACAACTGGTAAAATGGCTAAAAATGATCATGTTATGAGCTGCGGTGCTTATTACATTACATCATTCCATATTGACATTGTACCTGTTTTTATGCAGAAAATGGGAAGCATTCTGCCATGTCAATGGCTGGCGTTGAAATTACAGTGTAATTGGTATACTTTGATGTATATGACTGAACAGACGTACTGCACAGTCATCTATCTGCATTCGCAACCTAGTATATTGTACTCGAAAAGTAGTGGAGGGGTGGTTTAGCGATGATGCAAAAATCGAGAAACATTCTCCTGCGTCACTGACTGGCACTGAAATTATGGAACAACTGGTAAAATGGCTAAAAATGATCATGTTATGAGCTGCGGTGCTTATTACATTACATCATTCCATATTGACATTGTACCTGTTTTTATGCAGAAAATGGGAAGCATTCTTCCATGTCAATGGCTGGCGTTGAAATTACAGTGTAATTGGTATACTTTGATGTATATGACTGAACAGACGTACTGCACAGTCATCTATCTGCATTCGCAACCTAGTATATTGTACTCGAAAAGTAGTGGAGGGGTGGTTTAGCGATGATGCAAAAATCGAGAAACATTCTCCTGCGTCACTGACTGGCACTGAAATTATGGAACAACTGGTAAAATGGCTAAAAATGATCATGTTATGAGCTGCGGTGCTTATTACATTACATCATTCCATATTGACATTGTACCTGTTTTTATTTCGACTACCCCACACATGTTATGAACAGGGCTTTCTGAGATGATCAAATCTGGAATAGTGTCTATGTACATGGCTGCAATGTTGTTGTTGTTGTTGTTGTTGTTGTTGTGGTCTTCAGTAATGAGACTGGTTTGATGCAGCTCCCCATGCTACCCTATCCTGTGCAAGCTTCTTCATCTCCCAGTACTTACTGCAACCCAAATCCTTCTGAATCTGCTTAGTGTATTCATCTCTTGGTCTCCCTCTGCGATTTTTATCCTTCAAGCTTCCCTCCAATGCTAAATTTGTGATCCCTTGATGCCTCAGAACATGTCCTACTAACCGGTCATTCCTTTTTGTCAAGTTGTGCCACATACTCCTCTTCTCCTCAATTGTATTCAATACTTTATCATTAATTAATCTTTAGCATTCTTCTGTAGCACCACATTTCGAAAGCTTCTATTCTCTTTTTGTCCAAACTATTTGTCGTTCATGTTTCACTTCCATTCATGGCTACACTCCAAACAAATACTTTCAGAAACGAATTCCTGACACTTCAATCTATAGTCGATGTTAACAAATTTCTCTTCTCCAGAAACGCTTTCCTTGCCATTGCGTTTCTGGAGAAGAGAAATCCTCTCTATTTCGACCAGCATCAGTTATTTTGCTCCCCAAATAGCAAAACTCCTATACTACTTTAAGTGTCTCATTTCCTAATCTAATTCCCTCAGCATCACCTGACTTAATTCGACCACATTCCATTATCCTCGTTTTGCTTTTGTTGATGTTCATCTTATATCCTCCTTTCAAGACACTGTCCATTTCGTTCAACTGCTCTTCCAAGTCCTTTGCTGTCTCTGACAGAATTACAATGTCATCGGCGAACCTCAAAGTTTTTATTTCTTCTCCATGGATTTTAAGACCAACTCCGAATTTTTCTTGTGTTTCCTTTACTGATTGCGCAATATACAGATTGAATAACATCGGGGATAGGCTACAACCCTGTCTCCCTCCCTTCCCAACCACTGCTTCCCTTTCATGGCCCTCAACTCTTATAATTGCCATCTGGTTTCTGTACAAATTGCAAATAGCCTTTCGCTCCCTGTATTTTACCCCTGCCACCTTTAGAATTTGAAAGAGAGTATTCCAGTCAACACTGTCAAAAGCTTTCTCCAAGTCTACAAATGCTAGAAATGCTTAATCTTTCTTCTAATCTAAGTCGTAAGGTCAGTATTGCCTCACGTGCTCCAATATTTCTACGGAATCCAAACTGATCTTCCACGACGTCGGCTTCTACCAGTATTTCCATTCGTCTGTAAAGAATTCGCGTTAGTATTTTGCATCTGTGAATTATTAAACTGATAGTTCGTTAATTTTCACATCTGTCGACACCTGCTTTCATTGGGATTGGAATTATTATATTCTTCTTGAAGTCTGAGGGTATTTCGACTGTCTCATACATCTTGATCACCAGATGGTAGAATTTGGTCAGGGTTGGCTCGCCCAAGGCCATTAGTAGTTCTAATGGAATGTTGTCTACTCCTGGGGCAATGTTTCAACTCAGGTCTTTCAGTGCTCTGTCAGACTCTTCACGCAGTATCGTATCTCCCATTTCATCTTCATCTACATGCTCTTCCACTTCCATAATATTGTCCTCAAGTACATCGCCCTTGTATATACCCTCTATATACTCCTTCCGCCTCTCTGTTTTCCCCTCTTTGCTTAGAACTGGTTTTCCATCTGAGCTCTTGATAGTCATACAAGTGGTTCTCTTTTCTCCAAAGGTCTCTTTAATTTTCCTGTAGGCAGTATCTATCTTACCCCTAGTGAGATAAGCCTCTACATCCTTACATTTGTCCTCTAGCCATCCCTGCTTAGCCATTTTGCACTTCCTGTCGATCTCATTTTTGAGACGTTTGTATTCCTTTTTGCCTGCTTCATTTACTGCATTTTTATATTTTCTCCTTTCATCAATTAAGGTCAATATTTCTTCTGTTACCCAAGGATTTCTACTAGCCCTCGTCTTTGTACCTAATTGATCCTATGCTGCCTTCACTACGTCATCCCTCAGATCTACCCATTCTTCTTCTACTGTACTTTTTTCCCCCATTCCTGTCAATTGTTCCCCAATGCTTTCCCTGAAACTCTGTTCAACCTCTGGTTCTTTCAGTATATCCTGGTCCCATCTCCTTAAATTCCCACCTTTATAAGGAAACAATACTCTTCGAAATGGGATACCAACAGAGCTACTACTTCGTCATTGTGGAAGATGAGATTAAATGTATGAGTCATCAGCTTCGAACAGCTGTTGGGAAATGCTCCACAATGCTGCAGACTCTTCCAGTTTCCATATGTTGCAATGTCTTTCACACGCTTGTCAATAAGAAACATCGCCTCTGTGTTTTATTTCTAGTCTGTGTGTGTAAGTGAATTCCTAAGGGACCAAACTACTTAGGTCATCGGTCCCTAGACTTACACAGTACTTAAACTAACTTATGCTAAGAACAACGCACACACCCATGCCCGAGGGTTCGTGACATGACGCCTCAAACCGCGCGGCCACTCTACGTGGCGTTTTATTCCTATCATCTAGTGTGTTGTAGGAGAAGCATAGTTTACACAATGTGATGTACCACTTTCTATGAGAGTCAATGGATCGAAATGTGCTTATGTCAGTTTAGCTCCTGACACAGACTGCGAAGTCATGGTAGAAGAACAGAATAATGGCGGCGTATCAAGCTATAGCTTTACACTGCTCGGATGTGTTACAGCATAAACACAGTCTATCAAACTAATTATGAAAGAACAACACGCTAACTCATTCTTGTTATCGACAGTCTGTGGGACTTGGTCTTCCTCCAGTACAGACAACAAGACTTTACAGAGATCTGTGCAAGCGACTTCGATCACTTGCTCCAGTAGACCAACATGTGTATATGTAATATGGCTGCGGTCAACCGACAGACTGTATTTGTTTTTCGATATATCGCAAGAAAGAGATGCGGTAAAATGTTATAGGAGGTTCTGTGGTATGACTGGTCAAATTTTGAATGCAGATACACTCCTGGAAATTGAAATAATAACACCGTGAATTCATTGTCCCAGGAAGGGGAAACTTTATTGACACATTCCTGGGGTCAGATACATCACATGATCACACTGACAGAACCACAGGCACATAGACACAGGCAACAGAGCATGCACAATGTCGGCAGAAGTACAGTGTATATCCACCTTTCGCAGCAATGCAGGCTGCTATTCTCCCATGGAGACGATCGTAGAGATGCTGGATGTAGTCCTGTGGAACGGCTTGCCATGCCATTTCCACCTGGCGCCTCAGTTGGACCAGCGTTCGTGCTGGACGTGCAGACCGCGTGAGACGACGCTTCATCCAGTCCCAAACATGCTTAATGGGGGACAGATCCGGAGATCTTGCTGGCCAGGGTAGTTGACTTACACCTTCTAGAGCACGTTGGGTGGCACGGGATACATGCGGACGTGCACTGTCCTGTTGGAACAGCAAATTCCCTTGCCGGTCTAGGAATGGTAGAACGATGGGTTCGATGACGGTTTGGATGTACCGTGCACTATTCAGTGTCCCCTCGACGATCACCAGAGGTGTACGGCCAGTGTAGTAGATCGCTCCCCACACCATGATGCCGGGTGTTGGCCCTGTGTGCCTCGGTCGTATGCAGTCCTCATTGTGGCGCTCACCTGCACGGCGCCAAACACGCATACGACCATCATTGGCACCAAGGCAGAAGCGACTCTCATCGCTGAAGACGACACGTCTCCATTCGTCCCTCCATTCACGCCTGTCGCGACACCACTGGAGGCGGACTGCACGATGTTGGGGCGTGAGCGGAAGACGGCCTAACGGTGTGCGGGACCGTAGCCCAGCTTCATGGAGACGCTTGCGAATGATCCTCGCCGATACCCCAGGAGCAACAGCGTCCGTAATTTGCTGGGAAGTGGTGGTGCGGTCCCCTACGGCACTGCGTAGGATCCTACGGTCTTGGCGTGCATCTGTGCGTCGCTGCGGTCCGGTCCCAGGTCGACGGGCACGTGCACCTTCCGCCGACCACTGGCGACAACATCGATGTACTGTGAAGACCTCACGCCCCACGTGTTGAGCAATTCGGCCGTACGTCCACCCGGCCTCCCGCATGCCCACTATACGCCCTCGCTCAAAGTCCGTCAACTGCACATACGGTTCACGTCCACGCTGTCGCGGCATGCTACCAGTGTTAAAGAATGCGATGGAGCTCCGTATGCCACGGCAAACTGGCTCATACTGACGGCGGCGGTGCACAAATGCTTCGCAGCTAGCGCCATTCGACGGCCAACACCGCGGTTGCTGGTGTGTCCGCTGTGCCGTGCGTGTGATCATTGCTTGTACAGCCCTCTCGCAGTGTCCGGAGCAAGTATGGTGGGTCTGACACACCGGTGTCAATGTGTTCTTTTTTCCATTTCCAGGAGTGTAGTTCATAGCACTTTTTTACCTGTTCTGGTTATTACAAAATAATAACGAGGATTACTCTCGAAGGTAATGAACGTACAGATGGTGGTCTGTATCAGTATTTCGTACATCTTAAATAAAAGTAATGCCCTCGTGCATGACATTTTGTAACTTGAACATACTGAATGCTGTCAAACTACACCAGTTTTGCTCATAGCACTAATAGAAATATACTCTAACTGCATCATCAGTCTTTTTATTATTATAATCACAGCTGTGTGTTTAAAAATATGTACGACTGCTAGCCCTGTGTTATTACATACTTCATAACCTCTTATGTTTAAATATATGTACCATGTAATGTCTTATTTCATACTTTATAACCTCTAGTTATAAAGTAACCACCACTTGAATTGTAACTCAATGTGGAACCTAGAAACGATAGTGTTTTTCCCGACATGTGAGTAGACTTCATTAAACAGGCTGTTCTGTGAAGACCAAATTGCTTATGAAAATACAACAGAAGAATCTACTCCTATTGCGAATGAGGGTCTGTTGGGTGAAAGAATCGGCAGAGTCGAGTTATGGAGCAAAAATGTCAGATGTCAGCACGGAAACGGTATTTGTTTTCGACGTATCGGAGCAATCGAATAGCGCCCTCTACCAGGTGACGTTAGGGGGTTCTATTACAAAGCATCCTCTCACGATTTTGTTTTTCAAGTTTTGTAAATTCCAGCATAATATACCACTGAAATGGTAAAATGGGACCTACCACAGTATACAAAACAATAAAACATAAAATGATTATGTTTTTTTCCGGCATGTTAGTAGATAGCCTGAAGGACTGAATTCTGTAATGTCATTTCATGTGTCTGAAATGTTTGTAATACACACATGCATGACAATTCATTTACAGACACTGATTTTAAAGGCCAGGGATGCTCTCAGACAATGTAATTTTGTCCATCAAACTGAAAGAAAAAGCTTAACATAGCTGCTTCCCCTAGGCTGTATACTGTTTTTCTTAGGAGTTTAAATTCTCAGTTTTTCTTTACTCCAATGAAAGTTTCTAAATAATGAGGACATTCGTAGTTTCTGCAACAAAATAGTGGAAGATCTTATGCAGGGTGGACATGTATAGGAGATGTAAAGTAAGAGCCGGCCGAGATGGCCGAGCGGTTCCACGCGCTTCAGTGCGGAACCGCGCGACCGCTACGGTCGCAGTTTCGAATCCTGCCTCGGGCATGGATGTGTGTGATGTCCTCAAGTTAGTTAGGTTTAAGTAGTTCTAAATTATAGGGGACTGATGACCTCAGATGTTAAGTCCCATAGTGCTCAGAGCCCTTTGAACCATTTGTGAAATAAGTTAAAACATCTGTCAGATGTACTGCTATAGAGCTGTGACCTCAGCTCTGTAATAGGCGACAGAGCTGTAGTTACTTTTTAACAGCTTTGGATATCACAAAGTAATGGAAGTAGGGAGAGAGAAGTGAACTGTATCCTCCAGTCGAAAGTAAAAGAATAGGTGTATCAATTCAGTTCTATGTTGATAATTCAATCGTCTGAAAAGCATGGAACGCCCTAATACATGACAGTTTATAATTTGAACACATTGAATGCTCTCAAAGTAAACAGATTTTGCTCATAAAACAAAACAAAGAAACAAAAAAAAACTGGACTGGGCCTGTTTTCGTGGAAACAAGACTATTTCATTGTCATTGCGATTGTGTTTTTTTAATAGATACTTGCTTATAAGAGGTGTGTTGACATTAAATACAATGTTACAATGCAATTTCTTCCCTTGCAGAACAGTGGGCGTCAGCAGAAGCAATGAGTCACAGCACAGCTGCACTTTCAGACGCACAACACGTGGCTGGGGTAGCGATCATTTATCTTGCTTTGTTCCATGTCGCACTGGCGTCACAGCCTATTGTGTACGTGTAGCTTTTGTCGGCATCGATAGCACTGACTGCCTGGACTACCTCGTGCTCCTCTGGGGAGGCTGGTCGAAGGCACTGCCTGATGGAGTGGGTTGTCTTTTGTCTAACTGATTTCCGCAGACCAAAGACAAGATATCACTGCCACCAAATGTCTCTCTTTGTGGACTATCGACGACAGGGTAGAACAGGCCTGCAGATCTGTATCCCTCCGTATGGTAAGGAGAGGTTGAAATTAGGTGTGGTACAGAGGGAGTAAGACTGACTCTAAGCACGTTAGTTCGTGAGCACACATCGAGGAGAACACACATGCAGCTGCCGCCTCTCTCTACTGGTGCGATCTCTTGGGCTCAGTTTTTGCAGGTATTATTATGATGGCTCTCTCAATTCCCAGTACATGTGTTGCATTATGACCTGTTGTTTAAGATTGCTGGTTTTTCATGACAATTTCAACATGTCATTAGAACAGTAAAGCAAGTTACATCAGTTGTGGTAGAGAGTACTGCTTTTCTTAAATTTCGAGCAGCAAGGCTGCAGGGTGTTTGCTGAGCAATGCAGCAGCAGGTGTCTGTAGCGAACTCTGACGTCAAACAACGATAGACACCGTCATCAGCTGTTTGCTTACAGGCAATACACATATGAAACTCTTATCTGTGCAACACTAACATCTTGTCAGTTGAAGACAATTCCCACCAAATAAAAAGGTAGTACCTTCCACTCCATCCTTTTTCCCTCCAGCTTGTAGGTGAAGGGATCATTCTATGTAGAGTCTGAGTACGTCTGCCAATAGTTTCGAGTGGTATTGTGATTTTTTTCCCAGCAGGATAACGCCAGTTACATGCCATCGTCAGCTTTTAAGCTGGATTGAGATTTTAGGCGCTCCTTGCATAGCACCTTGCATTAGGACGATCTTTATGATAAATTACGTAGTTACGACCGATCTTTACTATCAAAAATGCACCCATACGGCCATCATACCACTACTGCCGTTCACCTCGGTGACGGCATTTGTAGAGACTACCATAGACCTAGTTCAGCAAAAATGTGATACGCCCAAAGAGCCGACACATTTCCATTGATCGACAGTCGACTCCTGATAGTCCAGTAGCCATTGAAATCGTAATGGATGATGCCATTAGGGCCATCATGTGAACACGTAGGGGTGGTCTGCTATGTAGCTCCACGTTCAACAATGTACAAATAACGATGTGTTCCGAAACACTTGTGCCGGCCGCGGTGGTCTCGCGGTTCTAGGCGCGCAGTCCGGAACCGTGGGACTGCTACGGTCGCAGGTTCGAATCCTGCCTCGGGCATGGATGTGTGTGGTGTCCTTAGGTTAGTTAGGTTTAAGTAGTTCTAAGTTCTAGGGGACTAATGACCACAGCAGTTGAGTCCCATAGTGCTCAGAGCCTTTTGAACCATTTTTGAACAGAAACACTTTTGTGTGCACCATCGTCCCCACGTTCTGTGAAGACTCGTTGACATCCAACCATTTGGCGCCACTGAGAGCTTCACTGTCCTTCTACCTCTTTCTGTAGCTGCTCGAGATGGTAACATGTGAACATTCGACCATCTTCACCATTTTCGAGTTACACGTCGACAGGCTTTGCACAATAATAATCTGAGCTTTGCCAATGTCGCTTATCTAGGTGGATTTCCACATCTTCAGCCCATATCTTGGCTAGGATGATCACCATCCATCTCTGCCTACCTGTCATAGCGCGTCACGTCCCCGCAACGTCACCAGGGGGCATCGAGCTCGTGGTGGGCACTGTTCATAATGTTTTGGCTTATACGTGCACATCGATGTAAGAGAACAAATTCCACTGCCACACAAAGAAATGAAGCACGCAGAAGGGGAGAAGAAAATGAAATGGAACTTCACAGGTTGACGGGGTATATGGCGTTATTCTAGTGATTAAAAATGAGGTAAATTTGTAAGGGAGTTAGCAGTACGGGCCCACTTAGCAGAATGACACTGAACCCTATCTGGACGCATGCACTGATTCATTTGGGAAGGGCATCACAAAACTGTTGTGTCCTCTCTTGATGCGAGCTGGCCGCACAACTGTTCTAGCTTGTCTTTTGTCGGGTTGTTTGCGGGAAGGACGGGAAAGGAAGTCTGCCGTGCCCTTTCAAAGGAACCATCCCGGCATTTGCCTGGAGTGATTTAGGGAAATCACGGAAAACCTGAATCAGGACAGCCGGACGCGGGATTGAACCGTCGTCCTTCCGAATGCGAATCCAGTGTGCTATGCACTGCGCGACATCGCTCGGTTTTTCCTTTGTGTCCTGGATCTTAACAGCGGACTGGAGTTGGTGTCTGAGCACGCCAAACACTTGTTTATCTGGACACGTATAGGATATTGCTGGCCACGAGGCTACCTTAGCGTCACACGAAAAGTTCGTACACACACGTGCCATTTATGGAATGGGATTGTTGTGTTGAGGACGTAGGATATCTGTGGAATACCACGGTGCTGCCAGAGTTCCCTCAATCATTACCAGAAGACATACCCAATGACTCCCCACCCAACGACACCAGAAGTGACACCCCTGTACCACTCCAAAACATAACAAGAATAGGACCTCCTCGTCAGGTCGCCACCATAATCTCCGCCGATTGTCATCCAGGGTAGTGCAGAAACGTGATTCATCACCGAAACGAATTTCATCAGCAGTCCATGTTTCCCTGTCGCGGCACCACTCCAAACACAGCTGTCTGGGTTTTGTTGTTAATGACAGCCTATGCTTGTGATGATAATTCACGAGAGATGGCTGTTACTAGTCTCTGACCACCGTTGCAGAATGATACAAAATGTTGCACAGAGTCCGTGTCTTGTTCTCGGGTGCCAGGCACAGATGTGATGGAGGTACGATGTGCTTGGTGCACAATGTAACCATCCTCCCTTGTGGTGCTCAGATATGTTCGACTGGAATCTTGACGTCAAGTCAACCTACCTTCATATTCAAAATGTTCCAATGTGTGTGAGTTCTTAAGGGACCAAACGGCAAAGGTCATCGTTCCCTAGACTTACACACTACTTAAACCAACTTAAACTAACCTATGCTAAGAACAGCGCACACACCCTTACCAAAGGGAGGACTCGAACCTCCGGCGGGAAGGGCGGCGCAGTCAGTGACATGGCGCCTCTAACCGCACGGCCATCCTCGCATTCCGAATGCCCCAAAAAACCTGTATATTTCACGATTCGACGAGCTGGCCAAATGGAGACCCACAATAGGAATCCTTTCTGACTCTTATCAGGTGTCTCACATGAGCGCTTGGCATCTCTGTGTTCTTCATATAAACACTCAATAAGAGACGCTGTGCATGCCTCTTATATACCACAACAACCAGGTAACAACACCAACCACAGTCAAACGTAATGCACCCTGATGGCCACTCTACCTGTCACAGAAAATTGCAGCTCTAATCATGTACATAACCGCCGATGGTGTGTACGTTTGAGAAGTTACTCTGACATCCGACCACGTCTTCTGCGTGGTTAGATTTTTTTGTCGGGCAATGTATCTCACTTCAGATACTTAGTTTCTCACACCAGATATTTCCTTTTAATAAGAATTATTTAAATTTTCGACATGAAAACAATCATAACTTTCAATACAAGCATCTTAGGGAAGATTCCACATTCATAGTCCTCAGATCCAATTCTATCTTTTATATGCACGACGTTTGCAACAGATTTTATTTTATTTTTTATTAATATTGTGGCAATGGTTTGTTTGTAGTGCAACTGGCAGGTTCCTCTGATCGACGTAGTTCAGTCATTATCTTACAAACATGCTTTGTATGAAAAAATAACCGGCACTCTATAAGGAACGCCCCTTTCGCCTTATTAATCAAAGAATTTTACAATTAACTGGCCTTCATACGAAAATTACCACATATTAAGAATTAGTTAACCAGGAATTCAGATCGTCATTATGAAGCACAACGCGTCGGCGCTCGAACAGTGACAGCAAAAGCCACATCTATAAAGAAGTTGCCTCAGCTGAAATCGGTAGTTAAGATACGGTGGGTGCGAGGCATGCTACTCGAGTAGCTGTCGGTGCGGCTGTGGACAGTGTATAGTGTATTTTTAGTCATTGGTCATATAAACAAACACTAACGTCAAACGTGAAGAGTAGCCGGGGTCTGTGCCTTTAGGCGAGTCATTGATACTAAATAGTCAGACTTAAGTATTAAACACGTGACAGTTTTGGATTTAATGAGCTACTGATTTATAGTCATCGAGGCTCATAAAACTTACAAATAATTGATAAGTAAACAACGTTCTATCGCAGATTGCAAATTTTATTCGTCAGTTCATTTTATCGCCAACTAACATACGGGCGTATACAATTATGACACTCTGGAGAGATTTACTGTGCCCCAAGAGATGTAAGACTTTCAGCAATATTGATAATGAGCTTAAGTTACACCGCCGTTTACATCAGGGTCAGCCACGTGTGCCAAACTTAACACGGACTTGGAGTGCGGGCCGCTTGCGGATAACGGCTTCGTCTGTCCTGGCTTTGCTCGTAACTCCCTGTAAGTACTCAGCACAACGCAACGTTCCATTTAGTATTGCAGTGTGGCATTTTTCGGTCGACGCAACGCTTCATTTCGGTGTGTCAGCGTTATCTACCTTCGCTATTTGTGCCTGGTTCACAGGTTTAGTAGGGGTTTGCAAAACAAGAGGTAATCTATCATCACAAGAGCTTATAAATGATTGAAATGGAATCACAGCAGAGTTGGATGAAAATCCTCAGTATTTGTTATGCACTCACTTAAACGACTGGTACTGAAAATATGGTAGGAAACGATATTACAGTACCTTTTAGAAGGAATTAAAAGATATAGATGACAATGAAAGAGCAGAAAATTACAACGATCGACAGATGGGATTCATTGTGCAATACATCAAGAAGCACTTTGTGATAAATTTGCAGGCATTCAACAGGTCAAAAAATTGGTGGCATGACCAGTAAAATTTGTGAAGTATTATTCTAATGTCAGTTGCAAAATGTTTCGACGGAAATGAACGAAGAGTATGGAGATTTTACATATTACTGAAAAGTACTTTGGTTAAATCAAGGGATATGTCGAAACGATTTTTGATTTAAAATTCGCTATTGTTGAATTTATGAAGGGAAAGGAGTGCAGGAATGGGAAGTAGAACATCTGGAATGGATTGCAGACCTCAAATTTTAAGTGGACTTGAGTGCTCACAGCCCACAGTTAGATGCTGCAAGGAGAGGTCTTTCCGATTTGATGGGGATGCATTTAGAAAAAAAATCGCGTTATAGAAGGGACACATTCTGACAAACACAGTTCAGTTCCCTAAGTTCACTGCCGTTAAGGAAAGCGCGAGGGTTGAAGAATTCATTGTGGCACTGAAGGAATTACAAGGACATTCTCCTAAATGTTTTGAGGACACTGTCAATCTTACGTCTATTGTCGGGACCAATTGCAGTTCCTGTTGAAAGCGCCCATGTGCATGTGGAGATTAACTGATTGGCCTACGGGATAATTCCCGTCTTAATGACAACTCCTCTTTAGTTAAAACTGTACAGGATGTCTAAATTAGCTTCCTCAGGTAGAGTTTTCACACTCAACAATGAGGCTGCAAAATTGCTAGAATATTTCTATCTCCATATTTGCGTGAAAGATGTTCTTTGGATTATAAAACTAAATAAGTCACGATTACATGACAACTTGAGAGCGAAAATCTATGCAATTGTCTCCGTCTGTCCGTATGCAAGAACCAGATAAAAATAATATTACTTCCTCAGCCCGTCGAAAATTAATAAATAATAATGAATATTTAGTTGGTTTGTGATCTACGTTGCCGAGAAATATGAAATACAAAACCAAGTCTTATGCAGTGCGACTACACTGCCATTTAAATGCGGCGCGTTCGCAGTTTCCCCTTCTTTCCCTCCTATCACTCAAACATTGTGGCGTGGCGGTGGGAGAACTGAGGAGCGAGTATGATCGCTGTTGTACTCATGCCCAGGCGTGAGCCGAAATCTTGGCCACTCATGAATTACATAAATTACACATGTAGTATTTGCAAATTTAGTAAAATTTTTTTGATGGTATGGACATTAGTACACTCTTTGAAATCATATAATTCGATAGTTCTAAAAGTTTGTATCTTATAATATTTTATTAATCATTTTAGGTGATCCAAATATTTTCTGATAGTATACTATCACAAATGAAAAGGGTTTCGCGGTTTTATGTAAGGCTTTTTGACAAAGGGACGACGAAGATACAAAATGCATACATGCAGAAAACACTATTAAAAAAACGGTAAAATAACGCACTTCTTTGACTATAATGAAGTATCATGTTCGTCAGTACTAATACAATGGCATAAATCTTAATGTCTATTATTTTACTCTCGAAGCTTGGTTTCAAGCTTTTCCTTTTATGCACATGTCCCTGTGTAGCATGTAGTATCCAGCAATTGTCGGCTAATATGCCGATATTCCCTCATACCTCCGTTCCATTTCATTAATGTCTTGGCGGACTTTTCGCTGAGTTCCTCACTCATAGCAGCTAGATTTTCTGGAGAATAGCTGACTTTGGAGTCCAGGAAGTGCAGCATCAATCTCCTGGAGGGACTCAAAACTCTGAAGTTACCCAGCATGTTTCGTACGAGGGTTGCCCAGAAAGTAATACATCGCATTTTTTTCTCAGCTGAAAACAATGCTAGGAGTGCGAAACGTTATGTACGTATTATATGAAGTCTCCTAAGGGAGCGGGCGAAGTTTCCGCCACTTCCGACAGATAGCGTAGCTGCCAGGACAGTTTCAAAATAGCCTCTGCAGGTGAATTTCTCATTGTAGAGAAGTTAACTATGGGGAATATTCATAAATGCTTGCGCAAAGTCTATAGAGCATCTTCTCTTGACGTAAGTACAGTTAGCCGCTGGGCATCGAGTGGGAGGCCATCAGAAGACGGTTCGGCCGAGCTCCACTATTTGCAACGGCCGGAGAGACCATCCACGGCTGTCACACCTCACATGCAACAGCGAGCTAATGTTTTCGTTTGAGAAGACAATAAAGGATGCTGTTCGTGGAAGACATCTTGGGACGATGAGGAGGTGATTCACACACTGAAGCACTGGCTCCGCCACCATGACAAGGATTGGTAACGACAGGGCATACACGCCCTCATTTCGGGCTGGAAGAAGGCCATATAACGGGATGGATATTAAATGGAAAAACAGGGTGTGTGGATAAAATACGGTTCTTTCGTGTGTGTAATTCTCATTATGTTCAATAATGAATTGTTGAAGGAAAAAAATTCCGTGCATTACTTCCTGGGCAGCCTTGTACTAATTTCTCGAAATCGTGGCCTTTTTAGTTACTAAGAACACTGTTGGCAACATCTTTAAAGAATATCCCCAGAGCTGGTTTTTCAGTTTCTTTCATTTTGGTTAAATTTTTAGGTTTCCTATGTCAAGGCCAACGAAAACTCTTTCTCTCTGCACAGCTTTTCATAACCACATACTTGAAAGTGTCACGTTGTTTTGGTAGGAATTTAGTAAATTGTTTCAGAGTGCCTAGTTTTATCTGAAGTGGAGGCAGGAATATTTTTAAGGGTCCGACAAAGATTCGAATAATACATTTCCTCTTCCAACTTTTGCCACATTTTCGGAGACCACTGCTTTACTTTTGTACGACTGTGCAATTCGCACAGGAACGGGGCTACCAAGGACGATGGAGAGTACTTTCATATCCCCGCAAATAGTTCTTTTGGTGTTTTTTGTTATGGTTAAATATTGGAATAGAGACCAACATTAAAATCATTTCCGCCCTTTTTTTTGCTAATGAAAACCACACATTGCATGTTGCAGCTCCACACAGCGAGTCATTCATAGGTACTGGTCCAGATTTCTGTACACATCGGTACCTCTAATATGAACTAGCACGTCCTCCTGCATTGCTGTATGCCTGTATTAGTCGTCGCATACTATCCACAAATTTATAAAGACACTGTTGGTCCAGACTGTCCCACTCCTCAACGGCGATTCGGCGTAGATCACTCACAGTAGTTGGTGGGTCACATCGTCCATAAACAGCCGTTTTCAATCTATCCCAGACATGTTCAATAGGTTTCATGTCTGGAGAACATGCTGGCACCTCCAATCGAGCAACGTCGTTATCCTGAAGGAGGTCATTCACAAGATGTGCACGATGGGGGCACGAATTGTCGTCCATGAAGACGAATGCCTCGCCAATATGCTGCCGATTTGGTTGCGCTATCGGTCGGAGGATGGCATTCGCGTATCGTACAGTCATTACGGCGCCTTCCATGACCACCAGCGGCATACGTAGGCCCCACATAATGCCACCCCAAAATAGGAGGAAACGTCCACCTTGCTGCACTCTCTGGCCAGTGTGTCTAAGGCGTTCAGCCTGACTGTGTTGCCTCCAAACACGTCTCCGATGATTGTTTGGTTGAAGGCATATGCGACACTCATCGGTGAAGAGAACGTGAAGCAAATCCTGAGCTGTCCATTCGGCATATTGGCCGGCCGGAGTAGCCGAGCGGTTCTAGGCGCTACAGTCTGGAACCGCGCGACCGCTACTCAGGTTCGAATCCTTCCTCGGGCATGGATGTGTGTGACGTCCTTAGGTTAGTTAGGTTTAAGTAGTTCTAAGTTCTAGGGGACTGAAGACCTCAGAAGTTAAGTCCCATAGTGCTCAGAGCCATTTGAGCCATTCGGCATGTTGTTGGGCCCATCTGTACCGCACTGTATGGTGTTGTGGTTGCGAAAATGGACCTCGCCGTTAACGTCGGGAGTAAAGCATCATGCAGCCTATTGCGCACAGTTTGAGTCGTAACACAACGTCCTGTGGCTGCACGAAAAGCATTATTCAACATAGTGGCGTTGCTGTCAGGGTTCATCCGAGCCATAATCCGTAGGCAGCTGTCATCCACTGCAGTAGTAACCCTTGGGCGGCCTGAGCGAGGCATGTCATCGACAGTCCCTGTCTCTCTGTATCTCTTCCGTCACCGAACAGCGTCGCTTTGGTTCAGTCCGACACGCCTGGACACTTCCCTTGTTGACAGCCCTTCCTGGCACAAAGTGACAATACGAACGCGATCGAACCGCTGTATTGACCGTCTAGGCATGGTTGAACTGCAGACAACACGAGCCGTGTACCTCCTTCCTGGTGGAATGAGTGGAACTGATTAGCTGTCGGACACCCTCCTTCTAATAAGCACTGCTCATGGACGGTTGTTTACATCTTTGGGTGGGTTTAGTGACATCACTGATAAGTCAAAGGGGCTGGGTCTGTGATAGTACGCCCCGATAGCTGAGTGGTCAGCGTGAAGGATTGACGTCCTACGGGCCCGGGTTCGATTCCCGGATGGGACGGAGATTTTCTCCGCTCAGGG
Organism: Schistocerca gregaria; assembly: GCF_023897955.1. Taxonomy (NCBI): domain Eukaryota; kingdom Metazoa; phylum Arthropoda; class Insecta; order Orthoptera; family Acrididae; genus Schistocerca; species Schistocerca gregaria. Next base: position 27,085,151 of record NC_064931.1, on the reverse strand, counting down.
ACAGGGTGTTCTGTTGTCTTCATCATCATTTCATCCCCATGCGCGCGCAGGTCGCCCAATGTGGCGTCGAATGTAAGAAGACCTGCAGGTGGCCGGACCTGCGCCGCAAGAGGCCTACCGGCCAATGACGCCAGAAGCTCATTTCCATTTCGTCTGGGATACAATATCTACAGCCAACGTTTATGTTCAGGAGTTCTGGGAATCGTGTTGATGCAATACTTTTTTTCATCTGTTCATAATTTTTTTTATTATGCTGCAGATGATCTTTCATGTATGTAATTATGTTTAGTACCCTTTCCTTGGTCAACAATTGTCCTTTAATACGTTTCACTGGAGACAGCATTTGTGGCTCCCTGCCGAACAAGAATGATGAACTACATGGCTCGACACCTGTTTCAGTAACACTTTCACTTGTTAAGCACGCACGTCGTCTCTGTACACCTCATGTACGTTGTCCACGCATCTAAGCGTTATTGACACCATAAATTCCACTGACTCATCTTGCAGAAACGCTAGTATTTCATCTGCCATTCCTTTCTCACTTCCTGACGAATTGTCAGCTTCGGCAACTACTGTTGTAGATATAATGCAGTGTTTGGTTCAAATGGCTCTGAGCACTATGGGACTTGACTTCTAAGGTCATGAGTCCTCTAGAACTTAGAACTACTTAAACCTAACTAACCTAAGGACAATCACACACATCCATGCCCGAAGCGGGAATCGAACCTGCGACCGTAGCGGTCGGGTGGTTCCAGACTGTAGCGCCTAGAAACACGCGGCTACATCGGCCGGCTAATGCAATGTTTGTCTTGTTTACTGTTTACTGTTGCCATTTGCAGCCAATATTGTGGTTGCATGTTAGACAATATGTGGGGCGTGGAATCCAGTAAATATCATTGACCTCTTTTAAACTCGCACTCAATGTGTTCCTTGTAGGTCTTTCCACTCTTGTATTTGGTGCTGGAGGTCAAACTTGTTCTCTGCAGCCGACATAACATCATCAGAAACTCGTGGTACAATGTTTTCTTCTTGCGTATGGCATCCTAGCAACTAGCCACGTGTTTGCAGTCGTAGGACCCTTAACTGATATGCAAGTTAGGGGACAGAATCACAATGTTACGCAAATCGCACCCAAGTGGGTTTATACGGAATCTACAGAAGGTACGCAACGCAGTCTTATAAGGGCCCTGATATGAATCCTATGTGGGGTCGCTAACTACTCACACAATTTATTCATGAAATTAATTGATCGAAGTTTCCCTCCAAAATTGATGACGGAAAGGATGTATTACCAACAGTATGGTGCTAGGCTATATGCTGATGACGGGTGATACTCGTAGCCTGCTGCTGCATGAAGATGGGCTCCACTTTGGAACAGATAAATGCCCTCCGAAAAATTTACAGTTTCATTTATCTTCTTTAAGTGAAACACAAAATTGATCGTTAATTTGTAGAAGGGACAATCTTGTGCATTGACGCAAACAAAACATGTAAATAGTCCTCCTTTGATAGAGGTGTTGGCAAAAACCTAGTACAAACGGCACTGCATGGAATCTAGTGTACTTCTCTACTACGAGAAGGGGAACAAAGAGAAATATGGAATATATAATAAAGATAAAGAAGTGGATAAACAGATGCAGTACCATAATATCATCTAAGGATGCAAACTGGTTCTAAAGATGCTACTGCTGAGAAACTGAATTTTTGACGAGTGGAAAATCAACCGAAATCCTACAGACAGCAGCTCCATTTATTACCAACAGTATGGTGCAAGGCCATATGGTGAAGACGGGTGATACTCGTATGAAGATGGGCTCCACTTTGGAAACCAATTGAAGTGCGAGCACGAAAATAATTGAGTGTTTGTCCGGGTGGACAGGTGAAATTGCAAATTGAATTACTCTGCAGCAAGGACAGCGAAGTACGCGATCGGCTCCTGCGATGGCCGGGAAGCAACTCTGTCAATGCTCTTCTGCCCCATGCCCAGAGGGTGACCGTTTAGTTTGTGCCCGAACTCGGTCAATCGTTACCGATAAACAAAGTTCTCGCCAATTACGGCCTCACAACACATTCGTCTATACTCCCACTACCATACTTCATCAACCTAGGCGCCAATACTATTCCTTCCCGGCAAATCCTGACGGTCACTGCAATTGTGGTCTGATGTAACAACTGAGCAGCCTATCATAGTGTCTGCCAGGACATTACGTGGGAAGACTTTTTTTGTGACAGGCACCAATGGAATATGATAATAGAGGTGTTACGTTGGGCACTATTCTGTCGATTATCCCGTGGAGCTCGGCGACCATGTTACCGAAACATCCCAAACAATAACACAGCCACGGCGCTGAGATGGCATGTAACTGCCCAAAACATGAATCTTTCACGAAGAAATTCCCCCCAACCATTTCAAAAATAGCAAGTGCCCGTCACTCTGGTTTCTAACACCTGACATCAAAAGAGGAAGTTGCCAGCCACGGGTCGGGACTCCGCAGCAACTCCCAAACTCCTATTATTGTGAGCAGTTGGCCTCCTCACAGCCCAAAAGTCCCGCTCGTCTCCTACATGTAATGAACAGAATTACGATATGCATGCATCCTACTTCTGATCATGTACATGCGGATACATAACATCAAATTCCTTATTTTGCATGACCATATAATATGGTAACAAAATGACATTAATTTGGATGTATGGTAATTCAAATTTTTAAAATGCAAGATAGGCTGGTTTGACGGCCAATAATGCATGCACGAAGAAGTCAGCGGGTCTACTATCTTGCATCCTCAACTTTATCATTCCAAAGACCGGTGTTTTTCTTGATCCTTCGTCACCCAGGTTTCAGCGTTCCAAGAACAGCGTGTGAGGCTTCGTGAACAGACATCTCCAGTTTACTCCAACTATATTCGACTGTGATAATTAATGACACCTTCATTTCTGTCGTAATTCAGCCTCCTTCTTCTTGATGTGCAACCATTTCGCTCTTGATGGTCCATTTCTGGCAGAGTACCCAGACCTTGGTGGGTTTATTCTAAGCTTACAGATGACAGATTGGTGTTGTATTGAAACTGTTTCATATGCAACAACTATCGTGTGTAACACATCTTGAGGTTTTGACATCTTATTCGGACATAGTCAATTTGAGTTGCATTTGATGTACTATAGTACATGATTAGGTGAGCTTCACTTTTTTTGAAAGAAGTGTTCGTATGATCTAGTCATGGGTTTCTGCATAATCGAGGATTCGCTGGACATCATCGATCTTCTCTACATATCCATGTCCACTATGAGTGTCACGATCTTTTCTTTGTCGGACATGTTAATTCAGGTCATTAGTGACAATGAGGTAGTCTTCTGCTGGGACTTTAGCGATCTTCTCGTCAAGTAGTGCCTAAAAGGCGCTTTGGTTTCAGCACTCAGGCAGATTTGGTGGCATAGGCACTGAAGAAGTGGACTTTTCAACTGCAATGTAGACAATTTGCATAAGACGTTCATCGTAACATGACACCTCAGAGACAAAAACATCGAATTTCGATGACATGACAATTCTGAGCTATTAGTTGTTCCGCGGGATCTGTTGTGCATCAGTTAGTAACCACAACCAATATCATGTGACTTTTGAGTACTCCCCTTTTTTCTTGCACTGCACAGATGTCGATGCACTTCTTATCAAGTGCCTCAGATAGTTTTCTGCAAAGTCCAGTCTCGACATTCAGTGATACGAGACAGAATGTGTGATTTCACTTATTTAGCCGTCATCGTCCATGCTATGGTAACTCTTTATACTTGCCACTCTGCTGGGCTTTGCCAATGTGCGTCACTTTTTGGGCTTAACGACACACAAAAAGAAACAGAAATAATGTGATTAACGACTCACGTCCCTGTGTTCATGAGGCACATGTCTTGCATAGTGCAAGATCCCGGGGTTTTCTATTGTCGTCTATTATTTTGCAGCCGTGACTGACGTTTCACCAGAAATATATCGTATTCTCTTCGATTTTCTACTATCATTACACTCTGGTTACTGTCCTGATGCTCATAATTTTCTCGTTGTAAGCGTAGTCATATTCCCGGGAGAACCTTAAGAAGTAGTTTCCTATCTTCTAATCCTATTGCAATTTCATCACAATCACTTGTCTTTATCATAAGTTTTTTCTTCCTACCTCTGGCTTCCTTATCAGTGCTTACTAATATATCAACGTTAAATGACTCTTCCCCCTTGGATTTGCTATTCGTTTATTGGGACATGTCCTTTCCAAACGCATTCGGGAGGACGACGGTTCAATCCCGCGTCCGGCCATCCTGATTCAGGTTTTCTGTGATTTCCCTAAATCACTTCAAGCAAACGGCGGGATGGTTCCTTGGAAAGCGCACGGTCGCCTTCCTTCGCCGTCCTTCCCTAATCCAATGAAACCGATGACCTCGCAGTTTGGTCTCTTCTATCAAATAAATCAAACCAACTCCTTTTCAAATCTTACTCCCCTATATTGTTTTGTTCGCTTCATTTTAGTCCTTTTTGCCTTGCCTCCTATGTTCTCTTAAGTCATTTACTTGATTTGCTTTCTTCATTAACGTCTCTTTAATACTATCCCTGGTGTCATAACCTACTAAATTCACTGTTGGCTCTTTTTTGCCTTCTTGTTCACGATCGGCGCTCGTTCGAACATCCTTTGAGTTTTCTTGATTTGAAGTTCCATACTCTTGATCTTCATCAGGATAAGTCCTACACTGTCTTGAGCCTCCACTATATTTTACCCTACCTCTGACAACGACACTGTTAAATCCATCCTTTCCTCCACTGGAACGAGCATTGTTAGGACAATTGACTGGACCCTGATCATCATATGGTACCGTATCTTCCTGTTCTCATCTGAAACCTAACGTTTCTATTCCATTACATCTGTGAGATGGTCCTGCCACGTCTCTAAGATCAACGTTCTATCTATTGTTCCTCCATCTGTTTTTATGCCAACCTTCCAAATTTTGATTATTCTGTGTCAGAGAGTCTAACTGACTCAGCGCCTGCACAACTGCACCGACATCTGATTTTAAATGGCCACGTGGAGTGGCCGCGAGGTTGGAGGCGCCATGTCACTGATTGCGCGGACCCTCTAGCAGGAGATTCGAGCCCTCCCTCGGGCATGGGTGTGTGTTGTTCCTAGCATAAGTTAGTTTAAGTAGTGTGTTCGTCCAGTAGTTTGGTCCCTTAGGAATTCGCACACACACACACACACACACACACACACACACACACACACACACTTCAATGCTGGGTCATCAAAAAGTGTCAGAGTGCGAACCATTGAACGAATCATCATAGATATTGGCTTTCGCAGCCGAAAGACCACTCGTTTACCCTTGATGACTGCATGACATAAAGCTTTACGTCCCGCCTGGACCAGTCAAGACCGACATTGGGCTGTTGATGACTCGAAACATGTTGCCTGGTCGGACAAATCTCCTTTCACATTGTATCGAGCAGATGGGCGTGTACGGGTATATAGACAATCTTATAAATCCATGGACCCTGCATCTCAGTAGGGGACTTCAAGTTGGTAAAGGCTCAGTAATTGTGTGGGACGTATGCAGTTGGAGTGATATGGGACCCCAGATACGTCTAGATATCACTCTGACTGGTGACACGTATGTAAGCATCCTTGTCTGATCACCTGCATCCATTCATGTCCACTGTGCATTCCGACGTACTTGGGAAGTTCCAGCAGGACAATGCGACACCTCATAAGTCCAGGAACACTCTTCTGAGTCTGAACACTTCCGCTGGCCACCAACCCCCCAGACATGAACATTGTTGAGTAATCTGGGATGCTTTACAAAGTGCCGTTCAGAAGAGATCTCCACCCCCTAGCACTCTTACTGATTTATGGACAGCCCTGCAGGTTTCACGGTGTCAGTTCCCTCCAGCACTACTTCAAACATTAGTTTAGTCCATGTCGTGTCATGTTACGGCACTTCTGCGTGCTCGCGGGGGCCCTACGAGATATTGAGCAGGTGTACCAGTTTCTTCGGATCTTCGGTGTATTTTTATTTGACTTGATACTGAAGCGAGTGGTCTAGGCTCCTGGTCTTGACGAATTTTGGTATTTTTGTACTTTGGCAGACAAGGCTTTTATTATCACATCTTGCTTTTTTGAGAATTCCTTTAAGATGTTTGCAGTTTCTAAATATCATCGTTTATTTTTTGATATTAGGATTTGTTTCTTCAAATCATTCATGAGACTTTTACTCAAGGTCTTTTGAGATTGCTTCAATTCCTTACTCATGGCGTTCCGAGATAGACTCAATTCCTTAGGTGCCTTAATACAATATCAGCGACATGTACTACCTCCTCTCTATTATTGACATCTAAGTAACTACTACTGTCAACAGGTACAGTGTCTGCTGATTCCGATCAATGAGTTCCCCTCGGTTCACCCAGACCGAAAGCTCTATCAGATGAGTGCATCTGTGCAGTTGTGGATTTTCCAGTTCTGAATGATCTTGCACTTCTACATCTTGTACTTCTGTAATATATACTGCACTATCCTGAATTTCTAAATTACTGTAATTAAACTCAAGTGTATACGAATCTGAAACGTCATTAGTTACATCTAACGGATTCTCAATTTCGCTCTCATCTGCTTGTAATGAATAATGTTCTTCTTGGTTTCGCAAAACTAACCATTCTGACTCAAAGATTGACTATTCTACTTTAAAACTAAGGAAAGTTACTTGTTCTAAGGAAGTTTAGAAGTTGGTTTACTTACGCCATCCGCGCTCGTGTGCCGCTCGGTGATTCCACTGTGTTGTGGCGGCTCCTCCACCCTACCCCGTCCATTAGGAAGAGAGAAGATGAGGCACGTACTGCTGTTTACGACGTCCTTCCGGCTGGGCCTGCCCGTTGCCCGTCTACGCGGTGCGTGCCGTCTTCGGCTGAGGCTCGATCCGCTCGCCGCCCAGTGAACTGTTTGTCAGCCGCCGGGTGGCGCACCCTCCGCCACGTTTCGCCGCGCTACGCCGCCTCGCTCCAGCCGTGTTGCCTCGTGTCGTAATCCACGCTATTCCGCGCTCTCGAAGTCGGTTTTTCAATGGTGTCTCCCTGTCAGTGTCACTGTTCACCGTTACTCCAATCATTCGACACAGTTACTAATGTCACTCGAGTGTGGCGTAATTACTTCGGGAGAAACTTTTCACTTCACTTTTCCGAACGTTACTCAAGATTTCTTTTCTAATTAGTCACACTTCTTGCACATAATGTTCCTTACTATCACTGTATTACTTGCTCTTTTTAGATACACTTCATTACGTAGTCCATAGGACTTCCCTACCAAGTTCAAAGTTAACGCTTTCGATCTATTACGTATTGTGTTCATCATCATTGCCAATAATGATTATATCACGGTTTCCCCGCAAGGGATGCCACTGCAAGTCTCCCCTACGATACTAAGCCGTGCTATGGTGTCTATATATGTTAGATTAACCGTACATGCAAGGTCGCAGATGGAAGAGTGCTAGTCCACCATGCTTCGCATAAAGTGTATCTATATATTAGCTCCTACCTAGTACCTTGTATAGATGGTTGAACTTCCGTCACTGTAGGTAGCTCATACCGTTGGCTCGTGGTACCCTATACTATCGCAGGTTGCGAAACCGTACTGCGGGGAGTCTGGCGAGGAACGAACAGCCGGCCGTGGTGGACGAGCGGTTCTAGGCGCTTCAGTCCGGAACCGCGCGACTGCTACGGTCACATGTTCGAATCCGGCCTCGGGCATAATGTGTGTGATGTCCTTAGGTTTAAGTAGTTCTAAGTCTACGGGACTGATGACCTCAGATGTTAAGTCCCAAGTGCTCAGAACCATTTGAACCATTTTGAACGGACAATTCGGTGTTAAATAACGTCACAAATCGCTTTAGAGATGCCACACGTTTATTTCTCGGTACTAATCCAGGTGTAATACAGACTTCACTGTACACAGATGCTGCACCATTTTCCACAATCCAATACATAAATTAAATACATATTAGGATCGTAGAATTATTAACACACACTCGTGACTGATTCTGTTGACGTTATCACGATTCGATTACAATTTACTGCTTTTTCATTTAATACCTGACTGTTCGCGTTTGCGACGATTGTGTTTGAAATGTGTGCATCGGCATCGGAAGCTCCCGCTCGACTCACTGTGGTCACGCAACCGAATTCGTGCGTCGCTACCGCTACGAAAATCCTCTCGACCAGTCAGTATCTGGGATTCGCCTTGCTTCCACGTGTGTTAGGGCTCCTCTCAGGCAATGAGACACGAACACTCAGTTCAACGTCACCTGGCTGCCACGTGTACAGTGCCATGTCACTGAAAATTACGTCTGCCACTTCCGCAGTAACCGAAGCTCATCTATATTTTCATCTACATAGATACTTCGAAAACCACCGTACGGTGAATAGCGGACGGTACCCTGTACTACTAATACTCTTACTTTCCTGTCCCACTCGCAAACAGAGCGAGGGAAAAACCACTATCTATACGCCTCCGTACGAGGCCAATTTCTCGAATCTTATCTTCGTGGTCCTTACGCGCAATGCGTGGCAGCAGTACACTCGTTCAGTAGTCAGCTTCAAATACCGGTTCTCTATATTTTCACCTTCTCTCCAGGGATTTAGTCAGAGTTCCCGAAGCATGTCCGTAACACGTAAGTGTTGTTCTTACCTACCGGTAACAAAGCTAGCAGCCCTCCTCTGCATTGCTTTAAACTCTTCCTTCAATCCGACCTGGAAAAGATCCCAACCACTCGAGCAATTCTCAAGAACAGGTCGCACCACCGTGCTACAAGTGGTCCCCTTTACAGACGAAACACACTTTCCTATAATTCTCCCAATAAACTAAAGTCGACCATTTGCCTTCCCCATCACAGTTCTTACATACTCGTTCCATTTCATATCGCTTTACAGCGGAACGCACAGATATTTAAACGACTGGACTGTGTCAAGCAGGAGACTACTAATGCTTTATCTGAACAATGTGGGTTTGTTTTTCCTACTTATCAGCATTAACTTATATTTTTCAACATTTAGAACCAGCTGCCATTGATCACACCAACTAGGACTTTTGTCTTAGTCATCTTGTAGCTTGCTACCGTAACTCGATACCTTACTGTAGACCACAGCGTCACCAGCAAACAACAGCAGATTGCTGCTCACCCTGTCCGCAAAATGATTTATATAGAGATCAGCAGTAGTCCTATCACACTTCCCTGGTGTACTCCTGACGATACCATTGTCTCTCATGAACTGCACAACGTTACGCAATTTTACACGTACAATATTGCGTGCTGCATACATCATATGGCACATAGTTATTGCAACCAGTCTGTGGACTGAAGACTATTACAGACACTAAACTTATATGATGAACTGTAAATATTAATTAATTTTATGTGAGATTCGTCCACAGTCTTAATTTAATTGTGTAACAACGTTGTTTCCGCTTACAGGTGCCAAATTATTTAGTTTTTATTTATTGCGATTGCAATTTTGAGTATTATTACTCATCTTCAAGCAGATGTCTCAAATGTAAATGTCTAGATGTTACTGCATTTATCCTTGAGTGGACATTTGTTGTTGAGACTTTTGCCTGAAGGTACGTAATAAAACTCGAAATTTCAGTTGCAATAAATATAAAAGTGAATTATTTGACAGTCATAAAAGGATAAAACCACTTTCAACAAAAATATTCATGTTTAAGAGTAGTAGTCAGTAATACTTAGTTCATAGCTAAGCAGAATCCCACTCACAAGTGAACGGCACCTACTCGTCATCCACGATTTCGTTTTAATTTATGGTATATGAAGGGCCTGGCCAGAAATTAAGGTGACAGACGTAGAAGATCCAAATAGCCAAGCAAATATTGCATTTTTGGCGCGGGTCGGTAGAGGCATGAGTCATTTATGACGGCGTAGATTCCAAGCAACAATAAGCGCAGTGCAGAGAATACAGAACGGTAATCCGAGTGTCGTAGAGTCGGGGCTCTCAATTCTTACATTACTTACTCTGTAAATAAAGCAAAGTAATGTTCAATATGTTGTATTTAATAATATGTTCATAAAAGGGATGAAAAGGGAAGGCATATAAAAATTTGGGATCGCAAATAAATTTGCAAAAAATCATTGGACTTGCGCTATCCACGAGGAATCTGAAAATCAGTTCCGAAAAAAGGATCGTAAGGCGTAATCGATAACGTAGTGTATAACATTAGATCCTTTCATTATACTACAGTTGATGAGTTATACATCCTGGGGTTATATTCATCGTAAAAACAGAGGAAGCATTAATTTTCTTGGAATGTTCCGCTCATTATTAACGCCGAATATTTTTCATAAAATGTTCTTTCCCATCGCATAGTTTAGCAGCAAATCCCACGCAGAGCTGCACGAAGGTCAAACCAAAAGTAGTGGAATATGAAGTCCTGCAGGCTTTAACTACAATTCTCGGCAAGTTATTTGGAGCGTCCTCGTGCACGCTCTAAATAGCTGCAATCTCTTCTTGGAAATTTCATTGCTATTCCAGTTTTTCCTTTTCTTTTCCTTTTCATGCCTTTTATGACAATGTTAGTGAGTGTAGTATATTAATGAGCATTGCAACAAAACGGCGATGGTGAAAACATTGGAAATCACAGAAAGAAAAATACTAAGGAAAAATTTGGGACCAGTTAAAGAGCAAACAAAATGCAGGAGATTTCATAATAGCGAAATTCATATACACATTGAAAAAATTACAGACATGATTAAGAAAAGCAAACAGCTTCCTACAGCCACATTCAAAGGATAAATCGCAACAGACTGACAAAATGACTGTTCACCTACCCCGGTAAATTAAATATGGGTAACACAGAGTGAAAAGAAGTTGGAAGGAACGTGGACGAACACCATATTATTCGACAAGATAGTAAGGTACGATTGCCACTCAGAAAAACCCAACAAGAGGGGTTAAGCCACTTGGACAGAAGAAAGAAACGACAATATATGGTAAGAGAAATGTGGACGAAAAGAAAGGTGAAACAATTGTAATAAACGAAGTTCATAGCGGCTCATATGTAAAATAATATAAAGAACACAGAGCATCCTTTCGGCTTATTTGCACTGTAGTAATGTGAACATTGAAAAAAAAAGTTGCCACAAACGGACTCGATCCCACGATCTTAAGATTACCATTCTGAACTCTTTCCGTTGACGATCTTTGGATTACAATCTGCACTCTTTCCGTTGACGATCTTGGGATTGCCATTCTCCACTCTTTCCGCTGTGGCAACAGTTTCAGTGACTCATGCCTCACCCGACCAACGTCAAAAAGGCATTTTTTTTCTAAATGCTCGGTCGTCTGGAGCTCTCACATTTGTCACGTCCATTTACAGACAAGCCCTGCATGTACCAGAGATTTGGACGAAATCAGTAATGAGGAGTAGACGCAGCCACCTTTGTCAGTAAATTTAGCTAAGAGCTTTTCAAGCATGTAGAACATAGCGTTATATACACTGTTGGCTAAAGGTAGCAGCTTGTGGTTAGGTTGCTGACTCTCGATCATGGAGCACAAGGTTTGATTCCCGGCCGAGTCGAGGATTTTCTCCTCTCGCCTCTCTCTCTCTCTCTCTCTCTCTTTGCGTGTATGTGTTTGTTTGTGTGTGTGTGTATGTGTGTGTGTGTGTTTGTGTGTGCGTGTTTTGCCATCATCATATCATCATCATTGACACGCGGGTCGCACCAGACGGTCTAACTTACTAGAAGCGGACTCCCGTTCAAAAATGCGATATGCACATTTCACTGCCGGCCAGTAAAATTGCAGAACCAGTAACGATACTGATGATGAAAAGCTCTTCGACGTATGACATACTCATCATCTTTTGGGGAAGTGTCGAGATTTTGTGAATGCCGTCCTGCTTATATCTGCAGTGTGCCTATAATACTGCAACAGCATTTACGTAGCTTGTAAAATCAAATACCAAGTTTGGCTTATTACGTACTATGCCCCAACAGAACAAAGTATTCCTGTCACGAAAAAGACACGTATAACACTTCCGTCTGTTACTACTATACCACAACCTCAAAGCCTAAAGCATTTCGTAGAAAGAAATTATTCTTATTCTAGTAATTATAGTATGAAGAAAGAGAGCAGTGTTACCCTCTAAGAGGAATTTTGTTATATTGACCGCGTTGTACCTAACGGAGGTGGCTTATCGGAAGCGAAAGTCAGAATTACGTAATTATTCAAACAGTAACAAATAATGTTATACCTAGCTACACTGTTTAAAGAATAAGGAAAACGGTCGTCAGCCTAATTAGGCAAGAGAAAGATTAACGTTCTTGTTTAAGAAAGTAGGTATGAGTAACTTTAACGGATAAACACACAAAAAAATGGTTCAAATGGCTCTGAGCACTATGGGACTTAACACCTGTGGTCATCAGTCCCCTAGAACTTAGAACTACTTAAACCTAACTAAGCTAAGGACATCACACACATCCATGCCCGAGGCAGGATTCGAACCTGCGTCCGTACCAGTCGCGCGGCTCCGAACTGAGCGCCTTTTTTTTTTTTTAATCTCATTTTGATCGTTTCCGTTCGTTGTATTTGCTCGGTGCGGACGTCGCGAGACATCCGTTTATGTTCGTTGTTGCTCGATTAACTCAGTTTTTTATTACAGAGGGCAGCTAACCCTCTGACCGAACACGCTGAGCTGCCGTGCCGGCTAGCTCCTAGAACCGCGAGACCACCGCGGCCGGCGGATAAACACAACGCGAGTGCAATGAACTCTGACACCTGCATCTGTTAACGTTAAGGTTGGAACAGCTAGAGTAGCACAAACTATTTGCAAAAATATAACAGATAACTAAACACACTATTACTTTCAGGGCTTATTCAAACTGAATGGTCTTAGTAACGTTACTATTAATATTCACTGCAGAATCATTAATTGGACATAGGTTCAGTATTATTGTTCAAATATTTTCCTAGCAGACATAAAATTATAAATGTAGTTCACTGCAAAATTGTGAACTGGTCAGAGGTTAAAAATCTCTCAACTAAATACTATTCTATTTAGAATGAAAGTTAAATGGAATTCACTAACAGGTTACTTCTCACTGTCTTTTAAATAAAGAAATTAATGTTTTCGTAGATAGCGGTCTTCCCGATACTTGTCACCTAGCATTAACACAATAGACAAACTGTAGATCCTGTTATGCTATTAATATGCAGTTCCAATACACAAGAGAGACAAACACTTAGTGAACGAGTATATAACTTTCCGTAAATGCAATTCACGACTTTTACTACAGTGAGACACAATGTTGACAAATTTGCAAGATACTGACTCACCTTCTGCGATTTACAACAGGCAACAATGAGATCATTTACTAAGCAAAACTTTATAAGCCACAGTCTTAAGAACTTTTAATTTTGAAGTTGGCATCAACACTTTAATAAGCAGTTTTATAGGAAAATTATTTTCAGTAAGCATCATTTACTTTAACTCACTCTCTTGCCACATTAACTTTAACTTTCCTTTTATTATGTTCAAGAAGCATTAATGTTCTTTCAGTAAGGACCCTTGGTAATCACTTCAGTTCATACGAAGAGGAACCTGAGAGGTGTTATGATAAGGAAAAAAAAATCAAGGTAGATACATAAATTCAGTTATAAATTACCTTATATTTGAGCACACTAACACATCCAATAAGCTGATCCTTCACTGTACATTACTATAGCGTTCCATTACAGTGATTGCGCAATGTGGTGGCAACTGCATGTTGGTAGGTGGATTTGCAGATAGAATTGCCGGAATCTGTCATTTCTTGGTGGCGATGATACACATCAATTCCAGAATAGCTCTAGTTATTTATCCATCCATCCTAGGCATTGGTAAGCGGCAGGAAAAGCCTCTCTCGGAACCAGCACAATATATAACTTTTACATGGGCAGTACGCAGTTTGGTAGCTCGTCCCCGACTAACTCTTGGGTCCACCTTTTCTACCTAGGCCAACCACAATTTGCGCGCGCCACTAAGTTCCGTTCCCGAGGGGAACCACACTACCTTTTCCATACAGAATAATTAAGAACCCTAAGTGAGGATCAGCAGTTTACATAACAACAACCAAACACATTAAATAAAACAGAACATTTGCACATATTGACATTTCTACAAAAAATTATTCATACAGAATTTACAATTATACACAGTAAGTTTTGTTCCCTCCAAATGGGACAAAGAATTTAGATGACAGATACACTACATAGCATAGAACCAAACCATGACATCAAATTTTTTTACAAAGGAAGGATTATACAATTTTGTGTTATCGATTCAAACATATTTACAGATACTCAATGTTATAACATTAAACCAAAGCAAAAGGCAAAATAAATCAGTAGAGCATTAGAGCTATGGTGTTACATGCCTCCCCTCCAAATGGCTCCGAGAAGTTGGGTTCAGTGAAATCGGCGGCCGGGATGCGGAGTGAAGTCGCGGTTGTGGGGAAAGCGGGCGAGCAATACAGAAGAAACTCGAGTTTCTTGCCTTTTTCTCCATCTTCCCTATTTTCCGCAACCTGTCTTGTTTTGAAATGCCCTCCTAATCTGCGCTTCCCTATAACCATTTTTGTGAAATATTCCCTCAGGTGCTGCATTGCGTCTGAGAGGCTTTCTTCGTCACAGATGGCGTGCACCCTGTGTAAAAAGATGGACAGTACCGTTTACCGCTGCCCTGGATGGTGGCATTCTGTTGCATTCGGGTACTGGACTGTGTGAGTTTTCTTCCTGTGTACTAACTGGCCTAGCATGTCATCTGCCTTCTCCCGTACTAGTATATCCAGAAATAGGAGACAGCCATTCTCCTCTGTTTCCATACTGAAACCAATGTTTTCATGGATGCTGTTAAGGTGATTCGGAAGCTCAACATGTACCTGCCTCCCCTGTTCGAGAGAGCACCCACCACCTTCCTTCTCGCGAGTCAAGGCCGGAATCCTCTGGCAGAGATGGAACGGGTCTTCCGCTGCCACACCATAGCTCTTTCACCCCTTCCCCACCCCCCCACCCCGCCACAATCCCGCCCGCAGATCACTGTGTACCCAGCTTCCCGGAGCCAGGAGGGGAGGGGAGAGGGCGCACACCGCAGATATAAGTAGGATGGCATTCGCAAAATTTCGACACTTCACCAGAAGACGATGAGTATGTCGCTCGTCGAATCATCACGGTTTTATAATACTGCCACCCACCCGGAAACCCGACAGCTTCTCATCAGCTGCATACGCCAGGAAGGTCTACATTCACATAAACGATAAAGATTAACGAAATTTTACTTATTGTGCGTATGCTGTATAGTAGGAAGAGTATATGATTAAATGTATAGATGATTTGTTGGTACGCCGGGTGTGAAATCTAGTACACAGAGCTACCATCTCTGGCAGCAACAACTGCTCTAACAAGGCGGGGTATACAGTTGAACTGAACGATGGCAGATACAATACGTCACCCTACGCTGACTGTACTCCATGCAAAGTTCGTCAGTCGTAGTGGTCGGTGGTTTATTGAGTGCAAATCCCTCGAGATCAGATGGTTTTAGTGGTTGAAAGATCTAGAGAACGAACGGGATAGGGCAGTAGTCGAACACCCTGCGTATCGAGGTAGATAAGGCCAGCACGAGCAACATGCCGTCTTGCGTTATCCTGTTGACGGGTAACGTCACCGGGACATCAGAAATAAGCGCAGCCATCGGCCTTAACATGTAAGGAATGAAATGCATCTTCTGTAAATTACCGTCGATGCGAACCATATTGTCGTATTGTATACTCCGTATCATCACACCAGGTGCCTGGCCCTTATGACATTAAAGAATTCAATAGGATAGCATTTTTTCTTCTTAAAGCCTCCAGTCAGTGGAAATGGAAATGAGTGTACGGCGTCAGGGGCCTGGAGTTCCCAGTCGGGAAGTTCGGCCACCAACTGCCGATCTTACTGAGTGCGACGCCGCAAACGGTGACCTGCGCGTCGACAATGGGGATGAAATCATGAGGAGGACAGCACAACACCCAGTCCCTGGTGGGAGAAGATCTCCGTCCCCAGCCGGGAATCGAACCCGGGCCCCCATGCGTGGCAATCCAACGCGCTAACCGTTCAGCTAATGGGGCGCACCCTCCACTCAGTATACGTCCATGATGATTCTGTACGCAGAACTGACACTCGTTTGAATAGACTACATGTCTACATTCGCATATCCAGTAATTGTAGGGCGATGCACTGTAGGCTACGCTCTCTGCCGCCGCGGCAAGGGAAGCCGCAGCGGTGGTTACCATGATGACTGTCTTTGGTCAGCCAGACGTCATCTCAGTGTGCTTGTCCTGCTCAAAACAAACATATTTTCTAAATCACGATACCTGAAGCTGGGTCCAGCGAATAATAAAGGATTTTTAAAAATAATGACCCCATTTCAAAACTCCATATTTATTAATAAAAACACACTACAAACTTGCGACTGATTGCAAAATATTCGCAAAATGCTATGCTACTGCAAATTCTCTCTGTGTACTCCAGGCCCGGAACAAACAAGATCTTTTTGCCGTTTTACCACTGTTAATTCTCAGTGATGCATCAGCTTTCATGTTAGCGATAACGTGCGCATGTGGGGACTCCAGAACCCTCATGACATTACTGAGCACGATAAAAACTCACCTAAAGAGAACGTTCCCTCAAACATTTATCGTGAAAAAGTATACGGTCCCTAACTTTTTGAGGAAAACAATGTGACTAGAACGAGCTATCGTCGAACGCTGCGGAACTGGCATTTTCCAAAACTTCAGGAGACCTCTGATCTTTTCATTTTCCAAAAGGATGAAGACCAGAATAACAGCCTCTATAACTTCTGTAACAACAGACACACTTTGTGAAGTTTATAACGATCATTTAGAAGCTGCCGGTGGACACACAGAGCATTTGTAATACTACATCTAAAATTTTACAATTTTTTGAGTATTTTGCGATTTATCCAATTTTTTGATACCACATCTAAAATTTTAAAATTTTGTGAGTATTTTGCGGTTTATCCAATTTTTGTACGAGAGTCGTTAAATAAGTAATGACCCAGTTTTTTAAAAAGCCATTAATATACATTAACAATCGTTTGGTGTTTGTTCCGTGCGCCGGTGAAGTTTCGAACTGCTCTGGTAGATGGCAGAGCTGTAGTACGGCGTCAAAATGGCGTCTACATACCACTCACGTTACAAGCAGCGTGCTATTATTGAATTCTTTTGTGGAGAAAAACAAACGTGGTGAACATCCATAAGCGTTTTCGTTCAGTATATGGCGATGCTGCAGTTGATGGGAGCACAGTTGGGCGATGAGTAAAGGAAGTTACAGCCTCAGAAAATACAGAAGCAGAGCTCCAAGATCAGCCACGCACGGGACGTCCAATCACAGCCACTGCTCCAGACTTCCTGAATCGTGTGGATGCCATTATTCGTGCCGGCAACTCGACACTTGGCTCTACAGTTGTCGGTCAGTACTGTAAGCGCGTCTGCAATGGTCGAGACTCTCGGGTATTTAAAGAGGTGCTCACGATGGGTTCTACGAATGCACTCAGTGGACCGCAAGATTCAAAGAAAGGCCATTTCATTTGAATTTATGGAGCGTTTTGAGACCGTTGGAGAGGCCTTTTTGTCACGGATCGTTAAGAGCCACGAAATCTGGGTCCACCACTTTGCGCCAGAAACAAAAAGGCAATCCATTGAGTGGTATCATTTATTTATTTATGCATTTATTTTACCTGGCAAGATTAGGGCCTTCAGGCCCTCTCTTACACCTAACCAGGCATACTCAGATTGAACGAGTTACAGTTTCTATAGAACATTAAGGACATATAACGTATTATGCAGTATTGATGTTAAAAAAATTGAGATTATAACAGTAGTACAATGATAACTATAACAATAAAAACATAATTATAACAATCAAGAATAATAATGATAATAATAATAGTAATGACTATGTATATGAAAGTAAACATATTTTTCTTTTGTGAACCATCATGATTCACCACAAAAGAAGAATTCAAGACAACTCCCTCCCCTGGAAGAGTCATAGTGACAGTCTTCTGGGATTGTGATGGTGTCCTTGTCGTGGATGTGATGATTAGAGGGTCAATCATCAATTCAGGGCATACATGAAAACTCTAAATAAACTCAAAAACTGTTTGCGACGTGTTCGTTCCGACAAGTAGGAATATTGCTGCAACACGATAATGCACGCCCATACAAAGTCTGAGAACTCAGGAACACATCGCCATATTGGGTTGGACCACACTGCCTCATCCACCTTACTGTCCAGACCTGGCACCCTCGGACTTCTTTGCGCCGCTTAGAGATTCTCTATGGGGAACTCACTTTGAAGATGACGAGAGTGTCAGTCACGCAGTGGAAACATGGCTGCCCCTACAGGACAAGAGCTTTCACCAGCAAGGAATACATACTCTTCCACAACGTTGGCGTACGCCCACAGAACATAACGGAGTCGAATTAGAAAAATAGGACGTGGACAAGACATATTGATGTATATTGTCACCAGATTCTGACTCTTAACAATAAAATTTCCTGAAAAAAAATGTGGGGCATTATTTGTTGAATGACTCTTGTAGTACGTTTTCTCAAGAAAAATGGTGCTTGGGAAACGGGTCATTCGGCCTCTATGTTCATCCCCGACGACGCTAGTACTGCGGAGACGCTAATATCCTGCTTGGCGTTAAGTATCACCCTCTTCAACCCATCGATTTCATATGCGCTTGGCAGTCGTGATATTACGACCAAAGCGCGCAGCAATATTGCAGAATGATAAACCAGTCTCTCCAGGCGACGATCCTGCCGATATCGAATTCCGACACGCTCTGGCAGGCATTTCTCCATCTTACACGAAGCGTAACACCATCCTGTGAATTACAGCCAACATTTGAACGTGGTTTCTGAAATTAGAAACCCGCTGCGGAATCTTCGCCGATGTACAGAATATAGATGGCTGTAAGTTACCTAATTTGTTCCGTTGCGCTCAAATGCTAATCGTTTCCATACTCAAATATGATATTACACTTTTAGAGACATTCAGTGTAATCGTATATAGAAAATAAGTTTGAAAGCTCTGTATAATGTACTAACAAAATTTGTGGTATGCATGTATTACTAGGGACGTATCACAGTAACTATCATACTTCGCTTCGGAGTAATCCATACACATTATAAAATGTGTGCTCACCAATGTGCAAAGCATTTTGAGCAGCTGTTTAATAGCGTGTTGCTCCACTTCTCAAACGCGGTACAGCAGTTATTCTGCGTGGCATTGTTTCTACAAGTCCTTGACAGCATTACAGAAGTATGTGGCACCACATGTCTACGTACAGGTCAAACAATTCCCACAAATAGTTCACTGCTGTGGTGGTGGTGGTGATTAGTGTTTAACGTCCCGTCGACAACGGAGTCATTAGAGACGGAGCGCAAGCTCGGGTTAGGGAAGGATTGGGAAGGAAATCGGCCGTGCCCTTTCAAAGGAACCATCCCGGCATTTGCATGAAACTATTTAGGAAAATCACGGAAAACCTAAATCAGGATGGCCGGAGACGGGATTGAACCGTCGTCCTCCCGAATGCTTCACTGCTGTCATGATGTCTTTGAGTAATGCCAGAGATTCCATAGAAGCCCAATTCAATGTACCCCACAGCACAGTTATGCTCTCGCCGGCCTGCATCTGTGGCGCGGTGCACGTTTCAAGCAGCCATTCGCCTGAGTAACGCCGTGTAAGGACCCATCCATTGACCTGGTGTAATAAAAAATACGATTCATTCGACAGGCGACACGTTCCTACTGATCGACGGTGAAACTCAGTGACGCTGAGCCCACTGCAGTAACAACTGACTATGTCGTTGGGCCAACACAGGAACACGTAACGGTCGTGTAATGCGCAGTTCCATGTTCGACAATGGTCTCTAAACGGTGTGCTCCGAAGCACCTGTGCCTGCATCAGCGCTGTACTCTGTCGTCAGATCTGTCGCGGACCACTGATCTGTCCTGGACTACACAGTAGGGGATTCTGCCACCTCTACCTTTTGCTATAAGACGCGGTCGTCCAATACCATACGGCCTACTCGTTATTTCACCATCCTTCAACCACTTTCCATAGGTGCTCACGACAGCAGTACGCCAACAGGCGACCAGCTTCATCGTTTCAGTGATTCTCGTTTCCAGCCGCAGCACCACAGCAGTGTTCCCTTTTTCAAAACCGCTTATATCTGTGGAGTTCCGCATTTGAGCCCGTATCTTCGCTATAGATACTGCCCATTTCTCTCTCCTCCGATTATGTTCTTTCCTTACTGCGTCGCGAGCCTGCAATATCACCAGGAGGCAGTGGTCGTAATGTTTGGCTCATCAGTGTACGTGCATATGTATCCATGTAACTATGTAGGTATGCTCCACATCCCCTCCTAAACTACTGAACCAGTTTTAACCAAACTTGATGCACATTTCACTTACCGTCTGTAAACAGTCGTTGTGGGAGTAAGAACCACCTACCTATCCAAGGGGGAAGGTGGGGTGAAAAAACCGTGTAGCCCACGTCGCGCTAATATACAAACTTAATTCATACATTATTTAAGAACACTTAATGACTTGCAACAAATATTACAAATAATTTTAAACCTTTACAGTACTTTTTCTGTCCGACAACCCCTACAGAATGATGAAAACGAAAAAGTTTATTGCTCACTACATTTTAGATGTGCATGCAGTAAAACTGACGCATGAAGCATGGCGTTTTAATTTATTACTGCTTTACTACTAAGCGCATTCGCGACACATTTTGTAGGCAGTATTCAAATATACCACAGAGCGTACCAGCAAAAATTACATCATTGTACGACACATAATTCAAGAAATATGACATTATAAACAGTGAGATGCGTGAGAAACTGCTGCATCATGCATGACTTTTAATTTTATTACTTCTTTGTTACTAGTTCTATTCCGAACACATTTCTCAGATAGTATCCACACACCTTCGGCGAATGTACGTACAAAAATACACTCCTGGAAATGGAAAAAAGAACACATTGACACCGGTGTGTCAGACCCACCATACTTGCTCCGGACACTGCGAGAGGGCTGTACAAGCAATGATCACACGCACGGCACAGCGGACACACCAGGAACCGCGGTGTTAGCCGTCGAATGACGCTAGCTGCGCAGCATTTGTGCACCGCCGCCGTCAGTGTCAGCCAGTTTGCCGTGGCATACGGAGCTCCATCGCAGTCTTTAACACTGGTAGCATGCCGCGACAGCGTGGACGTGAACCGTATGTGCAGTTGACGGACTTTGAGCGAGGGCGTATAGTGGGCATGCGGGAGGCTGGGTGGACGTACCGCCGAATTGCTCAACACGTGGGGCGTGAGGTCTCCGCAGTACATCGATGTTGTCGCCAGTGGTCGGCGGAAGGTGCACGTGCCCGTCGACCTGGGACCGGACCGCAGCGACGCACGGATGCACGCCAAGACCGTAGGATCCTACGCAGTGCCGTAGGGGACTGCACCGCCACTTCCCAGCAAATTAGGGACACTGTTGCTCCTGGGGTATCGGCGAGGACCATTCGCAACCGTCTCCATGAAGCTGGGCTACGGTCCCGCACACCGTTAGGCCGTCTTCCGCTCACGCCCCAACATCGTGCAGCCCGCCTCCAGTGGTGTCGCGACAGGCGTGAATGGAGGGACGAATGAGACGTGTCGTCTTCAGCGATGAGAGTCGCTTCTGCCTTGGTGCCAATGATGGTCGTATGCGTGTTTGGCGCCGTGCAGGTGAGCGCCACAATCAGGACTGCATACGACCGAGGCACACAGGGCCAACACCCGGCATCATGGTGTGGGGAGCGATCTCCTACACTGGCCGTACACCTCTGGTGATCGTCGAGGAGACACTGAATAGAGCATGTTTGGGACTGGATGAAGCGTCGTCTCACGCGGTCTGCACGTCTAGCACGAACGCTGGTCCAACTGAGGCGCCAGGTGGAAATGGCATGGCAAGCCGTTCCACAGGACTACATCCAGCATCTCTACGATCGTCCCCATGGGAGAATAGCAGCCTGCATTTCTGCGAAAGGTGGATATACACTGTACTAGTGCCGACATTGTGCATGCTCAGTTGCCTGTGTCTATGTGCCTGTGGTTCTGTCAGTGTGATCATGTGATGTATCTGACCCCAGGAATGTGTCAATAAAGTTTCCCCTTCCTGGGACATTGAATTCACGGTGTTCTTATTTCAATTTCCAGGAGTGTATATATCATTGTATGACTTATAGTTCAGGACAATGACAGAAAGTGCTGAGACATGCGAAAAACTGCCACATCATGCTTGATATTTTAATTTATTATTTCTTTACTACTAACTCGTCAGAAAGTAGATTCATAAACCATTTGATGAAGCTGTAAAAATAATGTCATTGTGCGACAAATGGTTCAGGAACTACGACATCATAAACATTGAGCTACGTGAATATGAAACTGCAGGACGAAATACACTAGAGATAGAGGTGAAATATGTAAACAGATATATGTGAAATATATTTGACATGTATGTACACAGGCCAAGCCACGGGTAAAATGTCATCCTAAAACGCTTCATCGATTTCAAACAAAATCAGTACACATATTAGTTACAATCTGGAACTAAACAGTGTGGGGATAAAAACTTCGGAAGGGAGTGATAACATGGAAAGAGCAGTGGGAGCAGGAGATGGACAGACAGAGAAGAGGAAGGACGAAATTGATACAGATAGGTGGGAGATGGACAAAGGCAGAGGAGGGAGAAAGGGACAGGGAGAGGGGAGAGAAAATAGCCAGAGAAATGAAAGATGAGGAGATGGAGAGACAGAGGAGAAATGTGGAGATGTACAGCAAGAGGGTGAGAAGAAGAGAATAGGAAGAGAGAAAAGCAAGACACTGACAGGGAACGAAGAAGAAATCGAATTAGTGGGGGGAGGAGGAGATAAATAGAGGTGGAAGGAGGAGATGGAGAGAGGGGGAAGTAACAGAAGTACAAAGGGGGAGGAGGAGAAGGACATACAGAGAGGTAGAAGGATGTGGACAGAGAGTCGGAGTAGGGTATTGGACAGAGAGAGGGAGGAGGGAAGTAGCAATGGGTACAAAGTGAGAGAGAAGGAGAAGATGAACCAACAGGAGAGTGGCATGAATACGAGTGTCGTCCAGTAAAGTAATGCACCACATATTTATTGTTAAGAGTGAGAATTTGGTGACAATATACATCAATATGTCTTGATCATGTCCTATTTTTCGACGTAGTCTCCATCACGTTCTATGGCCACACGCCAACGTTATGGAAGAGCACGTATTTCTTGCTGGTAAAAGTTCTTGTCCTGTAGGCGTAGTCATGTTTTCACTGCGTGACTGACACTCTCGTCATCTTCAAAGTATGTTTCCCATACTGAATCTGGATTGATGATTGATCCTTTTGGCATCACATCCACGTGAATGACGCCATCACAAGCTCTGAAGACTGTAACCATCACTTTTCTGGCAGAGGGGGCTGTCTTGAATTTATTATTTTATGGTCAATGAGGTGCACCCATCTTTCAACCCCTGTAACAACATGTGACAGAAAGCCTTATCCTGTCTGTCTCAACTCGCTCCAACAATTCAGATGAAATGGCCTTTCTTTGAATCTTGTGGTCCGCTGTGAGCATTCGTGGAACCCATCGTGAGCACCTCTTTGATTATCAGAGAGTCTCGATCATTGCAGACGCACTTCCAATGCTGAACGACAACTCTGGAGCCAATTGTCAAGTTGTGGTGCTACGGTCGTCACGAATAATGGCACCCGCACTATTTAGCATGCCTGGAGCAGTGGCTGTGACAGGACATCCCGAGCGTGGTTGATCATTGAGTTCTGTTTCTGCATTTCCTGTGGTTGTAACTTTCTTTTCCCATCGCCCAACTGTACTATCTCGCATTCGGGTACATTGAATTGGGCTTCTATGGAATCTCTGGCATTACTCAAAGACACCATGACAGCAGTGAAGCATTCGGGAGGACGACGGTTCAATCCCGTCTCCGGCCATCCTGATTTAGGTTTTCCGTGATTTCCCTAAATCGTTTCAGGCAAATGCCGGGATGGGTCCTTTGAAAGGGCACGGCCGATTTCCTTCCCAATCCTTCCCTAACCCGAGCTTGCGCTCCGACTCTAATGACCTCGTTGTCGACGAGACGTTAAACACTAACCACCACCTACCAACTGTACTATCAACTGCAACATCGCCATACACAGCACATACACGTTAATGGATGTTCACCAAGCTTTCTTTTTCTGCACACCAGAAGCCAATAATAGCACGCTGCTTGTAACGTGAGTCGTATGTAGACGCTATTTTGACGCTGTACTACGGCTCTGCCGTCTACAAGAACAGTTCGAAACTTCACCGGCGCACAGAGCAAACATCAAATGTGAAGAAGCATGAACAAGGACGTATGTCTATGTATATTAATAGCTTTTTTAAAAAATGTGGGGCATTACTTATTGCAACGCGGAATGGCCGCACGGTTTGAGGCGCCCTGTCACGGACTGCGCGACCGCTCTCGCCGGAGGTTCCAGTCCTCCCTCGAGCATGGGTGTGTGTGTTGTTCTTAGTTTAAGTAGTGTGTAAGTCTAGTGTGTGATGACCTCAACAGTTTGGTCCCTTAGCAATTCACACACATTTGAACATGACTTATTGAACGACCCTCATATATACCTGGGCAATGAGCGGGTACTCAGCTAGTTGTTAAATAATGCTTTACCCCATAACTACTAATAGTACAAACTGTTTCTCATCATAGGAATCCTTAAAAATTGATTAACTATGACAATATGTTTCAAAAATGAGTACTTTGCCAGTGTAAATTATTCAGTAAGTTGGCGGATGGGTTTGTTGTGATTTATATAATGACATTCTGCAAAACGCCTTTAAATTAAAGTCTTTTATACTTGAGTAATGCACCAAAGCAGTCCCCAGACTATAATGGAGTAAAACCTTCTAAATGTGTCGTGGATCAAATAAGTAACTGTGATACTGTGTACTGACAGTTATGTTTGTTGCTGAATTGAAATATGAATAAAAAAAGGACTGTTCAGTAACTTGGCGAGTGCACCACTTGTAGTGGCTGCCATTATATTAGCATAGCGAAGTAAGGGCAGAACGCTACTGCGGGCGACAGCCATTATATGAACCGTAACGGTGTCTGTGATACTTTGAGTTTGTTTTTCAAATCGGTATAATTCTTATTTGTTCCCAAGGCTTGTCTCGAAGGAACGCAGAGAAGCTCTGAAAAGTCGGCATCATCTATACTGTTGACTCACGTTTCGACGCAGCTTACACTGCTCGTGAGCAGATTATCGTCATTTCTCTTCGCTGAGTTACGACTGGCATCCTGCCTGCCCGACAGCTAGGTTGAGGGTTGGTGATGAATCACTTTCGGAAGGCTTCCCAATAATTACAGACTCAGCAGGCGAGGAACCGCAGGGGAAGACCTTCACTCTGAAGGCGATGTTTCCCGTAGTTACGCTATCGAATTGGGCATTTCCTCTGACGGAACACTGTCGTCTGAACGCTGAAATTGGACCAGCTTTGGACAGGATCCATTTTTAATTTGTATCTAAAATATCAGTTCTATATTTAAAACTTATTCTCTCTGCGCTTATTCCAGTTAGGTTTGGAAGTCTCCCTGACATGTATACACATTTCCTTAAGCTTTTATATAAAATTTAGAACTCTCATTCAGCCGTCATAATGCCAGTTTTAAAAAGTAACATCTCGTATGGAATTCCTAAAAGTGAAGAACATCTAGACGTTAGACTAAACTTAAGCCACCCATGCCATCTGACACATTGAGGGTGGGGTAGATTATCGAGCTCACGCCGTAGCAGTGCTCCTACAGTTGGCACAATGGGTTCCTCCACTTTGCGCACAGCGATATCGGACGACATGATTTCCGGAATCAATAAAACCAGGACGTAAGATCAAAATACTCAGACGCCTGAATCAGAATACCATATCTTCTCAAGAGATGGAAATTCGGCAGCAACGACGAAGAGGTTACAGAGTCGTAATGAGTAACCTCCCGGGACGTGCTTACTGGGAGCAATTCGTGAGTATACGATTACTGGGATAAGACATACAAGTTGCATACTCTGTTGCAGAGGAAATGGAAAAACCATGCGAAGTTCAGAAGAACGCCAAATCCCGAATATAGGCTAAAATTTACAGACGCGGGACATTTGGCACGGATTTCAATGCGAGATGCCTTTAATAGGTTCCACAACGAAACATTGTCTCGAAATTTGGTAGAAAATCCGAAGCAATTCTGGTCGTATGTAAAGTACACGAGCGGCAAGACGCAGTCAATACCTTCGCTGCGCAGTGCCGATGGTACTGTTACCGACGACTGTGCCGCTAAAGCGGAGTTACTGAACGCAGTTTTCCGAAATTCCTTCACCAGGGAAGACGAATGGAATATACGAAAATTTGAAACACGAACAGCTGCTCGCATGAGTATCTTAGAAGTAGATACCTTAGGGGTTGCGAAGCAACTCAAATCGCTTGATACGGGCAAGTCTTCAGGTCCAGATTATATACCGATTAGGTTCCTTTCAAATTACGCCAATACAATAGCTCCCTACTTAGCAATCATATGCAACCGCTCGCTCACCGATAGATCTCTACCTACAAATTGGAAAATTGCGCAGGTCGCACCAGTGTTTAGGAAGGGTAGTTGGTTTGCAGTAGGGTTTTGGAGCATATACTGTATTCAAACATTATGAATCACCTCGAAGGGAACCATCTATTGATACGTAATCAGCATGGTTTCAGAAAACATCGTTCTTGTGCAACGCAGGTAGCTCTTTATTCACACGAAGGAATGGCCGCTATCGACAGGGGATCTCAGGTTGATTCCGTATTTCTGGATTTCCGGAAAGCTTTTGACACCGTTCCTCACAAGCGACTTCTAATGAAGCTGCTGGCCTATGGGGTATCGTCTCAGTTGTGCGATTGGATTCGTGATTTCCTGTCAGGAAGGTCGCAGTTCGTAGTAATAGACGGCAAATCATCGAGTAAAACTGAAGTGATATCAGGTGATCCCCAGGGAAGCGTCCTGGGACCTCTGCTGCTCCTGATGTATATACATGACCTGGGTGACAATCTGAGCAGTTCTCTTAGGTTGTTCGTAGATGATGCTGTAATTTACCGTCTAGTAAGGTCATCCGAAGACCAGTATCAGTTGCAAAGCGATTTAGAAAAGATTGCTATATGTTATAGCAGGTGGCAGTTGACGCAAAATAATGAAAAGTGTGAGATGATCCACATGAGTTCCAAAAGAAATCCGTTGGAATTCGATTACTCGATAAATAGTACAATTCTCAAGGCTGTCAATTCAACTAAGTACCTGGGTGTTAAAATCACAAACAACTTCAGTTGGAAAGACCACATACATAATATTGTGGGGAAGGTGAGCAAAAGGTTGATTTTCATTGGCAGGACACTTAGAAGATGCAACAAGTCCACTAAAGAGACAGCTTACACTACACTCGTTCGTCCTCTATTAGAATATTGCTACGTGGTATGGGATCCTTACGAGGTGGGATTGACGGAGGACATCGAAAGGGTGCAAAAAAGGGCAGCTCGTTTTGTATTATCACGTAATAGCGGAGGAGAGAGTGGAAGATATGATACGCGAGTTGGGATGGAAGTCATTAAAGCAAAGACTTTTTCGTCGCAGCGAGATCTATTTACGAAATTTCAGTCACCAACTTTCTCTTCCGAGCCGGCCGGAGTGGCCAAGCGGTTCTAGGCGCTACAGTCTGGAACCGCGCGACCGCTACGGTATCAGGCTCGAATCCTGCCTCGGGCATGGTTGTGTGCGATGTCCTGAGGTTAGTTAGGTTTATATAGTTCTAAGTTCTAGGGGACTGATGACCTCAGAAGTTAAGTCCCATAGTGCTAAAAGCCATTTGAAACATTTTTTTCTCTTTCGAATGCGAAAATATGTTGTTCAGCCTAACCTACATAGGTAGGAATTATCATCAAAATAAGAGAAATCAGAGCTCGAACAGAAAGGTTTATGTGTTCGTTTTTCCCGCGCGCTGTTCGGGAGTGGAATGGTAGAGAGATAGTATGATTGTGGTTCGATGAATCCTCTGCCAAGCACTAAAATGTGAATTGCAGAGTAGTCATGTAGATGTAGATGTTCTTGTCAAAGTGAATCAAATAACCCCTGGTTATGTGAACGCTCGGATGATTGTAGTAAAACGGAGAGATGGAGGCAAATGAAAGAGTATCTGCTGGGAAAACGTGTCACACTATAGACGAAAGACTACACGAAGCAGTTGCTGTTTTACTATCAGAATGAACTTCCTCACGTAAGAGGGTGTTTTGTGCGCTTTGCCGAAACTAACGCAATATCATACAATCATACATTCGAAGTACTTTATTATATAATGCTGCAGATTGTTCCTGTTTTACGACACTTGAAAACGACTGTCTTAAACTGGGGAGGGATGCAGAGATTAGAAAATTTATATTATTTTAAAAACTCAACAGTTAGGGATCCTGCACACTGTAAGTCATATAGAACTATTAGCCTTATCAGCGCATTTGGAAAGGTACAGGAGCGGCAACTGTGGGACCGGGTAAAGGTGCACAAGAGATTCGTTGACTGTAGCTAGTGCCAGTTTGGATCTGGAAAAAGGTGTAACATTCATGAGTTGACGAGACGGGCACTTCAAGTGCTGAACATCTTGGTTTGGAAACATGAAACTGCAATTTCGATATTAATCGAAGCCTTATTTGACAACATCCGATGGCTTGCAATGTTCTCGCGAATACTAAATCTCGCGGTTCCTGACAAACTGTCCTATAGTTTCCGTGATCACTGGTGGGACACCGTAGTCGAATGGCATACGGGTAACCTCAGGATAATCAAGTGTATTATCAAGGGATGCCCGCCGCGGTCGATACGTGGACTGGTCCTCAGGGAAATTTGACTGGAACCCCTCATTCTACTCAAGGGCGGAGCTGAATCCACAGACAGCGTGGTTGCCTATACGAACTAACTTTACGTAGTGGTTTTTGCCGACTGCACGGCGTCGTGTAGGGCAGTGTTGAGGAGACAGGAAACTGACAATCACGAACGACAACACAACTTCCATTCTGTTGAAGGGGAGACTTTCGTTAAAGACAAAGCCAACCATTCGACTAGCGGTGCCATTATCAGACAGACATAATGCCGCTACATTTAGGAATATGCGGATGCGAGACTTAACTTTATGAAACATTCCAGCTCCACAGCAGGCAAAACGCGTAAAAAAAGGTTAAAAAATAATTGCAGCAGGGGAGACACACTCCATTTGCTATTGCGTGTGATCAGGGATTATCAGATCGCTGTATCAAGGATCCGTATCACCTACATGGTCAGTGTGATGCCCCTCCTCATCTATTTCTCTCGATATAAGAATGCATTACGAAACGTGCAGCTAAGTGACCTGCTACGTTTAACGAGACTTTGTAGCCACTGTGTGGGGCGGCGGGTGGAATAATAGAATATATGTTTTGTATTTATGCTGTTGTTTGCCGTTTCAACATTGGCTCTCTAACTACAATATTGGCAACCAGAAAGTGATTAGCAAAACGTTAAGCCTGTAATTAGAATTCCTAGTACCCACTTCATCTGAGAAATACATTTATAGCTACAGCTTATAGCTCTGAGGAATTAGGAGATTGTCTGGGATTCATAATCAAAAACCATTCTCTCTAAAATGTTCACTATATTCTGAAAGTCATAGACCAAAAAGAATCCACACAATCCAACAACCAGAGAAGTTCAGAGTCTAATGCGCTGATGCAACTATAACTGTTCAAATTAAATGTTTAAGTGAATGCTCGACATAATTTGATGATAATGTTCATCAAACGCCACGCTAAATAATGGTAGAATGTCTGTCCTGCGGCGGCCCATGAAAATACGACATACGCAAACTAAAGACAGATCATTAACGTCATCCCAAAATTAACACTTCACTCGAAAACAATTTCATGGTTACGCGTATCCCGTTGTTGTTGTGGTCTTCAGTCCTGAGACTGCCTTGATGCAGCTCTCCATGCTACTCTATCCTGTGCAAGCTTCTTCATCTCCCAGTACCTACTGCAACCTACATCCTTCTGAATCTGCTTAGTGTATTCATCTCTTGGTCTCCCTCTACGATTTTTACCCTTCACGCTGCCCTCCAATACTAAATTGGTGATTCCTCGATGCCTCAGAACATGTCCTACCAACCGGTCCCTTCTTCTCGTCAAGTTGTGCCACAAACTCCTCTTCTCCCCAATTCCCGAGTAACTTATTACTGCATCCGAGGCTGTTTATACCAACTATACCGACGCGACGCGACTCCCGGCACAGGTGGTGCGCTAATCAGCGTCTGGAAAGAACTGGGGCCTTTTCATTCACGCAGCTTTCGTACATATAAAGCCGCGATGCGGACGTCTAAGGGAACGTCTGGGCAAATCTGCTCTCTCGACTAGTCGCTGGGCTAGTAATGCACCACTTTAAGTTATCGAATAAATCATTGCTTCCTTTTCTGACGGCCGATGAAGCTCTCTATTTAAATGTGCAATCAGCACACAGGTAAGTGATCATAATAAAAGTCTGATGTGGCTAAGTCAAATATTTTGGGCGAGATAATTAATTTAATTACACTACACGCAGTCGACGAGCTCTGAACTTGCCCTTTGGAGATACGCTATCGCTATAGTTTTATAGTTACTCAGTTGAAACTTCTCACTTCTTTATGATTATAGCGGATCTCCCTTCTACTTAAATTTAAACCTCCTAGCATTATTTATTCGCCTACTTAATCTATCTTGCTTCCTTCATTTTTAAGATAAAAACCAGAAAATCATGAATATCAACTAAAATTTTAATTTGTAAGATCCAGAATACTGTTTCTACTAAACTATTATGCAAAAGTAATCAAGTATAAATTTTTAAGTTTCTAGCTCTTTTCTGTTGCGCCTATGATTTTTACAGAAAAACGTCTAAATTTCGAAAATGGTTAAAGTTATTGAACTGATATTCAACACATATTCATTTAGTATTACTCCTGACATGCTAGAAACGTTTCAGGTTATTTACTTGATTTTTAAAGTATGGCGCAACATTTATGACGTCAGAGATAGTTACAGCGGACCGGCTGGTACACAATGGAAAGACTGATGTAAATTTTATAAGGTGTGAGTAGGCTGCTTCCCTACATCTGGAACAGATTCACCAATAGCAAAGACAAAATATATGCCCCATAAATCCGCTGCATATGGGAGTGAACGCAAATTCCGCCAACAAATATTTGGGAATTTAGCGTTTAGTCTTTAAGGTATCTAAACAGCAATGTCATAAGTGCCCTGACGTTAAACAAATTGCTGTGGCGGTGGGAAATATCTGTTTAAAAAGAATTAAACTGTAATTTTAAAAACCAGACAGTAGCAATATAGAAGACTCAATAATCCATGAAATATCATCCGTAGAACACAGATAAAACGCAGCAGAATAATTAAGTATAACCAAGAATAAAATACCAGCACAGATACTTTTAAAGAGGCCAAGCTGCAGTGTCTGACCCATCCGTATAGGGGTGCGTGAATTAAGGACGAGGGTCGCTGTGACGGGCAGCCTGGATGTGGTTTTTAGACAGTTTCTCACATCCCATGAGGTGAATAGCGATCTAGTACCGAAGTACCGCCTCAGTTACACGATTCACAAACATTTCGAAAACTTTTTCTCACTTCCAAAATGAATGACATTACAGGCAGGTCCTTGAGGCAGGCATATTCCGTGCCGTGCGGTAACGAGGTGGAGGCCATGCTGCCACCAGTTAATTTAACCATGACACATTCGTTAATGACCATGCTCTGCCACACAATAAAAATTAGAAGATCACTGTGGCTCGGTGACAGCTTAGAAATGATGGGTCACCAAGCCACTCGGCGACACATTAAAATCTTATACTCGGTATACCGGGAAGGAGCCGTGGTATCCCACAAAACCTTATAACACGAACCACATTTGTCGCATTGTCATTAAACATATATGGTGGATCCTGTGGGAAACTTACGGCTGTCCTACTGTCGTCATTTAAAACACACTGCCGGCCGTGGTGGCCGTGCGGTTCTAGGCGCTTCAGTCCGGAGCCCCGCGACTGCTACGGTCGCAGGTTCGAATCCTGCCTCGGGCATGGATGTGTGTGATGTCCTTAGGTTAGTTAGGTTTAAGTAGTACTAAGTTCTAGGGGACTGATGACCTCAGACGTTAAGTCCCATAGTGCTCAGTGCCATTTGAAGCATTTTTTTTTAACACACTCACCTACAGCATGCTGTATCGACACCCGTGTTCCACACTGTAAGGTCCTTCACCCGTTAGAGGAAGCCATTTGTTGATGAATGTGCCACTCTGAGCCTTGTAAGGGCTACTTCGTGAGCTTGTTGTTCTCGGAAGGAGGTAAGTAGCTTGCCTCGGTCGCGCCGAAGGCTTCACTGCCCGCAACTTACTGCTCGTCACTTCTAGCTGCTGAGCCTCCCACCAACACATGGTCTTCTGAGTTAACGAATGTGGTGAGTGTCCGCGGGGTGACTAAATACACTCCTGGAAATTGAAATAAGAACACCATGAATTCATTGTCCCAGGAAGGGGAAACTTTATTGACACATTCCTGGGGTCAGATACATCACATGATCACACTGACAGAACCACAGGCACATAGACACAGGCAACAGAGCATGCACAATGTCGGCACGAGTACAGTGTATATCCACCTTTCGCAGCAATGCAGGCTGCTATTCTCCCATGGAGATGATCGTAGAGATGCTGGATGTAGTCCTGTGGAACGGCTTGCCATGCCATTTCTACCTGGCGCCTCAGTTGGACCAGCGTTCGTGCTGGACGTGCAGACCGCGTGAGACGACGCTTCATCCAGTCCCAAACATGCTCAATGGGGGACAGATCCGGAGATCTTGCTGGCCAGGGTAGTTGACTTACACCTTCTAGAGCACGTTGGGTGGCACGGGATACATGCGGACGTGCATTGTCCTGTTGGAACAGCAAGTTCCCTTGCCGGTCTAGGAATGCTAGAACGATGGGTTCGATGACGGTTTGGATGTACCGTGCACTATTCAGTGTCCCCTCGACGATCACCACAGGTGTACGGCTAGTGTTGGAGATCGCTCCCCACACCATGATGCCGGGTGTTGGCCCTGTGTGCCTCGGTTGTATGCAGTCCTGATTGTGGCGCTCACCTGCACGGCGCCAAACACGCATACGACCATCATTGGCACCAAGGCAGAAGCGACTCTCATCGCTGAAGACGACACGTCTCCATTCGTCCCTCCATTCACGCCTGCCGCGACACCACTGGAGGCGGGCTGCACGATGTTGGGGCTTGAGCAGAAGACGGCCTAACGGTGTGCGGGACCGTAGCCCAGCTTCATGGAGACGGTTGCGAATGGTCTTCACCGATACCCCAGGAGCAACAGTGTCCCTAATTTGCTGGGAAGTGGCGGTGCGGTCCCCTACGGCACTGCGTAGGATCCTACGGTCTTAGCGTGCATCCGTGCGTCGCTGCGGTCCGGTCCCAGGTCGACGGGCACGTGCACCTTCCGCCGACCACTGGCGACAACATCGATGTACTGTGGAGACCTCACGCCCCACGTGTTGAGCAATTCGGCGGTACGTCCACCCGGACTCCCGCATCCCCACTATACGCCCTCGCTCAAAGTCCGTCATCTGCACATACGGTTCACGTCCACGCTGTCGCGGCATGCTACCAGTGTTAAAGACTGCGATTGAGCTCCGTATGCCACGGCAAACTGGCTGACACTGACGGCGGCGGTGCACAAATGCTGCGCAGCTAGCGCCATTCGACGGCCAACACCGCGGTTCCTGGTGTGTCCGCTGTGCCGTGCGTTTGATCATTGCTTGTACAGCCCTGTCGCAGTGTCCGGACCAAGTATGGTGGGTCTGACACACCGGTGTCAATGTGTTCTTTTTTCCATTTCCAGGAGTGTAGCTTGAAGGAAGCTGAAGGCAAGCAAGCACTAGCATTAGCATGTTCATTTCCCTGGATCCCCATGTCCCTTTGTATCCTGCAGAAAATTATTTCTTTTCCTTACCTTTTCGAGAGAAGGTGAATGTGTTCGACATCTTGCACCATCCTATTGTCTGTGTAAGTCTGACCAGTAGCAAGAAGGGCGCTTTGAACACCAGGTGAGATGAGGAACTTCTTACCACGATGACCTCCAGTGCTCACGGGGTAGCAAACAATTGTGTGTAGTAAACAGAGATCTTAAGGATACGTACTGGGAACACGACGGAGTACACGCTAAAGCCCTCGTGCTGAAACCCAACAACTTCAACGCTCATAAAAACAAAAACGGGACAGCGACTAAAAATCTCGTAAAATTTAGTTTAAAAGTGTAATCTTGTACCCATTCATCCAGAAATTAACCCGGGCTACTTTACTATCCATGGGGAGCCCATACTCCATCCCTGGATTTGGATCTTAATTCCTTCCGCCCGTAATATGTGAAGAATATCTCTTACGAGGATCCTAAATCTTCTCGTTGCCCGCAGACTGTTGTGGATCAGATGTTCCAATGGCAGCCTGCTAATGGAGATGGATACTGACAATTTTGGAGCAGACAGAGTCTTGCACGTTTGGAGTATTATGAGAAGAAGATGTCAGATAGACAGTGCAAGCTTATCAGCCTCTGCATACAAGCTAGAAAAAGGAGTTGTTCGATATGCCCTTGTTATGCGTGTGATCTATATTCAAGCCAGGGCCGCAGGAACATGCCCTGAATGAGATTTTTACTCTGCAGCAGAGTGTGCGCTGATATGAAACTTCCTGGCAGATAAAACTGTGTGACGGACCGAGACTCGAACTCAGGACCTTAGGAGACGACGTACTGGCAGAAGTGAAGCTGTGAGGAGGGAGCCTGAGTCATGCTTGGGTAGTGCAGATGGTACAGCACTTTTCCGCGAATGACAAAGGTCGCAAGTTCGAGTATCACAGTTTTAATCTGCCAAGAAATTAGAGACATGTCCTGTTTGCTCCCTAAGGAGTAAGACTTACGCATTTTAGAATATTTGAGCCTTTCAGAATTTTAATTTTAGGTCTTTAGGCTATGGCAGCCAAGTTAGTCTTTCATCAAGAGTTAGCCGATCGTTCTAAGGCGCTGCAGTCATGGACTGTGCCGCTGGTCCCGGCGGAGGTTCGAGTCCTACCTCGGGCATGGGTGTGTGTGTGTTTGTCCTTAGGATAATTTAGGTTAAGCAGTGTGTAAGCTTAGGGACTGATGACCTTAGCAGTTAAGTCCCATAAGATTTCAGTCACATTTGAAAATTTTGTTCATCAAGAGTTAGACCCAGATGCGTAACATTTTACTAAAAAGTAAGAACGTACCCCCAATTTTAAAACAGGCAAGTAAAAAAAACTTGGAGAGATTAAAATCAACACAAACAGTTTTCTCCAAAGGGAACTTGAAACTAAGGTGTTAGATCATTCCTTCCTTCATCGTTAACTGCAGTTGTCGAGTAGTCGTTGCGAGGTTGGTGGACGCACACCAATTGGACGCACACAAAGTGGAGGTAATACCGCTTACCGTGATGGCGACGCTGTTACTCCTAAAGCACTCCCTGAAGGGATGCCATTTTCCTGCTTAAAGCATTCAGAAAGGACAATCCCTACCCTGTATATAGAATACCTTTCTGATAGTAGGAACTGTATGGAATTCGGTAGGTTCCACGCAAACCCCAGTCGTAGGACTCCAACAAAATGCAGTCCCTCCAGACACTATCGCAAACCTTTCCAAATCGCGGAAAGCACCGTTAAGGCGTTGCTTAAATGGTAAAGCTTGTTTAATCGCTACTTTTGGCAGGGTCAGGTTATTCTGAAGCCACACTGGCAGCAAGTTATTTAGTAGTGACTTGGTTTCGAGAATCCACACTAGGCGCCATTTGACCATTCGCCTCAGTGTCATTCCTACGCAGCAAGTGAGACTGACACTACGATAACTACCGGGGTTAGTACGATTCTAAAATTTTGATTAAAATAGCTTTTTTTCCACGAGCCGAGAAAACATTCTATCAAACAAATTTATTTAAAAATCTGAAGGATTATTTCCTCCTGCTGCTGGGTCAACTGCTTTAACACGCTGCACCGTAATAGCTCGTAAACGGGCACAGTATCACGAGTTACTAACACCACAGAATACAACACCCAAAGAGTGCAAGACAGGTTGGTGGGACGTAAACGCAAATTAACACTCTCCTGTGTTGCCGTATAGCAACGGACTGCTAGTTCCTGGCTGTAATCGACCTAATGTTCGTACAAAATTCAGCCATTTTCCAGACCTATCTGCGTTGTAAGGAGATATCCCTGCACTCGGACATCTGCTATTAGCGGTCGTGAGTCCTGCCTGGAAATCCACCTAATACTTCCGGGTGTGGATCTATTGATGTAGTTCAGGAATTCTCGCTACTATCTCTTCTTACTCTCTATAATTATTCTCTTAACCCTTCACTTTCCACCAGAAAAGTTGCAGGATTCTCATCAATAGGGCACCCACCCTACAGTCCCAGATTGCATAACTATGAGTAAACCCATCATTCCACCAAGAGACAAGATGTCTTGAGGTTGAATACATCAGTCCGGGACGCATTTTCTCTGCTCACAAGCAGGCAACTGACTATACAGCTGTGTGTATAGCTCCAGTTGGTCATTTTCAACAGCCATTTCGGCGGCCTCTTCCTGGATCTGCCCCGATTTGTAAATGGCTCTAGATGGAGTAGGGATTGCGTCCGTGAAGTTCGTCATGCACTTTCCACTGAACAGTGTGTCTTCAAGGGCAGGTGAGCTGAAGGAGAGGCCAATGGCTGGAGACGAATTGCAGCAGTGCTGAAATGAATAGCTTGGTACGTCTTCACAGTACGATGTTTTCATATTGTGTGAAATCTACAATTTCTAGAACCAGTGGGATAGATGTTGGTTGCGCATAGCGCACTGTGCGCATTAAAATTTCGTGAGAGAAGAAAGAGATAGGACCCGTCAGCAATAAGTTGTTTGAGATTCTCACCGACAACAGGCTCATGGGGCAAAGGTACTCAGAGGACATCATGACATTAACATGGCCTTTGTGATGACAGACACCGATTACAGCGTTCTGGTTAAAGGCACAGGCAAGCAGTGAAATGTGTCCTTGAAGAACACCACTATCCCTCCTTCCACGCTGCTGCCTGTAAAGTCGTCTTTTCCGTCGAGCTGACAACCTCCAAGTACAGGCGCATAACAAGTTTTTACATACGTCTCTTAGAGACGTCGGGAGAAACATCTGTCCTATGTGAGGAGTCTCAGTCTCTGCAAATGTGTCCCATATTCATTCACATTCCACTAACTATGTATGCCATTTTAATGTTGTGGCTGTAATTTACAGCCATTTTGTGCGGGGACGGTCAGTCACTGATGGAACACAGGGGGGGGGGGGGGGGTGGCTGGAGGGGATTTCTAGGTTTGGTTGAAAGGGTAGTGTGCAGTATCATATCAATGGTGATCGGTAATTAATATATTTATTTACACTGGACTATCTGCAAATTAATGAACCGGTGTCAGTCTATTGCATAACCAAAGGATGTGAATCAATCTCAATTTGATTTGGCCATTGATATCACTAACATCGTTTTTATGTGCAACAGAAACTTTCATTATTACATAAGCTCAAGAGATAGTGCAGGGAGGAATTTTAAATGCATCTCAGTAATGATTTCATCCGCCTTTCTAGCACACGTTATTTATTGAGTCAAAAGGACAGTTTGCAGAGAAGGGCAAACTTTGGATCTATGTGGCTCTTTAATGGACCAATGATAACAAGTAATGAATATTTATTCACTAAACACACACTATGGCCATCAATCTTTACAAAAAGAAAAAGGCCAGTGGAAACGGCTTCAGCGAATGTAATATCGACAACCAGGAAAATTATGTAATTACATTGTCCCCTAAAATAATTGGTAATTCACATTCAATAACGTGGGGACTCTATGGCAGACATAGCCTGTTTTGTATGCTCGGTGGATAGAGAGAGTGTTACCGAAAAATGTCAGTGGAAACAGTTGATTTAAACTCACGAAAATTATCACAGTACAACTCGGAGAGGTTTCTAACGACGTACCGGTCCACAGGAATACAACCGAACTGACTATGGCGAAAGCAGGGTAAGTACAACCACGTCAGTGGTCACATACCAAACTGCTGAAAAACGCTTTAAATTTTATTAATGACGACGAGTATCGGTACTCTTTCGTGGATCCAGACTACGCCAAGAATGCGCACATTTCAAAAGTTTTCTGAGCAACAGTCATTTGAATTAAGAAATAATAGAAAGCGTGAAAGTTTAAGCTCATTGATCTTCAAGTACATGTGAGAGAATTTCTTCACTGCCAAGGCCTGTAACACCAAGACTCCTTCTACACGCGAAAACTGAATAAATATAGCCCAAAATATAACCTCAAACATAACTTCACTAAAGTGGAATCCGATTGAAAGTTATTTATTGCGTGATAAAATAATGACTATATGCCTAACTCCAAACTATAGCAGTAAACTTAAGGAAGACATCATCTCATATTTATAGCACGTTGACTACCAGAAATGTGCCAATGTGTCTGCAGACTTTGGCAGGCCCGTTGTCGCCAATGGGACGGGATAAGTCCTGACGTTACCTGTCTTGACAGCTGCTGGGTATCGTGGTTCCAAGCAATGGAACGTCATTGACGCTTCCTGTGTTTTCCAATAGCTCTACGACAACCAAACTGCTGAAAGGTTCGCTTACCTCCTCCAGTGTGGAGTTGTGTCTATAGTCTATGCAGAACTTTTAAAACAGACTGATTCTTCCACTCACTTATTTCAGGAAATCTTGCAGGGCGAAAGGCGGTTTAGCAGGTAATAAACAAATGCATTATCCCTCTTAGTCATTCTGCAGAGGCTCCTCATAGCAGTGAAATAGTGGGATTCATTGTTACTCATGTATTTATAGCTCTCTTGGAGATGCCAAACAACAAATTAGTAGTGGGGCAGGACTGCTTCTGGCTAAGATAACGAACTTATCTCCAGATCACAGTGTAAGTGTTACCCCTCCCACTTCTAATGGGCACTTGTGTGTGGTACACTCAATGTCAAGATGTAACCTGATATCTGTCAGAAGTTTGGCTACGTGTCTTAGACAACTGCGTCACATAAAAATGGTGAGAAACCGAAGGTCAGCCATCTACTGTGCCGGCTCTTTCCCAGGTAGTGATCTCACTCAAAGTCACCCTCCCTCACCGATGTACCCTAATACGATGACGTAAAAAGGGCAGGGAACCTAACTGCACATTCATCTAGGCCAATAAGAAGACATGAGAATCACGGAAAACCCCCTGCCCTTCCCCTTTTCTCACTAGAGCACTTGCATGAGCCTTGTCCTTTATGCTCTATTCACCGTAATGACAGGATTAGATTTGGTTGTAATCAGGGCGCTTTTTGTATAAACAGTGAAGGGGATGTAACAAATTAATCTATTTTTTAAATTCTGCTTTATTAACAATTGTTTTTCTCAGCTAGCGATGTTTCTTGCCAATACATTTTTCTTAACATTTGTTTTATACTCTAACAGTGACTAGATAGCTCATATATACACATACGCAAAAGACACTTTTTATGCTGATACTAGCAGGTACAGAGTACTTCTTATGCAGGGTGATTATTAACAAAACCGACAAACCTCAGGGACTGTTTCATGACTGATAATGGAAGGGAAAGGTCCCACGAACATGTGTCTGCAAGTGGGCGGTGTGCGTGCAACGACAACAAATTGTCCTGGAACACAGTACAGAGCTGTATTGCATCCATGCCACAACATATGTTCAAAGTACACTCCTGGAAATGGAAAAAAGAACACATTGACACCGGTGTGTCAGACCCACCATATTTGCTCTGGACACTGCGAGAGGGCTGTACAAGCAATGATCACACGCACGGCACAGCGGACACACCAGGAACAGCGGTGTTGGCCGTCGAATGGCGCTAGCTGCGCAGCATTTGTGCACCGCCGCCGTCAGTGTCAGCCAGTTTGCCATGGCATACGGAGTTCCATCGCAGTTTTTAACACTGGTAGCATGCCGCGACAGCGTGGACGTGAACCGTATGTGCAGTTGACGGACTTTGAGCGACGGCGTATAGTGGGCATGCGGGAGGCCGGGTGGACGTACAGCCGAATTGCTCAACACGTGGGGCGTGAGGTCTCCACAGTACATCGATGTTGTCGCCAGTGGTCGGCGGAAGGTGCACGTGCCCGTCGACCTGGGACCGGACCGCAGCGACGCACAGATGCACGCCAAGACCGTAGGATCCTACGCAGGGCTGTAGGGGACCGCACCGCCACTTCCCAGCAAATTAGGGACACTGTTGCTCCTGGGGTATCGGCGAGGACCATTCGCAACCGTCT
This sequence comes from Schistocerca gregaria, assembly GCF_023897955.1. Classification (NCBI taxonomy): domain Eukaryota; kingdom Metazoa; phylum Arthropoda; class Insecta; order Orthoptera; family Acrididae; genus Schistocerca; species Schistocerca gregaria. Next base: position 27,044,521 of record NC_064931.1, on the reverse strand, counting down.
CCATGAAGCTGGGGTACGGTCCCGCACACACCGTTAGGCCGTCTTCTGCTCACGCCCCAACATCGTGCAGCCCGCCTCCAGTGGTGTCGCGACAGGCGTGAATGGAGGGACGAATGGAGACGTGTCGTCTTCAGCGATGAGAGTCGCTTCTGCCCTGGTGCCAATGATGGTCGTATGGGTGTTTGGCGCCGTACAGATAAGCGCTACAATCAGGACTGCATACGACCGAGGCACACAGGGCCAACACCGGGCATCATGGTGTGAGGAGCGATCTCCTACACTGGCCGTACACCTCTGGTGATCGTCGAGGGGACACTGAATAGTGCACGGTACATCGAAACCCTCATCGAACCCATCGTTCTACCATTCCTAGACCGGCAAGGGAACTTGCTGTTCCAACAGGACAATGCACGTCCGCATGTTTCCCGTGCCACCAAACGTCCTCTAGAAGGTGTAAGTCAACTACCCTGGCCAGCAAGATCTCCGGATCTGTCCCCCATTGAGCATGTTTGGGACTGGATGAAGCGTCGTCTCACGCGGTCTGCACGTCCAGCACGAACGCTGGTCCAACTGCGGTGCTAGATGGAAATGGCATGGCAAGCCGTTCCACAGGACTACATCCAACATCTCTACGATCGTCTCCATGGGAGAATAGCAGCCTGCATTGCTGCGAAAGGTGGATATACACTGTACTAGTGCCGACATTGTGCATGCTCTGTTGCCTGTGTCTATGTGCCTGTGGTTCTGTCAGTGTGATCATGTGATGTATCTGACCCCAGGAATGTGTCAATAAAGTTTCCTCTTCCTGGGACAATGAATTCACGGTGTTCTTATTTCAATTTCCAGGAGTGTATCTTCCATGGGATGCAATATCGTGCAGCATACACATAATCATACCTTGGCTTATACCACGTAGGTAGGCCACTTGCCTGGAGTTTGAACTGGGATTCATCTCAATATCCTGTAGAACATAAATACCAGATAATTCTGCGTCAGTCATACAGCCTGCAACACACAAGGGACACACGGCATGTGGTCAGAGGAACTGTCATTCTTCAGCACCATCTACCGTGGCAATTCCGGACACATGTTCAGAGGACACTTTTCCTCCATTCCCAGTCAGGAACCCGTTACTGCAATTTGTCAGTTTTATTAATGTTCACACATTTGACTCTCGCATAAATATCTGCGCAGACACACACAGAAATGTATCATATACTTCTTTCTTACTCACCTTGATGTGCTGGTTGAGATGGATTATAGATTGTGTCATACTCAACTATAGGTTGTGGAATGGGTACAACCAGGCAGCACACAGTCGTAAGACTGTGCTTGACCTCATCAACATACATACCTGTATATGTGCCAAGAGCGAGCCATTAATACTTATTTTCCCTTGTCCAGCAGGCATGTTAATACATGGATGCAAAACGGTTAGTCTACACTGACAGATACAGTTCATTTAGTGGTGCAGAACAACTGTGCGGAAAATATCAGGTAGCAAATTATGTGACATGTTTGTTGGAAGAATGTTACACACAGAGAAAAACAACCAACACACTGATATAAGTACATAAACTGCCAGAAAATATAATAGGTACACCCTTTTCGAGGTTTCCAATTAATTCAAGATTTATTGTTGCAACAGTGCAGTGGAGTACATGAAATGAATACATTTACGGATCAATATAACAAGCATTTCTGAGGTACCAGACACTGACCCGTACTGAAACACCAACATTACTATGTGGCGTAGCCGCCACAGGCGGCAATGCAGGTGCTCACTCTGACATCCAGTCGATTGTACAGATGGCGAACAGTGTCCTGGGATACGCTGTGCCATGCCTGCTTGGCCTCTTCATGTATCTCTGTAAGAGTTATTGGTTGATGAGTTGCACGAGTCACTTCTCGTCCCACCATATCCCACACATACTCGATTGGTGACAAGTCCAGAGATCATGCTAACCCAGTAGCTGCTGAACATCTTGCAGAGCACGCTGAGTTTTACGTGCAGTATGTGGGTGAACATTATCCTTTTGGAACAACACAACTCCTGTCTGTTGCAAGAAAGCCAAAGAATAGGTGTAGCAACATGTACCAAGCACTGTTTAGTGTCCCCTCCAGGAACACCAAAGGTGAACGAGAGTTGTAGGTTGTCGACTCCTAGACCATAAGGCCTGCTATAGGGCCAGAGTGTCTTGGTCATATACACTTGCGAGACAACACTCACTAGGTCTAAATCGTCTGTCCAAACGACCATCTCTATCCTGCAGGCTGAATATGTTTTAACTGCTGAACACCATGGTACGACGTTCCATCTTTCAAGTGATCCTGTGATGGCACCGTGCACGTCGATGCTATGGCAGGAGTGGAAGAAAAGCCAGAGGTGTGCATGGCCACAGTCCCACTGCCAATAACCAGTTCGCAGCAGTTCGTGTTCACACGTCTGGGCTCATAAACCGTCTTATCTGTGCTGTGCTAGCTGTGTAACTGCCACTGCTGCCCTTAATATACGACGACCCTGGTGGGCGTCTATGTCATGCGGAGGTGCAGTTCCTCATCTACAGGTGTGACAATTGTCACGTGATCACTGATAGGAGTGTTGTTGCACAACTGACGCTGCACATACAACTTGTGTGGCTATTCTCCGAATGGAATACCCCGCCACTGAAAATAACACTCTTCGACCTCTTTCACACTCTCGCGATTTGCTGTAGAAAGCACGAGTGCGTCTCCGTGGCATGGTTGGTTGCTTGCTTCAGACGTTTGCACCACACTGAGCTTTCTGGCTGTCAAATGCCCTATTAAAATGTGGGCATGGATGGCGCTCTAGTAGCTATGCAACTGCGCTATCTGTTGGTGGACGATTTTGAAACCAGTATCGGTAGAACTAGTATTCACCAAGTGAAATATGCTGTCATTGGATCAAAATCGACATCGTCTCTCTAGGTGTACTATTTTTTCTCTGGCGCTGTATTAAGGTACCACATATAAAAATATGTGGTATCTTATCCACGCCGGCCAGAGTGGCCGTGCGGTTCTAAGTGCAACAGTCTAAAACCGAGCGACTGCTACAGTCGCAGGTTCGAATCCTGCCTCGGGTATGGGTGTATGTTTAATTAGTTCTAAGTTCAAGGCGACTGATGACTTCAGAAGTTAAGTCGCATAGTGCTCAGAGCCATTTTTCAACCTTATCCACGATAGACCCTGTATATGTAGATACTTTAAAAAAAATTGCATCATCTTTGCTTTTTCAGGTATGCAAGAAAAAATATGCTGGGCTCTATAGTCAGTTCCTCGCCCTCACTCATGATGATACTGTTGAAAAAAGAACATGCTTACGATCCTTGATGCTGAACCCAATAAATACAGAGTGATAGTAGTGATTGTTGAGTTATTTGAGGTTGAGAGTGAGTGTCACTACGCATGCTATCCGAGACATAGACTTCCCACGCTGTTAGTATTTATTGTGTGATCAACTGGGTAGACCTCACCAGCCAGCTGCGAGCCAAGGGTGGAGGCTTCTGGCATCAGTCAACAGGCCCTTTAGAAAGCCTTTGGGGGAGAGGGGGGGGGGGGGGAGATGCACGGGTGACTTCATCGAAAATACTACGGACGTGGCACGCCTTACTCCCGATATCATCAGTTCTTCATGAATAGTTTCTGAGTACTTTGGTATAGGGGAGCCGTGAGTTTCACTGGCTACTTGCAAACTAGTTGCATTTTGTTTCATTTCTTTGCATCGTACTGCGCTGAAAATATCTGCACAACAGTGCAAATATCGACGGTATACCCTGCTTGTCTGATTTGGAAACGAACTTGTCTCATTGACTCTTGGTACTTGATGTTGGAACTTTAATTTTCACGTTCAAACTTGCATTCAGTACTGCCAAGTTCTGTCTCAGATCAGTTTTTCGGCGGTGTTAGCGCAATGCTAAAATATTCTAATGTAGTTCCAAAGGTGCCAGAGAAACTCAGCACAGTGTCATGGTGCTACAGTTTCATTGCATTCAATGAACCTATATGTGAGGTCCATAACGACGACTTGGTAATGCTGTGCGCTAATTCACGTCAAAGAAAGTACACCTGTCACAGTGCCAATTACCAAAGGGATAAATGACTTTGAATTGTTTTGAAAATATAATATGCATGTGATTATTTTCTTTTATTCATAGAGTGTGACAGAAATGTGTTAACTGTTTCAGAATAAGTAATTTAAATCAAAATGGAAATCAGTTGAACTGTGATTTAAACCAACTGGATAAAAACAGTTAAAATACTCCATTTACTGCAGTGTCTTTGTTTTACAGTGACTGGGTTGAAACTTCCTGGCAGATTAAAACTGTGTGTCCGACCGAGACTCGAACTCGGGACCTTCGCCTTTCGCGGGCAAGTGCTCTACCAACTGAGCTACCGAAGCACGACTCACGGCCGGCACTCACAGCTTTACTTCTGCCAGTATCCGTCTCCTACTTTCCAAACTTTACAGAAGCTCTCCTGCGAAACTTGCAGAACTAGCACTCCTGAAAGAAAGGATATTGCGGAGACATGGCTTAGCCACAGCCTGGGGGATGTTTCCAGAATGAGATTTTCACTCTGCAGCGGAGTGTGTGCTGATATGAAACTTCCTGGCAGATTAAAACTGTGTGCCCGACCGAGACTCGAACTCGGGACCTTTGCCTTTCGCGGGCAAGTGCTCTACCATCTGAGCTACCGAAGCACGACTCACGCCCGGCACTCAAAGCTTGGTAGAGCACTTGCCCGCGAAAGGCAAAGGTCCCGAGTTCGAGTCTCGGTCGGGCACACAGTTTTAATTTGCCAGGAAGTTTCATATCAGCGCACACTCCGCTGCAGAGTGAAAATCTCATTCTAGTGACTGGGTTGTTTGTTTTAAATGCTTGCATGTCTTAAGGAACAAACACTGCGGACAATCTAGAGCCATTTTAAATACATGAAATGTATTCAGAAGTTGCAAATACAATTCTACATTAGCTGTACCATCTACTAGAAAAAAATAAAAGTTCGAGCTGGACTGGGACTTATCGGGAGCCGCTGCCTCTGAGCACACCTCAAGGACCAAGCGACACTTCGTACGTCCTAGCTGCTGCACCGAACTACACAGACGTTTTAAAATGCAGACATTGCAATAAATGTATTTTATCCCAAAGCTAAGACAAAATGTCGAGCAGAACGTTGTATCTCCTTGAGCAGGAAACATGTAATGTGCGAGCAACATGCACGAAGACACAAGGACATATGGAAATTTGGAATTGTGCTCGGGGCATTTTCAGATAGCAGAGGTTGTTATGGCTACAGATCGCGATATGTGGGAAATCTGGGTTCCGGTCCCATTTTCATGACTTTCTAATAAATAGGAACAGGTGATGTATAATCGATACATTTCGTTTATATAATACGGTTGTAGACTGTAGCAGTGTTTGTTCCTGCAGACATGCATGCGTGTCCGAAGGACGTTTGCATCGAACTACTCAGAAGCTGTAAAATACAGACACTGCAATAACTGTATTTCACTACGAAGTAAAAGCATACTGACGAGTAAAACATTGTTTCTCCCTGTGCAGGAATTACATAAAGTACGAGCAGTATAAGGCGGGCCACTAAGACATATGTAAGTTCGGACTGGTGTTGGATACATGTTCGGATAACCAAAATTGCTAAAGCGACCGCTCGCGACAAGCGTCAAATCATGGTTTCAGAACCTGTCTGGCACAAACTGTCATCAGTTTCTAGTAAATGTACGATCGTATTTGCAAACTGCGAATACATTTCATGCATATAATATTTGAGATACTTTCAAAGAGCTGGCGAATCTAATTCTTTCATTTGAAACTGACTACAAATCTCACTTTCAGGATCAATATTCACAGTTAACGAATCAAATTGTGTATATTAGCATCTCTGCATAACGTGTAAGGCTATCAAATGGTTCAAATGGCTCTGAGCACTATGGGAGTTAACATCTGAGGTCATCAGTCCCCTAGAACTTAGAACTACTTAACCTAACTAACCTAAGGACATCACACACATCCATGCCCGAGGCAGGATTCGAACCTGCGACCGTAGCGGTCGCACGGTTCCAGACTGAAGCGCCTAGAACCGCTCGGCCACACAGGCCGGCGTGTAAGGCTATCACTCACGGAAATAGAAATATAGATTGGAGCCGCAGTAGGCAGAAAGTTTCAACTGTCAAAACGCATTAACTACATTAAACTCTCAGCATATCTAATAGGTTTGTACTAATATCATTTCATATCATTCGGTCTCAAATGACTTCCTCTTCCTGGACACATTCATTTCATCTCACGTCAGTGAATCTTATTCTGCTGACATATTCTGCCCCATACACAGGTACACACTATAGGATCTGGGGAATCGGCAGCTATCTATATAGTCGGTCGCACTTTCATATATGCACGCCGCCAGATACGCCGATGAGTTTCCTGCAGCCGCCTCCGCGCACGGGGGCTCTGCCACGAACGATTACGCGTCTGCCAATGAGATCCAAGGATCCCCTCCCCAGAGCTTCAGAGGCGTGTGTACTTCTGTTCGAACATTCATGCCCTGACCCCATTTAGTGTGTTTGCTCTTTAATAACATTTACAGACTTTTATGGTGGCCAGTGTTTGTGATCTACTGAATAGTTACTATATTGAAGACTGACTGATTTGTAAATCTACGGTATCTGTATATCTTTCAACATTCCTACCTAATGTTAGCTACTGACGCTGCAACTACAGCAACAAAATTATGTACTACTGTTACTATTTGATATTAGATGTAGGATAAATGTATATCTCTCTTCATGAACCACATCTGTTTCCTGTTCCTATACCCACTAAAAAACCACACAGCGTGCAAACGAAGTTATAAAAGGATTAAAGTATCCAGACACTCTATGTAATGAGTAACTGACCACCAGATGACACTAGAGGAGGGCCTGTCAGTATAAAAGAAGGCAGGGATATTATGTTGTCAGTAGAAAAGCAGCTGCAGCAAAACAGATCGTTCAGGAGAGCTCGGTGATATCGAATGTGAAGGACTCCCTGGATGTCACCCGAGGAACAGATTCAAGAGGGGCACTCTAACCCTTATAAAGCTGGCCAAGCTGACTGTTGCTGATGTAATGTGTGAAATGAAAATGCGAAGGAATAACTACAGCTTAACCAAGTACAGGTACACCGCATTTATTCACGAGCACGGACCGTCGAACACTACGAAACGAGGTTGTAAAAAATTGCATGAAACCAGCGGAAAGAGGTGCTCGTTGAGTTCCATTGTGCTACGAACAGTCTAGCTAGCACAATGAACTTTCTTAGGGAGATAAGAAGAATGGAATGCAATCGCCAGGCAGCACCTTATAAGCAACACAGTTCCGTAGCCAATGATCGACTTCAATTCATTGGGAGAATGTTAAGAAAGAGAGGTTCACCTGTAGAGTTGACGTCACACAGGACGCTGATGCGACCTGTTCTTGTATTCTGCTTGAGTGTTTGGGACCCCTATCAGGTCAGATTGAAGGAAGACATAGAAGCAATTCAGACACGAGCTGCTAGATCTGTTACCGGTAGGTTCGAAAAACACGTGTGACGGAGATGCTTCGGGAGTCCCTAGCGGGAAGGCGACATTCTTTTCGAGAAACACTAATGAGAAAATTTAGAGAACCGGCATTTGAAGCTGAAAGCCAAACTATTACACTGCCGCCAACATACACAGCGCGTAAGGACCACAAAGTTAAGATTCGAGAAATTAGGGGTCATACGAGGGCATATTTTCGAGTGGAACAGGAAAGGAAACAACTACATCTGGGACAGGGTGCTTTCCGCCATGCACCGCAAGGTAGATTAATCCATTTCAATACGTGAGCTTCTTGTTTGGCCCATTTTGCATTCAGCCATCATGTGCACATTTAGTGGCCCTCGTTTTTTTCAGTTGTGCTTTACTGGCTCGCAAATCGCTAATGGTTTTTTCTGTTGGTGGAGGAACGAAATGCCACTCTGCTGCTCTGTTTCCATGTACTTCTGCATATGGTATTGGTTTCAATTTATATCCCGCATCATATGAATATCATTTACTATTTTCCACTACGAAACTAGCTACAAACAAAAAATTGTACTGTTACCAACAACACAAATAACTTTCAGCTCAAGTTCACTGGCAGCCTAAACTGTAATGACACATGATAGGCTAGACAGGTTCGCCACCCAACTCTGCATTGTTGCCAGATTTATTCAATATGGCGGATCCAAGATGGCGACCATAGATGTGGCAATGTCACAGTGACATCATGGTGGGAAGTTCAAACTTTGGCGGGAAAATAGGTCAATTGGGCTACCTGCATTAAACTAACCCCTCCCCCCCCCCCCTCTGCCCTTCGACCTCTCCGCCCTGACCCTCCCCTCACACAGCTGTTCGTTTCCGCTACTTTGAAACTGAAACACAACGCTTTTAATGAACAAGTGCTCACAATGTTTAAGGTCAGTTTAGAGCACATGTTTACTGGACTTTTTTCCTTGTTTTGGTCTATAGTTCCACTTCCCAAAATATGAAAAGCAAAGAGTGGCCATCACTTCTGAAACACCTTGTATGTATATCACTTGCTGCTTCACTTGCGTAGACTGTACGGTCCGCACCGACTTAATTCTCTTTTGTGCATTCCTTTCTCCTTATTTAAGTGAATTTTTATGTTGTTCACAAACTGATACAAGTTTTCAAGCTAATTAAGGCCACAGAAGTATGGTGTTGTCCAAATGCACTTCTGCCCAAAAAGCCGTTCTGGTAGCTGGAGCGCAAGCTTTTTGTTAATCAGGTCTTTCGGGTTCTTGTGGTGAAATTTCCATGGCAACGTCATCTCCTAACATGTGAAAGAACAGTTTTCATCCGTTAACCCTTAAATTTTTTTATGTAACGAAATATTTTCTTAAAAATTTTCACGCTCAGTTCACCCCCTTAGGGACACAATTTTCAAAAACAGTGAAATGCGTATTTTTTAAAATTTCAAACAGAGAATCCAAATACAAATTTTAATAGACTTAGCTTTAAAAACGCTTTCATAATGCCACAATTTCATAAAACATTTCATCCCCTATTACTCCCCCTTATGGGGTTGAACTGCCAAAAGCGATGAAACACATATTTTTTTATTCAAAGTGAGAAGTCAGATACCAATTTTCATGTATATAGCTTTAAAAAGCCATTACAGTACTGTAATCATGATCTTTTAAAAAAAATTACAACCATTGTCTTACGTCCTAGTGGTTAAATTTCCAAAAACATTGAAACACGTATTTTTTCATTTCTATCCAAGAAGACAAATTCAAATTTTCATAAATTTAGCTTTAAAAATGCTTTCATAATGATATATTTTTTTAAAACATTTCATCCCCTGTTCCACCTGCTTTCAGACTAAATTTCCAAAAACACTGAGACTATTCTATTTGTAACTGAAAACTCAAATACCAGTTTCTATAGATGTACCTTTATAAATGCCTTAGCAATTCTTTGATAATGATTTATGTTCAAAACGAAGTTTCACCCACTATTTCATCCCTATAGGGGTTAAATTTCCAGAAATGCTGAAACACATACTTCTTTATTTCTGATTGAGAAGCCAAATACGAATTTTCGTAGGTCTAGCTTCGAAATTGCCCTAACAGCGACATACGTTCAAAAACTTTTCATTCCCTATTTCCCCCCTTAGGGATGGAATTTTGAATAATCCCTTCTTCAACTGTCCCTACAATGTATGATTAATACCCTCAGCCAATTTCAAGTTGGTTTTGGATGGGCGATGATGAGTCAGTAAATGAGTCATGCAGTCGGGGCACCGCCTTTTATATGCAATGAGGCGACAAAAAGTCATGGGATAGCGATGAGCACATGTACAGATGGTAGTAGTATACCGAACACAAAGTTTAAAAGGGCAGTGCATTGGCGGAGCTGTCATTTGGACTGAGTTGAATCATGTGGTTCGGTTACCGATGTGATTACCGCCGCACGGCGGGAATTAACAAACTTTGGACTCGGAATGGTTGTTGGAGCTAGACGCATGGAACACCCCTTTCGGAAAGTGGCAGAGATTTCAAAACTCCGGCACCCACAGTGTCAAGAGAATGCCGAGAACACCAAATTTCAGTCATTATCCCTCACCACGGGCAACGCTGTGAACAACGACCTTCACTTAATGACTGAGAACAGCGGCTTTTGCGTAGAGTTGTCATAGTTACCAGACAAGCAACAGTGGGTGAAATAAGCACAGAAATCATTGTGGTTCGTACGACGAACGTATCAGTTAGGACAGTGCGTCGGCATGTGGCGTTAGCAGGCTATGGAAGGAAACGACCGATGCTAGTGCTTTTGCACGACATCGCCTGCAGCGCCTCTCCTGAGCCCTTGACCATATCACTTGGACCATGGACGACTGGAAAATTGTGGTCTGGTCTGATGAGCCCCAATTTCAATTAGTAAGAGCTGATGGCAGGGTTCAAGTGTGGCACGGACGCCACGAAATCAATGACACAAGTTGTCAACAAGGTGCTATACAACATGATGGTGGCTCCGTAATGGTGTGAGCTATGTTTATGGCGACTTCCATCTGTCCCGTTTTCATATGACTGCCCCTTATATTTGTGGCATCGTTATCTCGGTGGCTCAATTCCCACATTCTACCTAAGACAGACTTTAATTGTAGAGTATGTATATTATAAAGGAAAACATCAATGAGAATTAAAGTAAAATGAAATGATCATATGGTATTAATGGCCGGGACTATGAGGCGTTCTCACAATGTTTAATATTTCCCGGATCCGTCAAGCTAAGGAGGAACGAAGACTTGGATCCGCCCCGTTCGTAGCCAGTGCTGACAGCTATTTTTAAGTTTCACGAGTACCAAATAACAACGTGAACATAGATGTTCGTAATACAAATTTAGCACTGAATTTAATTCTCAAAAGGTTATGAATGACTTGGAGTTATAGAAGTGGCTTCTCGTGATCCCATATGGTGGGCGTGCTGTTTTTCTTGACCACCAAATTAAGGAGTGGTGGGTTGGGGGGCGTGGAGGGAAGTGATAGGGGAAGATAAATATGTACAGAGAAGGCAAAAAATCGCAACACCAAAAAGTAATTAATATAGAGTAACGAAATTTTGGGAATAAATTTGTCTAGGTAACACATTGGCGTGATTAACGTTGCAAGCTCAGAGGTTAATTTAAGCGCGAGATAAGCAATCGCATATGTGGAATTCTGGCACATTAATAACCGGTGTAACCACCAGAATGTTGAATTCAAGCATGCAAACGTGCATGCATTATGCTGTACAGTTACCAGATGTCAGTTTGTGGGACGGAATTCCATGCCTGTTACACATAGTTGGTCAATACAGTGACAGTTGATGCTGGCTGTAGATGACGCTGGAGTTGTCGTCCGATGATGTCCCATAGGCGCTCGTTTAGAGAAAGATCTGGTGATCAAGCAGGCTAATGCAACATGTATGCACTCGGTAGAGCATGTTGGGGTACAATAGTAGTATGTGGGCGAGCGCTATCCTGTTGGAAACATCCCCTGGAATTCTATTCACGCATGAGAGTATAACAGGTAGAATCACCAGATTGGCGTATGAATTAGCTGTCTAGACATCTGCGATAACCACGAGAGTTCTCTTGCTGTCGCACAAAATCGCAGCCCAGACCATAACTCCAGGTATAGATCCAGTGTGTCTAACACACAGGTCGATGGAAGGCCGTCTAATGGCCCCCTTCTTACCGACATGCGGCCAACACAGGAAGCGAAGCAGAACCAGCTTTCATCAGAAAACACAACAGACCCCCACCCTACCCTCCATTCAACTCTCCATTGACACCACTTAAGTCGCAAATGGCCGTGGCTCGGGGTCAGTCGAATGCGCACCACAGGGCCTCTGGCTGGGGCTGCCCTTGAAGTAAACGACTTGCAACAGTTCGTTGTGTCACTGTGGTGCCAACTGCTGCTGGAATTGCTGCTGCAGGCGCAGTACGATGCGTCACATCCATACGCCGAACACGACGGTCTTCCCTCTGAGTGGTGCCACGTGGTCGTCTGAAGCCCGGTCTGCTTCCGACTGTACATTGCCGTGAGCACCATTCCCATCAGTAATGTACAGCGGCTACATTCCTGCCAAGTCTTTCTGCAATATCGCAGAAGGAGTATCCAGCTTCTCGTAGCCCTATTACACGATCTCACTCAAACTAAGCGAGGTGTCGATAATGGCATCTTCGTTACCTTCGAGGCATTCTTGACTAACATCAAATCACACCGTCCAATCTCAAAGGCAAGTAACACTTACGACCGTTACAGCGTGTATTTAATGCAAACCCGATTTGCATCCTCATAGTGGCGCAACTAGCCCCACGCTGGTGCGACAGGCGTGAAACTTCAATATACATCATCTTTCAAATGTAGAAACACACCTAACAACTTTCGTTTATGTCGCACAGCTCCTTCTTGGTGCTGGATGTTTTTTGCGTCAGTGTACATCCGCGGGAAGGGCGGTCCTGGGGGCAGAGCGGCTGCAGCAGAACTGACATGTGTTCTGGCTACGGTCATTTGCTACGGTTAAAGATGTCGCGCGGAAGTAAAAAGTTCCCTCAGCGGTCACCTACCGTAGCGCGTAGAACGAACTGTAAACATGAAAAACTGGCCAGGTGTGAGTAGAATTTCCGCACTCCGAGCGCAACTTAATTATGTATACAGGCAGTGCATCCATATCAAAAGTCGAGAACCTCGACGGTTTTTGGTTGGTATCGACACTGGTACTGGCAAGATATCGGGCCCAGGAATTGCAAGGCTTTCGAGAATGTTTTAATTTTAATTCTGAAGTAAGATAACAAATAATTTTCGTTTGATATAATTACAAATGAACAATTTCCTAGTTTATTCTGTTACTTGTACTGTGAAACCTTGCTTCTCATAAAATTTGGTGAGTCTACGTAAGCGGGAATAACCCTGTAGTCTGTAATGAATGAGTGTGCGAGTATCAAAATATGTGACATAAATGGCCGTAGCTTTTAACAGCATTGGCTTAGAAGCTTCAGTTTTTTTCCGTGCCAAAGGATCACAGATGTTAGTATGTGTCATAAATTTCAGTTTCATACATCAACCCGTTCCAGACAAAATGGATTTTTAACAGACAGGTGGGCAAGAAACTAATCCTGCAAGGTTTCCGCTTTTTACCGATTGGGGTAGAGAATCGTAAAAATTGACTCGTTTAACGAACGATGTTTCGCACACTGAGTCCGTTTTGTGCTTTTTTGGGTTTTTAATGACCATTTACTTTGACTACTGCATTGGTTGAAGCTTCGACAATGGCGTATTCAGCTGTTCTTGTCATGATGCATCTCGTCCGTCAGTTGTCTCCGATACCCCTGCTGCGACCTTCGTACCGGTGTGGCGAGTTCTTTGCAATGATATTGCATTTTCGCCTCACTTCAGCAGCGCCTGTTAATTCGTTTTCTTGCGGTAAATGTTTGTTAATTATAATTCTCATTTGTTGTGAACTACGAGGGTCGTTCAATAAGTAATGCCCCACATTTTCTTTCCCAGAGCAAATTTACTGTTAGAGTCATAATTTGGTGACAATATACATCAACATGTATTGCCCTTGTCCTATTCTTTATGTAGTCTCCATCGCGTTCTATGACCGTACGCCAACGTTGTGGAAGAGCGTGTATTCCCTGCTAGTATAATCTCTTGTCCTGTTGGCGTAGCCATGTTTTCATTGCATGGCTGTCACTCTCATCATCTTCAATGCGTGGTCTCCGTAGAGAAACTTTAAGCGGCCCAAAGAGATGGAAGTCCGAGTGCCAGATTTGGATTGTAGGGTGGATGAGGCAATGATGTACAACCCAATTTGGCGATGTATTCCCGGGTTCTCAGACTCGTGTGTGGGCATGCATTATCGTGTTGCAGCAAGATTCCTGCTGGATTCTTGTCCGATCTAACACGTTGGAAACGGTTCTTGAGTTTATTCAGAGTCTTTACGTACGCCTCTCAATTGATGGTTGACCCTCTTGGTATCACATCCACAAGAATTATGCTGTCACAATCCTAGAAGACTGACTTTTCCGGTGGAGGGGGTTGTTTCGAATTTCTTCTTTTGTGGTGAATGAGGACGATGCCACTCCACGGATCGCCTTTTTCTTTCCGGCGAAAAGTGGTACACACATCTTTCTTCCCCCGTAAAGACCAGAGACAGGAAGGCTTCTCCATTGGTCTCAAAAGACTCCAACAAGTCAGATGAAATGGCCTTTCTTTGAATCTTGTGGTCCACTGTGAGCATTCGTGGAACCAATCGTGAGAACCTGTTAGAATGTCCGAGAGTCTCGATCATTGCAGACGCACTTCCAATGCTGACTGACAACTGCAGAGCCAATTGTCGAGTTTTGATGCGCCGGCCGGCACAAATAATGACATCATCACGGTTCAGCATGTTTGGAGCAGTGGCTGGGAAAGGACGTCCCGAGCGTGGCTGATCATGGATCTGTTGCTGCATTTCCTGAGGTTATAATTTTCTTTAGCAATCGCCCAACTGTACTCCAATCAACTGCAGCATCGCCATACATTGCACATAAACCCTTATTGATGTTCACCACGGTTTATTTTTCTACACACAAGAATTTAATAACAGTACGCTGCTTGTAACGTGAGTCGAGTGTCGACGACATTTTGACGCTGTATTATGGCTGTGCAATCAGCTAGAGCGGTTAGAAACTTAAGCGGCGCGCAGAACAAACGTTAAATGTGAAGCTCGAACAAGGACGTTTGTCTATGTATATTAATGGCATGTTTTTAAAGAAATTGGGGCATTACTTATGGAACGACCTTCATAATACGATTGCAATTTTGTGCATTAGCGGTAACACTGACAAAAATGATTTTGAAAAGGAAGTCTACTGTGCCATCAGCACTTTTTTCTGCAGTAGTTACATTTTTGTAGCATACTTTCTTTTAAATAGGGTTTTTGGATTGTGAACACATTTTCAGTTCACTTAGAACGGTAAACACTGGTAGGAAGTACAAAACATATACTTTGAGAATTGCCATATACTTTAACATTAATGATTTTTACATCGACCAATGCAATTTGTTGCAATAATGTTTCCAAAAATGGTGTTTAATCATCTGACAGTATTTTCCATGTCTGTATTAACACAATGAGAAATAAAAATTAGGTACAAGCACATTTGTGATATATATTAAAAAAAGACACTTTTTAAAAGTAAGTACGGGCTTTTCAAGTTTTTTGTGCAGTTTCTGGGCTTTTGACAACCATTTTTCGAATGTTTAACAGCTAAAGAACACGATTATTCTAGAAATTACAGGCAAACAATGAAAAAATTACAACCTTAGGTTTTTATAATCTCGATTCCCTATGGGCAGCCATGCTAGTTGGAAGTACCAAGAATTGAAGCTGGTCTCCGGAGTCTTGGTCAGCTACACTAATGTCTGCACTTCGGGGATGGTCACAAGCGGTGGCTGAAATTAAAAATAATAATCTCACTACTGAGGAAGCGGCACATAATGAAGAATGGTACAAAAGTTGTGAATCTTAAAATCGATTTTTAAAATACTCTCCTCAGAAATTACACATTTTTCAATCTTGTTGTGGCGGAAGTTTACAACTACAGAATTAATTTTGAGAAAAAATAATAAACAGGCAGATTTTTCTTACAAAAATGTCATTTGTACATTAGTTCAATTCTACTTTAGTGAGACGAACACAGAAATTTCTCTATGACGTTGTCGTAAAACAGGATCCTGCTCTTCAGAATTATGAGGTATTGCTTCTCTGTGGAAATTAGACTTAAGTGATTTGATCTTAACTGCGACTGTGCGCTTCTTAGATATGTGTTGATTCTTTTAAGGTTGCAGAAAGATCGTTCCAGTGAAGGTGTAGATCATGGATTGTTAGTATCAAAGTTGATTATTTACAGACTTCACTGAAACCTGAAATCGGGCCGAGCACTATAATTAATAAAAATATATCATACACATTCCTTGAAAAGAACCTGAGTAAACAGTACACTACAATGAGTTCGTTTTTCATGGTTTTTCCATAGTTGGCAACAGTTTAGGTAAAAGAACGTCAGGAAATTTTAGTTCGTAGATTTCATAGTTCTAAGAGCAAAGAAGGAGAAAAAATTCCGGGTTATAGAAAGAAGAGAACCTTCGTTCAATCTCAAAACTATGAGCAGCAAGCTCAAATACAGACGACAATAAATGTTCGTTTCTGTTTCATCTAAACGCAGTCACTTCACTCTCTGTTTACAATTTGTATCACGGTTTTGAGTAACAGACAGCTTCCAAAAAATATCGAAAGAATGTTTCCATTCAAACTGCAACTGTTCTGAAATAATGTCAGTCTTCTTTCTGCAATACATGACATTACAGTTTTTTCGTTTCCAGTCTGTTCTACAAATCATCTATGTATCTGAACATCTAAGAAAATATTTCCAGCAAAAAAAAAATGACTGAAAGAATTGTTGAGAAAACCAACATACACAGAGACTTCATCATTACATCGCTGTCCCAATCATCATTGTTATCCAGAACATTGTCAAAGAACTGTAACAGTTCTACTCTGTGTTTGTCAATTATAAAGACCAATGTGGATGAGAAGTTCCACCTAGTTGGGATAAAAAAAATGGTTCAAATGGCTCTGAGCACTATACGACTTAACTTCTGACGTCATCAGTCGCCTGGAACTTAGAACTAATTTAACCTAAGTAATCTAAGGACATCACACACATCCATGGCCGAGGCAGGATTCGAACCTGCGACCGGAGCGGTCGCTCGGCTCCAGTCTGTAGCTCCTAGAACCGCACGGCCACTCCGACCGGCTAGTTGGGACAGATGATGGCAACTTTGTCTGAAAAAATTCATGTAATGCTTAGCTTGTTTTAGAACACGGAAAAGATGAAGAAATACCACTCAGAGTTTGAAAAAATATTTTACATTCTTTTGGATCATAGATGCTTTGTTGCAAAATCAAATTTAATAGAGCGGCGGTGGCAGTGTGTGAAGAGAGCCTTCGGATATCTTGACAAAACCTTATGCTGCAGGCCCTTAATATAACCGACCACTCATTACTGATGCTCCATCATACGTCTGGCTAACCAACTTCTCTGCAAAGGCAACTTCATAAACTATGCGTTCAACAGGAACAAACAAACCATTAGCAGTAATGTCTGCACTGACATAAGCAAAACCGACGGATCTTTCGTTGACATTGCCTTTACGAAAATAACGCAGAATTATTGATAGCTGTGATTTACACAGTATGTCAGAAGTTTCTTCAAGCATTGAGGCTACAAGGCCTGTCGATTTCGTGTCCTGTTTTAGTGATTGCCTGACTGCCTCTGAAATAGCTTTAATAAGTTTCAGAAATAGCTTTAATAAGTTCATTTTGTATAGATGTAGCCTAGCACAAATGTGCCTATAACAAGGAGCCATAGTTTTTCAGAATATTTAGTAATTATGAATTATTTCATTTGTTAATAGAAGCATGTGTCACATTAAGTTTTTTAAATGGGAGCTCTTATTTGTTTGTGTAATTCCAGCGTCAATAATTTTTTTCAAATTTTCCCTGTTCCTTTTATCTTGTTCGCTACGTTGGCTATTACTTCGGTGCTGCTAATTTAATAAGACG
This sequence comes from Schistocerca gregaria, assembly GCF_023897955.1. Taxonomy (NCBI): domain Eukaryota; kingdom Metazoa; phylum Arthropoda; class Insecta; order Orthoptera; family Acrididae; genus Schistocerca; species Schistocerca gregaria. The sequence continues at coordinate 27,026,821 of NC_064931.1, read as the reverse complement.
CCAACTCTGTTCTGCCCAAACATTTGTAACGTCAAAAATGACTAAGCAGGATTTTATTTGTGATTTCGAATGTCTTTGTTGCCCGACTGACAGGTGACTTTAATCTGAAAAATCGTGTTTGTTCCACGCCGACTTTTCTGTGGAAAACAGCAAACATGGCCAGAGAAAGTTTTTTTTCTTTTTTTTTTGGACAACCAATCAACCAACCATCAAACTTTGTTTCTTGTGCGCTGAAACTAGGTTAGGTAATGGTGGCTTCGGTCTATCTTTCCTAACAACTTCCATTTTTTCAAATAGTTCTAATGGAAAATCGTTTTTCTAGCAAGTGTTTCGTAGTTTCATTTACTTCCATCTTGTTTTCAATTGGGACAGGAATATTGCTAATTACCACAGTTATCGAAACAGAGCACTACATAGTATTTTAGATTACGAACATGTACAGTTAAAAACAAATAGCTAAAACGTGCTAGACAACGTGTCTACAATACGCAACTCCCGCGTGTGAAAGCGTCCTTGCCAGTAGAAGCGAGCGGTGCGGTGCTTTCACTTCACGCCGTCAGTGACGTCAAGTCGTACCCCCCCCCCCCCCCCCCTCCCGCCGAGAACTGAATGCGCGCGCACCCTCCCGTCACTCCCCTCCGTCCAATGAACGCTTCCCCCTCCACAAGGCTCTGCTTAGCCGGTGGCGGGCGACGTTCCCTCTACCCGAGTCAGATCACAAGAGGGATGTCACCCGGCAGCACGTAGTAAAGCGCGTGTGTGAGCTCATTTTCTACCATAGGTCGCAGTTATCCATAATCGTGTTCAGTAATAGACCAGAACACACAGCTGTTCCCTGTCCTTCCGCTAATTATATTCCAAGGATTCAGAAAAGCATTCACAAAATGAACAAATTTTGACAGTGCGAGAGGCGCACGCCTAGCACACACTGCAGACGACTGACCGATTGAAAAAATAAGATTGAGAGAAAGTGATGTAACGGGAGTAAATTATGATTTTTAGCAAATTCTTCATTTGTAAAACAGTAAGAAAAAGCAATCTGAGTCCAGGTTCTGTCGTGAACAGTCGACACATCACGTTTTTTTGCGAATGGATCATTTTAAATGTAGTTTCTACACTTACACCTACACACATACTCCGCAAGCCATTGTCCGGTGTGTGTGGAGGGAACCACTGCTGTAGTACTGCTAGTCGTTTCCTTTCCTGTCGCGCAGCGAGGGAGAAACAACTGTCTATATGACTCCGTACGAGGCCTCATTTATGTTGGCGGCACTACGATCGTTCTGCAACTAGTCTCCAGTGCCGATTCTCTAAATTTCCTCAGTAGTGTTCCCCGACAAAAACGTCGCTTGCCTACGGCAATTCCTATTCGAGTTTGCGAATCGTCTCCGTAACACTTGTGTGTTGTGCGAACCTACAGGTAACAAATCTAACAGAGGTACTTGATGTGCGTTTTCACAAATTTAACAGTCCGTCTCTGAATTGCTTGGATATCTTCCCTTAATTCGACCTGGTACGGAACCCAAACACTCGAGCAGCACTCATGATTAGGTCACATTGGTGTCCATTATGTGGTCTGCTTTACAGATGAACCACACTTTCCTAAAATTCTCCCAATAAACCGAAGATGAACATTCGTCTTTCGTACCACAGCACCCACATGCTCGTTCGATTTCATGTCGCTTTGTAACGTTACGTCCAGATATTCAAACCACTTCACGATGTCAAGCAAGACACTGCTAGTGCTTTATATGAACATTTAGGGTTTGTTTTTCTTACACATCCCCATTAGGTTACGTTTTCCTACATTTAGAACCAGCTGCCATTGATCACACCAACAAGGAACTTTGTATAAGTCATCATTTATCATCCTACAATCATTTACCTTCGAAACCCACCTTTTAAGGCTTCTCCAAATCATTACTGCAAAATGCAACACTGGCACACAGTTTAAGGCACACAACGGAATGTTAATCGTGAAAAAGGTGCTGAGGAAGAATGTACCTTCGCTTACAATGGTGCACGAATTTAAACTACTTATAATCTATGACCCACAGATTCTAACGAGTGTGGTATACGTCTCCATCGATCATTTAAAAGTAAATCACCCCACTGTACAAGTATCAGAAAATACAGTGACGTATCTTTACACAGTGCAGAAACAGAACCCAAAGAAAACCTAATCGATAAATTTTGGGTATGCGGGAAAACGCACAAACCTAAGGGCTGTCAATTCGACTAAATGCCTAGAAATTACAATTTCGAACAACTTAAATTGGAAAGATCATACAGATAATATTGTGGGGAAGGCGAAACAACGACTGCGCTTTGTTGGCAGAACACTTAGATGATGCGAAAAATCCACTAAAGAGACCGCCTACATTACACTTGTCCGTCCTCTGCTGGAATATTGCTGCGCGTTGTGGGATCCTTACCAGGAGGGATTGACGGAGGACATCGAAAAAGTGCAAAGAAGGGCAGCCCGCTTCGTGTTATCGCGCAATAGGGGTGAAGAGTGTCACTGATATGATACGCGAGTTGGGGCGGCGGTCACTGAAACAAAGGCGGTTTTATTTGCGGCGAGATCTATTTACGAAATTTCAATCACCAACTTTCTCATCCGAACGCGAAAATATTTGGTGACATCCACCTATGTAGGAATAAATGATCATCACAATAAAATAAGAGAAATCAGAGCTCGAACGGAAAGATTTAGGTATTCCTTTTTCCCACGAGCCATTTGAGAGTGGAATGGTAGAGAAGTAGTATGAAAGTGGTTCGATGAACCCTCTGCCAGGCACTTAAGTGTGAATTGCAGAGTAACCATGTAGATGTAGATGTAACGTTTGCCCCAAGATTAACAAACTCAGTGCAAGTAACCGACAACTGCCACAACGGAACAGCACTAAACAAGGAACTAACGATAATTAATGTTCAAAACATGTAAAAAATTAAGTCATTGTGAAAAGTGGTCAGAAGGAATACAAAAAATCTAAACAAGAATATGTAACGTTGACCAGCTGTAGTCGCAGAGATGTACTATAAGACAAATATGCGCGCGCTCTGAATTAAATGAATTCATTAGCTGTAGGAAATATAACATCTGCCGCCAGGAATTCAAACCTAGGCGTCTAAAGTTAGAACAATAAAAATGTGCAACTAGATGTGGGAGAGAATCTCAAGCAAGTAAAATATCTAACAGAACAGCTGTATATTTTCGTTGTATGTTGTCAATACCTGAGATAATTCGTTAATGATTACTTCAATGTGTACATTGTGGGAGATCTGTCTTAAGGTGATGGTAAAATTATATTTTATTTGGCAACTGAATATTTCCTTTTACAGTTATAATCTTATGTATAATGGCGTTACCGTAAGAGCGTGCAAAAATTTAACAGGACGTAGAGGATCCTCCACTGAACAATTTGAGTTAGGGAACTTGAGATCGGAGAAACTAGTTTAAAAAGATTATAGGAATAAAATCGCATTACTGTGTACTTTTTTATTTACATTAGTTACAGTTAACTGCAAATTACATCAATGACACAATGAACGTACCATTTGTACTTTATAATGTGCTGAAACCGACGGCCAACCTCTATGCAAGCACGACATCGGCGAACAAGATTCTGACGCACCCTGACAAATATCCTTGGCTTGTTTCGAGCCACATCACAGGCAATTCCTTGCATATCCTCATAGGAAATAATGAAAGGGATGCAGGTCAGCTGACCTCGCAGGCCATGGAATAGTACCTCTCCTTCGAATAGAGTGACCAGCTAATACGGCATTGAGATGGATGGGGACATCCAAACTGAAGTGAGGCGATGCGCCGTCGCGTTGTATCCACATCGTCTCACGACACGGAACAATGTAAATACCATACAACACAGCCATCTTATGGACAAGAAAAGTAAACAAAACATGAATCATGACTTCCTAGTAATCAGGCTAGTCCTTCTTGTATCCTTGCAGGAAATAAATGTAAATAACCAGCACAGTAGGTGTAAACATGTACACATGTTAGTTGTAAACAAGCCGGAAAAAATTAATGTTAGACAAAGCGGTAGACAAGTTTACTTCCATATCTCCTTAAGCTAACTTCTCTGACGCCAAGTTCCCGACTTCAAATTGTTCTGTGGAGCATTCTCCATGTCCTGTTACACTGCTGCATGCTCTTACCGAAACAGTCTGTATAAATCTGGCATATTTGTGAAGTGTGATCTCTTTCTAAGGAAGCAATAATTTATCACAATGAACGGTAGTACTCTAACAGTCAGCCGCGGTGGTCTACCGGTTCTAGGCGCTCAGTCCGGAACCGCGCGACTGCTATGGTCGCAGGTTCGAATCCTGCCTCGGGCATGGATGTGTGTGATGTCCTTAGGTTAGTTAGGTTTAAGTAGTTCTAAGTTCTAGGGGACTGATGACCACAGATGTTAAGTCCCATAGTGCTCAGAGCCATTTGACCCATTTAGTAATCTAACGAAACTGGGAAGCCATTAAGTCTGCAAACAGACAAGCTTTTTACCTTTCCTTTCCTGGAACTCCTTTTCCACTGAAGAAATATGCAGCTGACAGACCCAGTGGACAGCGTCGGTAAAAGTTAGCAGGTGGTCTTGTTTTAGTTTTTGGAACGCCTTTTCTTTGGAGTGCGACAGCCAGACTGAAGTGGGGCAAGTAGCCTGCCATTTGTTGAGTCAGATCGTGTAATGATGCACTCTTCAACATTTTAATATTTTGTTCTAACAGTGGTACAGATCGTTTTGTATTGTCACGAAATAAGGGAGAGAGTGCCATGGATATCAGACACGAATTGGTACGGCAGTACTTAAAGCGTTTTTCGTTGCGTAGGACATGCTCTTGAAATGTGTCACCAACTTTCTCGTCAGTATGTGAAAGTATTTAGTTGGCCCCACCTACATAGGAAGAAATGAATATCATAATAAAAATAAGAGAAATCAGAGCTGGCACGGAAAGATTTAAGTGTTCGTTTTTGCCACACGCTGTTCGAGGGTGTAACAGTAGAGACATAGCTTAAACGTGGTTAGATGAACACTGTGCCAGGAATTTAATAGTAAATTGCAGAGTAATCGTGTAGATGTAGATGAATAAACACAGGTCTGGAAATCGGTGGTTTCCCCGACACATTATATTACGACTGTGTATGTGAACACCTCATAACAGAGTGTCCGAGGATCCAAACAGCAGGTATTCATTTTAGAACAAATTATAACAAGCGTTCCGCATGTCCACAATTCGAGTGAAGATAGGTTTTAACATATGTTCTCATCGATGTATGTACGCCTTCAAAAATCCCAGGCATCTGCCAAATTCATTGAAAACCACTTACAATGCATTCCTGGAAAAGACCGGCAGTGTTAACAGGCCTGGAACACACCAAACTTTCACACACAAAAATCCATGGGATTTAAGTCGGAGGAACTCGGCGGCCATGGCGCTGCCAAGCGACGACCAATAAATTTTCTGTCAAAACGCTATTTACTCTGATATCCGGAAAGATGAAACGAGGGCAGTTCGTCACTTTGCAGTTAGCAGCTAACCTGCAGTGTTTCGAAAGAAACGTAGATATAGGCATTAACAGTGTTGTAACATTGGCACATCTTCATTTGTGCATACGTCGTCATAGCCGGGTAAAACTGATTTCCAGAGCTATGTTTAGTGGGATTATTTGCTTGTTTCATTGTTCTCTACTAGCTCCTTACGTTATTACTTATAAATTGCGATTAAAAATTTTCCGTGTTAGGGCGTTGCTGCGGCGTATATGCAACGCAACACGACTTCGAAGTCGGTATGTAAGCACCGGCATGTAGGCAAGCGGTTAGCGTGCCATTCGTGTCTTTCGAACGTGCGTCCAGTAAACGCGGTAACGTGAACTACGGTGACGTTGTTGGTCCAAACAGGACCAACGTGCTGTTATTTTTTGTTGGGTGGCGAAGGAAAAACAACGGTAGATATCCATCGGAGAATTAAGAATGTGTATGGGGCAGCATGTCTGTCGAAAACGACCTTCGAGGAATTGAGTGTAACAGGAGGTGCACCTGTTCCATGATAACGCACCACACCATATCGCAAATGCCGTAACGGAAAAGTTACCACAACTCAAGTAGGAGACAATCGTGCACCCACCCTATGTAGCCCCGATCTCTCCCCATGCGATTATCACGCCTTTGGTTCCTTAAAGTGACCTCGAAGAGTCGACGATTCCTGATGGACCAGGATGTGCAACTGGCAGTTGCGGATTTCGTCACACAGCAGGACACGGGGTTTCACCAAACAGCTGTTTTCAACGTGGTGCGGCAGTGGCATGACTGCTTCAGTGCTCACGGCGATTGGCATACCGATTATGGACTGAACGGCCTTCTAACAGAAACTTTTTGATCGCCCCTTATAAGGGATTTCGGGGGTATAGGTACAAATATTGTGATAATTGGTACTTTAATGTGTACCCACCTCAATGTGCTAGTTGAATTGTCTATGTTCCTAATGGGACTTCCCACAAACATATCGCATAATTTACTACCTGATGCTTTTTGCATGGTCCTAATTGCGCCACGAAGTGGACTACGCCTGTCAGTATAGACTAACAGTTCTGCGTCCAAGTGTCCCAATTTCAATGCCTGATTTGCTGCCCAGGGGAAAATAAACATAAATGGCCTGTATGTGCCACTCATATTTGGAGTTACTAACCAATCTACAAACATACTACTCATAATATCAACAATGAATAGTCTGCAAATTATGTAAACAATCAGGAAATATTGTCCAGTACACTGTCTTGTCATCAATAGAAATATCTGCACTTACACTGCTAACCCACTCTGTATAACAATCAAATACCCTGTATACTTACGCGACATGTGTTAATTGCGCAACAGTGAGGAGACACATAGGCGGTTTTCCACTCTCCTTTAAGCGAATGCCTCACAAAGAACGAAACACGAACAATTAAATACGATAGAACACAAAACAAAGTTTTCACAGTTTACTGGTAGATAGTACGCACGATATTTCTCCTTTAGGTTAACTGTCAACTGTAGTGACAGATAAGGCAGCAGAGCACAAAGTTAATCAAATAAGTCTTCCAAGCGATAAAAATAAGCAGAAAGAGGAGGTACGATAAAACTACGTACAAGTTGTAGCAAGCCAATGAGACAGATTCTAAGTAGCTAAAGACTTCGCGACAATGTCGTAGATTGCTAGTTGTGGCCAATAAACCTTTCTGTCCATAAAGCATATCATACCAGAGAAAATTGGTCGCGTCGTAAAACGCATTTGGGTTGGAGCATTACTAAAAAAACGTTTAACCACTAAATGAGAACAGCTTGAAATAAAGGCGTACCAAATCGGCTTTCGAATGGAATTCAGAGACTGAATAACATAACTGATCGATTCTGCAATGCTGCAGCTTAGGATAACCATTACACAATATTCCAAACTGTAAATATAAACTTATAGATACAATGTGTCTTGTCAAAGCATACTATATGTACTGGTGTATCAGTTATCGGTACCACCACATGGTCGTCGTGAAGTTGGCAGTTTTTAGAGGCTGATAGAGCTGAGGCGGGATCTGGTGTGCGCCCACTGAGCCACAGCTCCGGTGGCTCCATACCTTGAGCGCCCTTTCTGGGACGGCCACTCGCACTTCAAACCTCTTCGTTTTGACTCCACCGTCCGTGGTTGCTACAGCGAGCCTTTTCCTTGTTTCTGGACTCTGTTTCTTGTTGCTATATTTGTAATGAGTCTTCGTTTACTGGAAGAAACAAAAGTAAGTATATCTTCTGTTTGTTGTGTTGTTCGTTAATCAATCCTGTTCCTGTCCAGCCTTCGTAGGACGACAGTTGCCTCGCTACTCTGTAGCCCACCTCTTCTTACAATTAGGTATGAAATCATACACAACATATTCTGTGTAATGTCTGCAGCACTTTGACGACACGCATTGTATCTATATTTTTATGTCTTTCGTTACTGCTATCCATTTATCTTCTTCCGAGTTACTGCTATAGTACACTGTACTATTTCATTATCACATGTTATCCTACGGTATATCAAACTGATAAAGACACTGAAAATCGTCTCAAGGAAAATTTTTAAATACAAAAATTGCCGTGTAATCTTGTCTGTCCTGAGATAATTTTTTTTTTTCCCTTTCTTCCTATTTGTGCTCCATGTCCGCCTCCTGCTTCGTCCCCTTCTACATATCCTCTACTTCCTTGCCTGCCTTTCTCTCTCTCTCTCTCTCTCTCTCTCTCTCTCTCTCTCTCTCTCTCTCTCTCTCTTTCTCAGCTTCTCTCTCTTTTTTAACGAGTTCACACGATGCATAGACATTTCTATAGAGGCAAATAACTAAGTACACAGTACACAAAGTCTTTTAGCAAATATTATACTGAACACATCATTGTCAGTAAGAGTACTACAAGTGTATTTGATTTTTGCATTTTTTTGGTAAAAAGTGAGCTCAAAATATATATTGTTATCTGTTTCTCTAACAAGTGTACTTGACTAAATGAACATAACAAACTGGTAATTATCGTCGTAATATCTGCTTGTTTGTATCACATTCGTAATTTAATAACGAGGTTAATTTGATTGGGCCCTCTACCCACAACGTGCGGTCGGATCAGAATCACTCCAACAACATCGCCGTTAAATCGAAACTTTTCATCCAATGGTGGAGTCAGGTATCAGAGCGGCAGGTTGCAGCATTTCAGCTGTGCAGGCTATTTCATCCTCCATTAAAAGAATATCGTAGCGTTTTGCTGACGCCGTCGCTACTGTAAACCGTTAAGTGATTGGCAAGATACATATACGTCATGCAATCCGAGATGCGATTAGTCGGAGCAATAATCAAAATAATTTCCCTGTTCTGACTAAGTTTCTGAAGAAATTCCTTCAGTAAGAGTGTCTGCATTGCTCTAAGTTAGGACAACACAGTTTCATCACGCTATGAGTAGCATGAAAGACACTTTTCGTATTTAAATGCGAACAAATTTATAGAAATTAATGCAGAAAGAACTAGAAATTTTATCTGAAACAATTCATTACAGCACCAGAAGCAGACCTTTCTATTTAGTCTCTTGCCATGACGTGGTATTATTGGAAGTGGTCGTGATCGATTCAAAGACGTTTCATCGTGGGCGATGGCCAGCAAAGAGAGGAAAGACGCTAAAGCTGTTTATCTCAAAGCTGTGCGCTGTTGTCTCGAGTTCATCCGCACACTTTCCACGTTATCTTTCTGGTGAGGGCTCAAGACACTTGTGAAGTCCATGCATGAGTTAGTTTTTTTTCTATTTATTGACTTTCGAGTCTGACCCATTCGGCCGAAAGAAGATTTGACAGAGCAATGGAGACCACTTTCTTGTCAGTTACGACGATAGCAACGTAAGGACAACACAACGCCCAGTACACGAGCGGCAAAAATCTCCGACCCGCACAGGATTTCAACACGGGTACCTGTAGTTAGCTAATGCTAACTGCAAATGCACTATCTTTAAAAATCTAAGAATGGGGTATCTACCAGTTCTCCTTTGTCTACGATTTGTGGGGTTTCGTGTATGAAAAGAAGATATGCTACACCCTGAATGTTCTTCTGAAAAGCAACAAGTCATGTATAGCGCACTGAACCCACGAATAGTCCACCCTAATACCACTACCGAATTGTTAGTACTGTTGTGCCACTATCTAGTCTGAAGCATTGATTTACAGGGCGCTAATGCAGCAAAACTACGCCATAGGGAATGAGTTGTCGTCATTATGGTGGCTACACACTATGGAATCAGAAGACGAATTCAGAGTGGAAGAGCACTTATTCTGTATGCCTACGCTGTAAAATACGCCACCCACCCTTTTGAAAAGCTAAACTGAGGCCCCTGTCGTGGTTTCCAGGATAAAGAGCTGGAGAGTGGGAAACACTAACAGACTGGTTGGCATAAATGGTATTTGAATCAGACTCTCACCCTCAGTGTTCTGAGATATTCTCAGACAGGATACAGGGGTGTACGTGTTGCCAAGCTAGACCGCCAGCGCAGGTCTCTAGCTTTGAGACGAGGACCTTTTATAGTAAATGATGATATAGCTAGTCGCCTTGGACTCTAGAAACTTCACGTGTGCAGCGTGTGTGAACTCAGCCTGTGATTCGGCGTTGCTTCTTCCTGCTCTGAAGTTCCCGGAACAGCGCAACATGCCATTCAGCACTGTGGCGCGGCATTTTTCGGTCCGTACAACTCTCTTAGTGCTCCTGGAGCCAATGTGTAGCAACTGTGGACGTGTGGGGTGTCGCATTGTTCCACTGGAATTGCCCAAGTCCGTCGGAATGTATAACGGACATGAATGGATGCAGGGGATCAGGCAGGATCCTTACGTACGTGTCACTTGTCAGACTCATATCTAGACATATCAGGGGTCCCATTTCACTCCAAATGCACACACCCCACACCATTACAGAACCTACACCAGTTTGAACAGCCCCCTGCTGATATGCAGGGTCCATGGATTCATGAGGTTGTCTCCATACCCGTACTCGTCCATCCGCTCTATACAATTTGAAACGGGATTCGTCCGACCAACCAACATGTTTCCAGTCATCAAGAGTCCAATGTAAGTGTTGACGGACCTAGGTGAGGCTTACAGCCATCAAAGGTACACGAGCGGGTCCTCGGCTCTGAAATCCCATAACGATGATGTTTTGTTGAATGGTTCGCACGCTTGTTGATGGTGCAGCATTGAAATTTGCAGCAGTTTGCGGAAGGATAGTTCTTCTGTCACGTCGAACGATTCTCTTTAGTCGTCGTTGGTCCCGTTCTTGCACAATCTTTTGCCGGCCTCAGCGATCTTGGAGAGTTGATGTTTTTCCGGATTCCTGATATTCACTGTACACTCGTGAAATGTTTGTACGGGAAAATCTCCACTTCGTCGCTACTTCGGAGATCCTGTGTCCCATCGCTGGCACGGCGGCTGTAACACCACGTTCAAACTCCTTTAAATCTTGATAGCCTGCCATTGTTGGAGCAGTAACAGATCTGACAACTGCACCAAACACTTGTTGTCTTATGTAGGCGTTGCCGATCTGGTATTGTGGAATCTCTCCTCTGAAAACGTCACCTTCAGCTGTATAATGTCCAGTTTCATTTATTTATGCGACGAGTTTCAGCGTTACATTACACCATCTTCAGGTCCGCTGACCGATGTGTTTCGATATGACATTTACATTGAACAGCCAAGGCCCGCAACCGTCTTGTATAGTGAACTTACAGAGTCTCTCCTCTAAATCCAAGTATTCGTGAGGAAAGACCTTCTTCTTCGTCACAAGCTGAATCTTCGCGTCATTGGCATATACAGCTCTGATGCTTTTCATATCATTCACACACTTCATCTCAGCAAGATTCTGAAGAGATGCGTGCAAGGAACGTGAAAAACCCAGGAAGCAGAGCGTTATTTTTTTGCATGATTTGCTTTGGAAATGGAATGTACTTTTCAACAGTGTCAGGAATGATACTGACATTATCAACTTACACGCTCAAGCCAGCCAAGCACTCAACGCGAAGATGAGCGTCATACCTGCTCAAATTAGACATTTGGTCCTACAAATTTCTTACGTTATAACCAGCTCTGCCTCCCCCCATGAACCATGGACCTTGCCGTTGGGGAGGAGGCTTGCGTGCCTCAGCGATACAGATAATCGTACCGTAGGTGCAACCAAAACGGAGGGGTATCTGTTGAGAGGCCAGACAAACGTGTGGTTCCTGAAGAGGGGCAGCAGCCTTTTCAGTAGTTGCAAGGGCAACAGTCTGGATGATTGACTGATCTGGCCTTGTAACAATAACCAAAACGGCCTTGCTGTGCTGGTACTGCGAACGGCTGGAAGCAAGGGGAAACTACCGTCGTAATTTTTCCCGAGGGCATGTAGCTTTACTGTATTATTAAATGATGATGGAGTCCTCTTGGGTAAAATATTCCGGAGGTAAAATAGTCCCCCCTTCTGCTCTCCGGGCGGGGACTATTCAAGAGGATGTCATTATCAGGAGAAAGAAAACTGGCGTTCTGTGGATCGGAGCGTGGAATGTCAGATCACTTAATCTGGCGGGTAGGTTAGAAAATTTAAAAAGGGAAATGGATAGGTTAAAGTTATATACAGTGGGAATTAGTGAAGTTCGGTGGCAGGAGGAACAAGACTTCTAGGAAGGTGACTACAGGGTTATAAACACAAAATCAAATAGGGGTAATGCAGGAGTAGGTTTAATAATGAATAGGAAAATAGGAATGCGGGTAAGCTACTACAAACAGCATAGTGAACGCATTATTGGGGCCAAGATAGATAAGAAGCCCACACCTACTACTGTAGTACAAGTTTATATGCCAACTAGCTCTGCAGATGACGAAGAAATTTAAGAAATGTATGATCAAATAAAAGATATTATTCAGATGGTGAAGGGTGATGAAAATTTAATAGTCATGGGTGACTGGAATTCGGTAGTAGGAAAAGGGGGAGAAGGAAACGTAGTAGGTGAATATGGACTGGGGCTAAGAAATGAAAGAGGAAGCCGTCTGGTAGAATTTTGCACAGAGCACAACTTAATCATAGCTAACACTTGGTTTAAGAATCATGAAAGAAGGTTGTATACATGGAAGAACCCTGGAGATACTAAAAGATATGAGATAGATTATATAATGGTAAGACAGAGATTTAGGAACCAGGTTTTAAATTGTAAGACATTTACGGAGGCAGATGTGGACTCAGACCACAATGTATTGGTTATGACCTGTAGATTAAAACTGAAGAACCTGCAAAAAGGTGGGAATTTAAGGAGATGGGACCTAGATAAACTGAACGAACCAGAGGTTGTACAGAGTTTCAGGGAGAGAATAAGGGAACAATTGATAGGAATGTGGGAAAGCAGTACAGTAGAAGAAGAATAGGTAGCTCTGAGGGATGAAGTAGTGAAGGCAGTAGAGGATCAAGTAGGTAAAAAGACGAGGGCTAATAGAAATCCTTGGGTAACAGAAGAAATATTGAATTTAATTGATGAAAGGAGAAAATATAAAAATGCAGTAAATGAAGCAGGCAAAAAGGAATACAGATTTCTCAAAAATGAGTTCGACCGGAAATGCAAAATGGCTAAGCAGGGATGGCTAGAGGACAAATGTAAGGATGTAGAGGCTTATCTCACTAGGGGTAAGATAGATACTGCCTACAGGAAAATTAAAGAGACCTTTGGAGATAAGAGAAACACTTGTATGAACATCAAGAGCTCAGATGGAAAGCCAGTTCTAAGCAAAGAAGGGAAAGCAGAAAGGTGGAAGGAGTATATAGAGGATCTATGCAAAGGCGATGTACTTGAGGACAATATTATGGAAATGAAAGAGGATGAAGATGAAATTGGAGATACTATACTGCGTGAAGAGTTTCACAGAGCACTGAAAGACCTGAGTCGAAACAAGGCCCCAGGAGTAGACAACATTCCATTGGAACTACTGACGGCCTTGGGAGAGCCAGTCCTGACAAAACTCTACCATCTGGTGAGCAAGATGTATGAGACAGGTGAAATACCCCCAGACTTCAAGAAGAATATGATAGTTCCAATCCAAAAGAAAGCAGGTGTTGACAGATGTAAAAATTACCGAACTATCAGTTTAATAAGTCACAGCTGCAAAATACTAACGCGAATTCTTTACAGACGAATGGAAGAAATGGTAGAAGCCGACCTCGGCGAAGATCAGTTTGGATTCCGTAGAAATACTGGAACACGTGAGGCAATACTGACCTTACGACTTATCTTAGAAGAAAGATTAAGGAAAGGCATACCTACGTTTCTAGCATTAGTAGACTTAGAGAAAGCTTTTGACAATGTTGACTGGAATACTCTCTTCCAAATTCTAAAGGTGGCAGGGGTAAAATACGGGGAGCGAAGGGCTATTTACAATTTGTACAGAAACCAGATGGCAGTTATAAGAGTCGAGGGGCATGAAAGGGAAGCAGTGGTTGGGAAGGGAGTGAGGCAGGGTTGTAGCCTATCCCCGATGTTATTCAATCTGTATATTGAGCAAGCAGTAAAGGAAACAAAAGGAAAAGAAATAAAAACTTTGAGGTTCGCCGATGACATTGTAATTCTGTCAGGGACAGCAAAGGACTTGGAAGAGCTGTTGAATGGAATGGATATCATCTTGAAAGGAGGATATAAGATGAACAGCAACAAAAGCAAAACGAGGATAATGGAATGTAGTCGAATTAAGTCGGGTGATGCTGAGGGAATTAGATTAGGAAATAAGACACTTGAAGTTGTAAAGTGCTATTTGGGAAGCAAAATAACTGATGATGATCGAAGTAGAGAGGATATAAAATGTAAACTGGCAATGGCAATTAAAGCGTTTCTGAAGAAGAGAAATTTGTTAACATCGAGTATAGATTAAGTGTCAGGAAGTCATTTCTGAAAGTATTTGTATGGAGTGTAGCCATGTATGGAAGTGAAACATGGACGATAAATAGTTTGGACAAGAAGAGAATAGAAGCTTTCGAAATGTGGTGCTACAGAAGGATGCTGAAGATTAGATGGGTAGATCTCATAACTAATGAGGAAGTATAGAATAGGATTGGGGAGAAGAGAAGTTTGTGGCACAACTTGACCAGAAGAAGGGATCGGTTGGTAGGACATGTTCTGAGGCATCAAGGGATCACCAATTTAGTACTGGAGGGCAGCGTGGAGGGTAAAAATCGTAGAGGGAGACCAATAGATGAATACACTAAGCCGATTCAGAAGGATGTAGGTTGCAGTAGGTACTGGGAGATGAAGAAGCTTGCACAGGATACAGTAGCATGAAGAGCTGCATTAAACCAGTCTCAGGACTGAAGACCACAACAACAACAAGCAGCTCTGCAGATCTTCTCCGTTAGCTCGTTAGATGACAGTAGTTTCTACGTGGAGTTTCCGTTTTTCTGTCCAATGACAGGCTACAAATATGGTAGTCAACTGCCTTCTTGTATAATGCATCATTCTCCTGCGAGTCGGTCGTGGGAATGTTGTTGCGATAAATGCGATCAATCCCCAAAGCAAGTTTTTCGGGCTTAGATAGCAACCATCTTGAAGGATTAACCCCATCGAGTTGAGACTTTTGTACCTATACTGGTGTAAGAGGAGATATTTTTGTGTGTGGTACCTCAATATGTAGACATGTATGTAATCAACATATCTTGGGGCTTCATTTGGTGCACTTTCTGAATACAGAGTAAAATGGGCAGCAAAATCTTTGAACTGTTGCAGTTCCCATGACGCAGCTTGAGCACTGGCTACAGAATTTAAGTCATGTGTTGCATGGTCAGCTATAACTACAGCAACTTCATCAACAACTGCCATGTGAATCGGCCGCTTCCCTCTCCTTGCTGCATCACCTAATCATCCGTTTGTTCGTATTTCTTGATCATATTCTTTAGCCCATTTATTGAGATGGGTCCTCTTCGCACTGTTTCTGTCGGCGATATTCCCACAATGCAGTGCTGCTATTTCCGCCGTTCTAATAAAACAACTTTCTCCAGCAGTGTACGGTTTCTTCTCAATAGCTATTACGTTTCGAGAGGAAAACTTCAACATGTTTAGCCAGTTACACCTAGAGCCACTCCACAAAAGGAATCAACGTGCATCGCCAAATGACAAACAGCAAACTGACCTCATAACAGAAAGTATTTCGCATTCTGACTGCTTACAGCACATTTTACCCTAGTGGCAGAAAGTGGAAATATAATTTTTTCTGCATAGTTCACAAGTGTACGGATTAATGGACATACCTATCTGGTGGTATATATACTACTGGAAATGGAAAAAAGAACACATTGACACCGGTGTGTCAGACCCACCATACTTGCTCCGGACACTGCGAGAGGGCTGTACAAGCAATGATCAAACGCACGGCACAGCGGACACACCAGGAACCGCGGTGTTGGCCGTCGAATGGCGCTAGCTGCGCAGCATTTGTGCACCGCCGCCGTCAGTGCCAGCCAGTTTGCCGTGGCATATGGAGCTCCATCGCAGTCTTTAACACTGGTAGCATGCCGCGACAGCGTGGAGGTGAACCGTATGTGCAGTTAACGGACTTTGAGCGAGGGCGTATAGTGGGCATGCGGGAGTCCAGGTGGACGTACCGCCGAATTGCTTAACACGTGAGGCGTGAGGTCTCCACAGTACATCGATGTTGTCGCCAGTGGTCGGCGGAAGGTGCACGTGTCCGTCGACCTGGGACTGGACCGCAGCGACGCACGGATGCACGCCAAGACCGTAGGATCCTACGCAGTGCCGTAGGGGACCGCACCGCCACTTCCCAGCAAATTAGGGACACTGTTGCTCCTGGGGTATCGGCGAGGACCATTCGCAACCGTCTCCATGAAGCTGGGCTACGGTCCCGCACACCGTTAGGCCGTCTTCCGCTCACGCCCCAACATCGTGCAGCCCGCCTCCAGTGGTGTCGCGACAGGCGTGAATGGAGGGACGAATGGAGACGTGTCGTCTTCAGCGATGAGAGTCGCTTCTACCTTGGTGCCAATGATGGTCGTATGCGTGTTTGGCGCCGTGCAGGTGAGCGCCACAATCAGGACTGCATACGACCGAGGCACACAGGGCCAACACCCGGCATCATGGTGTGGGGAGCGATCTCCTACACCGGCCGTACACCTCTGGTGATCGTCGATGGGACATTGAATAGTGCACGGTACATCCAAACCGTCATCGAACCCATCGTTCTACCATTCCTAGACCGGCAAGGGAACTTGCTGTTCTAACAGGACAATGCACGTCCGCATGTATCCCGTGCCACCCAACGTGCTCTAGAAGGTGTAAGTCAACTACCCTGGCCAGCAAGATCTCCGGATCTGTCCCCCATTGAGCATGTTTGGGAATGGATGAAGCGTCGTCTCACGCGGTCTGCACGTCCAGCACGAACGCTGGTCCAACTGAGGCGCCAGGTGGAAATGGCATGGCAAGCCATTCCACAGGACTACATCCAGCATCTCTACGATCGTCTCCATGGGAGAATAGCAGCCTGCATTGCTGCGAAAGGTGGATATACACTGTACTAGTGCCGACATTGTGCATGCTCTGTTGCCTGTGTCTATGTGCCTGTGGTTCTGTCAGTGTGATCATGTGATGTATCTGACCCCAGGAATATGTCAATAAAGTTTCCCCTTCCTGGGACAATGAATTCACGGTGTTCTTATTTCAATTTCCAGGAGTGTATAACTCGCACTGCAGCACTTGAAACACCATTAGTTTAATTATTACCACCCACCAGCATATGTCGTAAGAAAAATTTGTAAAACAATAGCTTTTCAAATTATTCTATGTTAGTCATCATAAAAAATAGCTTTGCAAATAAACCAACAAGATTATCAAAGAAAATTATTTTTAATAAATCAACCAATATTGTTAACAATTTGTATTGGCCAAAACTTGAGTTAATAATAAACCACAAATTAATTTTTTATATCATTGTTATTATTTCCTGACCTTTTCACAGTGGAAACATATAGAAAAAATTATTTTTCATAATGGTTACAACAAAGATGATCTTAGCGCTATGGTACGCGGACTAAGAGTGGAGAGACCTACGTGATTGTTGTACACTTATAGGATGAGGGGCATGGGTTCCCAGCCATTTTATAGCGCAGACACTGGATTACTGACATAGGGGAAGGTTTCACGATAATTTTATATCACACAAGTGCCCAACGACCACGTGAGTGGTTTCAGGTTATGTCCTGACTTTGTATGCACCACATATAGTTGCCTCAGGTGCACTGGTAGGACGGAGGTTTCTTTGGGTGACCTCACACTGTTGCCTAACGTATGTGGACTGGATGGTGGGCCGGCCGCGGTGGTCTCGCGGTTCTAGGCGCGCAGTCCGGAACCGTGCGACTGCTACGGTCGCAGGTTCGAATCCTGCCTCGGGCATGGATGTGTGTGATGTCCTTACGTCAGTTAGGTTTAAGTAGTTCTAAGTTCTAGGGGACTGATGACCACAGCAGTTGATTCCCATAGTGCTCAGAGCCATTTTTTTTTAACTGGATGGTGGTTCGTGTGTGGGTTGCCCCAGGTGTAGCCTCTGTCCTTGAGATGAGATAGTTACCACAGCCAGAACTCTCCCTGTACAACTACTAATTATCAGTTACACCGGTTTATTATCATCAGAAGTGATGCATCGACTGATGTATACCTGTCTTCGTTCTCTGCCTGCGTAACAACTATTGTCAAGTCTATTTTTTTAGCACTGATTGTCATATAGCAAATAGATCTTTAAAAGTCCTGCCTCCGATAACCAAAAGTACAATTTTAGCCACAACCTTAGGTTTCTCATTACAGAAACACAACTGGAAAATAAAATTGTGAGAATGATCACCTCTGCCAATATTCGAAGTATAATCAATTGCTTTAATTATTTCTTTCCTTTCCTTTCTGTTTATCCTTTGATAGGAAACACGAGAATAGTTCGTTTATCATACGACGCACAACTATTATTTTGTTATTGTGGAGACATTTTATTTGATGCTTCTTTAGAGGCGGAATTCCTTTCGTGAGTGTAGCTGGACGGTTCTCGCGAACGGCTTGGACCGTTCGTGCGAGACACACATTCCGTTTCACCAGTTCTTCAGCTAATACAACACATGTATAAAAACGATCAGTGCACAAATGATACATTGACTGTCCTGTAGCATTTTTTATATTAATCAGCAACTGAAGAACTCCCTGGACGAATCAATAACTATGTTGTTATAACGCCAAATCAGGTTATCAAATTGTAAATACAACGATTTGATGAATCTGAAAATTGAGTCACGGTTTTGTTGGTTTTTGAGGATTGTACATTTTGAATGACACATGACGCTTGAATGATACTGTAGATTCATCAGCAACTAAATACTTACATCGTTCACAAATTTCGAGAAACTTGCCGGACAAATAATCCACCGCATTTTTCAGTTTACTCAGGTGTAACTAAACCTGTTTGCTGACATGTGTAGCAAATCTCCGCATTAGAAACATGACGTGCCCAGAAAATTTCGTAAATCGTCTGCGACTAAAACAGTCTGAGAAGAAGGAGATTATTGTAACAGTTCGCTTGAAAAGTAGTTCTGCAAGTTTTTACACGTTTTTAATGCCATACTCAGTAGAACACCATGGAAGCGTTTCATTCCTACTATGGTAAAATTTATCCTGTCCTGCCACGCAAAATATTGAAGAACTGGTGTCAGTTTCAGTAAATTTATTGTAACATCTGTTTCGTCTGCTGTTTATTAAGATAGATCGTCTGTAAGAACTCAATGGAAGAAACCGACTGTCGGCCGTGGAACACTACTAGTTTCGGTGACAAAACCACACTTTGAAACGTGAAAAAGGAAAATCTGTAAATTCAAAGTCGTCGTCGCTGAATATTTGCCACGAATCTTCTGCTGACTCACAATAAAAATGAACATTTTCAGTGTTTTCACTCGAATTATTTTAAAATGAATCACTGTCATCATCAAAATCATTATCACTTTCGCTTTCACTGAAATATTCTCTAAAAGCTTCACAGCCTCTTTGCCAGAAAGGTGTTATGCCAATATTCTCCGACTGTATGTATTTTGCCTACCTGGACACTATAAAATAAGAGTACAACTTTTTTGTACTCTTCATATTTTAATTTCCCTGTTGAAATGTTCTTATATCGTACTAACAAGGAGAAGACAGCAAGTGCTATTACCCGATTTCCCAGAAACTTCGTTCACTGAAAGATGGCTCAAAACAAGTAAACACTTGTCTCGGCTTATCCGTAGATAATAGACTGTTGCTGAGAAAAGGACGGTGAAAGTTTTCGAGGTACTGTATGTGCCAGTTAGAGCGTAAAAAGTTAAGCCGAAGCGGTGGCGCAGTGGGTAGTGTTGCGACTTCACACTTTCGCCCTCCTTGTTCGAAACCCGATTATCGTTTTTGTTTTTGTTTTTCTTTCTCTTTCATGTGCTCTTGTCATCAGGAAATTACTACACGAATATTTTTTAGTGTATGTTGAAACAACGTTTTCCTCATTCATCTATCAATTGTTTATCTGGTAAATTAATTCAAAAAAAGATAAATGAATGACAAAATTGTCTGAAGTTGTTTTCGGTGAAGTTCCTGTAGTGCGTCTCTTGATTCATAATCAGTTCCAAGTGCCAGTTTTCGGAAAAATGATCGGTTGTGTGTGGTGTACCGCAAAATTAATGCCAACGCGTGAAACCATCATCAATGTTAACGACTTTCCTTTTCCGAGTGAGATTCACACGACGAAGTGTCACTGTGACAAGTCTGCCTTCGAGTGATGCTTGCGGTGTTGGGAATCTCAGTTTCGAATGTTTCTACTATCGGTGTCATCCAATGGTATGTACGAAATCTTCCTGAAGAACAAATATAAGAATAAAATGTAAGAATTAATATCAGAACTGATAGAAGGATGAAATATAAGCATATGAGAATGATAAAGATTCTAACCCTCGAAAATATCATACACACATACTTTATATAATAAATGTGTGAGATATACCTGTTTTGTGAAACCCAGTTGTAATTTTACAATTACAATAACGTCCTTGTACTCTCTAATTTGATGTCCGCCTGCTTCGCTGAGTGGTAACTTGCTTGCCTCAATTCAGCGGGCCCGGGTTCGATTCCTCATCGGGTTGGAGAATTTCTCCGCTTGTGGACTGGGTGTCGTGTTGTTCTCATCATCATTTCATCCTCATCACCTCCCGGCGTACAATGCCCTACAAAACTTATTCAAATGGCTCTGAGCACTATGGGACTTCACATCTGAGATTATCAGTCCCCTAGACCGAGAACTATTTAAACCTAACTAACCTACGGACATCACACACATATCAATGCCCGAAGCAGGATGCGAACCGGCGACCGTAGCAGCAGAGCTGTTCCGGTCTGAAGCGCCTAGAACCGCTCTACCACAACGGCCCGCCAATGCCCTAGGATTATTTCCTTTTCCCTCTAATTTGATAAGAAACATTAGTTTAGTAATCTTTATGGACATCACTAGATAAATTAAAAAGAGAAAGCAATAATCAGTTTTCGAATAGGGGACGCAAAAGTATGAAGTCGCAATGTTATCCACTGCGCCTCCACTTGGGCTGAATTTGTCGGGTGCTAAAAGGCATACAAATTGTCGCGGAAACTTTGACCGTCGTTTTCTCAGAAACGGTCGGGTACCTGCTGACAAGCTGAAAAGCTTGATCATTAATTTCGACTCCTTTTCCACTGTGCAAAGATCCTGGGAAATCGGGTGATGGCATTTGCCGTGTTCTCCTCGTAAGCTGTTGGCAGCATGGTTCAGTAAATCCAGGGAAAATAATGCTTCCCAAATGCGCCGTCCGTCTCAGACCGCCCTCTTGCAAGCGCTGTCACAGCACAAAGCCCTGATCCGCCTATTAAAATTTTCTTCGGGCCCCAAGCCGACGCTGTGTCACCGCTTTCACTTTGCACTTCAAAATATCGTTTTCCACCCAAGCATAAGAGCAATCTCAGAGCCCAATATTATTGTTTCGTTGTATGTTTACTATCCCGTTTTAAATCCGTTCCAAAAAGAGCGTGCTGAAAAGTGCTGCCTCGGAATTTCTTATGTGAAAATTGCTACGGCTTGGCCTTGCGCCTGCCTATTCTGCAACCCAATCTACATCCCAATTAAGCAGGCAACCTGCAACCCTGCACAGTAAGTTCGGTCGATGGCGTTGCACACTCGACCGCAAGACGCGACCGAAGTGCTATAAGAGGTCATTGGTGCTAGTCAACCCTTTATTCCGCCAGCCAAGTGACCGGAACAAGACTGAACGTGTGTCGAGGGCTAAACAAGGATTCGGAAAGTCCCCCACAAACATCAACGACTTGAGTGGAGTGGGTACATAATATTTTGAATAGGCCCCCAAGTCCAGAAATGTACCGTTTCCGTTCTACGTCGGTTTCTGTTCGGATCTTTAACGACTTTCGGTTGAGTAACTGAATTAGGCGTGACGCAGTGCTGTTATTACGTAACAATTCAAAAGCAATTATAACGAAACATCCTCTTACCACTCAAGCACATTTCTTTGTATTAACTCTTAAACATTACAAGTTTATCCCAGAACAAGAATAAGCCAGCATATAGTGCGTTCAGAACAATACTGATTCATTACAACAGGGGCTCGATGTGGCAACCACCGCCGTTGTTACAGCACGTTCTGGTACACATTCTCCATCCCACCTGCTGTCTTTTCAATATCTAGTGCAACATCCACAACTCGTGCCAGCAGATCTTCCTCTGTCTCCACATGAGTCTCGTGAATTAAACTTTACTTACTATCGCACAAGAAGTAGTCCATAGGAGTTAAATTCGGTGTTTAGGCCGACCTCGTGGTTGGATCACCTTTGTCTATCCATCTTTGACCATATCGTCTACTGACATCCCTCCGAACCACATGTGAGAAGTGAGGTGGCGCACTATCTTACTAAAACCACATTTCCTTACTGACATTCAGTGTGTAACGGGACATCCTCCTCTAGTATTACTTTTCCACAACAGTAGTTGTCGATACCAGAACTATTTTTTGGGTTTTGGACAGTTCAATATTATCTCAGCTGCTTTTCTGAAAACTTGCATATAATTTTATACAAAATTTGTTATATTTCAAGCTAAAATTTACGAAAACGGATAACTTTATTTTATGTTACAATCGATAAGTTCTAGTTCTGAATGTATAGTTAAAATTAATTTTTAAAGACATCTAAAATTACTAGTTATTTGGCACACTTAAAGTTTCTATTATTAATTACACAAAATATACTGTTTATTTTGTTTATTTCTGGATTCGCTTATGAAGTAATAATCGAAACTAATAGAAATTCATTCGTCAAAAACCCGTAAATCCTTTGGAATATTGTTATTGTCGCACAGTGAAGAAGTATTGAGCAGGCCTCTGATGTGATCGGACGTATTTTTGTATTTTGGGCGAACAATGTAATTTCGTTTTTTTTAATGTGAAAATTCAATAAACTGTATGATATACTATAATGTGACAAAATATATTACCGTGACAACAAAAATTCTGCAAAAACAAAGTCAAATATATTTAGACCAATTCAACTATAGGGAGCTGAAATGTGAGAATTTCAGCCGCAATTACCAAGCCCCTAGACAAGAAGAATTGGAATCAACTCTACACGAAAACTAAGTAATCAAAAAGTTTATTGTAATATTCGCTCCTCTCAAATTTTTCATAAAACACTTTGCTTATTGTCGCCAATAGCTGAAGTTAAGAAGGAGGGGGGAGATTACAATTCGCACAGCTTCCAGGAACTGATTCAATATGTTTTGTGGGAAGGTTAAATATGCAGGAACAGTTAACTTGAGTGGACCGAGGTACGGCCCAATCACGTGACCATCGAGGATACATGGCCACACGTTAATACTAAACCGGTGCTGAAATCCCTGAACATGTTTGGCACAAGGGTTGTTGTCTGCCCAGACATGGATGTTTCGCGAATTCAGAACACAGTCCCTAATGACCTGACATTCATTTGTGAACGGAACTCGATGTGGGAACAGGGGTGTTTCGATGCGGCGGTGCAGGAACCATGTGTAGTAGGCAACGCGTTGTGGAATCTCACAGACCAATAGCATCTACGGATGCACGGATATAATTGTTGTTCAAGCAGAATGTCCTAGGCCGTATTATGATTAACATCCACTGCACGTTCAGTTGTTCTAGTACTCGTTGAAGGGTTCTCTTCAACGCGATGCAGTACATATTCTTCAAATTCGAGAGTGCGGCATTGCCGTCGAGCACCACAGTCCTGCCTCCTCACAATGGAGGTACCTGTTTCTCGGAGTCGCTGCGTAACTTGGCCAAAGAGTTTGTTCGATGGTGTGCTACGTTCGTGATAAAGCCCAGTAGCAGCTCTTCCGTTACGTCGAGCTTCGCCTAACACAAGGAGCAATTCTGTGTATTCCGGAAACATGTACCGAACCATGTTTAATGTATCGGAACTGGCAGTAACCCACTGAATTACAGACCCATATCACTGACCTCAATTTGATGTAGGATTTTGGAGCATATACTGTTCTCGAACATTATTAATCATCTTGAAGAAAACGTCTTACTGATACATAACCAACAGGGATTCAGAAAATATCGTTCTTGTGCAACACAGCTAGCCCTTTATTCCCATGAAGTAAGGAGTGCTGTCGACAAGGGATCTCAGATCGATTCCGTATTCCTGGATTTCCGGAGGGTTTTTGATACCGTTCCTCACAAGCGACTATTAATCAAATTTCGTGCATATGGAGTATCGTCTCAGTTGTGTGACTGGATTCGAAATATCCCCTCGGAGAGGTCACGGTTCGTAGTGATAGACGGTAAATCATGGAGTAGAACATCAGTAATCTCTGGCGTTCCACAAGGTAGTGTCATAGGACCTTTGCTGTTCCTGATTTACATAAATCATCTAGGTGATAACCTGAGCAGCCCCCTTAGATTGTTTGCAAAAAAAAAAAAAAAAAAAAATAAAAAAAAATAAAAAAAAATGCCTCTGAGCACTACGGGACTTAACATCTTAGGTCATCAGTCCCCTAGAACTTATAACTACTTATACTTAACTAACCTAAGGACATCACACACATCCATGCCCGAGACAGGATTCGAACCTGCGACCGTAGCAGTCCCGCAGTTCATGACTGAAGCGCCTATATCCGCACGGCCACTGCGGCCGGCGATTATTTGCAGATGGCGTTGTAATTAACCGTCCAGTAAATCACCAGACGAACAATTCTAATTACAAAATGATCAAGAGAGGATTTCTATATGGTGCGAAAAGTGGTATTTGGCACTAGACAAAGAAAAGTGAGGGGTCATCCACATGGGTACTAAAAGAAATCCGATAAATTTTGGGTATAGGATAAATCGCACAAATCTAAGGGCTGTCAATTCGACTAAATACGTAGGAATTAAAATTATGAGCAACTTAAATTGGAAAGACCACATAGACAATATTGTGGGGAAGGCGAAACAACGACTGCACTTTGTTGGCAGAACACTTAGAAGACGCGACAGACCCACTAAAGAGACAGCCTACATTACACTAGTCCGTCCTCTGCTGGAATATTGCTGCGCAGTAGGATTGACGGAGGACATCGAAAAAGTGCAATGAAGGGCATCTCGTTTCGTTTTATCGCGCAGCAGGGGTGAGAGTGTCACTGATATGATACGTGTTCTACGAACTCTGAAATGTCGACCATGATGGTTTCACAAAGTCCGCCATCTTTGGCACTCTCTTTCATCGACACAGCATCACCATGGAATTCCCAGCCACGCGGCCGCAGGACCCTGGCTAACGCTCGGCACCACGTGACCGCGGCCTGCCGAGAGGCCACAGCGAAGCCACGCCAACACTGAACTTAGAATATTTCCAGGGCACCATACCTCGCCTGTTACCTTCACAACCTCTTCAACTGTCAGTGATCTCTGTCAGTCACAGACGAGGTTGGCCTGTACGCTTTTTTGCTGTACATGTCCCTTCACATTTCTACGTCACTATCACATTCGAAACAGTGGACATTGGGATGTTTAGCAGTGTGGTAATACAGATGTATGACACAATTGACAGCACAATGCACCTAATATAAAAAATGTATTTTTTTGGGGTTCAGAATACTTTTGATCACATAGTGTATTTCTCAACATAGTCACCCTGGCGACAATCACGTTTCTCCCGACGAGAGACCAGCTTTTTGATACTGTCGCTGTAGAATGTCTGACCTTAGTAACGGAGACACAACCTCACCTCTGCTTGCACCATTTCACCACTATCTGAGTGAAGTCTTCGGAGGTCTCCTTTAAGTTTTGGAAACAGATGAAAATCGCGTGGAGGTAACTCGGGAGTGTTTGGAGGACGATCGAGGGGACTGAACCCAAGGCGTCGGTTTGTTGCAGATGACGCTGCGCTCGTTGCGTGTCTTCATACTGTCATGCTGAAGGAGAGGATGCCCCATGTGTGGACAAAGGTGTCTGCAGTTAGAAACTCGACGACAGGAAGCTTTTTCTCACGCATCAACATAGTTGCGTTACATCCGGGAATGTTACATGCTACATTCCAGGGCCCTCTAGCGGCATACGGTTGCAACATGCTTCAGAGAAGCGGGAAAGTCGACTGAGTAATATGCACAAGGAGCATATTTTCAGTCGTTTTTGTGGGTATCGTTAGAGAACTGCCACTATATTCTGTCACATTGACGTAAAGAGGCGATTTCTCAAAAATATATTTCTTGGTTTCAGGCAGATTCCATTCAACCCAATACAAATATGTGACGTAATGAAAGAAACAGGACATCGGTCTGACTTCATTTGAAAATATAGCCAATTGTATAAAAACAAACAAACAACTATGTGAGATAATTAGTTTACAAAGTACGTTAATCTGAGTGCACCATTAATGAAAACAAAAATTTGTAATATACATTTACTGAAAAAAACTGAAGTACCTGGAATGCATGGTCTGATGTTAATGTAACGCCATACACATATAAAGGGTGATTTCTTCCACCGCGTACAAACTCTAGGGATTGATCGATGAGACGATATGGAACAAAAAGGATGTAATCAACTTATGTTCGCAAATGCATGGTTTCTACGTTAGAGACCATTTATTCAGTCATACACTGTTACAGAAACTACTGTCTACTATGCGCTGTACCATGCAACCACAGTTAAGTATGTATCGAAAATGGCTTCCATATGCCTCAACGCATGCGTGTACGCGCCGTAGCATGTTCTGTCCCACTCGATCACACCAGCCAGACTGTATCCGAACAGTGTCAAATGCAGCAAAAATACGCTGGAATGGGCTCTGCATACACGATACTTTTGAGATGGCCCCATAACCAGATATCACACGGGTTGAGATCCTGTGAACGAGTAGGTCATGCAACTGGAGCCCCTCGTGCGATCCATCGACCAGGAAAGACACGATTGAGGTAGGTCCGGACGTTAAGGGTGAAGTGGGCTGTATCACCATCATGCAGCAGCCACATAGCCCTTCGAATCATCAGTGATACTTCTTCCAGCAGGGGAGGCAAAACCACCCGCAAGAAACTTGGATAGTTCCGGCCTGTTAGGCGACGTGGAAGGAAGCCTGGTCCCAAAATACCGTTGCCGATTATCCCGGCCCACACATTCCGGCTGCAACGATGCCAATGATTCGCTGTCACCACACCATGAGGGTTCTGCATATTATAGCACAGATGACTGTTGTAAAAGTTGAAAATATTACTCTGCGTGAAGGTGGCCCCATCTGTGAATAGGATGGGTGACACAAATCCCGGAATCGTTGTTGCCTGGTGAAGAAACCAGTGCTTCCGATGTGGAAAGTCTGTCACTAGCAAGCTCTGCATACGCTGTAAGTGACAAGGGTAGTAACAAAGGTCATGGAGAATGTTCCACACGGTCGTCTGGCTTACGCTGTACTGGCGGGCCAACTGCCTGGTAATGACTTTCATAGTGTTAATCACATTTTGCTCCAAGTCTGGTGTTCGATCATTTCGGGTGCGTCCTTCGTGATTTTCTGCTTCCTGGAACGACCCTGTCTCAGACAAACGGCGAAACACTGTTGCCAACATTGAATGCTGCGGTTGTTGTCGCCGGAGACAGGTCTCCTGATACAACCTTGCTGCCCGCCGTCCGTCGCCATTTGCCTTTCCGTAAGTAAACAACATGTCAGCAAACTATCGATCTGAACACGGAACCATGTGTGCAACGCTGTATCACATCCACTACAAGGTGAGTCAGCGAGAGAAGTGAATCGGACACAACGTTACCAATGACGACGGTAGGAGAGTGTGCTAGGGCAGGATGTAAGAGTCACAGTACCAGAAGGAAACCATGCATACTGTAACTGTGGCTGCATAGTATAGAGCGTATTACATCGCAGTCTCTGTAACGATGACTGAATCAATGCTCTCTAGCTTGGAAACCATGCATTTCCGGAAATAAGTTCATTAGACCTGTTTTGTTTCGTACCCTCTCATCGATCAATCCCTAGAGTTTGTACACGGTGGAAAAAATCATCCTGTACACCATCGACGGCTATGTAACTGATTAGAACTGTAGTTATCTGTCACAGGTAGAACGGCCAGCAGATGGCGTTAGAATTGTTCGCGTTTAGTGTTGCCACAAGCGTCATTGGGCTATACAATGAACAGCATCAGATATTGAGTGATCACTATGAAAGATACGGAGATGCTACCTAATAGAGTGAGACAATGTTATCAGCCTCTGATACAGTTCTGATGGGGCCTCGTTTTTCATGTCCATTTGGCCACCTGGTAGAATCTTGCAATTTTCAAATTTGTGGCCCATTCGGATAAGACTGTGGCTCGATATTGGGCTGCATGAGAACTGGAGAAAGGGGTACTCGAGGTCAAGGTTATAATCGACCATGGCTGACCACCATAAGCGGGGATCGTCCAATTGTACACCAAGCATATAATAAACCTTTCCCACTTGCACCTGCCATACGAGAAAAATTACTTGACCTCCTGTAACATTAGCCGGCGACCAGCAGCATCCGAATCACGGAAATAGTGTCTCATGCGTAGGTTGCCGTTAACAACAGAACACAGACGGATAAGTTCGGAGTGATGCCGCTGCCGGAAAGCAAGAACAGCTGATGAATGGTGTCGCATTGTGATCAGAAAAAATTGTAGTTCTGAACTACCCTGTATGACAATCGTCAGACTGTATGGCAGCGCCATGTGAAGAGGTCGCATTCTTCCAAAGTTTGGAAAGGCACAACGGCGTTACTCCTGGCGTCATTGTATGGAGAGCCATCGGCTATGAATTTTGGTCACAGTTTACGACTGAAATAACTCTGATACCACAGCGGTATATCACAGACAATTTACGACGGGTGAAATGGCAAATACATTTACCAACAGAAGAATTCATTGAAATAAGAGATCCCCTAGGAGACAAATAATCGTTAGCTATTAAAATATTATTCAGTATAATTGTTCTTGATGACTATATTTACACGTTCTGTTAGTACCATAATGTTTCAATGGCGTACTGACCTCCAAATCTTTAACAGGATACACTCACTGGTCAACGTTATTTTGACACCGCGCTGCTTCTCCACGTGCGTCTTTTCAAGGGTGCATATGGCCGGACTTTATTTTTATGCATGACAATGCGCAACCGTAAGGTACAGAGCAGGTGGAGGAGGTCTTGGAACGAGAGGGTAATCGGCGAATGGACGGACCTGCCCGTTCCCACCGAGCATGTGTTGAGAACAAGAATTGCAGCAGCTCTACATGCACCGACGACCACCCAGCAGTCGTCAACCGCTCTGGTGGAGAACTGACGTCCTTCCATAAGAACTCTTTACTAACCTTGTGGCCAGCAAGGAAGCGCATTGCAGGGCAAGCTGTGTCGTCCGTGGTGACAGCATATCCTATGTAGAGCCTTTTGTAATGTCCAGGGAACCATGATGATTCGCTGTGGCTTTACCGTAATTATCGCCTTTGAATAAAAATGTAATTTATGTTCGTCTCATTGCGCGCTTATTTCAATTAACTTCTGTAGCATTCTGTAGCATTTCTGTCTATGTAAGATCCAAGTTTCATCGAGTTATTTTTTCTCTGTGTGACACATCATGAGAAAGTTACTTTCGTCATTAAGTTTTGCATGCACTGAAGCTTTTATCTCTGTGGTCAGTGACCGTGGGACACTCGAGTCAGACCATATTAAGACTCTGTCGCTTTGTAAAAGGAGTATGGGAAGAATATCTCGATGAATCGCAAACATTTCCGCGGTTAATATTGATGCTTATTGACGTAAGAAGAAGATTGTTCTCATTCTGTTAGAATTAAAAAAATGTAGATCGTGCAGAGACATAAATTTTGGAACCATCTGTGTACAATTTGTAGCAGACGTGGCAGTTACGATCCAATTTTGACGGTGTAGGGCTCTCCGTTCACTCGAGGCTACGGATCCTTGTATTATTTACCCGTCATATAACTCACAGTGATTTTCTGAAGAGATACCGTTGTTGAGATACTACATCTCCTCTGCAAATTAACGTTAACATAGTGCTGTCCATTGTTCCAGAACTTCACCATACAGTATGTCATTGGAAGTCGGGGTTTGGGTTTCTCATCCAGTATGATTTAGCAAATTTCATTGTTATCGGTCACATAAGAGCTTTCATCTCGTAACAAGTGGAGAATCTTCCAGTTCCATATGCATGTGTCATCGGTTCTGACTTATTGCAAATATCACATGTGTGCTGATGACCTTCAGTTGTATCTAAGTGCAAAACCATCAATCTTAAGAAAGCTATTGAAAATTTCAATACTGACCTCGATGTACTATCGAAATGGGCACAGAACGTAGCACTAAAACACAACCCATCTAAAGCCCATGCGGTACTTGTTGGTCACTCCAAGCTCATTAGCCCAAAAATCGGGAATCCGTATAATTTCTAATCCTAAATGGAACAAATATCAACTTCTCTCCCTCAGAAAAGAGTTAGGGAGTAATTACAGAAGAAAATCTAAATTGGACGCGTAACTGCAGTGCAAAAAAAGCACCAGCATCCCTTCGTGCCCTACAAAAGTATAAAAAAGCTCTTCTCTTTCGATGTGAAAAAGAAATTAGTATAAACGCTTATAATCCCAATCATTGACTACAGAGATATTATCCTACAAGGCCTCTCTCAGAAAAATTCGCGACTTCTGGAACTGGTCATGAATGCCTGCGTTCGATATATCTGTGACGTTCGACTTTTTGATCACATTTCACCAGCATATGCACAACAGTCCTGGCTGCGTGCAGACGAACGCAATGATTTCCATACACTGTGTCTCATCTACTGCGTTATAAATGTACACTGTCCCTCATATCTCTCCTCGTCCTTATCGCTTATATCTGAACGATATGACAGAAACACACGTTCCCATCATAATAAAATCCTGTCTGTTCCACTACATCTATCAGGGACCTTCTCGAAGTCCTTTACAGTAGCAGGAACCCGATTCTGGAATAACATCTCTCGTTATTTTAGAGAACGTAAAAGCATGTCCGCCTTCAAAAAACAGTTAATGACGTATATACACTCCTGGAAATTGAAATAAGAACACCGTGAATTCATTGTCCCAGGAAGAGGAAACTTTATTGACACATTCCTGGGGTCAGATACATCACATGATCACACTGACAGAACCACAGGCACATAGACACAGGCAACAGAGCATGCACAATGTCGTCACTAGTACAGTGTATATCCACCTTTCGCAGCAATGCAGGCTGCTGTTCTCCCATGGGGACGATCGTAGAGATGCTGGATGTAGTCCTGTGGAACGGCTTGCCATGCCATTTCTACCTGGCGCCTCAGTTGGACCAGCGTTCGTGCTGGACGTGCAGACCGCGTGAGACGACGCTTCATCCAGTCCCAAACATGCTTAATGGGGGACAGATCCGGAGATCTTGCTGGCCAGGGTAGTTGACTTACACCTTCTAGAGCACGTTGGGTGGCACGGGATACATGCGGACGTGCATTGTCCTGTTGGAACAGCAAGTTCCCTTGCCGGTCTAGGAATGGTAGAACGATGGGTTCGATGACGGTTTGGATGTACCGTGCACTATTCAGTGTCCCCTCGACGATCACCAGAGGTGTACGGCCAGTGTAGGAGATCGCTCCCCACACCATGATGCCGGGTGTTGGCCCTGTGTGCCTCGGTCGTATGCAGTCCTGATTGTGGCGCTCACCTGCACGGCGCCAAACACGCATACGACCATCATTGGCACCAAGGCAGAAGCGACTCTCATCGCTGAAGACGACACGTCTCCATTCGTCCCTCCATTCACGCCTGTCGCGACACCACTGGAGGCGGCTGCACGATGTTGGGGCGTGAGCGGAAGACGGCCTAACGGTGTGCGGGACCGTAGCCCAGCTTCATGGAGACGGTTGCGAATGGTCCTCGCCGATACCCCAGGAGCAACAGTGTCCCTAATTTGCTGGGAAGTGGCGGTGCGGTCCCATACAGCACTGAGTAGGATCCTACGGTCTTGGCGTGCATCCGTGCGTCGCTGCGGTCCGGTCCCAGGTCGACGGGCACGTGCACCTTCCGCCGACCACTGGCGACAACATCGATGTACTGTGGAGACCTCACGCCCCACGTGTTGAGCAATTCGGCGGTACGTCCACCCGGCCTCCCGCATGCCCACTATACGCCCTCGCTCAAAGTCCGTCAACTGCACATACGGTTCACGTCCACGCTGTCGCGGCATGCTACCAGTGTTAAAGACTGCGATGGAGCTCCGTATGCCACGGCAAACTGGCTGACACTGACGGCGGCGGTGCACAAATGCTGCGCAGCTAGCGCCATTCGACGGCCAACACCGCGGTTCCTGGTGTGTCCGCTGTGCCGTGCGTGTGATCATTGCTTGTACAGCCCTCTCGCAGTGTCCGGAGCAAGTATGGGGGGTCTGACACACCGGTGTCAATGTGTTCTTTTTTCCATTTCCAGGAGTGTACTTAGGCAACAGTACGCAACAGTAATGCCTTCCACTGTACGTGAATGCACTTCACCCCATTACTTCCTTCTTTCCCACTAGATCTTCCTCAGTTCCCAGTTTTTTCTTAACTGATGTGGCCTCCTTAAATCTCCCTTCCCCAAAACTCACTATACCAGTAAACATCTACTTTATACACCAATATAATAATGTACATCTGCACATACCTTCATTACTATTGACAGTTTTTCTCATGTTTACCATTACTATTTAATTTTTTCTTTTACTGGTATTATTTCTGCTTTTATCATAATTTTTATGTATAGGAGCTGTTGTAAAAATACTGCCAGTATTTACTTTATTAGGTCTTAGTCATTACTCTTTATTCATATTGTCACTAGATTAATCTATTTTTCTTATTCAAACTATTGTCATGACGTAACTATGATGTGTAAAATGCTGCATGTGTGGAACACTGGTCCGATATAAGAGAGGGCCTGATGGCCCTAATCTGATCAGGTTAAATAAATAGATAAAAATAAACAAAGAAGAGGATTTTAAACGTTGAAAAGAATAAAATCAACTGAAGGAAGGCAAAATGAACCATTTAGAATTTTTGGAAGATTTGTTGAAAAGTGTAGTGCAGGTGAAAGAAAAATCGTTTGCAAGAAGCCTGTATGACATGTTTTGGGTTCTGCTCGAGTGTTAGAGATCCTCTTTAGATTGCCTCAGTGGGGGATCTCGAAGTAACACAGAGGTTTGTGGTTAGATCTGTAATCAATCGGTTCGGACAAGTTCACATTATTATGGAGTAGCATAGGAATATGGCATGGAGATGTACAGATGAAAGACGCTTATTTTATAGAAGCAGCATGAGGTAATGTTAAGTAATTAATGCTCGAGACGATCTGACTATACTCCCTCTCATCTCACAGAAAAACCACAAGAGAAAGATCAGGCATGGAAAACGGGCGTTACGTCACTTTTCACGAGCCCCTTTTTTGACTGTAACACAAAGGGTTCCTTCATCAAGTTTTGTACGATGGCATGACAAATGTTTACGTACATTTACAATGGAAACCGGACGTACCAGCTTCAAGGTATTTTTCCCGCCAGGTGAAGAGGCGAATACGTTCAACAGCCTTTATTGCCCAGCATCGCATAGCATGCCACCACAGCCACAGTACTGCCCACCTTAACACAGTTGCTCGAAGTATAATCTGGAATACACACAATTGTATGGATTGTCTCATTCGTTCGATTATTTCACCCTGTTCCAGGGAAGCTCCACAGTCCTCACAATCACAAAGTTCAGCAGTCTGCATATCAGAAACTAGCTGAGCATTCAAATAAATCTGGGGGAGAATGCGCCATGCTACACGATATACGAGTCCAGGTCCAGCCAGCTGTCCAGGCAGTGGCGTTTGCATACAGTTGTCAGTGCTACCAGACAAGCAACACTGAGAAAAGCAACAGCAGAAATCCATGTGGGATGTGCGACAAACGTATCAGTTAGGAGAGTGCTACGTAATTTGGCGCATTAAGGTGTTATGGCAGCAGACGATCGACTCGATTGCCTTTACTAGAAGCACGACATAGCTCTGCGGCATCTCTCCCGTGCTCACGACCATATCGATTGGACCCTAAACGACTGAATAACGGTGGCCTGATCAGATGAGTCCCGATTTCAGTTAGAGATGATGGCAGAGTGAGTGTCGTACAGACCCCTCGAAGGCATGGACCCAAGTTGTGAATAAGGCACTGCGCTAGCTGGTGGGGCTCCATAAGGATGTGGGCTGTGTTTACATGGAATGGACCGATTATTGTCTGGAACTGGTTATTTTCTGATACTTTGAGACCATTTGCAGCCACTCATAGTCTTCATGTTCCCAAACACAACGTAATTTTTATGGATGACAACATGGCATGTCATCGGGTCACAGCTTTTCGCAACTGGTTTGGAGATCATTCTGGACAATTTGAGCGAATGATTTGGCCATCCAGATCGCCCGATATGAATCCCATCAAACATTTATGGGACATAACGGAGAGTTCATCATGTGTACAAAATCCTGCTGGTGTGTCCTGCCTACTCGTCGAATATGGGGTGCCTATGAAACCTGCTTTCTCGGATCGCTAGACAATAATTTAACCAAATGCTATTAATGAATTTTTATTATTGTAAGATAAATGACAATACTTAAGTTTGAGAATTTACAATGCTGTGTCGCAAGCAATGGGTGACAGACCAAATAAAAAATTGCATCAGTATAGACAATGCCAAATACAAGTAAAATTATACAGTTCCTATGTCGCTGCTTCAGATCTCGTAGAACGGCTAGTCTTCAACTGGGCCGCAGGCAGGCGGCGCGACCTTTATGTTCTCTTCGTCTAGAGGCGGCTGATGTCTCGTTGTCCTAGAGAGGGACCGGTCAGCGTAGTATTGGCTGACGCCTTCTTCACAGCCCCCTTTGCTGTAACGATCCTGGCCGGTGTTCCGGCCCTTGACTTTACGCCGGAACACCTGCACCGGCAATTATGGACGGCTATAGAAGCAACATGTCTCATTATTTCTGCAGGGGGCTCCGAACGACTTGTTCAGTTCATGCTACGTCGAGTTGCTGCATTACGTTAGGTAAAAGGAAGTCCGACACGATATTACGAGGTAACCCATGACATTTGTCACCTCAGTGCAGTGTGACCACCTGCCAAAAGCCTGATTAATCCCCTCTTGCAGCGCGGTCCGTTGCGAGACGTGCAGGAAGAGGGTCATTGATGGCTCTGATCACTACGGGACTCAACATCTGTGGTCATCAGTCCCCTAGAAAGCAGAATTACGTAAATCTAACTGACCTAAGTACATCACACACATCCATGTCCGAGGCAGGATTCGAACCTGCGACCGTAGCAGTCCTGCGGTTCCGGACTGAGCGCCTAGAACCACGAGACCACCGCGGCCGGCGAGGGTCATTGAGATTCTGAAAGATACAGACAGCGATGTGGAGGCATGCCGACTCCAGTGCCGTGATCTGCTGCTCTAGGTTTCTCAGCTGAGGACCCATGGCGTAAGTGGCTCGTTAAATGGTTCCACGGATTCTCGGTTGGGTTTACATGCAGGGAGTTGGACGGCGAGGGGAGTACAGCAGACTCATCGTGGTTCTCTGCGAACCTTGCACGTGCCCTACAAGCTATGTAACACGTCCTGCTGGTGGACGCCATCGTGTTGAGGAAAAACAAATTGCATGTAGGGATGGACGTGGTACACAAAGATAGATGCTTACGTGTGTTAATCCACTGTGCCTTCCAGAATGAAGAGATCACCCAGGGAACTGGGGAATGCCATGAAAACATCTACCAGACCATAATGCCTTCTCCTCCGGCCTGGACCCTTCCAAAGGTTGTTGCAGGATGTTTACTTTCAGACGTTTCGAGCTAATGGAGCATGAAACGTGATTCACTGAAAAGTTCACCTGTCACCACTCAGTGGACGTCACGTTACGGTACTGACGGCAAATTCCAGCCTTCGTCACAGATGAATAGCAGTCAACATGGGTGCATGATCCAGGCGTCTGCTGCGAAGATCCTTAAGCAGGAACGTTCACTGAACGGTCCTTGAGAAGACACTGTTGGTAGTCCCTCGGTTCAGTTGGCCGGTTAGTTTCTCAACAGTAACACGTCCGCTCGCCCATACACATCTCGGCAGCCGTCGTTCACCCGTCCACCACAGTTTCCTCGGTGATAGTTTTGGACGGCGCCATTTTGCCATGCACGGCATACTCTAACCGAGGCGGCACGCGAACAATTTTCAAACTAAGCGTTTCGGAAATGCTTCCACCCTTCGCCCGAAAGCAATGACTATGCGCTTTTGAAAGTCAGAAAAACCGTTCTGTTTCCGCATTACGACAAAGATTGCGCTGTTTTCCGCGTCCTTCCGACACACTTCATATATCCTGTTGCTGCCTGCTGACGACTGTGGGTGGTTATTGCACGTTGATATCGAATGTAGACGATGCTATCATTATGAGACAGAACCGTGTGTATATGGGATGTATCATCCACGGAGATCACCAGGCGAATAGTAATGCTGATATGACCTTCAGCTCCATTAAGTATTGGTCACACGACATGTAGTAGTTCTACTCTTCTTAAAAGAGCGACCTACTTCCAATACATTAGCTCCAATGTTTGAAGAGGCATTCAATAAACAACCGGCGCAACTTGATGATCGCCAGAAACACCTTCCTAAACGGTAAGAAGATGCAATCTTTGCAGTGATTAGCACCAACAGCGGTCGCTTCTTGTACCAAAGAACTCTGTCTCATAGAAACGCAGAAAATGACAGCAATAGTTGTATGTTTCGAGTGCTACGGGCGGTGGGGTAACATTATTGGTTGATCCTAACAGCTTTCCGAACATTTTCATAATCTTGACTGTTATCTCCATTAAGTTCACCACCAAAAACTAGCGTAACTTAGAGGACAATAATATTCTTCGCTCTTATGTGAAAACTCGTTTTTACTGACATAAGCTGATACAAAATTATTCTTTTCCTCTGTACGGTTTCTATTCCCCTCGTGTAGTGGCATGCGACTTCATATAAATAAAAAATGAACAAAAATGAATGTCATCGCTTCTGACTGATACTCGTAGCACCCCGGTTTAATATTAGTTACCCACCAAGGATCTACTAAGTATCCCGAGGAAAAGTTACTTTCTTGGCACTGGTCGAAAGTTTTTCATTCTCCGTTCTTTGTTACCATCTGTAACACAACAACTTACACATCAAATAATAATACGGAGAAATGTTGGCCAGCCCTCTCTCTATGAAGGGAGCAATGTAAAGCTTCCCCCACCCACGAGGCTCAGTACTGAATAGAGACCAACCGCAATCTCCGACAGGATACCAATGCTGTTAATGGATTCGCCGAACGTTCGCATATCGATCGGCTCTGTGTGTGAGGCCGCTCCAGCAACCAAACGTAGGGGAGCTCCCAGCGCAGGTAGCCGTCGGGGCAGCGGCTTTCTCAGCCTACCCGTATGAATCGCAGTGTGTGACTCAATCGTGCGGGTGATCCAGCTGCCGTGCAATACCTACTTTCACTGTATGCCCCACGTGGTGCCAGGACCCCGACCATTTATCAGTGACAAAACTGGTAAAATTATTACTGCACTTGCTACACAGCAATGATACACCGCATAGGCAGCGTTTTGTATACACCTTTCGCGACAGATCTCCATCGGCAGACAATCAATTGTTCTCTTCTTGTTACCCTGGCATTGACCGTGCTCAAGCCAAGCGGAGAGTAATGATATTAATTCCTGTATACAACGTGTCTCATTTCTCTTGATCATCCCAAATAATTTACTGTCCAGAATTAAATTAGAAATAGTGCAAAGAAAATGTTTAGCTACCAGTGGAACATTAATCAGCATAATTTCCTTTCTTGTAACTTTGTTCTTCAGAAGATGCGAACAGCAGTGCTTCTTTTTCAAGTAACATCCAGTATTTTTATTTGGCAGTCCAATTCCTGTTTTCGAGACCTGTTAGAAATGTGTCACAGTGTACCACTTAAGTAAACATGACGTTATTAAAAACGAAACACAAAAGTGACTTTCACTCTCCTATAGATTAACGAGGGAAGGCAGGAATGTTACTCATCTACGTAGAATACACTATCTGTCATCAAACTTTGAGACTGCGTTCATTTCTGGTGTATAAGTGACGTCAGTGTAGTAATTACGGTGGAAGGTTTTTTTTCTCAATTTAGTGTCTTTCGGGAGGTCCCCATTGTAATATTACATATCCCCTGCTATCAAAATGTTTGTAGATGTGCATAAGGTAAATATCCTACGTTGAACTAACTTTTCTAGTGTTGTCAACGTTTATACGATTTCATAACGGCAGAAACATTATATTAGCATATAAATGTTACTTGTCTTGCTATGGCTGTTTCGTTATCTAGGGTATCATACCTGTTTATGCCTTCCAGTTAATAGGGCCAAGATTTTTTGTTTCAGTAAAGTCGGTGGACTGTTCTTTCTTTTGGACATCATCAGTATTTATTCATAAATTCTTGACACTTTCTACAACACCACTTGTTAATTAAATGCGTTGTGGAACATTTCAACCCAACACAAAGCACTTGATAGTTAACATTGACCAATCTCGACAACAACTGAAGCTATTGTATCTCGTTTGGCGCCTAAAATTTCCTTATCCTTCAAGAACATTATGTAGTACAAATGAATTGTATTATGTCTGCCTCAACCGAAATTACTTTTCAGGCATAATTTACATAATGATTTGTTGAAATAATTACTCACATTAAGATTTATGCACCTAATAATTAATGATGAAGAAATTTTGACATTATAGAAACTATCAGTTCCCTGTCTTTGTATAATTGTAAATAGAATTAGTGACAGTGAAAATAGAAAAATTAAAAATTAAAACAGAAATTTTATTTACATAAAAACTAAAGTATAATAACTTTAGTTTTATTGAAAAGCAATTTTGACCCCTTTAGGTTAACAGTTGTGATTACTAATTTTCGTGCTTCAAAATCGATGTTGCTAAATTGATCGAGATGAAAAATAAAACTATATTATCAAGAAAATAGGTGATCAAATATATGTAAAATTATCTTCAGATGTGGAAGATATAATTTAAGTATAAAAATTAAATCAGGCCGAAAGTTGTGTGGAAGCGAATATTTCATCTGAAGTATAGAAGTTTTGAAGCTGCAAGATTCAGTAAACCATGCAGCCAGCTCAGTAGTGGAACGTTAATTATGTCCATACGAACGCAAGGACAACACAACACCTGTTTTCCGAGCGGAGAAGATATCAAACCCGTGCGGGCATCGAACCGGAGCCCCTTCGCTTGACAATCAAAGACGCTGATCAAGCAGTTGCCGTGGGAGACCCGGTGGAAGCTTGAATTAGCAACTGTAAACAAGAGCCAAGCATTCGACCAGCCAGTTGTGAGGAATGCCGCAGAAACGTGGACGCGGAGATACACGGACAGCAGGTTTTGCCGGAGATTTTCGGACATCGCCCGTGCCAGGTACACTGGGCAACTGTCTCTTTCTTGAACTTGCCGTGTCTGCATATCTCTGCGATCAAGCCGTCGTGTTCGCATTTTCCGGACACTACCAGTTCATAATGGCCCTCCACACCTTCTATGCTTATTACCCTACTGTCAGGTTTTCAATATACTGAAGCTACCATGACACCATCAATAGTGATGTCAATATTTTCATTTCAAAACTGTACTCCAAGAAGCTAAGATGTGAAAGAACAGTTAAGCGTTTGGTGCTCTTTCTTTAACTATGATTATCAAAAAACAGTAACAAAAAATAGGTGGGTAGCTGGTTGAAAAAACGAAAATCCAGTGTCACTTGCGACTTACAGAAATTATAAATGTTACCGCACAGAACAGAGAAAAAAACGGTAATCAGAGACGAACTAGATGTTCAGATTTCATAATAATCTGTGATAATTTTGTGGGACCAACGTCCATTTTACAGACAAAGAGTTATTGTATAATCGTGTGAAGCGGAAACAGTTTTCCGTCGTTGCAATGTGCAATGCTACAGTGATTTAATTCGACAGGCTAAAACTATGTATTATATTTACAGTGAAAGCGGTGTCCCAGAAAATCATTAATAAACCACATTCTGATCTGTTCAGTATAATTATTCTTTCATAAACTTATGCTAGCTGACAAATTTATATAAAAATTCTATTTAAAAAATTCTATCTGAGAAAGTAGGCTTTCGTTTTGTTTTAAATTTGTAGTACAAAGACATGCGTGGATGCATACAGAAAGTCTGTCAGCGCCTGCACAATTTCATCTCATTAAAATACACACAGGTCAAAAAATTTTCGCATCGCCTCGGTTCCGAGAGTTCTACAACCTATACAGGAAATTGGAATAGAGATCAACGTATACATCATTTCCGCCTTTTTTATTGCTAATGAAAACCACACACTGCATGTTGTACCATTATACAGCGAGACCTTCAGTGGTAGGGGTTCAGATTGCTGTACACACCGGTACCTCTGATACGAAGTAGCACGTCCTCTTGCATTGATGCAAACCTGTATTCGTCGTGGCATACTATCCACAAGGTCATCAAGGCACTGCTCGTCCAGATTGTCCCACTCCTCAAGGGCGATTCGACGTAGATCCGTCAGAGTGGTTGGTAGGTCACGTCGTCCATAAACAGACCTTTTCAATCTATCCCAGGCATGTTCAGCCGGCCGCGGTGGTCTCGCGGTTCTAGGCGCGCAGTCCGGAACCGTGCGACTGCTATGGTCGCAGGTTCGAATCCTGCCTTGGGCATGGATGTGTGTGATGTCCTTAGGTTATTTAGGTTTAAGTAGTTCTAAGTTGAGTCCCATAGTGCTCAGAGCCATTTGAACCATTTTAGCCATGTTCGATAGTAGAATATGCTGGCCACGCCAGTCGAGCGATGTCGTTATCCTGAAGAAAGTCACTCACAATATGTGCACGATAGGGGCGCGAATTGTCGTCCATGAAGACGAATGACTCCCCATATGCTGCCGATATGGTTGCACTGTCTGTCGGAGGATGGCATTCACGTATCGCACAGCCGTTACGGCGCCTTCCGTGACAACCAGCGGCGTAAGTCAGCCCCACATTATGCCACCACAAAGCAGGAAGGAGCCTCTATCTTGCTGCCCACGCTGGACAGTGTGTCTAAGGCGTTCAGCCTGATCTGTTTGTCTCCAAACACGTCTACGACGATTGTCTGCTTGAAGACATAAACCACACTCATCGGTGAAGAGAACGTCATGGCAATCCTGAGCGATCCATTCGGCATGTTGTTGGGACCATCTGTACCGCACTGCATGGTGTCGTGGTTGCGAAGATGGACCTCGCCATGGACGTCGGGAGTGAAGTTGCGCATCATGCAGCCTATTGAGCACAGTTTGAGTCAAAACACTACGTCAAGTGGCTGCACGAAAAGCATTATTCAACATGGTGGCGTTGCTTTCAGGGTTCCTCCGAGTCATAATCCGTAGGTAGCGGTCATCCGCTGCAGTACTAGCCCTTGGGTGGCCTCATCGAGGCATGTCATCGACAGTGCCTGTCTCTCTGTATCTGTTGCATATCCGAACAATATCGCTTTGGTTCACTCCGAGACGCCTGGACACTTCCTTTGTTGAGAGCCCTTCCTGGGACAAAGTGATAGTGTGGACGCGATCGAACCGTTGTATTGACTGTCTAGGCATGGTTGAACTACAGACAACACGAGCCGTGAATCCCCTTCCTGGTGGAATGACTGGAACTTATCTGCTATCGGACCCCGTCAGTCTAATAGGCGCTGCTCATGCATGGTTGTTTACATCTTTGGCGGGTTTAGCGACATCTCTGAACAGTCAAAGGGACTGTGTCTGTTATACAATATCCATAGTGAACGATTATCTTCAGGAGTTCTGGGAACCGGGGTGATACAAAAAATTTTTTGTTGTGTGTATCATCTGATAATGACAAGGACTAAAGCACTGTCATTAAAGATCTGCAACACAGTCTTCCTTTTGTAGTATTAGAAATCATCAAAAGAAGTGCTCCTCGGATAATTAATAATACAACAGTCATGTTATTGCTTTCTTTTTATAATTTCAGTGTATAGTGGAGAATACTGAACGTATCAAAATAAGTTTCGTAAATGGCAGATGTAATAGACCTAGGCATAAAAGTAGAAGGACTGTAATATAGTATGTTTACATTTTTGCAAATGTTACTTGCTGAATAGTTCCAGGTAAGCTGCAGTAGTTTAATTACTAATGTTTCTTCATTACTACAAGCTTGCTTCAGACATAGCTCCATTCTCTTGTATATATGCGGATGTTACGTTTGGTGAGTTACTTATGTTTATAAAAGTTGTATAAAAAGGTCAGTTTACATATGTTCGTACAACTACAAGGCTATTCGAAAAGTAAGGTCCTATCGGTCGCAAAATGGAAATCACTATGAAAATCAAAAATGTTTTATTTGCAACAGTTAGCTACACCTTCCATCCACTTCTTTACAAAGTCACTGCTCCGACTTATACATCTGTCGTAGCGCTGTACAAACTTTCCAACACCATCGTCATAGAAGGCCTGTGCTTTCCGCCAAATTTCTACGCTGATTTAGTCTTTGCCAAAACGTTGTCTTTACAGCCAGCAGTTCATGTGAGCAGAGATGAAACACTGCAGGACACTTCCCATCGGAAACGCTGGAGGAGCATCTTCATTGTCTGGAGCAGACTAAGAGAACGACTTTCAGGCTCTAGTATCGCTCCCTGTATTTCCTCCGTAACAGACTTCCAACTGAGCGTCGCCATTTTGAGTGGAGAACCATCAATGATGACGCCGAGAGACGTATGCTGACCCATTGCAGTAGCCCATGGAACAACCGCGTCATCAAAACCCCGCAAGATAAGAAGCCTGCATTTACCTTCATTAAGTAGTGCTCCTGAACTCCGACAATTATCATCGATTACAGCCTTCAATCGACGTATCTTCACAAGATTGCGGAGTAGAACCGTCACGTCATCCACGTATGCACGGACAGCTATAGTTCCTCCGAAAAGCGTCAAACTTTTCAGCTGGGATGCTAGCATCCGAATTAGGGTCTCCAGAGACAACACAACAACACAAACAAATACATTGACAGCAAGCTTCCTTGAGACACTCCCCAACTGATACATATCTGTGGCGTCAGTTGACCATTAACAACCACCGAATCTGAAATACCCGTAAACAGATTTGAGAGCACTTGCCGTGCGTCAATCGTAAAGCCAATTACCATCTGAATCTGAACCAAAAAGTCGTGATTAACACCATAAAATGCCTTCTCAAAGTCTGGAAAAGGAAGGGCACAAGGGACGGATGTTACAGCAACAACTGGAACCACGTCACGACACTCTAATATTGGGTCAGGCGCAGCCGGTCCACAGCGTTTCGGGATTAAAACAATTTTTTCCACTTTGAACGAGGTCGGTACCACTCTACCCCGTAACACTTCATTCAAAAGAGACGTAAAGGCAGCACACAACAACGGCCAAAAGCGCACGTAAAATTCTTGGAAAGTCCATCGAGAACCAGACACTTTTCAGAAGGCGATCCCACAATAACCTTGTAGAGTTCCTCATGCTGAAAGGCAGCTAAGAGCGCTTCACTATGTTCAGGTGTAATCGTCATATCCAAGATGCTGACTAGTGAGCTGTAAAATGTTTCACTGGACTTATCGGCATCCTATATGTCTATATAGTATTGATGTAAGAGACGCACTGTATCAGTTTACGCCATTACGATATGTCCATTATTTGTCGTGAGACAATGAATACAAACGCGTCGGCGATGGGTCTGATGCGGAAGCAAATGATATAAGGAAGTCAGTTTTTCCGCCACCAATGAACGGGGCTTGGACCGCATTTTCATAGCTTACATTTGTATTCTCTTCAAGGTCAAGAATTCTTCCTTTATAAGACTCACATCCGCAATTCGCAGAGGGGCGTGACCCGCAGCGTCATAAAGTTCACGCAGAATGGAGTGGTAATATTTCTCCAAAAGTCTCGTGCTTTGGCAGAACAGGAAAGTATCCGAGTTTGCCCGAGCCTCGGTTTTGCCAGCTGTGTCCACCACTCAAGGATAAAAGAGTACTTCCCACCGGACCGTAAAAGTACGCTCCCTCGCGGCTCCCATCACGTCGTCGAGAGAGGGGTCAGCTAATTGAGGAACGTTTAATATCCACGGAGTGCGAAACAATTTGCTTTCCGTTCAATATTGAGAGTCGTAGTCACAGCACAGTGATTTGTAAAGGAAGTTGGGATGACCTCAACATCAAGAGTACAATCGCGCAGGCAGTCTGATAAGTAAAACCGGATACTAGAAGTTGTAGTAAAGTGGGTAAATTTAACTAACTTCGGGTATTTACATATCTAGACGTCTTTCAGGCGTACGGAGCAGACCATTTCATGTAATTCACCAAAGAAATTAAAATCTGGAGACTGATCTGCAGTAGGCAACACACAGTTAAAATCACCACCCAACAAAATAGCCGGAGGGCTCTTACGCAACAGATAAACAATTTGCTCTTTGTAAAAACGCGAATGATCCACAGCGCGACCAGTGCCAGAAGGGGCATATAGAAGAACCAAGGTAAGATTAAAAAGTTGACAACCTATGGCCCTACCAAAATGCA
The DNA here is from genome assembly GCF_023897955.1 of Schistocerca gregaria. Classification (NCBI taxonomy): domain Eukaryota; kingdom Metazoa; phylum Arthropoda; class Insecta; order Orthoptera; family Acrididae; genus Schistocerca; species Schistocerca gregaria. Next base: position 26,982,044 of record NC_064931.1, on the reverse strand, counting down.
ACAATTACACCTCAGAAATAGGAATGCTTTCGCGAAAAAATAGGGCGGTCCCCGTAGAATATTCAGGTGCAACATTAAAGATCACACGAAAGCCAGGTAAGCAGAAACGCCTAAACAACACATCCTGTAAGAAGACTATGTTCGCACATGAATCATAAATGGACTCAGGCAGGGAAGCCAATCGCAATTCTGATTCCAAACGATTAACATTTAAGGAAAGGAACGTGTAGATTTGGGTCATTGATTACAGCTATACAGGGATGTACGGAACGTAACGAGCAGAATTAGGTAGACAGCTGAACGTCAAGGTCCATTGCGGGGTCCACAGATGAACCAGACATGTGGGGGCCAGAATCCCCGTCATCACAACTTCTTTTCAGAGATTTCTCAAGTGCCACCGCACGTTCAGGTTGAATGCGCCGTTTCTGTCGGCTACGAGGCATGACGGCCTCTGCAGACAGGGGTGTGGGAGGGGTCATAGGCACAGCTTCCTGCCCTTCAGATCAAGGCTCATGTATTGCATGCCCAGTACTAAGGCGGAAGCATTCTGTGGAACTACCAATGCAACAGGTAATACTGGGTCGTTAATTTCATTCTCCTCGGGAGTTGCTGTAGGCGGCATATTCAGAAAACCATCGACGACTGAAGACGAAGAAGCAGGAAGACATTGCATCGTCTCAGAATGTACACAAAGACGATTGGGGGGGGGGGGGGGGAGATTCGGCTCCCTCTCCACGCAGAGGCAGTTCACTTACTCGCCACTCATCCGTACCACGGACGGCAGGTATCGTAGCATCCAGAGGAGCAGGGGACGCAGTCGATGCGGAGGAGGTTGGGGCAGAAAGCACAGCCAAATCCTCACCCTTAACATCTTCAGTGCGACGTTGCTTGTTTGTCACTGTTACAGGTTCTGTCCTGGGGGCAATAAGATTCTGGACCTGTCGCGGAGGTAAAGGCTCGGTTATCAGAACTCACTTTCTGTTCATTATAATTCGAAGCAGAAGTAGGTCTGACATCGGGAGTGGAAGGAACAAGATCAGTTACCGTAAATTTGCGACGCTCTACTAATAACGGATTTAATATAAAAAGCCTCCGCGGGCAATGAGACCGAACCTGACCACTTTCATTACATAGGAAGTAGGTTCCCTCTTGACCAGTACACATGGCGCGAACGTGGTAATCATACACTTGTAAATGTGATGGAATATTGTGTCGGACATGCATTTCCACGGAACGAATTCCAGTATAACACTGTAATCTCTGCTGAGTAGACCAACGTTCACGGCCGGCCGGAGTGGCCGAGTGGTTCTAGGCGCTACAGTCTGATACCGCACGACCTCTACGGTCGCAGGTTCGAATCCTGCCTCGGGCATGTATGTGTGTGATGTCCTTAGGTTAGTTAGGTTTAAGTAGTTCTAAGTTCTAGGGACTCATGACCTCAGATGTTAAGTCCCATAGTGCTCAGAGCCATTTTGAACCAACGTTCACGAAGAATGTTTTTCACGTTACCATAAGGAGTCAATACGTCCGTTAGAAAGTTGTCATCAACCTCTGGCGGGATGTTGAACACTCGAACATTGGTATAGTCAATTTCAGCATCAACAAGTGACATCATACTACCGCAATTATCACGATGCTTGAATTAGACTTGAGAACCATGTCGCGGCAGTAATCTCTAAACGTGAAGGGGATTCACAAATTTCACGTAAAATACGTACTCGTCTGCGTCAAAATGAGAGGTGTCGACCTGATCAGAGTTCACATGAACTGTATCGACAAGCCAATCGTGGATTTCTAAAGACCCGGGCTGCACGTGTTGCGTTGTTTTATCGAAAGTAAAGCTCACAGTACCCTTTCGTGGAATGCACGTGGAAACCGTGGTAGCCATAGCGGAGCTCCGACTCCGCTGCAAGTAGACGAACACAAACAGACAGCAAGGCGGAGCGGAGGCGTTACGACTCGCTCGGCGGACAGAACAACACAAACGAGGAAAACTTCACACAAGCGACGCTGCGGCAAGTGAAATACGAGTAAACAAGAACATTCCCGCTCGGCGCTCGAAACGGAACTGACGCTCGGTCATACAACTCACGGCTGGCGAGTAAAATTGATGTCTCATATTACTCTAGATGTACCTCACCAGTTATGGCGCCCGAGAAGAACGACTCGATCTAATCACGATAATACAGCACATACCACAAATTCCTTTACGGCTTTGTCCACACTGACGCGTGAATTCGCAGCTGTAACGCATACTGTAACCCTGAAAGAGTGGTTGGTGTTGGGCGGCGAAGGGGCGCAGTGGACTGCGGTGGTCGTCCTGGGGTTGTGGACCACTGCAGCTGCAGCGGGGACGGAGCCTCTCCGTCGTTTCTAGGACTTCGGTTAACATACAGTACAACGCATACTGTGCCAATGAGTTTAAATTGCACCTCATCAGGCCACACAATCATCTCTGCAAACACGTCATTGTTGCGCACTTGCAAATAAAGCACTTGCAGTACTACGAATTTCAGTCGCCCTCTCTGGGGACGTAGCATCTGAATTTCGCTCTCTTCGAAATGGCCTTAACACTTGAGCGGCTCACCCTGGTTTCTTGGCCACACTGTCCTACAGACTTCTATGACGAGAGAGCAAACTGTTCTTAGCGAGCGAATTGTTGTAACACAGCACGGGAGCTCGCTGACCTTCTAGCTTAGATTGTTGTTTGTGAGTAACTGTAACACACCCTTCTACATCGAATTTGTCTGCAATGCGCGCAGCAATTGCACTTTTCGATAGCTCTGTCTGAAACTCATTTTTCCATTGACGATAAACGTCGTTATTGTTTTCGTACTAAATAAACCTCTTCAAAAGGGCAACCTTTTCAAAAGGCCTTTCATCTACTTTCAGCTATGCACCAGCCATGCTTATTAACGTAATTGAAAGCCGCGCAACTGGCCGAGCGGTTCTAGGCGCTTCAGCAGCGCTGCTGCTACGGTAGAATCCTGCCTCGGGCATGGATGTGTGCGTCGCCTTTAGGTTAGTTAGATTTAAGTAGTTCTAAGTTCTAGGGGACTGATGACCTGAGATGTTAAGTCCCATAGTGCTTAGACCGAGCGAGGTGTCGCAGTGGTTAGCACACTGGACTCGCATTCGGGAGGACGACGGTTCAATCCGGCCATCCTGTTTTAGGTTTTCCGTGATTTCCCTAAATCGCTTCAGGCAAATGCCGGGATGGTTCCTTTGAAAGGGCACGGCCGATTTCCTTCCCCATCCTTCCCTCACCCGAGCTTGCGCTCTGTCTCTAATGACGTCGTTGTCGACGGGACGTTAAACACTAAGATCCTCCTCCTCCTCCATAGTGCTTAGAGCCATTTGAACCATCTGAAAGCCGTGCGTAGGAGCCGGGAGGTCTAGGGCGTCTTTCCACGGTTCGAGCGGCTCTTCCCGGAGTTTTGAGTCCTCCCTCGGGCATTGGGGTTTGTGTTGTCTTTAGCGTAAGTTAGTTAAGTTAGGTTTAGTAGTGAGTAAGCCTAGGGACCGGTGACCTCAGCAATTTGGTCCCATAGGAACTTATCACCACCACGTAAGTTAAAACAAAACAAAGCAACGCTTATATGGTGGTCATCATGTAACAACAAAACAAAACTAGGCATATGTAGCGACTACTACGTAACAAAATCCATATATACGAGCATATGGATGTACGTATACAAGTATGTATGTACCCATGTATGTATGTTCCACCTCTCCTGCTATTCAAATACAGAGATATGTAAACTGTCATAATATGGCGCTGGGGTCGGCAACGCCTATGTAACACGAGTGTCTAAATGGTTCAAATGGCTCTGAGCACTATGGGACTTAACATCTGAGGTCATCAGTCCCCTAGAACTTAGAACTACGTAAACCTAACTAACCTAAGGACATCACACACATCCATGCCCGTGGTAGGATTCGAACCGGCGACCGTAGCGGTTCCATGGTTCCAGACTGTAGCGCCTTGAACCACTCGGCCACCTCGGCCGGCCAACAAGTGTCTGTGGCAGTTGTTAGATTTGATACTGCTGCTATAGTGGCAGGTTTTCAAGATTTAAGTGAGTTTGAAAGTGCTGTTACAAATGGCTCGGAACATTATGGGACTCAACTTCTGAGGTCATCAGTCCCCTAGAACTTAGAACTACTTAAACCGAACTAACCTAAGGACATCACACAAATCCATGCCCAAGGAAGGATTCGAAAGTGCGACAGCAGACTCCGACCGGCAGTGGTGTTACAGTCGGTGCACGAGCGATGGGACACATCCCCTCGGAGGTAGCGATAAAGTGGAGGTTTTCCCGTAAGACCATTTCACGAGTGTACCGTGAATACCAGGAATCCGATAAATCATTAACTATCCGAGATCGCTGGGGCTGAAAAAGATCTTGGAAAAACAGAACTAACGACAACTAAAGAGAATCGTTCAACGTGGCAGAAGTGCAACTCTCCCGAAAATTGCTGCAGATTTCAATGCTGGGCCATCAAAAAGTGTCATCGATATGGGCTTTCAGAGGCGAAGATCCACTCGTGTACCCTTCATGACTGCAAGACACAAAGCTTTACGCCTCGCTTGGGCCCGTCAAAAAATTCACTGGACTGTTGATGACTGGAAGCATGTTGCCTGGTCAGACGAGTTTCCTTTCAAATTGTAAAAAGTGGATGGGCGTATAGAGGTATGGAGACAGCCCCATGAAAACTGTGGAGTATCATTACAGTTGCGCGACTGCATTCGTGTTTTCCTGTCTGTAGCAGTCTCAAGTTACTGAAAAGAAGTCATCTGGCAAAACAGAAGTAATATCTGTGGTTCCCCAAGGAAACATATACCCTGAGCTATTCCTAACCCATGTATAGAGGATTTAGGAGACGACATGAACAGCCCGTTTACATTGTTTGCCGATGTTTCTGTCGTTTACATCTACACTGAAGCGCCTAAGAAACTGGTATGAATTTAGATGTATGAAAACAGGCAGAATAAGGCGCTGCTGTCGGCAATGGCTGTATCAGCAACAAGTGTCTGGGGCAGTTGCTAAATCGGTGACTGCTGCTACAATGGCAGGTTATCAAGATTGAAATGAGTTTTAACGTGGTGTTATAGTCGGCGCACGAGCGATAGGACACAACATCTCTGAGGTAGCGAGGAAGTGGGAATTTTCCCCTACGAGCATTTCATTAGTCTACCGTGAATATTAGGAATCCGGTAAAACATCAACTATCCGTCATCGCTCCGACTGCATCCTGTAAGAACGTGACCAACGACGACCGAAAAGAATCGTTCAACGTGACAGAAGAGCAACTATTCCAGAAATGTCTGCAGATTTCAGTGATGGGCCATCGGCAAGTGTCAGCGTGCGATTCATTCGACGAAACATCATCGATATGGGCTTTCGGAGTCGAAGGCCCACTCGTGTACCCTTGATGACAGCACGACACAAAGCAGTTTCAAATTCTATCGAGCGGATGGACGTGTACGGGTATGGAGACAACCTCATGAATCTATGGACCCTACATGTCAGCAGTAGTGCAGTGGACTATTCAAACTGGTAGAGGCTCTGTAACGATATGGGGTGTGTGCAGTTGGAATGATATGGGACCCCTGATACGTCCAGATACAAATCTGACAGGTGACAAGAACGTAAGCATCTTGTTTGATCATTTACATCCAGTTATGTCCATTGTGCAATTCGACGGGCTTCGCCAATTCCAGCGGGATCCACAAGTCCAGAATTTCTATAGAGTGTCTCCAGGTACACTCTTCTAAGCTTGAACACTTCCGCCGCCCACCAAACTCCCCAGACATGAACATTACTGAGTATATCTGGGATGCCTTGCAACGTGCTTTTCAGAATAGATCTCCAGTCCCTCGTACTCTTACGGATTTATGGACAGCCCTGCAGGATTCTCGGTGTTAAGTCACTCCAGCACTACTTCAAACATTAGTTTTGTCCATACCGTGTCTTGTTGCGGCACTTCTGCGTGCTCGCGGGGGCCCTACACGGTATCAGGCGGGTGTATTAGTTTCTTTGTCTCTTCAGAGAAGCACGTACTGCCTGGAAAGAATCGTCGTGGTGTAAGAACCACCTGCCAAATTCAGGGATGGGACTGAAAAAACCGCGTAGCCTCCAACTAGCGAATACCCTTACTTTAGTCTACCAGTATTTGAAAATGAGGGCACTTCGTGACTTGCAAGAAACTTTACACATCATATCAGACCTTCAACAATTTTTTTCTCGCTGATAACGGCCAAATAATGATAAAACAAAAAATGTTTATCACTTACTACATTTTTGCTATTTATGCAGCAAAACCGCCGCATAAAGCCTGACTTTTGAATTATTACTTCTTCACTATTAACCGTATTTTAGAGACAGTATTCACATATAGCAGTGAATGTACTAGTAAAATTGAGTGTATAACACTGTACCATACATAGTTCCGGAGATACAACGTCGTAACCATCGAGCAGGGCGAAAATGAAACTGCAGGGCGAAATTCGCTAGAGATACAGGTGGAATGTGTGTACAAATACGTGTAAAATCTGTAAGATACATGTGGAATATATCTGACACGTGCATACGCGAGCAAAGCACAGGTTGAGAAATTCATCCTAAAGCCCCGGGCGAGAAATTCATCCTACATCCCCGGGACGATTTCAACCAAATTTGGTACAGTCATTAGTTTCGATGTGGAAAGAACTACTGCGGGGGTGAAACCATCAGCCCCCTATACGGGGAGGGGAACGGCGAGAGGAGGAGATGGATAGACAGAGGGGGAAATGAGGAGATAGACACAGACAGGTAGGAGAGGGATGGAGCCAGGGAAGGGAGAAATGGATAGGGAGAGGGGAGAGAAGGAGAGGAATAGAGTCAGGTCTAGGAACAGACAGGAAAAGAGAGGAGGTAGACGAGATGAAAAGAGAGAGAGGGTGGAGGAAATGGACTGGACAGAGTAAGGGGAAGAGGAGGAGGTGTATAGAGAGAAGGGAGAGGAGGAGTTGGACAGAGAAAACAAAGAGAGGAAAGAAATGGTTCAAATGACTCTGAGCACTATGGGACTTAACTTCTGAGATCATCAGTCCCCTAGACCTTAGAACTACTTAAACCTGACTAACCTAAGGACATCACATACATCCATGCCCGAGGCAGGATTCGAACATGCGACCGTAGCGGTCGCACGGCTCCAGACTGTAGCGCCTAGAACCACTCGGTCACTCTGGCCGGCAAAGAGAGGAGATGAACAGGAAGAGGAAGAGGAGAAGATGAACAAAAAAGGTGAATGAGGAGATGAACAGAGAGAAGGGATGGAGCAGACTGACGAAGAGAGGGAAATGAGTACATGGAATTATAGCGGAGAGAAGCTGATGAACAGAGGGCGAAGGAGAAGATGAACAGAGGGGGGGGGGGGGGAGGTACAGATGGGCGAAGAGAGGAAGGAGGAGCAGATGGACTGAGAGAGGGGTAGGAAGAGATGAATAATTAGAGAGGCAGGATGTGATTGTAAGTAACAGTAGCTGATAGTGTAGTTGCTCTTCGTAGCAGCATTCCATACGATCAAACCAGTTGCGTCTTTACCTGCGGTTACTCGTACTTTAGGTACTTGGGCTATACACTGCTCAGTTTAAAAAGAATAGCTCGACACCTGCCTTCATATCCCAGAGATAATTCACTGCTAATAATAATTTGTAGCTGCGATCCTGTAGTCAAACAATATACGAATTGGCTAGTATTGTGAGTTAATAAAATACACAGAAATACAAAATAAAAGTTAAATGAACAATTTAATAACAATGGTTCTATTTCAACGTCTGTAATTGATGTAGACGACAGAGAATTATGTTGAATAATATTTATTCAGGAAAAGACGTCTCAAATAAACGGGAAGTGGTCCTACGATATTCAGTTAAAATACAAAAAAAAAAAAAAAAAATGCCCTCATCAAATGCAGTTAAATTACGTTGCGAGCGTATGAGAATGGCAGCAAACTCCCCAGATTAAACAGTCAGGAAAGATAGGTGAAAACGAAGTGTATTTCGTAATCGAAGTACACGTAAGATTCACTGGCTCAAGACCTCCAAATTAACATACACGATAAAAAATAGTAACTTCCTCCCTGTCTGTCTGGAGAACATTCAGACCTCTTGATGTGTAAAGTTTTTTCAAAAAGTTAAAGTACCGAAGCGACCGTTGACCACTCAGAATCAATCACCTCATGAATAAACAAGGCAGCGTTCTTGCTCAACTGTGCTTATGACAAATAACAACGAATTTTCGTTAAAAATAGTAAGCTACACAAATATGACAATATGTGAGGCATTCATAATGTATTCATTAGCTGTGTAGTTGTGGAGAAAACGATGTTCTGGCAAATATTTGCCTAATAAAAAAGATATAAAATACGTCGTCAAAAAATAAAATAGATAAAGATTCGTAGTTTTCAGATATGATAGCCACAGTGTAATGCTACCATCTGAGATATCATAAACTGAAACCATAGTAAGCGTTTAAAGTTTGTTAATTCAGATATGCATTGCGAAAATGTTAGTCACTGGGAAAAATTAGCTCATGTGGCTCTAAAGATATTGAAAAATTGTTGTCGCATTGGATACACTTCATTTGTCTGAGATCGCAGATGAGTTCAGATTTGGATTAATACTTAAAAGTAAATATCATCTTAGATTCTCAAAGAGATGGAAGAAGCCACGTTTTACCGACACTTCGCCATTTTCGGAGCAGTGTCTCCTGCACAATGGCAATCGAATAACAGCCGTCCAGATCCCCAGCTTTGAGATTTACCCATTACTGGCGACACTGCTCGTCTCTGTACACGGCTGCCCTGTACCGACCGCTGCGGCCTTTCCAGCCACGGTGCTCTGGCCGGGACGGCCAAGCCACGCCCTAAGCCCCAGGCCCCCACAAGCAAATTTACGTTACCTCCTAGCAACTCAAAGCGGCCAAATCACTCGCCTACATACGCGTAACGTTACACACTTCCACTAACGTGACACATTAGCTCGCTAATTTGTCTCATTAAGTCGCACCACATTTGACATATTCACATGGTAAATTAATACACGTAATACGTAATGAGAATACCCAAATGCATGTCAGAACAATAGTGTAAGTCTCTTTGTAGTTGTGTATGGAACTGCATGTACCTCCTAGGATATATCGTAACACCTTATCTGCATACAGTTACTAAATCAAACACAAATTATAAAAATTATTGCATATTAATTAAATGCCAAGACAAACGCATAACTTTCACGTAACTTTTGAGTTAGCTAGATCTTTCAAGACGCATAGCACTTCACAATCACCAACACAACGCAGATCGGTGTTCTGGAGTCGACGTTTAGATGCTTCACAGTCCATTCACCTCTGCAGAATTTCTTAACCCCTCTGGCCAGGAACTACGCCGAAATGTGCGTCAGTCCGGAGTTACCGTCACTGCTGAAGGATGATATCTGTCGAAATATGACTGTGGGGTAGTTACAGTAATCATATAACTTCCTGGATCCCCATAGATCGGACACTGAACGCCTTATCAGTGGAATGAAACATTCACAAACAGGATAGCAAACAAAAACCGATTTATCGCATAGGCAAAACACGGGATTCAGCCTTACATTTCAAACATTCTGTCCATGTTCCCACGAGAAAACAGGTCTTTCGTGAAATAAAATTGCTCGACTCCATAAATCACCTAACATTTTATCATTGTTTTACAAGATTTTGAAACTAATATTGCCGTGTGAATTATTGCCTATTTAACTACCTTTCAACTCAGCAGATAACTGCATCATATATTCAACAAATGTTCATACATATCTGCACTAAAATACCATTTATCTGCAGAATTTTACATACGTAAGTAAATTCAAAACTCTTCCGAAAAAAACCTATATTATGGATTTACTCAACGAAATACACTAACAAGACTTTGCTTATACTTTGCACATTGCTACACGTTCTATTCCCACAAGCAATTAAAATTTTAATCGGTCTAACGACCTCCAAGCACCAGATTTTGTGGTAACAATAATTACAAATACACTGTATCTAGTACATGAGAAACCCGTTCAAAATACTACGAAAACACAATTAAGTAAGCCCTAGAAATTTTCCCCCCAATTTTAAATACAAAAAATTCTTATTCCTCTTTTACGTAATTAAGGAAATTAATATTAGCCCACTCGTTGCGCTTTTACACATTTTACATACGCCATAAATTCACCAAGATTACCCTTTAAATCAAACAGAAATGGTCCCCAAAATTCTTATAAACTACACATGAAAATTACGCCCTTACATACACATATTTATTTATATACAGGGTATTTCAAAAATGACCGGTATATTTGAAACGGCAATAAAAACTAAACGAGCAGCGATAGAAATACACCGTTTGTTGCAATATGCTTGGGACAATAGTATATTTTCAGGCGGACAAACTTTCGAAATTACTGTAGTTACAATATTCAACAACAGATGGCGCTGCAAGTGATGTGAAAAATATAGAAGACAACACAGTCTGTGGGTGCGCCATTCTGTACGTCGTCGTTCTGCTGTAAGCGTGTGCTGTTCACAACATGCAACTGTGCTGTGGACAACATGGTTTATTCCTTAGAACAGAGGATTCTTCTGGTTTTGGAATTCCACCGCCTAGAACACAGTGTTGTTGCAACAAGACGAAGTTTTCAACGGAGGTTTAATGTAACCAAAGGACCGAAAAGCGATACAATAAAGGATCTGCTTGAAAAATTTCAACGGACTGGGAACATGACGGATGAACGTGCTGGAAAGGTAGGGCGACCGCGTACGGCAACCACGGAGGGCAACGCGCAGCTAGTGCAGCAGGTGATCCAACAGCGGCCTCGGGTTCCCGTTCGCCGTGTTGCAGCTGCGGTCCAAATGACGCCAACGTCCACGTATCGTCTCATGCGCCAGAGTTTACACCTCTATCCATACAAAATTCAAACCCGGCAACCCCTCAGCGCCACTACCATTGCTACACGAGAGACATTCGCTAACGATGTAGTGCACAGGATTGATGACGGCGGTATGCATGTGGGCAGCATTTGGTTTACTGACGTAGCTTATTTTTACCTGGACGGCTTCGTCAATAAACAGAACTGGCGCATATGGGGAACCGAAAAGCCCCATGTTGCAGTCCCATCGTCCCTGCATCCTCAAAAAGTACTGGTCTGGGCCGCCATTAGTTCCAAAGGAATCATTGGCCCATTTTTCAGATCCGAAACGATTACTGCGTCACGCTATCTGGACATTCTTCGTGAATTTGTGGCGGTACAAACTGCCTTAGACGACACTGCGAACACCTCATGGCTTATGCAAGATGGTGCCCGGCCACATCACACGGCCGACGTCTTTAATTTCCTGAATGAATATTTCGATGATCCTGTGATTTCTTTGGGCTATTCGAAACATACAGGAGGTGGCGTGGATTGGGCTCCCTATTCGCCAGACATGAACCCCTTTGACTTCTTTCTGTGGGGACACTTGAAAGACCAGGTGTACCGCCAGAATCCAGAAACAATTGAACAGCTGAAGTAGTACATCTCATCTGCATGTGAAGCCATTCCGCCAGACACGTTGTCAAAGGTTTCGGGTAATTTCATTCAGAGACTACGCCATATTATTGCTACACATGGTGGATATGTGGAAAATATCGTACTATTGAGTTTCCCAGACCGCAGCGCCATCTGTTGTTGACAATTGTAACTACTGTAATTTCAAAAGTTTGTTTGCCTGAAAATGTACTGTTGTCCCAAGCATATTGCAACAAACGATGTATTTCTACCGCTGCTCGTTTGGTTTGTATTGCCGTTTCAAATATACCGGTCATTTTTGAAACACCCTGTACATGTCAATCTTCTTTCAGAAGGTGCTATTCTGCCACTGTTACCTCTTATAACATTTATACCGCCACTGTGCCTTTTTGAACCCTAGGTTTCCTACGTTTTTTTCATGAATTTACCAAATTGGAGCCCTATGTTTTCGTTATCAACGGACTCTTACGTTTAGGGGCAAAATTTGTGACAATCTCTGGAACCGCATCTTTAGTTTCGAGATATGCACGCTTTCTTTCATGACTAACATCAATCAATTCACTTACAGGCCTACTACAAATGATTGAAGCGGTTTCATAAATTCACTGTAGCTCCATTCATTGACATATGGTCACGACACACTACAGATACGTAGAAAAACTCATAAAGTTTTGTTCGGCTGAAGCCGCACTTCAGGTTTCTGCCGCCACAGCGCTCGAGAGCACAGTGAGACAAAATGGCGACAAAAGCAGAGAAAGCGTATGTCGTGCTTGAAATGCACTCACACCAGTCAGTCACAATAGTGCAACGACACTTCAGCACGAAGTTCAACAAAGACCCACCAACTGCTAACTCCATTCGGCGATGGTATGCGTAGTTTAAAGCTTCTGGATGCCTCTGTAAGGGGAAATCGACGGGTCGGCCTGCAGTGAGCGAAGAACCGGTTGAACGCGTGCGGGCAAGTTTCAGGCGTAGCCCGCGGAAGTCGACGAATAAAGCAAGCAGGGAGCTAAACGTACCACAGCCGACGGTTTGGAAAATCTTACGGAAAAGGCTAAAGCAGAAGTCTTACCGTTTACAATTGCTACAAGCCCTGCCACTCGATGACAAAGTCAAACGCTTTGAATTTTCGGCGCGGTTGCAACAGCTCATGGAAGAGGATGCGTTCAGTGCGAAACTTTTTTTCAGTGATGAAGCAACATTTTTTCTTAATGGTGAAGTGAACAGACACAATGTGCGAATCTGGGCGGTAGAGAATCCTCACGCATTCGTGCAGCAAATTCGGAATTCACCAGAAGTTAACGTGTTAAAGTTTACAGCCCCTTTTTCTTCTGCGAAAAAAACTATACAGGACACGTGTATCTGGACATGCTGGAAAATTGGCTCATGCCACAACTGGAGACCGACAGCGCCGACTTCATCTTTCAACAGGATGGTGCTCCACCGCACTTCCATCATGATGTTTGGCATTTCTTAAACAGGAGATTGGAAAACCGATGGATCGGTCGTGGTGGAGAGCATGATCAGCAATTCATGTCATGGCCTCCACGCTCTCCCGGCTTAACCCCATGCGATTTCTTTCTGTGGGGATATGTGAAAGATTCAGTGTTTAAACCTACTCTACCAAGAAATGTGCCAGAACTGCGAGCTCGCATCAACGATGCTTTCGAACTCATTGATGGGGACATGCTGCGCCGAGTGTGGGAGGAACTTGATTATCGGCTTGATGTCTGCCGAATCATTAAAGGGGCACATATCGATCATTTGTAAATGCCTAAAAAAACTTTTTGAGTTTTTGTATGTGTGTGTAAAGTATTGTGAAAATATCTCAAATAATAAAGTTGTTGTAGAGCTGTGAAATCGCTTCAATCATTTGTAATAACCCTGTATAGGCTGCACATTTTTAATTTCACCCCTCCCTAACCACTGTTCCCTCAAAAGGTTGTTTTCAACGTCCCTTTCTTTTTCTTCCATATTTGTGGTACACATTATAATTTCATAACAACCCTCAATTTCATTCTCCTGATCCACCTCCAGCTCATCTGTTGGATTTAAATCATCCTCAAAATCCGCAATTTACTAGCCCCGTAAGCATCTAATACAATGTTCGCTTCCTCCAAAGTAACGATATCAGTTGTTGCAGCATTCCCCCGATTAGCGACACAACTTGAACCTTCGTCTCTTAAACAAATCCTCACTTACTTCCGCCGAGACACTACAAACATTATCGCAAGTAAGACCATTAACATCCGCCGATAACTCATAAGATTCATTACTTAAAACAGATACTTCACCCATCGATGCATTATAGCAATCGCCACCAATAACCCCGTCAATATCCGCCGATACATCACATAAATTACCGCTATTGCATCGCTCCACATTAGAATTCACAGCCCACCTGAATCTCGCCAATCTCGGATCGAAGCCTTTCTCCTTCACATTTTCTCTCCTTTCAGACGCCTCCGCTAGTTTATGCTTTAACATACCGTCTAACACAATTTCACATTCATTCTTCAGCATCCACACATAATTCATGTTTTCATCAAGAGCCATCGGTTCATTTCCATCAACACATATAAATGCCCAAATTCATTCCTCAGAGATATCTATACTAGTAGTTACAATCTTCATAGCTTAAATACCTAAAACATCAACTTTGCCTCTCTTTAACAATAAATCACCCGCAATCGCCGTTACATGATAATATTCATCATCAGCTGACGAGACTATTGCTGCACCGTCTTCACAAATACCGTAACATATTTCCGTGAACACACCACAGACACCATCTCCAACTGACGAGGCTACACCTTCGCCGCCTTCACAGATAGCTTCATTTACTTCCTCCAACACAAAACCATCTGCATTTCTTTCAACTACATTACTATAATTGTTTCTACTGACAAGTGCCTCATTAGAATTCATCATACATTCTATCTCCTGCCATTTCAGATCTACGTCTGCCTCTCTTCTAATCAGAATTTTCCACCAAACACACATTCATTCCATCAATCACTTTCCTGTCACCAAATAAATGGCCGGCCGGTGTGGCCGAGCGGTTCTAGGCGCTTCAGTCGCTACGGTCGCAGGTTCGAATCGTACCTCGGGCATGGATGTGTGTGATATCCTTAGGTTAGTTATGTTTAAGTAGTTCTAAGTTCTAGGGGTCTGATGACCTCAAATGTTAAGCCCCATAGTGTTCAGAGTCATTTGAACCATTTGAACAAAATAAATTTTTCAGCCCCATGTCATCACTATAAAATATCTCTACACATTTTATATTCCTCGTGGCCTCTTTATGTTTGCACTGTTTAAAATTATTCCCCATTTTATTCTTACTTGTTATAACCTCAATCTCTAATGTTTGTGGCTACTTTATCGAAGTTTCGACACCCATAAAATTTTTTAAAACAACGTGTTGTTCCCACCTGCGGTTTATTTTGTCGTAAGCGATCTCTACTTTCCCGACCTCGTATTCTGGTGTCGCATTTCGTGACGCTCCTGCTCCTCAAATCATCGTTCCCGGTTTTGATTTCGTTGTGAAAATCACCATTTCCATTTACCCTTTTGAAAAATATTGTTAGCGTAACAATGATAATTATTTTCGTGATTATTATAATTCCTATTCTAGTACGCACTTCCCTGTCTACTGCTCCCATTATGTGACTTTAACTTCAACACCTGTTTAAGTTTCTCAATAAAATCTAAAAAGTCGTCAATGGAATTTGTCATGGTGTGGACAAGATCCTGTTGTGAAAATTCCGGTAGTCGTCCCTTGAGCTTCGAAATCTCCGTCAACACTCCCAGCGGATAATTTATATGCGTCTATTTGGCCAGTTCATGCACACAAAAATTCGGCATCGACCCGCTTCTGTGTCTGAAACTCGGTCCGTTTAAGAACTCATTCAGAAGTCGCGTTTGCTTCTCTTCACTCATCTCTTCAAGAGAAACTCTCCAATACTTCATGGGAGTAAATGATGCACTCATTAAATTAGCGCACAATTTTGAATTGCCTTTAAGATGCGTTTTCGCGAACTTAATTTTTGCTCTTCCGACATTTCTCACACAAAACCATCTCCACATGCAGCAACAAAATCAACTGGATGGTATTTTCCATCGTCTGCAAAACACTTCATCGTTCCTGAAACATCCCATGCAGCATCTGTAACAGTAGTGTCCTGGTTTACTGTCAAAGAATTTAATTCTGCCTGTATATCTTTAAACTGCTGTTCAGGCTGCACAGATTCTTAAATTACTACAGCTTCAAAATGTTCTGTGTTCTTAATAACCTCTTTCTCACGTTCTATTACTCTACCTGACAAACTGTTAAAAGTTTTAGCGGTCAATTCCTCATCTCTATTTTGCCTCAGCACACAATTCTTAATAACGCTACCCATCTCATCCAATATCTTTTCCAACTTTCCCCGAAATCTTTTTATACTGTATGGACTCTGATGTCGAATAGGCCAACCCTCTCAGAAATTTTGCCCATACATGCCCTTGTAACTTCTAATTTTGTATGAATAATCCCTTCAACATGTGATTTGCTTTTTTCCACCTCTGCTTTTACACTTGCAATATTTGAACTGAGACTGGAGTTTCCGTGTTCCATTCCTGTAGTCAACGCCCCTGTACCAAATTGCATTCGTATCAAAATTATTATTAGTTGTAACAATGTATTGTCAGAATGCTTACTTCGCTTTCTAATTTTGGACTGTCTGTCCCACTAATACCGTCCCTATCAACACCATAGTACTGAGATTTTGGACTAATTGTTCCACTAACATTAACTGAACCACACATGCTGTGCGATTCTTTATTCGTTGGAAGCTGCATCACTGACGGTAATTCTGCGGTTTCGCACATATTAATACTACCGAATCATGTACTTCACTTATCAGTCATGCTGGCTACTTCTGCAGTACTGCTGCTGTCGAACGTATAGATGCTATCGATGCCGACGAAGATGAACGAAGTTGCCACCAATGACCCGGGACACCCGTTGCTGCCGCCAATGTCGACTGCTGCTGGCCGCTGCAGACACTAACTCAGCATGCCTCTGCGTAGCCTTCTTTCTTGAAGTAGCTTCCCCACATCTAACTTTTGCTACCAATTCTCACACACGCAGATGTTACAGAATGTAATGCTGGGAGACCCTAGACAAACTACCTATCGAGCAACAGACTTGGGACCAGGATCACACAATATTATATAGTGTTAGAAGTACACTTGTAATTCTAAAGGGATTAAATCCATATCCTATATGAGAAAAGGCCAATTGCGACGCTACCTAATGGTTACAGACAGCGTAATTGCTCTTCCTGACAGCATTCTATACGAGCCAACCAGCTTCCTCTGTATCTGTAATTTATGTACACGGCAGAGAATTATATTTAATAATGTTTATACAAGAAAGCCCATCTCAAATAAACAGGAAGTGGTCCTACAATATTCAATTAAAATACGAACAAAAATACCGTTATCAAATCCAGTAACATTACGTTGAGAGCATTGTGAGAATGGCAGAAAACTCCCCAAATTAAATAGTCATCAAAGATATGCGAAAACGAAGTCCATTTCTTAATCACAATACACGAAATATTCAACAGATCCAAACAGTTCTGAGTTCAAAATGATGATTTACAAATTAACACACGTGATACAAAGAATAAAACTCATATTCCGTCTATTCTCAGTTCCGAAATACGAGCGGAAAGAGTCAGAATCCTACTCTGGAGAACATTCAGACCTCTCTAAATATGAGATCCCTTCAAAAGTTAGAGTATTGTTGCTGCTGTTCATCGCCCAGAATCAGTAACTTTAGCTCCGCCCCCGGTAGCTGAGCCGGCCGCGGTGGTCTAGCGGTTCAGGCGCTCAGTCCGGCACCGCGGGATTGCTACGGTCGCAGGTTCGAATCCTGCCTCGGGCATGGATGTGTGTGATGTTCTTAGGTTAGTTAGGTTTAAGTAGTTCTAAGTTCTAGGGGACTGATGACCACAGATGTTAAGTCCCATGGTGCTCAGAGCCATATGAACCGGTAGCTGAGTGGTCAGGGTGACAGAATGTCAATCCTAAGGGCCCGAGGTCGATTCCCGCCTGGGTCGGAGATTTTATCCGCTCAAGGACTGGGTGATGTGTTGTCCTAATCATCATCATTTCATCCCCATCGATGCGCAGGTCGCCGAAGTGGCGTCAAATCGAAAGATCTGCACCAGGTGAACGGTCTGCCCGACGGGAGGCCCTAGCCACACGTTTGAAGTAACTTCAGGAATTAATCATTCACGTTACCAGCATTCAACATATTGTGTCCAGAATCTCTCCCTTGAGCTCTTCATTCGAAAAGTCCCAGTCTCCACTTGACTCCCGTAATGTTCCGCTACTGTCTGCTTTTCCATTGCCTGAAGGCTGTCCCTACGAAAAGTAAATCGTTCTCAAGCTCGACAGACATGATTTGACGCAACCTGAGCACTTCGTGGACTAAACTATCACTTAATTTCAGTATTTCAATAAAGGACTGTCATAATCATTCGGTTCCAATAAGATGATTTACAATAAACGTAAATATAGTTGGATCATAAACAAATAAGTCAGTATTCTCGCGCAAGAGTGCTCACGATAAATGACAACAAACTTCCGTTAAAAATTGTTTAAATAATTATTTACTCCTTCTTAACAGAAGCGTCTTTTGGTATTCTTTCGCGGTGACGCCTGATAACCTATACGATTGACCACTTTTAAATTAGCGCTGTTTATACAGCATTTTCAGTCAACATTTAAATAAAGTTGCTGGCAAAATAGTAAGTTTGACAACAGGTTAGGTATTCATGATGTGGCTCAAATGGCTCTGAGCACTATGGGACTCAACTGCTGTGGCCATAAGTCCCCTAGAACTTAGAACTACTTAAACCTAACTAACCTAAGGACATCACACACATCCATGACCGAGGCAGGATTCGAACCTCCGACCGTAGCAGTCGCGCGGTTCCGGACTGAGCGCCTAGAACCGCTAGATCACCGCGTCCGGCTATTCATGATGTATTCATAAACTGAACTATTGTGGAAAATATGACGTTCTGACAAACTTTTGCGTATTAAAAAAGGATATAAAAGACGTCACAAGTAAAGAAATAAGACAAATATAAAATACATACAGATACGAAGTTTTCAGAGGTGATAGGTATAGTGCAATACTATCACCTGAGATATCGTATACTGAAATCGACGGAAGCATTTAAAAATTGTTAATTCAGAGGTTGATTGTGAAAATTTCAGTTACTGTGCAGTATTACCTTCGGTACTTTTAAAGATATTGAAAATACTGTGTGTCGTTGCATGTACCTCATTCTTCTAAGGACGCACATATATTGATGTTTGCTTTAATATTTCACTGTAAATTATCATAATTTCTCAAAGAGCTCTAAGAAGCTATTTTTCAGCTTGTTTGACGTTCCGTCAATTTTGGAGCAGTGCCTCCTGCATAAAGCCCAAGTGAAGAACGGCCATCCAAATTCCCATCTTTGGGATATACCCATGTTGTAGATAAAACAAAAGAAAAGAAAAATGTGAAAAGATGGAAAACGAAAATTGTCAGATGTACGACCTGTTTTAAAACAACAGGTGACAGGTCTATAATTTGGCAATAAATAAATAAACCCATTTCCGGCGACGCTGCTCGTCTCCGCATCTGGCTGGTGTGTACCGGTACAGTGGGCATTCCAGCTGCAGAATAATTTTTAGAATTTGTCTCCTGAAGCCTTTTATCAAACAAAAACTGTTTAGAAAAAATCAGATATAATGGGATAATAAGATAATGTCTCCTGTGAGATGTTCATTTATAGGGAATTTTCCTATTTTCCTTCTTCCTGTACCGTGTATTAACAAGATGTCTGTTAGGGCTGATAATTATGAATTTGTGAAATAGAGATTTCGTGTTCTCAATTTCTGTAGTCTTTTTTTAAGTGTTTGCGTCCTGTTTTTTCTTAACAGAGGAGGAAAGGCACTGAGTTCAGATTTTTGAGACTGGTCAGTAATTTTCAGCAGATGGACCAGGAAATTACTCTGCCATGTGTAGGCTGCAGTTGATACCACAACATAAACGGCTGCATTTGGAGTGGTGCCGTGACTGAGAAATATCGACTGCTGGTGAATAGCAGCGCACAGTGTTCAGAGATGTATCAGGATTCTTCATTACCACCGATTACAATCGTTAGCGTGAATGTTGGTGACCTGAGGAGATTATCCATTTCTCCAACGTTTTGGAGAGGCGCAACAGTGTTACTCTAGCGTCATAGTGTGTCTCCAACGTCATCGGGTGTGGCTTTGGGTCAAAGTGATAGTGACTGAGGGAACAACAGTACATCATGGACATCCTATGTCCTCATGTGATACCTCTAGTGTAACAGCATTATGGTGCCATTTTTCAACAACATAATACTTGTCCAGTCATGGCACGTGTCTCTATCAACTGTCTGCGTGATGTTGCGGTAATCCCATAGTTATCAAGATCCCCAGATCTGTCTCTGATAGAATATGTGTGGGCCCAACTCGGATGCTAGCTACATCCCAGTGATATAGTATCCAGGTATCAAGGACAAGTTACAACAGTTGTGGACCATCTTCCCTCAGGAGAGGACACAACTGATTTGTGAAGACCTTCCCAACTAGAGCAGTCTAGGTATCCAAACCAGACGGGGTGCAATGCCATACTGATATGTGGGATCAGTGTGCGAAGTTCTTTGTAAATTTGAGTCGTCTTTGCAACCACTACTTTAACATCACATACCCTCCAACCCTTTAAATTCCATTTGATCACCTCCTCATCTCCTTGGTGCTGCACCCTTTTGTCAGGTAGTGTACTCTCTGACTTCAGAGACTTGCTACATAGTGTTGATCGCCAGGCTTATAAGTCAGTGGGTTGAAGGACAGTTTTTGGTTGGCCGGTGTCAGGGTTTTAAGACCACCCTTCCCTCTTAAAGTCATCTCTCAACTTTACCCCCTGAATGTTGCCCGATACCCTCAAAATTCCTCTGCTCTCCCCCCCCTTCAACCCCCTCGTCATTGTGTGTTCAGGTGCGTTTTAAACAGCTTAGATACGCTGCAGGTGCTCCACCATAAATAATTTGGAACAGCATTCCCTTTTATTATTATTATTATTGTTTGTTTAAACATTTACCCAGGAGCAGGCGGCGACGTGAGTGGTGAAGCAGGCAGCGCCTGGCGTGGCTGCACGGCGTATGCAAAGGCAGGCAGCATCCAATTGATTGAGGTACAATACTGCTCTGTTCATAGCAACCGCTGGCTGAGGCCGTCGTGAGAGTAGGGATAGCAGGATTGCCTTTATCCTGTACCTGCACAGGATTTGGCATTGTTAATGTTAGGGAGTGGCCGGATGCCCTTCCTATCGCCATCCTTTACTGCCAAGGATGGAATTTTATACACAAGCTTACAAGCTTTTACCTAAAGTGTAGATATTACAGAGCACTGTCCCACACCATTTTCTGATGAGCTACAGTCTTACAAATGTATGTATGAGCTATCGGTTAGCTAATAAAATCTTTGGCAAAGACAAAATGCTGTTGTTAATGACTAGCCTGAAGTTGCTGCTGCAAGTTTCTCCACGCTGCATCAAATGCATCTATAAGCATATATTCTAAATCTAAGGTGGACCTGTCACATGAGCTTTCAATTAATAATACATCTACCGCTATCAGTACCTCATTACTGACAGAGCTATAATTCACTCGAAACATTTTTAACGACCTAATCGTGCCAGTTAAGTAAAATCCATTCATTCTTAAAGTGATTGTGATACTGGTTTGGATTCAAGGCACGGTTTTCTTCTTCGTAAGTAAGGGCATGGATTCAGGGAAATATATTATTTCGTTTATTCATTTTATATTACATGCTAAAGTTTCTTTATGCACAGTCTACATTCGTATATATTTACACACAACACTTACATACATTACGAGATAATATAGGTATCCAGTATATAGTACAATTAAAGACATTTCAGGAAGATATGTTGTCTAGATGCATACTGTTTCTCTCTGTTAATCACGTGTGGGGTGAGTTACAACTGAAACTAACACTATTATTGTGAAGGACATCAGCGGGGAAAAAAAAATTAACGCAAACAGTGTGCATGTGCATGTGTGTGTGTGTGTGTGTGTGTGTGTGTGTGTGTGTGTGTGTGTGTGCGTGTGTGGCTTTAGACACGTTATGCACTCTGATTTTCAATAAATATTTTTCATTTATATTATTAATATAAATCAGCTATATACACGTCTACACACACACACACACACACACACGCGCGCGCGCGCGCACACACACACACACACACATCACTATAATAACTGAGCCATCCTAATCCAGATAAATTACACACACATTTTATATTGCATACGTTCACACCCCCTTTCTCTCCTTCCCTCTCTCTCTCTCTCTTTCTCTCTCTCTGTCTCTCTCTCTGTCTTTCACTGCAGTGAATAGTGTGAGCACAGAAGGGTTTTAATTCCGCTACCACAGATGATTCGTTTACCATTTCACATTGTTCATTAATTTTTAAGTATCCATGTCAAACGCACATGACACAGAGTATCTGTTGCTGCTGATTAAATCAATGCATTCCTTCATCCAGTGGCTCTAGTTGAATAGGATAACGTGGGTGACCTAATTCGGTTTCATATCCAAATCGAGCGATTGATGGAGATTCCTGGCATCTCTCAAATATGACACTTAATAGATTTTTCATACTTTGAACGTCCTAAATTATAGTTGGAGGACTGATGATATCATAAATCTCAGCGACTTCCTCTGGAAGCACTTAAATCTCAGAAACCAATCATTTAGCAGGATTTTCCCCATTATTACGTTTAAAATGATTACACCTAGAATCATTTGAACATAGAACCAGCTACACTGCATCAATGGTGCATGTCGTTTTGTGAGGGTTGTATGAAGGCCACCAGTGGAACTAGAAGTTCTGCTTACAATACTAAAGATACTCGCTGCCTGAGTGAACATTTCTTAAACTTTGAGAACACTTCCCACCAGGCATCTCTATGTGCACCATAACCTGGGGAGAGCATTCCGTCTTGTGTTCATTTGCACAGAAGTCATTCAGGCTACTAGAATAAGTATGTAATGTGTGACTGTATGAAATCAACTGGGAGGAATTGAGGCAGGATATGTTTTTGATCCAGTAGTAATGTTGTTCAGCGGTAAAAGACGTAAGCAACAAATTAGCATGTTTCTCACGTTCACCTGTGAATGAGGGGTTAGTGGAGGGCCTGACAACCTTATGGCTGATGTTCTTCTTCTTCTGCACATCATACTTTTCTTTCATTTTTTGGCCATATACGTGAATGCATATGCCGGCATTCTGAATCTCAGAGTTTGCAGAGTCCTGAAATTTCGTGGGCAAATCAATACCAGTATCTTTATAGTACCCACAAATGTCAAATATATTGTATTTACGTAAAATAATGAGCAACTCCCTTCAGTCACAATCGTGAATTTCTTTCAATTCACGATGCATTTCGAGACCTGGTGGCTCATCTTCCAGTGCTTTGTCAGTTTTTTTCGGAGTTTGGTTAATTCTGGTCCTGATAAGATTACAAGAGTATATTTCAGTTTGGCACATTGTGAAAATAAATTCACAAAACTAAGAGAAATCAAAAAATAATTGACTGTTTCCAGTACTGGATACGTGGATTTGAAGCACTCTACGAGTAAACATGTTTATGTGTATAAACGCACTATCCATTGTACAGCAAATTTGTAAATAAAAGTTAAAACAAAAAGAATATCAAGTGTATCTTTACAAGCATTCCCTAGTTAGGTACAGCATCACAAAAAATTGCTAACTTATTTAGAAACAATAATATTAAAATATCTTTCTTGATGAACAACAAACTTGGAACCACTTAGTTCACATAGTAAATACAAACACTCAAATAAAAGAACACAGTGGAACAAAGTAACATTTGCCCTGCGTTTCACATAGGCAAAACAAGAAAAGCTTTCCATATACGCTTCAAAGAACTCACGGATGCTTTCTGACTTAACCACTGTGCCTTTAACAGATACAGACTAAGTGACATCCACAAAAGCCGAACTGTCTTTATAGAAACCATGGTAAAAGCTTGATCTAGTAGAATAATTAGAAATATTGTTAAAAATGCTCTTCTGAAAATATACTGAGTCAACAAATGGAGTTTAGCAGTCACAGTTTTTTCAGTAATTTTAAAAGTTTATATGTTCCTAAAGAAACTATTTTCTAATAGTGCAACCATTTTATAACATACAACCACTTTCGACATACACACCAATACTTTATTCAAAGTATTATCTCTTTGTAATAAATTATGTAATAACTTTCACGTTCTTTGAAATAATAATACCTACAGATTTATAGAAATGCAGCATCTTTCAGTTTAAAATTGGTTAACTTATTTTAACTTTTATTTGCAAATGTGCTGTAATATGGAAAGTGTGTGTATGTACATAAAGGTGTTTGCTCGTACTGTGCTTCAAAATAATAATGTCACGATTGAGACATTATTTCACGAAAGTAATACAGTCACAGAAGAAACATTGAAAACAATGGATAAAAGTATGTCGTATTTACTTGTACGCTCTGCATTTTCCTCAAAAATTTTCTCGCAAAACAGAAGAAACCAAGTAAACATACAATTTTAATTTCTCACATTAACAATGACTCTTTCATCAGCTACATCTCACGGAAGAGGGATACAGGAAGAAAAGGGATCAAAGTTATATCTGCCGTTCCTCAACCACAGATCTCTGTTTAGGGCTTTCCCCGAGTCTTGTTCTTAAAAAACGAAGGATCGGGTCTGTACCTTCTGTTTTATAAAACTTTCATACCACTCAGGAAACGAAATACCTGTTAATATCGCATCAACTTTCTCCCATAAATGTAAGAGCTTTGTGATAACGTGACGGTCGGAGTGGCCGTGTGGTTCAAGGCGCAACAGTCTGCATCCGAGCGACCGCTACGGTCGCAGGTTCGAATCCTGCCTCGGGCATGGATGTGTGTGTTGTCCTTAGGTTGATTAGGTTTAATTAGTTCTAAGTTCTACGCGACTGACGACCTCAGAAGCTAAGTCGCCTAGTGCTCAGAGTGATTTGAACCTTTTTTTTGTGATAACGTCACCACTCGTTGTGATGGCAATGTAGCACTGCATTTTATGGCCGGATATTGCAGGTCATCAGCGATCTTGAAAATTTCCCATCCCCACACATATTGACACGCACTGAGAAACAGAACTGGATGCTGATACGCAGCCAAATTCTCAATGTGGGAATGTAAGATCGTATCTTTAAGTGCACACGGTATCACTCTACAAGGTAATTCCGTAGCATCACGTACCTGGCGCTGTTAGGGCTTTCTGAGAAGTGCTGCTGGTCAGTACAGGTGCACTAGCATAAGAAGTAAGTCCGGAGAAGGCGTACACCTCTTCTGTCTCCTCCGATGCACTGAGTACGGGCTCGGGGGCCCATGAAACGCTGCTGCGCGAGGGTTCCAGAGTCCACAACAGCAAGTCAGCATCCAGAATTCCTGAAATAAAAAAGAGGAAAGCACCCTGTAAGCGTAGCTTTTTTGAGGTAGCAACAACGGCAACAGCACATGTGTAGCATATGGACTGATACTTATGAGTATTTTTAATTTTTTTGTGGGTCGTTGATATTGACTCAACAACTCCTGCTGGTATAAGATGTGACTGGCCCCTGCCATCTAGTAAGCGTATTTTGGGTTAAAACACGTATAAAATAAGGTAGTGAGAATGGATGGTTGCCCAGAAGAACATCATCATCATTCATAGAAGTCACAGCATAATTCATCTGTAACACATGGAAAGAATCCTCAAATCATGTAGTCTTGCACATGCACACACACAAACAAGTCCAAAAATGTTTCAGCAACTGCTGCAAAACTAGGAGGTCGTCATAATTTTCAAATTTTAATTTTTGAAGAGGCCACAGCTTCAACGGTTATTGTGAATGATAACATGGTCCAGGTAGTCTGTATTATCTTTTATTATCTATGACACTGGCCAATTTCGACCTTTGTTCGTTTCCAAGTATGTATTGTAAGCTTACAGTTTCACGTTACATTGCATTACCAACGATGTATAATAACGTACAGTGAAGCTGGAAGCTTAAGACATATGCTTCAGATGTCCACAGGTCGAAACTGGCCAATTCCACAGATAATAAAGAAGTAATACAGCCTACCTGGACAATGTTTTCATTCACAAAAGATTGTCATCATATCTTATAACATACGGATAGAATATTCAGATCATGACTATACATAAACTTCATAATATTTCAGATCACGAATATAAAAAAAGGTTATTACTATGCAGTTGACAGTCTCCTCCTCTTTAGCTGCACTGTCCAGTCTCATTAATGTGACCACTTACGAAAAGCCCGAATAACCACCTTTTCCAGTGCAGATCGCTGCAAGACGTGCAGGAAAAGAGTGAGTGACGTTCTGAAAGGTACCGACAGGGATGTGCAGCCATGTGCTTTGCCCAGTTGCGCTAGGTTTCTCGGTTGAGGATCCTTGGCGCGTGCAGTCCTATCGAGGCGGTCCTGCAGATTATCGATTGGGTTTTAATCTAGAGTATCTGGTAGCCAGGGGTTTACCGTAAACTCATCCTGGTGCTCTTAGAACCACGTACGTACACTGTCAGTTGTGTAACACGTTGCGTTGTCCTACTGGTAGATGCAATCGTGCCGTGGAGAAACAAACGGCATGTAGAGGTGGACGTGCTCCCCAAGGATGGATGCATACTTGTGTCAATCCACTGTGCATTCCAGAATTATGAGATCATCCAGAGAATGCCACGAAACCATTTCTCAGCCAAAAATGCTCCCTCCTTCGGCTTGGCGGCCTGCACTCTTCGGACGGTTGCAGGGTCGTACACACCAACGGCCATCTGTCCTGTGGACCATAAAACGTGATGGATCTGAAAAGGCCACCTGTCGCCTCTCGATCGAGTCGAGTTGAGGTATTAGCGCGCAAATTACAGCCTCCATCACCGATGAACAACAGTCATAATGTTTACACGAACCAGGCGCCTACGACAGAGGTCCACGAACAGCAATGTTCGCTGATCAGTCGTGGAGAAGACATTGTTGGTAGCTACATCTACATCTATATCTACATCTACATTTATACTCCGCAAGCCACCCAACGGTGTGTGGCAGAGGGCACTTTACGTGCCACTGTCATTGCCTCCCTTTCCACTTCCAGTCGCGTATGGTTCGAGGGAAGAACGACTGCAGGAAAGCCTCTGTGCGCGCTCGAATCTCTGTAATTTTACATTCATGATTTCCTCGGGAGGTATAAGTAGTAGGAAGCAATATATTCGATACCTCATCCAGAAACGCACCCTCTCGAAACATGGACAGCGAGCTACACCGCGACGCAGAGCGCCTCTCATGCAGAGTCTGCCACTCGAGTTTGCTAAACATCTCCGCAATGCTATCACGCTTACCAAATAACCCTGTGACGAAACGCGCCGCTCTTATTTGGATCTTCTCTATCTCCTCTGTCAACCCGTCCTGGTACGGATCGCACACTGATGAGCAATACCCAAGTATAGGTCGAACGAGTGTTTCGTAAGTCACCTCCTTTGTTGATGGACTACATTTTCTCCCAATGAATCTCAACCTGGTAGCCGCCTTACCAACAATTAATTTTATATGATCATTCCACTTCAGATAGTTCCGCAGGCATACTCCCAGATATTTTACAGAAGTAATTGCTACCAGTGTTTGTTCCGCTATCATATAGTTATACAATAAAGGATCCTTCTTTCTATGTATTCGCAATAAATTACATTTGTTTATGTTAAGGGTCAGTTGCCACTCCCTGCACCAAGTGTCTATCCGCTACAGATCTTCCTGCATTTCGCTGCAATTTTCTAATGCTGCAACTTCTCTGTATACTACAGCAACATCCGCGAAAGACCGCATGGAACTTCCGACACTATCTACTAGGTCATTTATATATATATTGTGAAAAACAATGGTCCCATAACACTTCCGTGTGGGACGCCAGTGGTTCCCTTAACGTCTGTAGACGTCTCATCTGGGGAGTCAGTTGTTGTACACTTGCACGTCAAGTCGCCCAGCCACATCTCCACCGCTGTCATCTATGGCTCGCGGTGCACCACAGTTGCCTCGGCGCCAGTTTCGGATAACGCCATTTTGCCATGCATCGTATACTTCAAGCACAGTTTACAAAATTTGCCGCTTCGGAAATGTTTCTATCTTTGGACCGAATGTCAAAGATCGTCCTCTTTTTGACGTCAGATAAATCGGTCCTCTGCCGCATTACGACAACGACTGCACTGTTTTCCGCATTCCCCCGACACGCTATGTATACCCTCCACTGCTAGTGCTTCCATCTGCCGTCTGTGAATAGTTATTGCACGTTGATGTCGAACATGGGCGACGGTGACATTAATGTGAGTGGAGTACCTAAGGGAATTTATTCCGAGAGACCATTCTGCCACAGCAGGGCTCTGGTGGTGGGGGCGCCTGCTAGCCCTACCCCAGCCGGCGGCAGGCACGAGCGGCGCGCTGCAGCACGCCACCTCTGTCGATCGGAGGCTCCCGGCCCGTGCATTCGCTGCGCACGTATGGCGGACACGGCTTGCTTCAGTATAACTGTTTACATAAAAAACTGTAATAGAGCATGCAGCTCCAAATTGTCTACCGAGCAGCAGCAGCAGTGCTTCTAAATTGTTCTAAGGCACCTGATCACACACCGAGAGCAGTGGGTAAATCAAGGAGTGGAATGGGGAGGGGGAATGGGTTTTCTGGAAATTGGTGAAGGAGGGAAGGGGAATGGGGTGATGTTGATGGGGAGATGGTGGTAAGTACCTATGATACCAAACTGCTGAGGTCATCGGACCCTAGACTTACACAATGCTTAACCTAACTTCACACACACACACACACACACACACACACACACACACACACACACATGCCCCGAGGGAGGACTCGAACCTCCAAGAGGACGAGCCTCACGAACCGTGACAAGACGCAGCAGACAGCGCGGCTACCCCGCTCGATGGACGGGGAGACCTTCAGGGGGATGCAGAAATGGTGACCTTTAAACCGTGGTGACAGTGACGTACTCGGTATCTGACTTAAGTCCCGCTGCTTGATGGACATGTTTCCCTTAACGGAATGACGTAACATAATTCATTGAAAGTAGTGCCCTTTGGCGGCTATAACCTTTTACCACTTATCAGGTAACAAATGGATTCTACGATTAAAAAAACTGGTTCTTTAGAGGGGATACACTCATGGAGCCAGTTAAGAGAAGTGCAGTGTTTTTCAGAATGACCATGCTGCCTGGACCGAAAAAAAATGGTGATGCGAACGGGCGAAGTCTGGTGAATATGGCGTGGGGAGGGGGTGAAGGACGGAGGGGGGTAAGACATCCCATCGAAATTCATTCAAGATTTCCTTCTCTCGATTTTGAAAATGTGGTTTTTCATTGTCAAGCATCATAATGGCATTTTCATAGCTCTGAGCATACTGCAGGCGTTATCTTTATGTTTGCGATTGAAACTGAGTAATTGTGCTTCGTAACCTTCAGCATTTGACGTGATTGCAGCTGCTCTTGGTACGTCACACCGATCAGAACGTATTTTGTCAACCACTCCTTTGAATCGTCGAAACCAATCTCTGCACGTTGTTTCCGACAAAGCAGGTTCTCTGTACGTTTCCTCTAGCAAATGATGTCTTTCTCTTGTGGTTGGCAGGAGAGCCAACACCGTATTACTAAAAGGAGGCCGAAATGCACGCGTCCAAGCTCACGCAGGCTGGCGTGATGTCTGGAACATGACAAGGGAATTAGAATTGAGAAAAACGGAAGTAGCTGGTGGAATACTTAACCTTAATCCATTAGTGAAAAACTTCGCTTTTTACGGTACATGATTCACAATATCAATAGTACGGATACTAGCGCCTTGCTAGGTCGTAGCAAATAACGTAGCTGAAGGCTATGCTAACTATCGTCTCGGCAAATGAGAGCGTAGAAGTCAGTGAACCATCGCTAGCAAAGTCGGCTGTACAACTGGGGCGAGTGCTAGGAAGTCTCTCTAGACCTGCCGCGTGGCGGCTCGGTCTTCAATCACTGATAGTGGCGACACGCGGGTCCGACGAATACTACCGGACCGCGGCCGATTTAAAGGCTACCACCTAGCAAGTGTGGTGTCTGGCGGTGACACCACACTTTCCACAACAAATTACTTAATATGAAAGCAGAAAAGTAACCCTCCCCGAAAATGCTGTTTTCTCGGTGCAAAACCCGACATGTTCAAGGCACTGAAGAGGTTTGTTCTTTCCACTCCACTCCAAAATCACACACATATGTGACAGTTTCATATTTATTCTGTTAAAGAGGATCTTCGTGACGCTACCGCTATGCTGCCCTATTACAATTACTGCTTCATTTCGCCAACAGCAATAATTAATTCGAGGTCTTAATAGATAAACCCAGAACTGTTCTTGGACCTGGTAGCTTACACTACTATTGCTTACCAATGAATCAGCTTTTCAATAATAATCTTCAAGCTGGGAGGACTTTTGTAAACCCAGTCAAGAATTGCTGTTAGGGCTGGTTGTGCCTCAACGTTTTATGCCAATTTGGAAGAAGATCGCTACATTGGCCCTGAATTTTTAGAATTGACAGGTTGAGCTTAATCAGAGCGTATTAAAATATATACGAAGTATGGCACACAACTTCGGGATGAAAATCTGTCTACGAAGAAATTCCAGAACCAACAGAAAATGAAGGTAACAGGAGTCACAATGCAATGAGTGCGGAATTCACTGTGTCTTTATATGGGCGCAATACGATTTCCAGGAACAGATTTTTTTTTGTATGGGGAGAAATTTTGGGATCGGTCCTTTTTCTTATCATTTACCTCCATCTTTTCAACACGACACCATCGATAATAAATACTGCGTACCTACGATATATGATAGTTGTCTACGCGTCAATGTGTACGTGTCGATAGCCGATTTTTACGGTTTCGCCAAGCATGTTTATTCCTGTCTTGGATCAGCACCCTCCTTTGGTCATCTAAGTTCGGTGCTATACAATAGAGCGGAGACATGAACACAATTAATTTCTGAACTAACGTTAAAATTGTCTTCCAGCTAGCGGTGGTTGTACAATCGGCCCAAGTGTAACAAAGAAGTCGTTATTTATTTCAGAAAAGAACAGCCGTTTACTGCGCTATACAGTAACAGTTAGGTGCGAGGTCACTCTCTTGGCTGTTTGTTCGTCGAAGACTTCACACTCTTTCTTCTGAATGAGTCTACAACATGTGGGATAGAACTATGTACAGTCCTGAATGCAACCGAACAAATCAACTATGGTGCGGAATTTCTGATCTGCTGCGAAATTCTTTGTGTTTTCAAAACAATATAATAAAGGTACCCAATGTGGGTGTAGAACATATTATAAGGCAAATCATAACTTCTCTAAAACAATAGTGAATGGATTTCTCTTTGTACCAGGTCAGTGTAGGGTCCTGGGAAATAGTCCAGTCTATATACCAGTCAGAGAAACCTTCGAGGTTATACAGTAGTATACCGCAATGTGCCACTCCCCTGCAGACTGTCATCTCGCTGTGGCGGCGGAGCGCCGAGCCATAGAAGTGTGGGAGGACTGCATGATATTGAGAGACAATAAGTAGTCGTGAGTTAAGCCAGTCGTCTGACAATGGCCCACCGTATACCGATCACTCCTCCAGGACGAAGTTAACCTGACACAGCACCAAAATTGTTCCCAGTCCTACCATAGACGGCTTCATTACCCAGACGAGAACACTAGTCTCTGGTTTTTGTTGTGTACGTACCACTGAGTGTCAAATTTTAACACAGAGAATTTTATATTTGGACTGCAGTGCTGAAGAAAATATAACTCGAGACCTATATTTCAAAAGACGCCTAGAAAGAATGGCTTTTTTTTTAAATTTGTGTGTCGCCCAGGGTCCGTCAAATCTAGATTTTATAGTATTGCTATAGATTTACCACATCATTTATAAGTTCAGTGATCATCCAGAAATATTATTTTACGTCTTTCTCTCTCGAATTTCGCATTTTATCTTGTAGTAATATTAAAAAGAGAGATTAAATGTTTTACTCTGTCTTCATTTCTATCACACACTCTTTCCCTGTCTCTGTTTCACTTTCTCCCTCTCTCTCTCTCCGTCTGTGTGTGTGCGTGCGTGTGTGTGTGTGTGTGTGTGTGTGTGTGTGTGTGTGTGCGTGTGTGTGTGTGTGTGTGTGTCAGAAATTTCAGTTTCATCATCTTATAACGAACGTTTCATTGGAAGACAGATCCCAAAGCCCTTTCTGTAACGCCTAATGAACAGAGCTATGTCTTTCATATTAATTCTATATGAGAAAACAATGAAGAAGTCGTAGTGACATGTGTAGCACAAAATATAACATAACACTTGTTTCAGTTTGCAATACGCATGTAAAGAGAAATTACGTCGTGTAAAATTCGGCACACATAACTCTCTCCTGTATTTGCTGGACACACAAACGCCCCACACGGTGCATGCAGGTCTCTGATCTACTCCCTCTTCACTGCCTGGAGGAAGAAACGTTCCACCCACCAACAGCAGAGGCGTATTGCACTGTCACATATCTTTCGTAAAAGTTAGAACAATGCTGCAGTTGTTATGAAATATACAGTATAAAAGCACCCCAGTATATTAATAAAGAGCTTTTTGTAAAAAAAAACTGTAGATAGCTTGTGCTACAGTGTAACACGAGCCTATGAGGAGCCTTAGAGGTCCTTTCATAGCATCATGTATCGCTTACACGTGTACCCTCGTTTCTTAAGATCTGTAGAAGAACTGGCAACAGGTGCATAGATGAAAACACTAGAAATATAACAGCCCCTTACGAGTTTTTGAAGCCATTAACTTCTGAATATAAGGGAAATAATTAGAAATTAATAATTCAGATATAAAGGAGGGCAAAACCAAAATCTATCTGGCAGTGAACACTTGTTCTTCTCTTTCCCTTGCCTTCATCACACATCGCTGAAGTTCGGCATGGTTATTAACAGATTTGACGTAGTGGGCTGAACGGGTGGCTGGAAACTCTTCCTGCCACCACACCGCCCCCCCCCCCCACCCCCACCCCTTCTCGGACGGAATATGTGTACTCCAACTGTTTGTATGTTATATTAGCCACGTGAAATGGTTGTGATTCGTTAAACTGAGGCGAGACTTGGATACCAGGGCGGTATTCACCAAGTGGGCTGTGGAAACCGCCTAAAAACCACATCCCGCTTGGCCAGCACAATGAGCCTCGCCGTTAAGAAGTCGAGGAGATTCGATTCGGGCACGGCGGACCTCCCCGACCCAAAAGCAGCGCTTCAGTAAGAACGGTTACCCGTGCAGGTGCGATTCGTCAGTGTACTAATTTTAGGAACGCGATGCATTTCGATGACAGACGTGTCCAACAGCTTTTCGGCAGTCAGTCATTGACTGACGATGAAAGTGCTGCATATTCAAATGCTCGAGTCTCTTCGTAAATGTCACACTGCTTAAAAATTTTATGCAAGCCTTAAATGTGATTGCTTTAGTATGTAATTCTGTCTACTTTGCTATTCCTGAAGCTGAAAATACAAACATCTTCAGCCTTATATCGCTATTCGCTCCAGACACGCCAGCTACGTAACTAATAATAGGAAGTGTTACACCACGAACTTATTATCCGAACTGATACCCCATTATTTAAATGCACGTGGTTACGCTGTTTAGAAGTTCATTTTAATCCGAGCTTATTTTCAGTATATGCAATACTGGAAAAAGCCATTTCCACAGATGAAGAATGGTGTGGATACACGATGTCTGAGGTGTATCTCAGGTTACTGGGACTTTTCAAATAAATATTCCAACGTAGCACTCGCAGAAGACGTGAGCAACCAGTTTACTGCCAACTTTGAAACTTTAAGAAGGTTGAGTCACTGGAATGACGGACATGGGAGCATCTTACCAACAGATGTTACAGACTTGGATTTAGTGCAGTGACTGCAGAATGTCTGGCGATTAGAGTTGCAAAAGTACCGCCAACTTTGAAACTTTAAGAAGGTTGAGTCACTGGAATGACGGACATGGGAGCATCTTACCAACAGATGTTACAGACTTGGATTTAGTGCAGTGACTGCAGAATGTCTGGCGATTAGAGTTGCAAAAGTACCGTATGCTATTATACACTATCGTAAGCAAGTGTAGACTATAGTAGTTTTCCTAATACCGTTCGTCAATTAAGATAGTAAACGCGTTACCAGTACTTTATGCGTGTTGCATACCTACGTGGCTTTACTTCATTTCTATCGCTTTGTCTGTGTATGCGATCAGTGTCTTACTTGATTCTCCTAGAAACCGAAAGCGGTGAATCGTCTAGATATTAAGAGAGGATATATAAAGGGCGGTTTAACGTACAGAACAGTTTTGTTCTACATAGTTTACCTCCAGTTTGTTACTAAATGGTTCAAATGGCTCTGAGCACTATGCGACTTACCTTCTGATGTCATCAGTCGCCTAGAACATAAAACTACTTAAATCTAACTAACCTAAGGACATCACACACATCCATGCCCCAGGCAGTATTCGAACCTGCGACCGTAGCAGTCTTTCACAGAAGGGATTCGTAGCCAGCGACCCGTAGTCTTAGCCAATCAACAGACTGTAATAATACATAGAAAGAGTAGTTTCGAGCTAATATACACTTTTTTAAATGTAACATTGCCTATTGACATTAACTAACTGAAATTAGGGCACATTAGAATGTCAGTGGTATTTGTTGCAGTATTCTAGCGTGACTCGTTTACGAGTATTTTGTAAAGTTCCTGCACCGACCCTTATACAATATCAGTAGTAGCACACACTAAAGAACAACACAATTACATAGCCTAGTTATGTGGATTCTGACCAGTAAGAAGACCATTCTCCATCACACGTTGTGTTCAAAATGACCACCGGCAGAGGCAGTATGAGCTTCCAGTCTGGCACGGAATGACAGCTGCAGAGATGCTGGCATTTCAGCGGAGATGTCCGAGCAGGCTGCAGTAACACGTCGTTGCATATCAGTGGCATATATTTGTAGACAACGTCTTTCAGCTTTCCCACAGAAAAAGTCTACAGCCGTCAAATCCGGGGAACGGCCCGGTTAACGTACAGTCCTCAGCATCCAGTCCATCGATTTGGAAACAATTCGTGAAGATATACTGTAGTACTTCGTGTACCAGGCAGGGACAACCATAATGTTAGTACAACTGGATTCTCCTAGTCTTCGGAGGAACGTCTTCTTGTATTGGTGGAAGATGGTTTGTTAGGAGGCTGCGATACTCGTGCGCGTTCAGTGTTCAGTCTATAAAAAACGGGCCTATGAGTTGATGGTTCACTATACCACACCACGTTTACACTCCATACACTCCATGGACGCTGACGATCCACCTGACGAACCCAACAAGAACTGTCAACAGATCAATAGTGCATGTTTCGGAGGTTTACCTGATCATGACTGGTAAATCTGGCTTTATCACTGAACATGATTCATCTTGAGTATCCTGTCTTAACGCCCATGTACAGACGTTAACACGATTCTCATAATCGTTTCCATGCAGCTCTTGATGGAGAGAGGTGCGATAGGGATGGAACTTATGTCGATGGAGAATGCGTAGCACAGTTGCCTGAGTCATGTCACTTTCTCGTGCGATTGGGCGGGATCTAACGTGCGGAGCACCTAAAACAGCTGCAAGAACATTGAGTTCCACTTCCTCTGTCTTCACTTGCTGCCTTCAGTTAAGTTGTCTAGGTGTTGCACTACCACTTTCACGTAACTGCTTAAAGAGGTTGATAAATAATTAGCGTGTTGGTTGACGTCTTTTGAGTTATCTTGCCGCATACGCCGTATAAGAACGAACTGCATTTTTCCTACGCTCTTCATTCACCGTGAGGATGTCGGCTTTTTCTGCATTGGTAAACCCTATCGACCGGTCATGAGCTGCTACTTGGACTGTCACACACGAACTGTTTAGCAAGTCGAAGTCTACTCAAGGAACACACAAGGACGCTGTAAGCAAACATGACAACATCGTACCTAGCAACTACACAGCTGAATGGCACAAACAAGTGTAGGTTTGGGAATTTTTCAAAATATAATATCTCGTAAACGACTCACACTGGAATCCTGCAACAGACACAAATGGCCGGCTGCTGTGGCCGAGCGGCTCTAGGCGTTTCAGTCCGGAACCACGCGGCTGCTACGGTCGCATATTCGAATCCTGCCTCGGCCATGGATGTGTGTGATGTCCTTAGGTTAGTTAGGTTTAAGTAGTTCTAAGTCTAGGGGTCTGATGACCTCACATGTTAAGTCCCATAGTGCTTAGAGCCATTTTAACACACAGCAGTGACGTTCTAATTTCTCCTCCTTCCAGTCTTGTAACGTCTATAGCCATCGTTCCATTTAAAATTGTGCATTTTTGCTCAAAAAATTCACTTTCTAAGTAATGTTACAATCTGTTTAATGGGTAGCAATACGAGCCGGTGACTACCAATCCAATCTGTGAAAACCTCACATCAACAGCACTTTCCATTTCCGCAAAATCTGTAGTACAAGTTTTAAATTAGTCGCCCTGTATATAACATTATTAACAGTGGCTGCAGTTTGGTCCCTTAGGTATTCACACACATTTGAACATTTGAACAGTGGCTGCTTGCTGTTTTCTTCTTTGCAAGAATCAGCTTGTAAAAACTTTCTTATTAACGCTTAGAACCAGTCAGTTTCCTGATATGGTTCTTAGAAAGTACTAAAGAAAATATTTATTTTCTTATTTGTCTCATTATTTTTTGCGGTGATGCAATCGGTGGCATAGCTCTGTGCTATCAGTATACATTTTCGTTTTTTATTCAAATCAGTGAAACAGAGATATATCGGTTTTTTATTCTCTTGACAAGTGTCAGATCGGTTTCTGATGTTGGTACAAAACAGTCATACAGTATTTTTTAATGGAACACACCACCATTTGACAGTTTTATTGCTTATCTAAGTATAACCCAGGTTTCGGTTTTTATGACATTTTAAAGTATTTGAGTTTATATCTTTAACATATGTTGCAGGACAGTTAACATGTTGTCAAGCTGAAAGCTGGCCATAAATTAAGAAAAATATTGGCTCTCTACGAAGTGCTGGATGTAAAATCACCATCTTGTAACAGATCAGTAAACTATCGTGGGAACACGTCCTATTTATTAAAAAAAAGGCTTCCCCGTTTTGTTTTTCGTGTTTGTGTATGTGTGTGTGTGTGTGTGTGTGTGTGTGTGTGTGTGTGTGTGTGTGTGTATGGAGTGAGTAAAGACTTACCACCGTAAGTGGTCTCTGCTCCAACGCAAGCCTGTTTTTACTAAATAATGCTTGAAAATGGCATAAAAGACTGAGACTCGGTTTGTACTTACATAAACAATAAAACAGTGAAATAGCGGTGTGTTTCTTTAAAAAGTTTCAGATCTGGCACGTAGAACGTTTTCCATTTCCATTCTTCAGTTGACGAAGTCGCAGGGGCATCAGTGGTCGGCTCCTGAGGAGCCCCCAATGTCCGCTCTGATACAGTTGTGCTGGCACCAGCATCGTAGTCTGTAGTCAGATATGCCATAGAACGTAGCTTATACTGCATTACAGAGCGGGTAAGCCTCTCCTTCCTCAGCGTTCTGTTGTGGCACATAGACGTCCACAGATTGCCACCTACTCGTGGTTTCACCGACCTGCATCTATTTTCCGTAGATGATCATGACAGTGTCATCTGAACAGCCGACCATTTTCATCGTTTCCGAGATTCTGATCCCCGGGCGCCAAGGCATATCATTCTGCCTTTTGTCAGAGTGACTTATGTAAGCGGTTTCCCCTGTCGTAGCGGCCCCTTATCAATTAGAGTGCCTGCACAACAGAAAAGAAAGGTGGGCTGCCGAATTCCCTTCAAGAGCTCATATCAAAACATCGCCAGTGGATGCAAACATAAACAGACTTTCCGCATAAACACGGCACTACTTCGTGAAAAGCCATGTAACAGAGATCCACGAACTGGAACCAATGTGACTAACTCTAGCACTCCTCAGAATCGGTATTACAAGCACGCCAGCAGAGTCACACCGGCAGTGTGTTCCTACAGCTAGGACAGCTCCGGCCAATACCTACACCGGCTCTAGCCCCGTAGACACTCGCCGTAGTCTTCAGTAGAAAATTGTACCTTGTTGGGTGCAACGCCACTTTGTAATTGTGTAGCATAGTATTTTGGTTATTGTGTGTTGCTTGTTGTTCTTGCGTTTCGAAATTAGTGCACACCAAGAAGGCGTTTTAGTTCAACAAAGTGTGTTTAGACTTGATCGTTAGTTCAAAAAATGGTTCAAATGGCTCTGAGCACTATGGGACTCAACATCTTAGGTCATAAGTCCCCTAGAACGTAGAACTACTTAAACCTAACTAACCTTAGGACATCACACACACCCATGCCCGAGGCAGGATTCGAACCTGCGACCGTAGCAGCCCAGCGGTTCCGCACTGCAGCGCCAGAACGGCACGGCCACCGCGGCCGGCTTGATCGTTAGTTCTTTCCTGTTGACTGCAGGACACTACACTCCTATTTGTGGCATTTATTGTCCCTAGAATGATTCCCCATTTGTGTGTGCGTGGTTCAAAATGGTTCAAATGGCTCTGAGCACTATGGGACTTAACATCTGTGGTCATCAGTCCCCTAGAACTTAGAACTACTGAAACCTAACTAACCTAAGGACATCACACACATCCACGCCCGAGGCAGGATTCGAACGCGCGGTTCCGGACTGAGCGCCTTAACCGCGAGACCACCGCGGCCGGCTGTGTGTGTGTGTGTGTGTGTGTGTGTGTGTGTGTGTGTAAGTGAAGACTTACTACCGTAAGCGGTCTCTGCTTCTGCAGTGAAAGACAAAAGAAAATTTTATCTTTGTTGCAGCACATTCTGAGCGGAATGAGCACTCAGTGGATCCTTCCCACTTCTGGATTCGTAAATATAAATTAACAGGACACTGGCATTACAAGGTAAAGATAATTAAAGGAAAGGAAGGTGAGTGGTACTCTGGACAAACGTAATATGTCCCATGAAGAATGCAAAATCGTCGTTTGGCTGAGGCTGGTGATATTCAGGATTCACTGATTACTAGTAGATCTACCGTCGGCTCTGAGAGATAAAGGTTGTCATTGTTCTTGCAGACACTGCTGTGTTGAATGGACTAACTGTGAATGGACATCGGAAAATTGGTAGACATCCTTAGACGACGGCCTGATGACAGTTGTGTGTACTGGCAGGAGTACATTGTTGGTAGCATGAAGCAAGTCTTGGTAGACCGGGCACATGAGGCATGGTGGTCCTGTTCACAATTATGGCATTTTGCCTTCTCCTTCCTTGGTAGTATGCCTTCCCGAAAATGACGGTATCCTTCACACCTCACACACCATGGTGGAAGGTGACAGTAATTGGCCATATACTCAAAGAGCTGGCAGCGTTTACAATGAGGAGGAGCTCATTCGATATATATAGTCTTATATACAAACCCTAGTTTCAAGTACATCTTGATGATTGTACACAAATCAAAAAAAGTTACCGTCACTCCTGAAGATAGTCGTTGACTATGGGTATTGTATCACAGACACAGTGCC
Source organism: Schistocerca gregaria (assembly GCF_023897955.1). NCBI lineage: Eukaryota > Metazoa > Arthropoda > Insecta > Orthoptera > Acrididae > Schistocerca > Schistocerca gregaria. The sequence continues at coordinate 26,942,674 of NC_064931.1, read as the reverse complement.
TTTTACTGTTCACAGATGTCACTAAACCCGACCAAAGATCTAAGCAACTATGCATGAGCAGCGCCTATTAGACGGAGGGGATCCGACAGCCGATCAGTTCCAGTCATTCCATCAGGTAGGAGGTACATGGCAGTTGTCTGTAGTTCAACATGCCTAAACGGTCAATATCGCGGTTCGATCGCGTACGCATTGTCACTTCGTAGCCGGGAAGGGCTCTCAACAAGGGAAGTGTCCAAGCGTCTCGAAGTGAACCAAAGCAATGTTGTTCGGACGCGGAGGAGATACAGAGAGACAGGGGCTGTCGATGACATGCCTCGATGAGGCCGCCCAAGGGCTAGCACTGCAGTGAATGACCGAGACCTACGGTTTATGGCTGGGGGGAACCCTGACAGCTACGCCACTATGTTGAATAATGCTTTTCGTACAGCCACAGGACGTCGTGTTTCGACTCTTACTGTGCGCAATAGGCTGCACGATGCGCAACATAACTCCCGACGTCCATGGCGAGGTCCATCTTTGCAACCACGACATCATGCAGCGCGGTAGAGATGGGCCCAACAACATGCCGAATGGACCGTTCAGGATTGGCATCACGTTCTCTTCACCGATGAGTGTCGCATATGCATTCAACCAGACAATCGTCGTAGACGTGTTTGGAGGCAAACAGATCTGGCTGAACACCTTAGCCGGCCGAAGTGGCCGAGCGGTTCTAGGCACTTCAGTCTGGAACCGCGCGACCGCTACGGTCGCAGGTTCGAACCCTGCCTCGGGCATGGATGTGTGTGATGTTTAAGTAGTTCTAAGTTCTAGGAGACTGATGACCTCAGAAGTTAAGTCCCACAGTGCTAAGAGCCATTTGAACCATCTTTGAACACCTTAGATACACTCTCCAGCAAGTGCAGCAAGGTGGAGGTTCCTTGCTGTTTTGGCGTGGCACTATGTGGGGCCGACGTAAGCCGCTGGTGGTCATGCAAAGCGCCGTAACGGCTGTACGATACGTGAACGCCATCCTCCGACGGATAGAGCAACCATATAGGCAGCATACTAGCGAGGCATTCGTTTTCAAGGATGACAATTCCCGCCCCCATTGTGCACATCTTGTGAATGACTTCCTTCAGGATAATGACATCGCTCGATTACATTGGCCAGAATGTTCTCCAGACATGGACCCCATCGTTCATACCTGGGATAGATTGAAAACTGCTGTTTATGGGCGGCGTGGCCCATCAACCACTCTGAGGGATCTACGCCGTTGAGGAGTGGGACAATCTGGACCAAGAGTGCCTTGATGAACTTGTAGATAGTATGCCACGACGAGTACAGGCATGAATCAATGCAAGAGGACATTCTACTGGGTTTTGTGTACAGCAATCTGGTCCACCACCAGTCAAGGTCTCTCTGTATGGTGGTACAACATGCAATGTGTGGTTTTCATGAGTAATGAAAAGGGCCAAAATGATGTTAATGTTGATCTCTGTTCCAATTTTCTGTACAGGTTCCGGAACTCTCGGAACCGATGTGATGCAAATTTTTTTTTATTGTGGTATATTCGGTCATTGGTCTCATCTGGCGGCAAAATAATAAAGTCAATGGGAAGAGAGCGTAAGTCCTTGGACGGGTCCTCCTTTTTTTTATTGGTAAACATTAGCTGCAAGGAAACAATTTTGTCGGAATGCGCTCGTCTAGACGTCTACTGGTTGGTTAAAATGGCTCTGAGCACTATGGGACTTAACATCTGAGGTCATCAGTCCCCTATAACTTAGAACTAGTTAAACCTAACTAACCTAAGGACATCACACACATCCATGCCCGAGGTAGAATTCGAATCTGCGACAGTAGCAGCAGCGTGGTTCCAGACTGAAGCGCCTAGAACCGCTCGGCCACAACGGCCGACATGTCTGCTGGAACTTACACCGGAAGACCCTTCAAGCCAACTTTTAACCGGAGGGTGGGGCATAAAGAAGTGAAGCTGATATTGTTGAAAAAAGGCAGTGGCTTTCCGTTGGTCTGTAAAGGTAGCAAAATAATACTGGACCACGCTGGTTTGATATACGGCCTTGGTTGACCCTCTAACTGTGCTTCCAACGCCATATTTAATTCAAAGTGCTTTTCCGTAGAATAAATAGTAATAGGTGCTAGTTTCTTCAGCTGATTCGGAGCAGTGGCTCCGTAGGTTCCTGTGACACCGAATGAGTTTCGTGAGTCCTTACTGGCGTAAGGTGTTGTAAGCGACTAGACTTTTCTTGTCTCCAGCCGCTATTTGCAATTGTTTGAGTCACGTAGCGGGGAGCCAGATGGATGGTGACTTTTAGACTGCACCGTAACAGAATCTTCATAGTCGGATGATCCTGCGCCGGCGTGTCAGTCGTGAGGTCAACATCTTTGTCTTCCACATTCTCAATCAATCCACTTTCGTCGTCGTCGTCAGGAACAGCATCAGCATCAAGCAGGCTGACGTCTCCAAGGTGAAAGCTGATGTTTCGTGTCGTCGTAGATTGAGCAACAGGCAATGGTTTGTCGGCAGTTGTGGTCAGTAGCTCCGTTTCTTCTGGCTCAAATTACGGTGCCGACTGGCTGACAACATCTTCTCGAACGGGTTCCCATAGACTGGCAGATGAAACAACTTGAGTAGCAGTCCGTCATAATATGTGCTTCTGTTTCCGTCAGGGGTCCACTGACGACTGCATCTTAAACAGTGAGTCGATCGCAGTGTTTAGCTGTTGGACACCCCGCTTTTAACATCACGATGCAGATAAATAATGAACAGTTTAGTAGTATGAAGATGCGCTAACGTTATCACTGTAAGAGGAAACTCATTTTTCACTGAACGTTTACCCCTGTCTTTTGACTAATCTCAAACCATATGATAAGAAACGAACTGTCAGTTTCCGGGAAACTACGGTTGCTACTAAAAACATAATCCGGTAGCCTTAAGAGGCCTATTTCCTTTTACATGAGGAAACATTATCGCTGTTACAACCTGCACTTAAGTCTCCTGCGTATTCACTTATTTATGAACAGAATATAGTGTACAATGTCATTGGGCTCCTGCTTGAGCGTCTACACGATTTAAAACTCAGTTAAGCAATAATAGACGGAAGTGACTCATAGGTGTAGGAAGGTGTGACAGTGTTTACATTTATGCGACATCTGCTGGCTTAGATATGTGGACAGAGATATCCGTGTTTCCCCGCAGAACCAATGAGGTACACGATAGAAGAATATTCGATAACAGCCGTACTTATAAGAAAAGCAGTGGGGAGTGTAGGCGTTCAGAACTCTGTGAACACACATGCGACAACTTTCTTACCCGATCTCGCGAAGCGCGAAGCACAGTACAGAGGTAAGAGACAGAGCCGCCATTCTTCTCTGGGAGAAATGGAACACTAGACATAATATGTTACAGGTATCTTAAGTTCTCTGCACTTCCAATTAATCCTAAATACGCAGCTGTCTTTTCACAAAAGCACTTTGCTCGGTCATGCTATATGAATGTTTACATGAAGCTTGTTGTTGGTCTGAGTGAAGCTGGACCGTCATTCATTGAACCGTCCGCTTCAACAATCCCATCACACGTGAAGAAATGAAGAGATTATGGAACGTCAGGACGAAAAGAGATGACCCTAGGACACTGTTAGATGAAAGCCATACGAGGTGATATTCTCAGACTGTATGAACCTGTCATGCTACTTAAGCCATTTATGGTACATTTGGGCTTTTCGAGGTACCTATGAAAAATCATTACAGTTGCGCGACTGCATTCGTGTTTTCCTGTCAGTAACAGTCTCACGTCACTGAAAAGATTTCATCTAGCAAAACAGATGGTTCCCCAAGGAAACGTATAGACCCTCAGCTGTTCCTAACCCGTGTATAGAGGATTTAGGAGACGATCTGAAGAGCCCTTTTACATTGTTTGCCGATGTTTCTGTTTACATCTACACTGAAGCGCCAAAGAAACTGGTAAGGGCATGCGTATTGAAATACAGATATATGAAAACAGGCAGAATACGGCGCTGCGGTCGGCAATATCTTTATCAGCAACAAGTGTCTGGAGAAGTTGTTAAATCGGTGACTGCTGCTACAATGACAACAGGTTATCAAGATTTAAGTGAGTTTTAACGTGGTGTTGTAATCGGCGCACGAGCGATATGACACAGCATCTCCGCTGTAGCGAGGAAATGGGGATTTTCCCCTACGGCCATTTAATGAGTCTACCGTGAATATCAGGAATCCGGTAAACACATCAAATCTCCGACATCGCGCCGACCGGATCCTGCAAGAAGGGGACCAACGACAACTGAAAAGAATCGTTCAACGTGACAGAAGTGCAACTCTTCCGGATATTTATGCAGATTTCTGTGCTGGGCCATCGACAAGTGTCAGCGTGCGATTCATTCAACGAAACATCATCGATATGAACTTACGGAGTCGAAGACCCACTCGTGTACCCTTGATGACAGCACGATACAAAGCCGTTTCACATTGTACCGAGCGGATGGACGTGTACTGGTATGGAGACAACCTCTTGAATTCATGGACCCTACATGCCAGCAGTGGACTGTTAAAGCTGGTGGAGACTCTGTAATGGTGTAGGGCGTGTGCAGTTGGAGTGATATAGGACCTGTAATACGTCTAGATACGACTCTGTTAGGTGACACGTACGTAAGCAGCCTATGTGATCACCTGCATTCATTCATGTCCATTGTGCATTCCGACAGACTTGGGCAATTCCAGGAGGCAACGTGACATCCCACACGTCCAGAATTGTTACGGAGTATCTCCAGGCACACTCTTCTAAGTTTAAACACTTCCGCCGGCCACAAAACACCCCAGACATTAACATTATTGAGCATACCTGGAATGGCTTGCAACGTGCTGTTCAGAAGAGATCTCCGACCCCTCGTACTCTTACCGATTTATGGAGAGCTCTGCAGGAATAAAGGTGTCAGTTTCCTCCAGGACTACTGCAGACATTAGTCGAGTCCAAGCCACGTCGTGTCGCGGCATTTCTGCATGCTCGAGGGGGCCTAAACGATATTGGGCGAGTGTACCAGTTTCTTTGGCTCTTCAGTGTAGTTGAGTCACCAGAAGTGCAAAGTAAATCGCAAAGTAATTTAGACAAGATATTGGCATGGTGCGGATGTATAAATTGCTCTTAACAATAACAAGTGTGACATCTCTCACATATGTACTAAAAAATTCCTTAAATTTCGGTTATACGATAAATCACACAAATTAGAAGACTGTCGAGTCAACTGAATACCAAGATATTACAGTTACTAATAACTTAAATTGGAATCATCACACAGAAAATGTTGCTCGGAAGGCTGACCAAGGATTGCGTATTCTTTTGGCAGGACACTGAGAAATGCAACAAATGTACTAAACGCAGGGCCGACCATGGCGTGTCAAATTGCACGCGAGCCGTGTGTGGGCGCCAAGGCTTGGCCTATCTCTGCTTTGCTCGGTCCTTCTCTTGAAATTTCATTTATAATTGCGGTGCGGAATTTTTCGGCCGGCCGAACTTTCTTTATTTTGGCAGAATCGTGGTGTCAGCGCTGTTCACTCTTCACTGTTTGTTCGTGGTATGAAGGTCGTCCACAGAGCCAGATGCTGTTCCCACAAAAAGACGTGCAGTCTAACGATCAGTCGACACAAGCCTTTAAAACTGAGTGGGAATGATAGAGTAGAGAAATGGGAATTCTCAGTATCTATTAAGCAGTCGCACAATTGACGGGTTCTATTGGAACCTCTCGTAGGCAAGTGCGACCATCATATTCGAAACTCTGAAGATGTCATTGGCCGCCTGAAAAGTCTTAGATTGCAATCGTCGGATGTTTTAGTAAGTTTCAATGTTGTGTCTTTATTCACGAAGGTGCCTTTGCAGGACTCTTCAGAGCTGGTTAGCAACAAGTTTGAGAAGGACATAGTGGCATTATTTAAACACGTGCTTACTTCAACGTACTTCTTATTTCAAGATCAATATTTTGAACAACGGGACGATGTCGTCACGGGAACCCCTCTGGTGGTCAATTAGTTTATGAAGGACTTTGAAGAAAAAGCACTACAGTCATCCGCTCTCAAACCCTCATGTTTTCTGTGGTATGTGGTCTGGCCACACAGACGTGATACTCTACCTACGTTTCTTCAGCATTTAAATTCGTTCCATCCGAATATAAACTTCACAATGGAAATGGGAAAAGATGGTACTTTACCTTTCCCTCATGTTTTGGTACGAAGGAAATCAGATGCAACCTTGGGACATGGCGTCTACTACAAGCCAACGCATACAGATATGTATGTGCAGATCACAAACTTCCATCATCCTGCACAATGCAGTAGTGCATTACGTATGTTAGTTCAAAGAGTGCATGTGTTATCTGATCCTGAACGCCTGTCAAGTGAAATACAACATTTGAAGGCAGTGTTTCGACAAAACGGTTATTCTGAGAGACATATAAGTAATGCGTTCAGGCCCAAGCGAGTTCAATCTATGGAGCAAAATGAATATACGAAGACAGTCACCACTTCGGCCTTTTGACCGTATTTTGGTGCCATATCCTCAAGAACCGGAAGAGTCCGCTGAATATATGACATTAAGTATGTTTTTCGACCATCTGCTAAATGAAGAACCTGTTGGGTTCGGTTAAGGATGATATTGGCCTGAGGAAATGTGGTATGTACAAGATTCCTCGTCAATGTGGGACAGCATATATAGGGCAGACATGTCGCACAGTACAAGAACGCTGCGATGAACATCAGCGTCATACACGCCTACGTCAACTGGAAAAGTCGGCAATTGCGGAAATCTGACTGAATACAGGACATCGCATGATTCATGAAAAGACGGAAGTTTTATCCCCGGCATCATCTTTCTGGGACTGCGTCATTGAGGAAGCAATACATATCCCTACAGCCGATAATATCACCAACAGGGATACGGGATTTCAACTGAGAACAGCCTGGAACCCTTCGTTGGCTGCTATTAAATCACGACGAGAAAATTAAGATTTTTTCGGTAACAGACCCGTCATAACATTGGTCTGGTATACTTTTTTAGTCAGTGACGTCTGGCCGCACCGTTAGTAAACATAGCGTACAGCACACGCACAGGAGGGCCGCTCTGCGATTTTCGGCAGAGAGCGTTTGAGTATGGCACCGTCTATCTGCAAATCATTGAGCATACGTGATTTCCGCGCCTGCGCATTCTTCGCGCGCCTGTTCTACAGGGCGTCGACGTGTGCATGCCGTCAGTCGTACCTAGCCGCCAGAGAGGCTGAACCACCTGAAGATGTCGGACAGTTGCTCCGAGGAAATATTGTGGAATTTGCACAACGTCATCCGTTGCAAACCCGTGAAGACTATTTACAGCTTTATATATTACTGCAAAATACGAGGGCGTGCTGAAAAGTCATGCCTCCGCACTTATTATGTGAAAACTCTTGAAGCTTTATTCTTCGTGTCTACATGTTTGCAGTCCTCTGCCACTTGACGTTTCCGAATTGTAGCATATAACATGGCAATGTGTAACGTAACCATGTAGGTGCGTGAGAAACAGGTGCTATAATCGAGTTTCGAATTTAGAGAGTTCATCCAGCCATGGAGCACACTCTCCTTCAGCAGGTCATTGGAAGACCACACACGAGCACTGTGACATCTCCAACAATCCATCGCCTTGGGTTCGCTGTCATCGATCATCCTCCGTACAGTCCCGGATTGCCCCAACCGATTTCCATCCGTTTCCAAAACTTAAATTTTCACCAACTTTCTCCTCCGAATGCGAAAATATTTGGCTGACGTCCACTTACATAGGGAAGAATGGTCATCCTAATAAAATAAGAGAAATCAGAGCTTACACGGAAAGATTCAGGTGTTCATTTTTCTCAGGTGCTCTTCGAGAATGGAATGGTCGAGAAATAGCTTGAAGGTGGTTCCATGAGACCTTTGCCTAACATTTCAGTGTGAACTGCAGAATAGTCACGCAGATGTAGATGAAAATATAGATGAAAGAATGATAATTCCTTCATCCCAAATCAACCGCAGAGCTCCATACACGTGAATACATCGTTGTCAGAAAGCAAATTTCACTGTAGAGACGATGTAAGCCTACTTCACATTAGCAGTACAAATTTACGCATTACTTTTAATTACAGTGTTACTAACCATTCTCCAGCTCTATCTTTGACTTGTCAAACGTTTGACTCATCATCAAAGCATAATTAGTTTCTTGAGAAAGGCAGTTGACTTACACTGAACAGTTATTATTGCAGAGTTTGAAATGTCGTCCCTCCATATCCATTAATAATTAGTGCAACAGATAGGCAAAAGACGTCAGAAACAACTCTGCAACTGATGTCAGAATGGATTTCCTGCAGCCATGAGCGGCATAATCATAATAATGCGTACTCGAGTGACAGCAGAGACATACCTGCTAATTCTGGTCACTCGTTGCGAAACACCACACTTCCCCGTGTTAAAACCCAGCTCCCCTTACCTGGTCTGCAGTAGTTCTGACGCTGGGCTCCCACTGGTTTGTTACAGTGACCCTTCCCATTAGCAAAAACAAGTCAATAAGAGGCTCGTTCACCATCAGATAGGACATCTACATACGTATTACACAACCCACGGCACGATGCATGACGAAGGGCATCACGTGCCACTACAAGTTATTTCATTTGGTGTTTCACTAGCAAACAGAGCGAGGGTAAAACAAGTGTCTGTAAGCATTCATACAATCCCTAATTTCTGTGATCTTATCTTCGTGGTCCTTACGCGGCATGTACGTTGGTGGTAGTAGAATCGATCTGTAATCGGTCTCAAATGCCGATTCTCTAAATTTCCGCGAAAGGAGCGTCGTTTTCCTTCCAGGGATTCCCATTTGAATTCTTGACGCGTTTTCGTAATAATTGCGTGCTGATCGAACCTAGTGGTAGTAAGTGTAACAGTACGCGTCCGAATAGCTTCATTGTCCGACCTGGAAGAGATCCCGAATACTTGAGCAGAACTCAAGAATGGGTCGCACTAGCGTTCTACACGCCATCTCCTTTGTAGATTAGTTACACTTTCCCAAAATTCTCCCAATAAAAGGAAGTCCAGCATTGGCCTTCTCCACTGCCAACCTGACGTGCTCAGTCTATTTCACATTTTTTAGGAAAGTTACGCCTAGATATTTAATCGCCGTGACAGTGTCAGCATCACATTACTAATGTTGTATTCAAACGTTACAGGATTGTTTTTCCTACTCACCCACATTACCTTCAATTTTTCTACACTTAAAGCTCGGCACTATCACATGCAGTATTCTTCAAGACACTCACAGTCACGATCAAAAGGCCCTCAACGACTGTTTAACCCAACGCTGTGATAGTTTACACATGCCATAAACTATGTTCACATGAGCTTACGTCTAAGGATGTAGCTATCGCCAAAGTTAAAAATGTAACTTAGAAACGCCAAGTAAAGTCACTTCCTACGCGACTGTTCATATTTCTACTTTTGAAACATCAAATGAACTACAAACATATTATTGCATCACTGAGGTGGAACTGACATCAGATAAAGAAAGGTCCACACTCAGTTAACGCCAGACGCGTTCTGCATCGAACAATGGCCTGCAACCCCTGTTTACAACTTTCTTGCCAACTGTGCCGACAGACAGGTCACTTTTCCTAATGTATACAATTTCGATTGTATTGTGCTACACACAGGTTTCTCCCATACCAATTTTCTAGTAACACTATTTTAAATAATTTTGCAATCGTGATATGTCATATAAAACATACACTGAGGTGACAAAATCATGGGATAATATCGTGTCGGACCTCTTTTTCCCGGGCTAGTGCTGCAGCTAGAAGTGGCATGGACTCAACAAGTAGCTGCAAGCCCACTGCAGATATATCGAGCCATGCTGTCCCGATAGCCGTCCATAATTGCGACAGTAATGCCGGTGCAGGATTTTGTGCAAGAACTGACCTCTCGATTAGGCCATGTTAATGTTAGATAGGATTCATGTCTTGTGATCTGGGTAGCCAAACCATTCGCTCGAATTATTCAGAATGCTCTTCAAACCAGTCACGAACAAATGTCGCCCGGTAACATGTCGCATTGTCGCCCATAAAAATTCCGTCGTTCTTTCGGAACATGAAGTCCATGAATGTCTGAAACCAGTCTCCAAGTAGCCGAACACGCAGACGACCCAGTCCAGTCAATGTCAACAAAGCCCAAAGCATTACAAAGACACCATCACCTTGAAAAGTGCCTTGTTGACGACCTGGGCCAATAGCTTCGTGGGTTTTGTGCCAGACTCGGACCCTACCATCAGCTCTGATCAACTAAAATCGGGACTCATTTGACGAGACCACAGTTTTCCTGCCGTCAAGTATCCAACCGTTATGGTCACGAGCCCAGGAGCGCCGCTGCAATCAATGTGGTGCTGATAGCAAAGGTACTCGCCTCTGCCGTCTGCTACCATACCCCATTAACGCCAAATTTCGCAGCGCTATCCTATTGGGTACGTTCGTTGTACGTCCCATATTTATTTCTGTGGTTATTTAATGTAGTGTTCCTTGCCTCCTAGAACTGACAACTTAACGCAAGCGTGCTGCTCTCGGTCGTTAAGTGAAGGTCATTGGCCACTGCGTTGTGGATGGCGAGAGCTAGTGCCTGATATGTGGTATTCTTGACACTGTGGATCTCGTAATATTGACTTCCCTAACGATTTCCGAGATGAAATATCCCATGCGTCTAGCTCCAACTACCATTTCACCTTCAAAGTCAGTTAATTCCCGTCGTATGGCCACGAACAAGCCGAAAACCTCTTCACACCAAGCACCTAAGAACAAATGACAGCTCCGTCAATGCACTGATCTTTTATACCTCGTGTACGCGATACTACAGTCTTTTGTATACGAGGATATCGCTATCCCATGACTTCTGTCACATGAGCGTATTTTGCTGTATGGAATACGTCTGCTTCTCCTTCCCTTTAGGGGTTGGACGAGTCCAGCCACCTGTTGCTGAGGGGCACCTGCCCTCGAAAACTGAATCTTAATATAGGTTTGTCCGGTAGTATTCCTGGACCAGTACTCCAGAAACCTTCGTTCTGCCCCGTTATGGACGACTTTGGTTCGCAATGACGGCTCAGCAGTCACGCTGGTACATGGTCTGGCAGGGCCATCACGCACTTCCACAACTCCGACCCACTTACTCAATTAAAATTGAAACATCTTCTGTTCCCAATCTCAGATTAAGATTCAGTTTGCAATCAATTGCAAACTAAACATAGAACATGTTTAAGAGATGTTCCACCATAAATCGCTCACTCACTCGACTTATTCGATCGTGTAACATTAGCGTTACAGGTAGCAGATCACTGCCACATCTCAAGTTGGTTTCTTGAGAAACGCGGGTGTATGAACTGAATTACGTCATTGCTGATTCGCTGTGTTGGTCACTTGGAACTGCTTGGATCCACTCACTTGTCTGGTGTCTTTTCATCTCCATTCTCTATTTTTCGACGACTTTGGAATCTTTATCTTTCTTCTGTACACCGACAGATACTTTGTAATAAAAAACGGAACGATTCAGAAAGAAGCAATGGAATTATGTTTCTTACATCTGGGGGTAGAAGTGTTACTCAAAAATCCACCGAAAACTCCATGAGTGAGGAAGTAAATCCATTCTATAAACATTGAAAGTGACAACAAAAAACTATAAACGATTGCATACATGACTATGAGCAACAGTTAATTTTTCATCTATTTCGGATGATCACGATTTCAATGGTGACGTTGTTGTGACCTTCCTACTGTGTTATATGAGTGTCAAGCATCTTTACCTTCAATACCTACAATATACTGAGGTGGCAGAAGTCATGAGGTAGCGATGTGCATATATACAGATAGCGCTAGTATCGCATATTCAGGGTATAAAATGGCAGTGCGTTCAGGCAGCTGTCATTCGTACTCAGGTGATTCATGTGAAAAGATTTACAACTGATTATGGCTGCGAGACGGGAATTAACTGACGCGTAAATCGCTAGGGAATTCTATAATCCGAGATCCACAGTGTCATGAGTGTGCCGAGAATACCAAATTTCACCGCGGACAACGTAGTAACCGACAGCCTTCACTTAACGGACGAACGCAGCGGCCTCTGTGTAGAATTGTCAGCTTAACTTGCAAGCAACACAGCTTAAAATGTAGCAGAGTGGTCAGCTCAACGCAATGTCATACCTAACGGCCCGAGTTCGATTCCCGGCTGCGTCGGAGATTTTCTCCACTCAGGGACTGGGTGTTTTGTTGTCCTTATCATCATTTCATCCCCATGGACACGCAAGTCGCCGTAGTGACGTCAACTCAAAAGACTCGAGTAGATTTCCCCACCGTGTTATAGTTCTGGGTGGAGATTTTAATTTGCCGGATATTGACTGGGAGACTCAAACGTTCATAACGGGTGGCAGGGACAAAGAATCGAGTGAATTTTTTAAACTGATTTATCTGAAAACTACCTTGAGCAGTTAAACTGGGAACCGACTCGTGGCGATAACATATTAGACCTCCTGATGACAAACAGACCCGAACTATTTGAAACAGTTAACGCAGAACAGGGAATCAGCGATCATTAAGCGGTTACTGCAGCGATGATTTCAGCCTTAAATAGAAATATTTTTAAAAAAGGTAGGAAGATTTTTCTGTTTAGCAAAAGTGACAAAAATTAGATTTCAACGTACCTGATGGCTCAACACAAAAGTTTTATCTCAAGTACAGATAGTGTTGAGGATCAGTGGACAAAGTTCAAAACCATCGTACAATATGTGTTAGATGAGTAAGTGCCAAGCAAGATCGTAAGAGATGGAAAAGAGCCACCGTGGTACAACAACCGAGTTAGAAAACTGCTGCGGAATCAAAGGGAACTTCACAGAAAACATAAACATAGCAAAAGACTTGCAAACAAACAAAAATTACGCGAATCGAAATATAGTGTGAGGAGGGCTATGCGAGAGGCGTTCAATGAATTCGAAAGTAAAGTTCTATGTACTGACTTGGCAGAAAATCCTAAGAAATTTTGGTCTTGTGTCAAAGCGGTAGGTGGATCGAAACAAAATGTCGAGACACTCTGTGACCAAATTGGTACTGAAACAGAGGATGGCAGACTAAAGGCCGAAATACTAAGTGTCTTTTTCCAAAGCTGTTTCACAGAGCAAGACTGCACTGTAGTTCCTTCTCTAGATTGTCGCACAGATGACAAAATGGTAGATATCGAAATAGACGACAGAGGGATAGAGAAACCATTAAAATCACTCAAAAGAGGAAAGGCCGTTGGACCTGATGGGATACCAGTTCGATTTTACAACGAGTACGCGAAGGAACTTGCCCCCTTCTTGCAGCGGTGTACCGTAGGTCTCTAGAAGAGCGTAGCGTTCCAAAGGATTCGAAAAGGGCACAGTTCATCCCCGTTTTCAAGAAGGGACGTCTAACAGATGTGCAGAACTATAGACCTATATCTCTAACGTCTATCAGTTGTAGAATTTTGGAACACGTATTATGTTCGAGTGTAATGACTTTTCTGGAGACTAGAAATCTACTCTGTTGGATCAGCATGGGTTTCGAAAAAGACGATCCTGTGAAACCCAGCTCGCGCTATTCGTCCACGAGACTCAGAGGACCATAGACACGGGTTCCCAGGTAGATGCCGTGTTTCTTGACTTCGGCATGGCGTTCGATACAGTTCCCCACAGTCGTTTAATAACCAAAGTAAGAGCATATGGACTATCAGACCAATTGTGTGATTGGATTGAAGAGTTCCTACATAACAGAACGCAGCATGTCATTCGCAACGGAGAGAAGTCTTCCGAAGTAAGAGTGATTTCAGGTGTGCCGCAGGGGAGTGTCATAGGACCGTTGCTATTCACAATATACATAAATGACCTTGTGGATGGCATCGGAAGTTCACTGAGTCTTTTTGCGGAAGATGCTGTGGTATATCTAGGGGTTGTAACAATGGAAAATTGTACTGAGATGCAGGAGGATCTGCAGCTAATTGACGCATGGTGCAGGGAATGGCAATAGAATCTCAATGTAGACAAGTGTAATGTGCTGCGAATACATAGAACGAAAGATCCCTTATCATTTAGCTACAATTTAGCAGGTCAGCGACTGGAAGCAGTTAATTCCGTAAATTATCTGGGAGTACGCATTAGGAGTGATTTAAAATGGAATGATCATATAAAGTTGATCGTCGGTAAAGCAGATGCCCGACAGATTCATTGGAATCCGAAAACAAAGGAAGTAAGTTACAGTACGCTTGTTCGCCCACTGATTGAATACTGCTCAGCAGTGTGGGATCCGTACCAGATAGGGTTGATAGAAAAGATAGAGAAGATCCAACGGAGAGCAGTGCGCTTCGTTACAGGATCATTTAGTAAGCACGAAAACGTTAGGAAGATGATAGATAAAATCTAGTGGAAGACCCTTCAGGAGAGACTCTCAGTAGCTCAGTACGGGCTTTTGTTGAAGTTTCGAAAACATACCTTCACCATGGAGTCAAAAATGGTTCAAATGGCTCTGAGCACTATGGGACTCAATATCTTAGGTCATAAGTCCCCTAGAACTTAGAACTTCTTAAACCTAACCAACCTAAGGACATCACAAACATCCATGCCCGAGGCAGGATTCGAACCTGCGACCGTAGCAGTCCCGCGGTTCCGGACTGCAGCGCCAGAACCGCAGGGCCACCGCGGCAGCCACCAAGGAGTCAAGCAGTATATTGCTCCCTTCTACGTATATCTCGCGAAGAGACCATGAGGATAAAATCAGAGATTAGAGCCCACACAGAAGCATACTGACAATCCTTCTTTCCACGAACAATACGAGACTGGAATAGAAGGGAGAACCGATAGAGGTACTCAACGTACCCTCCGCTGCACACCATCAGGTGGCTTGCGGAGTATGCATGTAGATGTAGATGTACATGTACATGTAGACTTGCACCAGGCGAACGGTCTACCCGACGGGAGGCCCTAGCCACACTGGATTTCTATTTACCGCTTGAAATAATCGCAGAAATTAATGTGGGTTGTACGACAGACGTATCCGTTAGGATAGTACGGCGAAATTTGGCATTAATGGCTATGGCAGCAGACGACCGACGGGAGTACCTTTACTAACAGCACGAAAACCCTTGAAGTGCCTACCCTGGGCTCGTGGCTATTTCAGTTGGATCCTAGATGACTTGAAAACCCTAGTCTGATCATATTAGTCCCAATTTCAGTTGATAAGAGCTGATGGAACGATTCTAGTGAGCACAGACCCCACGAAGCCATCTACTCAAGTTATCAATAAGGCAGTGTGCAATCTTGTGGTGGCTACATTATGGTGTGTACTGCGTTTATACGGAATGGATTGGGTCCTGTGGTGCAACTAACCCAGATTGCCCGACATGGGATCTAATCGAGAAATCAGTTCATTAAAAAATCCTACACCGGCCACTCTTTCGACATTATTGACGGTTATAGAGGTAACATGGCTCATTATTTCTGCAGGGGACTTCCAATGACTTCTGGAGTCCATTCCACGTCGAGCTGCTGGACGACGCCAGGCAAAAGGAGATCCGACACAATTGTCGGAGGTATCCCATGACTTCTGTTACCTCGTTGTTTATTTACAACTCCGTCCCAGTTAAAATGAATGGCATAAGTCTTTCACCTCTGCATAGTTGCACTACCAAAACATAAGTCCCTGAGACCGGCTCTCACAAATCTTAACTTTCGTGTCACAAAGAACGGCTTCCGTAGCTTCTGTTTACGACACTTTAAACTCAAGGTACCTTCTAACGGATTTATTCCAAACTACTCGAATTATAAAACAATTCTTTACCTTGCATGGTTTGTGGGAACACCGTAATTTAGAATAATAATTGTTTATATATTTTTAACTTTATTAAATTATCGTTTTAATTAATAATGTTTTTTGCATTTACTGAGAATTTGTAAGGTTGAAAATTAGAAACTACCTGCCACAGTTTTTCCTAATCAGATGGTTCTTGTCGGTTTGAGTGAAGTTCTTCCATTACTCTTGTGTTATGCTAAAATGTCTAAAGCCGTCACCTTTGCACTTTCAGACTTATTGTGCGCGGTATTCTGTAGCAGAATCGTGACAAACATGTACAGATCACATACGATTCCTGTGTCTCTCGCCACTGACATGCCACATCTTCAGTGAGCACGATACCACGGTGTCTTCTACATAGAATCTGTCCCCAAAGTGTATTCCACTACGTATTCTAGAGATCTTTTGGGACTTTCCTTGGGAGCTGGGACGGATATTCAGATCCTCGTCTGGGTACCTAGATGACTGTTTTAAGTGGTTTCCATAAATCACTTAACGTAAAGCCTTGATGATTCGTTTGGAAAGGAAAAGGCTACATTACTTCCCCAATCCAAGCTTTGCTACGTCTCTTACCACTGCGTCGTCAGTGGAATGTTAATCCCTAACCCTCCTTTTCTTCTCGTCCGCCTCTGCAGTGACATCGAGCAGTGTTCACTGATACTTTAGCGGGCTGAAGCAGCAAAAACAGGACACCCAAAATAGCTCCAGATAGAGGAACAGTTTACACCAACTTATAGCGGACAACGTGCTGAATTTTCTGACGCACAGTTTACACCAACTTATAGCGGACAAGGTGCTGAATTTTCTGACGCTACTAAGGAATTTCGATGTGCAGCATGCAAAAAGGCATTTTCTTTGAAACAACTGCAATTTATAATGTATTTCTACTTCTTATAACTACCGAATTATGAAATTATGATAATGACTTGGTTCTTTTATGGAACTATACACTTTTCTCTGTAGCACTGCAATGAACCTTCCAAGAGAACTTCAACGACGTCGCTTCTGTGCATTTTTGTTGAACAGTAAAACGTTAACAACGCTGCAAACCATTGTCCCACAAGCAGGAGACGAGGTCCGAAAAACATATCCCTACAGCACCTAAGACAGATAAGTGGTTAGACACTGGACTCGCATTCGGCAGGACGACGGTTCAATCCCGCGTCCGGCCATTCTGATTTAGGTTTCCTTAAATCGCTCCAGGCAAATGCCGGGAAGGTTCCTTTGAAAGGGCGCAGTCGACTTCCTTTCCCGGCCTTCCCTAATCCGATGAGACCGATGACCTCGCTGCCTGGTCTCCTTCCCCAAACAACACAATACCTAATTCAGATAGCTTTCTTGTGTTCATTATTTTGAATTTCGTATCAAGTGTTCAGAATATTGACCTTGATCACTGATACATGCTAAAAAGGAATTCGAACCACAATACTGTATGTTGAATTTCATCTGGACTTATCGCCGCAAATGCCAGTGTTATTCGTAATTTTATTTCTTTTGGGGTCGTAAATGTTACATTATAGACTTCCTGATTTCATTTCCCTGACAGATAAAACTCCAGAGATGTTGAGACTGATGAACGTGCAAGCCATGTTGTGTTTCCGACCGATCGACCATAGGATTTCCACGTGTTCTGTTAAGAAAGTCTATAATTATTGGACTGAGAGAAAAAAGTGGTACAAGTGCTTGCTGAAGCAAAATGAGTAAATCGCTGGCAAACTTAAACGGCTGTTTACAAATAATGTGAGCTACTATCGAAGCATTCGATATTTTGTCGTAATGGTCAGTTAGTATGTGTATAGTTTTAGGTAGGGTTGGAGATTGTAGTGCCCCCTGCATTATTTTTTATAATGTGTTAAATATACTTACACTTCCAACTACAGAAACATTTTATTTACTGTATTACAGTTTGAAAACTTTTGGCACGACGTACATGGTATACATAATACATTTTAAAGCAGAATTATATGAGAGTAGTTAAACGGAAATTAATATAAGAAGCTAAAGAAAATCGGTGAATAGCAAATAAACTGACGAGGTCTCAACACATACGGAAGATTATTCATGGTCTTTTTCTGTAATCCCTTTACAGTCAAAGTCTATAGAACCATAATCTCTTCCTTCTGTGGTATCTCTTGATGAATATTCTTCGCTTGTGATGCTATACCACTGTGTTGAACCTTGTTCAGTCTTCCTTCTTTGACCACGACCTCTTCTTTCTCTACCCCCTCTTCTTATCTAACTGCTGACTGCTAACTGCTGGGCTGTATTGTTATAAAATTGTGGAGGGATGTAGTTCTGTAGATTTTTCCATTTATCAAATTTATTTCAGTCTCATCTTGATGCAAAGGCTACAGAAGAGGTACTGATGAGAGAGTCAGTATTGGGACTCCTAAAATCCGCTTCTGTAAACTCAAGATCACTTTTTAGTGGATACTTGAACCCGCATCGTTAGAGGAATTTCTTTGCCGATTCATCTCCATCTGCTGTGCTTTCAGAAAAATACATGCCTGAACCTTCATTAAAGATAGCAGCAATTCTCCTTCTGTTCGTCATTTCACTTGTACTAGTTGTGTATTATATATAGTCCAGGTAAAAGCTTAGGGCTCGAACTTTATCATCACAGAGGAAATTGCTTGTACGTCTTTCACGCAGAAGATATCGATACTTAAACTTTCAAAATGTGCATTTAGGTCATTATCTTGTGAAATTCCATTTGTACCACTTGTATTCTCAGCCCCTGGGCTGCCTTATGTTCACTGCTATGGTTTCCAATGACCGTGGCAGCCTTTCCGTTAGGAACTGGAGATATTTGTGGGTGTTTAGAGTCCCATGAGAAAAACAGGGACCAGTGACGCAATTCCCTTAAAGCTAGAACAACGCGTTAACAGACCAAGATTGTTTTCTCACCTCTCCCAAACAGAATATATTTTGAACTGCCCTTTAATACAAGTTGAGAAGATTGATTTGTCTCTGTTTTGTAATCGACGCTTCATCCATAAAGAAACTCTCGCAGTGAAATGCAGCATTACTTGGCCGTTTGCGTAGACACCATTCGGAAAACTGTAACTAATTTTGGAAATCATAACCATGAAGACGTTGATGGAGCCTAATTTGGAAGAGATGACAGACGCTGGAATATAATGGGCGCAGAGCAATCTCTTGGCTGATTCCACTTGCACAGTATAGCTGCCTCCTAGTGACATGTCAATTGTATGTTACCGCAGCTAAAATTTTAGTTTCATTTCTCTCATCAAATGATTCCAATGGCTCTGAGCACTATGGGACTTAACATCTGAGGTCATCAGTCCCCTAGAACTTAAAACTACTTAAACCTAACTAACCTAAGGACAACACACACATCCATGCCCGAGGCAGGATTCGAACCTGCGACCGTAGCGTTTCTCTCATCAATTGATGTGTTTTACGTTTCACTTTTACAATTTCTTGAATATTTTTAATGGTATTTGTAAAGACAGATTGTGAGGTCTTGGCGTGATAAGCATTCCTTTCAACATACAACCGCACCGCTGATGAAAGCAGTTTGGTTACTTTCACCATAAACGGAAAAGGTATCAACTTTGTCAACAGCCGTGTACATTGTGAAAGCTACAATAGCTTCAAGAGCAAGTTGTTTGATCTCTGCAGCAGCAGAGTACTGACTGAAGGGCTTCACGCGCTCAAGTAAACACACGAATCAAAAATGGTTCAAATGGCTCTGAGCACTATGGGACTCAACTGCTGAGGTCATAAGTCCCCTAGAACGTAGAACTACTTAAACCTAACTAATCTAAGGACAACACACACATCCACGCCCGAGGCAGTATTCGAACCTGCGGCCGTAGCGGTCGCGCGGTTCCAGACTGTAGCGCCAGAAACGCTCGGCCACCAGCGGCCGGCAAACACACGAATCGTATCGGAGTTAACGTTCTTTGCTGACGTTTGGTACAGCAGGAGAGACATTTTTGGGAACTCCTCTCCTGACGGTGGGACAGTGGTTCGAGGTTCTGTTATCTTACTAATATCTATGAAATTCCATGTATATTATGTCGCTGAGACCGTCTTCAAAGAATATTACATTACCATAGAGAAAATCATATAGTTTCATTAAAAAACAATGTGTCATAATTCGACAGTTATAAACATTAATAGTTTTTTGCAGAGTGTCCTCTTATAACTTCAATATTTGATATTCAGACATCCTGTGGTGTTATTATTGGATGAGAGAATGTTTTAGATATCTTCAGTAATGATATTTCAGTCAACAAATATGGAAAGCATTTAGTGTTCCTGACGTGGGTGTCTCTCTGCAGGTCAATCGAAACAGTGATATTTGTAAGTGCCTAAAAAGTAAACCTTATCAGAGCATGTTTACCTATCTTATCGGCGTTGGTTATCTGAAGTGGCTATGGCGATCGAGTTGGATCATATCATACCTTCAGTCGGCTGTTGGCGGGGAGACGTCAGGTCCTGTGACTCCCAGAGCAAACCTCTCCGTTCTGCTTTCAGTGAGTACTTCTGTGGTTAGTGAATCGTTATTCTAAGGAAATGCTGTTCAGGTGTAGGTCAGTGTCAGCTAATTTCAGTGGAATGTTTGATCTTAGGTACAGCCATTCAGTGGACGACTGATCAACTCATTAATATATTCGTTTGATAACATATCCTGTAAAATGAAGAGTTAAGACAAGGTCGGTTTCGTTCGGTAATTAGATGTTGCTACTCAACCTGACATACATACATCCTCTGTTATTTTAACAAAGAATTGTGGCAACGTTTCCAGTTTATGGGGCATATCACATTGGTTTTTTGCGTCAATTTTGCCTTCCTTTACTACTTTTCGCATTAATTATGAATTAAGAAATTTTCTTGAACAAGAGCATTTACTTGAGAGGAAACGTCTTTTTATTATTATTTTTATATTGTGCTATTCACCATTCCATAATGTGCTTGTATAATTTGCGCATGATTTTTCTTCCGAAAAAGCATACTTCTGTCAGTTTTTTTGCTATTTTCCTCATGGTTTCATCTTTAATATGCTGCTGCATAACAGTTTTCTTGCTAATAAACTTTTATTTCGCTTCTGTTCCGCCTTTAGCTAAGTAATTCACTCAGCACGTCAGTCGTCTTATTCAATAACTGCATGCATCTAACTTACTACCAATACGATTGCGAAAGACGTCAGACGACCTTACTTATAATTACTGTTTCATGTACTTTTACTTTATCCGTCCATTATTTCCTTTATCACCATCCATAGGTTACCCAGTGCACGAATTAAGCCAGAGAAGTGATATATATTCTTGAAGTCGTACATTCATTTTCTTACTTGATCCATTGTGGGTACTTACCGGTTGTTAATGACTGTATTCACCTCTGTTTGCTTTTTATTACATCCTCCCTCACGTCAGAATATGAATCCCTTTTATCCGTATAATTTGAAGAAAGTCTATTCAATGATAACCAGTGAAGTGAGTCAGTCGTCATAATGCACTCTTTTCTTACTAAACATAGATATTCACCTGTGCCTCAAACAGAAAAAAGTACGGTGAATAATTTTCACGGTATAGGAGTTTTAGTTTAGACAAACAGACGTCCTGTCTCTTTTGCACTGTATTGTGTATTGTGTTACCAAGGTGCTGAGCGCACAAAGTGATTAAAATGTTGTTTACAGCTTTCTAAATATTTTCGCTGATTAGCGGTTTTCCTTCAGAGTGCAACTAAGATACTTGAAGCAAGAATAATCGATTAATAATTCGAGGACTGACGATTTATGTGCATACCAAATTGACAATTCTACTCTTGTCATTAATTCTACACGTACAAGTGTGTTTACTGTTGCATATGTGTTTATTTCTATCTTACAAGTTTTGCCGATTACGGAACTCATGTAGTCCTAAATCATCCATCTATGACGTACAGATGTCATTTCTGTGCTCTGCAAATTCTAGCTGCCGTATGTTGTTTTGAATAACCATTTTCCCTTTATGGCTAATTCCAGTCCGTGTTTCTTTCACCAACGACATTTCTCTTTCTAACGCCCTTCATCCCGTTGTAACAATCCAATTCTTTAGTACTAGCAACTGTTTCCACAAAGTCATCTCTTTTAACCAGATGTACATCCCTTGATCACTGTCGTGGACTTGTCCACTCTTTTTATAAGTATTCCCTTTGATCGTTCATTATTTTAATACAAGAATTACAAACCAAATACCAACGTATAGTCATAGAGATATGCTGTTAGTGACGCGTCTAGATGCTCCGGATTTTGCTAGCCGTGTCAGGTCTGAATTCATCCTGACCAACAAATATCAAGTGCTGTGTGAAACTGAAACTGAGTTTGAGCCAGTGAGGAGCACTTCTTGTGTTGGAAAGTATTCAACGTCCAGTATCAGATTTAGGCAAAGGTAGATGCGGATAGGTCTGTTAATTCGCGACAGTTTACCATTGTTTTGAATAATGGCATCACTAGTGGTAATGTTCGGAGGAGATTGTAAAGACAACACTGCGGGCTACTAAACCAGGCCACAAGATTTCCTTTAGCAACAAGCCACTAGAGGAAAATGGCCCTTATACTAAAATTCTCAGGAAATATTCCTTAACAAGTTCCGCTATTTAGTCGGATGAGCTTCAGTTTACCCTGTATATTTAAATAAACTTGTGAAATTAGCGGATTTCTCACTTTAGCAGATTTAGTCTTCACTAGCGTACTAAAGATGCGTACTGTATCGTCAACTTTTTCCCACTAAGCCGGTCGGAGTGGCTGTGCGGTTCTAGGCGCTACAGTCTGTTGCCGAGCGACCGCTACGGTCGCAGGTTCGAATCCTGCCTCGGGCATGGATGTGTGTGATGTCTTAGGTTAGTTAGGTTTAATTAGTTCTAAGTTCTAGGCGGCTGATGAGCTAAGAAGTTAAGTCGCATAGTGCTCTGAGCCTTTTGAACCATTTTTCCCACTAAAATAAGCACTTCAAAATAAGCACTTAACGTGAGGAAGCTAACACACAGTTGTGCCCACAACCCCAGCAAAGATAGCCTGTCACCTAAGTTCCCACACAAGATTTCTCTCAGTAAGCAGCGTGGATAATTTAAACGAGTAGACTTGCTTGCGGCGTTCTCCTTTGTCCCCTGGACTCGCATTCGAGAGGACGACTGTTCAATCCCGTCTCCGGCCATCCTGATTTAGGTTTTCCGTGATTTCCCTAAATCGCTTCAGGCAAATGCCGGGATGGTTCCTTTGAAAGGGCACGGCTGATTTCCTTCCCAATCCTTCCCTAACCCGAGCTTGCGCTCCGTCTCTAATGACCTCATTGTCTACGTGACGTTAAACACAAACCACCACCACCATCCTTTGTCCCCAGTGTCAAATTCGGCCCTCTGTGTTTAAGCTGTACGGACAACCTAAACTAGAGACAATGGTGATTCGGTAAAAACCTGTGGTGCGGCTTGGAGGGTAAACTGTTCATCCTGTACCAGCACCATTATCTACTATAGAAGATGTAAGAAGAAGGGTTAGTGAAGGTGGTAGTAATCAAAAACTTACATTATTTATTCGTGGGAATGCTATATCTGGCGCACCAATTATTAATGGAACAAGTCAATTACCAAATCCACCAATCATAATAGGTATTACTATAAAGAAAATTATTACGAATGCGTGGGCTGTAATAATAACATAAATCTGGTCATCTCCAATTAGAGATCCGGGTTGACCAAGTTCAGCTAGGCTTACGTCGTAAATCGGACTGCTGCCGATTCCTAACAAACACTTGTGAGGAGTGCAAAATATATCATAGACGGTTACCATTATAGCTGCCTATGTGTAAAACACATTTTATTGTACGCCAAAGACCATCTGCAATAAGTAAAAGCAGTAGCTCTCACTCAGTCGTTGTTACTGAAATCCGCATAAAACCTAAAATTGACGTTTGTGAGGTGTTTGTAAAAAGTATTTGTGTTTACTCAGACATTACCGTACATGAGATATGAGTAGTGTATTTATGTAAGTGTACGAAGCGGCGTGACGCAGTGGTTAATACGATTTATTCATTTATTTATCATATGAATTTTAAGCTCAATATTAAACAAAACACAAACAGTGGCACATGTAATTTACAAACAGAAATTTAAATTTTTAACGTGACTTGCTACGTCGTTCATTCCCATCGGGATCTCGTTGAAAGTTCCACGATACGCCCTGTAGGGACATTACGTAACAATGTGGCGAACTGTTTGCCTGGCTGGCACACAGTCGCATTTTGAAAATGGAGCCTTACCCCATCCATAAAGAGAGTCCGCACTTCTACCATGGTTGCTTCGTATTATGTTAATCGTCGTCCATATTCTGCACGTCTGGTTGAAGGCAGCGGTTATTTTTCTTATGCAGGGCAAGTTCTGGTGATGTTGAGGGCAAACCTCTGTCCAGTTTCGTTCCCTTGCGTCGGTTAAGTTTGACTGAGACGTGTGCATTTCCATGCCTGTTTTCGTGGATGGTTTTTCCTGATCGAAGCTAGTTTTTTTCTAGGATAACCTCCTCTTGATGGATATGGAGTTACAGGTTGCCGTGTGTGCGTTTAAATTCACGGAGAAGAGCTCCTTTCTTCGGAGGCCACGGGAAGAATGTGACTCAACATGAGCCGCCATTCGACGGATGTTGATCATAGGGTATCATTGATAATTCTCATTGTTTGTTCAGAAGTGCGTCGAGCAGATGTGTGTGTGTGTTATTGGGCCATATAAGAGCACCATATTCAGCTGTAGAGGAAACTAGTCCACGTGCTGAAGGGGCAGAGTTTCAGCAGCAGCGCCCTAGGTTCTTCCACACAGAATTGCTGCGGTATTTTCCAGATGCTTCTTGTAGGACGGTGTCCGCTCCAATGTAAGCCCTAGATATTTTGGATGCTGAGTGTGATGAAGTAGTCTCTCAGCAAAATGCACCTGGAGTTATCTATTCGTCGTTCTGTTGCACAAACGAAAACAAGCCGTCTCTGTCTTCGTGGGGTTTGGTTTCAATCTTTATCTCCAAAAATCCCTTTCTCGTCATTGCAGATGTGAAGAGGGCTTCAATTTCTCAAAAATTTAGGTGTACCACTACCAGCACTCAGTCATGGGCATATCTAAGCTTACGGGATCTCGTTTCTGGCATATCAGATACTTACAGCAGTGGGCGAGGACAGACGCCTGCAGGTACCGTCGTTGAAGAGCTTATCCTTTAAAATC
Organism: Schistocerca gregaria; assembly: GCF_023897955.1. NCBI lineage: Eukaryota > Metazoa > Arthropoda > Insecta > Orthoptera > Acrididae > Schistocerca > Schistocerca gregaria. The sequence continues at coordinate 26,917,577 of NC_064931.1, read as the reverse complement.
CGAGCTTATGTTCTATCCCAAACGACCTCAACGTCGATGGTACACTACAACGTTATCTTACTTCTTTACTTCATTCATGCTGAAAAATTTGGCTCAGTAGTAAAATACAAGACTCAAGGTCGGCTGGACGATGATTCAAACCCTCTTCAAGCAATGCAAATGTAGGTTTTCTGTCGTTTCCCGAAGTCACATAGGATTGTTTTACTAACGAGATATTGGCAGTTTCCTTCTTGATCGTTCCCCCAATCCGAATTTGTGCCGTATCTTTAATGACATCATTATTGACAGAAAATTGAGTCCCAGTCTTCCTTCCATTCTTCGGCCCATATTAAACTCCATAATAATTTTTTGAAAAATTGTTTTGTAAATAACGTCTTATAAAATATCTGATCGTGTACTGGGGTGATTTGATGATATATTTTATAAAAGTTGGTGCGTGGTATTAGCTTTTATAAAACAGAGGTCAAAGAACTTTTGTTCTGTAATATAGGCATTCTGCCATTCGTTTGCGACTGTAGATAAAACCCATTGATGGAGAAACCGAGTGTCCATGTGAAATCTTTTGGATTTGCTGTGAAAGGTAAGCTAAAAGTAGTAACTGGATAGTAGACAGTACGAATAAGTAAATGGAATCTTTATACAAATTCTATGATCGCTAGTATGTAAGTAGTGGAGATTTCAATCATCTCACAATAACAGAGTAATGAACAATGCAACTGCATTGTTGTGTGCGCTACGTCACTTATAATGCATATTTTCGTAATACACAAGGATAAATACCACAAATACGGTGTGCAAATTACCATGGTGGTTGTGAGCGGCAAATGAGACAAAATATCCTTTGAAACTTTTCTCAGATTTATCTGAATAGAATGAATAGTATAGGAACTTAACAATAACGGATATATATTACTTTGTGTTGACCATTAAACTTCACAAAAATGCTCTTGGTGCTACAGTTAAAGGTGGAATATATCTTCATATACAAACAGTAGCAGTTTCATAAGTACATCCATTGTGCAAAGGATAGACTGCAATGTACAGGACAATTATTAGTAGGCAAGACACGGACATAGTTTTTTTCTACTAAGAAGTAGCAAAACAGTGAACAATGAGCAGCACAATGAAAGATATGTTCTTGGTTCATCACCCCTCATACTACCGGTTAATGCAGAGAAAAGAATCACCGTTCTTTGAAAAAGATATATTGCTACTGATATCCGTAAATCATATTGCAATTCTGAGTTCAGTTCCCGTGCTTGCAGCAACATAGCAAGACACGGCATTTACCAACGAGGAGGAGAAAACGTTCAGTTCATCTACACAAAAACACATTCGCTAGAGAGAAACAAACTTGCTATAGTTCGGGATATCCAAATACTACAATGATGACATGCTGTACTGCTTTAAACCTCTGTGGCTTATTTTGATAGACAGCCACAGGACGCATACAATGAAAAGGAAAAGAAAATAAAAAATCACTGAGGATGCCACAACTGTGGTGAAACTGGTTTGGATGATAAAAAAAAACAATAACTTGTGTACTTGCAAAAGAAACGGACCCATCCTTAATTTATTAATACGGGATCTGTAAATGTTTACATTAAAAACCTTATTGGTGTAATTTTTTGTGTTATACGTGTTCTACCATGTAATAAAAAAGAAAAACTGATGGAACATATAAGAAATTCATGTAAAACACACAGAATGAATCCCTCACACTACAGCGCAGTGTCCACACAGATTAAAACTGTGCTATACTGGAATTCGAATATCAGACATTGCGATTCACAGTGAGTGCTCTCACGAACTGAACTATATAAGCGTCGCTCATGGTCCATCCTCACAGTTTTACTTCTGCCCGCACCTCTCTCCTATTTTCCTGAGGTTTTGCGTTTGAGTACCTGTCCATCAGATAATTCAAACGTGCCCCATTTTGATGCACCAATCAAAGGATAGATAACAATTAAAAGCTACCAGACTGCATAAGAACTCTAGACAATATTTCATTTAGATAATTACAAAATATCACAAGAAAATATATCAACAAAATCCTGAAGAAAAATGCATTATGAAATATTAAAAAAAAAACTTTTAGGATGCAAATACTGATTTACGTGTAGAGTATTTGATTTAGTTTATTGATTTATATAACTGACGTTGTCATTTCCTAACAATCTGCGTGATGTCTGTTTGTTCTACACTCCTGGAAATTGAAATAAGAACACCGTGAATTCATTGTCCCAGGAAGGGGAAACTTTATTGACACATTCCTGGGGTCAGATACATCACATGATCACACTGACAGAACCACAGGCACATAGACACAGGCAACAGAGCATGCACAATGTCGGCACTAGTACAGTGTATATCCACCTTTCGCAGCAATGCAGGCTGCTATTCTCCCATGGAGACGATCGTAGAGATGCTGGATGTAGTCCTGTGGAACGGCTTGCCATGCCATTTCCACCTGACGCCTCAGTTGGACCAGCGTTCGTGCTGGACGTGCAGACCGCGTGAGACGACGCTTCATCCAGTCCCAAACATGCTCAATGGGGGACAGATCCGGAGATCTTGCTGGCCAGGGTAGTTGACTTACACCTTCTAGAGCACGTTGGGTGGCACGGGATACATGCGGACGTACATTGTCCTGTTGGAACAGCAAGTTCCCTTGTCGGTCTGGGAATGGTAGAACGATGGGTTCGATGACGGTTTGGATGTACCGTGCACTATTCAGTGTCCCCTCGACGATCACCAGAGGTGTACGGCCAGTGTAGGAGATCGCTCCCCACACCATGATGCCGGGTGTTGGCCCTGTGTGCCTCGGTCGTATGCAGTCCTGATGGTGGCGCTCACCTGCACGGCGCCAAACACGCATACGACCATCATTGGCACCAAGGCAGAAGCGACTCTCATCGCTGAAGACGACACGTCTCCATTCGTCCCTCCATTCACGCCTGTCGCGACACCACTGGAGGTGGGCTGCACGATGTTGGGGCGTGAGCGGAAGACGGCCTAACGGTGTGCGGGACCGTAGCCCAGCTTCATGGAGACGGTTGCGAATGGTCCTCGCCGATACCCCAGGAGCAACAGTGTCCCTAATTTGCTGGGAAGTGGCGGTGCGGTCCCCTACGGCACTGCGTAGGATCCTACGGCCTTGGCGTGCATCCGTGCGTCGCTGCGGTCCGGTCCCAGGTCGACGGGCACGTGCACCTTCCGCCGACCACTGCCGACAACATCGATGACATCGATGTACTGTGGAGACCTCACGCCCCACGTGTTGAGCAATTCGGCGGTACGTCCACCCGGCCTCCCGCATGCCCACGCTCAAAGTCCGTCAACTGCACATACGGTTCACGTCTACGCAGTCGAGGCATGCTACCAGTGTTAAAGACTGCGATGGAGTTCCGTATGCCACGGCAAACTGGCTGACACTGACGGCGGCGGTGCACAAATGCTGCGCAGCTAGCGCCATTCGACGGCCAACACCGCGGTTCCTGGTGTGTCCGCTGTGCCGTGCGTGTGATTATTGCTTGTACAGCCTTCTCGCAGTGTCCGGAGCAAGTATGGTGGGTCTGACACACCGGTGTCAATGTGTTCTTTTTTCCATTTCCAGGAGTGTATATCGTGTCTCTCTACCACTTTCGCGCAACGACGCTCTGAGAGTGTTTTTTAGGGAATTGACTAGTTTGAACCTGGGACCTGTTGCTGGTAAGGAGACGCCAGACCACACATGACATGTAGAGTTCAGAAGAGTTCAGTGAGACTAGCGATGATATAACCAAATACTAAATGATCTTGGCGTCAACTCCACTGCACTCCGTGTAAAAGGATCTTAATGTTAACTAAATTTAGTGGAAAGGGTACAAGGCTTTCCTATTTTTAGTTAGCTGGTAAAATAACGTCGAAAAAGCAGTTTAGTTTACCATTCGAAATTTTATTCTACTCACAAAACATTGTTTATAAATTGCACTATTGATAAAAGGAAATGTTTTAATACAGAATAGTAAAAAACCAACTGTGTTCAACAAAAATGTGAACGAATATTCCCTGAATGGGTTTCCAAGTTCTACAATGGATCGAAGGATGACCTATGCCATATCACATCTATAATCTAGGTTGAAATTAAGTTTCACAAAAGAGAAAACTATCAAAATGGTCTACAGTGACCCTCAATTATCTTTAATTACTTATCTAACTTGTCGTAAATTACAGTGGCTGATGTGGCTTCTCAATAACTACGAGGGTCGGTCAAAAAGTAATGCCTCCCATTTTTTCTACTTAAAAAAATGAAGTTAAGTGAAAAATTTGAATTTGGCGCCATTCCTCAAACCTTCTTCGGCAATCCACTGCAGTAGTAACTTTCTGTGTCAACAGGTGGCAGCACAGCAGAAGTTTGTAAGATGGCCGACATCGATGTTCGTTTGAGACAGCGTTGTGTGATTGAATTCTTGAATGCAGAAGGTGAAACGCCCATACGCATTCATGAAAGACTGAAGAAGGTGTATGGTGCTGTGACAGTGGATGTCAGCACTGTTAGACGATGGGTTCGTCGTTGTAAGGAAGCTGAAGGGCAAACACCGTTGACTGACGAAAAGCGGAGCGGCAGGCCGGTGAGTGCAGTGACTCCACACAACATTCAGCAAGTTGATGACATCATTCGTGGTGACCGTCGGGTGACTGCAGATGAAGTGTGTCGCATTATTTCTCTTATTAAAGGCAGTGTGATCACGATTATTAAACAATTGGGGTACTCAAAAGTTTGTGCACGGTGGGTTCCAAGAACGTTAACCGATCAGAATAAAGAGGCAAGGAAAACAATAGCCTCCCAACACTTGCAGCGCTTCCGTTTGGAGGGAGATGAGTTTCTGAAAAAAATTGTGACCGGGGACGAAACATGGGTGCATTTTTTTGAACCCGAATCAAAGAGGCAGTCAATGGAGTGGCGTCACACAAGCTCGCCAAGGAAGAAAAAATTCAAAACTGTGCAATCGGCAGGGAAAGTTATGGCAACAGTTTTCTGGGATACAGAGGGTGTGATTCTGGTTGATTTTTTGGAGCAGGGATGCACAATAAATTCTGTTCAATACGTCACAACCCTCAAAAAACTTAAAGCACGTCTTCAGCGAGTTCGCCCAACAAAATCTATGGCAGATGTTCTTCTTTTGCATGACAATGCAAGACCACACACCAGTCGTCACACCTCTGACGAGATTGTCAAAATTGGATGGGAAGTTTTGCCTCATCCCCCATACAGCCCTGACCTGGCACCATCAGACTTCCATCTGTTCGGGCCACTAAAAGAAGCTCATCGTGGGATTCATTTTGAAGATGAGGAGGCCGTCAAAACATCCGTGCGTCAATGGCTTAGGAAGCAGAGCTGTGATTTTTACCGTGCTGGGATACATGCCCTTGTTCAAAGATGGACCAAAACTGTAGAGATGGGCGGAGATTACATTGAAAAATGACAAAATGATCCTCAATGTTGTGGTTTTCTACCTATGTAATTGCATTTAAATTTCCTGACAATTAAACGTAGAAAAAAAAATAGGAGGCATTACTTTTTGACTGACCCTCGTATATAACAGAAAAATCATCGCGTTTCAGATTTTTACTTCAAGAGGCAAATGTGAACGCCATAAGCTTTGATTCACGAGAGACACCAGTATTACGCAAAAAGGGGTGTAACAGATGAGACTACTGCAGTTCTGAGTGAAGCTTTATGCGCTGTTATGCGGTATCGCGTGCGTTCATTACCTGCGTTTTCATCTGACCAATCAGGGTCTCAATGTCAGCCTTAAGCTCCGCCTACAAAAATTTTGTCTATCCGATGAGAAAAGTTATACTTTTCGTGGTGAGACAATGTTTTTAAAGTTTGCAACGTAACAGAGATGCGAAAAAGTCTCACGCTAAAACTTGCAGCTGGTGTGGTCCTTTTAGTGTTATCGTAAGATCTGTACTGTTCTTCTGGAGGGCTCTATCTTCTAACATGGGCTGGGGGGTGGTCCTGACGTAACAGAGACGCGAAAAATCCTCACGCTAAAACTTGCGACTGGGGTGGCCCTTTTTGTGTTATCGTAAGATCTCTACTGTTCTTCTGGAGGGCTCTAGCATTTAACATGGGCTGGGAGGTTGTCCTAGCTGTTAGCTGGCGACGTGGGTGTCCGTCCCTTATCGTAGGGCCTTCCAGCTTAACACGGTTATGCTCTCAGCTTCTGTTCTAGTTTCTCCCCTCGGAACTGCGTCTGTCTCACGGTGGGAAGGTATGACATGCGTTTAGGCATTCGTGTGTTAGCCTGTGGTATTCCATTTGCTCACTTCTTACTCGTATAACTTTGGTTAATTTAATGTCACGATTTATTCGGAGCTATGTGACATACTACTGGATTTGCTTATCATGTCAGGGTTTTCATGGAAGGTTTTGGATTTGCCTGACACCTTACGATTGTGTTACCAATATAAGCGTTATATACCTCCAGGATTAGATGTCCACACACACCAGTGTAAATCAATCAATGATGGAGTACATCATAGCATACAGTTATAAGACCTAAACCACATGCAAACTTTTAAAGCACATGATTTAAGAAAACGCTAATAGCAGGTGTAATGATATTAAGACACAGAGTAAAATATTCAAAAACATCCGAACATATTTATATGAAGGAAGTTAGAAATGTTTGTCCAAATTGAATAAAGATATAGGATGACAATTTGTTTGAGCATCTACTCCTCCTCTCCCTTCTCCTTGTCCATCTCCTCCTCTTCCTGTTCACTGTTCATTTCCTCCTCAATCCCCCTCTCTTCATCTCCCCCTTCCCCCTCTCTCTGTCCATCTCTTCCTTACCCTGTCTGTGTTCATCTGCTCCTTTGCCCACTCTGTCTGTTCATCTCCTCTTCCTGAATTCTCTCTCAACGTCATAATTCCTTCCCCAATACGAGGCTGGTGGTTCTTATCCTTCACAGAATTTCTTTCCAGATCGTAACTAAAATGTGTACCAAAATTTGGTTGAAACCGTTCCATGGGTTACAATGAGTTACCCATGCCTTTGCCCGCAGTACGCAAATTTCAAATATATCTCATATAAATTTAACACATTTAACATATTGCACACGCATTTGTACAAGCCACATCCCCAGTGAATTTCGCCCTGCAGCTTCATTTTCACACAGCTCAATATTTATGACGTCGTATCTCCTGGACTATGTGACATACTCGTAATTTTACTGGTACATTCATTGGTAAATGTTAATACCGTCTGCAAAATTTGTCGCAAATACAGTTAGTACTAAAGAAGTAATAAATTAATTCAGGCTTGTTGTGGCAGTTTTACTGCATGAAAAGCGAAAATGTAGTAAACGATAAATTTTTTCTTTTGATAATTTTGTGAAGGTTGTTAGCGTTAAAAAGTTTCGAAAATGTTTCAAATAATGCGTAAAGTTTATTGCAAGCCACTAAGTGCTCTCATTCTCGAATACTGGAAGAATAAACTATGGGTATTCGCGACTCCTAAGTTCAAATGGTTCAAATGGCTCTAAGCACTATGGGACTTAACATGTGAGGTCCTCAGTCCCCTAGCCTTAGAACTACTTAAACCTCACTAACCTAAGGACATCAGATACAGCCATGCTCGAGGTAGGATTCGAACCTGCGACCGTAGCAGCAACGCGGTTCCGGACTGAAGCGCCTAGAACCGCTCGGTCACAATGATCGGCACGTCGTAAGTTACACGTATTTTTCACCCCCACGAATTTGATAGGATACCAGTTTGGTATGGTATCTGTATGTCTGTTCAGGATATAAGCTATCTCCGTTCGGAATTACAACCAAATCAGTATAGCCGTTTCAGCGTGATGTAGCAACGAACATACTAGCATACACACAAACTTTCACGTTTATTATATATAGGATGAGGAAGGTGAGTCATAACACCCCTTGTATCTCCCCACCGTAATAGATACAAAGATGCCGTTTGGACAGTGATTTGCAGGGACAGGGGCTACTAGAATACATCACATTTCATGTTTGTGCTGTTTTTTATAATGGATATATGAGGCCACCTTTGGCTTTTTTAAATGGACCCCTGTGTTAAATTTTAGCGTAACATGATGGGCTTAAGAAGACGGTTTCAAATATGTGTATATCATAATATTTAGGAGAATAGTTTTTGAGGCACAGATAAGTTCTCGTATCGTGTTCGTTCTTCGAAGCGGCGTTGTCCAATGCGACCTTTCCTGTTGTGTGGAGTACATGGGAAACGCCGCGTGTCCGTCCTTACACAAACACGCCCATTTACCCGACAATAGTAATACATACTGCGATATTTTGAGCAAAAATTAACTGATGATGTCTCGCATATATTATTCAGTTATTTGACAACTGTGATACCAAAATAGCAGACAACATACAGTATTGAAATACTAAAAGATGTTAATACATTTTAAGTAACAGAAATACAAATATAAATGAGGAGGCCTTTATTTGTCACAATTATTTCGTACAGATATGATTTTTATTTGAAATATGTACTATTGATCACAATACGAAGCAAGTACACACAAAGATGCAAAATACATACTGTACATGATAGAAGACTTTACTGAAGCATGTGCTCAAAATGCTTCCCCTCTGCTGTAGTGCACATTGGTATACGCCATTCGAATGATTTGTGAACGGCTGCGAGGGTGTCACGTGAGATATCGTCTGGCGTAGTTGGTCTTTAAGCATACACTTTATGTATTATTGCTCCCCACAGAAAACAATCAAGAGGGGTCAAATCAGGAGACGGGGCTGGCGTCTTCACTTCGGCACGTCGTCCTATCCAACAATCGGGGAACTTTTCATTTAACAGCTCTGTAGCCACACGGGAAGAGTGAGCAGGACAGCCGTCATGTTGGAACCACATGCACTGACGCCTAGTTAGTGGTACCTCTTCCAGCAAAATGGGCAGAACGTTTCACAGGGACTGTGGTTAGTTATTGCCATGTAGTATACCCGGAGTGACGTACGGCCCCACAATGACATTTCCGACGATGCCGCACCACAGGTTAACACTCCACGGTTGCTGAAGCTGTACCTGTCGAAGCCAATGAAGGATCTCTGTTATCCAATAATGCATATTATGCAAATTAAAAAATACCGTGCTTGGTGAAAGTCGCTTCATTAGTAAAAAGCAACCGTTGAAAACACGGTGGATCATCTTGTAGGCGCTGCAAGGCAAACCGACAAGATTCCTGGTGCCGTTCGAAATCTACACCGGAGAGTGCTTGATGTAATGAGAGATGAAACGGGTTAAATCTATGCCGGTGCAATATGCGTAGAGCACTTCTCTGATTTATACCACATTAGGAAGCGATACGTCGCGATGAAACAGTAGGGTTTCATGCGCCAACGCTAGAACGCCCAGTTCATGTACCTCGCCATTTGCAGTTTCCTGCCTTGTCCTCTGTATGGCGTTCCATGACCCTGATTCAAGTAGTTTCTTGCAAATACGTGCAAGAAGCTGGCGCGTAGGACGCTCATGATCAGGATACACTTCACCATATCGCTTTATTGCTCTAACAGCATTTCTTCTGATTTCACCATACTCTAGAAGCATATCTAACTTTTCTTCGTTGATGTACATGTCTGCTTCAAGAAACTGTGACGGAAATGCGATGTCTCATTACCCCAGCAGCACATTTACACCCTTCTCTCCAGCTACCTCGTGCGTCACCTTGCGGAGGAGTTATCGAGAAGCAGGAGCCGGCAGCTGTGACCGAGCGGTTCTAGGCGCTTCAGTCCGGAACCGTGCGACTGCCACGGTCGCAGGTTCGAATCCTGCCTCGGGCATGGATGTGTGTGATGTCGTTAAATTAGTTAGGTTTAAGTAGTTCAAAGTTCTAGGGGACTGATGACCTCAGAGGTTAAGTCCCATAGTGCTCAGAGCCATTTCAACCTTTTTTTTGAGAAGCAGAAAAACAACGCCTTCCCTGTTAAGGGGACCACACCCTGCCTATCTAACCCATGTTAATTTAGGCAAGTATTTGACCCGTTTCTGAAAAAACAGTTTGATGCAGGACCTTAATATTTTTACTGTATGTCACATGATGCTAATAGAGTCAACTGCACTAAAATCTGCTTTATCTGTTTTATAATTTTTCAGAAATACTTTTTTTAAATTTATTAACAAAAAATATTAAGTTTTTTCTGCAGAAAATATTTTTGTGAACTTGCTAATGGGGGAATATTAATGAATGTAGTACCAGAGGTGGATTTTTATGTTATGCAGAGTCTCTGAAAATGTCATTCATTTATCTACGATAGTTTCTGATGTAATGAGGTATATGTACTGAAAATCTTAGTTTGCGGGAAATTGACTTTAAAGAAAAAACTTTTAAAATTTGTTACTTATAGTTAATTAAAACTGTCCTTGTGTATATGATGGCCCTTTTTTGGCCTCTAGCAGGTCTTCCACCTTCTTCTTCATCTTCCTGGATGTTTGTCTTGCTTTCTTGGACATATTAGACGCGGACCTGTCTGCATCGGCTATCCGTATTTTATCGCAATGTTGCAGCCCAGTGATGATATTTTCTTCCCAGCTTTTCCAGGACCCAATACTTTCCAATATTACCACGATTGACTTTACAACATTTGCTATATTTAGACATTATCTCCACATCTAACACTTTACCAGTGTCTACACTCATGGCAGTCACTACTCCATTCAGAGAAGTAAGCCCTCTTTCCTGCCAGCTTCCATCAAATGCAACTACAATATCCGAACATCCACCATTTTCTTCCACTCCATCCCTAGCAGCCAGTTTCATGCTTTCCTCACTGAACTCACATACAGCTTTCTCTAATATTGCAGTCAGTTTTTCAAATTTATTTGGTGGTTAATGAAAGTCCATCACTGAACAAAATGTTCTCCCTGCAACCATTCCCTTGCCAATGGATCGTAAGGCATAAACTAGTCTAGTACTGATTTCATAAGGGCCACTGGCGTCTGGTTTTTAAGAACTCATAAATGAAATCACAGCTGCGCATTTAGTGCAAGTTAAATCCAACGCAACTGTAGCAGTGGCACTCTCACAAATTTTCACACTCTGTGACTCACCACACTGTCTACATTGTACAAATTTAGAAATTACGTCTGATAATATTCTCAAATTTATAATAATGTTACTGCACCCCTTGTCACTTACAGTAAATTCGTTGTAACTCTCTTGAAATGATGAGAGCTTCTTAGATGATGCACTTGCTGAAGAATTACAATTAGAAACATCGTTGCCTGGTGACATAACCTCTTGTACAGAAAGCTTTCTAAACTTGTTTCCTCTAAATTGTCGTTTCTTGAAAATGACTTTACGTTTCGTCATCTTCAATAAACACAACAAAACACACCTAAACAAGCACTGCAAACGCAAGTATAACAACTACCCGCAATCACACTTGAACAAAACTGACCGCGTGTTTAAAAGCGTGCTGTTTACTAACAGCACAAAGAAAAGAATACCGACCGTTGCATTCCAAGGATAGCCAACATAGTCGGGAGTAAACAAAATCCGTAACGTGCTATGTAGGTGATATAAAGATCTAAAATATATGCAGAAAAGTGGGCGTGGTACATAAACATTCTTGGTAGGAAAATGCTCTTTAAATGCTAAAAAAAAATCTGAAAAATCTTTTTCAGAGTACTTAAATAAAACCTTAATCTATCTGAATATGATGAAAATCGAAAACCGATTCTTTTCGACCAGAACCACGGTGTGGTCCCCATAAGTTCTTCAGTGGTCAACACGAAAGGTCGCATTGGACAACGCCACTTCGAAGGACGGACACGATACGAGAACATATCTGTGTCTCAAAAACTATTCGCCTAAATATTATTATATACACATATTTGTAACTGTCTTTTTAAGCCCATAATGTTATGCTAAAATTTAACATAGGGTTCCATTTAAAAAGAAAAACAAAGATGGCCTCATATCTCTGTAATAAAGAATAGCACAAACATGAAATGTGATGTGTTGAAGTAGTCCCTGTCCCTGGAATTCATTGTCCAAACGGCATCTTTGTATCTATTACGGTTGGGGAGATGCTAGGGGTGTCATAACTTAGCTGCCTCACCCTGTATATTAGATGACCCACCCACATAACTGAACACGTTAACACACTGCTTCAGGATTCATGGAGGCGAGCTTGGCCCACACTGAATCCACCTCAATGATTAATTACCAGAGTTGATGAGTTAGCCAGCCTGTATGTTGTTTTTAGGTAGTTACCCACACGAACTAGTTTAATTCCGAGCTGGTACCCACGTCCTGCCTCAGACACAGGCTACGCAGATATTTAGAAACCAGTGTCACACTCGGACATATGATTTACCCTAAACACAGACAAATGAGGCAAACAGATTCAATCCCAGGGGGAAGTGATGGCATAAGGAAAGGCACCTCGCCACCCGTTGTCATTAATGTAACCGAAGCACATGTAACAATGGTGAGCGCATAGAGAAACTGGAATAGGCAAGGAAGAAGAACAAGAATAAGAGCAATAAAAAATGAAATGTATGTCTAAATCTGGCTTAGTACAGTAAATGCTAAACTAGACTTGGTAATGAGTAGTCGCAATTACTTCTTCCTAGATACAATAATTTGATGAATTGTTTTAAAGGACTCGTATATGTCGATATTGTACTATAATCCTCTGTATCTACCTCTATTTGGCTTTTGAAATCTACTGATTGGATCAATAATGTTTACCAACCTTCAACAAAATAAACTGATTTAACTTCATGAGATCTATGATTTAATACGATTTTAGCTCAACATAAAGCATCTGTTTATTTTCTCTATTTAAATCTAATAAAAAATTCTTAGATTCATCTTTAGTTATTATTTACTAACTCAATCATTTTAAAACTTGTATAAGTCATTTAGTAGTTATTAACTGCCTTAAATAAGTCTTATTAAATCTTACATCATTTATTTTAGTAAAACCATTAATTTTCATTTATTACATGTATTTGTATCTTTAGAAACGGTCTAGTATATTTCAAGACACATCAACTCATTAACCTTAACATTTCTTCAGCTAAAACCATAAGGAATGGGTCTTCAAAATGGATAAATATAAATTTCCACAATTGTATTCCGTAATAGTTTAATTCTCCTCTATTACAGTTATAATTATTTTGTTCTAAATATTAAATTAATTCTTCACGTATATTTCCCTGGAATGAATCAGAGACATATGGCTAACTGTCCCTAAAATAATATTTTCAATGTGTTCTTGATAGTTTTTTTATGAGTATGTACTCAAAATCCTACAGGGGTTGCCCAATACTGGGCTTGAAACTCCTATTGTTTTGTCAGGATGCAGACCGAGGAGCTGTGTAGCGTTGTTAGACGCGATAAAACGGTATTCATGATGGTTCCATTTCTTGCTCACAATACAAGACGTTGCCGCCTCTTCTGTCCCGGCTGGAATCTACGTTATCTGGAGAGGAATTTGCTGAATCCAACAGCAAACTCACAGCTCTCGAAGACGCTGCATCAGCTCGGAGTGGAAGTCGATGACGCCCAGGTGTGGCGGGGTTTGCCGGCCGCTGGCGAGGTAGGCACGCACCGTCGGCAGCCCTGTTTGGAGGTACTGGTTACCGCGACGTATCTGTTTGACTGAAACGCCCTATCCGTCCCAGATCACTGACCATGTTGTCCCCTCACCTAGACCGCAATGTCGGATGTAGTGATGTCGTGCTGAATGCTGAAGCTAGACAGCCGGTACGGTAGGCTGTCAGACTCATGCGACGCTGGAGTTTCAGAGCAGTCTCTGTTCTGGACCGGAGCCGTTTTAGTAGACCCCTGGACTATCCGTCAGTACTGGCTGGTGTGCTCCCTTCAGTACTGGATGCTGCACTTCATATTCTGTGGCTATGGATCACTAATCTTCTCGTGAGGCAGCAGCTGTAAGACCAACACTAGAACAATCTCTCACACAAGATGTTACCATACCGTAACCAGAGAATCGAGTGTGAACGGCATGAGCGTCATCGATCTTACAGATCGAGTGCTCCAAGCTCTTGGGGGTAAAGTACTTATATCGTCTGGAACAGTCTCCGCTCCACGACATCAGTCACAATGTCCGAATCGGTTCTGCTCTTCTCGAGTTGTCAGCGGCCTTCAGTTCCGCAACTTTTGCCTAACGAATTTGTTACAGTGTCTTTACTGCTTAGTAAAACTCCTGATGGCGATGTTGCTTCCTGCCTAGTTCTCTTAGATAACGCCAAGAGAGTAGCGAAGGCAGGTCTGTCTGCACTCTTCTAATCATTTTCGGCTGAGCTCAATCGCAGCCGCACACAAATGAGTAGAAGTTGCTGTCTTCCTGACCGAGTAACTGTGTTGAAACGTTTACGTTTTCCTGGTGGCCGCTGTTGACACTTCCGCGAGAATGAGTAACGCTGGTTCTTCGGACTTATAAAAATTACTCTCTTCCTTACTGATTTGTTACGTAACACCTCACTGAATATTATCACGTTTCCTTACAACGTCGTCAGTTATGAAAAACCATTTAAGATTTATAACTTTGAGACAATGTATACTATTTCTTCCACATCAAACCTATCTAATTGTATTGTTGATATAACAGTTGTAAAAGTTCGAAAGTGGTTTTTACCAACTGTCGTATTCAACTTGTCCATTTGTTTCTTAGTGTTGGTTATTTCCACACACTTTTTATTTATTAGGAACTGCATATCTAATTTCTGCTTCAGTATCTTTTATCATATTTGATGTACCCGCAGTTATAACATATTAGCACAAATCCTCTGCCACACCTACTTACCCCATTTATTTGTTTCCATTATGTTAGATATTCAAGGAGTTTTGTCAAAACAGATTAAGCTGAATTTGTTTGTTAATTTCAGACTGTAAAAAGGAGCACTATTCAATAACATAAAAATAAACTGACTTGTTAGAAGTAGTGGCAGCCATGTGAATTATCTTAAAGCTACAAAAGATGAAAAGTAAAGCCTGTACCAAAGCAGTATGAGTAAGATGGGCATGTGGCAGTCGACGGTTACAGAAGCAGTTGTAATACTGCAGGGGCCACCCATTACTATACAGCATGCCGTGAGTGCAATATACACTAAAATTGTTGAAATGTGTGTGAAATCTTTCTGGGACTTAACTGCTAAGGTAATCAGTCCCTAATCTTACACACTACTTAACCTAAATTATCCTAAGGACAAACACACACACCCACGCCCGAGGGAGGACTCGATCCTCCGCCGGGACCAGCCGCACAGTCCATGGCTGCAGCGCCCTTAGACCGTTCGGCTAATCCCGTGAGGCCAATATACACTATTAGACCAAAAAAGTCACACCACGAAGGAATCATTTGAATGGGAATGAAATAGTTAGATATGATATAAAAGTATAGTCAAACAAACGATTACCGTTTAAGATAAATTGGATAACTTACTCAAGAGAAGAAGCTTCACAAATTGAGCAAGTCAGTAACGTGTTGCTCCACCTCTGGCCTTTATGCAAGCAGTTATTCGGCTTGGCATTAGATTGGTAGTGTTGCTGGGTGTCATCCTGAGGGATATCGTGTCAAATTCTATACAACTGGCGCGTCAGACCGTCACAATCCCATAGAGGAATCCTCAAACCATCCCAGGCACGATAACCCTCAGGAGGACATCCAACAATCTCTGCCAAACCGAAAAACTGTTTGCATAAGGGCCAGAGGCGGACCAGCGCCTTATTGGCTTGCTCAATTTCTGAAGCTCTTTCTCTTTAAAAACGCATCTAATTTTTCTGCACTTGTAATCATTTGTTTGTCTGTACACGTACAGCACATCTACCGATTTCCGACCCATACAGATAATTCATTCGTGTTACGTTGCTCTCTTTTCCTTAGAGTGTATATTTCCTTTCCTTTAGTTTACGATACCTCTAGTTCATTTAACATGTATGTTTTTTTATTTAATTAAATAACGCTCTTTTGATAGCTTCAAAGTTTACAACTGCACAATACTTCCCTTTATTTAATATCATTTCACTGACGTGATTATTACACAAAATAAATAAGTGAATTGATATCATTTTTGACAGTGCTGTGTGGTGTTAGTTGTTCTTAGTAAATATTATCTATTTTTATGTCTGTCAACAGTTCTTCCATCAGTACCGTTAGTGCATTGTTAATATTTCTTTTTTCCTGTGTACAATGTTCATGTCCATGTCTCACATTCTGAAATACTTCCGACAGATCTTATTGTGGCTGTAACCATGAAACTTGGAATCTCTTTAGACTCATTAAAATGCTAGAAGACCATAAACTCTTAAATTTATTTTTAACATCATAACCACTGTTTACAGCTGTGTACTTACTGATTACGACTGTAATTTCACCGGTTTTTCATTCTCAAGCGTACATTTACAATACTGTGGCAGAAATTATCAATATCACAGGCACACGCAGTTGGCCAGATGGCATTTCACGCCAAAAGAAATAATTATTACTGATAGAAGAAAAAATTTAAATCTGCTCTGACTCATGAGAGTTTCTTAGTTCAAAACAGATTCCAAAGACCAAGTCACGTTTTTGAGTAGCTGTGAGAATCGCGTAGCGTGGAATCGCTGTATAGTCGAAACCATAAAAAATCTGAGGTCACTTACTTTGAGAAATATTTCGAATAATTCATTTAAATGAAACCAAAGGAAGTGTCCAGTCTGAAGTATTTGTATGGGTCGTTTTTGCTTAGACACTATAGTTTTCAAGTATTTTAAATGTGGTGTTTTGGTCTTAAAAATGTTTTAAATTGTTATTCCTTCTTCTGTTCCTTATTAAATGTGATACGTGTACCTAGGGTTAATTTTTCTTTTCCATTGAACTGCGAAAGAAATGAGACTAAAGTGGTACAGAGCAACGTCGCACAGTTTATACTAGTATCCCGCAGAGGGGTGGGGATGGGGCGACTAATTATAAGCTATTTAGGTATAGGAAAAAGAACATCACTAAAGTAAATATTCAAAAAATAAAAGTTAAAAGATAAATCTTAAAGTTAGAGTCATATCAACCTTGAATATAACCAGTTAAATAAACAAATAAAACATATAAACCCTGGCCACCAAATAACTCACCTCAATCATAATCAAATGATTTTGATGAATAATAACCCAACTTTAAAGGAACATATCAAACAAACTTAGTTGAAAGAAAAAGTATAAATCAGGCGAGGTTATATCCCGATAACCTATGCAGAAGTAAGTTTTGCTTTGTTTTGCTTAATAATTTAAAGCGGGAATTTCCACTTTTGATGTATTTCACTGCCGTTCACGGGGCACAAAACTTTTATCCGTCCTTTCGTTTACTGCAGTAATCATTGTGCTGAAGTCCGTACTCAAGTTTCAGTTTCATTGTATTCACTGAAGTAGCGATTATTAAATTTATCCCTGAGCAGACAATGTAGCGCTCATGGGTCTAAACAATGATTTACGGAACTAATTATTCAACTTTAGAGCCATAGTGACGATTTCTAAAATCCTTCGCTAAATCTTGAAGAGACTTACTATTTTACTGCCACTTCCGTAGCTTTTGTGCTAGTAATTGTCTTTTACAGATATGGCTTTCACGTAATTTACCTCAAAAAGTAAATACACTTTGAATTCAATATCGCGACTCAAGCACTTCTGGGGTAATGTAGTTTCATTCAGTTAAATACTGGTCATTTGATCTCCTGTACAGTAGAGAGCTCACTTGACATCTGCCCTCTCAATCATTTGATAAAAAGTTGGCAGGTACTCCATATCAGGACCGTTAAGCGATCGTCAGTAAACAGTAGCCGAGGGCGAAGTTGGCTTTTGTTTGGAAGAGGCCGTTAAGAACTTAGCACATTTATAACCAATAAATAACCGACACCGAAATGCGACTGCCTTTATAGAATGCATGCCTAATCGTGATCTTTGAACTCGATTTTTGTGATACCGCAACATAATGACCTAGATTTGTTCACCTAAGACAGTTTTGAGTGTCCTACTTTAAAACGCATCAAAAACGACTGCAAACGCTAATACAATAATCAAAAATTAGTAGTTCTACCACCTCGTATGCAATCCACCTCGCAGATACTCTGCACTTCAACAGATTTCGACAAATCTGAATTTTCATTCATACAAAATTTAACAGATTACATGTATTCGTCCAATATCGAAAACAATGATGTGTGAAAACTTTCTGACCATCTGATTAAGAGGGGGTTGTTCCACCTTAAGAACGAAATACAGCATAGCGTCTGTGTGGAGTGGATACACGTCCTTGGTAGGTTTCGGGAAACACGTTGCGCCAGATGTTTACGCAGAGGTCACGCAATACTGATTATTATGGGCCGGTGGTTTGTTGGGGCTAGGGTGAGGCCGGCCGGTGTGGACGTGCGGTTCTACGCGCTTCAGTCTGGAACCACGTGACCGCAGGTTCGAATCCTGCCTCGGGCATGGATGTGTGTGATGTCCTTAGGTTAGTTAGGTTTAAGTAGTTCTAAGTTCTAGGCGGCTGATGACCTCAGAAGTTAAGTCGCATAGTGCTCAGAGCCATTTGAACCATTTTGCTAGGGTGAAGATAAAATGTCGACATATCGATACATTTTTCCAAAACGTATCGATATATATCGGCGGATTATTTTTCCACAGTACGTTGATATATCGACATCAAAATGACAATATTGAGGGCCGATATATGTATCTTATATTATGATTCTTCCCCAATTTCGGTAAATATTTGAAATTGCTCTTTTGAAGTTGTAGTAGAACGTAATTTTACTGTCACTGTGTGAAGGAGTTTCACTATGTTTTGAGCTTTCGTCATGTCTAGTCTTTCCTTTTGACTGTGTGAAGCAAGTATAGGTGGCACAAAGAAGAAATCCGATTGCACCGTGGGGGAGGTGGGGAGGGGGAGGGGAGGAGATAATGGAATAAGATGATTTCTGACCTGAAGAAATAGCTCACCAGTTGCGTTAAAAACGATTTTTAACGCAATTGGTGTGCTATTTCTTCACATCGGCATTCTTCAAAAACAGTTGCTGAGAATGGTGAACAAAAATCTATGTGACAAGAGTGGTCTTTGCGGGGACGAAGGCGTCTGAGGGGAAATGCTGATGTAATCGTCACTTGGCGCTATAGAAACTGCAACGTTTAATTTCACCACGCAGTTCTGACACGACA
Organism: Schistocerca gregaria; assembly: GCF_023897955.1. NCBI lineage: Eukaryota > Metazoa > Arthropoda > Insecta > Orthoptera > Acrididae > Schistocerca > Schistocerca gregaria. Next base: position 26,898,371 of record NC_064931.1, on the reverse strand, counting down.
ATTGCTAGATCATTGTCGTTTGCAGAAATGAAAAGACCGTGGAAATTGACATGAAGTCTTCCGGAAATATGTGACGCAACCGAACGACGCAGTCATCGGACACCTTTTATTATGGCACTTACGTGCAGTTGCCATTGTTAGCAAAGTGGTTATCGGCAAGCGTGAACGTATATCACTTTCCTTTCAGTTCTTACAGGCTCCTAGCTTCTTGATGTACAGAATATCTAATATTAAAGCACTACCTAAATATAGAGCTCTAAAACCGGGAATGTATTTACAATGTGCTACCGATATTTTTATAGGCCGGTATATCGACGTTCTTTCCGTAGACACATCGATTCATATATCGATACATCGAGGGCAGACGACGATATTTCTTTAAATATCGATATTTTTTAAAAATATCAGCAGTTCTAATGGGTGCCGACCTGCGCCAAACAGCGTCCCAGATGTGTTACGATGGGTTCGGATAAGGCTACTTTGATGTCTAAGACATCAATGTGAGTTCACTATCATACTCCTGTAGTACGATTCTACCCTTCTGACACAGACATTTAGCATCGCCATCTGGTAGTAGTCCACAGCTGTCTTTGTGGCTTCGATTGTGGACACAGGTCCCCTGACGCCTAGTCAAGCGGAGTCCTTCGGGCACGGGTGTGTGTGTTGTTCTTAGCATAAGTTATTTTAAGTTGGTGTAAGTCTAGGGACCGATGACCTCAGCAGTTTGGTCCCTTAAGAATTCACACTCATTTGAACGTTTTTTCCCCTGACGCCCTGGTGAGTGTCGCTTATAGCGTGATACTGCTTCCTGCTGGCATCGCCTGTGGCGTATCCGGACACGACGACTTACCTAGTGTAACATGAAACGCGATTCCTCAGACCAGGCGTCACGTCCCCATTGATTCAAGCTCCAATATCGGTGACTCCGTGCACACTACAGTCACGATTTACGATGTCGTTTGGTCAACATGGAAACATGTAGGGGGTCTCGGAACGAACGTTCGACTATCTTCACCGTCTCCGAGATTCTCGTTTCCGTAAAATATCGTGATTCCTATATATCGATATTTGAGAGGCACCATTATAGGTCGTCGATATACCGGACAACGTATCGGCATATCGATATAACAACTGAGAAAACATCGACGTACCGGCCTATAAAAATATCGGCAGCACATTGTAAATATACTCTAAAGAGCTGCGTATTTAAGTACTGATGTTTTATTAGATATTCTGTAAATCAACAAGCTAGCAACCCGCCTATCTACCTTGGAACGAGAATTGAAAATAAAACGATGCACGTTCACGCTTGGCGATAACCAGTTTGTCTGGAACACTTCATGTCGACTTCCCTGTTTCTTTTAGGCGCTACAGTCTGGAACCGCACTGCTGCTATGGTCGCAGGTTCGAATCGATGTGTGTGATGTACTTAGGTTAGTTAGGTTTAAGTAGTTCTAAGTTCTAGGGGACTAATGGCCTCAGCTGTTAAGTCCCATAGTGCTCAGAGCCATTTGAACCATTTTTTTGTTTCTTTTATTTCTGCAAACGCCAGCGACCTAGCAGTTGTAGTGTCAGAATTGCATGGTGGAGATAAACGTTGCAGTTTCTGTTGGTAGGGTCCAGCGATGATTACGTCAGCATTTCCTTTCACACGTTTCCTCCCACCGTAAACACCAATTTTGTGATTTAGATTTCTGACAATCATTTTTAGCAAATGTTTTTGAAGAATACCGATATGAAGAAATAGCACGCTAGTTGTGTTAAAAAATTCTTTTTTAACACAACTGGTGTGTTATTTCCTCGCGTCGGAAACATCGTCACTCCACTGATTCAGCCACCCCCCCCCCCCCCCCCCCTCGCCCACGCAATGCAGTTGGACTTTCTCTTTATACCATCTGGACTTGCTTCACAAAGTCGACGAGAAAGATTGGACGTAGTAAGACTCCTTCATACAGTGAAAGTAAAAGTAACTTCTACTACTATTTCGAAAGAACAACTATTTACCGAAAATTGCGAAGAAAATATGATATAAAATGAAGATATTAACACTTGATATTGTTAGGCCTATATATCTGAGGAAAAAATAGCCCCGTTGTATGTCGATATTTTCGGGAATACACGTCGATAATCGATATTTTATCAACATCCCTAGTTCCCAGGCAAATGGCCACAACGATCTGCCCTTAAGTGACTTATGTCAGTAGTTTTCCCCCTTTCCGACCCGTGTCGTCGCTAAACTGATTCCCCATTTGTCTGTACTCCGCTTATATACTTACATTACGGCGTTAACTGCCCGTAACGCCATCAGGTCGCATTCACTCTTCTGGTGGACAGTGGCCGTTATGTTTTCGAACGTCAGAGTTTCTTCATAATATGACCCGTATAAATTTAAACGCAGTGACTTAGCCCAGATGACAGTCGCAGAAGAATACGTGACAACGCAGTGTAGCATAATATTCACTATAAATCTCAGCTTGTTGCAAGTTGAGCTCGGAGAGCTGGCAGAGGTAGCCGCTCGCGTCCGTGAGGCAGCACAGCGCACCAGGCGGCAGTTAGGAGTATCGAGCGAATTCCCCGGAAGTGTTTGCGGCTGCGGAAGTAGCGCTCCATATGGAGTCTTCCCCGAGCCTGTGCACCTCTGCAGCTGCCATCGCCTTCCATTCGCCTCCCTCCTCATCGCCGTTTCACCGTCTCAGTTCACTACATTTTTGTGGTTCAAGGTGTTACAGGGTGAGCCACCTAAGACTTGCTCTCGTTTTATATCTGAACTGTTGAAGATAGCGAACGAAGTTTTCAGCAGATGATGGTAGGTAGAGGTGTATGTAATTTTGTTGTATGGGTAATATTATTAACTGTTGTATCATCCCATGTATTAAAACAAGTAAGGTTTTTTAATGTAACGATATACTTTTTAACGGCATTCGAAAGATCTCGAATATAGGAATGCAGTGATGTAACGCAATAATCGATTCTGGCCTCCTTGTTTTCAATTGTGGCACACTTCTCGGATACTTACGCGAAAAGCTTCGATGTCAGCATTATAGAGAGTTGTCACAGTCCTCGAATTTTTAGAGCTTTAGAGTGTCGTTGCAAAAAGGCATCATTCCATTTTTATAAAAAACACACTTGCTTCAAAATCTCGGCTGACAGAGTATTACTCATAACATAAATTGCGCACCCATCCGCCTAATATAACTGCCGGAAACCTCGTTTCTATGAGATTGAACTGTTCACAAAATAAAATCGGTGCAAGGATTAGGTGGATTGCCCTGTATGGCTAATGTCTGAGACAAATAATAAACAAAAAAATTAAAAGGTATAAAACAAACATCAGTATAATTATGTAATGAAAATTCTTTGTTTCTACTTTCCATGCTATGCGTCGCTTTTTTCTATTAACAGCATTGCGTACATTGGGTGGTCTAAAGCCCTCGGGCGGCCAATGCTATTCCCTTTAAAGACGCCCGGGCCAGCTCTGTAACTAACAGAGTGCACCACCTCCTTCTGCCACTGTTACAGCGTTTACTCCTCAAGTAAAGCTTTCCAGTGCCTTCTGGCTCGCTGAAGGTGGAATTTGTTTCCATTCTTTTTTATTAGTACCTTATATTGACATTTGCTCGGTAAGACCTTACTGCTTTGTTATTACCAGTCGCTAATGACAATTATCGTTTTGGTGTTTATAAATACTTATATCAAAATTTTAATGTCAAGTCTTCAGAACAAACATATTTTAGAGAACCTGAACGCTCAATAGGTAAGAAATCTTGTGCGAGGAAATGGTTTTGTCTGCAGCAAGAAAAGTATCCACACGGGCACTAAGACGACGTCCGGAGCGTTACGGGCTGTCAGTACAGGGACTGATGCAGTTTCCCTTGACGTGACAGCAGGGAGAGATGTGTCGACGGTGGCACGCCCAGTGGAAAAATTCAACATGGGAGTGGTATCACGTGGTCCTTTCAGATGAATCACAGTTCTGCTCACAGCATCACGATGGACGTATCCTCGTGTACAGATTGTTTAGAGAAGATGTGGCTGTGATAAGGTGAGGAGAACATCAACGTGAAGCTACTAAGCAGGGTATACGGCAGGACTGCTCACTCCCTCCTGTCTTCATCAATGGATATCTTCAGTGGGCAACAGATGGAGCTAGGGAGAAACTGGAAGCTATAGGAGGAATTAAAACTGGTGGTAAGAAAACAAACACGTTTATATTTGCTGATAGGCCGCAGTGTTAAGCGAAGATGCAGAAAAATTAGAAGTGATGGTGGCCCAGGTGGAAACCACCTTCAGATCTTCCCGAAATATGAAAATTAAAGAAGGTAAAACAAGTATCTTAGTGGTGATTAGACAAAACATGGTCGTCAGATGAAATGAGAGACTGGAAATTTGCCTGCTATGGAGTAAAATTACATCAGACAGAAAGTCAAGGAAGGATACTGCAAGCCGAATCCGCGAGGCAAAAGCTCATTTTAACAAGAGAAGAAACCTTTTCACATACAGCAGAATAGACAAAACATGGCCACTCGGAGGAGCATAAAAACATAAAATAACAGTCTTTGAGATGTGCTGCCTGAGAATGCACATTTCCTGGACAGACAAGATATTAAACGAAGAGGCGCTCCACAGAGTGGAGGAAGAGAAGCCTTGTCGACTGTAGGTAGTCGAACACAGAAGGGGTACGTGGGTCGCCCATCTGCTGAGGTATGATGGTACCATTTAAAGTATCATCGAAGGGACAGTAGTAGTGAAAAATACAAGAGACAAACATAGAATAGGATACATCAACGAGATCATGGAGGATACCAGCTGTCAAGAGGAAGGCCGAAGACACATGGCGAACTGCTGCTAACTAGCCTGATGCTTGAATACCTAAGATGAGCATAGATTGGAAGCAGCATAGAATGACGCATCGTTATCTGACGTCGAAGCTAAGATTTTGCTATTGTTGCTGCCAGAGGTGGCTGCTTGCACCCTGTATACTCCAAAATCACCTACAAATTTAACCGTGTGTTCTTGATACTGTACTTCACACGCATAGTAAGTAAAATTTCGTATTTCCCATCCTTCCTGATGTAGAATTTTTATAAGGCAATAGAGTAAAGCTGAGTTCAGTCATGTATTAGAAGTGCAAGCAGGGCAATATTTAGTATGTTGTCTTGCTGCGAAAATTTGTGAACCCCTTCTCCTGCCAGCAGGACAATGGGCTACGGCGCTGTTATCTTTATATTATTTCATAAAGTCACACACACGTTATGTACGTGAAGTTCTCTTAGAAACCTCTTTCAAATTCCACAAAAAATTAGATAGTTTCACGGGGAAAAAATTCAGTCTCGTAAGCCGGCGATTCTAACGGTAAAAGTTACTCACAGATATGATAAAAACCACCATATTGCCCGCTATAGCTTGGCAAAAACGCCACCTGCATGTATTTGTTTCCTTGATGAGTACACGGCGTTGCCCAGGGATGTATTTATTCCAGTTTTCTCTTAGGCCATCTCCTCCTGCGTTTCTCGTTGTCCATCTCGTCCTACTCCTCTCTCTGTATATCTACGTTTCCCCCTCTCTCTGTCCACCTGAGCCCCCTCTGTTCATCTGCTCCTTCCCCCTCTGTCCAACTCCTCCTCCTCCTATTTGTGTCGCCCTCCTCCTTCCCCCTCTTTGTCAGTCCATCTCCACCTACCTCCTCCTTTTTCCACGCTATCACCACCACCCAAACAGGACGCTGGTGTTTCTTATCCACACAGTTTTTATTTCCGGATCGTAACTAATATATGTACGAAATTTGTTTTAAATTATTCCAGGGGATATGGATGACTTTCTGAGCCGTGACCCTACATGTGTACACACGTCAAATATACCGGGCGATCAAACAGTCAGTATAAATTTGAAAATTGAATAAATCACGGAATAATGTAGATAGAGAGGTACAAATTGACACACATGCTTGGAATGACATGGGGTTTTATTAGAACAAAACAAAAAGAAAAACGTTCAAAAAATATCCAACAAATGGCGCTTCATCTCATCAGAATAGCAATAATTAGCATAACAAAGTAAGACAAAGCAAAGATGATGTCCTTTACAGGAAATGCTCAATATACCCACCATCATTTCTCAACAATAGCTGTAGTCGAGGAATAATGTTGTGAACAGCACTGCAAATCATGTCCGCAGTTATGGTGAGGCATTGGCGTCGGATGTTGTCTTTTAGCATCCCTAGAGATGTCGGTCGATCATGATACACTTGTGGCTTCAGGCAACCGCAAAACCAATAATCGCACGGACTGAGGTCTGGGGACCTGGGAGGCCAAGCGTGACGAAAGTGGCGGCTGAGCACACGATCATCACCACACGACGCGCGCAAGAGATCTTTCACGGTTCTAGCAATGTGGGGTGTTCTTTTATTTTGTTGTTCTAATAAAACCCCATGTCATTCCAAGCATTTGCGTCAATTTTTACCTCTGTATCTACATTATTCCGTGGTTTATTACGTTTTCAAATTGATACTGACTTTTTGATCACCCGGTATTTCACATAAATTTAACCTACTTCACTCGTAATTTTACATATCTCTAGCGAATTTCGTCCTGCAGTTTCATTTTCACACAGTTCAATGTTTGTGATGTCGTATCTCCTGAAATATGTGTCGTAGAATCATATAATGCTGCATGTACACACAGTGGTATATGTGGGTACTGTCTGCGAAATATTGTTATTAGTAAATAAGTAATAAAATAAAACATCATACTATTGCAACAGTTTTACTGTACGAACAGAGACAATGTAGTAAACGAAAAAAATTTTCTGTTCATCATTTTCTGGGGACTGTCAGTGAGGAAAAGTTTCGTAAATATTTGAAATTGTGTGTCAAGTTTGTTGCAAGTCACTAAGTGCTCTCATTCTCAAATACTAGATGAATAAAATATGTATATTCGTGCGTCGTGAGCGGGTATATGAATACTAGACCCAGTAAACTTTGTACCCAACCAGAAATCAGCGAATTTTGCACCAGGTATGCCTGGAAAGTATCCACCTACGGGCTCCCCAAGTCCTCGCTCACCCACTCCGTACACCCGCGACGGGATTCTGTGCAGCTCCGTCAGAAAGGCGTTTATGTCCCCATGCAAATGACGAACGTAAACAAAATATTCTGTTGCCGCAAGAAGAGCAAGAGCGCCATTAGTTGTCTACATAACATTCTACGATGTCCCCCATTACCTACGCATCTGGCGCTGGTTCTACTTGTTTTAACGTTTATGGCCCACTTTTCCTCCTTTTATGATGCGTAGCTACATTTTCATCTGCATGTACGTGACTACTCCACAATTCACACGTAAGTGTCTGACAGAGGTTATATCGAACCACTTTCACACTATTTCCCTACCGTTGCAATGTCGAACAGTGTGGGAAAACAAACATCTAAAGCTGTGATGTCTCTCATTTTATTACAATGATCATTTCTCACTGCGTCGGTGGGCGTCAACAAAATCTTTTCGCAATTAGCGGAGAAAGTTGGAGATTGAAATTTCGCGGTAAGATCTCTCCGCAAGAATAAATGCTACTCCAACTCGCGTATCATATCCATGACACTTTTTCCTCAAAATACAAAACTTTGATAGCTTTCTGTGAACTTTTTCTCGGTCCTATCTGGTAACTATCCAACACCGCACAGCAGTAGTTAAGCAGAGGACCGACAGGCGTTGGGTAGGCAGTCTCTTTAGCAGAATTGTGCGTCTTCTAAGTGTTCTGCCACTAAAACTCAATCTTCGATTCGCCTGCCCGCAACATTATCTGTGTGATCGTTCCAATTAAAGTGGTTCGCAGCTTACAACGGACTCCTGTTAGTATTCGTGAAGATGATCTCACTTATTATTAGGGCCACAATTGCACTTAAAGTATGAAGCATTTGCTTTTGATATTATGATTACTTTACTATGAGGGGCAGTCAAATGAAAACCAAACGCCCGTCACAACGGTAGTATGGAATGGTTCCATTTAAAAGTAATCACCACACCCTGTATCCCACTGGGAGACGAGACGATCATTTTCTTTTTCGTAGAACGTGATCGGCCGCTGACGGATCCACAAGCGCATCGACTCTTGCACTCCTTCGTCCGACTGAAACCGACGTCCACGAATGTCTATCTTCAGGTCACCAGCGATGGGGAAGTCATACAGTGAACTATCAGGGCTGGAGGATGTTGCACTGTTGCCCAACCAAATCGCCGATGCGTAGCCTTCGTGTGGGGCGAGCGTTATCGTGCAACTTCGACTGCAGGGGCTCTCTGCTCGTTGAGTTCCTCGAGTGTGAAACCACAATCAATGCGCAGCGCTATAAAGACACTTCGCAGAACTGCGACGCGTCATTAAGTCAAAACGCGGAGGAATACTACGGGATGGAATCATCCTGTTTCACGGAACGACCGCCTCCACACTGCCAATCGGACGAAGGCTACGATTCAGCGATCCCCCGGATCGTTCACCGTGTAGTTTTCACATCGTTGGCGATATGAAGAGAGATGTACGTGGACGTCGGTTTCAGAACTGGCAGACACATGAAGGAGGAGGGAAACAATCCCGAGAATTTTTTTTATGATTTCGTTATGCCTTCAGCTGCCATTTTCTTTATTTCATGTACGTATGTACAATTTCGGCCTTAGGCCATTTTCAAGTATCTAAAATGGAAGCATTATACATTGGATACATTAGTCAGACTTGTGATTTTGATTTAGGTACAAGTCATATCTGTAAATATACTAGGCGCATTATAATTTACTTTGTAGCTGATTTTTAGAAATAAATTATGCCTCGTACGTCGTTGCTCCTATGACTCCATGGCATAATTTACTATTAAAAAAATCATTCATAAAGTAAGTTATAATGCGCATAGTATATTTACAGATTTGATTTGTTCCTAATTCAAAATCACATGTGTCACTGATGTATCCAGTGTCCAATGCTTCCGTTTTAGATACTTGAAAATGGCCCAAGGCCGAAATTGTAGAATCGTACATGAAACAAAGAAAATGGCTGCTGAAGACATCACGAAATCATTCAAAAAATTCATCACAGTTGCACACCTTATCGAATTGAATATTATAGCATCCCGAGGAAGTCTAATTAGTAAGTTTCAAGAACGAACTTTAATTGCAGAATCGAGAAATACAATATAACCTCCTACATATCGGTCCCGTAGGGATCGCGAGAACCAGTTTAGACTAATTATAGCGCCCACTGAGGCGTTTAAGCAATCATCCTTCCCCAGCTCCGTACGTGAATGGAACGTAAAGAAACCTTAATAATGGTACAACGGGAACCACACTCGGCCATGCACTTCACAGTGGTTTGCAGAGTACGGATGTATACATAGAATTATTCTTACAAAAATATTGTTTCATGTTTTTAAATCACATATAGAGGACGTGTACACGTAGTGCTAGGAGAGGGAGAAAAAGTTACATACAATTCATGTCACCTACACGGGAAGAACCAGAAAGCCACCGACAATATTTCGGAGTTTATTCAGGGATATTTTCTGAGTATTTTAGTATGAGGTCCCGTGGTCACCGCTGATAATTTAATTATGAGTTAATTGGCTTTTTTGCCAGAATTGTCTTCGTTTCTGTGAAAATACTTTCCCAACAGTGAAATGCCTGTAATACGTCATCACCAAAACCTAATAACAAGAAAGGATCTGGTTATTCATGGGCGCCCATGTACAGATACAACTCTTCCATTATGTGGTTGCAGTCACTGCGGGAGTAGCTGACCATATAACCATTGCGCCGTTTTCCACTGCAGTCAGTGAACCCACAGAAGAGATTCATTTCGGTAGATTTGTCATCAGTAAAGCTATCCATTTTGTCGTGTATCACTGTTACTGTACAATTAACAGTGCTGGTAAAATCAACCCGAGACTGGACCGAGCAGTGCTGAGTGCCAGCTTCAGGCCAACAGTAAGTACCGTGAATGAATAGAACAGTTTTTTTTCCAGACAAGGCATACGGCTCATACTGTCGCCATTTTCACTTTTGAGCAGATATTTTCAATGCAATGACGATACAAGGAGTAACAAATCAAGCAAAATGTAATTACCGAGTGATGTGGCGTAGTGGCTAGCACAATGTACTCGCATTAAGGAGGACGACGGGTCAAACCCTCGTCCGGCCACCCTGATTCAGGTTCTCCGCGACTTCCCTAAATTGCTTCAGGTAAATGCAGGGATAGTTTCTTTGGAAGTACTCGGCCGATTTCCGTCCCCGTACTTCCCTAATCCAAGCTTGTGCTCCATCTCTAATGACCTCGTTGTCAACGAGACATTAAACACTAATCTCCTTCTCCTACATTGAAACGAACAATTGAAGACCACGGGTTCCTTACATTAAAATACTCAAAAATATCCCTGGGAAACCTCTGAAATTTATTAGTCGCGTTCTGATTCTCCATGTATACATGCAAAATGGCTTTTTCGTTAGAATGACAATGCATCTTGTGCACATTACGTGTACAACGTGAGCCACAGGTATAGACCACAAGACCACATTTTATTTTAAAGAGTACTTTGTCGAGTAGAAGAAATAATATTTTTGAAATACGTGTTAGTAATTTGGTTTAACTGTTTCCATTGTATTTTCTGAAGATCTGGTCACAAGTAAAAATAAAATATTATTGGTTCCAACAGAAAATAAAAAAAAATTATAAGCGCTGCCGAGTGTAAACATTTAGGCATTACATTTCTTATTCGAGCATCAAAAGTCCTCTTCTTCAGCAGACCACGTAAAGGCGCCCATTCACAGCATGACTGGTCCGCCGACGTGCTCGACGACCTGCCCAACTGTGTGTAGGCGCCGGCCACTGCTAGGCAGTCCCTACCTGACTACACTGACGGACTGTGGGTTGGCAGGCAGCGGGACGAGGCAAGCAGGTAGAGATCCGCAAGTTGAACAGACAGGCTCGGTCCACGAACCCGACCGCGAACCCGTCGCCCACACACAGGCGAATGAGTCAGGGTATATCCTTCGGTGGACAGGTCAGTGAACTTGTCCACCTGTGTTTGGGGGCCGTAAGGGTGATCCATGATGGTTCCTTGGCTCTTTCACCTGCCAGGCAAGTTGCAGAGTTAACACGAGGAGATTAGTGAACCCTTCCTCGACCTTTTCTGGGTACAGCTTTCACTAAGTGCGGATTTCACTGGATGCAGTGTACAGGACGCCATAATGGGCTACAAAGTTTTTTGCCCCCATCCCCACTCCTGTGATGTGTAGGTGGTTCTTACCCACACAGAGGTTATTTCTAGACAGCAAGTGATATGTGTACCAAGTCTGCATGAAATCAGTCCAGTGATTTAGGAGTATATGTGGAACATAAATACATACATGCGTACATACATATATATACTTCCATTCCTATAATATTGATTGATATGGATACTCGATATATTTGAGGTGGCCTGTGTTAAATGCCTCGCCCTGTATATTCACTGAAGAGCCAAAGAAATTGGTACACCTGCCTAATATCGTGTCGGGCCCCCCGAGTACGCAGAAGTGCCAAATTACGACGTGACATGGACTCGACTAACGCCTCAAGTAGCGACAGAGGGAATTGACACCATGAATCCTGCAGGGTTGTCCATAAATCCGTAAGAATATGAGGGGCAGAGATCTCTTCCGAACAGCACGTTACGAGGCATCCCAGATATGCTCAATAATGTTCGTTTCTCGGGCGTTTGGTGGCCAGCGGAAGTGTTTAAACTCAGAAGAATGTTCCTGGAGGCACCTTGTAGCAATCCTGGACGTGTGGGATGTCGCATTATCATACTGGAATTGCCCAAGTCCGTCGGAATGTACAATGGACGTGAATGAATGCAGGCGATCAGACAGGATGCTTATGTACTTGGCGCCTGTCAGAGTCGTATCTTGACGTATCAGGAGTCCCATATCACTCCATCTGCACATGCCGCACACGATTACAGAGCCTCCACCAACCTGAACAATCCCCAGCTGACATACAGGGTCCATAGGTTCTGAGGTTGTCTTCATACCCGTACAAGTCCATCCGCTCGGTACAATTTGAAACGAGACTCATCCGATCAGACAACATGTTTTCAGTCATCTACAATCCAATGCTGGTGTTGACGGGCCCAGTCGAGGCGTAAATCTTCGTGTCATGCAGTCATCAAGGGTACAAGAGTGGGCCTGCGACAGCCAGACATTTGTTAATGGCATAGCACTGAAATCGGCAGCAATTTGCGGAAGATTGCACTTTTGTCACGTTGAACGATTCTCTTCAATCGTCATTGGCCCTGTTCTTGCAGGATCTTTTTCCGGCTCGGAGATGGTGTGTCCCGTCACTACCGAGAGAGGTGGTGCAGTGGTTAGCACACTGGACTCGCTTTTGGGAGGATGATGGTTCAATCCCACGTCCAGCCATCCTGATTTACGTTTTCCGTGATTTCGATAAATCGCTGCAAGCAAATGGTACCTTTCAAAGGGCACGGCCGACTTCCGTCCCTACCCGTCCCTAATCCGATGAGACTGATGACCTCGCTGTCTGGTATCCTCCTCCAAAACACCCCAACACTGTCCTACCGCTCGTGCGCCGACTGTAACACGAGGTTCAAACTTACATTAATCTTAATAATCTGCCATTGTAGCAGCAGTAACCATTCTAACAACTGTACCAGACACTTGTTGTCTTATATAATCGTTGCCTACCGCAACGCCATATTCTGCCTCTTTACATATCTCTGTGTATTTGAATATGCATCCCTATAATAGTTTCTTTGGCACTCCCGTAAATAACTTCTGACACTCCACTCCTTTTCACAGTCGTCAGACATCAGCAAAAAAACTGTGAGTGCGTTAGCGTCTATAGAATAAATGAATGGGGTTAGGAGTGGACGCTTATTCCATGACAGAGTACATCGTTGTTTAGCTGTAAATAATTTGTTTAATTTCAGAATTATTGTCAAAGAAGTAGACGAATTTACATAGATTGTGACATGACACCTACAGGACAGTTGTCAATATAACGCATTACGTCCTGTTTAGCAGGAATAACCCCGAACATAACATTATCAAATTGCAATACTGGTTTTCTACAAGATAATTTTTACTAGTACACCGTGAAGTTGGCCAATATTACGACAAACCATCCGAATCCAGGTCTAAGTTTGGTACTATTTAAGATGACCATCAAGTCTACAGAGAATGGTTAGTTTTCGTGACAAGATGAGCAAAACATTACTCAAGGTTGCTCGACTTCACAGTGGACGCAAGATGGTGAACCAACAAGTTTACGCGTCTGCCAGTGACAAGTACTTTTAGCTGCGATGTGCTGTCAGCTGCATGGCTGCTCTCGCCCTCTGAAAATCCTATAAAAAGCTAATCAAAAATATTACTGATTTTATCAGCTGAAACTGTCCTATGTTTCTCATTAGACGAGAAAACATGCACTCATCCCTATTCTGGAAAATATGCCAATATACCCGTGCATAGGTGGGGCAGCGTGTATAATTCAATGCCCTCTCAGTTTTCACAAGAACAATTAAGTACTTGGCTGTTTCGTTCCTTCGCTATCAGAGCTCGACGATTCTTCAGTTAATTTCTAGCTGAATGTCATCCAAAGTGAATGCAGTGTTCACACAAATTTCCTCTTTTGTCGTCGCACACATTGTGATGTGCACTGTTCTACACTTGACGCTGGTTCAGAGGAGAGGCCCCGAAATTTTCGGTCTTGTGTCTTTCGTAGCAAACTGTCCCCCTGTTAGTGTCCTTTCATGCTTCACATCAAGGCTTCTTCAAACCAGTGGGAACGTTCCTTTCATCTTGTGGAAACTACCTGTGCCAATTACAATGGGCCTACGTTTAAACTGCGTCGAAATATCGGCCCTTTCTACCCCTTCCAAGTTTATTTCGGCCAATGGGTCATTTTGCGCCCGCTCCTGACGCCTAAAAGTTACACTGTACATCACTAGCGTACCATGAGAATTTCATGTGATCAACTGCCTCACTCGTCTGTTTGTCTCTATCTGGAAATTCTCCAAAACAATTTTCTAAAGAATTTCTCCGTGGCATCAGCGCTGTGCCAGTACCTGCTCTCCTCGATGTGTTGCCTGGCGCGTTCAGTATCCCTCTCTCCTTTTTAGAAGCGTTCCATTGTACTCAGGCCGGTATGGCGCAACTCGCATCTGGCCCCAAACTAAAACGTTTCCTCCAACAGCTTTTTTCACCTTTTGCTCATTGACAAGCAGGATTTGGGTTCGGTGTGTTAATACCGTCGAATTGAGTGTCATCTCTTTGCATTACATTCTGGTCATACTGAGGTCATCCACACGAGTGCTAAAAGGAATCACTCAAATATAAAGGCCATAAATTTAACTCAATACCTAGGAATTACAATTATGAACAGCTTAAATTGGAAGGAACACATAGAAAATATTGTGGGGAAGGCTAACCAAAGACTCCGTTTTATTGGCAGGACACTTAGAAAATGGAACAGGTCTACTAAGGAGACTGCCAACACTATGTTTGTCAGTCCTCTTTAAGAATATTGACATGTGGTGTGGGATCCTTACTAGACAGGACTGACGGAGAACCTCAAAAAAGTTCAAAGAAGGGCAGCACGTTTTGTATTATCGCGAAATATGGGAGAGAGTGTCACTGAAATGCTGCAGGATTTGGGCTGCACATAATTAAAAGAAAGGCGTTTTTCGTTGTGACGGAATATTCTCATGAAATTCCAGTCACCAACTTTCTCCTCTGAATGCAAGAATATTTTGTTAACACCGACCTACATAGGGAGAAAAGATCACCACGATAACATAAGGGAAATCAGAGCTCGTATGGAAAGGTATATGTGTTCGTTCTTTCCGTACGCTATACAAGATTGAAATAATAGAGAATTGTGAAGGTGGTTCAATGAACGCTCTCCCAGGCACTTAGATGTGATTTGCAGAATATCCAAGTAGATGTAGATGTCCATTTTGATAGGCAAAACTGCTCATTATCGCCGAAGTATGTCAGGTGAAATATTCACCTACTTTTTATATCTCTCATGTAAGGTGCGAAATTGATATTCATTTAAGCTGCCACTTCACAAACTCAGCATAATTATTTGATCATCATAACAATGATTTTGCACTGTTGAACGATTTCATTCCCTTAATGGTTGCTCCAGATTTATGGACTACAGTTAAATAGCGTAAAATTCTTTTATTTGAGGTAAATGAAATCTTAAGTTAGAATTCTATTTTGCCTGCTCAACCACAGCAGGTTTGTCTGGTTGTTCCAGACATCTTTTATTGGGAAAAATGTTGACAAAGAGAGATGTGTGAATTAGTTCCTTGTAGGATTTTTGACAAGTTACCGAAAAGATTCACCCTTAAGAAGCATCAATTTCCATACGTTCCAAGATGCTACTCCAGGCGGGTGTAAAATAAATGTGCGCAAAAAAAAAATAAACGCTAAAATGAATATTTGGCTCTGTCTGACTACGCTTTGAAGCAGATCTTAGGATCTCTTAGTTCTATAAATTACAATCTAAACATAAATGAATGATGAAGGCACTAATCCTACTAAATGATAAACGTTGTTCCTGCTTATATACTGATTGTAGATTTAAAAAAAAACTTTATATTACAAAGTTTAAATTTCCTAAGTAAAATAAATAATCCATTGCCCAACTCTGCCCTTATCATGACTGCGTGGTCTAATACCAATAACCCGAAATGACTGACATCATCCACGTATCAAACACTAGAAGAGACTACTTTCAAAGATGATCTGCGGTGGTGTGGAAATTCAATGGAAATAAACTAAAGTGATCACAGTTCTTTAGCTTTTATAGCCCTAATAAGCCGAAGCAATTTGCGATATCACGGCATGTACTGCGTCCGGTGCGTCGAAGTTATGGTTCTTGTACCCGTCTTCGAAAATGGAAGAACTCCAGCCACAAATAAACTCTTTCAAACACTAGGACGGCAGAAGGCGGTCCTCTGACTAATATACTCTAATACTGCCTTCTCCTCTCTGCGTTCTACAGACGAGAAACGCGAACTCCCAGCTACAAGGACGGAGTTCAGATAACTTCTCAATGTAAGTATAGGCAGAGGAATTGCTCTCAATTACTGAACACTGCGTACTCAATGACGACTTCCGGAGGTGAAGTCCAGAATCGTATAGGTTCGCAACAATACAGTGCCTAACTCTTCTAACTATAAACTCTCCTGACAGCAAAGACAGCAAGTCCGTCTGTACCAACAAAGCTGATATCGAGCGACTGTCACACACGGGCGCTCACAACGGTAGACCTCGTCTCTACACCGCTGGCCTCCCAGCAAGCCTCAGCTCCCCACCCTCGTAATTCTGAAAACGGATCATATTCCCTCAACCACGGAATATTCTCCCTCTCTACAGATTCTTCCGAACGCCGACCAACCATATTTTAGTCTTTTGTCGTCCAGCGCAAAAGTTGGCGAGGAAATACCTGTACTCATACAATGGTACGCTTTTGAGTAAAAATACTTGGAACTAACCCAGCCTGCATGGTTTCCGAGATGCCGCTTCTTCGTTCCTCTCACCTGCGTCCAAAATTTGCAAAGGTCGCAAGTATTATCCTTTTATCCTTCCGGCCCTACTACAATAGCGTTCGGCCGTCACCCTATTGTGCTGCAGAGCTCAGGTGCCATGCCATCCGTCTAGCTACTTCCTGTGTTTAAGCAGGACCAACACCTGTGCGGGCCTTCCACCCAGAGCTTGAGTTCTGCCTGCCGTTTCATCTCCACTGGTGTTTCACTAGGCAATCATTCATTACGCTGTTCTGATAATAAAGAGACTCCGTAACCTTTCATGCAATAAGCGTTACCACTTATTTATAAGGCATACGTGACAATTTCAGTTTCCTTTATATATTCATATATACGATGTACAACCTATCACATGTACCTAATTGTGTTTGTAGATCACGGCAAAGTATGTGGATGAGTTCTTGTAAGGTGCGAAATTATAGCCAGCTTACAACGTCGCTACTTTGGAATGATTTTTCAGACGATTTTCGATAATGCTTTGTACTTTCTTAAAATATTTTCCTTTGACACCTGATGTCGATTCGCACTTGATTTGATATGGAGTAACTAGATAGCATCTTTCACATCATATTCTTCGCAGTATTTACACTTGACAGTTACGAGCTTTTGTGTCCAAGATAGCGTTACCAGATAAAAAGTCTCTCATCTGGGGAGACACGAAGTCTGGGCTTAACATCACCCTCACCAAAGCCTCATGACTAGATTTTATGAGACGCTTTTCTATGGTTTGAGATATTAGCCAGGTTATTAATGCACTGTCCGGTGCTCGGGAAGTTACATCACCACTTGTTCATGTCTTGTTGGTCATATTCGTGCGATGAAAATTTCTACAACGAACGTTCAAATCGATTACCTAAAAACCGAGTGCCACAGTAATGTCGTGTGTTTGAGAACATTTAGACGAAGGGAGGTAGAAAGTGTTTCACTAAAAGAGTAGAAGTTTACAATCTGATGTACAAACTCTTGTTTGTATAACTGGGTAAGCGGTCAACGCAACTGATCAAACGGTGCATGCGATTGTCACGTATCTTGTCGGCCCATATGCATCTATCGCGTTACACGCCAAAGACTGCCACGGTGAGGACAACGAACAGATTGTCTTCCAAGAACTTACAGCTGAGTTCCACTCTTGTATTTCCTCAATTATTGATGACTGATATCGGTGTGGCTTCTAAAGCGTAATTGCCATATATATGACTAAGTACTGAGTAATAAATAGAATCTGAAGAACCCATTTGAATTGTGATTCGCGACATGTGGTACCTAATCGTAGTCCCATAACATGCACCCAGCATGACCTCGTAGCTTTCTGCCAAAATAGTTGTATCTTTAGAGGATACAGCACTCTAGAAGAAAACGTGTGCTCCGCAAGAACGGTCCAGAGTTGCTAATGTGATAATTGAGCAAGAGCAATGCCCTCTGCAAATACTTCACTATTGAACAGTTAGACTAAAAACTAGCTGGGGAATGTAAGCTCGTATTCATGGTACAGTGCACGACCTCCAGACTGATTTAACCATTCAGTCACGACAAGCTCTTAAAACTCCAAGGTTACTTACTACGTAAGGACATAGAGTGTTTGGTAACGCGGCGTTGCTCGTTTAAGGTCTTTACCTCTTAACAGTATCTTTAAAAAGTAGACACTGCACAGGCGTCATAATGCATCCTGTATAGATTAAGTTAGCGAGACTTTCGCTATCATCGAATTAATCGTTATCCACAGACCAGTTTCCCACGGCTGGTAGTAAAAACACGCGAATGTCCCGGTATTTGTTGGTCACTGGTGCTAGAACAGTGTGAAGCAATCTGCATAATTTACATCTGGTTTAAAGTCTAATGTTGTTAACAGTTCAAATCTAATATTACATAGCTGCTGGTATGTGCTACGTAATTTAGCGTTTCCGACCGTGTACTGGGCCACTTCTTTCTGTAGATAGAGTGGCGTGGAGAGATGTTACGCTAATAGAACGTTAAATTGTAAGCCAGGATTGTTAATTACGTATTCGTTCTAGGGGCTGTATTCTAGAACTCAAGCGTATACCACTTCTACGTGCATATCATGTCACCTACTAAATCCAATTTTCTGTGCTTGTCAATAATATTAATACACATTGGAAGTAATGAAAAGCTATTATTCGTCAGCACTTGTATTATCCCTGATAGCTAATGTGAACTGACTAAACTTTGTGCCCACAACACTTTAAAATAACATCCAAACACTATCTGTAATTCTGTCGTACAGTACGTTGCTAGGGAAATCAATAATCCAATAACTCTTAAGGGCATTATATACACGTAATGTCTCGCCTGCTGTGATGTTATCAGTTACTATATTTACTATTTCTACCTCTTTCAGACATCTAATAACCTCACGATACGAGATAACTACGGCTGTAGCTGGGTATTTATCTCAAAACAATGGTTCAAATGGCTCTAAGCACTATGGGACTGAACATTTGAGGTCATCAGTCCCCTAGACTTAGAACTACTTAAACCTGACTAACCTAAGGACATCACACACATCCATGCTCGAGGCAGGATTCGAACCTTCGACCGTAGCAGCAGCGCGGTTCCGGACTAGAGCGCGTAGAACCGCACGGCCGCAGCGGCCGGCGTTCAAAACAATGCTATCGATCGGTAAGATGGTCTACAGCGGAGCGTGTCAAATTACTACGAAGAAAACAACGCACATCAGTACACGTATTAAATATTTTTCGTAGATACTGCTAATCTTACTTACAGTAAGTACTGATATAATAAAATCTCTCAAACATTAAATTCCAAGTCGTCTCTTTTTACGTGAATTTCGATCGTAGCAATCAAAGTTGTAATTTTACTATAAACCATGGATATAGCGATAGCTACCTCTGGCGTAATAATAACTTCGATGGACTCTGATCTCTCTTTCTTACTGTAGCTTTTATTATCTTTACCCCTTTAACACCTTGAAATAACCTTTTAATTATAAATGTTATTATTTCCTTTTGTGTATCTCAAATGAAATTCTATTTAAAACATTTTCTAATATTTACTGAACATTAATGTTAATTGAATTATAAATACGACAAACTGCTTTATTTGTTTCTTTGTTTTTGCCACTACTTTTGCTTTATTTACGCTACTTGTGTAAATATACTTCAGTGGGGATTCTAACCTTTCCACTAAATTAAAACGCGTAACGCAGAATTACGTTTGACTCTGTCTTTATTTAATTCAGTTAATTAATTTCAGTACAACTTTTCAACTTCGAACGAGAAAAGACAAAAAAATAAAGCAAAAAGCCTACGTTCTACCACCACTCGCGTGCTAAATTTGAAATTGTATGCAAGGCTCAGCCTCTTGAGGTGTTGGCTTTCGCGTTTCCACTAACAGTACCTAATTTAATCGTCGCTCGTCACCACATCAAGCAATGGAATATTGTTGTTTTCCGTCAGATGATTCCGCTAGGATACTAACTTATCCTCACAGTATAATGTCAGTAATTCACAGGCAACAGTGGCTGTGTTTTCTAAATGTAAACCGATCGGATTCTGGCTCCTGGCTCTTAATAAGCACTGATCGAGACTTTAACGCAACGGTACATAATAGAAGTGTTGAATGTTATTGAAAAGCGATTTCAAATAGATTCCGTATTTATAGATTTCCAGATGGCTTTTGACACTGTACCACACAAGTGGCTTGCTGAGAAATTGCGTGCTGGTGGAACACCGTCTCAGTTATGTGACTGGATTCGTGAATTCCTGTCAGAGAGATCACTGTTCGTAGTAACTGACGGAAAGTCATCGAGTAAAACAGATGTGATTTCTGGCGTTCCCCAACGTAGTATTATAGGCCCTTTGCTGTTCCTTATATATATATATATACTATTTAGGAGACAATCTTAGCAGCCGCCTTAGGTTGTTTGCAGCTGATGCTGTGGTAAATTGACTAGTAAAGTCATCAAAGATCGAAGCAAATTGCAAAACGGTTTAAGAAAGATATCTGTATGATGAAAAAAATGGGCAATTGACTCTAAGTAGCGAAAAGTGTGAGGTCATCCACATGAGTGCTAAAAGGAATCCGCTAACTTACGGTTACACGATAAATCAGTCAAATCCAAAGGCCGTAAATTCAACTAAGTACCTAGGAATTATAATAAAGAGCAACTTAAATTGGAAGCAACACATTGAAAATGTTGTGGGGAAAGCTAACCAAAGACTGCCTTTTATTGGCAGGACACGTAGAAAATATAACAGCCGCGCGGGATTAGCCGAGCGGTCTCAGGCGCTGCAGTCGTGGACTGTGCGGCTGGTCCCGGCGGAGGTTCGAGGCCTCCCCCGGGCATGAGTTTGTGTGGTTGTCCTTAGGATAATTTAGGTTAAGTAGTGTGTAAGCTTAGGGACTGATGACCTTAGCAGTTAAGTCCCATAAGATTTCACACACATTTGAACATTTTTGAAAATATAACATATCTACTAAAGAGACTGCCTACACCACGGTTGTCCATTCTCTTTTAGAATACTGCTGCGCTGTGTGGGATCCCTTCCAGACAGGATTGACGGAGTACATCGAGAAGGTTCAAATAATGGCAGCATGTTTTGTATTATCGCGAAACAGGGGAGAGAGTGTCACTGAAATGATAGAGGATTTGGTGTGAACATCACTGAAACAACGGCGTTTTTCGCTGTGGCAGAATATTCTCACGATATTTCAATCACCAATTTTCTCCTCTGAATTCGAAAATATTTTGTTGACGACGACCTACACAGGGAGAAACGATCATCACAATAAAATAAGGGAAATCAGGACTCGCACGGAAAGATGTAGGTGTTCGTCTTGTACGCGCGCAGTACGAGGTTGAAGTAATAGAGAATTATTGTGAAGGTAGTTCGATGAACGCTGTGCCAGGCACTTAAATGTCATTTAATGTCATTTGCAGATTATCCACGTAGATGTAGATGTAGATAGATCACATGCGATATGTCACTATCCCAGTAGTGCTCACTAAAACGTCAACGAACACACCCGCTCAACATTCAGTTACCAACCTCTAAATTATCGCAAACGCTCAGTTGGTTTAGAGCGTACGTTCCTCTAAACACCACGAAATGCAACCACAATGAGTTTCAGAGTCTTGTGCATACCAGGAAAATCACGAATCGCACTAATAGTCCAATTCCGTGATTGATTATCACTCTTATGAACACAAAGCTTCTCCAAATGTGAACACAGCTTCCTTAAAGCGAGCGTAACTTTTCCTCAGCACGCCATCCTGTCACCTTTTACCTCCGTGAGCACGAATAAACTATATCTACGCCGTACCAGCGACATACACAAAGTACGATGTCATAGCTAAACCTTTCCAAAGCTTACGACCAGGACAACGTGAAATTAATTGACCTCAGCGTACGCTAAATTTCTCTTACGGAAAAGCATAAACTGAAAGTAGACACACTGCAAAATTCGTCTAACTTCGTGATCCAGAAACCGACCAAACTCTAAAATAAATCGAGATATCCACTCATATTTATCAACGATATTTGCGATCATGACTAGATCCACGTTCAATTGTCTTTCCCTAGGTAATTTTTATACACTAGATCTTTCACAGCGTAGTTCTCGTGTAGTGATCTCGTGTAGCACTGAACTTCTAACATACAGTAGCCATAGGAGACCCAATTTTTCCATTGTTTTTAACAATTAAGTATTTATTCTTCTGCAGCATTCGCTGCGTAGAGTACTGGCCAGCTGTATGGGATGGTATCTCTAGCGCAGACAGGTATTTGCTTCTGCTGCCTGCGCGTGGAGACCGCCACAACTTGCTCGATCTGTCAAGCGTGGACGTTTGCTGGCTTTTCTACAACAATTGGACACATAACGACTTTACTTACAGAACGTTACTATATTTACAATCACTCTTCAGGGATTAACAGCTTTCCAGCCTCTAAATTAATACGTTGAAGCGACTAAGAATCCGTGACGGCTCTCGAAAACTTTTCTCCCATCACAATAACCTAGCACATTTATATGAAATCGATACAGAACCTTATATAAAATACGGCTCTTACATTGCGCAAAAGCGCTCAGATCGCTCGTGGGGTTATATGATTACTATAGCTGCTATATTTCAAAACTTACATTTTTTAAACGGCCCTGGAGAACTATCACAGATATTTTTCCAACCAATGTCAAAACGGAAACTTTGTGACCATTTTAAACTAAGATGCGCAGAAAGAGTAAACTACTATTCTCATATTCACGAATACTTTTAATATATTTGCACTAGGCACTCGTTTTATCTGTAGGAACATTCTACGTGACCTAATCGAAACAGAGTCATTAGGAAATATCATGAACATGTGATGTCATTCACAGCAAAGATGATGGCAAAACGAGTAAAGGGAGGCAGATCAACCTCGAGGACGCACACCTGTGCAATCTACCCTTTGGTCTCAGTGAATGAAATGGATCCGTAATGGTAGTGATCAGAATCATAGACACTAACAGGGACGATACTCAGCTGACAGGGTGAACGATATCGGTGCACATACAGAATTCACCGTCTCTCCAATACATCATGAACGTTAATAACATATTTTCATTGAGTTGAGCGGTAATGAATATCATTATTGATAAATTCCATTAAGTCTACTAAAGTGTCATGCAATGTATGAACTTCTAGGTTCTTAGCGGTAATTGGATGGCAGCGAACACTAGATGTCTTCAATATGTTTTTTTTTTTTTATTTTTTATTATAGAAGTAATGACATAACATTTTTCTGTACATTTTGAATAATTCTGTCAAATACCATTTTCAAATTCCAGGTGATCGGATAGAGCTCCTCTAGCTTCTGGACAGCTGCCCAGTGAGGTGATAAGTACGAAATAAAATAATACTCAGTTGCATAATATCTCTGAAAATAAGATATATACAGGATTTTCAAAATTCCCATTAAACGCTCACTCGACTCGTAGCAGGAATCATGTAGGTATAATTCTGAACATTAACTCATGTCATGAAACGTCGTTTTCGTACTGCAAACATAAAAACGAATGTATTCCACTCTCTCTCGTCTTCTTCGTCAAAGAACGATAGCAAGTCATTGTAAGTCTGGTAATTATTACTTTTAGAACTAACTAAACAAAGTGGTAAGAATGCCCGGTGCTAAGAGACAAGCAGAAAATTCAGTACGCAGGTGTTATTTTCTATAACACGTGTGTCTGCTTCTTCTGATAATCCACACATTCTTGCACAAGAGCGATACCAGTTAGCATTGTCCGTTGTTTTGATGTTATTTAGTCGGTACAAAAAAAAATGGTTCAAATGGCTCTGAGCACTATGGGACTTAACATCTTAGGTCATCAGTCCCCTAGAACTTAGAACTACTTAAACCTAACTAACCTAAGGACATCACACAACACCCAGCCATCACGAGGCAGAGAAAATCCCTGACCCCGCCGGGAATCGAACCCGGGAACCCGGGCGTGGGAAGCGGGAACGCTGCCGCACGACCACGAGATGCGGGCTTAGTCGATACTAAACTCAATAATTACGAGATCCATACTAAATAATGCCGTTCTTTTTCCATCAGACGCGACATTGGAATATATTATTCGACATAAATTAATAATTTGTTCTACATAAATAAATAAATACATGTTCAAAACACCCTGTAAAATGTAACTACTGATCCTTCACTGTTCAGGTTAGTATCTCAGTGAAATTTAACAGTCGGTAGATATTACAGTGTGGATTAAATAAAAATGAGCTGTTAAATGAAGCAATGAAGTATTGTGCCTAAGCTGAATAAACTGATAAGACTTGAGATCAGAAAGTGAATACGATTTATTTTTGGCTTCTGCATGACATTACTGGAGTAATGTCGTAATGTATTTCATGTATGACGATGTATTCGCGATAGTGAACTTTCTTGACAGTTTAAACCTTTGAGTCAAACTCAGACACGAACAGGTACACAAACCTATCAAGGTCAGTGGCCTCCCAGCTGTAGCGACAGTTTTCACCAAAGGCTAGCAATGAAATTCGAGTACCATTCATAAACACAGTCTGCGCCTCTCATAAACGTTGCACATTGCAACTGTTTGGATGAATTTCTTTCGCATTTATGCTTCGCATCAGTTACTTTTCCCGGGAGGCGACATTTACCTCAAAGTTTTGTTTGTTGTGAAACCACTTCACCAGAGCAGGAGGGGACTACCAGATGAAGGTCTCCCAAAATTTGGAAGTATGTGCTACTCTCTTTACGGTGTTATTGAATAAAACAATAGGGATAGGTGTTCTGTCTTGGAACATGTTGTAGTCTTTCGCTTCTAGCTATCCCTGTAGCATAAGTTTAATATATTTTCTTATTCCATTTTTAAATGACGGAATTCACGTTTTCTGCTCTACAGACTTTCTTTGACATTACAAAAATACCCCGGAAAATTAAAGGTTCCCCAAATGTGAAAACATATTCCAGGGAGAAACATGGTTATATGTGGTGAAGAAAAACTCACACACTTGGACTTAACAGCGCCATTCCTCACATACTGGCAATACAAAACTGTCCTTAACAAAATTTTGTCCTGCACATAGTTCAGGCAGTAAATGGACATTAAAGATTGGCAATCAGGTAGCATACAATGACATTTCCGGTAACTGCCTTTGTCAGCAGACAGTGCTATGTTGTGGAAGTGGTGGAGTAGATAGCGTTTTCGAGTAACATGCATAAGGTCAAAGGTACGAATCTGGGTCTAGAGCTATTTGTTTTTATTTACTAAACGTAGTCTGCATGTAACGGTATCAGTGGTTTTACTGTACAGGTGATTAAAGTGATGCCAGATTTCCACTCTTTAAGGTCAATTTAATGCCCTAAATATGCGCAGGACGAAATTTTGTGACAGACATTTTTGTAATGCTGCTATGTGAGGAATCGCGCTGTGAAGTCCGAGTACGTGAAGCTTTCTTCATCCTGTATACATAGGAACAAATTTTCGATTGAAAATTAAAATCGTTGCATAAGGTGTCAAACAAATAACACACCTTATATTGAATTTCTGAAACAAGTCTGGTTAAATCGATATGTTACACGACATACTTACATGAAATTGTATAAATTTTATTGATATGCAGATTGAATAAACAAGCCGGCATTTCGTGAATATAAACCACTAACACTCACACTAGTAATTGCACACAAGTAAATAGTTCAAATGGCTCTGAGCTCTATGGGACTTAATATCTGAGGTTATCAGTCCCCTACTACAGGATTCGAACATGTGACAGCAGCAGTCGCGCGGTTCCGGACTGAAGCGCCTACTAGAAGCGCTCGGCCACCGCGGCCGGCGCACACAAGTAATTTCCCAGACCCGAGCTATGAGAAGCAGTTCTGAGGGAAGGAGAATTTTACGACGGTAACACCCGTTCCATGCTGGCTGAAACATCCACAGCGGGACATCTAGTGGACATAATGAGATGCTGAAGCCGTTGAGCAGACCAAGGGGGCAAAAGCCCCCTTGTCCCTGCTTTTAACGACGACCCTTCGAAACGTTTATCTACAGGAACACGTCCAGAGATGGCAATAACGTCTGGAGAAGCCCAACTCAAAACATTGGTGAGTCACTGTAGCCACCTGTGTTAAAACTCCCATGAAAGAAAAAGCTGTTTATCTTGGTATTACGTAACATAAGTTAAACTCTGCCCTACGAAAGAAACGACGCCTGTGATAGGCTACAAAAACTCTGATGGGTGGAGTTATAACAAGTAAGAACGCTCTGATTGGCCAGTAAGAAAATGCATGGCCAACAGCTTTGATAGAGGCAAATGTAGAGAGAAGAATTCGCTCTTTCTTTTGCAGGAAATCATCGATTGTTTGAGCAAGGGGGTGCCGCGCTGAGACGACTCCGAGAGTCATTATCTGAACACCTATTCACAGGCTGGTTTTAACTCATAAGGAATCAAACTGCGAGGTCTCCTGGTATGGAGAATCGCACCGAGCACTGACAGTTAACGCTTGAGAGCGATTTTAGGGCAATGGCGTACGCGCTACTCCAGCCAAATACCGTGTACCATACCAATGAACTCAGCTAGGGATCAACTAGAAGTATCGGCTTCACCGAAGACGTAGGTAATGTATCAGACTGGTGTTTAACAGTAGAGAGAGATTCAGAATAGATTCTCAGGTTGACAGCTCACGCCGGCAGCTGCCACTGCCACCGCTCAGGCTATGCCAGCAAGTGAAATTCAACTGACAATCAGAAGTACCATCATACCTGTCTCTACTGTTATTTGTTTGTACATTCAACCATCACCTGTAAGTAAAGATATTCATGATTATCGGGCTTAATTGAAGCAGAAACGCGAGTTATCCGATCTAATGAAAAGGATTGATCAGCCACTACAGAGTGCTTTATACCCTGAAGTTATTAAATTGTTTGGGCTGTGTAGTTTTTTCTTATTGCTCTTTGACTACCACCATTCAATTTTGAGTATTTTAACTGTGCATTTTTTCCTTAATTGATATATCTAACCCCAAATGTAGTTAATTTGTTTGTATTTTATCAAACCACAGGTATGGTCATCAACCATCTTACTATTAAAGAACCTTAGAATATTTAGGAATTTCGCTTTACAGTTGTGAACACCCAGTATCAATATTTGTACCATTCTCTATGTATTTTTGATAACATTGTTATGTCATGAAGTCATACTTAGAGAAAAAATAAACCTTAACAATGAAAATCTAAGATTTTCGTCCTTTGCTAACATATAGTTACACCTGAACCCATAAGCTAATTTCTGTCAGCGGTAACGTTTCCTTTACAGCAAATTGCAGTGGAACCGACATTGCGATCATTGTCTGATTACATCATTGTCCATACTGCTGCACCCTTCTGAACTCTGCATGCGTGAAATGGTATCTTCCTACCTTGCAGGCTGTAAGCTGAACGCCAATTTCACAGAGCGTCCTTGCGCAACTGTGGTAGGAAGACAGATCAGAACCACTCACACGTGTTAGACTTGCAATCGAGGAAATCTTGTGAATACTGTACTTAATACCATCATATTTTCGGTTTACCATCGAACAAACTGCCCTCAATTAGTTGCATAGAAGGAACATACATAAACGAACTTTACCTAATAGCCCATATGTTACGTTATTACTCTACTACACTGCAATAATCAGTAAATGAAATCAAATTAAGCAGAAGTATTATCAAATTCCAGCTACAAGTCAAATATATCTTCAAACAGAAGCTATTTGAAACTAACATATATAATTGTATTCAAGACAGGTAAAACTGTTAAGACACTAAAGAAACTCAGTTCATTTGCAAGTATCACATGTTCCATGATAAAAGACCTTTTTCTGTTTCAAGGCACAAGGTGGTGCACGACCAACAAAATATGTCTTAGACGTCCCCATATTATAGAAATAATTCCAAAAATATAAAATTATGTAGAATTTTACTCACCATAAAACTCTCTACCTAAAGAATCAAAAATATGTTCCTAATAGCTTCAATGATCTGTACAGCAATAGGAAGTGTATGTTTACATATGATACACAAAACACAACCTGATGTCTAACAAAAACTGTAGAAAATGGTGGAAAGTGCTCGGGGTGGTCTCTAGTGCAGATTCCTTCATGTGATTCTAAAATCTGTCACTAGACTTAAGTTCCTACCAAAAATCATCGTGTGTTCCTAGGTACAATATCATCTAGGTACGACACTCTATCTACTGTTTAAATGGCGGAACCAGCAACAAGAAATATGTTGGCAACATATTATTGCAGACATTGTGCAACTTCCTTGATGATACAACCATTTGGATAGAGAAATGGTACATGTGCGACATAGATACATCGCTATTTTCAGCTGTGTGTTAACAAGAGAGAAAAATATGTGATGAATCCTTAAACCAACAACTAAGGTTGGATCAATACATACTAGGTAAATCATATTACGCATGTTCGTGACCAGAGTGGACAATAAGGAACTTGGATGTTCGCCCTAACTTGACCTACATCAATGCGTTAATACATCTCAGCTACAGTCACTTTTTCTGACACCGACCACCTATTATATTCGAGTAATATGTCCTGATTTTCAGTAGTAAACTTAACTAAAGCAAGTGACTGTTATACTATTATTAATATTTTAACCTGCTAAATGCCTTTTTAAATATATTTAATTGTATTTTTTTCCATTTCCTTCCTTCAGGTTTGTAACTTTACGTTTCCTCTTTGACTTATTAGGGTGCTTAAATGCACGGATGTAATACAAACACTAATGAAAAAGAAATCTATGAATGATAAGAACTCTTCATGTATGAGTTTTATTTCATGAGAGCTGAATCAGAAGAGAACTCAAGGAAGTTATCAGGCGACTGTTCCATTACTAATTAGTATTGATTTGATAAATAGCCTTGAGTAACATGCTGGAAATGTAAATTGGTGACAGGCAGTTGAGAGAAACAGAACACAGACACAACGTAATTTGTCTTTACAGGCTGCCGAGTAGCCGCACCATAACATGTAGAACCTAAATAACTGCTTGCGCTGCAGCATGACTGTCATGTTACATAATTAGAGACATGTTAAGTATGATCCTTTTCTTACATATATCAAACAGTAAGAAAGTTACATATATCTGGTTTTATATACCACGAGGAATTAATAACGAGGCTTCAGATTTGTAATTACTTTTGACTAAATAAATAGATGCGGAAGCATTATCTCGTGAAAAATTTTATGTTTGTTTGTGAGTGTGGATCATCGAAATATAGAATGTCTGTTTCCTAACTTACGTATCTGCACAAGCACGAGAACACCGTTAAACCTTCCTGTCGGCACAAATGTCACTATTCTAGTCGACGATAGGCCGTCGACTGGGAAACCATGCAGCTGAATCCCAAAAGTGGGAAAACTTGACGTGAAGTTAATCTGTGGGGAGCAGAGTGTCAAAACACGGCATAGTGCCTGGCACGGAAAAAGCACAGGTGCAACCAGCTCGAACGAGGCAAACAACTAGTATGTGAAACCACGACCATGGCGCTATGCAGAAGCCAGGTCCGTGTAAGTCGATCTCAGCGGAACTCACTGACCCCCTCGCCGCCAGGAACTGTCAGCGTGTCTGCCTTTTCGGCATGTGTCACCCGTGAGAGCTTTCTGAACTACTTTGACCCGATAACCACGTTAGCTCATCTGCGTCCCTCCGTACACTGACAGAAAAAAATCGCGGCACCAAGAAGGAGCTGTGCGACATAGACGAAAGTTGGTACGTGTATATCTGCATCTCAAAGATGAAACCTCTTCATATTTCGCACCAGTCGCGTAATAGTAGTGCCGCTATGAGGCTGCAGATCAGGTTAGCCTTACATACACGCTGTAACGGTCGTCAGCGTTAGTTACCTGTAAGACAGT
Organism: Schistocerca gregaria; assembly: GCF_023897955.1. Lineage (NCBI taxonomy): Eukaryota > Metazoa > Arthropoda > Insecta > Orthoptera > Acrididae > Schistocerca > Schistocerca gregaria. The sequence goes on along the minus strand of NC_064931.1, from coordinate 26,868,380 downwards.
GGTGGTGAGTTGATGTTACTCGAGAATGCCTTTAAGGCGACAAAGACGCCATTATCAACACTTCACTGAGATTGAACGAAGTCATGTAATACGACGACAAGAAGCTGAATGTTCTTTCTCTGACATAGTGGAAAGACTTGGCAGGAATGTAGATACCGTACATGATTGCTGGCAGCTGTGGTCACGAGAATGTACGGTCGCGAAAAGATCGGGCTCTGCACGGCCATCTGGCACTATCAGCAGGGAAGAACATCTCTGGCGCACCATACTGCATCTTCAGTAGCAATCTGAGCAGCAGTTAGCACCACAATGACCTGTTACAAATCGGTTATTCAAGCGCAGCTCCAAGACAGACGCCCTGTAGCGTGCATTACATAACTACCGCCATTTACGACTCCAGTGGTGTCAAGCGAGAGATCAGTGGGGGGCAGGGTGGAGGTCTGTTTGCTGATGGTTCTGACTCAGTGTCAATGATGGCCGTGTGTTTGGAGACCAATTGAGGGGATGCAACCAACCTATCTGCAAGCTAGACACGCACGATTTCGTATGAAAGCAGGAGCACTCCCGTGGTTATCCTATGCACCCTCACTGCAGATTTGAATGTCAGTCTGGTGATTCGATCTACTGTACTGCTGTTCATGAACAGCATTCCAGAGAGTGGTTTCCATCAGGATAACGTTCGCCCACTTACTGCTGTTGTATCCCAACATACTCTACAGAGAGTCGACATGTCGCCTTGGCCTGCTCGATTACCAGACCTGTCTCCAATCGAGCACATGGGACACATCGGACGACAACATCCACAAACAGCGTTATGTATTCACCGACCGAGTACAATAGGCATGGAACTCCATCCTACAAACTGACATTTAGCACCTGTACAATATAATACATGTATGCTTGGATTGACATTCTGGTGCTTACAGCTGTTATTAATGTACCAGCATTTCACATGCATTGAGCGAGATGGTGCAGTGGTTAACACACTAGACTCGCATTCAGCAGGACGACGGTTCAAAGCTGCATTCTGCCTTCCTGATTTAGGTGTTCCATAATCTTCCTAAATCGCTTCAGACAAGTGCCTTGATGGTTCCCGCTATGGTCGCAGGTTCGAATCCTACCTTGGGCATGGATGTGTGTGATGTCTTTAGGTTAGTCAGGTTTAAGTAGTTCTAAGTTCTAGGGTACTGATGACCACAGATGTTAAGTCCCATAGTGCTCAGAGCCATTTGTACCATTTGAACCTTTATGGTTCCTTTGAAATGGCATGGCCGTCTTCCTTCTCCATCCTTCTCTAATCCGGTGGGAACAATGACCTCACTGTATCGTCCCCTCCTCCAAGTCAACCAACCAACCATTGCGCATGCAGGGAGTGGCTTACCTGGCGCTTTCACCAGTCTATTATTGTGCAACTTTAATCACTTAAATATGATATGTAGACTAATGTATTCCCGAAATTTCATTACGCTACAATAGACACTATTTTTTTGTGTTCAGAGCCGACCGTTGTGACAGAGTGGTTCAAGGCGCTTCAGTCCGAAACCGCGCTGCCGCTGCGTCGGCAGGTTCGAATCCTGGCTTGAGCACAGCTGTGTGTGATATTCTTAGGTTAGTTAGGTTTAAGTAGTTCTGAGTTCTAGGGGACTGATGACCTCAGATGGTAAGTCCCATAGTGCTTAGAGCCATTTGAACCATTTTTTTGCTGTTCAGATTTTTTCCAAGCAGTGATCAAAAGAATCCGGACACCTGGCTGAAAATGACTTACAAGTTCGTGGCGCGCTCCCTCAGTAACGCTGGAATTCAATATGGTGTTGGCCCACCTTTAGCCTTGATAACAGATTTCACTCTCACAGGCATACGTTCAATCAGATGCTGGAAGGTTTCTTGGGGAATAGCTGCCCATTCTTCACGGAGATTTTCACTGAGGACAGGTATCGATGTCGGTCGGTGAGGCCTGGCACGAAGTTACCGTTCCAAAACATCCCAAAGGTGTTCTATATGAATCAGGTCAGGACTCTGTGCAGGCCAGTCAGTTACAGGGAAGTTACTGTCATATAAACACGCCGCCACAGCCCGTGCATTACGAACAGGTGCCCGATCGTGTTGGAAGATGCAATCGCCATCCCCGAATTGCTCTTCAACAGTAGGAAACAAGAAGGTGCTTGAAACATCAGTGTCGACCTATGCTGTGATAGTGCTACGCAATACAACAAGGGGTACAAGCCCACCTCATGAAAAACACGACCACACCATAACACCACTGCCTCCGAATTTTACTGTTGGCACCACGCACGCTGGCAGATGACGTTCACCGGGCATTCGCCATACTCACACTCTGCCATCGGATCGCCACATTGTGTACCATGATTCATCACTCCACTCAACGTTTTTCCACTGTTCAGTGTTTCCGTACACCAAGTGAGGCGTCGTTTGGCATTTACCGGCGTGATGTGTGGCTTATGAGAAGCCGCTCGACCATGAAATCCAAGTATTCTCACCTCACGCCTAACTGTCATAGTACTTGCAGTGGATCCCGGTGCAGTTATGAATTCTTGTGTGCCAGTCTGAACAGATGTCTGCCTATGGAAATGGAAAAGAATGTTTGACGTCATTGGCCCGGAGGCTCCTAGCGGGGCAGGTACAGCCTCCTTGGTGCAGGTCTTATTACATTCGACGCCACATTGGACAACCTGCGCACTCGATGGGGATGAAATGATGATGAAGACAGCTCAACACCCAGTCCCTGAGCGGAGAAAATCCCCGACCCAACCGGGAATGGAACCCGGGCCCATACGACGGCAATCCGTCACGCTGACCACTCAGCAGACGGGGCGGACGATGTCTGCCTATTACACATTACGACCCTCCCCAACTGTCGGCGGTCTCTGCCAGTCAACAGATGAGGTCGGCCTGTACGCTTTTGTGCTGTACGTGTCGCTTCAAGTTTCCACTTCACTATCACACCGGAAACAATGGATCTAAGGATGTTTAGGAGTGTGGAAATCTCGCGAGGAGACGTATGGCACAAGTGACGCCCTGACCACGTTCGAAGTCCGTGAGTTCCGCGGAGCGCCCCATTCTTCTCTCACTATGTCTAATGACTACTGAGATCACTTTTATGGAATATCTGACAGCAGGTGGCAGCACTATGCCCCTAATATGAAGAACGTATGTTTTTGGGATGTCTGGATACTTTTGAACACATAGTGTATATCTGCTGGTAGGTATGTTAAACACATTTTTCCTTGGAAAGGCCAGTTCAGAACGGCGGAAGATTATGGAGACTGACGGAACAATTGGTCTACTTGCATCAGTGAGAGAGAGAACTCATCCATTTGTGAGTGGAGGGCACAGGGTCTATGTTTACGGACTCAGCATAGGAAGTCCCAGGAGCGATCACCTCTGGCGCTCTGTTCCGTGGAAGTAGGGATGAGGTGGAAGGAATGGGGGCAGTAGCAGGTGTGCACATTGCAACAATTGGGAGCCTCCTACAGGGAGGCTTAGCTGGATAAGAGACAGCGGCTCCAATAGGTGATGAGCGATCAAAAAGATGGATCAGCTTTCCTGACCAACATTCACCACGAACGAATGCCCACCTCTGTGGTCCACCACAACTCCCAGCAGTCTCCCCTGCTGCCAGACAAAAGAGCAGACATCCCATAAGGGAAACACAGCAGGCTGCCACATTCTGGGGCATGCGACTCAGGGTGTAACTGTTCCAAGAGGTTGTGTGGTTGACACCCATGGAACATTCCACCTTTTAATGGCAGTCGCCATCTACATTTCCAGAAAGCTAGACAGTACATCATTGGGGTACGTGCTAGACATGGGCTTCATTTTTGGGTTTTAAAAGTTTGCACTAATCAGTCAACCTGTGAGACAGAAGCCAGGTGAAACGAGGCAGCAGTCAAATGCTGGATTCTGTTGTGAACGTGTTCTTCTAAAACACAAATAGCTCTCTATTGTCACGAATTAATGAGTGCTGATCGGGAGGAGATGTCAAATAGATTCCCAGAAGGACACCGTTCATCACAAGCAACTTCTAATCAAATTGCGTGTCTATGGAGTATCGTCTCAGTCATGCGACTGGATTCGTGATTTCCCATCAGAAATGTCACAGTTTATAGTAATCGAGTAGAATAGAAGTAATATCTGGCGTTCCCCAAGGAAGTGTTATAGGCCCTCTGTTGATCATGATCTCTACAAACGGTTTAGGAGACACTCTTAGGTTGTTTGCAGATGATGCCGTGATTTACCATCTTGTAAAATCATCAGATGATCAAACAAATGGTCAAACGATTTAGATAAGATATCTGTATAGTGCGAAGAGTGACAATTGACTCTAAATAATGAAAAATGTGAAGTCATCCACAGGAGCACTAATAGGAATCCTCTAAATCTCGGTTACAAGATAAAACACATAAATGTAAAGGCTGTAAATTCAATTACGTACTTATGTATTACAGTTACGAATAACTTCAACTGGAACGATCACATAGATAATATTGTGGGGGAGGCAAACCAAAGACTGTGTGTATTACAGTTACGAATAACTTCAACTGGAACGATTACACAGATAATATTGTGCGGGAGGAAAACTAAAGACTGTGCCTTATTGGCAGAACATCTAGAAAATGTAACAGATCTACTAAAGAGACTGCGTAGGCTACGCTTGTCGGCCCTCTTCTTGAGAAGCCTAATTCTGTGCGGTGTAGGATCCGTATCGGATAGGATTGACGAAGGACATCGAAAAAATTCGAAGAAGAGCAGTTCGTTTTGTATTATCGCGAAATACGTGGGAGAGTGCCACGGGTATCATTTGCGAACTGGGATGGCAATAATTAAAACAAAGGCGTTTGCCACTGCGTCAGGATTTTCTCATTGAATTTCAATTACCAACTTTCTAAGCAGAGTGGTATAATATTTTGTTGGCGCCCGCCTACATAGCGAGGAGTGATCATCATAACAAAGTAGGAGAAATCAGAGCTAGCACGGAAAGATTTAAGTTTTCTTCTTTTTCGCGCGCTGTTCCAAAGAGGAACGGTAGAGAAATAGCCGGAAGGTGGTTCAATGAGCCCTCTGCCAGGAACGTAACTGTGAATCGCAAGTAATCATGTAGGTGCCGGTGCAGATGTAAGGGTCGGGTGCTAATCAGATGGTCACATCCCTAATTAGGGAGTCCGGCTACGAGGTAGCACACTGGGGACATTCAAACCGACACTTGCACGAGACACCTTGCAGACTGGACTGCCCAGGGTGCTTGTGGTACTGGTTAAACTGCAACCATGCCGCCACTACATGGGTTTGACGTCGAAATTACTGCATGGTCCGTATTGGATAGGACTGACGAAGGACATCGAAAAAATTCGAAGAAGAGCAGTTCGTTTTGTATTATCGTGAAATAGGTGGGACAAAATGTTCCAATAAGAGTGAATTCCTTAGGGATCAAACCGCTTAGGTCATAGGTCCCTAGACTTACACACTACTTAAACTAGCTTATGCTAAGAACAACACACACACGCATGTCCGAGGGAGGACTTGTACCTCCGGCGGGAGGGGCCGCGCAGTTCGTGACATGACGCCTTAAACCGCGCAACCACTCCGCGCGGCGAGCTACTGACAGAGTTCCTCAAAGTTGAGATCCTCAGATTCGGTAGAGGGCTGAATAATAAAAAGGCGGCCTTATCAATTAGATCAGCGATACACCTTACTCGGTAGCGCAGCAAGAACTGGTGCAAGTAAGTCTCCCACCTCACCATAGACTCGTCGAAAGCTCCGTACGGCGTCTCGGTTGGTTGGAAAAGAGCCTCCCCATTGGATCAACTCTGCTTTCTGAGTGAACAGCTCCTGTGTCTGCTCCTGCTGCAGCTAAGTTTTTTCTGGAGGAGCAACTGCTCCTGCCAGCATTGCATATATGTCGGCTCTCTATGTATCAGAAAAAGTACCGACATATCGATATATCAACGGTAAAGAATATCGACTTACCGGTCAATAAAAAAATCGGGTGCGCATTGTAAATATTCTGCCGGTTTAAAAGTTGTAAATTTAAGTATTGATTTATTATTAGACATCAACAAGCTAACAGCCTGCCTATCCCCCTTAAAGCAATAAGTGAAAGGGAAAGGATGCATGTTCTTACTAGGCGATAACCACTTTCGTAACAATGGAAACTGTATGTAAAGTGGCGCAATAAAAGGTCTCCGATAGGTCCGTCGTTCGTCTTTGTCAGATTTCGGATTTGTCTGGATCACTTCACGTCCACTTTCCTGTCTGTTTTTTTTAATTTCTGCCAATGCCAGAAACCTAGCAGTTGTAGTGTCAAAACTGGGTGGTGAAGGTAAACGCAATTTCTGTTGGTAGCCCCGAGCACAGATTACATCAGCATTACCCTCACATGTCTCCGCTCACTGGAAAGACCAATCTTGTCATTTATAATTCTGTTCATCATTTTCAGCCACTATTTTTGAAGAATGTCAGTGTGAAAAAACATTACACTAGTTGCGTTAAAATTGTTTCTTAACTAGACTGTATGCTATTCCTTCACAACACATATTTTGTTATTTCGTCCATACCGCCACCACCCAGTGCATTCGGACTTCTTCTTTCGTGCCATGTATGTATGCATCACACAGTCAAAGAAAAAGATTGGACGTGACGAAAGCTCAAAAAGCAGTAAGACTCCTTCACACAGTGAAAGTAATATTATGTTCTACTACAATTTGAAAGGAACAACTTCCAATAGTTACCGGAAATTATGAAAAGATATTTTATAAAATAGAAATATCGGCACTCTATAATGCTGTTTTGATATCGATATATCAGGGAGAAGACTTTTTGGGGATATCGTCGATAAATTGATATATATTTCGTTACCAGCTCCAGAGACAAGCACGGAGAAACCACAAACCCGACCAGCGGGAAAGATCGAAGCAACTAGCACGCGGAAACAAGCGCACGGTGCTGTTCGGAGTCTAGGTGAGTGAGGTGCGTGTTAGTCGATATCAGCGTAAGAACCGACTGCCCAGGTCTATCGCCGCCGACAAGTAAACGCCTGCGTCAGCAGGTTAGGCCGTACTTTCGCCCCACGCGCGTAGCCATGATAACTGTCCTCGCATTTCTGCCGCGAGACCCACTCCAGCTCATTTGTATGAACATCCACTGGCGTAGATACTAAACTGACATACTCGTATATTTGTCAAGCTGATTGTCCCTGTACAATCAGGGCAAAAAACAGAAAAACAGCTGATTTACTGTAAACTGAAGGCTATATACGATATCTCTGTATACACTTCGAATCAGCACTGAAAATTTTTTTTAACTGTTTTCATGTTAGTCTGGAAACATGCTAGGAAGTGTCAATTTCAGTGGTGCACTGCTTGGGAAAGCCTTTTATGACTTGTTACCAGGTAATCTCCAGTGCGATATGTTTGATTAACGACAGAGATACCTATCCAAATCAGGCCAGTGTAGCAGTAATTAATTGGTGGATGGTCATTTCCCGTATGAGACTCATAAGAAAAAGAACCTAACAGAGTAAAGTAAGAGCTTTTTCATAGAAAATCCCTATTTACAGTTGAAAATCGATTTACATTGACTCATAAAGGAATCATCGGGCCACAATCATAAAATATTACATAGTCAGACATAATAAATCAGACTAACCAGAGTCTATACGGGAGTGGGCAGACTATGGTTACAGAGCAGCGATTCGTGAGCCATAAACGAGAACCTAACGCCGCTAGCCTTAGCTACGCACAGTAACTCATTACTACAGCGAGAAACGCAAACAGAAATGTAGACGTATAGAAAGTGTGCTCAGAAGGTTAATGGAAATGGAAGTGCCCAGAACAGTTTGTTAATAGCAAATTCGATTTAGAATTACTTTTGGGGTGTTTTAGTACATTCTTATTTCCTGTCAAAACACTGTCTAACTATTTTTAATCTTCAGTTCCTCCTGAATATTTTACTACGCATGGTATGAGCCGATACCGAAAAGCTGTTGTGAGGCGTTACAGAATAGATCTGATTCTAAAGCACAATTGCTTATGATTACACGTTTTCGTGGTCACGCAAAGCTGGGCTTACTATCTGTCTTTGATAATTAAAACAAATATTTACGTTCCCCATGTGTAAACGAAACGTCCGACATTTGAATAATGAGTGAAGCAGAGCGAGGTGGCGCAATGGTTAGTACACTAAACTCGCTTTCGTGAGGACGACGGCTCAAAAAATGGTTCAAATGGCTCTGAGTACTATGGGACTTAACTTCTGAGGTCAACAGTCCCCTATAACTTAGAACTAGTTAAACCTAACTAACCTAAGGACATCACACACGTACATGCCCGAGGCAGGATTCTAACCTGCGACCGTAGCGGTCGCGTGGTTCCAGACTGTAGACGACGGCTCAGATCCGCTTCCGACCTTCGAGGTTCAGGTTTTTCTCAATTCCCCTACATCATGTAAGGCAAGTGCTGGGATAGGTCCTTTAAAAGGACATTACTGGTTTCCTTCCCCGTCTTCGATACAATCAAAATTTGTGCTCCGTCGCTAATGATCTCGTTATCCACGGACCGTTAAACCCTAATACTCTTTCCATAAGAAAAGAGTCAATGACTCACTGTTACTTCACTAACTCTGACTAAACGTGCATTTTCTAATGTGTGGTGTCCTGAACACAACATCTGTATTAGGGACACATTTCACGTTTATTTACATTTTCAAAGGGTCACTTTTATTTACTACTTAGTGTTTATACAAAGATCAAATTTACAGGCCTGATCAATGTACCCTGGCCCAAGACCACTAAAACCGTCATGTGCAACCATTAAAAGTAAAATCGCATTTTCAGAAACGATGTTCCAACTGAAGTACAATCCTTCTGAATTAGTTTTACCACATTTATTTCGAAAAAACGGCTGCAGTAGACTGTTATGCCGTCTTTCTCCAGCTGAACTAATGCTTTTTTCATCTCTAATCACCTCGATATATTCTGAGACGCCAAGAAACTGGTATAGATATGCGTATTCAAATACAGAGAGACGTAAACAGACAGAATACGGCGCTGCGGTGGGCAACGCCCATGTAAGACAACAAGTGATTGACGCAGTTTTTATATTGTTTACTGCTGCTACAGTGGCAGGTTATTAAGATTTAAGTGAGTATGAAAGTGATGCTATAGTCGGCGCACGAGCGATGGGATACAGCGTCTGCGAGGTAGCGATGAAGGGGGATTTTCCCGTACGACTATTTCACGAGTGTGCCGTGAATATCAGGAATCCGGTAAAACAACAAATCTCCGACATCACTGCTCCCAGAAAAAGATCCTGCAAGAACGAGACCAACGACGACTGAAGAGAATCGTTCAACGTGACCAAAGTGCAATTCCTCCGCAAATTGCTGCAGATTTCAATGCTGGGCCATCAACAACTGACAGCTTCGGAACCATGCAACGAAACATCATCGATATGGGCTTTCGGAGTCGAAGGCCCACTCATGTACCCTTGATGACTGCACGACACAAAGCTTTACGTGCCTGGGCCCATCAACACCGACATTGGACTGTTGATGACTCTAAACAGGTTGGCTGGTCGGACGAGTCTCGTTTCAGATTGTATCGAGCGGATGCACGTGTACAGGTATGGAAAAAATCTCGTGGATCCATGGACCCTGCACGTCAGCAGAGGACTGTGTTCAACGGTGTGGCGAGTGTGCAGTTGGAATGATATAGGACCCGTGATACGTCTAGAAACGACTCTGACAGGTGACACGTGCGTAAGCATCCTGTCTGATCACCTGCATCCATTCATGCCCATTGTGCATTCCGACGAACTCGGGCAATTCCAGTAGGGCAATGAAACATCCCACACGTCCACAAATGCTGCAGAGTGCCTCCAAGAACTCTCTTCTCAGTTTAAAAATTTCCGCTGGCCACCATACTCACCAGAGACAGACATTATTGAGTATATCTGGGATACCTTGCAACGTGCTGTTCAGAAGAGATGTCCACTCCCTCGTACTCTTACGGATTTATTGAGAGCCCTGCACGATCCGTCGTGTTAGTACCCTCCAGCACTTCTTCAGCTACTAGTCGAGTCTATGCCACGTCATATTGCGGCACTTCAGCGTGCTCACGGGGCCATACACGATATTAGGCAGGTGTACCAGTTTCTTTGGGTCTTCAGTGTAAGTTAGACGATAAACGAGCACCATCCTGCGGCGTCATTTTCAGTGCCTAGTGCTACATGTCAGTATTTATTACCCTCCGAAGCGACGTAAAGGGACGAGACCGCAGTATGTAAATTCAGTAAGCTGAGCCAACAGTATTCCAACCTCCTACCGTGAACAGTAATGGAATATGCCGTCGCTTTTGTTCCCCATTTCGTAACACGTTCATGGTTCAAATGGCTCTGAGCACTACGGGACTTAACATCTGAGGTCATCAGTCCCCTAGAACTTAGAACTACTTAAACCTAACATCACACACATCCATGCCCGAGGCAGGATTCTAACCTGCGACCGTAGCGGTCGCGTGGTTGCAGACTGAAGCCCCTAGAACCGGCCGGCACACGTTCATGTAACTAACAAAATTTTTTTTTGTATTTTTTAGCTGACCGCTGCCATGCGAACTTAAACTGTAATTCCGGAAATATTTAATGCGTTTCTACGACTAATTCCTATCATTTCAGGTGTGTCGTACGAGTCGCATTAGGAAACACAGACAGGTGGCGTGGCGATTTGGAAGTTGTGCTCGCAGAGTTGGTGCAGGCGCTGCCAGCTTTCCCTGCGGGCAGCGGCTGAGTAAATTCGTTAAGGCAGGCTGTGTACACGCCAGGAAGAGGCGGACAGCTTGCGAAGAGGGGAAAGGCAGAAGCGCAGCTGACGCTACAGGGCCTGTGCAGGCGCGCGCTGCCCGTTCCGCTTGAGAAACCCATTCTCTTTCGTGATCAAATGGGTTTCTGAAGTTTTTCAACTGCTGTGCATTCTAAGCACCCACGTGATGACTAGGTGTGAGGGTGGTACTGCTTGAATGACGAATGCATGTGCAACGTACGATGAAGCACGGTCGTGCGACCTATTAGTACTAAATTCTCTATTGAAATGGCTCGATAGCCTCAGAGCTCCAGTTGTCGCTTCCTAAAGGAGTACAATACAATGACAGAAATTGAAAGCGTTACACCGTGAAGCGGGAGTCCGATGCTTACCAGACATTGTGGAGAGTTTCATCACAATAAGGGTGTTAAACGATTAAACTTTCATTCGATTCGGAACTGACGCCATCATCAATGTTAGCCTGAGGTTTGACGACCTGAGGCACGAATACATTCTTGTACTCCCCGTAGCATGGAACCAAATTGCGTCCGAATGGCTGGAGGCTGATAAGGAACTACACGTCAGTCACTTATACGTACATTCCTCGGGGAGTTTCTGTTGTGGAGTGCAGTACTGAGTCTTGAGTTATAATGCTGGACTATATCATTTAGTACCCACGTCATGAAGAATATAAATGTGTTAACCATTCTTACCACATACTGATAAGCATTGAACGATCAACACTTACCATATCAGTCGAGTTGTCATATCCAATTGCTTACCGCAAAATGATTTAAAGTATTGGTCTCGAGAATCGGTGCTTCGTGTAACCTTTCGCCATGTCGTCTATGGACACGTCGGCGTGAATATGACCGTCACAAACAGAAGAGGGGGTCATCACTGAACCCCAAAAAATGCCAATCAGTGACCAAGTGGACTCTGAATTAACAACAAGCAAATATCTTTTGTGTGTGGGTTGGTGTCAGCGGTAAAGGAGCAAGGTAGCCCGAGATGAGAATCCAGATACAGGTAATCTCTTCGCAGGCGTGTAGCATCTAACCGGATATCGGCTACTGTGCAATGAAGTAGCAAAAGACTTGAGCTGCCTGCTAATACTGTGTGGGACCTAGTCTTACCCAGCGTAGTGCAGCAATTCGACGCCGCTTTGACTCTACCCGTTGTTAGAAGTCCCTTGTAGAGATATTGCCTCTATAGTCATCCATAATTGCACAAACTGACCTCTCGATTATGTCCCGTAAATGTTCGATGGAATTCATGTAGAGCGGTCTGGGTGGTCAAATAATCCGCTCGAATTGCCCAGAATGTCCTTCAATCCAGTTACGAACAATTTTGTCCTGGTGCCACGGCGCATTGTCATCCATAAAAATTGGTTCAAATGGCTCTGAGCACTATGGGACTTAACATCTATGGTCTTCAGTCCCCTAGAACTTAGAACTACTTAAACCTAACTAACCTAAGGACATCACACAACATCCAGCCATCACGAGGCAGAGAAAATCCCTGACCCCGCCGGGAATCGAACCCGGGAACCCGGGCGTGGGAAGCGAGAACGCTACTGCACGACCACGAGATGCGGGCCCATAAAAATTCCATCGTAGTAGCCGAACATAACCGTTTCCAATTATTGGTTCAGTTGGACCACAAGATCCTGTCCAACGCAGTCGGCTACTGCGTTGTCCGTGGCGACGGGTAATACCTGAAATTTGTTTTCCTCGGTAAACTCCTGATACTCTGAATACTGAATTCCCTAACATTTTCAAAACTGAATGCCCGATGCGTCTAGCACCAACTACCATTCCGCCTTCAGAGTCTGTTAATTCCCGTCGTGCCTCCATTATCACGTCGGGTTCCTTTTCACCTGAGTACAAATAACAGCTCCGCCAATGCACTGCCCTCTTATATTTCGTGCACGCGAAACTACCTTCATCTGTATCTGTCCATATGTCCATATCTTCGTCCCATCGCTTTGGTGACCTCAGCATAATCCGTCTATTAGACAGAGCCAGTGAGCAAGCCTACGAGCTACTGGTAGTGTAGTCCATCTGGAAGGGCCCGTATTGACTCTTTTGCCACAATGGTATCTTTAGTCCACCTCCTTACCATTCGTTCTACAGTAATGCACTACAGGCAGCTGTGCAATCTGTCAGTATTGTGCTCTTGTGACATTCATTGCAGATAGTCGATCTTTCTCAATAACAGAAATAAGGCCATAAGTAGCGTGTTAGTTGCGATCTCCACTTGAAAAGTTCCAGTAACGCTGGAGATACCCAACAGCGATCATGTACTCACACCATCCCTCATCTAAAGGAATGGTTTGTTTGAGTACTGAAAATAATGAAAATAAGTTCGCAAAAGGACATGATTTTGATTACCACGGCCTAAAGTCATAGAAATATTGGAGTAGCTGTTTCGTATCGTTCGATCAAGGTTTCATGGTATAACACTTTTCATTTCCGTCAGGGTATGTGCCTGAAGTGTTTCAACCTTCCATTTCTTTCCATTCACATCTATGGTAACACTGATACAGCAGTATAGTAAACTCATCATAGTGATTCGTTTGATACAAGTATCCATTTGTCACATTACCCACATGTCGAAGAAAGGTAATGCAAACCTTCTGTAGTAAGTAACTGAGCGAGGATGCATTATATTCATTATGTTGTCTCTACCTCCTGGTGCAAGCCTTTCTGGTTGACATTATTTCAGAAACGTGTGTATCAGCTGAATTAAGTGTAACCTCACTATGACTGACTGCGACGAATGCATGTAGAGTGGGGTGCTGTTCATGATGGGGAGAAAGAACAGAAAGCGTGAAACCTGGTCTTGGATGATAGCCTACAACTCTCGGCAGTCAACGCTAATGTGGCTGCCGAATACAACAGCCCCACGCGACACGCTGATTACCGTCAACAGTATCAGACGACCTTACCTTACTAGACCCACTCAGAGTCCTGAGACTAGCGCCCGGTCAGGGGGCCAGAGCCTTTAAACGTCTATTGTCGGTAAAATACTGGCAATAAATCACCATGGTTTGAACCGGTTACGTCGAGCACCAGCACGTCATGGCACCAATAACGGTGCATTTATTAAAATATTAGATACATAAGAAGGAGAATGGGGATTCAGATCTCCGTGTGTCCGTCTAGGCTGATCTCAGTTTCCTGTTTCTTCCCTAAAGTATTTCCTTCGACAAGCTGTGGCCGATTTCCTTCCTCGTCCATGACCAATCGAGCTAAGGCTCTATCTCTAATGAAGTCACTGTCGACGAGGTAGTAAAGATTAAGCATCCTTTCTTGTAGCAGACGAGACATTAATTGGTGAACTGCCTTCTTTTACAAATTGTTACATCTCTCTTGCATATTTCAAAACACAAGAACTGAACGGCCGATAAATTCTGCCTAAAGGTAAGAATTTTGTCATACTTGTGTTGTTATATTGATTATTTATAGAGACAGAAGAAGTCGTTTCTGAGGCCGAATGTAGTAACTCGCACATTCGATGTAACGTTCACCACGTAAGAATCTATGGGGAGCTTTAAACGTGGAGACGAAAGAAATTTTCTTTCGCTGAACTCGAACAGAAAATGGCGTGTGGTTGGAGACGAAAGCGTGCGGTTCCTGGTCACCAAACAGTGTGTCAGAGGCACAGTTCAGATTTAACTTACGCTGAAGAAAGGGCAATATTCATTACTGGTGGAAATCCACCAGCCGTTTGGTAACGAAAATCTTGGTGACTTCTTGGAAGTCTTCGATAGGAGTGTCCTAACTTTCGTCATTTTCATTCTGTGCTAACCCATCATAACACAGATCCACTATTACATTGCTCTATAATGCCTCACAGCCATCAACTGATGCAGGCTGAAGGAAAGCGACGACTAAACGCTTTTCATAAGATGTTGTCTCGACCACCAACCTTCCATAAAAACATTATCCTTAATGACGAAAGACCATGGGAGTATTACAATAACGTAATTGGACTTGTGTCCGACTTCTACTGCAATAATATCTTTTATATGTGACGTACATTTTAAGTTCTGTAATCATTTTCATGGCCACATCTGTTCGTTTTAGGTCGTGTGTATCGATGCTGACACCGTCTTTGACACAAAAATTCAATCCCATATTCGCCATTGTTCTTCGTAAGTCGTGATTGCTCTTCTCACTATGTAACTGCTGATGGATGTGTTTGACATTGTCTATTTTCAGTTATGTGTCTGCATCGGTTGAGTAGCTGCAGTGTCTGCTTAGGTAGTAAATTGATGAATTTGCGTTGTTCTGGATGAATGTGCAGTAAATGGAAGGAGTAGGTTGAAACCTGTTGAGAGCAGACAGCTTTTTGCTCTCGAACAGCACCAAAAAGGCTGCCAAACTTACTGTCTCCATAGGAGAAATGAATCGCCACCAACAGTGTCACACGCTCTGATTGAATGAGAGGTTGTGTAGAGCTTAGGTACTGAACACAAGACGTTAGTCAGTATCTATACAATAAGAAATATAGTTCATCATTCTTCCGATCCTTGAAGGCAGAATTCTACTAATGAAAACCTCTTGCTCCACCAGGCCTCTAAATTCTTGTTTCTGCTGCGAGCACACCGCAATGACGTACGTGTATTCGGTTACGAGTAGGTTTATGTGTGGCTCATAATTTAGCACCAAAAGTTATTACTTTATATAACTGATTTATCAGTTTGGTTATCTATGCTCACCTTGAGAGGGCTACCTTAATCAGTAAATGAAGCTTTTTGAGGATAAGAATTGATGAAACAGATTATACAGCTCATTTTATGCCTCACGACGTTCGATGTTATTGATGGCTAGTCAAGCAAAGTTAACGGAATGTGTTCATTTACGTAAACTTCCGTGTTCGGCTTCACAGTCCTGCTTCTACCGCAAAATACTTCGAGAAAATAAACCTCAGATGGAAAGATATCATACAATTATTACATCCACAAGCGTCCACACTATGACCACCTATCTAATAACCAGTATGTCAAACTTTGGCACGGATAACAGCGGCAACGCGTCGTGGCATGGAAGCAATGAGGCCTTGGTAGGTCGCTGGACGAAGTTGTCACCACATCTGCACAAATAAGTTACCTAATTTCCTTAAATTACAGGGAGGGGACGATGAGCTCTGACGTCACGTTCAAGCACATCGCAAATGTGTTCGAACGGGTTCAGATATGGCGAACTGGGGAAATAGCACATCAACTGGAACTAGCCACTGTGTTCCTCGAACCACTCCATCACACTTCTGGCCTTGTAACATGGTGCATTATCTTGCTGAAAAATGCCACTACTGTCGTGAAGTGGAGCACGTGGTCTGCAGCCAGTGTACGTTACGCCTTGCCCGATCTCCACTGGACCCATGGATGCCCATATGAATGTTCCCCAGAGCATAACGGAGCCGCCGCCAGCTTGTCTCCGTCCCGCAGTACAGATGTCAAGAAGCTGTTCCCCTGAAAGGCGACGGAATCGCGCTCTCCCATTGGCCTGATGAAGAAGGATCGGAATTCATCAGAACACGACACTTTCTGCCAATGTGCCACCGTCCAATCCCGATGGTCACGTGCCCATTTCAGTCGTAGTTGCCGATGTCGTGATGTCAACATTGGCACATGCATGGGTCGTCGGTTGTGTACCCTCATCGTTATTAGTACGCTGTATGTTCAGACACACTTTTACTCCGCCCAGCATTAAAGTCTGACGTTAGTTCCGCGCAATTCGCCGCCTGTCCTTGTTTACCAGTCTACCCAGCCAGTGTCACCCGACATCTGTAATAAGGGATGGCCGCCCAACCCCACGCTGTGGACTTGGTTTCACCTTGATTTCTCCATGTGTTGAAGACACTCACCACAGCACTCCTCGAACACCCGACAAATCGTGCAGTTTCGAAATACTCGTGCCGAGCCTCCGGTCCTCACAATCTGCCCTCGGTCAGACTCACATAGATCGCGAGCCTTCCCCATTCTACACACGGACAGCTAGCTCACTGATACTAAATGCACCATGCGTGTGTCTAACTAGCAATCATTCCTCTCCAGGTGACGCTGCCATCTCCTGGACTGGTTGACATCGATAGAGAGGTCGGTGGTCATTGTGTTCTGCGTGATTAGCGTAATGAACATTAGGTAATGTTTTGACCTGCTGCCAAAATGATCCATTCAACAGAGAAACAAATATGTTATGATCTTCGGTACAGACACTGGAGAATGATAGCTGTTAATTGGACATATGGGTCACTTATAACAACCGTTATCCGGCAGGGGTGGCCGAGCGGTTCTAGGCGCTACAGTCTGGAATCGCGTGACCGCTACGGTCGCAGGTTCGAATCCTGCCTCGGGCATGGGTGTGTCTGATGTCCTTAGGTTAGTTAGGTTTAAGTAGTTCTAAGTTCTAGGGGACTGATGACCTCAGAAGTTAAGTCTCGTAGTGCTCAGAGCCATTTGAACCATTTTTAACCATCGTTATCGCTGATGGGTTTTTAAGTTAGACTTCCGTTTCTATTATACTCCATGCAACACAGGCGTGTTTACGAGAATTCCATTTATCGCTACCGTTGCAGGTAACTATTTGCCTAGAAGCAAAAGAAGAAACGTATCAGGTAATTAGTGTTTAACCACCATGACTACCTTTCTTGCAACTTTGTTCTATACGAAGATATGAACAGCAGTACACGTTTTTTGAATAGCACCTTATATATTTTATTCGGTAATCCACATCCTCTCCTCAATTCCTGTTATAAAATGCATCAAGTGTGTCATTCACGTAAACATGATTTTGTTCGAAACGAACTCAGAACTGACTTTGAGTCTCCACACTAGTACACAGTGCATGTACCGGTGATATGTAGCTCGTCCATTTAGTGGGGTTAACAATAAACCATCGAAACAAAAGGAAAATGTACAATGGTTTTCAGTCAACCGTCTTGAGTTGGTTTGTTTGAGCGCAATGGTCACCAACGAAGTTGAGGTGGAGTTACTACTTACTTTGAGTGAGTAAGAAAAATAGGACTGAATGGGTGGTGTGCATTTTCCTTGCGTTTCTATTTATTTATTGTCAGCTCCAGCAAATGAGCTAGTTGTGTTAACCCAAGTTCGTGCACGGTGTGCTGGTACATTATAGTCAAAGTAAGTTTTGTGTTACGTTTTTAATAACGACATGTTTACAGGAACGGTAGATTGTAATACGGCTTTTAACAGATCTTGACAAAAGGACGTGGCTTACCGAATGAAAAACATTAGGTGCTGTTTAAAAGAGACGTATTACTGTTCATATCTTCGTAACGAAGTTATACGTAAGACAGTAATGTTAGCTAATGTTTCTATGGTAATTGTAAAAGAACTGGTCGACGCATTTTTTGTTTCGCTGGTGATCCAGATAAATGTGATACTGTGCATAGCTTTCAGAATTTATGTTTTATCAGAAAGCTATAGCAAAGTTACTTTATATCAGCGGTGCACACAGTGAAGCCGAATGCTAAGATCATGTATAAAACTAGATCTTTTACCCTAATTCCAATATCGAATGAGGCCAACGAGGAAAAAGAAACTGCGCTATTAATCGCCTGATAACAATCCACTACCTTCTTCTTTGTTTCCCCGAAAATGTATTACAAACGAGACAAACTGTCGGTACGCATGCGGCAGCATGCGTATCTAATATGTTCCAAAACGCCGTGCACGAAAACGGGCTATTTCGGTGCTCATACCTCGGGTTCCAATGGTGATAAAAAGGTAGGATAAAGTGTTTTGGATCATCCTAGGGCTATGGATCATTTGTATAACTAATAGAAGTATCATGCTGATGTCATTGTCTTAGATTACACGATCAAAGTATGACTATTATACATTTCTCCTTGTTAGGAAAATGGAGCAAATCGATTGGTTCTTTTTTCACTTGATATGATCTACGGTGGGCCGGATGGCACTTACGAAGGCACCATAGTCCATAGGTGGTTTCTCGGAAAAACGCAAAAAAGTGTTTCTTTACGACATTTTCACCGTCACCAGCGGGCCAAAATAATCCGAGGATTCCAAGGCGGCTATGACAGAAAATGGCTGAAATTTTTACGATGTATTTGTAAAATCACGATTTCAAAGTACTTTTAAAATTTTTTTGATCTCTTTACGCGTTTGCAAGATACAGAGGATAAAATTTACCAACTTCTACACGTAAAATCCAGTCTCAGGCGAAATCTAAATAATAAATAACCGCAGTAAATTGCTCAAATTTTAGTGGTATATCGTCTAGGCATTCATCGAGAAGAGTCATCTCCTAGTTTTCAAAAAGCTTTATTCGTTATCGAGACACACCCCAGAAACTTTTTTTTAAACATCAAAACTGAGGGGCGGCTATGCACAGCAGATGGCTGTAATTTTTACGACGTATTTCTAAGATCCCGATCTCGAGAAACCTTGAAAATTTTCTTCATATCTTAATCCGTTTTCGAGACAGAGAGGTTCAAAGTTACTCTGCATGTCCCCGAAAAATACGCACGTAAAATCAGGTGTGAGGCGAAAACTGACGTAGCACGGAGGAATGTGCTTTAAAGTGTCCGCGTTATCATCGGGGAGCCACATGTTGCAGTACTGTAGTACATGCAAAACTTTTTTGTACGTGAAATCTGCTGTGAGGTATAAAAATTGTTTTGCGTTATTTCAATTTAACATATGTAAACTGTCTAAATTTTAATGAGCAGTACATTTCTTTTCAGATGAGTTACATGCCCTGCTGCAGAGAGAAAAGAAGGGAACCAGCGTAATCATGCTCCTGTCGGAGAACAGAAAATGCTATATGTTTCTCTTTATATAAAAGACTTTGACTGAGAAGTGAGGTACCATCTGCCTCATTCTACCTTTCTCAGCACTTTTAAAATTTTCCCCAAACATTTTGGCGTGCTAGCACATGTGCGCTTTTTTATGCTGAGAGATAAGAAGGCAGTGGCAGTCGTAAAGAGACGGAAAAGGAGTAAATACTGGAAAATAAGAGGCAATGGTTGTGTTGTAGAGAAAGAGAAGGAGACAATGTCGGTCTGAGACAAAGAGGGGCTTGACAGTGGAACATAGTTGAGAGTGATAGAACAGAACAAGGAAAAAGGGTGAAGGGGACAGTGCCAGGTGGGTTGGGGAGGAATAAAGAGAAGGAAGTAGTGGACATAGGGGCATTTTAGTTTATACGAAGACTATATTTAAGTCATGCAAATATTTACGAGTCATTTGAGTAAAAACGTAAAACTAACCGTTGCGTACGTCGAGTTATTCTTAGTTGCACCGCTTCAGCAATCAGACAACAAGACCTCAACTTCTCACTCACCATCATTCGTTTTCGCATGTTTCGAAGTCTTAGGCTCGTCCCCGTTTTATATCGCCCGACAAGGAAAGATGCAATTTCGTGGCTGAGGCGCAATATCTGTCAAGTGGTTCGTCAGCACACAGTCTTTATGTCCACAGCTGCGCCCTTTCCTCGGGCACCACAGATGAATGCGAGTTTTATTGCGGGAAGTACTAATGTTTCACTCTGCCGCCTCTTATTAGATTGGCCTCGCGGAACTGCGCATCCAGCAGCGAATGACCTTTCCCTATCCGCGGGTGTCCGCCGCCAGCGCCTCTGCGTCTCAGCCATTCCTCTGTAATCCCAGGAGAAGTGCCGGAGCAAAATGACACAGTGCCTAGGTCTACAGAGAGACACGTCATTTAGTGCTCTCTTCATACAATTTGTTCACCTCATATTCTATGTGAAGACTTAGTCTTCTGTTCCCTCTCAAATTTCAGGCAGCAGAGATATGTGATGCCCCTCGTCCTGACGGACTCTCCGCCTCCTGCATTTAGTTCGGAATATGACGTACTAAACTACCCGCCCACATTCTTCTATCAGCCCAGAGGATTGAATCGAACATTCACTACTTTTGCTAGTGTTTTCCATTCTATTGCATCAACAAGGCACTCATCCGTCAAAATATTCACTGATGGCTCCTAAACAAGAGACACCACCGCCTTTGCTTACTTCTGCAGAGATCCACTATCTTCGGTTATGTTTAAGCTAACCACATAAGCCAGCATCTTCATTGCCGAAGTCCTCGCAATTAACGAAACCCTTCAATATGCGGCAAATCAGTTCAATACCAATCTTATTGTCACGGATTCGAGGAATGCACTGGAAAACCTAAATAAAGCTGCTAGGAGGCTTCAACACTATTCGTAATGTACTCTATCAGTGTGGAAACCAATATAAACATGTCCAGTTATTATGGATCAAGGAAACTCTGGTATCTCATGTAACGAGATGGAAGAGCACCTGTCAAAACAAAGCGTGACTGATGGCCAATCTTACTACACCTGCCTTCCACGTACAGATTTTGTTACTGACGTGAAGAAAAAGGTTCATCAAGAATGGTGACATATGTGGGGGATCCCACAACAGTCCACATCGAGCTATTTAGACGACATACCACGGCCATAACGCCCATCCGGCAGGGTCTCAGCTGTACCCCTTCAGATCTTTATAGGATGAAAGTTCAGCCACCTTCATACTGCGAAGACCATCCAACTGAAATTGCAGACCTCAACCTAGTGATACTTCGTTGTTCACGCTATGATAGACAACACCGCAAGTTTCTTAAGGCCTCGATCAGAGAAGGAATTCCTCAATCTTCATCTGTGATGGACCTGTTTCGACTGCTGATCACAACGGACTGTGTCAGTATTGCCCAGTTTCTGCAAGAAGCGGATATTCAGGTGCAAGTGAGACTCAAAGGTTCCAGCGCAAGAAGTTGTGAAATATGGACTGTGTTGAGTGCGAGAATCTACAGATTGTACCATGAAGTTTACCTGGAATTAATGTAATTTCTAATTTGTATGTTCTGTATGTGTGAAACTGTATACCAAGTCTG
Organism: Schistocerca gregaria; assembly: GCF_023897955.1. Taxonomy (NCBI): domain Eukaryota; kingdom Metazoa; phylum Arthropoda; class Insecta; order Orthoptera; family Acrididae; genus Schistocerca; species Schistocerca gregaria. The sequence goes on along the minus strand of NC_064931.1, from coordinate 26,846,660 downwards.
TAATTAATCACTTCTCTGGCTAAATTGTTAACGTCAAAGGCCAATATACCTCTTAACTGGGCGGCGATAGGTCACTGATGACATCACTTGCTTTTGTGGGGGGTGGGGAATGTGTTCATATGGACAGCATACAAATGGAATGGGTTGTCGTTTTGATCTGACATTTTGTGGTGCATCTCACTGTCTCATATTCATAGTTCGGCAGTGATGGAATCACTGCAATGGGACAGATCAGTCCAGAGGACGCACGGCTCGTATCTGACAGCTTCTAAGTTCAGCATCCTACGGCCACTGCCAGGCTGTCTGGAACCGGTTGTGAAAAAGCAACTTTCAAGCCAGATGTTCTGTCGCAACTCAGTCACTGGAAACTATATTGTTGGCAGACAAATCAAGATACATACCATTCCCAAACGACAGGCACGTATATGTACAGTAGTCGAATTCAGTATTAAGACGGAGTTCCTACGAAAGTAACAGAACAATGTCTGTACCATACTATATCGAATTTATTATGAAAGTAGTAGATACAAAGAAGACATAAACAATCATGACGGAATTACATAGTTTCTTTCATAACACAAGTAACAAAAGAAGGCGTTTGCATTTCCTGGATGGAAACTGGCGCAAAGGAAGTAACAATCCTGTAGTGTTATTGCATTGTTAGTACTTTATCCAAACGGGTATGAAAACACGCTTAATCTCTTAGCAACAAATAACCCTAAGCTAACAATGAGCATCAAAACGGATTCAGGGATTAGTGTACACACGATCGTCGTAGCGGGACTGAATACTGTAGTCCCAAATCCTCCAAAAATAAACAAAAACTACATCTATTCAAAAAGGAGTTGAAAATTCACTTGACGCCTTCTTGAGACACTTTCTTCGCTACTTCCAAATTGACAACGTAAGTGTAGGCCAGAAGTGGCTTGAATTGAAAGAAATACTATCAACGGCAGTTGAGGTATTTACATCAAATAAATTAACAAACGAGGGATGCGATCCCCCATGGTGCACAAATCAGGTCAGAACATTGTTGCAGAAACAACGAAAAGAGCACGCCAAATTTAAACGAACGCAAAATCTCCAAGATAGACAGTCTTTCACAGAAGCTCGCAATTTAGCGCGGACGTGAATGCGAGATGCTTATAACATTTTTCACAAAGAAACCTTTTCTCGAAACCTGGCAGAAAATCCAAAGAGTGTACTGCTGCGCGGTCTGGAATCCTTACCAGATAGGATTAACGGAATACATCGAGAAAGTTTAAAGAAGAGCAACACGTTTTGTAGAAGAGAGTGTTACTGACGTGATTCAGGGCTGATGATCTTTAAAACATAGGTGTTTTTCGTTTCGATGGAATCTTCTCACAAGTTATTTATAACCAACTTTCTGCTCCGAAAGCGAAAATATTTTGTTAACGCCAACCTACATAGGGAGAAACGATCGTCATAATAAAATAAAGGAAATCAGAGCTCGCATGGAAGGGTATAAGAGTTCGTTTTCTTCCGCTTGCTGTTCGACACTAAAATTGGTTGTAGCAGAAAAATGCGTTGTATCGTTGGAACATTAGACTTTCGTTCCCTAGGTCCTCATACATTCTAACCAATTCCCTCTCTAGCATCTCAGTGTACATGTTAGACTTCACTGCAGTGCTCAGCCAAGCGATGCATGACTTAGCTTTAGCGTAGAAGGCTGTCCAAATCATAACGCTTCCATCACCAAAATTCCTGGTCATTCTTACCTGCTGCCCGCTTTTCAGATCATGCCAATCATATTTAAATCCACAGATTAAACCTCTTCTCATCACTGAAGATCACTTTATCCCATTCTGAAGTCCATAACATACGTTTTCAGCCAAATCAAATCATGCCTATTTGCGTTTAGGTGTTAGAGCAGGTTTGTGAAGTCGTTTCTTGAATGCAAGATGTTTGTCATTTGACAAAATTTGTCACTCACGTCTGGGAGTTACCGACATCTGTAAATCAGACACGAGAAGAATAGTAGTTTGTGGCCCTTGCTTTTCGGAAAAGAAACCCATTCCATTCTTCAAATAATTTTATGTTTAGTCCATATTTTACGTTCTGTCTATATCGACGGCCCGGTCTAATGAAATGACAGTCACTGTACTTGAACGATTCAGCTTCTTGGGGATTTGAAGATGAGAGAGTCCCATTTCCTAGTAAGCATCTCTTTTTTTTCATCTCATGACAAGTGTTTTTCGCGTGGCATTCTCACAATCGTGGTTTATGTACACAACACGCACTGTCACTAATAGTGTCTGTACACTTACGCGCACTAACGCAATCCAGAGCCGACTGCTTTTATACTGAGTTTCACCGTCTACCACCTGAACCGTTGATGTCTTGTTATATACTGCACTACTCACATCAAATGCGATACCACTTGACTGCATTTGTGAGTATACTGGATCTCAAACTATTGCATATACACTATGCACAACTATTCCAACCGAAAACGTTAATTTTCCTACATATATTCTTGCCTTTATATTGATGTCCACTACAGAATAGAGATGACGGAATAAACCATACTTACCAAGTCGTCCGATTTGCTGATGATGCCGTGGTGTATGTAAGGAGTCGAAGTTGAGTGACTGTAAGAAGGTACAAGACGACTTAGACATAATTTTCAGTCGGTGTGATGAATGGCGGCTAGCCCTAAATGTGGAAAATGTAAGTTAATGAGGATGAGTAGGGTGATCAAACCTGAAATGTTCGGATACAGTATTTCTATTGCCCCGCTTGACGCAGTAACGTCCTTTAAATATCTGGGCATAACGTTGCAAAGCGATATGAGGTGGAACGAGCATGTGAAAACTGTGGTAGGGAAGGCGAATGGTCGACTTTATTGAGAGAATTTTAGGAAAGCGTAGTTCACCTGTTAATATAGGATGCTGGTGCGACCTATTCTTGTGTACTGCTCGAGTGTTTGGGATCCATGCCAGGTCGGATTGAAGGAAGACATCGAGGCAATTCAGAGGCGGGCCTGCTAGATTTGTTACCGGTAGGTTTGAACAACACTTAAGTGTCAAAGGGTACTTCGTGAACTCAAATGGGAAAACCTGTAGGGAAGGCGACGTTCTTTTCGAGGTACACTATTGAGAAAATTTAGAGAAACGGTGTTTGATGCTGATTGTCAAACAAATCTACTGCCACCAACACACGATGCGCGATGATACAACGAAAATAAGATACGAGAAATTAGAGCACGTACGGAGGCATATAGATAGTCGTTTTTCCCTCGCTCTACTTGCGGGTAAAACAAGAAAGGAAATAACTCGTGGTGGTACAGCGTAACATCAGCGACGCACCTTACTGTGGCTTGCGGATTACCGATGTAGATGCAGATTTAAGATTCTGTGATGGTGTGAGATGGTATCAGTACTAACGACCGAGTGGATTTTGCCGTTGTGCGAGCTCGTTTTAACACTGATGAGTACATCGAACAAATACTGCCAGACCGTGTGTCGGGTTTCCAAGCGGCGATGACCCTGAATTCTGTTTGAAGTACAGGCCTGTCGGGGTACATATAGCGGACATCTTGAGCGAAATTTGAACATTCAAGTGAAGAAATTGATAGCATGAGTGACAACCTCAGTAAGAAGTTATCGAGTGGGTTATGAATAAAAGACGTATTCCTGGTGTATCGACTCTCCAATAAATCTAACCGGTTTCTGCTCAAGAATGTGAACGGATACTACAAAGTGACTTCCATAGGTTTATACAGAGCTTACCACGAAGATATCAGGCTACGATAATTAGAGAAGGCGAAATTTTCATTGGTATGGATAAATCAACATTTTAATAGCTCGATATTTCCATAAATTTTATCAATGACATTGCTACCTGCACCACATCCCAGGTAAAATATAGAATTTTCGATTCATGAAAAAGGTAATTCTTGAAGACAAGTTATTTCTTTTGAGACAAGAATAAGTTATTTCTTTAATTTGTTGTATTAAAGTCCATAGATTATTGATTTACAAAAAAGGAACTCCAAGAGATTTGTTGAACTTTTATAGATATAAACTCCATTTTCATTGCTTATAGAACAACTATACTTATTGAGTGTGAAACAGCCTGTGAAACCGGTATCTTAGCTGTTCCAGAAGTCACAACAACACTCATGCACTATCTACCTAAATAGAGTATGTGTTACACTTTTCGAGATTTTCCCATAAGGACACCTTCTGTGCTTCTCAGCTACGGATGACCAGAAGTACAGTGGTGTTTCTGCTAACTCAGCGTTTGTCGCAAACAACAAGGGCACTTCAATTATCTTGGTTCTGTTCATTTCGAGCGACTTGTCGTGTAACTATTTGCGTTTCAGTCTTGAACTCTGATGATGGTACCTTTTTCTGACAGCGCCGCAACAATATTTTCAATCTATTTTAGAGCTCTCAACAGTACTTTCGGTTAAAAAGGATTGTAAACGTTCCTTTTGAAACGTACTGAAAACTTACTTTTGAGAACTCCATTTAGTTTTGAATCTTTCTCGAGCAACCAGCCAGGTGACTGGAGGAACGCCTGAAGATGGCAAACATTCGGCTGAATGTCCGAGAAATATTCAAGATTCCCCTACGCCGAGAAAACATGAAATTACAAATCCATTTAGTCTTTCCAAAAGCACCCCAGGCTAGTTTTACTATCCGTTTATTTCTCCCGCAGTCGTTTTAGGTATTTTGTTTTGCTACATCAAATATAAATATTCGTCAGCTGTTTCTTTGTTTTCATTGTCACTTTGTACCATTTTCTTTTCGATATGTTGATACACGTTATTTTAGTCCTGTTATAAGTGATAATCAGACCTAGCTTCATACAGTCCGTATTAAGTTCTTCGATTCTCTTTCGAGATTTTCATCTCTGGACCCAAACTTTATAACGCCATCAGCGAATCTAGAGTCGCTTAGGTATGTTTCAGTAACTCGTATTCGTCTTTTTTTTTCCACTTACAGTGATCAGAAAATTTTCCTTAAGGTTTCTGAGCACAGTTTTGCTGACAAATAATCTCATCGACCGACTCTACTTTCAGTCCTAAATTGCCCACAACCTTTTCAATATGCTATGGAAACGGTGGTATCGATGTACATATTCTTCAGTATATTAACATAGATGGTTTCAATGGCTTGTTTCTCAAGAACAGTTAATACAGGTTTTGGTCAGTGTGACTCCGTACTGTCCTCAGCTTCTGTCAGCCCTAGTGCCAATTACACTCACTACTCCTCTGTCGGGTTTCGTTCGTGTTGTGATGCTGCATTCACTTCTGAAGCCTGTTGATTCTTTTGAGTGATTAAAAGTCAATGTAATTTTATGGTTTTGGCAATAAGTATAGTGAATATCTTGAGTATTATGATGAAGAGGCCTGTAATTCTGTTGTTTTTTGTGTATTGTCTGTCTCATCACTTACGAAGTGTAACAGTTACATCATTGTTCTAATATTATAGAAATGTATTCCTCCACAGACAATCTGTAAATAGTTTTGCAATTTGCTTTCCTCTCATTTTTATGCAGTTGTAATATTTTCTACCGAAACGTCATCATTTCAATGCTTCTGGTAGCCAAATATCTCTTCAGCTTCTTCAGCTAACAAATGTTCCTTGGAATGTTTATGCTATTTTTTCTGTGCTGTTGGTTACTGTGCTGTCTGTCATATTAACTGACGTAACATGAATGGATATCATGCTTTCCTTGTAAAGCAATGTCCCTAGGTGCTTGGCAAAAACTGAATCCTCGGGCGTGGTGAAATCTGAAGAAGTGAATGTAACCCGCCCTACAGCGTAGAAATGCTGCTTAGGATGCTACTGCTCGGTAAGATGGAAGAGGAGACAGGAGATGAGAGATGAGCAGACGGCGCGTGCTCACGAGGCGGCTGGCTAGAACGCTGACTCCCTCCACGAAGCTCTTTCAAAACAGTGCAACGTAACACCAGCGCAAGACGCGACACTGCCTCAAAACTATCGTCTTTCGCGTCAGCAGCATGCAGGTAGTGATTCCTGACACGTACTGAGAAACACACAAACAGCGCCCTATTAGATTCCCTTTCTCTCATTTACATTTATGTCGCAGCCCGTCAAAATTTTCCAAATTTTGTGTCATTCGACACCCATTAAGAGCATCCTCCAAGATCAGTTGTCACTGTTAGAAAAAAAAATATAGACGACATTTCATCTACCGAGGCCGATATACAGCATGATACAGCTAAGTTGTTCACATTAAATATTTCCGAACCCGTAAAGATCTCGTAATCCTGTGTTCACTTAGATTGACTGTATAAAAATGCCCATTAATTGTCATATAGTTTCTAGTCATAACTATATTAACTGCAAATGCTCTTATGAATACCGCTTTTTCAGTTGTAAATGTACACTGAGATGACAAAAGTGATGGGATAGCGATACACAAATATACAGATGGCGGTAGTACATAAGGTATAAAACGGCACTACATTGTCAAAGATGTTATTTGTACTCAGTGATTCGTGTGAAAACGTTTGTTACGAGATTATGGCCGCTAGGTGGGAATTATCAGACTTTGAACACAGAATGGTAGAGCTAGATGCATGGGAAATTCCACTTCGCAAAGCGTTAGGGAATCCAAAAATCCGAGATGCGCAGTGACAAGAGTGTAGAGAGAATCACAAATTTCAGGGTGTTACCTCTCACCACCGACAAAGCAGTGCAATAACAGCCGGAATCAGTGTGGGGCGTACGACGAACGTATCCGTTCAGACAGTACGGCGACATTTGGCGTTAATGGGCTGTGGCAGCAGACGACCTTTGCTAACACCACGACATCGCTTGCAGCGCCTCTCTTGAGCTCGTTACAATATCTGTCGGATCCTAGAAGGCTTGAAAACCATAGCCTGGTCAGATAGTCCCGATTTAAGTTAGTAAGAGGTGATGAGATTCGAGTGTGGCGCAGGCCCTACCAACCCGTAGACCCACGTTGTCGGCAAGGCTCTGTGCAAGCTGATGGTGACTACATAATGGTGTGTGTGTGTGTGTGTGTGTGTGTGTGTGTGTGTGCGTATTTGTGAAATTTTATGGGACAACTGCTAAGATTATCAGTCCCTAAGATTACACAATACTTAACCTAAATTATCCTAAGGAGAACCACACACACGCCGGGACCAGCCGCACAGTCCATGACTGCAGGTCCTCTGACCGCTCGGCTAATCCCGCGCGGCAACATAATGGTGTTGGCTGCGTTTACCTGGAATGGACTGGGCCCTCTGGTCCAACTGAACCAATCATTGGTTGAAAATGGTCATGCCGGCTACTTGGAGACCATGTGCAGCAATTCATGGACTTCATGTTCCCAAACAACGATGTCATATCACTGAGCCACCAACTGTTCTGTAGGGGACTTCCAACGAAATGTTGTGTCCTATCCACTTATAATGGCTGCACTATACCAGGCAAAAGGAGGTCCGACGCTATAGTAACAGGTATCCCGTGACTTTTCTCACCTCAGTGCATTAGTAATAAAAAAAATCTTTCTGTCTCTATTGCAAAGTATTTTAATGAACATGTTTCTATGTTAACTGAACTGTCGTAAGCAGCAGACATAAAATCGGACACAGATTGAGGAAAGTACTTTGTGATCGAGGGAAAAAAAAGTTATATTACTATCAGTTTACCCTTGCAGAATTTGGTCTACATAGGTAAACAATCAATCTGATAAGTGAAACTTCAAATAACACAGTGTCAAAGGTCAAGTTCAGAGGCGAACTATCAGAACCATTTGAAATCTGTACATGGGTGAGACAAGGTGACCTGCTCTCTCCATCGCTTTTCAACTGTGTCCTGGAAAAGATAGTCAGAGAGTGGAAAACAGTCGTACCGCCAGGTTATCCCATTCAAATTGGACACAAAAGAAATAGCCTCAGTGGAAGCTGTTCGGCATTTGCAGATTATCTGGCAATCATTGCAAATAATATTGACGAAGTGTCCAGCCTACAATCAGTTGCTGTTAACACTGGCCTAAAAATAGCCTTTAACAAACAGACTCCTCCTCATATTGAAACAGAACAAGAGAAAATGAAGCACTTGAAGAAATTTAAATATCTTGAAGAAATAATTGCATCTGACGGTTCAGAAAATGCAGCTGTAGAAAGTAGGTGTTCTAAACTAGAAGGTGCGTTTCATCTGTGCAAATACTTATACAAAAGCAAAAGCCTGTCTTTAAACCTAAAACTCTGTCATTATAACACCGTAATTAGACCGTCATCTTTTTATGCATCAGAATGTTTAAACATGACGAAGAAAGGACCACTACGAAAACTTGAAATAAAAGACCGGAAAATTTTGAGGAAAATCCTTGGCCCTATCAAATAAAACGGATAATTCCGCCGAAGACACAACTGTGAATTATATGAACATACAGAAGACATTGTTACCAGCATTAGGAAGCGGAGACTGATGTTTTTTGGTCATCTGGAAATAATGAACCGGCAAAGACTAACTCATCGCATACATTTATCAATTCAAAATGGACAAGCCAAGTTAAAATGGATTTACAGGAAGCTGGAAATTCATTTGATGACATTCAGGATCGAGAAGTTTTCAGAGAAAAAGTCAAAATTACTAAAAACCTTATTTCGCTTACTACGCCAGTTCCATGTCCTGCCTGCAAATGGTCAAAACAGAGAAAAGACGCACAGAGCACAGTCAGCGAAAATGTAAATGTACTGGCAAAAGAGGAAAACACAATCAGGGAATCGATAAAAATCTTCGTGGTCCATAGCAGGCCGAAACGATAGAGAGAGAAAAAAAAAACAAAGTACTGCGATCGCTACATCCCAATGACGATGTCACGCTTTCAAGGAGATATATTAATGTCGGCTTCTAGTATCGTCCGTTTCAAGGAAACGACTTCAACTGCGTTTCACTCTGTAAAATTGTAATTTTGGACAGAGTAAAATATTTAGAGCTGTTTTGATCAACAAAATGAATGCTGAGAGATTAGAACACCTCCTTGCTGTAGCGTGTGCTACGGTATCGAAAGCATCTCTTCAGTCTATCCAGAATACTTGTACCAGCGTAAAGATGTAGTAACCTAGAATTCCAAACATTTGATGGTGTGAATGGAATTTTATGGAAGTTTTTATGACCGTTATCTTTCCTGAATTCCATATCGCTGCTGTTACTGACACTGTACTTTTCAAATATAAGTGTATATCTCAAAGTGAAACCCGTGTTAACTTTTTGTACATGTGAATTTATTATTAGAATCTATATAACTCCATTTCATGTTTTACAGTCACTTTCAATCTGCTACATTCTCTTTTCCTTCAAGTCTCTGACTGGAACAACATCAGATCCTTTTCCGTAGTTAACTGGTGAATCATCCAAAGACACCATGAAATTTGCTTTTCAGTTACTGTCTCCGTGCAAGCACGAGTATCCGAGTGTGATGATTATCAGTTATCAAATATTAATGAACAATTCTGAATTTGTATTTAGATTCTAGAAACTGCGGTCAAGCTGAAGCCCCCAGCACCTGGACTACACTTTCGTATGATAACACAAGCTGCCGGATATGACAACAGACTGCTTATGTTCGAAACAGATAAATCCTAAATGCGAAATATTTTAGTTTTCCAAAACTCCTTATCGGAGATTGAAACACGATTGAACTCTCCTGGCTAAGATCTCGATGCTAGGAGGTGAAATTACTGTAATTCAATTCGAAAAATTGAATTTGATATCGATATCTTTGTAATTAATATGCTTAAGATGTAAGAATATACGTTGTTTAGTGAGGACCTCCTTGAGATTCATCTCGGCAAAAAGAGAATTACTACAACTGAAATGGTATATAAATACTGGAAGGCGACAGCTTAGCTGAATCATTTTCTGGATAATATGTTCTCTGCCGTGAGACAAAGAGTTATCTGAAAAATAAAGTCCATTTATGAAGTAAAGACAAAGTTATTTGTTGTCTATGACCCGCAGACTTCGGCTGATACGTTTGACTACCGTAACAGTAAGGGTTTGCTTTATGCCAATGAACTGTCAACTCTCCTAGGTAAGAGAAACTGTTGAATTCAAAGTAGCTATATAATGTTGTTCGCTGTAATGGTCACGTGTAGAGTTCACATTGTGCAAGGGTTTTTGATGTGGATCAAAGAAAAAAGTGTGTCAACCTATAGCTTACTCACTTAGGCTAGCTACAGAGAAGGGGGTGAAAGGGGAAGGAAGTGGCTATATTGACCTTGATCATTCTATTCAGCGGACGGCCTGTCAGTGATAGCGCCTCGTACCTCTGCTTCATTACGTCTGGGACTTAGCACCCGACACTGACACGCAATTTCACGGCGACGAGCTTAACATCCTGTGCCTATCAAATCACGGTAATTGAAGCAAATTAATTCTAATCTCGGAATTAGCAGCGGACCTGGACAGAACCACCGCACCGTTTTATTTGTTAACGTCTGCTACGAAGGTGGGAGTTCTGTTGATACACTATGTGATCAAAAGTATCCGGACACCAGGCTAAAAATGAAAGTTCCTGGCGCCCTCGATGGGTAATGGTGTTGGCCCAGCCTTAGCATTGGTGACAGCTTCCACTCTGGCAGGCATACGTTCAATTAGGTGCTGGAAGGTTCTCTTGGGGAATGGCAGCCCATTCTTCAAGGAGTGCTGCACTGAGGACAAGTATCGATGTCGGTAGGTGAGGCCTGGCACAAAGTCGGCGTTTCAAAACAACCCAAAGGTGTTCTATAGGATTCAGGTAAGGACTCTTGCAGGGCAGTCCATTACAGGGATGTTATTGTCGTGTAACCACTCCGCCACAGGCCGTGCATTCTGAAAACGTGCTCGATCGTGTTGAAAGATGCAATCGCCATCTCCGAATTGCTCTTCAACAGTGGGAAGCAAGAAGGTGCTTAAAACGTCAATGTAGACCTGTGCTGTGATAGTGCCACGCAAAACAACAAGAGCTGCAAGCAACCCCCCCCCCCCCTCCGTCCCATTAAAACACGACCATACCATTACACCACAGCCTCCGGATTTTACTGTTGGCACTACACACGCTGGCACATTCGTCATACCCACACCCAGCCATCGGATCGCACCATTTTGTTCCGTGATTCATCAATCCACACAACGTTTTTCCACTGTTCAATCGTTCAGTGTTTACGCTCCCTACACCCAGCGAGGCGTCGTTTGGCATTTACTGGCATGATGTGTGGACTATAAGCAGTCGCTCTACCATGAAATCCAACTTTTCTCACATTCCGCCTAACTGTCATATTACTTGCAGTGGATCGTGATGCAGTTTGGAATTATTGTGTGACGGTCTGGATAGATGTCTGCCTTATTACATATTACGACCCTCTTCAACACTTGGCGGTCTCTGTCAGTCATCAGACGAGGTCGGCCTGTTCGCTTTTGTGCTGTATGTGTCCCTTCACGTTTCCACTTCACTATCACATCTGAAACAGTGGACCTAAGGACATATAGGAGTGTTGAAATCTCGCGAAGAGACGTATTACACAAGTGACACCCAATCACTTGACCACGTTCAAAGTCCGTGAGTTTCGCGGAGAGCGCCATACTGCTCTCTCACGATGTTTAATGACTACTGAGGTCGCTGATATTGAGTACGTGGCAGTAGGTGGCAGCACAATGCACCTAATATGAAAAACGTATGTTTTGGGGGTGTCCGGATACTGTTGATCACATGATGTAGATAATGGCAACACGGTGCTGTGGTTGCGATTTTGTAGTGCAGCACATTAGCCTTTTGTTCGGACTGGTAATATATACCACTTGCAAATGAGTGTGTGTGTGTGTTGATTGGAGTTTATGGGCGCTCAACAGCGAGGTTATCAGCGCACTTACGAAAATTAGTAGAAACTAATATGGTTAAAATGACTAAAATGTCATAAAAAGAGGAATTCTTACACAATTACACTCACTATCTCGCAACCTCACTCACGGTCACCCGTACAACCACACTATCTCACATCCATGAAGACAGTAAAAAAAATTGCCAGATGTTATAAATCTGGCAGTTAAAACACAAGTAATATAAGAGGAAAGCTAACATAATTACACAGGGAAATGTGACTAGCTGAACACTTACGAAGAACATGATTGAGCCAGGCATCCTGAAAAGTCATACAACTTTTAGGAACCATGTTTACGTTACGGCGGAAACGGTGGTGCCACCAGTGCAGACGTTGACGCCATCTGCGACAGCATGACGTGACTACCGACCAAGCAGAGGCTGTCTGTGGGGTGTATAAGGACACCACAGCTGAAATTTTGACAGTCAGTTGCTGCTGACAAAGACGATGGTGGAAATCGTCGAAAGCTAGAGGTTTTATCCAGAACTGACGCGGCAAGAAGTCCGAGAATGTTTTATACAACAGTGCAGTCATGAAAGACTTCGTTCTCGAACAAGTTAGACGTCTCAAAGAAACCTTAAAAGTCATACAACATTCGTTTCATTGTCAGGTAATATACAGAGAAAATCTGTCTATGACTTAGGTGCTGTCCTCTTGTCTGAATATAAGAAACAGTCTACTAAAATGCGGAGCACTGTAATCCATACGCCACAAGCACCGCACATTGGAGTGTCCCCCAGCCAGAGTAAGAAGCCATGCGTCAAAGAGCTGCATCCTATGCGAAGGCGAGTGAGAAGCACCTCATTCCGTTTGGGACTGGGATGAGGTACGTCATGCCCGAGCTGTTGACTTCAATAGAGGCAGCTTATTGTCTGTCACTTACCGCCATCCTTCTTGCCAACTATGCAACAGTCTTTACCTCAACTGTGAAGTTTTAACATGTAGGGGGGATGGCAAACTGAATTATCTCATTATGGTGAAATGCCTCCTTTGCTGTTACATCCGTCGTTTCATATCCTTCATTGTTCGTGTGCCCTGGCATCCAGTAGAAGGACAATTCCTTCTCCAGTGTTTGTAGATAGAGAAGGACTTCCTTATCTGCTTGGTACAAGAGTTGAAGAGTTGTAGAGTGTGAAGTGTACTCATAGAGTAGGGTCAAATGTGGAATTTAGCAGTCGCAACACATCTCATCTGCTCCAGTGCTCTCAAGATCACTGAAAATTCTGCCCCGAAGACAGTGAAGTGTTGAGGCAAACGGATCTTGAGGAGACAACCAGGGAAAACAACAAAGCACCAACGGAGCCCTCGTATTTCGACCATTCCGCGAATAACTACACATCTATAGTGCCCATTTAAAATGACGTAAATTGTTGTATTAAAAACAGATATAGGAGTGCAACCTCTCCTGTGCCCCAATAAAACTAAAATTACTGTCGGCCTCTACGGTAACCAGGGTGGCAGTCGGTTAAAATACTAGACATGGGATTGTATTTGCACACCAAGTGACTCAAGCACACGCTTCACGCGGATCTCAAACTCGAGGAGTTCCACAGCTGGACGAGTAGCAGTATGGTATACTGGTGAATCGGGAGCAGCGAGAAACTTATATACTTGGCGCACCATGAAGAGGTTCCCCCGGATGGTGAGCAGCGGTTGCCTAGCTTCAACACAGAGACTATGTACGTGGCTGGTCCTGTAAGCATCCGTGGCATGCCTGATCGCTTCATGGCGGATAGCGTCAATGGTCTTCAGCTAAGAAGGACTAGCTGATCCGTACACGGTCTAGCCACGATCTCACTAAAGCGCTATTAAACTGGATCAGACGCGCCCTGTCCGCTCCATGAGACCGCTGGCTAAAACATTTTTATATATTAAGTGCTTTCTGAGCTCAAAAACTTCATCCAATCATTACAAATATAGAATGGTGTCCCTCGTACGCAATTCAAGTAAATTAAGAATAAAACGAGAACTATTAAAATTAACACACACTCACTCATCTGCGGAAAATCTGAAAAATTGTCTTTGCAGCCGACTACTCCGACCACTTCACAATAAGCTGTAACTGACGAGTCGCTGTTGCAGTGTTGGACGAGTAACAAAGAGCTCCATTATCATCCACAAATAAGGAGAACTGAACTCGAAATCTATATATGGTCTGACGGATAGGGTGACCATCATTCAGTGACTGTTTGCTGATTACACTGCACTGTACGGGACAGCGTCGTCGTTGTTTGACTGTAGGAGGACACAGGGTGACTTAGAATTGCTATTTGTGTGATGCATGGCGGTTTGCTGTAACTGTAGTAAAATATAAGTCAGGGCAACTAATTAGGAAAAAAATCCTGTAAATTTCGGAAACAGTATTGGTAGCTTGCTTTTCGACACAGTCACGACTTCCACGTATCTAGGTGTAGCGATGTGAAGCACAAGGAGGCCCCACCAGGTCGGATTAAAGGATGGCATTCAAGCAGTTTGTCACATATATTATTTTTCAAGTCAGCATCCCTTTTTCTCAAAACATACTAATAGTACAGATATGAATGAGATATCGTTAAGAAAGTTTTCTACCGGCTCCTGACATTACATACTTTGCGCTGAAACTTACTATTTGTGAAAAATCTTAACAAAAAAGGTGCTTTTAACTATCGCAGGCAAAAGGGCATCATGGTTGCCCAGCTTCGTGCCTGTATCTCAGGAAGCTAATTTATTAATCACGAATTACATTCTCCCTTTTATTATATTACACTGACTTAGCAAATGTCATGAGATAGGCACCTAATATCGCGTAGGGCCTCTTCTGGCCCTGCGGAGATCAGTCAGGCGTCAGGCAGGTGTGTCTACAAGTACCTGATACTCCTATGGAAGCAGGTGACACCGAATCATTCGCAAAGTGACAGCTAAATCTGGTCTGTTCGTGGTGCAGGATCCACGGCACGGAACCTGCGTTCCATGACATCCAAGATATGCTCGGTAGGGTTTAAAACTGGGCTACAGAGTGGCCATCTCAGTGTTTGTACCTCGTCTTCACATTCCTGGAACCTTCTCTGGCGAAGTGGGAGCAATGTGGAGGCGCGTTTTCATCTTGAAACACCGCAGAACCGTCAGGGTGTTGGAAGGCCAAAAATGGGTGCAGATGGTCCCCAAGCAGCTCAACATAACGCTTACCATTCAAAGTACCTTCCAGAGCAATTAGGGCGTCTATTCCATATGAGGAAAATGCACCAATGCATCCCAGAACACATACCATAACAGAGACACCACCGCCTTGGGCTGCACCTTCTTGGCAGGCGGGATCCATCGATTCATGTGGTCTGGCCCGTCGGCATGTTGCACGCCATAGTTTTGGTGTCCACCCCTGGTGATTGGCGACAAAAGCAAGCCGTTGCGCCCGATGACATTGGGTTAACAGTGATACCGGTGCTCGACGCCGACTCCCACAACCCATAGAACCCATGTTCCTACGGATTATCCACAGAGGGACGTGTCTAGCACGTTCTGTGTTAAAATGAGCCGTGATTTGATTGCACCTCTGTCACTATTGATGTTCCGTCTCAGATGTCACCGGTCACGGTCATCGAGGGTGGCTGGATGGCCAGAAATTTGTCTGTTGTGGACCTTGATACCCCACTCTACCATTCACGATACACCCTCGACACAGTTGAACATGTGAAGACGAATTCCTGCACCACTACCGAAATGGAACTTGTCATCCGTTGGGCACCGAGCACCGTACCAACGTCAACTCACGATGACACTGCATGTTACACAAATCTCTTGCACAACCACTTCTCAGGAGGTCAGCTATACAACTGACGCTGGCAGAGGGTGCATGCGGTGCTCGTGCAACTTACCTGCGCCATCTGTGCCCACTATCCCATGACGTTTGGTTAGTCAGTGTATTACAAATACCATTTTATTCGTTTTGAACCACTTATTAAGTGGATAATTTTTATACAGCATTGTGACTAATAGTACCGCGACCATTCTGGCAGACCGTTATCTCTGCCTGTCGTACGAGCTGACTTTTCTAAACGAATATACTTTCCGAAACGACAAATGTATTTGTCATCGTCGCCTTGAATTAAGATTTACGTATTTGTACTACGGCCTAACGTGCTTACATGAATTACGAAATACACTACGTTGTAACCTAGACTTTTCACATTTATTTACCTATTTTGTATTTTATATTGGTATTTATCATTTAACTTCTCTTCAACAACAGGTAAAGATAAGTATTACGGTCGGAAGTTAGAAATTACAAGTAACGGATGACAGTCAAATATTGTGATGAGTAGTAAATTTCATTTACTTACTTCTTTTATTTTGTGTTTATGTTCCCACATTAATTATTTATCATCAACAGGATGGTGTAAATACTGCTGTCACAAACAATTAATGACAAGTTTTCGATGCAAGCGGAAACTAGATTTGAAGTTGTGAGCGAGAAGCGTAGCCTTTTCACGGCTCGCGCGGCTCTCTCGGGCATGGGTGTGTGTGTTTTCCTTAGTGTACGTTATTTTAAGTTATATTAGGCAGTGCGTAAACTGAGGGACCGATGACCTCAAAAGTTTGGTCCCATAAGACCTTACCACAAATTTCCAGTTTTTTTTTCCAAGGTAATGGCTGTAGCTTGAATTCCTGCTCAGAGAGAAAGGTGACATTTCCTTATCCCAACGACTATACTTATTCCAAATACTGTTATCATTTAAAATTATAAAAGTGTGAAAGTTTCGCACTGATCCCCTAGTTAGAGAGTATTACGGAGACGCATTGTGAACTCAAATGGAAGTCGCTGGAGGGAAGTCGACGTTCTTTTCGCGAAACACTGTTGAGAAAAATTGGAAGACTGCCATTTGAGGCTAACTGCAGAACAATTCTACTGTCGGCAACGAACATTTCGCGTAAGCACCTCGAAGACAAGATAAGAGAATTTTGAGCTTGTAAGAAGGCATAAAGACAGTCGTTTTTCCCAAGCTCTATTTTCGAATGAAACAGAAACGTAATGACTGGTAGTGGTACAAGGTACCGTGTGTCATGCACCGTAGGGTCGCTTGCGGAATGTGTATGTAGATGTAGAAGGAAAATTTAGGGTATAACTTCCTGTCAAGAGCCAGGACATTATAGACGAAGCTAATGCTCGGATTTCGGAAGGGTGTGGAATGAAATCGGCTGTGCCTTTTCAGAGGAACCTTTAGGCATTTCCTGTAAGCAATTTAGGGAAATCATCTAAAACCTAAATCTGGATAGCCGGACGGCGATTTGAACCGGCGTCCTCCGGCATACGATTCCGGTGTTGCCAGATCACCCTGTTTCTGCGAGAAGGATTTACTCTCCCCACCCTACAATAAGAATCGCAACAAGGGAAGCAGTTATGCAGAAAACTGATGGAAATTCATTAACCTGCAAGCACACTGACCATCTTAGTTACCGTTCTCCACCTTTAAATTACATTTTTTCGTCGCACTGGGGCGTGCCTCTTAAATAACCGTGCTATAGAGAAGTACTTCCATTTCATCATTCCTTCTCGAATGACTCTGGTCTTTTAATAAATGAAAATAGGTCGCTGAAGTTCCTCTTTCAAGGTAATGCAATACGCTCTTCTAGTTCCGTGAAAACTCAGTGCGAGATCTGCTCTTAATGAGATCGTGTAATAAAGCCAGGACTGCAAGAGAGCTCGCACGTTTCTAATTGCTTTGAAGCTTTTGTTTCAGTTTTGAATGAAAGTTCGCAATATCGCAGGTGCTGGAATACGTACAAAGTAACAAGTGAATTTCCAGTAACTTGTGAATGCGAAATATCGATGTCATGGTAAAAAGACAGGAGCGAATAAAGTGCTGCTAGGAATGATGGACCGTTATAGAACAAGCTACGACGTAAAGGAACACCGACGTCTGGTACGAATGATAAAGTCTGAAGTATTCCTCTCAGAGGATAAAAGGAGGCAGGAAAATTCAGAGTGCAAATCTATGCAGACTATAGTTAACTTAGAATCACCAGTAAGTCAGAACCGCGTTTGATATTTTCGGTCGGAACGCACAGTACAACATGGCATTTAAACTCAACTACTTTATTTATAACATTAACTGACAAGTGCACTCTACGTAGTTGTCATCATCTTCTGATCTCATTACGTGGGAATCATCATCATCACAACCGATTAATAACAATCAGCATCATAGTCTTGTTACAATTCGTCATGTGTGTATTTATTTCGATGACGCTCCAAGGTTGTGTGTTAAATTCCATCAATACATAGTTATTTGGTGTTTGGATCGTCTGCGTGGACTATTTTATTGAGTTATGTGTACGAATAATGCTTTACTGCCTTAAGCAACTTCTACGCAACCATTATGAAGTGTGCTTTTCGTCACGCACTTGCACATATTAGGTGTGAACTTACCACGGTAGCACAAGATAGTGGCTAAGCCATCTATTAGTCACTTTCTGTCAAACATAGCAGTCTCCACTCATCGGCACGGCCCTTACCAGACACATTAAACAGAACCTGCCTGTGTCGTCAGATTAATGAAACAGCATTAACAGGATGTTGGGTTAACAAAATATCTTCGTGTAATGTTTCATTTACGTTTACGAAAAAACTGAAAATACAAAAATTATTTCTATAATATTTCCATTAGTCTAAGTAGTAATACATTCGTTCGTAATGCAGTGAAATGAACAAGTAATTTTATTTTGTGCCAGAGTACGAATCAATATAAGGAAACGTACATTACTCTACATATTACATATGATTTCACTATGTAAATTCAGAAACTTGTATCTATACGCTTTATATTTTTGCGTGTGTGTATGTTACTGTAAAACGTAACTTATTACTTGGTTATGTGGCTGCCTGTCTGAAACGGAATTGCTGAAATGTTCTATCACAAAAATTACGCTATTAGCGAAATGAAACTGAGATTGGCTTACACGTTCTGGTGCATCAGTTACTAGTCTCTAATCTCAGTGTTTGCCTGTATTTTGATGGTTTATCGCTCAGAGCCATAAATGTTCATTCACATTGAAATTCTCTCAGACAAGCTTTTGCGTGGTACTTAATAAAGGTATTTTATGGGAATCTGTTCAAATAACTAAAAATCGTCTAAAATTATTGTAGAGCTATGTTCCCTCTGTTTTTGTCAAACACGAATTTTCTTAACACCGTCCCCAAACGTGTTTCAGCACATTTGTGAAATCGTCAGTGGATCCTTGTCTTTCCTGCATATTATCATCTGGATGTTTCGTTCGTTGGTCTGTTTTGGTTTAGAAGCCTATCACGCTTTTTCAGTGTTTTTACCTTCAGGTATTTGTTCCTCGCATGAAAACAGAGGCAAATAAAACACTGAACATTTCGTTTTTCAATTTTCCTCAAGTCTGATAGACACTAGCTTCTTAGAACACGTATGGCTGCCGCTGAAGTTCCACCAACCGTCGATGGCACAGAAATGCTCGAATGAAGGAGAATTTATGTTCTGTAAAAACATGTGGAACCAACAGTTACAATATTTCTGCAAACACGTGTTCTTTAGAGCACCACAAAGCAGTAGCTGTTCCTATGTCATTAATTTCATTGCAGCCTCGACCAAAGAACTTCCCACTTTTGCTGATAACGTCTGAATCGATATATCAAGGCATAGAATAGCTTTTCATTCTCTCAGAGATCCGTAATACCACATCACTCTACGTGCTGGGTCGTATCTGACAGAAAGAGAATTAGAAGACCAGAGTACAGATCGAAATCTATAAATCTGGGAAATAGGGGCTTCAGTCTGGTACCGCGCAACCGCTACGGTCGCAGGTTCGAAGCCTGTCTCGGGCATGGATGTGTGTGATGTCCTTAGATTAGTTAGGTTTAAGTAGTTCTAAGTACTAAGGAACTGATGACCTCAGCTGTTCAGTCCCATAGTGCTCAGAGCCATTTGAACAATTTGAGAGAGACGCTGTGGGTACTTTCCTAGAAAGCACTTTGTCGTGTCCCTACTATCAAGATCTTTCGTTGTGCGAGCCTCTTATGTTTTAGCTGTTCGCTCTCGGCTTTGTACTACCCTATAGGCCGAATGATTTCCGTGGGTGTTGGGTTGACAGTTCTAATTACTAGCTGTTTATGAGTGACAACCATTATGTAGATTAAGTGCGAACATTTTAGGTTGGGTTTTCTGGTAACTTATTGATATCGAATGAAACAGCTTTACTTCTAACAGTCAATCATCAGGTGGATTTACATGTGTTAGTATAATATATGTGTGTCTTATCCAGTGGCCACAGGTTTCTTCTTCTGTCATAACACATCAAATGTAAACCGTCATTTTATGTAAACAAAGACGGTAGTTTCCAGACACCATATTTGTTAACAAAATATTACTGTTTACATGTGACATACTAAGACATGCAAATCCACTTGATGATCGAGATTTAAATCTTCGAAGCGAATCGTGGATATAAATTAACTTTGATTGGTAATATACTTCAAAAACGTTTTGCATCACCCTGGTTCCCAAAACTCCTGAAGAAAGACGTTGACTGTGCATATTGTATCAAAGACACAGCTCCTTTGACTGTTCAGAGATGTCACTAAACCCGCCCAAAGATGTAAACGACTATGCGTGAGTAGCGCCTATTAGACGGAGGGGTTCCGACAGCCGATCAGTTCCACTCATTCCACCAGGAAGGAGGTATACGGTTCGTGTTGTCCGTAGTTCAACCATGCCTAGACCATCAATACAGCGGTTCGATCGAGTCCAGATTGTTACTTTGTGCCGGGAAGGGCTCTCAACAAGGAAATTGTCCAGGCGTCTCGGAGTGAACCAAAGCGTTGTTGTATGGACATGGAGGAGATGCAGAGAGACAGGAACTGTCGATGACATGCCTCACTCAGGCCGCGCAAGGGCTACTACTGCAGTGGATGACCGCTGCCTACGGATTAGGGCTCGGAGGAACCCTGACAGCAACGCCACCATGTTGTATAATGCTTTTCGTGCATCCACATGACGTAGTGTTTTGACTCACACTGTGCTCAATAGGCTGCATGATGCACAGCTTCACTCTCGAAGTCCATTGCGAGGTCCATCTTTGCAACCACGATACCATGCAGCGCGGTACAGATGGACCCAACAACATGAAGAATGGACCGCTCAGGATTGGCATCACGTTCTCTTCACCGATGAGTGTTGGATATGCCTTCAACCAGACAAACGTCGGAGACATGTTTGGAGACAACCCGGTCTGGCTGAACGCCTTAGACACACTGTAAAACGAGTGCAGCAAGGTGGAGGTTCTCTGATGATTTGGGGTGACGTTATGTGGGGCCGACGTCCGCCGCTGGTGATCATGGAAGGCGCCGTAACGGTTGTACGATACGTGAATGCCATCCTCCGACCGATAGTGCAACTATATCGGCAGCATCTTTATTGACGACAGTTCGTGCCCCATCGTTTTCTTCTTCTGAATGACTTCGTGCAGGATAACGACATCGCTTGACCAGAATGGCCAGCATGTTCTCCAGATATGAACCCTATCGAACATGCGTGGGATAGATTGAAAAGGGCTGTTTATGGACGACGTGACCCACCAACCACTATGAGGGATCTATGTCAAATTGCCGTTGAGGAGTGGGACAATCTGGACCAACAGTGCCTCGATTAACTTGTAAATAGTATGCCACGTGAATACAGACATGCATCAATGCAAGAGGACATGATACTGTGTATTAGATGTACCGGCGTGTACAGCAATCTGGTCCACCACCTCTGAAGGTCTAGCTGTATGGTGGTACAACATGAAATGTGTGGTTTTACTGAGCAATAAAAAGCGGGAAACGATGTTTACATTGATCTCTGATCCAATTTTCTCTACAGTTTCCGGACCTCTCGGAACCGATGAGATGCAGATTTTTTTTTATGTGTGTAGTGAACTTGTTGTTTCATTCGTTCGGTATATTGTTTTTATATTATAATTCTCCAGTAATGCTTGCCTGTGACTGAATTGTTTTTATTAGATTACTCATAATGGTACTCTCACTCTTAAATTAAAATTTAAAATAAGTGGCCTATGAAACGATCCTTTTCATATTCATAGACGGTGTAGTATACAACGCCTCGGCGCAAATGTTCATTCTGTTACGGCGCAAAGTCAAGCGTCGGTACGCCAGTCGAAAACGAGAGAGCAGAGAGGGCTGTGAAGAAAACGTCAACCAACTGCACGCTGACCGACCACTCTCCAGGACGACAACGCGGCAGCAGCGGCCTCTATGCGGAGAGAACGCAAGCGCCGCGCCCGACTGGCAGCGGCCCAATTCCACGAGAAGCTTCAAGACAGCGTCCTGAATAGAAGAGTCAAAGCTCATTACTTTGCTCGTGCATTCTATGTAGCTCAAACTTGGAATTGCTATACCGAAAAGATTTCTTATTTTGTCTGTTGCCCTTTGCTTGCTACACATCTTTTTAACACAAAGTTAAGTATTGTATTTTTTCCTTTTGCAATAAAAATCATTAATACGATTTGTTTGAATGGTGTCTCGCGATCCGATACAGCAGGATTCCCAGGCACTCCACATTTGAGGACTAGGCAGGATTCAACATATTCTTTATTGCATTAAACAATATATTTTCGGTGTGTGTGGGATCATGATATTGTATAATTTGTTTTTCACTTTATTTCTCTTGTTCTTGTTTAAAATAAAACAATAGGGACTATCATCTTCTCATGAGAAAGTTGTGTACTATTTTCTGAAAATTTATAATCAAAGTAAACAAAACCTTTCTCCAACTTCATCCGGCTCGACAGCAAAGGAACTAATTTGAGAATAATTATACTTGATGAAACTGAAATTCTTTGTGAACACAATAAAGTACGAATATCTGTAACTAAAGACCCTGTCTAGTACTCAATACTGACGCATCCGTAACTACGAATTGTTATTTGATGTCGTCATTCCTAATGTATCATGGCTTTCGTACCACCTTACTACAAATTTATAGTCGTCACGTAATTATGACAGACTTTTGATTATATATGCAAAAGTTATAAATTTGATTTTAGAATTTAACTTCCTATAAAAATAAATAAAAACGCAGGTTTAACACAGATAAAACAGTTTCTGAATCTACTGATACAGAAAATTGTTTAATGTTACTTAATTGTCAGTCGCACTGCTCTTGATGCTGCCATATAGGGACGAAATAATTACAGGTTGAACAAATTAAAATTTACGCGTGATCCTGGATTTAGACGCAGATTAAATTTCCAGTACATGACGTAGCTTAAACGGCTCACATTTTTGCTTATACATCCAGAAGCCTGAATTCAAGTAACAGGTCCTCATTAAAGTTTCCAATACTGGTAGCGCACGAAAATATTTACATCCGTAATTTTTATTTTACGATTGGCCTTAAGACAACGTGATAGCGAAGTACGTTTTGATTATGTTGAAGATTAATTTAAGAAGTTATCGTAATACGCCCGCCAAAAGAGAATGAACACCATATTTCTCGGATCTATCATACAAGCCAGGTTCTCATGAGGTTCACAACAGTATTAACTAAGAAAACACAAATGGTTACCTTGCGAGGTGGCGCATTGATTAGCACACTGATTCGCATTCAGAAGGACGATGGTTCATTCCCGCGTCCACCCATCCTGATTCAGGTTTTCCGTGATTTCCCTAAATCGCTTCAGGCAAATGCCGGGATGGTTCCTTTGAGAGGGCACGGCTGACTTCCTTCCCCATCCTTCTCTAACGCTAAGGGATCGATGACCTCGCTCTTTGGTCCCCTCCCCTAAATCAACCAATATACGACAAATGCTTTCTGATGTGTTGTTCGAATTAACGTGTGTGCTCTGGAAAGCCGATTTCGTAAGAGGTGCAGATGATTCAACAACAAGTCGGATACGAACAACCTGATTTTTACTTGATTTACTGTTTTCCACGTTTATTTTAATAAGCTGTTTTACCTCTTTCTATGTATTACAGTGACTAAGCTAATAATTCTGTATTCGCTTGTCGCTAGTCTTCTGGCGACTTCCCCACTGAGTGGCTCGCACTTCGTTACTTATCAGATATTTTTGTGTGTGGTTCACAGCTTAATACAATACTTCCATATTACTGTCATATTCAGTTTGATTCCTGTATTTTGTGCATCTACATACATATTCCGCAAGGAGTTGTACAGTTCT
This sequence comes from Schistocerca gregaria, assembly GCF_023897955.1. Classification (NCBI taxonomy): domain Eukaryota; kingdom Metazoa; phylum Arthropoda; class Insecta; order Orthoptera; family Acrididae; genus Schistocerca; species Schistocerca gregaria. Next base: position 26,822,614 of record NC_064931.1, on the reverse strand, counting down.
TGGCACAGTGTGCAACGTATGAATGTTATCGAGTTCTTTCCTATTTGATTCGCATACTGGGCGAGGGGAAAATGGCAGTCCAGGTGGCCCTACTCTCGCTTGTCTCGTTTTCAATGATAATACAATACGAAATACCCCCCTCCCCCCCCCCCCCCCCCCCCACACACACACACACACCGCGCGATTCAGTGCTGTATCGTGGCGTTTCGGGTGGGAAAGAAAGTTTATAAGCGGAACTGAGACGACGCAAACTGACAAAAGGTACTTTGGACAAAGAGCAGACTATTATACTCCGCCAGCGTGCTTCACAAAAAAGAGGAAGCCAGTGTACTCTTCGCATACCGCTGTATACCATCTATGCAAAGTACATTTGTAATGTATTCGCAATTTCGAACATGGACAACAATCAGCTGTAGAACGGAATGACGACAATGAAATTTGGCGCCAGACTGGGTTTCGAAGCCGGATTTCTGGTTTATCGTGAGCGGTCGCGTGACAGTTTGGCTGTCCGAGCACACTTACGGGCAGACCCAAACTTCCATATGTCGTCAACCATGCATGCATGCATGTCTCAAGGAACTTTGCATCGAAATTTAGAATAAGACAGGCACTGCAGTATCGTATTTATCCACCGGCAACGGGCAAGCGACTTTCAAGTAAAATGTCTCACCTAAACAGGAATGTGCATAACGGATGTAAGAGTACAGTTTGCAGCGACATGGTTCATGACAAAGGGAAGTTTGGGTCTGGCCATCAGTAGTACACGGACAGCGAAATGGTATGTGCCGATGGACCTCTTTCATCCTGACACCCCCCGTTCCCCGATGATCCGAATGAATGCGGCCAATTGGGTAAAGGGAATTGGGATACATTACATGCACTGCAATAGCGAACAGAAAGTCCTCGATTTGTGACAATTCATAAAGGGAGAGTTCATGGTCTTAATGAACAGAATGCAACACCGGAACGTTTTTGCTAACTATTTGGGGTCGTCGTTTATGGATCTACCGCCGACCTGAGGTGTGCCGGGTGTGAGAAGCAGTTGAATGGGAGACGTGATGTTCCCACGATCCCTAAACGGTAACATAAACAGTCCCTGACTGTGTGCAGTGCCCACAGACACTCCGATGGTTGACGACTGGTGATGACCGTTGAAATGACGATCGCATCTTACTGGCTAGTCTCGCCTATTGGGTGATCGCAGCGGGTACGATGGCTCTTTTTAGTTCACGTAATGTCAATTTTTACCGTATGGCTCCAATTATATCGTTTATTTTTAATTAACAAAAAAAATGGGAGGGTGCACCGCGCTGGTGGGAGGGGGGAAGACATTGCGGGCAGGCCTCGGAATTCGACCCCTGACCGCCTTCCCTCCTCCACTCGGTCGCTGACTGTGCTCCTTAATTTTTAAATAAGTAGGTAGAGCAGGTGCCTGCGGTAGGCAAAGGTCACGAGTTCGCGCCTCTGTCCGGCACTTTTTTTAAAGGCGGCAGCTCGCGATAAGAGGGAAATACGGGTTCGAATCCCGATGTTGCAAAAATTTTCCTGGTCGTCATTCCAAATCGAGGAATTCCATTCTAGCTGATGGCTGCCCACATTCGCAATTGCGAATGCATTAATAATGCATTTCATAATGGGTGTAGCCACCACAGTGCCTGTTTCTTTGGACATGCATACATGTCTAAAAGGAACTTTGCATAGTAATTCACAAGATCACAGGCACAGCAATATCGTGTCTATGCAGAGCGGTTGAAGGGAAGTGAAACCACGAGTAGACGACAGGGTAGTGGATAAGGATGCCGGTTATTGTTCAAACAACTGGTTTTCGGTTGTATCGATTTCTTACAACGCCAGTTTAACCTGACTATTAAAACCGTCCAAAATAACCCGTCTCTGAAGTAACCAATTTTCGTATTTTTATTCGTATTATTTCCTGTGATAAGTGTAGACCAAAGACTGAAAAATTTTGACTCCCTTAGTTTCGAAATACATAGAATCAAAATATTAAATTAAATAAAAGTAGGCTTAGTTTTTCCACTTTCTGCTGCTTTTCTCGACGAGCGACAAGTGGCTGAATACTGTAAAAAAAAAAAAACACCAGTACTCTCCCACCGATTCTAATTATTTGAAATTCTGCTCAAAACTCATGTTGTAGTTGAGGATCATGCCACTATTTGAGCATTATAAATAATCAATACTAAATGGTGAAAATTACGGCTGAAAAACTCTGCTTTTCGTATTAATTTATCCGTTTGCTAGAGTTACAAGATAAAGGCATATTATGTAGACACAGGCAGCACCTCAAGTATCTTCTATTTCTGCCGTAAACTGTGAATGAATTGTTAAGTTTTAAGATTTCTCCTCACATGATGTAGCAAAATTTATTGTGGCTCTTCCCGTTTCTAATCTTTTAAAGCAAATGGAACACTGTAGTTCATTCATACTGCACTTCGCAAAATACTTCCAGAGTAGGGTTGGTGCTGTTCTGTAATACAATTGGTGTCGGAAGATGACTGTGAGAAAGTACCATATGGGCAAATGGGGTCAAGTCTTGTACACTTTCGTACACGGGTAGCATCTCATAGGCCATGCCACATGGTAAGAAGTACGTTATTGTGTCAGCAACTCGGCATCAGTTTTAATGTCATGTATTTGTTGCTCGTTTATGTCGGCTTTGTTATGAAAATAACACTGATCGCTTTTCCTGTTTTCTATTAGAACGCAATATTTCAAAGCAATGGATAATTTTACGATTAAAAATTGCTCGTTTTTAAGTGTTTATTTAAAAACCAATTTTTAGCACCGCTGCTATGGCTAATTGATATTTCGAAATTTTTACCCGGTTATTCGTAAGAATATTAAGAACACCTGTTATAGTTGAGGCCAAATAAATACCGTAAAATACCGGTTATTCAGAACTAAAACACCGGTATCGGTGTTAGCCGGTCACTTTTTGCCAACCCTAACATAGGATGTCACCAGATAACGTGTAGGTCAGAGGCTTGCCCGGCCCCTAAATCGCAATAGTCGGCGTTCTGTAGCAGATCTAACGACAGACTGTAACGCTGGTGCAGGCACAGATGGTTTGGAACACACCGTTCAAGAACTCGTTGTTGAACAAGGGGCTCTCCAGTAGATGACTCCTACGTCTTCTCATTTTGATCCAATGGCCTCGTCCATTAGACATCAGTGGGTACGGAATCATCGAAATAGGACCGTAGACAAGCGGAAAGACGTCACCGGGTCGAATGAATCACGTTTCTCTTTACTCCAGATTTATGTTCCTGTTCGAATACACCATTATCCAGGTGAACGGCTGCCCGAAGCATGCACTGTGGAGGCAGGCAGGTAAGGGCAGTATTATCTTATGGGGGACATTCACTCTCCGTGAATAGGTCCAGTGGCAGTAGTCGAAGGCACCATGACCGGTGTGAAAATTATTTGTCGAACACGTGCTCAGTGTTTTCAGATCCTTCAGTCAGTATCATAGCAATAGTTCATAACATCCACGTCACTCATCGCATTGTGTGGTGTGCAGAAAATGAAAACGGCTTCTATGCACATATCTCTGATCAATGCTTTGAAGGTGTAAGATTGTCCAATGGTAGAATTTTTTTCCTTGGATGTAAAGGCAGCATCAGCATCCCAACAATGGAAGTTTCCACTTTATGGGTAAAGAGACAGCAAACTATACCTGTGCGAGTGGTAGAATAAATAAAGAAATAGCCGATGTACTTTTCAAGAAAACATCATGTCATTTATTTTAGACGATTTAGTGAAACCGCAGAAAACCTACTGTTACGGATGATGCTGTTTTCTGCTGCACAGAAGCATTTGTTACTCACACTAGCTACCACTGGGGCTCCCTGTTGTATTCAGGTGCGTTGATACCAGGAAGAGTTTCGCTAAATTCCAATGTCATTAATCATCGTAATCAACTATCCTGCACCTTGCACTTCACCTCCACGATTAAATGAACAGAAAAGTTTACACTTTTTGTAAGTCGAACTGCCTACACATTTATTTCCACAAACATCGAAGGATATTGAACCAGCAGGAAACTGTTCCGGCACTTTGCACTTTCGTAGTCACGTAGCATTTGGTTACAGCCACAAGGTGCAGATGGCCTGGGTCCTAAGGATTCCATGAATGGGTTATCAAATTGAAGGATTTAGCTCCTATGGATTATTTTGTGTAAAGTTTTATGAATTCCTAATGTAATGGAATTATTTCCAACAATCGAGTCTTCCTTCCACTAAAAGTAACAACTTCTGAATATGATTCTGCGATGATGTTTGCGTAGTTTAATCTACATCTCTCACAGATTTAAACAATTTTAAATTGTAATAAATTTCCGTCTCTTCTATGAGGAGACTGAATAGTTACCCATTCATTGAGTATGTGAACCCTACAGCGACGTTCTAGACAGAAATTTAGCCACTTGTTAGATTAAAATCTGGTTGTTGTGTAATAGGAAAGACTGACCCATGCATCCTTTAGATTTCATTTTCACTTACGTTGCACGTCTTGATATCTCATGTCACCTACCTCCCTACACTGCTGTTTCTGCAATGCAGCTTACTATCTTGTTATGTTAATAATAAAACACCATTAGCACCAGAGTTGATTAAACAGTCAATCTTTAAACAATAAATGTCCCAAAAACGCCTAGTCTAATGTAACCAGTTTTCAGTGTGAATCTAAAGGTTGCATAGCTTTGTCTGTTTAGCTTAAGTTATTGACTTGAGCTAATATAACCAGTATCTGTCCTCTTTAGCAGGACCGTAACTGTATGGGACAGGTTAATATACCTACAAACGCTCATAGCAGATTGGCTTCTATTTTACAACTGTAGCTGCACAATGCTGCAATACCGACCTAGTGTTATGTGACAGATTTATTTGATTTCTAATATGTGTATTGCAAGTGTACACCTCCATCGCCAGGTGAATTTATGTCCGTTAATAAGACAGTGTCTGTTTTGTATAAATCTTTTGGGTGACCTATGGGACTGTCTGGTAGCAGATGAGAAAACAAAACACTATTTTAGTATAATACTCAAACTTTTGTTGAGGTTTCTAATTGCTACAACATTATATTATCTTTGTATACACTGAAGTAAACAAAGTTGGCGTCTTAAAAGCACAGATGGGTAATGATATCCTTACCAACAACATTGGAAGAAAAAATGACCTATATTAGCCATTATTATACCTGTCAGTGTCTCATAAAAGTCCTTGAAATGCGTTAACAAAAGCTTTTGGCCGTTTGTCCGATAACATAAAATGGTTGACAGATAGTAAAGCAAGTTCTATATAAAATACTAACTTATACCAAATGAGTCAACTTTCCATCTTCTAAAAGTCAGTCTCATTGGTTTATGTAATTTACTTAACTTTGTTCATGTAGATTTACAAGTACTGAACCATCCCTTATGGAAAAAAAAATTAACAAATTTACCCTTTTTACTTTTACATACTCTACAAATCATTTCAATCCTCTGTTTCCCTTTATAAGTTATTACTCATTCAGAATGATGACTCTGCTGATATTTATTACACTTCAAGTACCAAACACAACCATTCATTTATATAAATTAAAAACTATAAGGAATCTAGTTTTTCTTCAGCCTCTAATTTATCATATTTATTGGTTATAACATTTATGAGTTCTGTTAAGATTGATTCTCTGAACTAGAAAGTAAAAAAGTTTCCTTTCTTTATTATTAGTGGTTACCTTTTTGGAATGATTAAATATAGTGAGTCAAAATACTTCAAAAATATCAGAACCTTCAACTGGTATGTTACTATTCCATCTTTTGTTCATATCTTGTAAGGGAAGTGAATGCTGCAGTTTGTTTACCACACACTCTTTTCTGAAAGCTATCTAGTTATGTAATCCATTGTGTTAAATCTGCTTTAGTAAAATAATCTAATAAATTTTCTCAGTCTCAGGTTTAGAATAATAACTAATAGATGTGGTTAACACCTTTGTATGTTGAACATTAGGCTCTTCTAGTTTCACATGAAGAAAACATGTGTTGATGACATATGTATCCTCAGCTGGATGATTAGTATTAATTAACCTTCTACCAACAAAACCAATATAATTGGTTGATTTAGTGAGAAGATGAGTGAAATATTATTTAAACTTTACAAAAATCTATTCTGTATTTTTTTTAAATTAACTGACTCAAGTGACACTAAGCCATTACTCTAAAATTATTTCCCAGTACTGTTTAACATGTTTAAAATTTCATCAAACTGAAAACAACAAGAAAATAATTTTTATACAAACAAACTCAGGTCTCAACATATTTATTTGTTGAAGCTTTGTATCCTCTCTGTATTAAATGTAACTCTTCTGGAAACAAACGACTGATTTTACTCTAGTTTAACCTTTGAGAAACTAAATTACATTTATCACTGAGATCTGGTTTCCCACATCTATTTGGACAAATAACTACACATCTCACTCATTTAGGTAATAAATTAGTAAGCTTATAATTTGCTTTCTTTTCTTTCAGTTGTGTCTTTGGAACCCAGACACTTATCTTTCATTTCTTAACCTTTTTTTACCTTGTAAATGACTTGATTATTCGTTTTGAGTGATAAGAGCTCAATTCTGGAAAAAAGACTTCATATTGAGTTTAAACAAGTTGCTACAGTTGAATTTTATTCACCATTCCGTATTCCAAATCTTACTTCCAAATATAATAATTTTCACTGTTTGTGTGAAGGTCAGTATAGTCTGTAAATCATATTAAAAAGCTATTCACACAAATATGTTAATGTAAGTATCACAGCAGATGAAGTTTCAAACATTGCTATTATTGAGTGCGATGTTAAATTATGTATGGATATAAAGGATAGAATTGGAAGTTGGTTAGATATTAGTAACCAGATTCCTGAAAAAGATAAAAATGCTGTTGCTAATGATATTCTCAAAATAATTCTTTTGAAAACTTGTTACTTTATTTGGTTGTATGTTCGATATAAATGGTGTTCATTTATCACAAAAAAACTAGTATCATTGCATCTTTTAAACGAAATGAACAGTTTTGGCTCATATTTTTTTGCATGATATCCTTCTTTATTTTTACTGTGCCTTAATATAATTCAAGGTTTAATATTAATTACAACTGGTCAGGTAGCTGATTGTAGTAGAGTGGACGTGAGTGTAAGTTTAGAAATGTGGTACAATGATTTTCTTTTAAGTAAATGAACAAAACTGAAAGCTATTAAGTGTGGTCAGTCTGAGTAAATAAAAAAATAGTTCTAATGTTTCAGGCAGAAATGTAGAGGAATTATAAATGTAGCAGATGTATGGTCACTTTGTAATGGAGCTCAGTATATGTGAGTTTCAGTATTATTTAAGTTGATGAAACAGATTATCCTACTTTTTATGAAATATATAATAAAAGGTTCATTGATAATTATTATGCAAAGCTTTTCGATAACTATAAGGAGAAAAAGCAGCAGTGTCTGTAGGATTGAATGTTCTTTTATTTGTTCTACAGTTTTGTTACATCTAACTTCAGCAGATTCAGATAAACGTTACTTTAAAGGTCATATTATAGATAATAGTGTTAAGAATGAGGTGCTATATCTACAAAAAATACTAGCAGGATTTTTGAAAGAAATTAGAGAAACAATGTCAGTAGCAGATCTGAGTATAAGTTTTACATTGGGAAGAAGTGCTGAGGACTTTCTTTAGAGATGAGCAGATGCTGATGCAGCTGGGATTGAAAGTAAGGATGTTCTTCCAGCAGAAAGAGAATTTGTTGTAGAAAGTATGAAAACTGCAGTTCCAATTGTTAGATATGAAGCTTATTATAACACTGATTAAAGTAAAATTGTCTTCAGAATTATAAAATACCAATCTCATGTTAGGAGCTTCAGACTCAAAAAGTTGCTGGATTAAGTTGTGAAAATGGAATCATATATCTCAAATTATTACAGTTTCATGCGTTTAGAAATTCCTTAGTACATATTTGTAATCTTCCAACCGATAGAAACGATACCCAACTTAAAGATGCATTGCTACTTGATTATGGTTCAAATGACTCTGAGCACTATGAGACTTAACATCTGTGGTCATCAGTCCCCTAGAACTTAGAACTACTTAAACTTAACTAACCTAAGGACATCACACACATCCATGCCCGAGGTGGGATTCGAACCTGAGACCGTAGCGGTCACGCGGTTCCAGACTGAAGCGCCTAGAACCTCATGGCCACACCGGCCGGCTCTATTTGATTATGTTAAACTTAAGAATATTTATCTGAAGAGTGGAAAATGTGAGGTATTTCCATGGGAAAGGTTGAATTGGGATTCACTAAATAACTCCAAAAATATATGATTCGTTCAGACATTTTAAGTGTGTTACATATTTCAAAGGAGCTGTTGCTCTGAATCCATACAATTTCATCATGAGTTATCCCATTTTATTTTATCAATATAATTTGAAGGATGAAGGTCTTGACCATACAGAAAACTGCTATGAGCCTATGTGCTGTAGTTTTGATAAGATACTTGAAAATGGTTTAGGTTAGACAGTTATCTATGGAAAACGAAACGTTATTTATGAAAAAGTTTAAGAAAATTTTTAATTTTTTTACTATAGAAATGCATCACTTATTAGCAAAACTTTCAGTTTGCTTAAGTATTTTAGCTTGAGGGTATTAAAAGTATAAAGCCACTGATTCAGAAATATTATAAACAAGTAATTGCAACAAAAAAATCACTGCCTTTTGTGTGGTGATATTAAAATTAGTTTATCTCACATACATTTAAGAGACTGATAAAAGTGCTTTAAAAATGCTACATGATGAAACCTTTCCATAATATTTGAGGGTAGACTGGGATAAAGAATGGAATATCTATTCATGATACTGAAGTTTCTTAACATATTTTCATTTTTTCTATCAAATTTGTGTATTTTAATAATTTGTACGTTAGTATCTTTTGCATGCTTTTTCTTCTGTCGCTACGATAGCAGGTTCAAATCCTGCCTCGGGCATGGATATGTGTGATGTCCGTAGGTTAGGGGACTGATGACCACAGATGTTTAGTCCCATAGTGCTCAGAGCCATTCTTTTTTTCTGTAGATTTTTATACTTTGTTTCTAAAGGAGTATATTAGACAAAATGTAGGAGAATTTCTCACTTGTTACACAGTGGACGAAAATAGAAAAATGTTCTCTCTCTCTCTCTCTCTCTCTCTCTCTCTCTCTCTCTCTCTCTCTCTCTCTGTCTCCCTGTGTGTGTGTGTGTGTGTGGGTGTGTGTGTGGGTGTGTTCGTCTAACCATATCCACTGTTAACGAGTTTATTGCGAAGTATGAACCTCAGGGAGACACCAAACATAATAATTGGTCTAGTAGGTCTAGTGGATACGCCCATACGTCGTGAGGTTGGACGGCGTCCCCTCATTATAGACGTCGGACATCGTAGGCTGGACAGACTGGTATAACAGGACAGGCAGTAAACTGTGGCAGAAATAACATCAGACATTAACGTTGGACAGAGTACTCACAGTGCACCGAACACTCCTGACGATGGGCCTCCGCAGCTGACGACCCATGCATGTGCCAATGGTGACATCGATATCTACGACTGAAATTGGCACGTGACCATCGGCACTAGACGTTAGATCATTGGCAGAGCTTTGCATGGTCTGACGAATTCCGATACCTTCTTCATCATGCCGATAGGAGGGTGCGAATCCGTCGTCCTCCAGGAGAACAGCTTCTTGACACTTATACCGTGGGATGGGGACAAGCTGGCGGTGGCTCCATTATGCTCTGGGGAACATTCGCGTGGGCATACATGGGTCCAGTGGAGCTCGTGCAGGGCACCATGACGGTCAAGGGGTATCGTAAACTGGTAGCAGACCATGTACACACCTTCATTACGATCATGTTTCGCGAAGACAGTGACATTTTTCACCGAGATAATTCGCGTGTCGCAATGCTAAGAGTGTGATGGACTGGTTTGAGGAAAACAGCAACGAATTCCAGTTGATGTGCTGGTTCCCTAACTCGCCGATAGAACACATCTGGGATGTGATTGAACGCGGCGTTAGAGCACATTGCCCCCTCCCACGAATATACGGGAATTAAATGACTTTTGTGTGCGGAAGCGGTGCCAACTCCCTCCAGCAACCTATCAGGGAACCATTGCTTCCTTGATACTACGCATCACCGCTGTTATCCGTGCCAAACGTGGACATACGAAAAGGAAGTGCGTTGTCATAATGTTCTGGCTGATCAGTGTACATCAGTAGTTTTAAAAATGTATTGCATTTTACTCATCATAAAATTCTGTACCTGAGAATCTGACAATATATTTCAAAGAGTTTTAATATAAGACGCAGCACTTAACACTGTAGAACGCGAAATATTTAAAAATGCTGCACAAAACACAATCTCATGTCTAACAACAACAGAACTATAGGAAATGGTGGAAACTGCTTATGGCGTTCTCTAGAGCATATTCCTTCTTGTGATTCTAATATCAGTCACTCGACGTAAGTACCAACCAAAAAACATCGTGTATTCGTAGGTACACTATCCTATAGGTACAACACTCTCCCCTACATGAAGTGAAACCCAAATGGGCTGATGTGGACCTGATACAAGGAAGATTGTGAACGTTCGTGTGATGGTCAAAGTCTATTTTCGAACTTCGTGTTCGATAGTAAAATTAAAATAACTGCTTATAGAAACATTTAAAAAACTGGATTCTTCCTACAATGAAGCAAGAAAAGAAAAGAATCTTTTGCATATCAGTAAGATAGTCTTTTTTACTGCAATGCAAAGACCACATAGCTTTTAGAAGAACATCGAGGAGATTAGTTGGACAATCTCACTCAAAACTCCCACCTGAATCCCATCAAATATCTGCATTATTAACTGAACCTTCACTTGAATGTCGTCTCTATGCACCCATGGGTACATTGTTACATGTGGAAATACTTGCAAGTCAGTGAGTATACCAAATCGCAAACGCTGTCTGTCTGAAAGAAATCCGTTTGTGGAATTTGTATGGCCGTCTGCAGCTCATACAGAACAAATTACTCAAAATCATAAGCAACCCTCCGCGCTACACACGCATCGCGGACCTTCATCGGGAATATCGGCTAGATACCATTTTGCAGGTGTTCCAAAAACTCTCCACACGACTGTACAATAACACGAGACACTCGCGCAACCCGTTTATCCTTTCTCTGGGTAATTACGATCACAACCATCGTTGGAAGCATTACAGACCAAAGACACTATTGGCTAGGAAGTTAACATCTATGGTCCATAGCACGCTAACACGACAGTACTGGCGAGCCCCTGCAACACAGCTACTACTGGTAACCCCAGATGCTCGAACCGCCGAAAAACAGGCAACCGCAGGGAAACCGTACTGTACACAGCCCCCCCCCCCCCCCCCCAACACTCTCTGTGAGCTGATCTATAACCGATCGCCCACTAATGTACAACAACCTTGAACTGTTGCAGGGACGCAGCAACTGCAGCAAGCCCCGCAAAGAGCTACAGCAACGACAAAGGTAACGATGCACGATACTTCGCACTAACACAACCACACCAAGCATGCACTGTCTCAGATAGCAAGCCGCTACTGCCCTTACTACCCGTCCTACTGTCGCAGACGTTTTTTTCCCTTGGCGCTTGCCTTGGCACTTTTTTTCCTCTGCCCTTACAACCGCTACCCTTCGATCGCTTTCGACCACTTTCTATCTCCTGCTGGACCATGTTAATGAGTAATCTTACCTAGAAGCATGGATAACTTCACAGCCCGCATCCTGTGACTCCTGATTCAAACACTAACATGTTAGAACTTTAGGTTTTTTCACCATGTTGGTGTGGGCGTGGAGGGGCCTCATCCTTTGTCACCCAAGAGGAGAACGGTTCTCTGCTGATTTGTAGTTCACATGTACACAGCAAGTGCTCTCTCACATGAATAGTAGGGCGTGATTGACACATGTCTGGTCGCATTACGTATATACACTGAAGAGACAAAGAAACTGGTACACCTGCCTAATATCATGTACGGCCCCCGCCACCACGCAGAAGGGCCGCAACACGACGTGGCATGGACTCGAATGATGTCTGAAGCAGTGCTGGATGGAACTAACACCATGAATCGTGTAGGGCTGTCCATAAATCCGTAAGAGTACGAGAGAGCGGAGCCCTGTTCTGAACCGCACGATGCAAGGCATCCCAGATATCCTCAATAATGTTCATATCTGGGGAGTTTGGTGGCCAGCGGGAGTGTTTAAACTTAGAAGAGTGTTCCTGGAGCCATTCCGTAGGAACTGTAACCGTGTGGGGTGTCGCATTGTCCTGCTGGAATTGCTCAAGTCCGTAGCAATGCACAACGCACGTGAATGGATGCAGGTGATTAGACAGGATGCTTACGTACGTTTCACCTGTCAGAGTCGTATCTAGACGTATCAGGGGTCCCATATCACTCCAACTGCACTAGCCCCACGCCATTACAGAGCCTCCACCAGCTTTACCACTCCCCTGCTGACTTGCAGGTTGCATTGATTCATGAGATTGTCTCCATACCCGCACAATTCGAAACGAGACTGGTACGACCAGGCAACATGTCTCCAGTCATCAACAGTCCAATGTCGGTGTTGATGGGCCCAGGCGAGGCGTAAAACTTTGTATCGTGCATCATCAAGGTTACACGAGTGGGCCTTCGACTCCGAAAGCCCATATCGATGGTGTTTCGGTGAGTGGTACGCGCACTGATACTTGTTGATGGCCCAGCACTGAATTTGCAGTAGGGTTGCACATCTGTCACGTTGAACGATTCACTTTAGTCGTCGATGGTCCCGTTCTTGCAGGATCTTTTTCCGGCCAGAGCGATGTCGGAGATTTGATGTTTTACCGGATTCCTGATATTCACGGTACACTCGTGAAATGGTCGTACCGGAAATTCCCCACTTCATCGTTACCTCGGAGATGGTGTGGCCCATCCCCCTTGCGCTGGCTATAACACCACGTTCAAACTCACTTAAAATCTTGATGACCTACCACTGTAGCAGCAGTAACCGATCTAACAACTGCGCCGGAAACTTGTCGTCTTATATAGGCGTTGCCGACCGTAGCGTAGTATTCCACCTGTTTACATATCTCTATATCTGATTACGCATACCTATACCAATTTCTTTGGCGCTTCATTGTAGATAGCACGTTCATAAATCTTTCTGACCACAGGACTCAACTATAGCAGACAATGTCACCAGTCTGGTGGGTACAGTGTAGCCCGAAAGTAACTGTGATGGAGTCATGATTACTTACATTCATAGCTCTTTGATTCTTGATGAACATTCTGGATGCCGACAAAATGGCTATAAATCGTTGAAACACAGTACGAACAATAGGTAAACGAACATTTAACGTTCTAGTGATCTCTGAGTTTGAGCTGGGTCCGATCTACCACCGCTCGACCGTTTCTGTTCGTTTGGTAAATGAGCAGATGTCATTCAAAATTCTCGTTTGGCTGATACATAAGTGTTACGAGAGTGTACTCAAAAATTATCACAGTTGACTGACAACTGAGTAGAGAGGATCCACTGAGAATTTGGGTGACTCACTAACTATCCCAACCTAGAAAAACTCCGAAAGTATGATAGTAGCTGAAAAGTTTGTGTGGCAAATGTTGCATGGGACAACGGGGGCCAAAAATACGACGATGGTTGTTTTGTTGCTAGGTGGGGTCGCGACAGAGATGTGAAGGTTAACTGTGCTTTTTTAAATGGGATGCTGTAGTATGGTACTTATTTTCTGACAGCGGCAATCGAGACAAATCCAGTGATGTGTAACAGTAGGATTTTTGAAGGTCAACGAAGGTCAAAAAGTTGGCATGAACTTCCATTTACAGAAGGTGTTCGAAGTGATGACCATTGGTACCAATGCAGTGCTGGAATCTTCTTATCATGGATTGAGTGGTATTCTTATCACTTCCACCTGCTGTAGGATCACATCGCTTCGTCTTCTTCCTACTGGTACTGTAACTGATATTTGGCAACATGGTAAGATAAGTTGGGCAACTCTGTGAGCGACAAGTTACTTCCTGGTGTGCACGGAATTAAGCCTCAAGGTTCACTTGATTTTTCCTGTCATTTCCATTGAATAATCTGAGTTGTTATCGCTTGAGTTGCAACAAAAAACTGTAAATTTACGGTTTTCAGCCCCGGAAAGTCTTTGCACTTGTAAATCGCAACTAATATCGTCCTTTAAATAGCGGGTTGCAAGTTCTAGCCGTTATTGGCCTCGTAAGATAAAGTTAACTATCATACCTCTTCGCTAGCATTGCGGCAACGTGCTGACCTGTGACATAGCGTCTGTTATGGTTCGCGGTTCCAGTGTCGCTGACTATAACGTTTTTATCCCTTCTGTGAAAGAGCTACAAGTAGTCAGATAAAACATCGATAAGGAAATCGCATGAAAATACTTTCGGCTCATAGTGCAATGGTGAAAAACTGCCAACGCTGCACAACAGGTAACGCCTCTTTCCGCTGCTGACAAGCAAATTTTGGGTTTCTAGGAACACATAACTTTATTTATGAAATGCCACATTTGCATACCTCTTGAGTATGAAACAGTATACCAATTAAACACATACCCAATCGAAATCTAAGTGAGTAAGGTTTCTTTTAATGTTGTTAAAACAATAGCAAACATGAGAGAGAAATTAGTCATCAACGATACATGCCAATTTTCTGATGTTATCTATAACAGTCTGACAATGCACATGAAGTTTATTGATTACATGCATGTAGAAAACTTGTTATGAGTTAAAGGTTTCAAACAAGCTTTGAAGAAGAATAAAATGCCACTACCATGCGACAGCTGATGTAGAAAATATTTTTCTGACGTATTTTGGTACGATGCGCTCTCTCCATACATAATACAAAAGTTTCGGTATTCATCTGCTGACTGACCGTCTATTAAACCTGAAAAGATCAAAATGTCGCAGAAGTTAGCACTTTTTCCACATGCGACTATTTTGGGTTGAAAAGTGAAGGGAATTATGTTCAAAGTTACATTAGACTGGTAACTACAGCAAACAGCAGAATTGCATTTTAAAAAATGTAGCAGTAAATGTACTCGAACTCGCGACATGTTATCTATGGCACACGACGCTTACTGTTATGCTACTAGCTGACGCAGAGCTACAGCAGCTCCGAAGTCAAGAACAATTCCTCCAGAACTTTCGCAGTCCACAGTGCTGTGAGATAATGCATATGGCCTGATCTAGACTCCTGAAAGACAGACAGTTACAGCTTTTCTTTAGCACTGCACGGCGTTTTCAACAAACAGATAGCGCAGTAGAGTAGCTCAAGTGGAAAGGAACACTTCCTATTTAAATTTCTGCATCCAACACTGATGGAAGTTCTGTGTAGGTGGAAGTTACATGATTTTAATTTGGTGATTACAAAATAGAGTCGAATGTAGGCACTGGGTAGCCGAGGCAGCTAGTTCAAGGTGATTCTGTCAACCAAGTAAATGAATATACAGAACATGCTGCAAACAACCACAGGGAGCCTGTGTGTCAGAATTCTCATCCAGTGTGGCGCAACTGCGTTATGATAGAGAAATGGCTTACAGAGAAGAGGATTTGTTTTTCTGTCGGATTGCTGATAGGTTCATATACTTATGGTCTGGGTTCGATTCCAACTTCTACCGATGATTTTTGATAGGGAGAGACAGATTCTATTCTCTTCTGGCTACGCCAAGTGAAGAAGGTATAATGGCAATGTGGTCTGAAATTCACATTAAACATGATATCCCTTCTCTAAGAAGTAGACGTTAGGTTGAACCACAATTAAGTCAGGAGTGGGGACATGTAGAAACTCACCAATAACCTTTCTTATACTAGTTATTTATTTCAAGTGATGAAACAAACGCTATGCAGGGTCACAGGACAATTATTCCATCTTTTATCTGAGCTTCTGTATGCCGTGCAACTCAGACCGCCCTTAACGCGGAAGTTGATCCCTTCGTGATAATACGGCTAGACTACAATTTGTTGTTTGTTCAGAACTGCAGATTTCTCAACATCTCCACATATTGCGCGTGAATGGGTTCGAATCCTGGGCCGACATTAAAGTTTTCATTATGTATTGTCAAGCTCTAGCGTGACCATACCTATCTGCTGGTGGATAATAATTTTGATTTTTAATGTATTTTCATTCGTTGTCAACACCAACGATATCTGACGTTTTTGACTCCCAGTGAGACACAGAACTGCGAGATCACTATATGTTCAAGGATCTTATTCCGAGCTGCTGGTGGAGAAAAATTCGGTAGCTGACGTCTCTTCGTGTGTAGTCACCAACGATATGTGTGGGATTCGATTCCCAGTCAGCACTGAACTCTTCGCCATATTATTTCTATTTCAAACATGCTCACATGTCGCTGCTGGTGTAACAAACCCATATTTAATGTTCGATTTCTCTAGAATATAACAGCGATAAGTGCCGGGTTGGAGTCCTGGGAAGGAAAAAATTAATGTTTCGTCTCGCCATTTCAGTTAAAACATCTTGCTACTGCCGAGAAAATCCGATATGTCACAGTTTATTGTGCTTCGATAACAATCCGATTAGGATCTGGTTCGAATCACGGCACTTCAAGTAAGTTACTTGTGAAGAAGCAATATTTAACATCTCTCGTAGTTTGTTAACAAGGACAATAGATGCTGGGTAGGAATTCGCGTCCGTTAAAAATGTTTACGTTATGTAATTTAAAGTTGATATTTGCTAACTGATACTGTCTAAAATCGAGGTATATCACTCTCTGTATGCCTAGTCAGGAATGACTGTTAGTTTCTGTCAGTCACGAAGTCTTTGCTTAGTATGCATGACCTGGGTTTGAATCCATATGCTGAAGGAGACGATTCGTCGTGTCATTTGCAGTTCATGCATATTCCTAACTAGCTGCTCGTGAATAACTGAAATTTTTAATGTCATTTTGGGTTAAATAATAAGTAGGGTATGTTACTTTGAAGAGGAAATTATGAATACGACGAACTTCCTACGTGCATTACCTATCTGACGTAATAATGACAGTGGTAAAATTTCAAGTATGACATTTATTGTTATATGTGTGAGCTTGCAAGTCTTAAGGACAACCTTATCTGTGGTAAAGTGTTCCCTGATATTTGTAGTAACGTGGTATTACTTTACATCTTGAGTTATTGCCATACAGAGCAGTGTTTTCTAGTGGTGACTTGCTGGAACCATTTTCAATAGTCAAAGGACTGTACTGAGGAGAGATTAGAGCACCTGCTAGACAGCTACGTTGTGCGGGTTGCATGCGAATCAGGCGAAATGCAATTCAGGTCGTTCGGATACTTTTGAGCTTGCTGTACATGTCTCATTTTTATCATCAACGATGTACGGGACAAAGCACATCTTATGTATGTAGTCGGCTGACTATGTGAGGAATCTGTAGCCACCGTATTAATACGAATAATGGAAATGGCGTGTGGCTAGGGCCTCCCGTGGGGTAGACCGTTCGTCTGGTGCAAGCCTTTCGAGGTGACGCCATTTCGGCGACTTGTGTGTCGATGGGGATGAAATGACGATGATAAGGGCAACACAACATCCAGTCTCTGAGCGGAGAAAATCTCCGACCCAGCCGGGAATCGAACCAAGGGCGTTAGGTATGACATTCCGTAGCGCTGACCACTCAGTTACCAGGGGCGGACAATACTTCTAATTATTGATAATTTCTATGATCAGTATTAGAGTTCTACAAAATTGCGATAATAGTAACGACTTTTTGAAACTAATTTAGTTTCGTGACTGAAACAGAATTGAATCGTTTAGTTTTTACCCCTCAGCATATTTCATTTTAACCCTCAGTAGATAATCACCACAGGTTGAAAACCATTGTGTATGGGGATTTTTTGATGTAGAACTGCACTTAAATAAAGATAAATTTTCACTAAATTTACTTATACGGCAGTACAGAACTTATCTGTCTAGAGTACATGGACTGTGGTGTATTGAATACTGCATTTTATCCTTTCTGACTAGCGGACACTACTTAAAAGCGGACATTTTTATTTTTCCCCACAAGTTTTAATGTACCTTCACCTTCAATTATTTCATAATTCCACAAATTCTCTAGGTTCCACCAACGATAGAAATGATCGCCTGTGGGTGTAGATACTTTTTGGTCTTGTAAAGAATAAAGTCAGCCTGCGAATCAGATTATTACATTCATGAGATGAAAACTTGGCTCAGAAATTCAAGTTTTATATTGTAAAAACATCTGCTACTCACTTTACCACATTTTGAATTATTTCACCTTTAATTCAAATGCAGTGCTATCTGAAAACAAAGATCTGAGGCATCCCGTAGCAGGAGAGTACGTTGTTTCCCTGCCATTTCACTTAGTTGTAGTGCGCAGCTCGTGGTCGTGCGGTAGCGTTCTCGCTTCCCGCGCCCGGGTTCCCGGGTTCGAGTCTCGGCGGGGTCAGGGATTTTCTCTGCCTCGTGATGACCAGGTGTTGTGTGATGTCCTTAAGTTAGTTAGGTTTAAGTAGTTCTACGTTCTAGGGGACTGTTGACCATAGATGTTAAGTCCCATAGTGCTCAGAGCCATTTGAATCACTTTTTTTGAACTTAGTTGTTTGTACGAGATCATACTGAAATAATTTTTTGAGTGCAAACTCTTGAAGTTCTTTAAGTAAAACAAGCTTTATTGACGTTCTAAATCTACATTCTTCGTGTCTGCATATTTACTTCTCAATATCGTTACCCCGGCGAAGAAACACATTTCTCCCAACGAGAGACCAACCTCAGCTTCCGCTGCTTGATCGTTATCGAAGTGTAGTTCCCGAAAGTGTTGTTTTTAGTTGTGAAAACATCTCGGATGGGGTTAAGTCGGTACTGTAGGGAGGGTGATGGATGACAGAGAACCCAAGGCGTTGTTCTGTTGCAGCACTCGTTTGTGTTATGGCAATGTCATGCTGAAGTATTACGCATGACATGTAATACCTCAACCGATACTGAGAACAGAAAGAGAATTCGGATGCATTACCTTTTACCACGCTTTCGTAAACGTGAACTTTGTCATTCATATAGCAAACGAAAACTTCAGACTGATTTTCTTTCTTCATGTGCTTTTTCTTCGAGTACTGCCGACACAATCATTTTAAATTAGTGACGATTTCATCCTGCTAATCAAGAATAAATTACCGACACGTAGGCAAGGGATTAGTGTGTCATTTGCGTTTACGACGTGCGTGCGATAAACGCAGACACGTCAACTATGGTGACGTTATTATCAAATGCGTCCAACGGGATTGGCTTGGTATTATTCTTTTCTTGGCTGGCAAAGAACAAACACCGTTAAATATCCGCCGGAGAATGAACAATGTGCGTGAGGCACCACGTCCGTCAGAAACTACCGTTGTGGTACGGTGTGCCAAGTTCCATGCCGGTCCGCGCAAGACTTCAACAGGCGAACAAATGGGCGGCACTCGAGAATCCGTCCTATAGTCCTGATCTCTCCCCATGCGACTGTCAAGCTTTCAGTCTCTTAAAGATGGCTTTCTAGGATCGACGATGTGCAGCAGGCCGCTACAGACGTATTAACGCAGCAGGACACGATGTTTTACAAAACGGTTATCTTCAACCTCGTGCGTCGGTGGTATGCTTGCCTCAATGCTCACTGCAATTTTGTCTGATTGGCATACCGATTCTGGACTGTACGGCGTCCGAACGGAAACTTTTTGATCGTCCGTTACACAATACACCCACAACGTATCCATGCGTCAGAGGTAGTGAAAGCCACAGTCTTTGAAAACCTACATCAAGGACTCCGTGGTCTGATAAAGCGAGTGGCGATAGATAACAGGAAGCACATAACATGGGTGATAAGAATCGACGCTAGTATTTGATCAGGATTCACAAAGCAAGGTATGCTGATGAATGGTTCAAATGGTTCGAATGGCTCTGAGCACTATGGGACTCAACTGCTGTGGTTATCAGTCCCCTAGAATTTAGAACTACTTAAACCTAACTAACCTAAGGACATCACACACATCCATGTTCGAGGCAGGATTCGAACCTGCAACCGTAGCAGCAGCGTGGTTCCGGACTGAAGCTTCTCAAACCGCTCTGCCACAGTGGCCGCAAACATACGGAGTTGTTTCACAAATAGCATTAGAGGTGAATTGTAGTTGAGGTAAAACATTAGTTACCATGTAACACTTGAACGGTACTTAAACCTCAACAAAATTAACGGAACGTAACATATGTATGAGATTGAATTTATTGTGGTAAAGTCACAGGAGGCTGAAAAACCTCGAGATTACTTTGAAACCTTTAAAGAGTGGATGCTCACTTTTGTGTCGTCTCGTTGTCACTGTAGGCTTGTATGATGGGAAGCAAGGAGAGGATGTTGTTCGGCGGTCGGCATCCTCTTTCCACAACTCAGCTGCATGCATTCATTAATAGGGTTCTTTATTAACTTAAACAGGAAGCTACTTAACTTAAGATAGTCCAGGTGTTGTGGTACAAGCTCTGACTTAATAGCCCACGTTAGCCTCTCTGTTGGTGAACTACAAGTGCCTCTATGCACACTACTCTGGTCGCTAGGTACTGACTGACTCTGAGCTAGAGGCTGGGCTAACTGCGACTGGGACTTCCACTAGGCTGCGACTGATGACTCGACTCGTTGACTCACTGGATGGTGGACTGCGCCTCTGACCCGTGGCGACGATTTAAATACTGGCGGCTGAGAGGGCGTTGGTGGTGCGTTTCTTGGGAGTCTGTCTTTGGCTTCTATCGATCTTCTCGCAACCTCTTTGCCGCCTCGAGTGCTGGTCACATCTTAAGCCAGCACACCCACAGATAATTCTCTCCAGATAAATAATCTGATTCGATAATCATATTCGAGAAGGATATCATTTCAATAGAGCTGTGATTTACATGTCAAGCACAGCCGTTGGTTCAGTAGACTTGAAGAAAAAATGGCAGAACAAAGGATATACAGCATGTTGAATAGAATAAAACAGGTGGTTTCATACTAATAGAGCGAGGCTCAGTGTATTGGGATATTTCGAATATACGAGTACCGGGTGATCAAAAAGTCAGTACAAATTTGAAAACTGAATTAATCACGGAATCTTGTAGACAGAGAGGTAAAAATTTACACACATGTTTGGAATGACATGGGGTCTTATTACAACCAAAAAAAAATACAAAAGTTCAAAAAATGTCCGACAGATGGCGCTTCATCTGATCAGAATAGCAATAACTGGCATAACAAAGTAAGACACAGCAAAAATGATGTTCTTTACAGGAAATGCTCAATATGTCCACCATCATTCCTCCACAATAGCTGCAGTCGAGGAATAACGTTGTGAACAGCACTGTAAAGCATGTCAGGAGTTATGGTGAGGCATTGGCGTCGGATGCTGTATTTCAGCATCCCTAGAGATGTCAGTCGAACACGATACACTTACGACTTCAGGCAACCCCAAAGACAATAATCGCACGGACTGAGGTCTGGGGACCTGGGAGGCCAAGCACGACGAAAGTGGCGGCTGAGTACACGATCATCACCAAACGACGCGCGCAAAAGATCTTTCACGCGTCTAGCACTACTTTTTTTGTTCTAATAAAACTCCATGTCATTCCAAGCATGTGTGTCAATTTTTACCTCTCTATCTACATTATTCTGTTGTTTATTAGTTTTCAAATTTATACTGACTTTTTGATCAGCCGGTATATCACTAAGCGACTATCCCGTGGCACAAAACCCTGAGCTAGTTGCAAGTGGTCTACAAATGGCTTCCAGGAGGAACAAAAATTTTATGTTCAGCTTTTCGTATGAGTACTGTCCAAGTTTAAAAATTTGAGATGCTGACATAATGTGAAAGGTTCCACAGTATTACAGTGGAAGCTTTCTACATGTCTTGAGACAACGTAATGCAAATACCACGATTACATTCATCCATTACTTGTGAATGAGATCACTTAGTGACTTGCGACAAACTTTAGACGTAATTTCCAACCTTTACGAAACATATGCTCACTGACACCACCCCTAAAATGATGACAGTAAAAACGTTTGTCGCTTACCACATTTTCGCTGTTTTTGCAGTAAAACTGCCACATTGTTTTAATCTATTTCCTCGTTACTGCTAACTGTATTCGCAACTCACTTTTCAGACAGTGTCCACATGTAGCCCTGAATATACCAGCAACATTATATCATTTTACGACACAAAGTTCAGGAGATCTGACGAGTTAAAGAATGAGATGCGTGAAAAACTAACTTTTGCTTCAAACGGAGAGGAAATTACCCAGAATATACTCATCCAGTGTTTGATAATGGGAGCACTTAGCTACTTGCTTACATGCTTAACGTCAAATATTTAACACAGTAACTCATTTGTAATCGAAAGTCGCTAGCTGTTTCATACATAGGAGTTAGATTCTTTAAGGATTCGAGGGTTCACGATGTTAGACTAAGAAGCATAAATATCGGACTCTAAAGGACAAGCATTTTGCAGAATCGTTGACATTTTTCAAAGAGCAAGTTACAAACTGTGTATCCCTGTAGGTCTGAGAAAACTGACCAGGTAAAAATCTGGGTTGAGCAGGTGCCTCGTTGAGTTCCAGGCAATGCTAATAATATGTCGCCCACAAACATGACACAAAATTATGGATGTCAATGCTCCGCACAACTTGAAAACATCTTTTGGTGCCTTCGCAAAATTTCAGTTCAATAAATAGATATGACCTCTTATATACGTGTTACTTTTGAAGATTCTGATTTATATACAGCCATGTACAATTTACCGATTGTTATTAGTAAAAACCGATTTGTGGCGAATATTGTAGGTGCCCTTGTGCCCGAGACCGAGATTCGGCAAGAAATTTGATAAAATAATGAATTTTTCTTTAGATGTAAAGATGACCCACATGCTGCCGATTCGAACTATTGTGCTTCTATATTCGTAAGCGACTCACACTACTTCTCATACATTACATTCACCGTCAGTATCAATGTTTCTTCCTTCAACCACCTTTGAACGACAGAATACTACTTCATTTACCAACCTGACAACTATACGTATCACAGCCTTTGAAATTTTCTCAGAATATCAGCTGTTTGCAATTATAATTCAAAAAGTATTCTCCAATGTGTCGTAAAATATAAGAACATAGAACGCAGAAATATAAGTTACAATGGTACTGACTGTATATGCAAGTAAGTAGGTATCATTTCATTTTCGCATTATTATATGTTCCATTGGTGAGCCACCCGTCATAAGATGGGACCAGTTCTTATATATCCTCACATACTACTTTTTACCATGTAGAATCTCATGTTCTGAAATGAAACTCCGTGCCCACTGATTCACTCATCACTTCGTCAGAGGAAAGCCCAAAGACTGGACTTGGAAGTCTGTTCTGATATATGTATTTTACGCTACCATAACAGGAAAGAAATGAAATTTACCAAAAGAGGAATTATTATGTACAACGACCTTTCTGAATCTTTTTGGGTTTATTAATACATGTCATCAACTGGAGCAGCTCCAAGGGAGGGGGAGGGGGCAAAGGGGGAGTGACAGCCCTCATGGGGTTCATGATGACCCCCCCCCCCCCCCCGAAAAAAATTATTGGGAGTGTTTCTATCGTTACATACACAAATTTCCAAATTTCATAGCAAACTTTCGAACAGTAAAGTAGCTTGAAGACAAAGTGTGTCGGAAATGGCAAGGAATTCTATAATTTACAAGATAGGATTATCACAGGGTACTTTAGCGAAATGCTGATATTTATGGATGGTCTCTTCAGTTTTATAGTACGTAAATCATGACTTTATAAAGCTATGAGAGTCTGCTGATGTTACACTTCTTACATGTACTGCGTGACACAAGTATTATTCACATTTTTCGGGGTACTTTTCCAAAGATTATATTTTTTTAAACTGAATTTTTGGAAGTCATGTTCAAGCACAGTACTAATCACTGAGAATACATTCAAGTATTTTATCTATTTTATCATAATTAAACCATTGATATATTGAAGCATTATATATATATATATATATATATATATATATATATATATATATATATATATATATATGTGTGTGTGTGTGTGTGTGTGTGTGTGTGTGTGTGTGTGTGTGTGTGTGTGCAGTTAACAGTTAAGTGAACAATCAGCTTAGCGTAATGGCGCATACACAGTAGTCGAAATGCTGCATATTCAACAACGGAAGTTATATTCTAGGCAACATGGGGTGTAATCACCTGGGATATTAGTCTAGTGACAGTTTTTAAACAGTATAATATTACCCTGGAAAGTATGTACGATATCGTCAGATGTCGAAAGATCTTTATCACAAGCCAGCTAAAATAACTCTTAATTAAATGATAGAGAGGAATCTTGTCTTTAATAATTCTGACATAGCCGTCGCAGGGTACTTTTCTATTCAAACAAAACACACGAGGGTTATGATCACAATTTCGCTCTTCATACTGAGGCTAAGTTTCCCCCTCGCTTTATTTAACTGTAATACGCTGTGAGTGCTATTAATAACAACTGGAAATAGATATCGATCGACCACTTTAATGACGCGTATAATGTGGACTACCATTTGCCGTAAATGTAATTCTTTCACTGATGCAGAGAGGTGCAGAGATCGGCAGTTAGCCGGCCGGTGTGGCCGGGCAGTTCTAGGCGCTTCAGTCTGGAACCGCGTGACTGCGTGACCGCAGGTTCGAATCCTGCCTCGGGCATGGACGTGTGATGACCTTAGGTTAGTTAGGTTTAAGTAGTTCTAAGATCTAAGGGACTGATGACCACAGATGTTAAGTCCCATAGTGCTCAGAGCCATTTGAACCATTTTTTTTAGATCGGCAGTTATGCATCATTCGCGTTATGACCCGTAATGATCAGGAGTTTACATCTTTTTGTGTGACATCCGCTGGGGCCACACTTGTAAGGAACTAATTAAAACCAGCTTTTCACAATGTAGGTAGTCAGTAACGTAGCCCGATATTTGTATGCGTATCACGCTTGACTCATGATTTTCAAAATACACTGAAACGCAAATGAAACTGGTATAGGCATGCATATTCAAATACAGGGATGTGTAAACAGGTAGAATACGGCGCTGTGGTCGGTAACTCCTATATAAGACAACAAGTGTCTCGCGTAGTTGTTAGATGGGTTACTGCTGCTACAATGGGAGGTTACAAAGATTTAACTGAGTTTGAACGTGGGGCTATAGTCGGCTCACAAGCGAAGGGACACAGCATCTCCGTGGTAGCGATGAAGTGGGGATTTTCCCGTACGACCATTTCACAAATGTACCGTGAATATAAGGAATCCGATAAAATATCAAATCTCCGACATTGCTGTGGCCGGAAGAAGATCCTGCAGCAACGGGACCAAAATAAGCCTGAAGAGGCTCGTTCAACGTGACAGATGTGCAGCCCTTCCACAAATTGCTGCAGATTTCAAGGCTGGACCGTCAACAAGTGTCAGAATGTGAACGATTCAACGAAATATCATCGATATGCGCTTTTGGATCCGAAGGCCCACTCATGTAACCTTGATGACTGCACAACACAAAGCTTTACGCGCCTGGGCCCCTCAACACCGACATTGTACTGTTGATGACTGGAAACATGTTGCTGGTCGGACGAGTCTCGTTTCAAACTGTATCGAGTGGGTCGACGTGTACGGGTATGGGGACTACCTCATGAATACATGGACCCTGCATGACATCAGGGGACTGTTCAAGCTGATGGAGGCTCTGTAATGGTGTGGGAGGAGGAGGAGATTAGTATTTAACGTCCCGTCGACAACGAGGTCATTAGAGACGGAGCGCAAGCTCGGGGAGGGAAGGATGGGGAAGGAAATCGGCCGTGCCCTGTCAAAGGAACCATCCCGGTATTTGCCTGAAGCGATTTAGGGAAATCACGGAAAACCTAAATCAGGATGGCCGGAGACGGGATTGAACCGTCGTCCTCCCGAATGTAATGGTGTGGGCGTGTGCAGTTTGATTGATATGAGACCCCTGATACGTCTAGATACGACTCTGGCAGGTGAAACGTACGTAAGCATCATGTCTGAACACCTGCATCCATTCATAGCTATTGTGCATTTCGACGGATGTGGACAATTCCAGCAGGAAAATACGACGCCCCAAGCGTCAGGAATTGCTACAGAGTGGCTCCAGGAACACTCTCCTAAGTTTAATCAATTCCGCTGACCGCCAACTCCAAAGACATGAACATTATTGAGCATATCTGGGATGTCTTACGTCGTGCTGTTCAGAAGAGATCTCCACCCACTCGTACTCATATGGATTTATGGAGAGCCCTGCAGGATTCATGGTGTCAGTTCCCTCCAGCACTGCTTCAGACATCATTCGAGTCCATGCCACGTCGTGTGGCGGCACTGCCACGTGCTCAAGGTGGCCCTACTCGATATTAGGCAGGTGTACCAGTTTCTTTGGCTGTTTAGTCCAATATTAACAGGAAATTACCTTCACATATTTGCTGAATGTGTATATAATACACTACTGGCCATTAAAATTGCTACACCAAGGAGAAATGCAGATGATAAACGGATATTCACTAGACAGATATATTATATTAGAACTGACATGTGGTTACATTTTCACGCAATTTGGGTGCATAGGTCCTGAGAAATCAGTGCCCAGAACAACCACCTGTGGCCGTAATAACGGCCTTGATACGCCTGTGCTTTGAGTCAAACAGAGCTTGGATGGCGTGCCCATGCAGCTTCAACAGGATACCACAGTTCATCAAGAGTAGTGACTGGCGTATTGTGACGAGCCAGTTGCCCGGCCACCATTGACCAGACGATTTCAATTGGCGAGAGATCTGGAGAATGTTCTGACCAGTTCACCCGTCGAACATTTTCTGTATCCAGAAAGGCCCGTACAGGACCTGCAACAAGCGGTCGTGCATTATCCTGCTGACATGTAGGGTTTTGCAGGGATCGAATGAAGGGTAGAGCCACGGGTCGTAACACATCTGAAATGTAACGTCCACTGTTCAAAGTGCCGTCAATGCGAACAAGAGGTGACCGAGACGTGTAACCAATGGCACCCCATACCATCACGCCAGATGATACGCCAGTATGGCGATGACGAATACACGCTTCCAATGTGCGATGTCGCCAAACAAGGATGCGACCATCATGATGCTATAAACAGAACCTGGAGTCATGCGAGAAAATGACGTTTTGCCATTCGTGCACTCAGGTTCGATTGTGAGTACACCATCGCAGGCGCTCCTGTCTTTGATGGAGCGTGAAGGGTAACCGCAGCCATGGTCTCCGAGCTGATAGTCCATGCTGCTGCAAACGTCGTCGAACTGTTCGTGCAGATGGTTGTTGTCTTGCAAACGTCACCAACTGTTGACTCAGGGATCGAGATGTGGCTGCACGATCCGTTAGAGCCATGCGGATGTCTGTCATCTCGACTGCTAGTGATACGAGGCCGTTGGGATCCAGCACGGCGTTCCCTATTACCCTCCTGAACCCACCGATTCCATATTCTGCTAACAGTCATCGGATCTCGACCAGCGCGAACAGCAATGTCGCAATACGATAAACCGCAATCGCGATAGTCTACAATCCGTTATTTATCAAAGTCGGAAACTTGATGGTACGTATTTCTCCTCCTTACACGAGGCATCACAACAACGTTCCACCAGGCAACGCCGGTTAACTGTTGTTTGTGTATGAGAAATCGGTTGGAAACTTTCCTCATGTCAGCACGTTGTCGGTGTCGCCACCAGCGCAAGCCTTGTGTGAATGCTCTGAAAAGCTAATCATTTGCACAACACAGCATCTTCTTCCTGTAGGTTAAATTTCGCGTATGTAGCACCTCATCTTCGTGGTGTAGCAGTTTTAATGGCCAGTTGTGTAATTATATGTTAACATGATTTCAGTCGCGGTTACATTACCACAAAGGAGTATCTAAGCTAAAACATATGTCTTTGTTAAGCCTTCATTTTATAGCTAATAGGTAGAAGGTGTCAGAGTACCAGGAGGCGACACTTCAATTTCAGTTCATTAATTCTGCATTACATCAATTTATTACTAGAGAATTTTGTCATAGTTCTACCTACTTCATTTATTCTCCATAAAATTGCTGAATAGGGCCTCAAACTGTATTCGCGATAATCTGTAACAAGTGAGGAAGCGATGAGTTTAAAGAAAAATGTCATTTGGTTCTGTGACACACCTCCGTTGATTATTGCATGCTATACATGACGTTACAGCACAATATAACAACCGACTGCTGGTTAGTGGCCTAGTAATTCCGAAACATACGACTTGACAGTCACTATACAATATTGTGCTATTCCAGTTTTTCAAAAATCGCCTTACATCTAAGTTTTTTCTCCAGTTGTTAATGTCTCTTTCGGAGCGAGCACATCTGATACACTGTTGTTCATTGTAAGCACATTTTTGCTCATAACTTGTTTGTGTGGCCGGATGCCATACCAAACGGCACAACATCAGGTACATTCTTACATTATGTAAGAGTTTAAATTTCCTCTGTCCTACATGAAAGTGAGAAATCGTCTAAAACATCCACGCACAGTGATTATTTGATTTGTGCAAAGCGCTACCTATTAACTGTATGGATTATGTATGCAAAGAGGTGCAATTAAAAATATGTTGACACAATGACAAGGAGTGATGCCACTCCCCTCTGCGGGTACGCTCACACAGCTAGTCCTTCATAGCAGCAACGCTTAATAACTGGATTATTGCTTGGCTGTAGTTAACGACGTAATTCGCGACTTGGCAGTTACATTAGCGTGCATGGTCACTTGAAGCTGCACAAGAGTACCTCTTCCTAGGAGAGTAATTACGGCAAACACTAATTCCATTACAGTTTCCGCGCTACGTAGGCACGGCTCGTACATGGCACTAATCAAAGCCACAGAATGAAAAGACAACATGGTATTTTCTACGTGTAGCACAGAGATTATACTGATATCAATAACAGTTGGTTCCTTCAAGCTGTTACGTGTCCGGCAGTAAAATAATTTTGAAACAGGCATGGAACTTTTTATCTATGTGCATTATTTTAAAGTTACTCTATTGTGTGTATTTCATTCAAACGGATAGCGTAAAATATCATCGCATCATAATGTTCTTTTAGTTTGGACAATTCATCGCAAACGTAAATTTATTTAAGCCGGACGAATGTCTGTACAGACTCTAATTGCTCATTTTAAATAGTTCAGAAGCGATTGCCGAATTCAAACTGTCAACAGGGTGCGCAATATCTGCGGCACCACACTGTCGGCGGTAAACGGTGATTAAATTACCTAACCAGAAATACATCTGAACAAAGAGAACTGCATATTTCATGTGAATAATAAACTAATGGCAATAGGTGCTGTATTTGTTGAACTCTGGGTAAATGTAAATATGAAAAAGAGTTTCTCTGCGTTGATGAACCGTTTCAAAAATAACCTGCTCACTTTGTACTCCCCGAGTCCACTACTTTACGCCTGAAAACAGACAGCAATGAAAGCAGCGAATGGTAGTCCGTGGTCCTCCACCAAAAGGTGATATCAGTTTCATCTACAGCAAAAGGTTTGGCCGGTGTATTTCGGTTGCAAAAGTGATACCGGGCAAGGTGGCAGAGTGGTAAAACATTGGACACACATTCGAAAAGACGGACACAAATTGTCACCGCTTCGAGCAGATTTAGATTTTAAGTAGTTTCTCTAAATTGCCTAAGGCAAATCCCGAAATTGTTCCTTTGGAGAAACACAGTCGGCTGGCGTCCTTGGCATTCCTCGTGCGAACGATGACCTCCGTCTCTAATCATCACTTCTTCGATGGAATAAACACCCTAATCGTTCTTTCTTTCATTGTCTGCGCCGGCCGCGGTGGTCTCACGGTTCTAGGCGCGCAGTACGGAACCGTGCGACTGCTACGGTCGCAGGTTCGAATTCTGCCTCGGGCATGGATGTGTGTGATGTCCTTAGGTTAGTTAGGTTTAAGTAGTTCTAAGTTCAAGGGGACTGATGACCACAGCAGTTGAGTCCCATAGTGCTCAGAGCCATTTTTTTTTCATTGTCTGCAAAAGGTAAAACTATGAGAAAAACAGATGAAGTGTTCCCCTTGTGACAAAAGAAAAAATCCTCATCAGAATGATGCACGTAACAATATCTGCTACTCGGCCTTCTAGTGCATGCTAATGGAGGAATGACAAATGTGTTCATATGTGTGTTAAACCTTATGGGACTTACCTGCTGAGGTCATCAGTCCCTCCGCTTACACACTATTTAACCTAAATTATCCTAAGAACAAACACACACACCCATGCCCGAGAGAGGACTCGAATCTCCGCCGGGACCCGCCGCACAGTCCATGACTGCAGCGCCCTTAGACCGCTCAGCTAATCCCGCGCGGCGAGGAAGGACATCCTCCCACCAGCAGTAGCAACAGATCACTAGAATTCACCTGCAGAATCTGCCTTAATTCACTAGCTGCATATAGAATTTCAGTGAGTGGATAGATATCTAAAAGGAAAATCTGTGGTGAGATACATGCATGTGTCTGTATCAACAGAGATCTCCAGAAACGCATCGAACATACTAAGCTCCTGTCGTCAGTCGAAGGTATTGAGTGTGATAAAATAGTTCCACAGTACAATGGGGTCGCGCATAAATGATAAATGTCGAGGTTTTTTTCAGACTATATAAAACACTGGAGGAGGTGCATGCAGCTGTAAGTGCCCCGCCCCGTGGTATAATAAAAATAATAATATGTTTTTTACGTTGTACTTCGATAGGTGATAGTAAAGTCTGTTCCACGACTGTGGGCTATCCAAATACCGGAAGTTTCAGCCCAGGCTGCTCCTTCCTCCGTGCCATCGTCGTTTGTAGAGATGCTGAAACTGGTAATGTCAACTGTATTCTGAAATTTGTTCACGCTTAATTGTCATAAGGAAATTACTAGCTTCTGGTCTTGTGGTTAGCGTTGCAGTCTTTCGATCATGGGCCTCCGGATTCGATTCCCAGCGGGTTCGGGGATTTTCTCCTTTCGTCACTGTGTGTGTGTATCGTCCTTATCATTTGTTCAAGTGTGTGTGAAATCTTATGGGACTTAACTGCTAAGGTCATCACTCTTTAAGCTAACACACTACTTAACCTAAATTATCTTAAGGACAAACACACACACCCATGCCCGAGGGAGGACTCGAACCTCCGCCGGGACCAGCCGCACAGTCCATGACTGGAGCGCCTTAGACCGCTCGCCTTATCATTTCATCTATATCGAAGCGGAAGTCACCGAAGTGAAGTTAAATAAAAAGACTTGAACCAGAAGGAGACTCACGGCGAACTAGGACATACGCGTATTAACTTTTTTTTTTGTCATCCATAAATTTGAATCACTGTCGCAGCCAAAGTATAGAAGTATACTGACCGCTTTTGGCAAGCATTAACTTTATACGTACGAATATAAGTTTATAACAGGCACGTATTGGCTTAAACTGCCCACTGAATGTTTAGCTGGCCCCACGGATACCGGAATACACGGTAGCTGTGAAATCATCGTGAACCCTGTCGCAACGCTGCACTGAAGCTTGTAGGCTCACAGTGAGCACATGTTTAAGTATGCGCAGATATGAATGCAATCGAGATTTTCTATGTTATAATGTATTATTATTGTTGTTGTTGTTATGGTATTCAGTTCTGAGACTGGTCTGATGCAGCTCTCCATGCTACTCTATCCTGTGCAAGCTTCTTCATCATACCAGTACCTACTGCAACTTACATCCTTCTGAATCTGCTTAGTGTAGTCATCTCTTGGTCTCCCTCTACGATTTTTACCCTCCACGCTGCCCTCCAATACTAAACTGGTGATCCCTTGATGCCTCAGAACATGTCCTACCAACCGATCCCTTCTTCTGGTCGAGTTGTGCCACGAACTTCTCTTCTCCCCAATCCTATACAATACTTCCTCATTAGTTATGTGATCTACCCATCTAACCTTCAGCATTCTTCTGTAGCACCACATTTCAAAAGCTTCTATTCTCTTCTTGCCCAAACTATTTATCGTCCATGTTTCACATCCATACATGGCTACACTCCATACAAATACTTTCAGAAATGACTTCCTGACACTTAAATCTATACTCGAAGTTAACAAATTTCTCTTCTTCAGACACGCTTTCCTTGCCATTGCCAGTCTACATTTTATATCCACTCTACTTCGACCATCATCAGTTATTTTGCTCCCCAAATAGCAAAACTCGTTTACTACTTTAAGTGTCTCATTTCCTAATCTAATTTCCTCAGCATCACCCGACTTAATTCGACTACATTCCATTATCTTCGTTTTGCTTTTGTTGATGTTCATCTTATATCCTCAATTGCTCTTCCAAGTCCTTTGCTGCCTCTGATAGAATTACGATGTAATCGGCGAACCTCAAAGTTTTTATTTCTTCTACGTGGATTTTAATACCTACTCCGAATTTTTCTTTTGTTTCCTTTACTGTTTGCTCAATATACAGATTGAATATAATCGGGGAGACACTACAACCCTGTCTCACTCCCTTCCCAACCACTGCTTCCCTTTCATGTCAATCGACTCTTATAACTGCCATCTGGTTTCTGTACAAATTGTAAATAGCCTTTCGCTCCCTGTATTTTACCCCTGCCACCTTCAGAATTTGAAAGAGAGTATTCCAGTCAACATTGTCAAAAGCTTTCTCTAAGTCTACAAATGCTAGAAACGTAGGTTTGCCCTTCCTAAATCTAGCTTCTAAGTTAAGTCGTATGGTCAGTATTGCCTCACGTGTTCCAACATGTCTACGGAATCCAAACTGATTTTCCCCGAGGTTGGCTTCTACTTGTTTTTCCATTCGTCTGTAAAGAATTCGCGTTAGTATTTTGCAGCTGTGACTTATTAAACTGATAGTTCGGTGATTATCTCATCTGTCGACACCTGGTTCCTTTGGGATTGGAATTATTATATTCTTCTTGAAGTCTGAGGGTATTTCGCCTGTCTCATAAATCTTGTTCACCAGTTGGTAGAGTTTTGTCAAGACTGGCTCTCCCAAGGCCGTCAGTAGTTCCAATGGAATGCTGTCTACTCCGAGGGTCCTTGTTTCGACTCAGGTCTTTCAGTGCTCTGTCAAACTCTTCACGCAGTATCGTATCTCCCATTTCCTCTTCATCTACATTCTCTTCCATTTCCATAAAATTGTCCTCAAGTACATCGCCCTTGTATAGACACTCTATATACTCCTTCCACCTTTCAGTTATCACTTCTTTGCTTAGAACTGGGTTTCCATCTGAGCTCTTGATGTTCATACAAGTGGTTCTCTTATCTCCAAAGGTCTCTTTGATTTTCCTGTAAACAGTATCTATCTTACCCCTAGTGAGATAAGCCTCTACATCCTTACGTTTGTCCTCAAGGCATCCCTGCTTAGCCATTTTGCACTTCCTGTCGATCTCATTTTTGAGACGTCTGTATTCCTTTTTGCCTGCTTCATTTACTGCATTTTTATATTTTCTCCTTTCATCAATTAAATTCAATATTTCTTCTGTTACCCAAGGATTACTACTAGCCCTCGTCTTTTTACCTACTTGATCCTCTGCTGCCTTCACTACTTCATCCCTCAAAGCTACCCATTCTTCTTCTACTGTATTTCTTCCCCCCATTCCTGTCAATTGCTCCCTTATGCTCTCCCTGAAACTATGTACAACCTCTGGTTCTTTTAGAGTATCCAGGTCAAATCTCCTTAAATTCCCACCTTTTTGCAGTTTCTTCAGTTTTAATCTACAGATCATAACCAATAGATTGTGGTCAGAGTCCACATCTGCCCCTGGAAATGTCTTACGATTTAAAACCTGGTTCCTAAATCTCTGTCTTACCATTATATAATCTATCTTAAACCTGTCAGTATCTCCAGGTTTCTTCCATGTATACAGCCTTCTTTTATGATTCTTGAACCAAGTGTTTGCTATGATTAAGTTGTGCTCTGTGCAAAATTCTACCAGGCGGCTTCCTCTTCCATTTCTTACCCCAAATCCATATTCACCAACTACGGTTCCTTCTCTCCCTTTTCCTACTACCGAATTCCAGTCACCCATGACTATTAAATTTTAATCATCCTTCAGTATCTGAATAATTTCTTTTATTTTATCATACATTTCTTCAATTTCTTCGTCATCTGCAGAGCTAGTTGTCATATAAACTTGTACTACTGTACTAGGTGTGGGCCCCGTTCTATCTTGGCCACAATAATGCGTTCACTATGCTGTTTGTAGTAGCTTACCCGCATTCCTATTTTCCTACTCATTATTAAACCTACTACATTACCCCTATTTGATTTTGTGTTTATAACCCTGTAGTCACCTGACCAGAAGTCTTGTTCCTCCTGCCACCGAACTTCACTAATTCCCACTATATCTAATTTTAAACTATCCATTTCCCTTTTTAAATTTTCTAACCCACCTGCCCGATTAAGGGATCTGACACACTCCGATCCGTAGAATGCCAGTTTTCTTTCTCCTGATAACGACGCCCTCCTGAGTAGTCCCCGCCCGGAGATCCGAATGGGGGACCATTTTACCTCCGGAATATTTTACCCAAGAGGACGCCATCATCATTTAATCATACAGTAAAGCTGCATGCCCTCGGGAAAAATTACGGACGTAGTTTCCCCTTGCTTTCAGCCGTTCGCAGTACCAGCACAGCAAGGTCGTTTCGGTTGTTGTTACAAGGCCAGATCAGTCAATCATCCAGACTGTTGCCCTCCGTTGTGGTTGCACCTACGGTACGGCTATCTGTATCGCTGAGGCACGCAAGCCTCCCCACCAACAGCAAGGTCCATGGTTCATGGGGGCAGGTATTATTATTATGAAGCTTTATATTAGTTAAGACTATTTTTCTATGGTCTCTGAAATGCCTCCGAAGGACGTAAATCTCTCCCACCATCTCGGAGGGCACTGCTCACACAGGCTTAGACCACATAGACCTGTAGTACGAAGAAACCTCCTATACTGTCATTTTGAACTCTTTAACTGCAGTAAGTGGTTTTCTTTTTCGATTCTGGAAAGTTGTCTTTCAACTTTTCTCATTTTGCTCATTTTCCGTCTTTTTTCAGTTTGCTTACTATCTATGCATTTCTTTTCTTGTTGGTACCGTTCATTCTGACAAAAGTGTGTCTCTTTGCAAAACAAATTACAGCAATGTCCTTCTTGGATACTCCACAGTGATAAAGTACTTTATGAAACTGCTGTGGTATTCTTGAAATTCTGATTCCATTTTCAAAGCGAATTTCACAAAACATTCAGCTGGCTTCATTAAAGGTCCTCTTTGAATTTCGCGAAGCCAGCTATTTTATCAGACATTTACGTAATCAGTTAACAATACAAATGTTTTAACTCTGGGTGATTGGGTTTAACTATAGAAGCAATCATCTCTAATACCTCAACATTTTAATCCAAATCTGGAATATTTTCCCCTCCGTATTCGGTGCACTCACCTTACTGTAGAGAATAAGTATCCTGCTTTCGGAAGATAACGTTTTTACAACCGTATCTCGAGTTTCAGCCAATATATTACCGCTCAAAGTGTCAAATCATTTCTCATTTTCGCATATACTAACTGATAGGATTTTGTTCGCACTAAGACTCAGAATCAAAGATTTAATTTTTTGTGAAGCGGTGTAGGCAATTTATGGTCAGACAATCTCCCCAATCCTTTTGCTTTGGAAAACTAGCTCTTAAGAATATTTCAACTGCATGTTGAAGACATGACATACTTGTAACCTACGAGTGTTAACTCCTGCAACAAGGTTCAATTTTTTTAGGGAGGGGGGAGGTATTACCGATATTCGGTTTTTCATTTCCTTTGGTAAAACTGAAGAAAATGCAAAAAGGTGTGAATTTGAGGACTTGGGACCTGGATAAACTGAAAGAACCAGAGGTTGTAGAACGTTTCAGGGAGAGCATAAGGGAACAATTGACAAGAATAGGGGAAAGAAATACAGTAGAAGAAGAATGGGTAGCTTTGAGGTAGTATTGAAGGCAGCAGAGGATCAAGTAGGTAAACAGACGAGGGCTAGTACAAATCCTAAGGTAACAGAAGAGATATTGGATTTAATTGATTAAAGGAGAAAATATAAAAATGCAGTAAATGAAGCACGCAAAAAGGAATACAAACGTCTCAAAAATGAGATCGATAGGAAGTGCAAAATGGCTAAGCAGCGATGACTACAGGACAAATGTAAGGGTGTAGAGGCTTATCTCACTAGGGGTAAGATAGATATTGCCTACATGAAAAGGAGAGAAAAGAGAACAACTTGTATGAATATCAAGAGCTCAGATGGAAAACCAGTTCTAACCAAAGAAGGGACAGCAGAAAGGGGAGAGGAGAATATAGAGGGTCTATACAAGGACAATGTTGTTGAGGCCAATATTATAGAAATGGAAGATAATGTAGATGAAGATGAAATAGGAGATATGATACTACGTGAGGAGTTTGACAGAGCACTGAAAGACCTAAATCGAAACAAGGCCCCGGGAATAGACAACATTCCATTACAACTATTGACAGCCTTGACAGAGCTAGGCCTAAGAAAACACTAACACCTAGTGAGTAAGATATATGAGACAGGCGAAATACCCTCTTCACTTCAAGAAAAATATATTTATTCAAATCCCAAAGAAAGCAGGTGTTGACAGATGTGAAAAATTACCGAACTATCAATTTAATAACCCACGGCTCAAAATACTACCATGAATTCCTTACAAACGAATGGAAAAACTGGTAGAAGCCGACCTCGGGGGAAATCAGTTTGGATTCCGTAGAAATGCTGGAACACGTGAGGTAATAGTGACCCTACGACTTATCTTAGAAAATAGATTAAGGAAAGGCAAACCTACGTTTCTAGCGATTGTAGACTTAGAGAAAGCTTTTGACAATGTTGACTGGAATACTCTCTTTCAAATTCTAAAGGTGGCAGGGGCCAAATACAGGGACCGAAAGGCTATTTACTATTTGTACAGAAACCAGATAGCAGTTACACTCCTGGAAATTGAAATAAGAACACCGTGAATTCATTGTCCCAGGAAGGGGAAACTTTATTGATACATTCCTGGGGTAAGATACATCACATGATCACACTGACAGAACCACAGGCACATAGACACAGGCAACAGAGCATGCACAATGTCGGCACTAGTACAGTGTATATCCACCTTTCGCAGCAATCCAGGCTGCTATTCTCCCATGGAGACGATCGTAGAGATGCTGGATGTAGTCCTGTGGAACGGCTTGCCATGCCGTTTCCACCTGGCACCTCAGTTGGACCAGCGTTCGTGCAGGACGTGCAGACAGCGTGAGACAACGCTTCATCCAGTCCCAAACATGCTCAATGGGGGACAGATCCGGAGATCTTGCTGGCCAGGGTAGTTGACTTACACCTTCTAGAGCAAGTTGGGTGGCACGGGATACATGCGGACGTGCATTGTCCTGTTGGAACAGCAAGTTCCCTTGTCGGTCTGGGAATGGTAGAACGATGGGTTCGATGACGGTTTGGATGTACCGTGCACTATTCAGTGTCCCCTCGACGATCACCAGAGGTGTACGGCCAGTGTAGGAGATCGCTCCCCACACCATGATGCCGGGTGTTGGCTCTGTATGCCTCGGTCGTATGCAGTCCTGATTGTGGCGCTCACCTGCACGGCACCAAACACGCATACGACCATCATTGGCACCAAGGCAGAAGCGACTCTCATCGCTGAAGACGACACGTCTCCATTCGTCCCTCCATTCACGCCTGTCGCGACACCACTGGAGGCGGGCTGCACGATGTTGGGGCGTGAGCGGAAGACGGCCTAACGGTGTGCGGGACCGTAGCCCAGCTTCATGGAGACGGTTGCGAATGGTCCTCGCCGATACCCCAGGAGCAACAGTGTCCCTAATTTGCTGGGAAGTGGCGGTGCGATCCCCTACGGCACTGCGTAGGATCCTACGGTTTTGGCGTGCATCCGTGCGTCGCTGCGGTCCGGTCCCAGGTCGACGGGCACGTGCACCTTCCGCCGACCACTGGCGACAACATCGATGTACTGTGGAGACCTCACACCCCACGTGCTGAGCAATTCGGCGGTACGTCCACCCGGCCTCTCGCATGCCTACTATACGCGCTCTCTCAAAGTCCGTCAACTGCACATACGGTTCACGTCCACGCTGTCGCGGCATGCTACCAGTGTTAAAGACTGCGATGGAGCTCCGTATGCCACGGTAAACTGGCTGACACTGACGGCGGCGGTGCACAAATGCTGCGCAGCTAGCGCCATTCGACGGCCAACACCGCGGTTCCGGGTGTGTCCACTGTGCCGTGCGTGTGATCATTGCTTGTACAGCCCTCTCGCAGTGTCTGGAACAAGTATGGTGGGTCTGACACACCGGTGTCAATGTGTTCTTTTTTCCATTTCCAGGAGTGTATATTAGTCTATGGGCATGACAGGAAGCAGCGGTTGGGAAGGGAGTGAGACAGGGTTGTAGCCTATTCCCGACATTATTCAATCTGTATATTGAGCAAGTAGTAGAGAAACTAAAAGAAAAATTCGGAGTAGGTAATAAAATCCATGGCGAAGAAATAAAAACTTTGAGGTTGGCTGATGACAGTGTAATTCTCTCAGAGACAGCAAAGGACCTGGAAGAGCAGCTGAACGGAATGGACAGTGTCTTGAAAGAAGGATTTAAGCTGAACATCAACAAAAGCAAAACGAGGATAATGGAATGTAGTCGAGTGAACTCGGATGATGCTGAGGGAATTAGATTAGAGAATGAGACGCTTAAAGTAGTAAAGGAGTTTTGCTATTTGGAGAGCAAAATAACGGATGATGGTCAAAGTAGAGAGGATATAAAATGTAGACTGGCAATGTAAAGGGAAGCGTTTCTGAAGAAGAGAAATTTGTTAACATCGAGTATCGATTCAAGTGTCATTAAGTCGTTTCTCAAAGTATATGTATGGAGTGTAGCCATGTATGGAAGTGAAACATGGACGATAAATAATTTATACAAGAAGAGAGTAGAGGCTTTCGAATGTGGTGCTACAGAAGAATGCTGAAGATTAGATGTGTAGATCACATAACTAATGAGGAGTTTTTGAATAGAATTAGAGAGAAGAGAAATTTGTGGCACTACTTGACTAGAAGAAGGGATCGGTTGCTAGAGCATATTCTGAAACACGAAGGGATCACCAATTTGGTATTGGAGAGCAACGTCGAGGGTAAAGATCATAGAGGGAGACCAAGAGATAAATACACTAAACAGATACAGAAGGATGTAGGTTGCAGTAGGTACTGGAGATGAAGACGCTTGCACAGGATAGATTAGCAGGGAGAGCTGCATCAAACCAGTCTCAGGACTGAAGACCACAACAACAACAACAACAACAACATTTCTATTGGGTATAACACAAACTCTATGGCTAATTTTTTCTTGTTTCTTTTTCACTTCTTTTCTTCTTATAACCTCATTGTGAGAATGAGATCATACATTTCTTCTAAAGCGTTATCTAATTCTGGCAAATAATTTCCATATACACCTTTTAATTTTTACTCATCAACAGGAGTTATGAAATTCAGTGCATCAAATTCATTGTTTATGAATTTTACAGCCTCACCAATGTAACTGAACTCAGGATGGTTGTGACAAATGGTTTGCCCCACAGTGGAAGGAAAGAAAGCCAAACTGCTTTCCTTATATTTTGTCTTGCCGTCCCAGAACAAGCAAATGCTTCGTAGTGGTTTTGTGGGCGTATTGTAAAATTACGTCAGTGTTTTGGAGTTCAACTAACTTAGTGAACAGTTCTTTTGTGTGCAAACGACTAGATTTTAGTCGATAACCATCGTCAAGCAGATGATTCCGAAACAGTTTTAAGGCATGAGACACATCACAAACTGTTTTTATTCGATTGCTTCTCGAAACCTGAGTTATCAAATGTAACATTTAAATTCCCTAGAAGTTTTATGTTTGAAGCTCCCATATCACTCACAAAAGCCCCCACTTTAAATTCAACGCCGGCCGCGGTGGCCGTGCGGTTCTGGCGATGCAGTCCGGCACCGGGGGGCTGCTACGGTCGCAGGTTCAAATCCTGCCTCGGGCATGGATGTGTGTGATGTCCTTAGGTTACTTAGGTTTAAGTACACTACATCTAGAGGACTGATGACCTCAGATGTTAAGTCCCATAGTTCTTAGAGCCATCTGAACGATTTTGAAGACTCTGATTCAGTTTTCAAAAGACTAATGCTTAAAACCTGGTAGAACACTAAATTGCCTGAGTCTTCTTTTAATAGCGACTTCACTAGGGAGATTGCATTGCAACACGTCCCTGACAAAAGATAACGCTTTGTAAGATTGGAAAGGTAAAGTCGAAGCCTTTCAAGATCTTCAGATGACCAGTTACTACAGTGTGCTTTCATAAATACTTCATCTACATCTACATCTACTTGACACTGACATTCAGAAAAAGAGCCCTGAATCACACTTTGAATAACAAGTTTTAATTTCATTAACTGAAAGCTATATAGAGATATTTGTTCCTGTAAATCTGCATTCTTTTGCCTAAAGTCTTTTATTTCTGTTCCCATAATTTCTAATTATTGATGTAGGAAAGCATTGTCGTATTTATATCAGTATTTGGTTTTCATGTTAAGTTTTGCCCAGTAGTAATTTCCTCATTAATTAGTAATATATTTACCTGTAAAATATCTACTGCTTCATTTCGGTATGCCGGAAGCGGTGGTCTAACGGTTATAGGCGCTCAGTCCGGAACCGCGGGACTGCTACGGTCGCAGGTTCGAATCCTGCCTCGGGCATGGATGTGTGTGATGTCCTTATGTTAGTTAGGTTTAAGTAGTTCTAAGTTCTAGGGGACTGATGACCACAGATGGTAAGTCCCATAGTGCTCAGAGCCATTTTTTCATTTCGGTATCTTCGTTTTTGTATTAGAAAATTTCTCTCGTTATTAGGCTCTTTCCTACGCCCTAAATCAGCACCAGACAGTGGTAAATTTAAGGTTGGAACAGAATCAGTCTTCACCTTGCGTTTCGGATGATATTCAGGAGCTCACTTTTCATATCCTTTGTATAATCCGAATCAGTAAAATGTATTGAGTTGACATGAGTATTTTCAACTGAAAACGATTCTACATGTTTACAAGCATTTATCCATTTTCGTTTTGTCTTATTGTTTTTAGGAAACACATCAAAGTGAATTCCTAAATCACTTACACTATGTGATCAAAAGAATCCGGACACCCCCAAAAACACACGTTTTTCATATTATGTGCATTGTGCTGCCACTTACTGCCAGGTACTCCGTATCAACGTCCATGGTAGTCATTAGATATCGTGAGAGAGCAGAATGGGGCTCTCCGCAGAAATCACGGACTGCGAACGTGGTCACTTGATTCCGTGTCACTTGTGTCATACCTCTGTACGCTAGATTTCCACACTCCTAAATATCCCTAGGTCCACTGTTTCCGACATGTTAGTGAGGTGGAAACGTGAAGAGACACGTACGCACAAAATCGTACTGGCCGACCTCGTCTGTTGAGTGAGAGACCGCCGACAGTTGAAGAGGGTCGTAATGTGTAATAGGCAGACATCTATCCAGGAATTCCAAACTGCATCAGCATCCACTGCAAGTACTATGACAGGCGGGAGGTGAGAAAACTTGGATTTCATGGTCGAGTGGCTGCTCATAAGCCACGCATCACGCCGGTAAATGCCAAAAGATCCCTCACTTGGTGCAAGGAGCGTAAATATTGGACGATTGAACAGTGTAAAAACACCGACTTTGTGCCAGGACTCACCCACCGACATCGATACCTCTCCTCAGTGCAGTAATCTGTGAAGAACGAGCTGCCATTCCCCAAGAAACCTTCAAGCACCTGATTGAACATGTACCTGCGAGAGTGGAAGCTATCATCAAGGCTAAGGGTGGGCACTACCGATGGAGGGCGCCACGAACGTTTAAGTCATTTTCAGCCAGGTCTGGATACTTTTGATAACGTAGTGTACTTGTCTGTTGTGGTCAGCAGAACTGGAGATTTTGCAAAATAAACATTATTTTTAACTTAACAATTTAAACTAAAAAAATTCCTCAATACACTGGTGATCACAGCGTAGCTCTGTACTCAGTCCCCAGTCACTAATAAAAATTTACACTGCAGTAAACAACTTAGTTTTCTCTCGGAAATGCAATTACAAGGCAACTGCGGACTCCTGAGCGCTGGTTGGGTTCACTGTGACGTCAGCGGCGCGACTTGCTACTGTGCATAGTCCTCGTGATTGCTACCGTGTATTCCAATATCCCTGCCTTGTCCTGCTGACACACTTACACCAAATAATTGCCTTTTTATCACCCAGTTAAAAATTGTTAATTTCACGTCCCGTTTCGTGGTCCGACGAGCGAGCCAGGCTTCGATTACTCTATATCAAGGAGCCGCCGAACGGTCTCTCGTTTCGCGGCAACCGCCACTGTACGAGCGCAAAGAAACCAACGCCACGCTAACGGGGAACTACTGATAAACACAACGATATGCAACTTACACAGTATTGATACAGCTGTGCAAAATAGGGAATGTGATTGAAATGTCTTAAAATGCTTCGAGGTTAAAAGCAAATTAATGATGTGACATCATAATGTGGTTGACCGTCAAGAACATAACAAAAGACGAGCGACTGTCCATGAAACTGATAGCCTGGGAATAGCACATTAGCAAAGCCACTGTGAAGCCATCGTTCACAGATATTAAGGCATGTGGAAGATATATCGCCATTTGTTGTCCCGCGAATTGACTGAAGAGCTCATTAAACGCGTGAGCGGAATCCAGCCTCCGTACAAATAGAGCTATAATGAGACGGTGCCTACTCATCATCACCGATTTCGTCCTAATTTATGGTATATGCAGGACTTGGCCCAAAATTAAAGTGACAGAAGTGATAACTCCAGAAGGCCAAACGTTTTGAAAAAATATCATTTTGGTACGGAGCGGACGAAGCATCGGCCACTTACATCAGCACAGGTGCGACGTAGCTGCTGGCTCAGTGGAAAGAGTTCATACCGGTCGGTAATCCGAGGGTCGTCGGCTCGTCCCAATTCGGAAACATTTATTTTATTTTTAATTGTTCTGTTACTTGCACCGAAAATAACCGAAATAATGATTAATACAATATATTTACTAATAATTCCATTAAATGCATGAGAAGAAAAGGCAAAGTGAAATTTGTGATTGGAAATAAATTTTTAAGAAGCGATTGTAAGGCGTATACGAGAACTTCGTATAAATAGATATTTTTGTCATTTTACAATTGATGATTTATATGTGTTGAGGTGATATTCATCTTAAGAAACATGGGCAAGCAGTAATATCCTCGACATCTTGTACACATTACAAACGCTGCATTTTTACAACTGCATGGTTCTTTTAAAGTTCCTATACAAGAATAAATTTGGTTACATTCGAAAAAGATTCACTCTCATCGCACAGTTCGGTAACAATCATTTCGTCAAATATTGGTTAGAATAGATAGTTTTGTACAGTGGGATGTACGTTTATGCAGTCTTCTCCAGATGTGATTTATTTTTCTCTCTCGACGAGATAAAAGCAGTTTTGAAGATTTTTGATCAAATTCTTTATCCGACGATAAAAATAGACGTCGCTGAGTCGCACAGACGGTGTACATCTGGGTGAAGGGAGGGGGAGGGGTGGAAATCACTTTAATACCCCACGATGGCAACCCTTCTTCATCTTGAAAAATATCATCGTATAATCGCCAATTTGTTTGTCTTCCCTCAGAGCAAATTAACAGAAGAAATGCGTTGTCCTGCACGTAGGGCTTCATCACATCGGCCGATCTCTTTTTTTTTTTTTTTTACTGTTGTAAGATTCGTACATTTTGACAAAGTAATTACGTCATTCCTATGTTTTTCCGCGTATTCATTCACCGTGTTTTGCATCTTCGGTCCAAAGAAGCCAGCACTCTCATATAGATATGAGTAGACTGTTGGCAATAATTTTCCAGAAATTTTTGTAACGTATTTCACTCTATACAAGTGAGCTCATATGTCGCTTTACTTGCAGTGTAATTAATGTGAAAATTGAAAACAAAAGTTTTCCACGACCTTTGGTTCCCGTTCTGTACTCTTGTCATTGCTCCAGCCGCTGCCTAGAAACTACGCTAACATAAATGTCTCTTGCCTCACCCGAGATGCAGCAAAACTGCTATTTTTTCTAAACGTTATACTATCTGGAGCTTCCACTTCTGTCACTTTCATTTTCGGCCAAGACTACCAAATATTAAAAATGTGTATGAAATCGGTCATGACAAGCGGCCGTGGTC
Source organism: Schistocerca gregaria (assembly GCF_023897955.1). Classification (NCBI taxonomy): domain Eukaryota; kingdom Metazoa; phylum Arthropoda; class Insecta; order Orthoptera; family Acrididae; genus Schistocerca; species Schistocerca gregaria. The sequence goes on along the minus strand of NC_064931.1, from coordinate 26,778,161 downwards.
CTCTTGGTTAGTCGACGAAATCAGCTGCTATCACGTCGATCCACAGTAGTACGGACTACCAGTGCAGTCGTAGTGCACAGCAGTCTGCATCACAGGTCGACGGACGCCTAAGGACGTGTGTCATCAGTTGGTCAGTTCATTCCTAAGGAAGCTTTCAACCCTCGACCCACAGTTTTCAACAGCTTTCATACACTCAGGTGACAAAAGTCATGTGATACCTCCTAATATCGTGTCGGAGCTTCTTTTGCCTGGTGTAGTGCAACAGCTAGCCGTGGCATGGGTTCAACAAGTCGGAAGTCCCCTGCAGAAATGATGAGTCATAACGCCTTACAGCCGTCCATAATTGCGAAAGTATTGCCGGCGTAAGATTTTTTGCACGAAATGACCGCTCGGTTACCTCCCATAAATGTTCGATGCGATGGACGTCGAGCTATCTGGATGGTAAAACCATTCGCTCGGGCTGTCCAGGACGTTCAAAGCAGTCGCGACGAGTTGTGGCCCAGTGACTTGGTGCAATGCCATCTATAAAAATTGGTAAATGAAGTCCATGAAAGGCTGCAAATGGTCACCAAGTACCCGAAAACCCAGAGGACCCTGTCCGTTCCATGTAAACACAGCCCACACTATTATGGAGTCACCACCAGCTTGCACAGTGCCTTGTTGATAACTTGAGTCCATTACTTCTTGGGGTCTGCGCCACACTCGAAACCTATCATGAGCTCTTACCAACATAAATCGGGACTCATCTGGCAATGTCACGATTTTCCAGTCTTCTAGGATCCAACCAGAATGGCCACGAGCTCAGGAGAGGCGCTGTTAGCAAAAGCACTCACGTCGATCGTCTGCTGCCATATCCTACTGACGCCAGATTTCGCCGAACTGTCGTAACGGATACGTTCGCACTAGTCCCGTATTGATTTCTGCGGTTCTTTCACGCAGTGCTGGCAACTACACGCAAACGTAGCTGTTCTCGGTCGTTAATTGAAGGCCGTCGGCCACTGCGTTGTCCGTGGTGTGATTTAATGCCTGGAATTTGGTCCTCTCGGCAAACTCCTGACATGTGGATCGCGGAGTACTGAATTCCCTCACGATTTCCGGAACAGAATGTTGCATGCACCTAGCTCCAGTTGCCACTCCGCGTTCAAAGCCTGTTATCTCTGGTCGTGCGGCCGCAAGCACGACGGACACCTTTTCACACGATCACCTGAGTACAAATGACGGACCCGCCTACAACTCGTGTACGCCATACTATCGCCACCTTCGTATGTGCATACCTCTATCGCATGATTTCTGTTACCTCAGGGCACGTTGTCAATAGTTTACCGTTGCCAGTGCCGACTACTAATAAAACACTTCATTTAAACTGATTTTCAAATTTCTTTTATGATATTATTCACCGAATTCTCTAGATCTCTAGATCCAAGTGCTTATTGTATACAACTCGATAACAATTTGTTTCTCGAAAGTGACTTATCCGCTCCCCCGCTACCCGCCAAGTGAATCCTATACCAGCAGTCTGGGTTTTAAGCAGGCTCGTGCCTGGGCATGGCAAAAATGAAACTAGATCGAGACGCCAAATACGTATAACAAACAATATTTACCAAAAAAAAATTACACAAATCTCAAGTAAAGAAACAACAGAAGAAGATTAAAATCTAATGTCTTGTCGTCACCATCATCATCACACTAAAAATGCAAATGTGAGGAAACAAGATGAATTTACCATTATCGTCTTCTCAACATTTCATGGCGTATCGTTGTCGGTAATGTAAATCACTTGCTGTTTCATAATAATTCGACATTCTATGATTATATTGTTTGTGATGCGGAGTAAGTATATTTTAGGATACAGAATATTCCGGTTATGAGTACATTATTTGTTTACAACTCAGAATAACGACAAAACTAGGTTAATGATTCTAGCAATTAGAGAACGAGGAGAGATGAAAACATAAGTTTTCATTTGATAATGCATTAACAGATTATAATCTCGTGAAACATTAAAAGTGAGAAATGTCGTTAACTGGGGCAATTCACATAAGGGAGCATAAGCATTTATGACGTCTGATACACTTGAAAAACAAGCGAATATTTGTGGTGATAGATACATCGCTTGTTCTCAGTTAATTTTCGTAAGTGAAGATTTATTTTGATAAGAGTGTTAAAAAAAGGAAGAAGCTTTGGTCTGATTGAAATCAACCGGTATATAGTAAGTGTGGTTCCAGAAATAAGTAATCGCGTATTAAGAATTTAAAAAATCGCATGCAAGAGGTGGTATGTTTGGTATTTGTTGTACCGATTCCTTCATTCTCCTCGATAAGGATCATTTTGTAACAAAATACGAAATATATGACCGAAACCGGTTACCAGAATTAAAAGCTTAAAAAAACATATTGTTGCGATGGGGACTGCTTTTTATTTATACAGTCTTCCAGTAAACCAGCCATATGCTTTTGCCACACAGTAATTGCAGCGTCTCCTCTGAACCTCGTGCCCCTGCCATCAATGCATAAGGGATGTCTGTCTACCGGCCGCCGTGTTGTCCTCTGACTTGCCTCTAAACCCTCCATCTGGCAAAAACACCAAAACAATGATTAAGAAGAAAACTTACAAAGGCGTGACGATTTCACCACCTGCATTCCTTTCCTATAAACGATACACTACTGTCTTTCTTACAACAAGCAAAAAAGTTTTTATGTGTTTCTTTACTAGCTCTGACAGTTAAACTGCAGGCAGTTTGGAAAATACCATAAAAGACTGTGATGTGTAACTTTTGTCATTGCCTGTGATTCACGACGGGAAAAAAGTCGGGAGGTCTGGCGGAGTATTAGTACACTACTGGCCATTAAAATTTCTACACCACGAAGATGACGTGCTACAGACGCGAAATTTAACCGAGGGGAAGAAGATGCTGTGATGTGCAAATGATTAGCTTTTCAGACCTACAACGTACTGACATGAGGAAAGTTTCCAACCGATTTCTCATACACAAACAGCAGTTGACCGGCGTTGCCTGGTGAAACGTTGTGATGCCTCGTGTAAGGAGGAGACAGGCGTACCATCACGTTTCCGACTTTGATAAAGGTCGGATTGTAGACTTTCGCGATTGCGGTTTATCGTATCGCGACACTGCTGCTCGCGTTGGTCGAGATCCAATGAGTGTTAGCAGAATATGGAATCGGTGGGTTCAGGAGAGTAATACGGAACGCCGTGCTGGATCCTAACGGCCTTGTACCACTAGCAGTCGACATGACAGTCATCTTATCCGCATGGCTGTAACGGATCGTGCAGCCCCGTCTCGATCCCTGAGTCAACAGATGGTGACGTTTGCAAGACAACAACCATCTGCAGGAACAGTTCGACGGCGTTTGCAGTAGCATGGACTATCAGCTCGGAGACCATGGCTGCGGTTACCCGTGACGCTGCATCACATACCGGAGCGCCTGCAATGGTGTACTCAACGATGAACCTGTGTGCACAAATGGCAAAACGTCATTTTTCGGATGAATCCAGGTTCTGTTTATAGCATCATGATGGTCGCATCCGTGTTTGGCGACATCGCGGCGAACGCACACTGGAATCGTGTATTCGTCATCGCCATACTGGCGTATCATCCGGCGTGATGGTATGGGGTGCCATTGGTTACACGTCTCGGTCACCTCTTGTTCGCACTGACGGCACTTTGAACAGTGGACGTTACATTTCAGATGTGTTACGACCCGTGGCTCTACCCTTCATTCGATCCCTGCGAAACCCTACTGGTCAATTGTGGCCGAGCAACTGGCTCGTCACAAGACGCCAGTCACTACTCTTGATGAACTGTGGTATCCTGTTGAAGCTGCATGGGCAGCTGTACCTGTACACGCCATCTAAGCTCTGTTTGACTCAATGCCCAGGCGTATGAAGGTGGTTGTCTTGGGTACTGATTTCTGAGGATCTGTGCACCCAAATTGCTTGAAAATGTAATCACATTCCGGTTGTAATATAATACATTTGTCCAATGAATACCCGTTTATCAACTGCATTTATTCTTGGCGTGGCAATTTTAATGGCCAGTGGTGTATTATATACACCTTCAGAAAATATGAGAAGGTAATTTCCTGTTAATATTGCACAAAAGAGCCAAAGAAACTAGTGCACCTGCCTAATATCGTGTAGGGCCACCGTGAGCACGCGGTAGTGCCGCAACACGACGTGACATAGACACGACTAATGTCTCAAGTAGTGCTAGAGGGAACTGACGCCATGAATCCTGCAGGGCTGCCCATAAATCCGTATGAGTACGAGGGGGTGGAGATCTCTTGTGAACAGCACGATGCAAGGCATCCCAGTTGTTTCTATCGTGAACCAAATGATGGTTGAGAGTTAATACTTCACATTTAGGTTGATTTTTCGGTGTTGCGAAGCTACCTGACAGATAAAAATGTGTTACATTGAGATTCGAATGAGGACTGCTGTGCCCTGCGGGAAATGCTCTAAAAACCCGGGTAATAATCTGTGAAGAGCGTACATTACTTTGTACACTGAGCGAGAGATTCGTTCTGAAAGAAGGAAGGAAGATTAGTGTTCAACGTCGCGTTGACAACGAAGTCATTAGAGACTGAGGTCATGCTCGTAATGGTTCAAGAGTGAGGAAGGATATCGGCGGCGCCCTTTCATCCCGGTATTTACAGAGAGCGGTTCACTGAGATCATGGAGAACCTTAGTCTGGATGGCTGGATCCGCGTCTGAACCTGTTCCTCCAGAATAAGAGTCCATTGTGCTAACAAGTGCAAACATTTCGCTCGGTGATCCGTTCGGAAACAATTTCCTTATCTGCAGCTACGCCGTTTTCCCAGGAAGGTCAGCCCAGTAAGTTGTACTGAAGAGCTTCTGTGAATTATGGGATAGGTATAAGTGGGCTAAAGATATGAATTGGGCTTTGGAGATAATAATGCAGGCGACAAGAAGCAGATATTCCAAATATTCAAAATCAGTGTAGATTTAGCTCGTATTGAATTAAGAGGTTAATTGAGCTTTCCAAAACTGTTAAACATCCTCTAAGAGTGAGCATCCACATTTACTGTATGAAATTACACGGCACTTTACTAAAATATTACAAAATATCCAGGATTGTGTGTAGTTTGGAATGGTGCCTAACTCTGGATGTAATTGTATTTACGTTTCACTCAATAGGATGTCTGTTTCAGTGACTAACTGTCATAGAAAGCCTTTTAATACATATACAACCTTCTGAAAGGAAATAAAACATAATTATAGAACATCGTACTATAAATGCTGGAATGAAGACAATACTGCAATTAATATAATAATTATTATAATAATAATAACGATAATAATACAGACAGAGTAGAAGAATTTCCCGCATTTAACTAAACTTAAAAAGGAAAGAAGAAGGCGTCATCGGTTACCTATTTCCTGAACTATCCTTGTATTTTTCCGGAATGATTCAAATCGGGATGTTTGGATGAGGTGAACAGTACTGTAACCTCTTTATATGAACAGCTTTCGGACCTCCCATTGCATTTTAGAAACTTGCAGCTCTCTTAACACCAATACGTAAAAATAAAGAATTCATACATGAGCGATACTGACTATTTCTACATTCATTTCAGTGAATGAATCTCGCTTTACACAATTAAAGTAACCGTGCAGTGTCTAGAAATCCTGCATACTCGGTTCGCTAGACAAGCAATCGAACAATTCGAATCAATGAAACAGAGAAATACAGATACTTAACTTTGATTACACAGATGTGTCGCAACCGAAGGGCGACATACAAAAGCAACTGACCTGCACAGACTGACTGAGATACGTAAAGATTCTAATGAAGTGGCTACGTTGCGTCGGCGAACGAAGTGGCTAACGTTGACGCTGCTGTCGAAGTGGATTCCCACCACTCTCTCTCTCTCACCTTTTAACTTTCCCATCCTTGGGGAAGTGTTTTGAGGGGTGTGTAGCCTGTTGGTTTTTACTCCACTGTGTGCGTTTTGAGTGTGTGTTTGTCTTTGACTGTTTTGGCTGTCTCTGTGTTGTATTGGTGTTCTGGTGGTGTGTAGTACTTGCCTGAGGTTAGCGAGATCTTTGGTGTTTTAAGGATTAAGGATTAGGGTTAGAATTTGGAGATTTTTGGGATTTTATCTTCAAGTCGTCGAAGATCGCCATGGGGTGTTTGTGCTTGTCGTGGGACATGTCATACCGACCCAAGGATTGGATAAGATTGTTTCCAGATCAGGAAGAGCTCTCATAGAAAGCCCTTGCCAGATCCTGGAATCTTTCTTTGAGGAGTGGGATTTCAGCAGCGGCCTGCAGATCGTCAGTGGGGAATCCCATGAGTAGGTGCAATGCCCTCCTGAGGGCGCGGTTCTGCAGCGTCTGGAGTTTGTCCAGGTGCTGTTTTGCCGCGTATCCCCAGGCAGGGCACGCATACTCCATTACTGGCCGCATGAGGGCCTGATACGCGTTTAGTCCTACAAAGCAGGGAGGGGAGCTGGTTGTGTTGGGTATAGGATTGAGTATAGGATGGACATTCTGGCGCAGACCTCCCTGTGGATCTCGCCTATATGGTGTTTCCACGTTAGTCTCGAGTCCAAGATACTTGGCGGATCTGCGCCAGGGGAGTCGGGATCCATGTAGGTGCAGGTGAATGTGGGGAGGGGGCGGAGGGGCATGAGGGGGTCCGCGTCTCCTGAGTCTCTGCGTAATAAGCATAGCCTGAATCTTTTCAGAGTTGATGATGATGCCCCAGCGACGGGCCCAAATTTCTGTGTCGTCTGAAACCCTTTGTAGCCTACGAATAACCAGGTCCTTGTTCGCATTTCTCGTGTAGAAGGCTGTGTCGTCCGCGTACTGTGCAGTGTGCACCAGGGGGTTGTTGGAGTGTCCGCAGTGTACAGACCGTACAAAACGGGCCCCAGGACCGATCCCTGTGGTGCCCCAGCACGAATACGCCTTTTGATGGAGGTGGCTGTTTCTACCGTGACAGAGATAGCTTCGGATTAACCTGACTATGCTCCCGGGGAACCATTGTGTGTATAATTTGTATAGTAGCCCTTTAGACTCCCAACAGTCAAGTGCGGCGCTTATATCCTCTTCACGTATGGGCAGCTGCCATCGCTTTGTCGTTCTGGGAGATCGGTCAGCCGGCGGCTGGCTGACCTCTTCTCACAGCCGTCTCTTCTCTGGCGTGCCGGCGCTCAACTTACGCCGTAACAAACTGCAAGTGTTTATTACTGAGAATACAAATAGTTGCTCAGAGAGTGTGTTCAACTATAGTATGAAAATGTGCTGCTTGTTACTTGTAGACTTCAACTGCCCGATAATCGTCGTGAAAATTTGCATTTTAGAGTGACGCACACTTTTTTGAGCAGTAGATAAGCACATAAAAATCATCACTGGCTGGGGTCTTTCCAATGGCTGAATCTTTTGCTTTTTAATACGTTCCTATTGATTATCTTTGGGAGGAAAAAATGTATTGTTACCAAAACTGTGCTGCGCCAAAATGTTAATTAACGTGTCATCAAGGAAAGCAACTCGCGAAATTAACAAGTACTGGTGTATCAGAGGTTCTAAGAAACGACAATTGTTCAGCAGTACAGATAGATGCATCCATGTTCTGCAGGAGCTCATTAGTACGTGTCTTCAACGAGAGATTAGCAGCCAGCTTCAGTCTCAGAAATCTAGCATCTCCGCACCTCCTGGTTCTCTGATCATGCCGCCATTGAGAGTGAGAGAGAGTTTAATATCAGTGCGAACAGAACGGCGGCTTCACTGTATTTTATTACATTTAAGAGTCAGTATGTTAGTTTTGAGTTAGTATTTGCTACCTTATTTTGTTACTGCAACGATCTGTTTTAATTACATTTGTATAATCCGCAAACATACAGCTGAAGACTTAACAGTTACAGCGTATTTCTTTTAAATGATCCATTCTATTTCATAACGCTGTGCCGTCTACATCACGGGTGGGCAAGCTGCGGCCTGTGGGTCTCATCCGGCCCGCGGTTGGTTTCAATCCGCTTCGCGAAAGGGTTCCTAGGACGACGTAAAATCAATGTATTCATGTTGTTGTTGTTGTTGTGGACTTCAGTTCAGAGACTGGTTTGATGCAGCTCTCATTGCTACTCTATCCTGTGCAAGGTTCTTCATCTCCCAGTACCTACTGCAACCTACATCCTTCTGAATCTGTTTAGTGTATTCATCTCTTGGTCTCGCTCTACGATTTTTACCCTCCACGCTGCCCTCAAATGGTTCAAATGGCTCTCAGCACTATAGGACCTAACTTCTGAGGTCATCAGTCCCCTAGAACTTAGAACTACTTAAACCTAACTAACCTAAGGACATCACACACATCCATGCCCGAGGCAGGATTCGAACCTGAGACCGTAGCGGTCGAGTGGTTCCAGTCAGTAGCGCCTAGAACCGCTCGGCCACTCCGGTCGGCCACGCTGCGCTCCAATACTAAATTGGTGATCCCTTGATGCCTCAGAATATGCCCTACCAACCGATCCATTCTTCTAGTCAAGTTGTGCCACAAATTTCTCTTCTCTCCAATTATATTCAATACCTCCTCATTAGTTATGTGATCTACCCATCTAATCTTCAGCATTCATCTGTAGCACCACACTTCGAAAACTTCTATTCTCTTCTTCTCTAAACTATTGATCGTCCACGTTTCACTTCCATACATGGCTGCACTCCATACAAATACTTTCAGAAACGACTTCCTGACACTTAAATCTATACTCGATGTTAACAAATTTCTCTTCTTCTGAAATACTTTCCTTGCCATTGCAGTCTACAATTTATATCCTCTCTACAACGACCATCATCAGTTATTTTGCTCCCCAAATAGCAAAACTCGTTTACTACTTTAAGCGTCTCATTTCCTAATCTAATTCCTGCAGCATCACCCGATTTAATTAGACTACATTCCATTATCCTCGTTTTGCTTTTGGTGATGATCATCTTATATCTTCCTTTCGAGACACTGTCCATACCGTTCAGCTGCTCTTCCAAGTCCTTTGCTATCTCTGATAGAATTACAATGTCATCGGCGAAACTCAAAGTTTTTATTTCTTCTCCATGAATTTTAATCCCAACTCCGAATTTTTCTTTTGTTTCCTTCACTGCTTGCTCAATATACAGACTGAATAACATCTGGGATAGGCGACAATCCTGTCTCACCCCTTCCCAACCACTTATTCCCTTTCGTGCCCCTCGACTCTTATAACTGCCATCTGGTTTCTGTACAATTTGTAAATAGCCTTTCGCTCCCTGTATTTTACCTCTGCCACCTTCAGAACTTGAAAGAGAGTGTTCCACTCAACATTCTCAAAAGCTTTCTCTAAGTCTACAAATACTAGAAAAGTAGGTTGCCTTTCCTTAATCTACACTCCTGGAAATTGAAATAAGAACACCGTGAATTCATTGTCCCAGGAAGGGGAAACTTTATTGACACATTCCTGGGGTCAGATTCATCACATGATCACACTGACAGAACCACAGGCACATAGACACAGGCAACAAAGCACACAAAATGTGTATATCCACCTTTCGCAGCAATGCAGGCTGCTATTCTCCCATGGAGACGATCGTAGAGATGCTGGATGTAGTCCTGTGGAACGGCTTGCCATGCCATTTCCACCTGGCGCCTCAGTTGGACCAGCGTTCGTGCTGGACGTGCAGACCGCGTGAGACGACGCTTCATCCAGTCCCAAACATGCTCAATGGGGGACACATCCGGAGATCTTGCTGGCCAGGGTAGTTGACTTACACCTTCTAGAGCACGTTGGGTGGCACAGGATACATGCGGACGTGCATTGTCCCGTTGGAACCGCAAGTTCCCTTGCCGGTCGAGGAATGGTAGAACGATGGGTTCGATGACGGTTAGGATGTACCGTGCAGTATTCAGTGTCCCCTCGACCATCACCAGTGTAGGAGATCGCTCCCCACACCATGATGCCGGGTGTTGGCCCTGTGTGCCTCGGTCGTATGCAGTCCTGACTGTGGCGCTCACTAGCACTGCGCCAAACACGCATACGACCATCATTGGCACCAAGGCAGAAGCGACTCTCATCGCTGGAGACGACACGTCTCCATTCGTCCCTCCATTCACGCCTGTCGCGACACCACTGGAGGCGGGCTGCACGATGTTGGGGCGTGAGCGGAAGACGGCCTAACGGTGGCGGGACCGTAGCCCAGCTTCATGGAGACGGTTGCGAATGGTCCTCGCCTATACCCCAGGAGCAAGAGTGTCCCTAATTTGCTGGGAAGTGGCGGTGAGGTCCCCTACGGCACTGCGTAGGATCCTACGGTCTTGGCGTGCATCCGTGTGTCGCTGCGGTCCGCTCCCAGGTCGACGGGCACGTGCACCTTCCGCCGACCACTGGCGACAACATCGATGTACTGTGGAGACCTCACGCCCCACGTGTTGAGCAATTCGGCGGTACGTCCACCCGGCCTCCCGCATGCCCACTATACGCCCTCGCTCAAAGTCCGTCAACTGCACATACGTTTCACGTCCACGCTGTCGCGGCATGCTACCAGTGTTAAAGACTGCGATGGAGCTTCGTATGCCACGGCAAACTGGCTGACACTGACTGCGGCGGTGCACAAATGCTGCGCAGCTAGCGCCATTCGACGGCCAACACCGCGGTTCCTGGTGTGTCCGCTGTGCGGTGCGTGTGATCATTGCTTGTACAGCCCTCTCGCAGTGTCCGGAGCAAGTATGGTGGGTCTGACACACAGGTGTCAATGTGTTCTTTTTTCCATTTCCAGGAGTGTATTTTCTAAGATGAGTCGTAGGGTCAGTATTGACTCAGATGTTACAATATTTCAACGGAATCCAAACTTCTAAAAAAAAAAAAAGAAACGCTTGTTTTGAGGTATAATTTGTTGGCGTGGCGAGTCGGGAAAGGCGTGCCATTCATGTATGTGCATTACTCCCTAACATTGGCACCGACACTGTAGTTTTGAGTTGATGCGCTAGGAGCGCTGCGGTTGTGCCACTTCACGAGGGGCCCGGGAGCTTCAGTTAGTATGTGAGTGAGGTCCGCAAGCCACCGAACGTTGCCCGTGCCTGATCTACACGTCGGAAGATATCACCTCGAGGTAAGTTTTTACTTACGGACGAGACTCAAAGTTTACCTTGGTGCAAGTTGTAAGTAGCCAGGCCGTGTGCTGCCGAGTACGGGTCTCAAATGTGAGTCGAGCTGATTCTGCCATCTGAGAACAGCAAGAAAAGCATTCCGAAAAAGAGAAAGTCTTTTCTGAAGGTGTTTATCGCGTAGCCTTGTGCAGAAATGAAACTTAGGCAATTAACAGCTCATACGAGCGGAGAAAATAAGCATTTTAAATGTGGTACTACAAAAGTTTGCTGAAGACTAGATGTATACATCGAATTAGTGATGCGCAGGTGCTGAACCGATAATGGGAAAATATAAATTTATGGCACAACCTGACTTGGTGCTACTGGAAGGGATCGGTTGATGGGACAAATCTTGATTGATGAAGGAATTGTCAGTTTGGTAATGCAGGGAAGTATAGAGGATAGAAAAATTTTAGAGGGAGAGACTGGTTAGAAGTGCGCGGCGTGATCTGGCATTGCACCGTTGGTGTCACCATATGTGATTTCTTTATATGGTTTGAGCCTTTCTGTCCAGCAACTCTGGGCGAATTAGGACACAGCAAAGTAACATAAGTGACTGCAATAGCTCGAGACTTGCTTGCAAAAGTACGGGACGAGATTGATCGTTGTCTGAATATTGTCGTGCGTCCGGTGGAGTGCACATTGAACATGTGTGGAAGATAAATGAAATATTTGGTGCTAAACGTAACTGCAAAAAGTACCCCAACGTTGTATGTGTATGACAAATACCTTTATAAAACTGAATGGTTGATTTGAAAATAAAATGTTTGTAGTCCTATGCGTAAGCTAAAAGTTACTCCAAGTTTCTATCTTTATTCATATAATTTTGTGAAACTAGATGAATCTTTTTGGAAGACCGCACATTTCAAGGAAAGAAGCAGCTATAGTGTGAAACCCCGGACAAGCCCCTATTAATCAAGCAAAAGGGGGCAGGGGTCTGGAAAAATATCACCAAATCCCATTTTAAGGTGGCGGGGATGAGGGGAGGGGGTGGGAGAGCAATGAAAATCTCACATCAGCTTTTCAGTGCAGAGGATGTATATTATTATAACGGATAACATTTTGTTTTACATAGTGAAATCCGATTATAGACAATATTAAAGTATCCATCGATCTCCATGACCTCGCCGAACTGAACTGAATGCTATACACGCGGGCATATTCGGGTTACCCCGATTTGAAACAAGTTCCGCACAAGTGTTCTCTAGCGCGCCGGTCGAAGTCACTGCAATGCGTATAAAGCAGATGCTATTGTGTTCGACACGAATGTGTATCAAAGCTGTTACAGTGCGTATGTTAAGCGGCATGTGGACAAGTCGAAACACACGTGTGGGCAAGAAGTTAATCGTCTGTGAGAGGAAGCTAAGCGGAAATTCACCTTCAATAATTCTCTTAGTGATCTTATAAACGAAGAGATTTAAAAGCTATGTAATCCTACGGTTATCTTCCATCTGCGATGTAAGTGGAGGTTCAATGACAAAAAATTGGTTCAAATGGCTCTGAGCATTATGGGACTTAACTTCTGAGGCCATCAGTTCCCTAGAACTTAGAACTACTTAAACCTAACTAACTTAAGGACATCACACACATCCATGCCAAAGGCAGGATTCGACCTACGACCATAGAGGTCGCGCGGTTACAGACTGTAGCGACTAGAACCGCTCGACAACTCCGGCCGGCGTTCAATGACATTTAATGTATTAATACACCACTAAAGGGTCATTTTTTAAGGTGCCGTGAAAACGGTAAATACTATCTTCATGGAGACATTTTATCCGTCTGTCTGTTCCACTGACACAGGATTGGCACGTTTAAAATAAAGTGCATTTATTAATGTGTTAAATACATTGTTTAATACGCTTCATAAATAAAACACGATTTTATTAAAGTGTTTGATTCGTGATTAAAACAAGTTAAAAAATCGTTTTTATTTACTTTTACCCTACTACGGGAAAGATCTCAACTGAGGGGGAGGGTCCGCCGGCCGGAGTGGCCGTGCGGTTCTAGGCGCTACAGTCTGGAGCCTAGCGACCGCTTCGGTCGCAGGTTCGAATCCTGCCTCGGGCATGGGTGTGTGTGATGACCTTAGGTTAGTTAGGTTTAATTAGTTCTAAGTTCTAGGCGACTGATGACCTCAGAAGTTAAGTCGCATAGTGCTCAGAGCCTTTTTTTTTTTTCTTTTTGAGGGAGATGGTCCCATGATTGAGGAGAGAGTGGGGGTTCCACATCTCACCAAGGGGGGACGGGGGGTCCACAGTTTTTAAAGAAAACCTCTCACCTAAGTAATGGACGGCACCTTACGTTTCTGCTAGCAAGATCATGGTTTTGTGGGAGTGTAACGTAGCCTCCTGCTTCCTGCTTCTCAGATAAGACTACTTCGCAATTTCCATCAATTTTTGATGTCTGAACTAGAACGAGTGCAGCGAGTAACGGTCCGTAGTGTGGTCCCGACCCGACGCGAGGCGGCGGGCTTCCGCCAGCTGCCGCCGAGTTCTGGTAGCGATATCGACGGTTAAGTGCGCGGCGGGCGGCGGGCGGCGCTGGTGCGCGCATTGTTCGGCGGCGCGTGCGCGCGCGCATGCGCAGAGCGGCGGCTCGCGGCCGGCGCTGGGGCTGGCTGGGCGGCGCGGCGCGGCACATGGCAGTGTTGCAGCCGACGCGAGCTGCCGCGGCTGCCAACAATGTGGGGCCGAGCGCGCTGCCAGGTCAGTCACACCACAACCTCTCGTCTTCCGCGCCGCTCCTCACTCAGATCGATATCCTCTTGTGCCGACTAACTGACTCCTCTCACAGTGCTCCGTATACCGTACTAATTACTTTTTTTTAATTAATTTTGCTTCCGAGTACCGATTCCAAGATTACACTCTCGGCGCGATTTCTTCGCGTACAAGTCCCAAATGTTCGTATACGTAGCAGTTTTATCTGGCCGAGGCATAGTCTGCATTTCACTACAGCCCTCTTAGAAAATAATTATATGAATTATGTGGTTGTATACAGACGGTTTCACTTCTTCGCTACACTACCATAATTTATCATTTTAACCGTTCATTCCTCCTAGAATAGATTGAGAGAATGCGCTTTCTTAAGTAGTTCTTATAGCTCTGTTTACCGGCATCGTTGTCGTGTGGGTTTCGCTCCCACCTGCGCTATCGTGCGTCAGTCAGAAATTGTTTTCTGTATTACATTAAAAAAATTCTCAGTCTTTCGTACAGCAGATTGCCTCCGGTGAGTACACAAGTTGCTAAATAATTGATATTTTCACTGTAAAAGATTGAGTGCAAGTTTCCCAGAGCACGATTACCTTGATTTGGACCAGATGATTCGAGCGTGAGTGTTATCTGGCAAACTAAACATTTCCTTTTACACTGTTAAAACGTTTATTTTAATTGGACATGCCACATTACTCCCCAGTTACTTATATTACAATACATACAAATATGAGTTTATATATTTGTATGTTTACTGGTATCACTGCAATTATCTTTCTTTAATGTGGTGTTGTCGAAAATACGAAATAGCTACGAAAGCTATTAAAAAAACAGAAGTTAGAAGACGTAGCTTCCAACAACACTATTACACGGCCATTATCTTTCGCATTCATTCGTCCTCTTGTGTATTCTTCTGCTGCAATATGTCAGTGTTGCTTACTCGCTCACATTGATTCGATTACCGTTCTCCAGAAGAGACTAGCTTTGGTTTATATGCCGACGCTAGTGCCAGCACGTAGCTAGCTAGAGCCACGTATACATTGGTACCTACCTTCCTCTGTTCGAGCATGTTTTCTTCCGTAAAAGGGTACTGAAATTACCTACTTCCTGCTTCACGTGAAAGTGATATTTCAACCGAAAAGTGTGGCCTCTTGATAACTTTCACCATAGAAGTAGTTTTAGCATTCCTACAGATTTCTTTTAATGCTGTATATAGTTCCAAAGAAAATAGCTTCTTCGTTTTTTTTTTCTTAATGTATACATAGAACATCATTAGGTGAATCGCAAGTAAATAAAATCTTTCTCATTTGCGATCTGTGACTAAAAAGTGTCCTAATCCGAGCCTAACAGCCGGAATGTTACCGACAGTACCAGTGAACAGTCTTTCAATTCGTGCTGCTTGAATATTTGTTCAGCTATAATTTATTTTCTATCCTTCTAGTAGCTCATAGAGTAGTTAAAAATACTCTGACCTTCAAAATGGATTATTTTCTTTTTCACGTATCTTGCCTTTTCAAAATGTGTGCCGTCAATGTCAATATTTGTTTCCCTCACATTCTTTTCGATTTCGTGTTCTGCAAAAGATTGTTTCATCGAAGGTGCTTCTGCGACTCGTATGAAAGGTTGACATTGAGGATCCTTAAAATCTTTCATTTTTATTTTTCTTGTAAGTGGAGAGTAGAAATGTGAACTATAAAACGTGACACAAAAGTGATTTCCGTGACAGTAGTACCAACACAAATAAGAAAATTAATGTCTTCTTTTTTTTCTCTTTATTCCTGCCAATGAAATACATGTCAGTGACATCGACGAGGAGAAGTCCGACGTTTTTCTTGACAGAGAGAATAAGTCATTATTAAGCGGAAAGAGTATTCGTCATTTTTTTTTCAAGTAAATATTTGTTTACTTTCTACGTCGCGCTGCAAGACAGCTAAGTGCTTATTTCTGAACTGTTCACGTGCTATTTCGTTGTGGGCTGTCAGCTTAATCCTACAGACAATAATACAGCGCTCTAAGCGTGGTGGTAGGCGAGGAATAAACCGGCACAGAAGATATAAATGGAGCGGCAGTTACGATCACATATCACGGGTTTGGCTTAGCGGCTGACCTGAGGGTCCTAAGTACCAAAGAACATCATTTCGGCCGAACTGTAAGCAACTGTAGTTAAATGTGAGCGTTTTTCTGCAACATTACATAAACGCTTACTGTATCGCACCACTGGTTGTAAGTATTCATCTACTACTGAAGTCAATTGTCGATACTTGTGTTAAATTCACATCGACACCAAATATCAGTCTCAAATTTGCGTAGCGCTGCTAAAAGGGCAGTCATAGTCTTCCAAGATGAATCTCTATTTTGGAATGCCGTACGAAATAATTATATCCCTATGCGGTACTAAATTCTAAAATTCCTCTAAGCTAGGTATCGTAGGAAGGAAAGTTATGATTAAATTACCGTCGATGATGAGGCATCAGAAAAGGAGTAGAATTTGGGATAGACCATAGATGGTTAAGGAAGTTGGCGGTAGCCACTTGAAAGAAATCATTCAGGAATTCACTTAATCTCTTTAGCAAAACCACCGAAAACATAAATGTAGCTGGCCGCACAAGAATCTGGACCTTGCCCCACCCGAAGACGAGTCCAGTGTGTTAACTAATACGCCACCTCACTCGATTTTAATCTGACAGAAGGTAATGAGATACGTAACTGTGAAGTTAGTTTCCCCTAGAGACATGTTTTTCAAGCTAAAAATTTCCTGTAGAAGTTGGAATTATTTGTATTTGAAATTTATCAGTTAGCTTTAACCAGCTAAGATCTTCCGAACAAGGTGACGTCCCGGCCACACACTGGAACAATATTCTTGACGAGTAGCGTACTAAATCTGGTTGTGCTACCGCCATTTCGATTTTCCTTCGTTTCGCTGCAACATTTTAGTTCAGTACTGCTCCTTCAGCACGGGCGTGGCAGATTCGTTCCTGAATTACTCTCCAACTCAACTATTGCTATATTTTAATGGCCTAGTTGTCGATAGAACTTGTAGGCTGAAACAGGTCAAACCGCGAAACCAATGTTTATACCACTGTACAGTCTGGTTCCTAACATGCCAGTAATCACCCCATGACTGTCACATTCACATTATTTTTAAGTTGTGGAAAATTTGTATCTAGAAACTGCCAATGGATCGACTACACGCAGACTCGCCCTATCTTTCTGTACTAACGTGTGCAAGATACAGCTCAGTTCGACAGTGAAGAGAGTCTACATGAAAAGGGGGCGAAACCGAAACTGATGTAACGCTTCTGAAACTCTCTGCAACTGCTGAATACGGTAGAGCAATAGCGACAATCTTCCTCCAGTATTGTAAACATTTCCTCGAAGCGCTGATCCACTGTAGTTATTACTGAAAAATTGTACAGCAAAACTGCTACTGTTCTCCCCTCCATTGCAACATCTACGTTCTCTGTCTGGTCACCAGCCGTTGCTAAACTAGAAGGAACAGCTCAAGTGGTCGTCTAAAATGCATACACGGACATTTTTGCACAAACAAAGATAAAAACTATGACTTGTACACCTGGATGGTTACATTGTGAATCTTTCCTGGTGGCCTACGCATTTAAACCATGAAACAAACAGCAAAAATACATTCTCTTGTCGAAAACTGTCACAATCAGTGGTATTTATGGAAAGGCTTTGTCAGCGTTTAGATTATTCCGTAGACGTACGATATGCCATTCATTTTCCACAATACGTGTAGAAGCCAGTGTATTAGTGACTCCTCCAACATACGACTTACATCATTTTAGTACATGCTGTGACAACTGTCATTAATTGCATTACTCCTTGTTTATCAAAGACAACTAGTAAAGCTACAACATCATGTCTTGCATCGGAATTGTAATAAAATGGTGAAACTTCATTGACCATGAAATGTTTAAAGACTTTGTTAATAATAAAATTTAATGTACCGTTCCCAAGAATCTCAATGCGGGTGAGACAGTTAATAAATAAACTTTCGATGCCTGTACAACAAGAGCACTTCACATTGGTATACCGGGTGGTTTAGAATTAAACTTCCGCTTCTTGAGCCAGTGTAGAAGAAAAACTATTTTCCATGTGAGTACACAACTTTGTAGGAATGATGTTGCGTCTGTGCGCTGCACGATTTGCGTAGTTAGTAGTGTTAGTGTCATGACTTGTCGCAAGGCGACGATAGTGGTATGTCGACATAGGGTTCAAACACGAAAACACCAGAGTGCGCTACAGGCAGTCAACCTAGGACCGGGCAGCGTGACCAGGGCTTTACTCGTAAAGCTGTTTAATCAAAACAACAGTAATATTGCTGCAGCTTTTCGCCAGTATCAAAGCATTACAGGAATACGGAGAGATCCTCTTTTCTCACCGGGATTGAAGACCGTGATTGAGAAGTTCGAATTAACTGGCAATCCGGTAGTTCCTCCTGGGAGAGGCCGACGGAAAATTGCCCCACTAATTGTTGAAGAAGATACTTTTACCATGGCGTAGAGTGCTGTACGCAATGTGCGATCTTCAAGGGGTGGACGAGCTGTGTTACGACAGCTGAACATTCCGTGGTCTACATGCTCCGGACGACTGTGTGGTTCCAGGCCGTCGTGGATGCAAATGGTCGTCGCATTGAGCAATTAACAAATGCTACCCTCTTATGCTACGAATGCTGTTGCGCGGTGTGGGATCCTTACCAGATAGGACTGACTGAGTACATCGAAAAGTTCAAAGAAAGGCAGCACGTTTTGTATTATCGCGAAATATGGGAGAGGGTGTCACAGAAATGACACAGGACTTGGGATGGACATCATTAAAAGCAAAGGGTTTTTCGTTGCGATGGAATCTTCTCACGAAATTGCAATCACCAACTTTATCCTCCGAATGCGAAAATATTTTGTTGACACCAACTTACATAGGGAGGAACGATCACCAAGATAAAATAAGGGAAATCAGAGCTCGTACGGAAAGATACAGGTGTTCATTCTTCCCGCGCGCTATACGAGGATTGGAATAATAGAGAATTGTGAAGGTGGTTCGATGAACCCTCTGCCAGGCACTTAAATGTGATTTGCAGAGTATCCACGTAGATGTAGATATGCGGAAATTAAAATGTGTTTCTTTCAATGGTTTATTCGTTACTTCTTTTTCGCATGTCCTTACAAATGTTTCCACAAAGATTCATTGCCCTACGATCATTCGTTTTTCACGGGATCCTCTCAAGTAGCGTAAGTTTTATTAGAAACACACTGTTCTTTAGTAGTAGAAACCAAAAACTTGCCATCTTCTAGGAACCAGTAACTGCAAACGACAGTAAAACAAATTTGTCACATTCAAAGTAGAGCAATAACATCCTTTGGGACAAAATGACATCATAAAGGAAAAATAGAAAACACAGACATTCGCAGTTGAGTTATACGGACAAATCTGAGGTGGTCTTAACGTGTAATTCGTGATGATATTACAATATCATCATGAAATTGTAAATAATTTCGTTCGACATGCTCTTGAAATCGAAAGTTCAGACTACATCCCGATAATGGGACATGAGTATACTGACATCGCCAGCTTAGTCATCGTGCGCTGAAACTTGTAAATCTTTTTACACCTGCCCATGTATGCAGGGTCGATGTGGGACCAGAAAATAACTATATATTCGCTTGGATGAATATGGAAAACAGCCCAAATTGCAGAGACAGGTTTCGCGTTACGTCGCTGTCTGTCGTATTTGGAACCGACGAATGTCGTGCACCTGTAAAATAAGTTGCCATGTCGACGAATCGTTTCCTTATGCTTCCAGATGTCACGTCAGCTTCGTTTTACGGCTCTACGTACATGTATTGAAAAGGTAAATTACTAAATTTGTTAATTTCCTTGTCTCAGGAGAAAGAAAATTTGAAATTTCTTGGGATCGAATTTTATTGCAACCTTTCTGAAAGAATCTTCCCAGCGGCCGTTGTTGAAGCGGAGTAATTTGACGCACGGATAAAAATTTTGGACTTTTTGTCTGGTTACAGTGAGCTGTTTTCCACGGTTCCCAACCTCACTCAAGACGGACTACTTGATATCTTCTCCCATCGTTGCCTTACCGAAGTAATGTATCGTCTATACAGCCTTCACTACTGACAGAACGTAAACCCAAATGTAAAAAAGACGAACGTGTCTTCAGTGAAATTATGAGAATGACGTAAGACAATCAAGGAAATCCCGTACCTTCTGAATTGCGGAAGGAATACTAATGTTTGGTAAGATTTCGTATTATTTTGGACGTTATTGTTGTTGTTCTTGTTGTCGCCTTATGAGACTGGTTTGATGCCCTTGATGCTACTCTCACTTGTGCAGGCATAATAATAAATTATATCTGTGTAACCGCAGCAACCTGCATCCCTTTGAACCTGCTTATTGTAGGCAAGCTGTGGTCTCCCTGTATTATTCCTCCCCCCCCCCCCCTTCCCCCTACACACATACACACTTGCAACCATTGTCAAACTGACTATTCCTTGATGCCTCAGGAAGTGTCTTATCAACAAATCCCTTCTTTTAATCAAGTTGTGCCATTATTTGCCCTATTTCTCATTTAGAAAGAGTGTCTGTTTATTGATTATCCAACCTATCCATTTAATCTTCAGCATTCTTCTGTTGCACCACATTTCAAAAGCTGTTATTATTTTCTTCTGATCTGTTTGCTGTCACGCTTCACTACTGTCTAAGGAGACATTCCAGAAAAGACTAACCTAGAACTTAAATTTGCTTGAAATGTCAACATACACTGACAAGTGAAAACATTACGACCGCTTCCAACCGCGATATTAAATGTCGAATGCCGCCTGTTGGTGCTGTACGTACCTCAGTTCCGTTAGGACTGCTCGTGTGAAATTCCCAGCTGCATTGCTATCTCGTGGCGAATTGCGGCATTACGATCCTTCAAGTTCAAAAACAGTTGTGTGGAAAATTAAAGCGCTAGCACTGCTGCAGCAGACATGCTGGCCGCAAATGTGACAATGCGATTCTGACAATCATCGGAAAATGACAGTGGCTCAGTGAGGTAATATCAGGTTTTTTGAGTACTCCAGCGTTCTTGGAAGGGAATCCGTCGAATTCGACGCGAATACCGAGAGGCAGGTTCGTGGTTGCTCCTCCACGACGAAACCTCAACCCACAAAGCAATAACTGTGCAAGAGGTTTTGGCCAGCAAATAGATCAGAATCCTGGATCTTTCACCGGATTTGGTCCCAGCCAACTTCCGGATGTTCCGCAAAGCGAAGTTGTTAATCAAGGGAAACCGTTATGATGCAATGAAGGACATCTAAGAAAATTGTACTATAGCACTAAATGCAACCCCAAAAATTAAAACTGTTTCGAAACACTTTGGGAAAGATTGGAATAGATTTCAGCTGTGTTTTGATTCATGGGGGAGACTCTTTTGAATAAATACTGTGATTTTGTGAATATAATCCATGATTTTTATTATTCATATTTTCTCTTATACACTAGTTCGATGGTCGTGTCTAGACATCCATTCTATGGGGAACATTCACCCTGACTTTCATGAGACCAGTGGTAATAATCGACGGAAGAAAACAGGACAGCTGAGGGGAACGTGAAGATTATTCGCCCAAAATGCGTGGTATTTCCCCCGAGGACGATGGCACCTTCCAGCAGTGTAACTGTCCGTCTGATAAGGGCAGAACTGCGCTACAGTGGTTTGAAGGGCTGATATCTTGGCCACCAAATTTTACTGATCTAAACCCACGGTATTCGTTTGTAAAGTTATCGGATGCCAGCTCCGCACCCACATTCCACCGGCCCGTAAATTACGGTAATTGCGCTATCTTTGCGAAGGCATCTACAGTCCGATTAAAATTACTTCATAGTTGACACTGCACGCGCAGGATCTGGTTTCCTCCAATCACAGCGCTCAACGTCACGCCCGAACCGTTCGCCGTTGACAAACTGCCACAAGAATTGGTTAGTTCACCGGCTTTCTTTCTTGTTGTGTTTGGATCCTGGATTCTGGATCAGAGCCTTTAATTTCATCACACACACACACACACACACACACACACACACACAAAACGATGCTCACGATACACGCGCATTTCATACACAGCACCAACTAAACACTACTCTATCCTTCCGCACTAGACGCGATGCAACGTCATATACTGTTATTATAATCACAGAGATCGGCTTGCACAAGATAAATTTCGCACAACATTACGTTAGCCGAATTTTTGACTGCTGCAATTCGTCGTTGCTACTGAGTTACCAGAATCATAAATACAACAACCTTCTAGGACGTAGTTACGTAGTGCAGTGGTTAGCGCATTAATCTTTCTTGTAGAAAGACGTAGGTTTAAATCTCTAAACCTAATCAGAAGACTTTCATTATTATTTTTATTCATGAACTGATTTAGTTGTATTTTTAAATTCTCAGGCGCGTCATTTTCATTATCGTATTGACTTTTTTATTTGTTCTTATTTTTCTTCCAGTCATTCGTTTTTTCTTTGGAATCTGCCCGTATCGTCTATAAACTATAACCAAGCGCCAATCAGGACTGTTCATCAGTTGGTAAAGTGGCAGCTCATGTAGCCAGTGTGAAGATAGTTTTAGGTAACCAATGAATGATAGCGAGAAATTAGTTTGTATTTTTAACCGTGAAACTGAAATTTTTCTGTCTGGAGTTCGGTCGTAGAGCCAGGAACAAAGCGATCATGATTTTAGTTTGCCGCTGATTGTTGATCGCTGTTTTCTCTGACACATTGCACGTCACGAGGTTATCGTTATGTCAGAACACGAGTCTAAATTTAGGGGTAAAAAGCGCGTCGTCACCGCATTTCAGTAATTGGTCACTCAAAATCAACCGTCGACAGAGTATCTCGCATTTCCGTCATACCTCACGGCGGCCACTTCTAATGTTGCCCCGTGTTAACATATTAACAGCATTTGTGAAGTGATCCGCCGTGTTTGTGTGTCACCAAAAATCTAGCGGTAATCAGCAGCCGATATGGCAACACTGTAGCGGGCAAGTGAGAGCCGTTAACTTTCAAGTAACTTTAACCAGCCTATATTGCCATACACCCGCAACAAAGACTTTTCGAATGCCTGGCACGTAGAATCGCTCTGTATTGCGTTCCAAAGGTGGACCAACACCCTTTTCAGCAGTTGATCGTAATTTTTTGGCTCAGTAATGTATTCGTCTTTTTCAGAAAGGCTTTCCTACTATTGCCAATTTGTATGTTATATCCTGCTTATTTCTGCTTCGTCAGTTATAAAAACAATATAGGTACCAAATTATAGCTGATGATAAAACACATCTACTACTGTTAGCTTCTCGTTTTATAAAATAATTGCTTCGGTAATTTCATTTTATAATATAAGCTAAATTCATGTTGAAACAGGTTTATCGGATTATTTGTAGCTTTTGACACGAACTGTTTTTTGTTACTCCAGAATACCCACCGATACTTGCAGTGATGGATAATTATTTATTATTATTTATGGCCAGAAAACATGCCTTTTAGTATCACTTTATAATTTTTGAAAGAAAGAAAGTGAAACCGCGACTTTTTCTACGAGATACAACTTAAATTAACTGATGTACTTATTTATAGCAGAGGCAAGACATTCTCGCATTTGCAACGGACGTTGCCAAGGCTAGAAATACTCAACTGTAAATATTCCCGTCGTTGAGAGGATTAACTCGATAATGACGGGAGCCACAAAAGCTGCAGCTCGGCGTCTTTGAGACGAGGAAGAGAGCTTACGCCGACAAAGGCGCTTAGCGCGCGGGCTGCGTCCAGCGCGAACCACGTGCGGACGGGAGATGCTGCCTGATCGATCCCAAGCGGCGCCGGCTTCCGGTCCTACCGCTTCTGTCAAAAGTCTTGCCTGGCGGAACTTTTCGGGGGCTTCCACAGGGGTCTTACAAAGACTAAATTTCTCTCTGACATAATATTCAGCATTTCGCCGCATTGAGTTCGTGTTGAATACGTTGTGCACATACGTGCTCTTTCGTGGAGGAACACAGACAAGTACTTTTAAGTGGCAAATACATGTAGAGTAAAGTACATTGAGCTTTCACTTCAAGCCCTGCACAAAGTTCCCACTGTTGCTGCATGTGTCCGGGGACGAAGAAACGTCCCATTACGGAATGTTCGTCTCGTGATCGGCAGGAAAACTGTTTGAAGGTCAGATCCGAATGCAACGTTTTTGTCTTTTCGTAAGTCCCTGTAAGAATGAGTGATTTATTGCTATTTGTTTGAACTGGAGCTAATTATTCATCCGTCTTGTCTACATCTACATACATACTCCGCAAGCTACCATAGGGCACTGCCAGCCATTCAGTTTCTTCTTGTACTTGAAAAAGGAGCGAGGTAAAACGACAGTCTATATGCTTGCTTACGTGCCCTGATTTATCATGTCTTTGCGGTCATTACCTGAGATATATGTTGTTGGTAGTAGAATCCTTCTGCAGTCTATCACAAATGCCGGTTCTCGAGACTTCTCCGATAATTTTTCGCGAAAAGAACACCTTATTCCCCTCCATGGATTCCCATTTGAGTTCAATGAGCATTTCTGTAATGCTCCCGTGTTGGTCAAAGCAGTTGTTGTTTGTTGTTGTAGTCTTCTGTCCAGAGACCGGTTTGATACAGCTCTCCATGCTGCTCTATCCTGTGCAGGCTTCTTCATATCCAAGTAACCATTGCAACCTACATCCTCCTGAATCTGCTTAGTGTATTCATCTCTTGGTCTCCCTCTACGATTTTTACCCTCCACGCTGCCCTCCAACACTAAATTGGTGCCGGCCGCGGTGGCCGTGCGGTTCTGGCGCTGCAGTCCGGAACCGCGGGACTGCTACGGTCGCTGGTTCGAATCCTGCCTCGGGTATGGGCGTGTGTGATGTCCTTAGGTTAGTTACGTCTAATTAGTTCTAAGTTCTAGGGGGCTTATGATCTAAGATGTTGAGTCCCATAGTGCTCAGAGCCATTTGAACCGTTTGAACTGAATTGGTGATCCCCATCTAATCTTCAGCATTCGTCTGTAGCACCACATTTCGAAAGCTTCTATTCTCTTCTTGCCTAAACTAATTATCGTCCATGTTTCACTTCCATACGTGGTTACACTGCATACAAATACTTTCAGAAAAGGTTTCCTGACACTTAAATCTGTACTCGATGTTAACAAATTTCTCTTCTTCAGAAAAGCTTTCTTTGTCATAACCAGTCAACTTTTTATATCCTCTCTACTACGACCATCATCAGTTATTTTGCTCCCCAAATAGCAAAACTCGGTTACTACTTTAGTTGTCTCGTTTTCTAATCTAATTCCCTCAGTATCGCCTGATTTAATTCGACTATATTACATTATCCTCGTTTTGCTTTTGTTGATGTTCATCTTATATCTTCCTTTCGAGACACTATCCATTCCGTTCAGCTGCTCTTCCAGGTCCTTTGCTGTCTCCGACAGAATTACATTGTCATCGGCGAACCTCAAAGTTTTTATTTATTCTCCATGGATTTTAATACCTACTCCGACTTTTTCTTTTGGTTCCTTTACTGCTTGCTCAATATACAGATTGAATAACATCGGGGATAGGCTACAACCCTGTCTCACACCCTTCCCAACCACTGCTTCCTTTCATGCCCATCGACTTTTATCTGGTTTCTGTACAAATAGTAAACAGCCTTTCGCTACCTGTATTTGACCCCTGCCACCTTTAGATCTTGAAGAGAGTATTCCAGTCAACATTGTCAAAAGCTTTCTCTAAGTCTACAAACGCTAGAAACGTAGGTTTGCCTTTCCTTAATCTATCTTCTAAGAAAAGTCGTAGGGTAAGTATTGCCCAGCGTGTTCCAACATTTCTACGGAATTCCAACTGATCTTTCCCGAGGTCGGCTTTTACTAGTTTTTCCATTCGTCTGTAAAGAATTCGTTAGTATTTTTCAACCTTTAGGTAGGCAAACCAGCACCACGTCTTTGATTTGACGCGATCCCTTCCTTTAATTCTACCTGGTGCGGATCCCAGATACTAGAGCAGTGCTCAAGACACAAGGTTTTTGTACGCCGTCTCCTTTATAGATGAGCCAAACTTACCTAGAATCCTCCCAATAAACCGAACTCAGCAATTCTTATACATTATTTCATTGTTGATACACTTCAAATTTTGAGCCGAACACACTACAGAGGAAGTCCGAAAAATCTTGCCCTAATTACAAATTTACTCACAAAGAAGTGAAACAGCTGTCAGCAAAGAAAAGAAATGTGAAACCGGGAACAATGGTGAAAGATGAAAAAATTGGTCGGACGAGAAGAAAATTGTTAGAGAAATAAAAATCATAAAGAGACAAGAGGAATGGTGGGTCTTACGTGATCCCGATTCCTCAGTACCAAGTCCTAAATACAAATTCTTAACTTAATCACACATTTTAGTTCATAGCACATACAGTCTGATTACATCTTCTGTTGGCGTACTAGTTAACACCTCATGATAAAACGACTGTGGGAGTTTCATTGCCTGCAATGCCTTCAATCCTTGCCATAACTCCTTAGAAAAAGTTGGGCCAGTACGACATACAGTCTTATTGAGAAATAATGCTTGGGTGATCCTTAAGCAATGTGATGAGCAACAAAGAATTATAACTTTCGAAGATACACTAGAGATGTTGTGATTGGCTTATAGAAAAGAACCCGTCATTTACACTTGGTTTATTGCACCACAGGCATAAAAGGTCGCCATATACTGTGTTCTGCAACTTTTGATGTTTTTGGAAACTGTTATGCATTCAAGAGAAATGTAAAAATTATTTATATGGTAACAACATTAACTAACAGCGGCTGATATCTGAAGAAACTGTAGAAAATACGCTAAAATTTATTTGGACAGATAATTTACATCTCCAGTGTAATAACCTTGTTTTCAATGCCCTAAAGCAAAAACAGAATTTGTTACGATGTTAAATATTTCTCTCTCGTATTCCATTCCCGAAAATTATTCACCACGAAGTGCCGAGCCTAAAAACAACAGGTTTAGTGCACAAATTAATCAGACTGTAGTTCATCTGTGATCGAAGATTTACTCATGTAACTGCGGCTTACTTCACTTCAAAGTAGTACTTACGTTCAACAAGAGAAGGAAAATATGCTCAGTGGCAAATGATAGGCACAGAAGTAAACTTTCAGATTGTATTATTCAGCCAATTCGACTTTCGTTGCTAAGAATTACAATCCCAAACGTTCGATTTTTTCCTTTTCAATCACTGTCAGAACTGCCCCTTTTTCTTTTTCACCATACCTGAATGTGCACTAGAATCTGTCTTAACTTACTTTATTTCTGGGCCAGAAGATCTAACTGTTGCGGCGTTTTTATTGACCTACAAGTTTTAAATGTATTTCTTGACTCAGAATTGCGCAACTAGTTATACATTTCCAAATATCAGTGTGGAATACCATGAAACACCTCATTCAGCCACAGAAATACATGACTTTGCAGCTACATTTCAAGCAGTAATTTTATCTGATTGACTGTCCCTCTCAAAAGTCAGTCTAGCGCGCACTTAAAATTTATGTTGAATCTTTGTTGGTACACAACTTTCCCATTTGCTGTTGCTTTTCTGGAGCGAACAGCTACTTTGCGTCACTAAAGGTCTGCTACCACACATGTAGCAAGAAGTCATGTTCTCGACTGTCCAGTCCTAACTGTTTCTAGTTGGTCTGAGTGTGCTAAATGAGGCAAAACAAATTCTGTGCTTATTTCTTGGATCATATCGTGAGCGAGGCAAAAGCTATTTTTAAAACTATGCACAGGAATTTGGGCTTTGAAGCCAAGTGTTAAGATGCCACGGCCATAAAAACCCTCCCGTCTTATTGGCGATTTAGCTGGTGTAATAATTTTGCAACTAGTCTTTTTTTAATTTTATATACGATTTATTCAACCATAAACATGATTTCGAGCCACTGCAGGCCCGTCATGAGATGGAGTTGTTACAAGAACATTATGCTGTGGACCAAGTGTTCCTAGATGGTCCACAGCATAATGTTCTTGTAACAGTTCCATCTGACGTCGAGCCATCGAGTTCTGGAATATTTATTTCGCCTCCAGTGGTGAAAGAATTTCAGTCGCAGTGTCATCAGTTACGTCACCGTTGTTACACGCAATGAAGCTATTGATTGCGTCTTTCCGCTGGTGTACTTTACATACGACCAGAATGTCTTTGGATTTTCTACCGGATTCGAGACAGTCTCGTTGTGTAAACTATTAAAAGCATCGCGCATTGAAGTTCGTTCTAAGTTTCGAAGTTGTGTAAAATTTAGTGAATCTTGGGGGTTTTGCGACCTTTTAAATTGTGCACACTTGTTTCGTGGCATTTGCTACCGTGTTCTGACCTGTTTTGAGATAGTCGTTGGTGGGCCGGCGGCGGAGCCCTCGGCAGTGAGTCAGGCGAGTGACCGCCTTCCACGCAGCCGCCGGCGGCCCCTGACCTTGCGCCGCGTCGGCCACCGCCTTGCCGTTGCATAATGCACATCGACACCTACTCACATAATTTTTGTTTCGAAACGGGGTGGCGCGGCACCGTAGAAGCTAAAAGTTATTTCCCAGCACTGGCGGTCGCAGTTTTACGAGGTCAAAGAGAAAATTTCTCAACCTGGCAGCCAAGTACTGTGTTTTTAGGTTCAACATTTATTGATTGTACGACATAGTTCTGTTTAGATCACTGTCCTTTTTTGAAACTTTTCCCCTAAGTATATTCCTACACAGAAGTGCAAGTTTTTAAGGTGTGTTAGAGACCCATCTGCAACTGCCATAACATTATCATATGTCACGTATTTTTAGGTGAAAATGTTGGAATACAGAGGGCAATGGATGAGATGCTTAAATAATTCATATTTCAAATATTTCAGTTTAGATATTGCTAAGATCCTGCACATTTCTGAGCCGCCCGCTGTGATCGAGCGGCTCTAGGCGCTTCAGTCCGGATCCGCGCTGCAGCTACGGTCGCAGGTTCGAATCCTGCCTCGGGCATGGATGTTTGTGATGTCTTTAGGCTAGTTACGTTTAAGTAGTAAGTATAGGGGACTGATAATCATCGGATTAGGGTAGGATGGGGAAGGAAGTCGGCCGTGCTCTTTAAAAGGAACCATCCCGGCATTTGCCTGGAGCGATTTAGGGAAATCACGGAAAACCTAAATCAGGATGGCCGGACGCGGGATTGAACTTTCGTCCTCCCGAATGCGAGTCCAGTGTCTAACCACTGCGCCACTGCGCTCGGTGTTTCCTAATATTTTAAGGGGATGTTCTTCATGTGTTAACTAAGTGCCTGGCTCATACAGGCTCTTTTTGTAAGTGGTCAACAAGTCACGTTCCCTTATGGCTTTCCTTTAGCTCTTCGGTAGTTTTACTTATGTTTCAATTCCAGGAATGTCACCTTCCACCATCTCTCCGTTGTAGGTGTGGGACTGGGAGAGGTAATGAGCGAATAAGTTTGATTTTCTGGTTTCTTCATCACTGTGTAACAACAATTTTAGAAATTCATTTAAGATAGCTCACGGCATTTAGTACTCAACTGAATTTTGAGCAGTAACACCTGTCATTGCTTAACTAAGAACGTGTGGAGGGTAACGGGAAATCAAAGTACTGAGAGTTTCAACAAATTAATCATCAGTTAATTTATTAAAAGTGACTCAAAGAAACTACATTCACACTAGTTACGAATTACACACAACCTGGGCATCCATTATAGAGACCGAAGGTCTATAACGCTTGAGCACCTACCCGCTTTGAGGCTAGCACAAAGGACCACCACCTAACGTCACTTCCCCAAGTAAATTATAACAAAATAATCTAAATTACCATGCCTTCCAACTCTTATCCAGCTTAAAAAAGACTGAAAGAAAATGGATTAATAGATAATTACGAAATTACTCGTTCTGATATTTGATTCCAAAACCAGCAAAATGCTCTAACAGAGCTGCTGCCATTTATCATGGCATTCTAGCAACGAGTGCTGTGGAGCATCGACTGGAAACCATTTGCTGTTCAAAAAACTGGTGGGGAGGACTTGACGTGCGTCCAGTGACCAACTACCACTTGCCAAGGCTCGACCCCAAGCAGTACTCACGCACAAGCACTCACAAAGTACGGTAAGGGAATGAATGGAGCAGCGGATGGAAAGTGTACCAGTAAATAAATGAAGCACCATTGCCCATTCTTCCTCCACATGCCACTGGTCCTCAGACCAACGAAATGCACAGCAAAAAAAGTAGCAGTCAGCATCAAAAGCACCAAAACATCAAACAACGCGATCAGTCACAGAGTGACTCATATAGTACCATTCCATCACCCACTGCCTGTGGAGAAAAATTTGTCCAGGATCTTTCTTCCAATGGAAAAAATGGCCTGAACATTTATTTATTTAGTTTTGGAATAGAGACATGGAGAAGACCATAAGCTCCAAGTCCTACTTTCATATATAATAAACAAGATATTAGTTTGCACATGATCGAATAGCCAAATATAACAAAGTTGTCACTAATAGAATTGCAGATACAAAAATACAAAAAACTGGCCAAGTGTGAGTAAGACGCACACTCTGAGGATTCCATAAAAACTTTGTTATGTATGTAGATAGTTCATCCAGTGCAGGAGTTGAGAATGTCGACAGTTTTTGCCTGTTATCGAGATAGATACTGGCAATATATTGGTCCTAGGAACGCCAATACTTCCTAAAACGTTTTAATTATAAGTTTCATTTTTGTGTAATTTAGCATTTGCTGTTGTAATTTTTCATTTACTTATTATTTCTGAGGTTATATTAACATGCTATGCTAATTAGCAACACCGATTATTTAAAATTTTCAAAATTCGTTACTGACAAGGAAACCTCTCCATCGCACCCCCCCCCCCCCCCCCCCCCCCCCCAGATTTAGTTATAAGTTGGCACAAGGGATAGGCCTTGAAAAACTGAACACTGATCAATCGAGAAAACAGGAAGAAGTTGTGTGGAACTATGAAAAAAATAAGCAAAATATATGGTAGTATATGGGCAAGACAGGCAATATCAAGGAGTAAGTGAACTCAGGAGCGCCGTGGTCCCGTGGTTAGCGTGAGCCTCTGCGTACTGAAAGGTCCTAGGTTCAAGTCTTCCCCCGCGTGAAAAGTTTTTATTTTCAGACAGTTATCAAAGTTCAGACACTCACACATAATGAACTTCGCTCTCCAAAATTCCAGGACATATTTAGATTTGCTTGGACATATGCATGATTTGCCGGACTACACACGGAAAAATTTGAAATCGTTACAAACGTATGTGTTGACAGAGCACAGGGAAAACTGTGTTTATGTGACAAACTCCTATGCTTTCATCACTTTTTTGGGAGTGATTATCACATCCACAAGAAAACCTATATCGGGCAAGGTCGAAAAATCTTTTTACCCATTCGCCAAGTGTGCAAGTTAGGTGGGTCCACAACATATTCTTGTCATGTGACGCACATGCCGGCACCAGTGTCGTATAGAATATATCAGACGTGTTTTCTTGTGGAGGAATCGGTTGACCTATGACCTTGCGATCAAATGTTTTCGGTTCCCATTGGAGAGGCACGTCCTTTCGTCTACTAATTGCACGGTACTGCGGTGTGGTCGCAAAACACAGACACTAAACTTATTACAGTGAACAGAGACGTCACAATGAACGAACGGACAGATCATAACTTTGCGAAAATAAAGAAACTAAAATTTTCTCTCGAGGGAAGACTTGAACCAAGAACCCCTCGTTCCGCAGCTGCTCACGGTAACTACGGGACCACGGCGCTCCTGAGCTCAGATTACCCTTGATGTTGCCTATCTTGCTCATGGACTACTCAGTTTGTATATTTTGCTTTTTTTTTCATAGTTCCACACAACTTCTTCCTGTTTTCTCGATTGATCAGTGTTCAGTTTTTCAAGGCCTATCCACTGTGCCAACTTATAACTAAATCTGAGGGGGGTGCGATGGGGAGGTTACCTTGTTAGAACTACTTAAACCTAACTAACCTAAGGACATCTCACACATCCATGCCCGAGGCAGGATTCGAACCTGCGACCGTAGCGGTCGCAGACTAAAGCGCCTGGAACCGCTCGGCCACATCGGCACTGGTAACAGAAACGTCTGGCTAATGCAAAGCTACGCGACCACTATACCAGCAGGGCTACTTTGGAACTCGCGACTGACCTCCTTCTCTGATTTCATACGATTTTTTACAACCACCATTCCCATAAATTCCGAGGAGGGTGACGATGAGATCTGACGCCCCATTCAGTCACATCGCAGACGTGTTCGGACGGGTTGAGATCAGGCGGATTGGGGGCAGCACATCAATTAGAACTCGTCACTGTCTTCCTCGAACCACTCCCGGCCTTTTGACATGGCACATTATTTTGTTGAAAAATGGCACTTCAGTCGGGAAACATGTTCGTCATGAAGAGGTGTACGTTATCTACAACCTGTGCACGATACTTCTCGGCCGTTCGTGGGGCCTTGCCAGAGCTCCACTGTACCCGTGTATGTCCTCGTGAATATTCCCCAGAGCTTAACGGAGCCACCTCCAGCTTGTCTCCGTCCCGCAGTGCAGGTGTCAAGGAGCTGTTCCCCTGCAAGACGCCCTCCCATGGGCATGATGAAGAAGGTATCGGGATTCGTCAGACCGTGCAACGCTCTGGCACTACGCCATCGTCCAGTGCCGACGCTTACGTGCCCATTACACTGGTAGTTGCCAGTACGTGGTGTTAACAGGGGCACATGCCTCGGTAGTCGGCTGCGGAGTGTTCGACGCACTGTGTGTTCAGACACACTTGTACTTTGCCCATAATTGAAGTCTGGTGTTCGCCGCCTGTCCTGTTTTACCAGTCCGACACAAATCACATCAGAAAAGGATTTTTCTGGCATGCATAAATTTCCACATTCGGGAAGTCTCGATAACTGGCGTGTATAATCAATTGCAACACTTTAAACTTCGTGCGATATTTGCATTCCATCGAGAAGGTTACAGAAGTCGGGTGTAGGAATACAGCATACTCTCATGCAAAGTAACAAAAATCGAAGGAGTAGCGATTAACGCAGTTTCATTTGAACGCACCAGTTGGCCCAATGCGCATTCTATACAACATTGTAACTGGTGACGAGTTATGATGCCTTGATATTCACTGCTTAAGAAGTAATTAATATAGTGAGAACAAGCAAAAGACATCTCGAGTAGAGGGGAGTGTGATCAAATATTTTGCATCTGGTGGCACAAAATGTGTCTCGTTCACTGCCAACAACTGATACACCTATCGGTCACTCTGTAACAAAAACCACCAACAAAACTACATCAAGTGTGGCTACTACACGACAACAGACTCTACTAATTTGCAAACGTAACAATCCAGCAGCTTGTCTTGGAAGTCATCCCTCACACACTTATCGTTCTGATCTTGTGCCCTCAACTGTTTACCTTCACCATTCCCTATTGAACAACAGTCAACAAAATTTGTTTCTGGATGAAGATGCGCTTTAAACTTTGCTTGATGACATCTTGAACTCCGAACAAGTAAGTTTCTGTAGGCATGGAATAAGTAACCTACACGGGAATTGTTACACTGTTTCAGATAATGTTAGAAAATACACTGTGGATGGTTAATTTCGCTCTTACATCTACTATCGTGTTCCATAAACTAATGGCCAAAAGCTATTAAAACATGTGCTGTACTAAAACAAATGAATTACAGCTCACCAGAATAACCTTACTATGAAAGTCCATTTTAGTAAAATATAAATCGTCTGTCACTTCATCCTTACTATATTGGCACGAATTAGTAAGATATTACGCACTTTGGATTCCGAAACGCCTCAAGGAACGGAATACCGAAAGTATAAGCCAAGGATCTTTATTCCCACTTTTTAATTAGTTTAGAACCTAGCGGGTAATTTCTAGCAATACTCAGATGCACCTACTGCAAACTAAACATCATAAATCAAAACTGTCATAATTAGTTTTGTTTTTCTGTTTTCAGCATACTCAGAGCTGAGTAGCCCATTCACGAGATGCGATTCATATATTTGGAGTATCTACAGTGGTTATCTGTAAACCTTATGATTGAGCAACACATTTTTTGATCGTTACTGATGTAGAAAATGTTTTTCTTAACAACTTTGTCATTGACAGTATTCCGTAACAGGGGAACACATACGAAAAGGTGAGAACTCAACACCGATTGTAAAACACGAACATCCACAGAGAGGTTACGTATGTTACGTACAACTTACAGTTCCAGTACAAGAAAGTTTTCTGTGCAAGGAAACCACACGCAATGATCTAACAAGGTGTCTCAAAACGTTGTGAAGAAAATGACACCAGCTAATGTGTGGAATGAAATTTCGATTCCAGCTGCTGCTAACGTGAAAGTAGAAGACGTTGTCATATAGAACAAGAAACAGAAAACGGTGACAGTAATGTGTAGAATAAATCATCCTTCAGCAAAATTGGCATTCCGCCTGCAGGTACAATAATGATTACAGTATAACTGCTGCTGATATTTTGTCGACTGATAACCACCTAGTTAGTCCCTTTAATCTCCCAACCAGTGATACTTTGTCATTAAGAGCGAGAAGTGCCTGTGCTAAACAACTCTTCAGCTTGCAGAGATAACAGAGAGAATCCTAAATAATAATAGGTTCACCAAACTAAGCGTTTTGTTGACTTTATATACAACACCTCTTAGTCGGCACAGATCGTTATTAATTTAGTACCTGGTGGTTAATACGAAGAACGCCTCTAGGCTACATTATTCGTATTGGAATTATTGAGGTGTAACACAACAGCACGATAGGCAGACTGTTCTAGAATTTTCAGGTACTATCAGTACGCTACTGATTCCTGACGCCAAAATACCACTGCTCTCTCTTTGACTGTGGTCATTAGCGGCCGGGTTATATCATATATGTGAAGCAGAATACAACGTCCGTTAACTCAAATAACTAAAGGTCATTATATTTGAACACAGCGGAAGTGGTATTGCAGGGAGCTGATTACTTAACTAAATGTGACATATAGGACCTGTGTAGCGATTATCATTTCAGTTGCTTAGCAGACGGTTGTATCTGTTATGCATCTACCGGAAGAATTAATGTAATTACCACAACAATGAACTCTGTTGTCATTTTTGTATCATTACGAGCCCATGAATTGAGAAGTATGTTCTTTAAATAAGGATGTTGAAACTGATGCGAAATGCAAGAGATGTCGTTTCAAATTGATATTGTGCTGTAAACCTGAATTGCTCTGTAAATATTCATTGTGTATGCTTGTTTTCTGACATCTTCTACATCCTGGAGGATCGCCACATTATGGCTATAATGGAGTGAAAAGTACTTTTATGTAATCTAATCTAATCTCAACGCGGTGCGACTCACCTCTACGACCGCCGAGGTGGAACCAAAGGTTGAATGGGTGCGCGGACTTAATCACATATATCCGTTATCAAGAATTTCTGGCTGTGGACTACTATTCATGCCATAACGATGTTTCTTGAACCAGGAAAACCCTTTTCTAGCATCATTTGTCTAACAGCACTCACACAAGTCTTCAAGGTGCCTTTGCAGCCTTCACCTCTCCGCTAAACACAAAGCGAACAGTTTGTCACAAATGCTACATCTTTTTCTACTTGAGACTATTTTATAACTTTTAAACAACGTTCGTAAGATTCAAGTATGTAAAATCCAATTCTCAACTACAAGACAAATACTAGAACTTCAAGTAGGAAAACGGCAATTGATAAATACACTCATAGCGACCTATGCATGTTGGGTAACTGCACGGTGTGAAATCGGTTTCTGGAAGTTATTTAGCTTACCAATGCGAGAGCAGAAACGTATCCAGGATGTGTGACGCTGCGTTCACCTGGTCTGTTGGCGGCCGATGGCTGTTGGCCGCTGTAAGGAGAGAAAACTCTCTAGCATGAACATTCCGGATCTTGAGCTCTGTAGCGGAAGTTTGGTTTGTTACTGGTTGCTTAGAAAGCGAAGCAAATTATCTTTAAGATTCCATCAGACTGATAGCCTTAGCAGACAGGCAAAATGCGGTTACATCTAAGGATGAGTGGACTCGAATTTGTGACTTTGCGTCTACATCGCGCGACGTTTATTTGTAATGGAGCTTGAACAGTTCATATTAGGCCATTATCTTGTTTCTATGGCATCGTGTACTTCATTGATAGTATTTAAAGGAAAATCAGACTGTATTTCCTTTATTTTTATTACTTTCTTTTGACGGGGTCTCCACGTAAGGTATAAGGCGGTGGTAACATTCTGTTATATCCATTGTGACTTATGGACTATTGTATACATGAGGAGATAGATTTTAAGAGCTCCGGTATTAAACTAGATATAAAATTAAACGTGGTAGAAGGCCCTCTTGTTAATTACTGGATCTCCACAGTGAACAAAGCTCCGGATTGCTTGCTGTTGGATGCTGATAGGATATTAGTAAATTAAAGGACCATCCACGGTAAGTTTTCATATTTATTATCGAATGTGAATCTTAATAATGCCCACATAATATTAGGAATAAGAGACTGTCTGAAACAAGAAGTGAATAGCAATGAAATTGTAAATTCATATTGAAATATACGAGTATATTCCGAGCATAGGCTAGATGCTACAGCTGATGACGTGTTTGTTTGCCTAAAGAAACCTGTAGTCTCTTATGACGTATTACACATTCCTAATGCGAAATAATGTGGACAAACGTACGCATCAAAGGTGTGTCAAATATGACAATCGGATGCTTTTATACTCGTAGACCAGCTGCCTCAGGAGGCGTGGTACCACAGCACTTCAAGGAAAGCATGGGGAATATCGAGAGTAATTTTCAAGTTCGTGCCATTGTAACAGGAGGAGACAAATTTTCCAACTACCTATACAGTGAGACTGTCATCTGATTTTTCCCGATACAGGAATTAGTGTGAGATTCTTTTGAATGTCTATATCTAAAAATTACTTCAGTTAGATAGAGACGAGGCTCGTGAAAGTAATGCCTTAGACCTCCGAGTAACTAATGGCCAGACCATTCCCAATGATTTAATGTAGAGGATGGTATCAATGATCATAAGGCTCTTACGTTATTAGTAATTACAGGTGTTACAAGGGATGTTAACAAAGGTAGGAATATAGTTTCGCTTAACAAGAGAGATAGGAAATAAACTGCAAAGTACTGTATCTAAGTAGTCAACATTAAATATTCTGCTTTGAGTTGCTGTGTTGATCAAAAGGACGGCTTGATTTGTATTTTATAAATATTAGTATATACGTAACTAAAATACTTAATGACGTGACCGTTTATCGTGATTTAGTCTATCAACTGAATTCCTTCTCCTCGCACTTATTTTTTAGATTCTGTTCAGATATCAGGTGGACGGCGCTCGTATGTCGAATAATTTCTTCTTTTTTTGCCATTATGCGCTTGATTTGTGTCATGTTACTCATTAGTCAGGTACTGTCGCTATACAGTTGGCATACTGTCAAGAAGTAAAATACCGTTGTTTATTTGTACACGGTTCAAATGGTTCAAACGTCTCTAGTCACTACGGGACTTAACAGCTGAGGTCATCAGTACTACTTAAACCTAACGACAACACCCGCATCCATGACCGAGGCAGGATTCGAACCTGCGACCGTAGCAGCCGCGTGGTACCGGACTGAAGCGCCTACAAACGCTCGGCCACCGCGGCCGGTTTTGTACACGGTCTTCAGGTGATCCGGTCTCTTCTAAACTTTTTTTTCATCCGGTTCGTCCATAAGTATAGCGTAGTATTCGCCAGTTACTTTTTGACACTGTGCTATACAATCAATAAGAAAGATTTTTTTTATTGGTGTGAAACGGTAAATCTACGTCTCAGCCACGTGACCAGTTGGTACACAATTTTAACTGATTACTATTTTAACAATATTTCGTACAGAAGAACATAAATAAAAATGATAATACGTAAATGACAAAACAGGACAGTACTATCGCTAATTTATAACTTACCACAAAAAACTTATCTAATAAAAAGTTAAGGAGTAAAATCAAGGAAAATAAGTAAACACACACACACACACACACACACACACACTCACTCACTCACTCACACACACACATACACACGCACATACACACACACACACACACACACACACACACACACACACACATACACAGAGGGATCCCACTACCCACTCTCCCTCCACCCCCATCCCAACACCCCACTCCATTCCTACCTTCTGCAGCTCCCATGATTCGTCAGTCAGCCCTACAGCATGTGAGAAAGGCCACGTACACTGTGCAACACGATACGTTATGTGTCATGGATTGTATAAATGTGACCTATCGACTATAAACGTGTATTGTTTGCATGTAGTACCTACAGAAGAACACACTGAGACCTGATAAGAATAGAAATATCAATGTAAGTGATAAACTGCAACCATATATTTGTAAATAATTAGATAATTTAAATGAATTGCCAAGAATAGCTAGATATCACTTAAAAATATCTATAATTTAATACTTTCTGTATCTGATAAACCACTGGTGATGCCTACTGAGAAGAGGCAAAATATATTTGCTTACAGAAAAAGGCATTCAGTTGAAACAGGTGGAACTGTTCTTATCTGCATGGTAAACGTAATTGAATACTTTTTACATAACGGCTCAAATTTGGTTTTGGTCAACATTAACAAATGTGACCCCGTCTTGAACATGGCTCTCTCATTTTTAATTTCACATATAAGATGTACCATACCCATTTTCTAGTATCGTGTAGTATCAGTTGTATCCTACACCTTTAATCATCGATCATCGAATGCCATGTGGTGCACTTTTTTCCATTTTGTCCCTGTAGCTTTGGTAGTCCCTTTACTTGTGTCATCTTCATGAGAAGTTAGTTTGCTTTTAGAACCCAGATATCCATTATCTATGTGTTGAGTTCTATGGAGCAGAGTCATGAATCTTCATCAACTTAGGATGAATCCATTGCCGTATACCTTCCAAAAAGAAAAAAAAAGTATTATTGCTTAATATTTCAAATTATCCATTAAATCAAAACGCGAAATAGACCTAGTGTAAAAAAGTGTACTAACAAAACCGTTCTGTAGAGCAAGTTGGAACTAGGCTTTTTATTGCGCAATATGACAGAAACATTGTTTCATTTATATGAGTACTATCTCTGTACCATGCTGACAACTTTCAACCTTGCCCTCCCCGCTTCGCTTTGCTCAGGCTGAGATGACGTTTTGCCCTTTTAGTCAGAGGCGAAGTCGTTACGAAGTTTGTGCTCTTCGCGCGTCAATATTTCGCATCTGAATATCAGCAAATGATGTGCCTCTCCAATTATACCGACATTTGCAGTTTTACTATTCACTCCACTGTACGGCGCATGGATAACAGAACCTGGTCACTGTATCATTCGCTTCCCTTTGTATCTTTTTCATGGATGGAGTGTGGAGTATCTAAGTGCTTGTACCTTCTTTCAGTTTCATCTCTCTGACTGTTTTCTGAGACACGTACTGCACGCGACATAAAATCCTCAGCCAGCTTGAACATATCATGAATAACTCCCTCATACTGTTTTTTTCCAGTTTCTGTTTAGTTTAGACAGTTGTGTTGCCAAGAGTCAACTTCTAAATCGCTGTTCAGCATTTACGATTTAGGTTGTCCATACTTTTACTAAACTACTTCACATGATTTCCAAGATAGCTTTTCAGCAAGGCCACAGAGGATTCCATCTCCTTAGTCTCACTCAATGCTGAGCTAATTTTCCACCTTTCTAAAGACTTCGATGTCAGCAAAACATCTAACCTTCTTTCCCTGTCCTTTTATTTTATTTTCGTTGTCTTTGTGGAAGATGTATGAAATTGTTAATAATATCGTCGATTCTTGTGTGAAGATATGATCTTGAAAGATTTACCAAATGCAGGGACATAGTAGTTAAAACAACGACTTCACACTTGCTAGGAGATTTTGTGGTATTCCGTGCTTTTGATAAACCATTTCAGTCGCATGCCAGGATAGTTGTTTCTGCCAGGATCGTTCGTTCGACAAGGACGAGGCAGGTTACATTCTCATACATACGGGACATAATCCTGTTGTCAGTTCGTGCAAAAAATCCTGCACAGGCATCAATTTCGCAATTACGGATGGCTGTAAAGGCAGCAAGGCTCAATATTTCTGTAGGGGACTTCCAACGACTTGTTGAGTCCATGCCCCGTCGAGTTGCTGAGCTACGCCTGCTAAAAGAAGGTCCGACATGATATTAGGAGGTGTCCCACGACTTTTTTCTCCTCAGTGTAGAACTAAAACGAGGAGAGACGGGGTCGAGCATACCGTTACGAAAAACGATAAGGAGCCGACATTTTAAACATTTATATCCAACATACATTCGTTAAGGTTGTGATGCAATGCTGCGTCACCTAGTGTCAGACAGGACATACTTCATGGGCACAAATGCGATTTCAAGGCTCTTTGTTCATGTGCGAATGAAACTACCGTGGTTCACACAGAAGAATCAGTAATCGGAGGCGCACGAAATCAATCTGTGAACAAGGTTACAATCTCCCATCGCTCTTAATTTAAGATTTAGTTAATTGAGATACTGCATTTCACCATGAAAGAACAAAAAGGTTTCTGGGTGGAAAACGCTAATCGTTAAGCAATTCGTAGACACTGAATTAATTCCTATAAATCATTTTGATCTTTTGATTTTCGCCGTATTTTTTACAGCGGTAGGTGAAAGGGAACAATGAAACCACGAATATCTTGCCCTCTAGTGGCTTATGCAAAGGATTTTTCTGGGTTTTGAAGCTGTACGACCGGCAGGAAAGTTAGAAGTATTGCGTCCGTAATGTCGATTGGAGAGTTGTAGTCATCGCTTACAAGACACAGGCGACTAGATTGCATGTGTGCTATAAGGAATTGTTATAAATGGAAAATATTAGTACGATATAGTCCTACAACAATGTGACTCCCATAGAAATATATTTAGTTTTATTCTCAGAAAAAATAAATTTCAGTGTCAAGTGTTTATGTTGCAGTGTTTACTGTGTTATTGCCACAATATTCTCATAATGAAAGTGTAAACAGAATCTTCACGATAATTAATATAATTTAGCTTTCGATGTATGGGCAGTAGCTGTATCAGTAAATAATTACTTTCTTGTAACTTAACGTCCCATAAATCAGGTGGGTGCAATATACACATTTTTTGTTTATATTGTCTGCTTAATAACGACTTTCAAATCATTTTCTTGAAAGAAAAACACCTGACTATCGCATAGTCTATCTTTTCCCTGAGAGTTAGGGGAGTGGGAGGGTCCGGCCGCGGTGGCCGAGCGGTTCTAGGCTCTCCAGTCCGGAGCCGTGGGGCTGCTACGGTCGCAGGTTCGAATCCTGCCTCGGGCATGGGTGTGTGTGATGTCCTTTGGTTAGTTAGGTTTAAAGGTTTAAGTAGTTCTAGGGGACTGATGACCTCAGATGTTAAGTCCCACAGTGCTCAGACCCATTTGAACCACACCAGTTTACGCGAATCGTGCCAGTGGAAAATATTCTGTTTCTAAATGCATCTGTATTCACCTTCGGCAGTTAAAAGAAGTTGTACATTCCCTAAGGTACTCTGGCTCAATCTCAAGTTAAAAAATCCAATATCCTCCACGACACGTATCACACCACCAATTTCATGGCGTAAAGTGTTAGCCCTGCTGACATTCTGTGTGACACTTCGGTTTTATTGAGCTTTTATTTCAACTGAGACTCGGCCTTGTAATTGTGAACTAGCCACTGATTGTCTTCGATACATTAAATGGTTTACCGAATGCAGTGGCGCAGTGGTATGACTGTATACTCTGTTACAGGGGGATGACATTTCAAATTCCCATCCACCCATCCTGACTTCGGACTCCCTAAACCTCTTAAGGGGAATGACGTTTGGTTTCTCTGAAATGGCCTCGGCCAATTTCCTTCTCCATTATTGAGCTTGTAGGTCCTACTTCATGTCTAGTCATCTCGTCGGCGTCGTCCTCCATTATTTGCTATCTTACTCCGCTTCTGACCTGAATCTGTAACAGCTATGCTTTCAGCCTAAATCGAAGAAGAAACAGTTTTCTCCTTCGAATGATTTTAGAGACTGTAGAACACAGCAAAAAGAAACTAGCTGAATTATACCTGTATCATCTGCAAAAATAAATATCCTGAAGGACAGCCTCAAGTCACAAAACTCGAGTCACATGCGAGACAGTTTCATGTTATGAGTGTGAATACGCTTGCTGTCACGTCAATAGAAGCGTAACCAGCTGTGTGTTGTTTCCTAATTCCATACCAGTGTGACGTGTTTAACAGTCGAGCACGGCGGTACGACGCAGCGGCAGCTTACCGAAGCGCAGCCTGGCTGGCCTGCAGTGTGCCCGCATCCCGCCTGCAACTCTCCCCGCTTGCAACTCGACGCTTTCCTTTTCCACTCTCTTTGATGAATTGTGTCTCACGAATTGCAGCAGTGGAAATCTTAAAATGTGAAATAAAAAAAATACTAACTGCGGCGAGATTATTTTGAAACAGTTCGAGACACACTATTGCTAGAAACTCTGTTGACACATTGTGGACGCGGGCACCGGCTAGATAGTATTTACAAAGGAAAATCGCCAAACAATTGTACGTTTTGAGAAGCTATATTATGTTATTTTGACAGCCAGTCTCGGCATTTCAATAAGTCATCTTCAGGCCTCATATGCACTTCAAATGTTCAAATGTGTGTGAAATCTTATGGGACTTAACTGCTAAGGTCATCAGTCTTTAAGCTTACACACTTCGCAACCTAAATTATCCTAAGGACAAACACACACATCCATGCCAGAGGGAGGACTCGAACCTCCGCCTGGACCAGCCGCACAGTCCATGACTGCAGCGCCTGGACCGCTCGGCTATTCCCGCGAGGCATATGCACTTCATGTGTAGACATTAAGATGTATCGATATTGGCTACTGGAGCCAAAAGTATCTGGATACCGCGACTTACTTATTCGAGTGCTTCCTTCGAAGACTTGACAATAGTTCTCTGGTTGTCAAGTCTTCGAAATAAGAACTCTAGCAACTAATTCACTGTATCCGGATACTGATG
Organism: Schistocerca gregaria; assembly: GCF_023897955.1. Taxonomy (NCBI): domain Eukaryota; kingdom Metazoa; phylum Arthropoda; class Insecta; order Orthoptera; family Acrididae; genus Schistocerca; species Schistocerca gregaria. The sequence continues at coordinate 26,735,128 of NC_064931.1, read as the reverse complement.
GCTCCAGTATACCAATATATGTACTTTTCAATGTGTATACAAGATGTGCATATGAGGCATGAAGATGGGATATTGAAATACCGAAATTGTTTGTCAAAATAAAATAAAACAACTTCTCAAATTAAACGGCTGTTTGGTGATTTTCCTTGGCAAAAATTCTTAGAAACATTCCGAAACCTTATTAACTACAACCGACTCCACGAAAGTAGCAACATTATACAGCGATATGACTGAATTCACGGAGCGGGAGAAATGACTACACCAGGAAGATTTGTCTGTCCACTCTTGGTGCAGTATCCTTTAGTTCAAGTATATCACCAGTCTCTTTGTCGGTCGACGAAGAAATTTCCGAAATCATTTGTGAGTGCGTCCAAGTGAGTGGCTTTAATTAATATTTTTAATGATTGTGTCGGATCTACAGACACGTGTTGACTGTTACTTTCCATACGGTGCATGGCGTAGGTGTCTTGTACCCACATGGCCCTCAACACTCAAACCATACTTTAGACGTCTTGAGAACGAGGAGTGTACAAGAGAAGTGATTAACAGCCTGTGAATTGAAACATGCGAAGGCTCGAAAGAAAGACACATCAGTCGTCAACGACTATGTAAGACAACACGTGTCTGGTGCAGTTGTTAAATCGGTTACTGCTGCCACAATAGTAGGTTATCGAAATTTAATTGACTTTCAACGTGGTGTTGTAGTCGGTGCACGAGCGATGGGAGGGAGCATCTCCAAGGTAACGATGAAGTTGGGATTTTACCGTACGATCATTTCACGAGTGCAGCGTGAATATAAGGAATCCGGTAAAATATCAAATCTCCGACATCGCTGCGGCCGGAAAAAGATCCTTCAAGAACGGGACCAACGACGACTGAAGAGAATCGTTCAACGTGACGGAAGTGCAACCCTCCCGCAAATTGGTCCACATTTCATTGCCGGGCCATCATCAAGTGTCAGCGTACGAAATATTAAACGAAATATCTTCGATATGGGCTTTCGCAGCCGAACCCCCCCCCCCCCCCCCCCGCCCCTCGTGTACCCTTGATAACTGCACAACACAAACATTTTAGCCTCACCTGGGCCCTTTCAACTCCAACATTGGTTTGTTGATGACTGGAAGCATGCTGACTGATCGGACGAGTCTCGTTTCAAATTTTATCGAGCGGATGGATGTGTACAAGTATGGAGACAACCTCATGAATCCATGGACCCTGCATCTCAGCAGAGGGCTGTTCAAGCTTGTGGAGGCTCTGTAATGGTGTGGGGCGTATGCACTTGGAGTGATATGGGTCCCCTGCTAGATCTGGATAGGACTCCTACAGGTGATACAAATGTAAGCATGCTGTCTGATCACCTGCATCCATTCGTGGCCATTGTGCATTCCGACGGACTTGGGCAATTTCAGCAGGACAAGACGACACGCCACACGTCCAGAATTGCTACAGAGTGGCTCCAGGAACGGTCTTCTGAGTTTAAACACTTTCGCCGCCCACCAGACTCCCTAGACATGACCTTATTGACCATATCTGGGACCCCTTGCAACGTGCTGTTCAGAAGAGATCTCCACCGTCTAATACTGTTAAGGATTTATGGGCAGCCCTGCAGGATTCATGGTGTCAGTTTGCTCCAGCACTACTTCAGACATTAGCCGAGTGCATGCCACGTCGTGTTGCGGCACTTCTGCGTGCTCGTGGGGGCCGTTCACTATTTTAGGTAAGTGTACAGGTTTCTTCGGCTCTTCAGTGTATTAGATGAAGGAAGAGACAATGTTTTCTCACGTGTGTGTGTGTGTATGTGTGTGTGTGTGTGTTGTGTGCAGAAAAAAGTGATCAGCATAGTACATCTGAGTGCGTAGAACGTTAGACAGCGTACACCAAATCACAGACTGACATATGACAGATTGCCCGTGGCTCAAATCATAGCATATATTAGTAAATATAAACTGACATTTCTCTTTGTGCTTCCGAATTCATTACAAAATTACCTTGAAAATTGATTTTTCTGCTTCACAGGCTTCAGGATAGGTGAATGTGAAGTAATGACCACTGCTCGTGTTTTTTTCTTTTTAGGTATTGAGCAAATGAATACGAACCCGCACCTTTTATGGTGAAAGACCACTTTTGGCATCTTGTTTTGCTTGAATCTTCCTGGGATTCCATGTAGATAAATCCAAGATTATGTTAACAAGATTTTATACCATTCTGCGAAAAGAAAAAATTCAATATCCTTGAGAAAGGTTTCAGATAGGTAACGCTAGAACTAACCTCTGCCCCAGTTTAAACCATAATGCTTCTTTAATATTTAAATACGGTGATTATGGACGCCAGTTAAGTCATCGACATGTTCGTCACACATTTCTGCGAATTTTCCATTGATAAAGAACACGGCAGGCTTCAGCTGCGTTGCTGAACAAAAACGATTTCTCAAATTGTACGAGTTTCCTTCCATTTCAGTGTGAACAAATAGTGCACTGAAAGCTACACTATGATTTCCCGAACCGTTACGAACCTTCAACATATTTGACAGTTGGAAGAAAGAAATATACATTTTATAATTCCTCTGGTAATCTCCAAACTTCAAGTACTTATTGACACAGGAAACAGTAGAATTAGAGTCATCAGAGCCCCTTACAGGTTTTCATTGCTCGACAGGACAGGTTTTGTCCTTTTTGCGCCACTGAAGTCTGATCTATAAAAGCTTTGGGAGTAACAGCTCTGCTATAACTCTTTCTTCGTCCAGTCACCTCGCGCGACTGTCGTTCCTAGATGAAGTCACCTGCATGGCAGTGGTTTCATATCAGAGGTAACACTACTCTTCAATACTCTGTTTCCTATTACTCTGGTGTGGAGAACTTAAGGATGAGCAACTTTCGTATAATGTACCACTGCTAAGCAACATAGCTCGATTAACCTTGGACCGTACATAGAAGGAATTGCTACAATAAGGTGCATAATTGTGTTGTTGGTCCATGTGTCATGGTGTGGCTTGGCATCACGTTCCATATTCGTACCGACCTCAAAATCTTTGAGCACGGTACACTCAGTGGTCAAGGTTATTGTGACACTGTGTTCCTTTCCCACGTGCGTCTTTTGAGGGATGCATTCGGTCCTGACTTCATTTTTATGTATGACAATACGCGACCGCATCGAACTGGGCAGGTAAAGGTGCTCTTGAAATGAGAAGGTATTTGGTGATTGGGCTTGCCTCTCCGCTCTCCATCGATAAAGTGGGAGCGTTAGAGACGTATTACAGCTCACCAGAGACCATCCAGCAGTTGTGGAGTGCGTAACCTTGTGGCTAGCACGGGAGTACGTTGTAGAGCAGGCACTGCGGTCTATGATTATCACACACCCAATTAAAAACCACACCCCACCTTTTTTAATGCCCAGGAGACCATCGTAAATTGGGGTTACTTCAGTGAAATTATTGTCTTCGAATGAAAGTCTTATTTTTGTTCGTTTTACTGAGTATTTCTTTCCGTTACCTTCTGTACTACACTGAAGCAGCTATTTCTATTTATGGTCCAAGTTTCATCGAGCTAAGTTACTTGGCACTGGCATATCACGCGAAAGTGTAGGTTTTTCTTTCACTGCTCTATTGGGAGACACGATAGCATATCACTAAAAGGATCATAGAGATCTAAGAACGTTTCCACAGACATACTTCAAGTGGAGAGGCTGTTTTATACCGAGGCGTTCATGTTATTTCGATCAACCGCTCTCCAGTCGGGACATTAAAGAGGGAAAATTGTACGAGGTAGCAGCCAAGCGCATCAGCAAGTCAGCGGTCGCCGGCGCGGTGTTTGCACCTGTGTGGTGTGTGTACACTTCGAGATAAAGCCAAACCAGGCGCGGGCGGGAAGCTCTCCTCGATGTGCGCACCGGGGCCGCGCATACTGCCAGGGCCCTATGTTCGTGGCGACTCGTTCAGTGTTCCAGCTACGGGACTCGGGCACTGCTCATCTCCGAGTACAGGCAAGGAAGTATAGAGTTTAACATTCTGTCTACGAAGACGGCATTACGGACAGGACACAAGGATGAGGAAGGAAATAGATAGCGCCATTTCAGAGGGGAACCATCCCTGCGTTCGACTTAAACGATTTAGGGAAATTATGGGAAACATAAATCTGGATGACCGGACGAGGAGCTGGAACGTCCTCTTCCAGAATACAAGTCCAATGTCGTTCGGTATCTCCGACTAATGCCGCGGCACTACATATACATACTACTCCGCAAGCTATCATACGTGGCGAGGGAGGCCCTTTACTACTGCAAGCCACTCTCTTTCATGTTCCAATAGCAAATGGAGCAAAGGAAAAACGACTGTCTATAAGCCTCCGAACTAGCGTTATTTGTGTTCGCGGTCTTTCTCAATAGTGTTCCGTGAAAAGACCGTCTTCTCCCCTTAAGGGATTCCCATTTCACGGAGCGTTTCAGTAATGCTCACGTGTAGATCGAACCTACCGGTAACAAACCTAGCAGTACACCTTTGAATTGCTCCCCTCCCTTCCTTTTATCCGACCTGGTTTGAATCACAAATGCTCGAGTAGTAATCAAGAATGGGTTGCACGGGTGTTCTGTGGGCTAGCTGCTTTATAGATGAGCTACGTTTTCCAAGAATACTCACAGTTAACCAAAGTCGACCATTCGCCAACCCTGCAACAGGCATTACATGCTGTGTTTTTCCTACATATCTACATCGATTTACATATTTCCACGTTTACATAAGTATTGGACAGTTACAGTTTTTTAATCAAACTCTACAAGTAACGCCTGTTGTAAGTAAAAATTGAATTTTTAGTTTAGGACAATTATGGAACTACTGGCTAAAGAGGAAAGATGACTAGTTATCGTTTTGATTTTTCATCGTTATTGCTTCGTCAGACATATAAACGGATTCTTGCCAAAAATAGTAAGTAACTGCCGTTCGAACTGCATGCGAAAATCACTCTACAAAAAAGTGTGCACTATTCTGCAGGCACCAACTTCAATAAGTATACAGCAAAATGCAAAAATTTGACTCAGGAACCAAATATCTTTAAATCTAAGTTGAAAAGTTTCCTCGAACCACATGCATTTTGTTATGCACAAGAGTTCCTCGCTGTTAGGAAGACCGTTGCACTGTAATACATTATTTATGATGTACAGTATTGTAATTTTTGATGTTCTTTAAATTTTTATAACATTCTTTTTTTTAATTTTCATTTTGGCTTTCTGTGATCTAAACAGTAAGTTGCTCCCATTTCTAAGTGTATTTGGCTCATGCTGCCTCACGGGACCTGGTAAATTACAATTAGAGTGACCACAGATGTACGCGTACACAATTTTAAAGGTTTTCGTGTGTTATCGATAGGACTCAAAGGCATTTTTCTAAGAGAAGTAGAAAGTACATTACATGATCAGTGTTTTCTGCTTGTCTGAGGAACAAATGCTGGCGTCGAAGAAAAACCTGTAGGTTTTTGGAAACAATTAAGGTGTCACGTTATCTCATAACATGTAGTTTTCTTTTGATAGCAAAAAATTTGCCCGATTAGCATTTTCACAGGCAGCTCGAAAGATATGAAAATATTTTCCTGGAAAGAACACGTTATATGTTACGAAATGATAAGCATGAGCACTTAGATAATGATTGCATGTAGTCGTGCTTCAACCCCTTGCTCTATACCTGGCATAAACTAAAAATACTAATTTTACTCACCACAGGTGTTACTTGGGCAGTCTCACAAAAATACTCTGTCACTGTCGGAAACCTATAAAGGTATGCGGATGAATTATTACCACATATTTATAGTTTCCTCGGTAAACAGCTGCTTTGTTATCATTATTGTTCATACGTTATTAAAGAAGTGTTACCAAAGCGTAACCCAGTATTCCGACTTGTGTTGTACAAAATAAGTCTTTTTTTTCAGTTTCATTATCCCACTGGGTACGTTTAACCCTCTCACGGATCATGGATAGCCTATATTATTATCTAGAAAAATATATCGTTTTGTTAAGTTCACTCTGTAATCCCGCGAGATACTTTTCTCCATTAAAAAACCTAGCTTGAAGAATTAGAAATAATGAAAAGTTTCTAATTTCAAATAATACCACAACTTGTACTTTTCTAGAGCATTGGATGCTATACTTACCGTCACTCAAGACCAAACTTTTAAAAAGACCAGCTATATCCTATCCTTGTATTTCAACTGCAGACTAGCTTCCAGTTGCGGCTGTCTCTACACCAGAAAACTTTTTACGACGTTCAGATAAGTTGTGATAACTATTGTTAATACTAAAACCTCAGATTAATATTAAAACGATGGTAAATACAATTTCTGACATTTTATTTAGTGGTGAATAGCCTCTACTGGCATACCAAATTTGAGGGTCCTCCAACACGAGACCATCTTAGAAATTTGCTCACATATGCATTTCATCAGTGGAAGCAAAAAGCTCGTCGCCGGCAAGACTTAAAAATATTGGTATAACCTTTGACTCCTGGACAAGCTTGACAGCGGTGCTGATCATATTACAGAACGATTACAGACAAATGATATGCAGAACAGGATTTACCTAAAAGTTTATACAAAATAAATACGAGAGCGAAGTTACGTAGAAATCTTTCCCAGATTCGTAAGGTGGTTATAATTCTTTAAAGAGGCTCGAAACACATTTGGAATCTGGAATCAATAACGAATATTGACTTCTCTAATCTGGTTAAACCTAAGGAAGTGTTGTGTGTTAAAGACCCAGCTATGATTAAAATATCATGTTAAATGGGAATAACGGAAGGGATCCGTTGTTGTTAATTTTACGAACGAGTTTTTCTTGTCTTAACACAATATCACTCACAATTTTTATATAGGGACATCTAGACAAAACCTTAATTGGTCCGACACTCAGTTTCAGTCTGCCAGGAAGTTTTAAATCAGCGCACACTCCAGTGCACATTGAAAATTAGTTCTAAAAATTATTTGCTGACTTAGCAAGAGCATCAGATTTAGTTTCTTCTTTCCATCTTCTTTGATGTTCTCTCTTGTTCCCAGCGTACGCAAGCACTTTGTGATGGAGAGACGCTGAAACTCCCAGAAAAAGTTTCATTTTAGACATTAACAAACGTCACGTTAATATAAGTGCCCTTTAATAGTTCAGTAGCGCAATTAGAAAATGTATATCGTCCAGTGAAGAGAATGAAACGAAAAGCAACACATCCTCCAGGGTCTCCGTAGACATAAATATTACGATTACAATTTTCGCACTTTTGCGTACTTTCAGTATGCCTGTCATTAACAAAATTCAAATGGCTCTGAACACTATGGGACTTAACTTCTAAGGTCATCAGTCCCTTAGAACGTAGAGCTACTTAAACCTAACTAACCTAAAGACATCACACACATCCATGCCTGAGGCAGGATTCGAACCTGCGACCGTAGCGTTGTCAGTAACTCGCTTTAGGTTAATTCATGCTAACAACAGCAGTAGTAATTAAAATTCTCCAGCTCATAACGAGCGAGAAGTAAATTTATTCGCTTGCGATATTGATTAGATTAAAATGTGACAAATAACCTGCATGAGACATAAGTGTTGAATGTGACGAGTTAGTAGTGATATAAAATTACTTGTCAAACCTGCAGAAGAAATAATTTTTGAATACATACAGAATTAAGATATGAATTATGTACAATGACGCGACACCATTTAAATACTGGAATTAGTAGCAACAGCACTGTTACTAATACATAGTTACAATAACGATTATTATTTATACCTTCAAGAAATATCTGCACTAACGCAGTCGGAAACTCGGTCCCATAAATGAAACTACAATTAATCCGCGCCAAGTAGAAACATGTACAGCTATTGAGCAGTCCATCAAGTACTCTGTTAGCTAGTTAATTAGTTACGTTTTCCATTGATTATTTGAAGGATTCTTTTATGGAAATGATGTGGAACGAGCAAGTTTACAGGATATGTATACATTAATGTTAACGTTTGTGAACACATTATTTTTTAGGCCTACTCAGGCAACTACAGTTGTAAACAAGTTTCGTCGGTGAAACACAAGGAGTTGACCAGGAGAAACGATTTTAGTGAGATTTAAAACTTGCTTTATACCTGTCAGACGTTTTATGTTATTGGACACATGTTGCCGTAGGCTTACTATATCCACAACAAATAGTTCTGTTCCAGGATGCCCCTGTTTGTCAGGTTCTCCCGATGCCTTTTCCCAGCCTGTTACCTTTTTTGTACGGTCGACGATTATTCATGACCAGAGATGAATAGTAAACATAGAACAAATGTAGCTGTAGCACATACAGTAAAATGTCTCAAATACGTTACAGCTGTCAACGAAAGCATGCATGAAATATTGCATCTTCACTGGTTATCCGATGGAATATTCAGCTTTGTTCTTTACCATCACATTTCAAAATCTTCTATTCTTGAATGGAGGCGGCACTTTCCTGTTAGTTTGTACAGAGAGTTAACCATTTGGCTTGACCACCCGGGGTAGCCACGCGGTGTGTTGCGTCTTGTCACGGTTCGCGCGGCTTCCTCCGTCGGAGGTTCGAGTCCTCCCACGGGCATGGGTGTGTATGTTGTCCTTAGCGTGAAATAGTTAAAGTTAGAGTAAGAAGTGTGTAAGCCTAGGACAGATGACCTCAGCCGTTTGGTCCCATAGGACTCATAATAAATTTCCAAATTTTTTTTCTTGACCACCCCAAATAACTTCTTGTTCAGGAGTAAAATAAAAAAGTGGCTCAAGCAAATGTTGCGAAGCTACAAGGGGGACATTATCCAGAGTGATTACGTTTCTTGTAACTTTTTCTCTTAAATAACACCCTATATTTCTTATTCGGTAATCCGCTTCTTCTCCTCATGGCGTGCTCAAAAACGCATCGTAGTATACCATTCGCGTAAACTTGACGTTATTAAAAACGTAACGCAAAGCTGACTTTGACTCTTCTGTACTTGCTGACCGTGCACCTACTGGGGTGATGTAACTCGTCCACTTGCTGGAGTTGACAGTAAACAAATGTAAACATAAGGAAAAGGCACACTGGTCATTCAGTCCGATTTATTTTGACCGCCTGAAATGAGTAGCATTTCTGCCTCCTCTTCGCTGGCGTACTTTGTATTGCAAAACCACGATATTATTGCATTTTGAGTGGAAGATATTAGGGTCCCGTCGAGAGCAGGGTCATTACTGTCGGAGCACAAGCTCGGATTAGAGAAGGATATCGACCGTGCCCTCTCTAAGGAATCATCTTGGCATGTGCCTGAAGCAGTGTAGGTAAATCACGAGAAACCTAAATCAGGATGGCCGGACGACGGTTTGAACCGTCGTCCTCCCGCACGCGAGTCCAGGGTGCTAACCACTGAGCCACCTCGCTCGGTTATGGCCCTTGGCCTCCCGTGGCCGGTATCCGAAACGCGCAGTGACGTTACAGTAAACAGAAACCATAACCAGCAAGTGCACGAGTTACATTACCCCGGTTTCCTACAGTGTGCTGGTACAGCAAAATCTGTTTTCTGTTACATTTTTAATAATGTCACATTAGGTGAATGGCACACTATGACACGTTTATGAACAAGTTTTGAGTAAGGGACGTGAATTTTCGAATAAGTACTGTAGGGTGCTATTTCAAAAAACTCGTACTGCTGTTGATATCATCGAAGCGAACAAAGCTATACGAAAGGCAGTCATTCTGGTTAATATCCGCTTGGTGGCTAAATAATATTTGCTTCATCTACATCTACATAGCTAATCAGCAAATCACACTCAAGTGCCTGGCCGAGGGCTCATCGAAGCATCTTCGGAACATCTACAGTTTTCCGTGTGAGCTCTGACTTCCTTTATATTATTATGGTGACCGTTTCTCCTTATTTAGGTCGACGTCAAAAAATGTTTTAGCATCAGGAGGAAAAAATTGGTGATTGAAATTTCGTGTCCGCATCTCGTGGTCGTGCGGTAGCGTTCTTGCTTCCCACGCGTGGGTTCCCGGGTTCGATTCCCGGCGGGGTTAGGGATTTTCTCTGCATCATAATGGCTGGGTGTGGTGTGATGTCCTTAGGTTAGTTAGGTTTAAGTAGTTCTAAGTTCTAGGGGACTGATGATCATAGATGTTAAGTCCCATAGTGCTCAGAGCCATTTGAACAATTTTTTTTTTTTTTTGAAATTTCGTGAGAAACGCCTATGTTTTAATCATGTCCACCAAAATCCAGTATCATCTCCGTGACACACTCACTCCTATTTCTCGATAATATAAAACGTGATGCCCTTCTTTGAACTTTCCGATGTACTCCGTTAGTCCTACCTGGTAAGTATCCACAAGGCGCAGCACTCCAAAAGATGAATGACAAGCGTAATGTAGGCAGTCTCTTTAGTAGATCTGTTGCATCTTCTAAGTGTTTTGCTAATAAAACGCTGTATTCTGTGCGACTTCCCCACGCCATTTTCTATGAGCTTTTTCCAATTTAAGTTGTTCGTAATTGTGGTGCCTAAATATTTAGTTGAATTGACGGCCTTTAAATTTGATTGGTTTTCATGTAATCGAAGTTTAAAGGATTCCTTTTAGCACGTATGTGGATCAGCTCTCGCTTTTCATTGTTTAGGCTCATACTGTTTTTTTTTTATTTTTCTTATGGACCAAAAGTTATTTGATGTGGGACAGATAAAAGAGACATCTGTCTTCGAGGAAGTCTGAATAAGCCTAACTGGAGAAGTAAATATATGGCTCTGGCAGCCACCACGAACAACCCCTCTTGTCTGTAATGCTAGTCGTCAACATTTCATTTCTGTTTTGTTTAATTCCTATAAATCACGAAACGATGAATTTGCCACGAATACTGTATGCCGTAATGGTGCAGTGAAAAGTCGTGAGAAGCTGCAGGGGGCGAAATGAGTGGGTGCGCAGTGTGTACGCGCGAGGTGAGTTTTTGCAGCGGGTGCGCCATAACAAAGCAGCCCCTACGAGGGCCATCGTGGCTGCGAGGGTGCTAGCGGCTGACCTTGCGGGGGAGCCGGCAGCCGTCCTCTCTGCCTGCCGCCCCCCGCTATCGCTTTCAGCGGCGGTGACTAATGCACCCGGCCGCTTAAATCGATAGTGCGGGATCGACCCCAGGAGCATTGACGCGCCGATCTGACTCACGACGGCCACTGCAGAAGGCGCAACACGCGTGAAATTGACGACTCAGTTGGTTAACCGACCACAGTGAACTCGTAAATGGTACAATTAATTTTTATGTAGGGTGCGAGCAGCAATGCAGAATTTTGGCTCCTGACTGCCCTGAATGGCAGAAGGCTATTGTCACTTTATCGATTCCTCATCCCCCGGAAGCTAAACCCACTACACCCCACAGTGTAAATAAATTAAGTTAAAGCTGCCATTAAACTGAAGTCCGCTTTGCTAGGAAGGTACAATTCCTTTAACGTTCTCCTACTTTTGAACCGACTTACTCAACTGATTGTAGGGGATACCTACAGCTTAACGTCGACTTCTAACTACGGTGAAACTCTTTCTGTTTTGCACGTTAGCAATCACTGCCAGAGATGGTAGAAGTGCTAAGTGAGAGATAAAAATCCTGCGACTGATCCAGGTTCGAAATCCAGAACTTTGGATCTGAAATCTGACGTTTACCACAGAACCTCCGAGCCACGAAAAAAATATAAAATATAAAAAACAAAAGAAGTTGTTACTTTTGAATTGTTCTGTATTTATCCCCAAATTCAGGGCGTTCGGAAATTTTCACTGCAAACTTCTAGGTCTTCTAGAAGGGAGTAAGCAGATAATATTTTGAATTAGAACCCATGTCCGGTTTGAAAATATATTGGTAACGTGATCACTTGTACAAGTAAGTAATGAGGGGCGACTCAGTACATCACTCGTTGTTCAGCTCCACTCATTAATAGCGAAAGGAATTGCTCCTGTATTTGTTGACGAGGTCTCTCCAATGCAATGGAGTACGGCCTCTTCCAATTCTAGTGTGCGACGTCTCCTTGGAGCGCCACCTCCTAATGTACCATTTCTAGAAGCCGTTCCATAATTATGGCAAAAAGGGTATCGTATGTAGTCGGGCGTTGTGGAGAACGAGTTTGATAAAGGCGACGAACAGGTCTTCCATTACCTTGAGCTTCGCCATTCAGAAGGATGCCCGCAGCTCGTGGTCGTGCTGTAGCGTTCTCGCTTCCCACGCCCGGGTTCCCGGGTTCGATTCCCGGCTGGGTCACGGATTTTCTCTGCCTCGTGATGGCTGGGTGTTGTGTGATGTCCTTAGGTTAGTTAGGTTTAAGTAGTTCTAAGCTCTAAGGGACTGATGACCATAGATGATAAGTCCCATAGTGCTCAGAGCCATTTGAACCATCTGAGCCATTTGAACCATCTGAGCCATTTCAGGAGGATCATGTCGTTGTATTCTGCAAGATGTACTCAATCATGTTGCTCTAACACCCACGGAAACATGATTGAGTCTCGAACCAGGTTAGAGAAATAGGGTAGACGTCAGATAACATCAACCGATCCGACGTAACCATCCCCCACCACGACTATACTGCTGCATACCTACATACCAAGTATGTTTTAAAATGGTTGTAGCACGTAAACTGTACGTTTCCGGACATAGATTCCTGTTCACAATATTATGTACTCACTCCCCTCTACAGGTCCTATAAGTATTCAGCGGGAATTTCAAAAATGTTCAAATGTGTGTGAAATCTTATGGGACTTAACTGCTAAGGTCATCAGTCCCTAAGCTTACACACTACTTAACCTAAATTATCCTAAGGACAAATACACACACCCATGCCCGAGGGAGGACTCGAACCTCCGCCAGGACCAGCCGCACAGTCCACGACTGCAGCGCGGGAATTTCCGAACATCCTGTATACACGTATCAAATACAGGAGTTTTATTTAAATCACATCTTTTGTGTCACATAACGTTGATTGTCCATGCAAGTAATTTCTTGCCTGAACGTAATTATTCATGCAAGTCAACGAGAATCTTCTTTCACCCCAAAATAATACCACAGGTAACACTTTCTGTGATGACGTATTCCGAAATTAGTTTCTTGTCATCTTTTTGGCGTGAAAGAAGAAGCCATTTCACTTACGGGCTGATATTCGCCTATACGTGAAGTAATACGTTTACAAGTTCTGTTACCGCATCTTCATGTAGTAGTAAAGATTCATGTGGCCACGTATGAAGACCGTCTCCCATGCAATTAAGACTGAAATTACCTCCACATTATGTCCCCCCTCTTGTCTGCTGTACGCTCTGCTCACTTTCACATCAAAAGTCTGATCCTAATTATGCAGCAGATTAAATTTATTCTAACCTGTACTCATCTTGTCCCAAAAATGAGTACTTTTGTTCAAGAATCCCTGTAGTCTTCATGGCCTGGGCGTCTTACCAATGTACGGCTTCTTTCTGTGTATCCCTAGCATATCAGGCATGCTAGAGTGCACTTCTCGCAGTTCTGGATGACTCATCTAACTTGGGCACTCACCCAGTTACGCTGTAGTTGCAAAAGAGAAAGTAACAGTAATAAGGTTTACCACTTACTCGTTTCTTTGAAAATGAGCTTCTTTGTCCACTTGAGTGGAAAGTTTGACCTCGCAATCAGCTGATGACTCTCTGCACTGTTACTCTTTTTCTTGCTATAACTTTGCCAATCTCCGAAAGAGGTTTCCCTTCATGATGAAGGCGTAGAATAATCTCGTTCTCTCCTGTTGTCGTTTCCTCCTTCTTCAAAAAAGCCTGCTCCTTCGCGTGTAATCCCTCGCCGCACTTGTGAATCTCAAACGAGTAATTGATACTGTGGATATCGAAGGGGTACCCGCTATAGTTCTACTTTACATGTTCGCGTACCAAGTCGGTCTCGTAAGCGCAGGAAAACTAATTATTTTCTGTCTACTTGAGAGATTTAGTTACTGTGTAAATTGTGTAATATGTTTACAAAACAACAATTCCAGCTAAGCGATTTCTGCAATTATCCATTAAAGAACAGTAAACTGCATTCGCCGGCCGCGGTGGTCTCGCGGTTCTAGGCGCGCAGTCTGGAACCGCGCGACTGCTACGGTCGCAGGTTCGAATCCTGCCTCGGGCATGGATGTGTGTGATGTCCTTAGGTTCGTTAGGTTTAAGTAGTTCTAAGTTCTAGGGGACTGATGACCACAGCTGTTAAGTCCCATAGTGCTCAGAGCCATTTGAACCAAACTGCATTCAGCGGACCGTCGTGTAAAAGTACTTCTGTCCGTATGTTCATACCAATAAGTAGTTTTCATAGTGTGATTAACAATCCATGTTACGCGGCTCGAATTGAACACTGGGAAATAATTTTCTGAGTCTAATTCCTCATTTGTAAACTTGCTTCTTTGCAGATTCAAGTAAAGCTGAAATAAACCAGTAGTTTAAATCTCCACACAAGCTTGTATTGGACACGGGTGACGAAGGAAATCAAATGGTTCAAATGTCTTTAAGCACTATGGGGCTTAACATCTGAGGTCATCAGTCCCCTAGACTTAGAACTACTTAAACCTAACTAACCTAAGGAGATCACACACATTCATGCTCGAGACAGGATTCGAACCTGCCCACCGTAGCAGCAGCGCGGTTCCTGACTGAAGCGCCTAGAACCGCTCGTCCACACGGTCGGCGCGAAGGAAATCACTCGTCAAATTGTTTACGGATCAGTCCTACCATTCATCTCACATAATCTTGATGCTCACAGAAACTGTTCCTGCCGAATATAAGTCAGATTTACTAGCAAGGGAATCTCCCCATCGCACTCCCCTCAGATTTTGTGGTAAGAGGCCAGGGTGGACAGCCCATCAAAAACTGAACACAGATCAAGTATGAAAACAGAAGACGGTGTATTGAACTGCGTAGAAAAAAGCAAAATAGAAACCGTGAACAGTACAAGCTCAACAAGTGCAACGTTGAGCGAAAAAGAGAAACGACGGTGTCGCTGTAAAGTGGTCACGGTATTGGATTTCAAAGCGGGCGAGCATTGTTCATAGCTCCCTTGCACCTTTTTTTGTAATTTTTTCACTGTTCGCTGTATTCAAATTTGTGTCTGTGCCGTGGTGTAACGTCCGTTAGCAATAGCGAGATGTAAGGAAGGGACCTATAATGAAGGTTAATTCTGCACAACTACTCTATTAGCAGCCGAAAAGGAGTGTTTTTCTACTTGGAACCGCAAACCTTTGATGACAGGACGACAAGTCAACCGAATCCTCCAGCGGAAAACACGTCTGGTGTGTCGTACACGGCATTAGCGACAGGACGTATGTCGTATGGTAGGATCTAATTTGTACGCCCGGTGAGTGAGTGAGATGTGCCTCCTTGGTCGAATTAGGTGTGCGTATGAATGTGAATGTGATCGCTCGTAAGAAAACGATGATAACATAATAGTTTGTCACATAAGCGGCAACAAATGAACGGAACAGTTTCACAGTCACACAGTCTCTGTGCTCTGTCAAAACGTATGTTTGTAACATGTTTGCTGTTGCGTTGCTTTTTGGAAGTTTTGACTCTTGTATTCCTTTCTTATAACATAGTTAACAACCGCTTATTTCTTGTTTTCATTTCTGTGAGACGTCTATGTGGTATCTCGCCTGCTCTCACTATTCATCACATATACTTGCAACTTTAATGTAGTCTTACCACATGATTTTTATTCTATAACCCATGTGTAATATGACAACTGCCAAGACTACAGAAAGAGAACAAACATTTCAATATATTGGACGGACAGTTCATAAAGTTGTGAAGAAAAAAAAACAAATGGCACGATGGGATATAGAACGCGGCTCGCCATCTTCACCGTCCAATACCGTGATCACTTAGCCACTTGCTCTACTCATCGTTGCTCTTGTTCAACTTGGGCCGTTCACTGTTAATATTTTGCTTTTTTTCATAGTTCAGTACACCTTCTTCCTGTTTTCATGCTTAATCTGTGTTCAGTTTTTGACGGTCTATACGCTGGGACGTCTTACCACTAAATCTGAGGGGGGTGCGATTTGGAGGTTCCCTTGTAAGTACTGTACTGCATAGCTCGTCTTTACTTACGACGGTAGATCGAGATGTCAATGGGTCATCTTCACTACAAATACTGTAATCGAAAATGATGTGGTGTGCACACTGATAAATATGAGTTGCGAGATGTGTCGTTTCTTCTCTGTTACTCAAAAATGCTTGTCAGTACTTCTGTTTAAGAGTCTATCAGGGCGTCGTACTTGAAAGACTTCATGTTGTTCGACTATTATGAAACTGACCTCCGTTACATCTGTCAGCCGTCAAGTGGGAAGAGTAGGTTTATTTACGTCTATCCAGATGCCTAAATACGTCCGACCGCCCGAGTTCTGATTGCAGCATCATTATTTCAAATCGCCGTTTCTTCATGATGCTATTCAACGGCTCATCACTCAGAAAGCTTTTTCTACTTTCCCAAAAAAATTAAATTCAGTCGGCAGATCTTTTAAACAATCAGTATTAGGTACGACAAATTGCTGCAATACATGACGCAGAGTCACATGAATTTTTTGTCGTTCTCGAATGTGGGTACTTAGCAGTAGAACAAGACTCTCCTGATGAGAGCGAAAATGGTTCAGATAATATACAGTTAAGATGGAAACTCTTCCAGAGAAGGAGTGTGCAGCAGGAACAGGTATGTGCTGCCAAGTAAAATATATCCAATTTGTGCAACTGTCTTTAGTGACGGAAATGTAATCGGACAAATAGGATGGTAGTCTGACCCATAGCGAGCGCACATGCTATAGTTCGAGTTCTCGGTTATGAATTGTTCCACAAGTCATGAAGTACTCTTACTTCAACTTAACGTTGTTGGGCGGGAAAACAGAATTTATCACGGTTAACTCAAGCAAAGATAGGCTGTAACAAAATTACGTGATGTGGAAGAATTTCTACTTGAGTCTAACTATCAGCTTCTTCTCCACACTTAATCTTGACGTACGAGACGCGGTTAGGCATGTAATTTTCAAATGTGTGTTTAATCATTCTACTAGGGAAAGTAACGCAAGGTAGGTTACAGGACTAAGTAGTGAAGAGAAACGAGAATCCCTATCGAGTGAAAACAGAAGGAAGTAGTAAGGTGGAAAAGTAGGAGACATCACTTAGCGAGATCATCCTAAGTCACATGCCCATCGCGCCATGACAACGTAGGTTCCGAAGCACAGACACATATTCATATGCAACGGTTGTTTCACAAGAAATTAAGTGGGAAATTTAAACATCAGAACCGATTCTGATTTAGTTAAACATGGAAACAGTGCGTTACCGTTTGCTGGTTTCCATTCAAAATGTTATCTACTCAATATTCACGACGAGCCTTGCGATTTTCACCATAATTTTCAAATCATTTATTGCTACTGGTGAAACATTCAGCGCGTGAGAGTTACAGGGCAGCGAGCTAAAATTTACAATGCGGATATACGTCACTGGCGCTTCATGCTGTTTCGTAACTATCTCTAATAATATGTTCACTCAAGACTGCGCAGAAAAGCTCTTTGGCTCCGGTTGACACCATGAGACTTTTTCTAAGTAACTAAAAATTAAAGATTTTCACCCCTAAAAATTAGGCTAAGTCTCGAAAACAAGTCGAGAAGGACAGATGTAAATTTTCATGATTGATTACGAAGTGATTTTATTGTTTTATCGGTTAAACACACATTCAAGGACCTAACTTTCACAAATTTTTCTATGTGTTAAGTTCCAGGGGACGCTTAAAGATATTGAAATGCAAACTGATGCATCTTCACTGCACGTCACTGCAATGGATGGGTGGTAGGTAACACGGAATGAACAACTTCTTCGTTTACCGTAACATACCTTCAGTCTGAAGTAGTAAAATGACAAAATACGTTTTCAACACCTATCAGTATCATTGGAATAAGAGAAAAATCAGCATCATTCGACGAGACTATAGCTTAGAGGATATGTCATTTTGCCGTCAAAATGCCAGCACTGAGCTAGCGGCAGACTGGTTTTGAATTCATGGCCATGATAGGAAACTACTGCAAAACATGCTGTTCACATCGCTTTAGGACGGCTCATCGATCGACTGGACGATTCAGATTACCGGTTGTACTGAAACTTCTTAATATATTTTTACTTAAATTGCAATGAAAATTGCTCTGAGCACTGTGGGACTTAACTGCTGAGGTTACCAGTCCCCTAGAACTTAGAACTACTTAAACCTAACTAACCCAAGGACATCACACACATTCATACCCCAAGCAGGATTCGGACATGCGACCGTAGCGGTCGCGCGGTTCCAGACTGTAGCGCCTAGAACCGCTCGGCCACTCTTGCCGGCTAAATTGCAATAACTGAGACGGTGAAACTTCTACGTTTTTACTTATATTCCTTAATGCAACTGAACTTTCTTAAACTGCTGAGTGAAACTGTATGTACTGTCACTGACCTACAGAATTTTCCCTGACAAATACAACTCAGACTTCTCCTATACATTAATTATTCACAATATTCAACGACAACGCGATCTGACTGCTTTAAAATTAACTCAAAAGAATACTCTTGAATTAGAAGAAATCCTAACAATAACCCATACATTTCATAATTCACTTACCTCACAGAAAATCTTCATGACACGAACTACAGCGATACAGCTAGCGCCATTACAGCCATGTAAATAAAACATTCTAACTACTGTAGGCTCTAACTACTAATAGGCACGTGGTTAGCAAATGAAAGATTTTGTTGCAGAGAAAACAGTGTATTTAGCAGATTTTACCCCTTAATCATGTGGCAACCAGTTCGAAAAATTATATAATCGTCAGTAATTCCATTCCCACATTAAATCGCCATGACGGACACACGTCCAGACTGTCCAATCCCGCAAATACTCCAAACCTCCAACACTGCTTGTTATTAACCTCTAACTTCCATCACTGTTGGCTACGAGTATTCACTCCCAACTGCCATCACTGCTGGCTGTTAACTTCCAGCTGCGAGTTCGACCAGCCACAGAGTCTCTTACAGAGACCGCACAGCGCTGTCAGTGATATTGGTGGTGGTGGTTAGTGTTTAACGTCCCGTCGACAACGAGGTCATTAGAGACGGAGCGCAAGCTCGGGTTAGGGAAGTTCACAACAGTCATGATCAGGAACATAGTACTGTAAGTAGCCTGCTTATGTGTTTGTCAACATACACATACACAGGCTGCTTACAGTACTATGTTCCTGATCATGACTGTTGTGAAATGTAACGGAAGTGAGATATGGTGGGGGGAGGAACAAGGAGGCACGTTAGAAGCATCTCACAAAACCCTCGTTCCACCGACTCCTGAGTAATGTTCGTCAGTCTGGGACTCTTACCATGTAGAGAATTGTTGGTCATTCATTTCTTTTTTCTGGCATAGCATTATACAAACTGGTATACAATATTTCATAAGTACTTCTATACAAAGATTTTCTTCGCACAGCGTAGACCTTAACTATGAATCACGCCGTCCATGTAGGATTCGACACATTGTTGTGTATTAGTAATAAAGTGCAAAAAAGTTGTCAGTTTTCTAGAACTTCTCAGTATTGAAAGAATCCAGGTGGCACGGCGCATCGACGGCAGAGCTGGAGTTCGAGATGACCGTGTTCCGTATCTCGGTTCGGTCAACACCATTTACATGCAATATCGTCTCCCAAATCACGCCACGTGAATGCTGCTATCGACCGACACGCAAGGCCGCTCGTGGAATCTGATCAAGTATTCCACCACTTGTCACTAAGAGGAACTCTAAACCGAAATGAAAAAATGGTTACCTAAAGAATGTAGTGAACAAGTAAGGTGAAGTATATTATCACAACACCAAGAGAAAATGTAACTACTCTCGACAAAGGGCAGAATTAAGATCGGCAGAACGAAGTCTGCTTATCGACGGCTTCACTTAACTGAACAAGCTGCCCACCACACTCAGACTATATAAGGGGAATTATTTCAACTCAAAACTGAAATATTTGTGATAGAAAAATGTTTGTATTACTTCAAAGTACTTTACATAGGAATTCTGATGTATTATATGAGATTGTTTATATTATAAATCAGCCTGAAGCAACTGCATATGAATTGTAGCAATGTAATACATAATAAGGCCATATGTGAAGTAAGTATAAAATGCATCAATTGTTTGATGTAAGCTATATTTTTCAAGTACAATTATTCTGTTACTGTTATGTCTGACGGTTACAAAAACCATTAATTTGATGACTCCATACATAAAAGGAAACATCGAAATGACGTGGGCAGTATCTTTACGAAACTTCCTGAGAGATTAAAACCGTGTGCCGCACCGAGACTCGAATTAGAGACCTTTGCCCTTCGCGGGCAAGTGCTCTAGTACCTCGCCCCTTACAGTACTAACTTCATAGAAGTTTTCCTGCGAACTTTGCGAGACTAGTGGAAAAAAGGATATTGCGGAGATATGGCTTAGCCACAGCCGGGGGAATGTTTCCGGAAAGAAATTTTCACTCTGCAGCGGAGTGTGCGCTGATATGAAACTTCCCGGTAGTAAAGCTGTGAAGAGGGGTCGGAGTCGTGCTTGCGTAGCTCAATCGGTAGAGCACTTACCCGTCAAAAGCAAAGGTCCCGACTTCGAGTCTCCATCCGATACACAGTTTTAACCTTCTATAAAGTTTCATATCAGTGCACACTTCGCTGCACAGTGAAAATTTCGTTGTGGAGCATCTTTCGTTTGCAACAGTGGCTCGTTCGCCTGTGTTTACAACTTGATAATTATTACAATAGTTATTTAAAAGTGGCATTAACATTTGCACACATTGGCTCGTTAGTCATTTTATGAAATCCCGGTCTTTTGAAAGCTTACCATGTGTTCACACAATACGCAGCATATTATTTTGACACTCGAATGTTTCTGATCGCTAATAATCAGGCACTGAAAATCAGGTACAACTGCCTCCCTCCCCCTTCCTCCCCAATAAAAATTTTTTATGAACATTCTGCTGGACGCAGGGAACATACAGGCTAACGTCACATCTGAAACCCACAACTACACCATGGGCCATACTGGAGTCGACGACTACCGTTTTACGTGGCAGGGATGCTTACCCGAGACGTTAGAGATAGCCCCAATTTCATCCATATTTTAATGAAGTGCGCTGTAGCCACCACTGTCCGATCCCTGTAATTCAGAAAAGAACGGTGCATCCAAAACTGTGTTAGGCTCTATGTGCATTACACACAGATCATAAAACGTTTTGCATCACCTCGGTTCCGAGAATTCAGGAACCTGCGCAGAAAACTGGAATAGAGATCAACATAAACATCATTTCCGCCCTTTTAATTGCTCATTAAAACCATACATTGCATGTTGTTCCACCATACAACAAGACCTTCATAGGCGGTGGTCCAGATTGCTGTACACACAGCAGCACAGTAGCACGTCCTCTTGCATTTATGCATGCCTGTATTCGTCATGGCATACTATCCAGAAGATCATCAAGGCATTGTTGGTCCAGATTGTCCCACTTCTCAACGACGATTCGACGTACATTCCTCAGAGTGGTTGGTAGGTCACGTCGTCCATCAACAGCGCTTTTCAGTCTATCCCAGGCATGTTCGATAGGGTTCATGTCTGGAGAACATGCTGGTCACTCTAGTCGAGCGATGTCGTTATCCTGAGGGAAGTTATTCACAAGATGTGCACGACAAGGCGTGAATTGTCTTCCATGAAGACGAATGCCTCTCCAATATGCTGCCGATATGATTGCACAAGCGGTCAGAGGATGGCATTCACGTATCGTACAGCCGTTACGGCATGTCATCGAAAGGTCCTGTCTCTCTGTATCTCCTCCATGTCCGAACTTTCCTTGTTGAGAGCCCTTCCTGGCACAAATCAACAATTTTGAGGCGATCGAACCGCGATATTGACCATCTAGGTATGGTTGAACCACAGACAACACGAGCCGTATGCCTCCTTCCTGATGGGATGATCGGAACTGAGGGGTAGCCTTGCGGTCTAAGGCGCCTTGCCACGTCTAGCGTGGCTACCCCTGTCGGAGGTTCGAGTCCTCCCTCTGGCATAGTTGTGTGTATTGTCTGTAGCCTAAGTTAGTTTAAGTTAGACTAAGTAGTGTGTAACCCTAGGGACCGATGATCTTAGCAGTTTGGTCCCATAGGAACTTGCCACAAATTTCCAAAAACTGGAACTGATCGGCTGTCGGACCCCCTCCATCAAATAGGCGCTTCTCATGCATGATTGTTTACATCTTTGGGCTGGTTTAGTGACATCACTGGACAGTCAAAGGAACTGTGTCTGTGACACAATATCCACAGTCAACGTCTATCTTCAGGAGTTCTGGGACCCTGGTTGATGCAAAACTTTTTTTGGGTATATCCTTGCGGAGGCAGTAATGACCACATGTGGCGAACAGGTGATGTTCTGTCTTGAAAACTTTTCAGTTGATGAAAGAGACAGGATGAGAAAGAGAGAGAGAAACAAAAAATAAAGGTAAGAAAGGAACGTTTTACTGCAGTACCGAGCTGCCGACTGAAGTGGGAATCACTTTCTTATTTCTCTTTACTCTTATGATGATGCTGACGTCATTGTGCACATGTACCTTGTGATCAGATATTCCCTGTGACCCACAACGATATCTTAATCTGATAGAAGGAATACAATATAATTCCAGCTGGGTATAATTCGCGTAAATTAGGTTGTGTGCTGTTTCGTGTATGATGTCTGTGTGTTGCGTTGCACTTAAATGGATGTGGAAAGCGGCCAGAAGCGACAGAAAGCTTCCCGGCGTCAGAGCTCAGTGGTCGTTAAACCGCAGCGCAGATGTGATTAGGATATGCCGTGCAGGGTGGGTGGCACTGTGGGTGACATGCTGATCCATGTTCGGCAAGAGCCGCTTTCAGATCTTCGTCAGACTTACGTTCTCCACAGGCTTACGGAATCACTTAAAGGGAATGCTAGCACTTAACGACCAGGATTTAAAACCCTAATCACATTCCATTCCTTTCTTTCACTCACCTCCCAGTGTCATAAGCAACCGTGAGAACCTTAAATAAAACGTACAGGTCGGAAACGCTTCGTGACAATTTGAAAGATCAATATTTTGAACATGATTGCACTTCAGCACGGAGAAGAGGGGAGGAGATTAGTGTTTAATATTCCGTCGACAACGAGGTTATCAGAGACGGAGCACAAACTCGAATTAGGGAGGGACGGAGAAGGAAATCCTCCATGCCCTTTAAAAGGAACCATTCCGGCATTTGCGTTAAACGATTTAGGGAAATCAAGGATGACCTAAATCTGGATAGCTGGACGTGCGTTTGAACCGTTGTCCTCCCGAATGCGAGTTCAGTATGCTAACCACTGCACTGCGCTCCAGAAACGGTTAGAAATCAGTAAATGAATCCAATGTTTGCGTGATAGAGTAATTATGGTGTACGCGTACGTGGAGGAAGTGTTTGCGCAGCAACCGCCGACATAGTGTAACTGAGGCGGAATATGGGGAACCAGCCCGCATTCGCCGAGCCGGATGGAAAACAGCCTTAAAAACCATCCACAGACTGGCCGGCACACCGGACCTCAACATTAATCCGCCGGGCGGTTTCGTGCCGGGGACCGGCACGCCTTCCCGCCCCGAAAGCAATGCGTACCGCACGGCTTACCGCACTGGCAATCTCGAATTTAGAAAGCAGGTGGCGCAACGAATCGTTGTTTATATTAAAAATTTGAAACATCTTTGTGTGAAAAACGGATGGCTGCAATTACTTTCCCAAATCTATCAAGCTACCCAATGAGTTTGAACAATTACAGGTCGGCCGCGATGGCCGAGCGGTTCCAGGCACTTCAGTCCGTAACCGCGCAACTGCTACGGTCGCAGGTTCGAATCCTACCTCGGGCATGGATGTGTGTGATGTCCTTAGGTTAATTAGGTTTAAGTAGCTGTAAGTTCTAGGGGACTGATGACCTCAGATGTTTAGTCCCCTAGTGCTCAGAACCATTTGAACCATTTTGAACACTTACACTGCCCTGTGTGTGACTGATCGTCTGTTAATGTTTTAAGCAAAATCCGATCGAACACAGCTGGGATGGTGACTGAACGTGGCGGCAGAGGTCAGCGCCCCCTCCCCGGATTTTATGGGAATTATGTGACTTGTGTGTGCAGATGTGGTGTCAACTCTCTCCAGCAACCTACCATGGCCTCATTGTTTCCATGACACTACGCGTGGTCTGTTATCCTTGCCAAATTTGGACGTACCAGCTATTAGGTAAGTGGTCATAATGTTCTGGCTGATCGTGTATAGAGAGCGTGTTGGCCAGGCAACAACTGTACCGTGTTATTTTGTTGGAAGATAATTTCATGGAACTTCGAGGATAGGGAACAGCTACCCACCATAAATGTAACATCTGCTTTCGAAATTATCGGCTACGCAAGCCAGAGGTGACAGTGTTGTTAGCCTAGTGGCACCAGGTAGCATCACGCCCCCTACTCGAACCGTGTGCGAACTAAATTGGCATCGTTCGTTCTCTTAAGAGACTCCACAAACGGATATGTCCATCAGGAGGTTTCTCACGGGACCAGAACTTGTCTGAGAAGACGAAGTGGTACAGCTCCTATGCCTGGGGTTCACCCTGAACGCACAACTGTTGTCAGTTCTGGCTTTGCTGCAGCGTCAAGGGAAGCCGCAACAATGGTTGCCGCGTACGCAGTTCATGTAACTCGATACGTCGTCGCAGTTTCCGGGTATATCAGCATGTGTACAACAGCATTCGTACCTAATGTGTTCCAAAATACGATGTATAAAAGTTGGATTTTCGGTGCTCATACCTCGGTTTCTATTGGTTATATAATGCAGGGTCAAATGTTTCGGATAGTAATTCGACTACGGACCATATTTACGGGGT
Organism: Schistocerca gregaria; assembly: GCF_023897955.1. NCBI lineage: Eukaryota > Metazoa > Arthropoda > Insecta > Orthoptera > Acrididae > Schistocerca > Schistocerca gregaria. Next base: position 26,710,231 of record NC_064931.1, on the reverse strand, counting down.
GTGTGAGAAAAGTAATGAGTCTGGTGTTTTATCTACTACAGTTCTGATGTGATTCTTTTTTTCCAAACAACAATGTTGTCCCCCTTTAAAGTAGTTCCCTTAGGCAGCTGTACACCGGGGGAGTAGTTTTTCCCAGTCTCGGTAGCAGCGCTGAAAGGCTTCAACTGGTAGGTGCTTTAACATGTCGGTCGCATTCTTTTGAATGATCTCCAGAGTACCAAAATGACGTCCTTTTAAGACATTTTTCAATTCCGGGAAAGGAAAAAAGTCACAGGGACTCATATCAGGTTAATAGGGGGTCTGTGGACCAACAGCAATGCTTTTTGAGGTAAAAAATTCTGTAATGGAAGTGGTCGTGTGACATGGGGCGTTGTCATGATCAATCATCCAGTTGTATGCAGTGTCCGGTCTCACTCGATTCATCCTTTTCCTGAGACTTCAAGATCTTCTTTGTAAAACACTTGGTTTACAGTTAGTCCTGGAGGAACAAATAAGGTCTGATCTCACAAGAGCACACGTTTTCAGTTTTTGAAGTTGAAGGTTTTCCTGAGGGACGTTCAATTTCAGTGTGTTCTCGGCCTTTCAAAAATGATTTATACCAGCGAAAAACATGTGCTCTTTGTAAGCAATGTTCCCCGTAGGCCTGTTTCAACTTTTTAAAGGTCACGTTCCAGGATGAACGCGAAACTTGAGGGCATAACGTTGCTTTAAATTCCGCTGTTCCATTTCCGTAACATACAACAAAAACACAATTTCACTGACTGCGCTCTCAAAAACCACAACACTGCTGTAAGGATCTGAAACTCGAATTGACTGTTTGGAAGGGATGAGCACACTGTTCTCCACAAGTGAAAGAACACAGCATTGCCAGATCGCTTGCACACCTCGTACACCCAAAAGAATGATTGTCTTAGTGTCACCATCTTACAGTAGACGGTCAAAGTATCTTATTACCCACTTCCTTCTAATTAAATCACTGGAACAAGTCGGTCGGCCTTTTTTGCATTAGATGCGGTTTACACACAAAGGGGTTTTTACAATATTTTCACCGTCACCAGCCGACAAAAACCCAGCAGAGGATTCTGAGACTAGCATGCACAGCAAATGGCTGTAATTTTTACGATATATATCTTAAGATCCCGATCTCGAACGAACATTGAAAATTTTCTTGAGATCTTTATCCGTTTCCGAGAAAGTGGAAGTGTGAGAGAGACAACGATAATGAAAGACAGAGTATATGACAGCGACAAAAACGAAGAGAGAAATAGTGACGCAGAGAAGAGACAGCAGCAGTAGGAACGAAGGAATGAGATATTAACAGTAAAAGAGAGCAAGAGGGAGGGAGTGACAGAGAGAGGAGATTGTAGTAGTAGGACAGAGCGGAGGGCACTTTGACTGTGACACAGGAGAGAATGACAGAGACACAAAATATAATGACAATGAATTGGGCTGAATGAGTGAATGACGAAGGAAGGCTGGGAGTAGATGTGTATGAGCGACTTACAACGAAAAATTAGTGGATGTGCGTGAGTTACAGTAAGGGAAGCTTGTGAAAGTTTGAGGTGAGTTGCAAGAAAAAAACAACGCGAATATGTGCGCATGCCAAATATTTTGGGAAAATTTTTGAAGGTGTAAAGAAAGTAGAATGAGGCAGCTGTTGCCCCCACTTCTCAATCAGTCTTTTAAATAAACGGGAGCTTATTCGTATTTTTGTGCCAAGATAGGAGCATTTTCCCGCTGGTATTTGTCTTGCTGCAAACAAGACGATTTCCTGACTCAACGTATTTGACGTAGCTGTACGATCCTACATGACTGAGCAAACCATATGTCGGTCCTCTCAGGCGCTAGTCGCGTGGGGCCGATGAGTTCCTACATGGCGTTGACTATGGACCTCTTGAATCCATCAGCTCCATATATGCCTGACAGTCACGGAATGCTGACCAACGCAAGCAGCAGTATCACAGTAGGATACATAACAGTCCCAATATGCCACGGTCCTGCCACTGTCGAATTTCAACACCTTACGGTAAACTTTCTCCTTCTTACACGTGGAATAACATGATCTTATCTCAAGCGACCAACGTTCAAATGCAGTTTCTGAATGTGAAATCCGCTGCATAATTTCCCTTACACATAGAACATAGATGGCGTTAATCCAACCTGTTTTGTTTGGTTGCGCTGAAGTGCTAACCATTTTTATTTCCACGCACGTAGCACTGTTAATGCCAATCTGTTGTTTGTAGCATATCGCCTTCATTGTGTTGCGGTTTTAATGGTCTGCAGACAAAGTTCAATTTGTTTTTTTTTATTTTGACTATAAACGTAAATCAGGACATAAGCACCCGAAACATCGTGCTCACTGGTCCCTAAATCTTGCGATGCACCGTTATGTATTGTAACGAACAGAAGTTCCTGGAAATGACTATAGCGTCTAATATAATCACCCGACTTGTATTTCCATTCGCATTCTTGAAACGATGTTGGTTTGTAGACATGGATATTCTGGAAGTGATGTTACTAATTTCGCAGTTTCTTCATGTTCTGGTCTGACAACAAGCGGGGATGCTGCGGCGGCAACCCTGCGCTTGCGCCACGTGCGCCGTCTGATATCGCAGAACTGATAACTGCGCGTAACGCAACACCTTGCTGCACCTACTCCCCAGCTGCTGGGACATCCTGCCGTGGTCGTCAAACATCCGAGAGCCATCTCCGTTAAAAATTAGACAAGATCCGCCGCGATAAGTAATATCAAAATAACTTACCGGCAAGTACATCGCTACAAAGACAAAGAATTATTTTCACCGCACGATTAGATGGAGCAACCTTGTTCAGAGTGATGCTGACGTTCATGACAACTGGCAGAATGTAATTTTCAATTGCTTTTATACAAGTTGCAGGACCTGAATGCATTCACATTAATACTCTGGTATAAAAACGTCATACTGTACCTATGCACTGATAAGCCAAAACTGACCATCGCGACGTTGTATACCGCCCGGTGGCGTTGGGAGCACGTCACGCGGTAACAAAAGTATGTAAGCGGAACACATACGGACGGGGGTAACCCTAGCGAAGATATGGGAAAATGGGGAAAAACTTTGAGATAAGCGACTTTGACAAAGGACAGGATATTATTACTCAGGGCCTGTGAATGAGTATTTCGAAAACGACGAAGTTGGTCGAATGTTCACGTCTACTGTCGTGAGCATCTACGTAAAGAGGTATGACATAGAAACTACCATAGGCGCTAAATTGTTGGACGTCCACGACTCTTCACAGAACGTGGGGTTCGGAGGACTTCCTGCTGTGTAGAGTAGGATAGATGGTGATCTGTGGTATCTCCGCCGAAAGAGCACGCAGAGTGTTTCGGAGCTCACCGTTCATCGTTTGTTGTTGAAAGTGGAGCTCCGCAGCAGACCAGCACTAACTGTTTATAAGTTGACGCAACGACATCGTCAGTTACGATTGCAGTGTACATGAGACCATCGGGATTCGACCGTTATTCAATGGAAACGTGTCACCTCTTCGGGTGGATCAAATTTTTGCTACACTGGATCGATAGTCGTCTCTACAAACACTGTCATCGATGTGAACTGCGGCTCAAAATGTGCAGCGCGTCACGGACGCAAGCTAGTGAGAGCAATATTAAGCCATGGGAGACATTCCCATCCACTGGCATGGGAGCTGTGGTAGTAATCCAAGACACGCTGGCAGTTGCTAACCGCCTACATCTTTTCATGCTTGATGTCTTCCCCGACGGCGATGTCCTCTTTCATCAGTATAATTCTCCTTATCTCATAGTCATAAACGTGCTACAGTGGTTTGAGGAGCATTATAGTCTACTCACTTTGATGTCTCGGCGACCAAATTCGCCTGATGTAAAGCCAATTGAACCCTTTTTGGTCGCTATCGGGCGCCATCAGCGCGTACGCAGATCAGCGACCCTTATATACGCGAATTACATGACCTGTACATAGATATCTAATGCTACATACCTCCACAAACCTACCAACCAACATTCGGATCCCTGATACGCAGCATTAGTGATGTACTTCGTTCTAAAGACGGACAAACAATCTGTTAAGCAGGTGGTCTTAATGTTTTGACTCATTAGTGTACATGTTCTATGGGCGAGATCGCTTGCAACCTAGAAGACAGTATTTTGATTATGATTTTTCAACCAGATATTTCTTCGTTCCTTTATGAGGTCAGGCGTTATCTTTCTAACAGCTTGTAGAATTTTTCTAGGATGCATATACGATTATAGACTTTCCGGATATTATGTTTATGATTCATCGTATGCTACTTGGGTCAGATGTAGAAACAGTGAAGTCCAGTCCGTTCTCTAAGCGTGATGCTCAATGATTCACGATTTGTTTGTGTGCTGCCCATGACATCTGCATTTCGCGAAACAGTTCGTGTTTATCTGCAAGCATAGCACGGATCTGTTAGTGAACACTTGACAGAGGAAGTAGTATAAGACTTCAAGGTCCTGTCAGTACTGGGATCCTTGGGTGTAGGTCAACTCAAGAACACTCGACGTAATCGTCAATGACCCTGGTTACAGAATCATCCTTGAATTCTCCGGAAGCTGTTTAGTGAAGCTATGGAAAATATAAAACAGGAAGGCACGCTGTGTGAAGATTGATACTCGTTCCTCTGCTTGCGCGGGAAGGAATTACTGTACACTGTACAGTGGCATTCACAACATTATAAAACACTGATTTTTGTCTAGGTAAATCAACATCACTAGGAGCAGCAGCAGTTGCAATCATTTGCCTCTTACAAACATTACAAATTTTTGTCCTCAGCCACAACTAACCATGGTGTTCATGCATGTTTTCTACTGTTATCTACTCACGTCTCGTTAGATGGCCGTATCTCACTTTTCTTTGCTCTTGAGATCGAGAGACTTCCGTAGTCGATTTATCATCTATTCGCCTTCCTGCATTACCCATCCACTTCAGCTTTATTTTCATCACAGCCAAAAAAAAAAGTTCAAATGTGTGTGAATTCCTAATGCACCAAACTGCCGAGGTTATCGGTTCTTGACTTACACACTACTTAAACTAACTTATACCAAGAACAACACACACACCCATACCCGAGGGAGGACTCGAACCTCCGGCGGTAGGGGCCGCGCAATCCGTGACATTGCGCCTTAAACCGCGCGGCCACTCGGCACGTCTCATCACAGTCACAATTACGTCTTACACATCAGGTTGTCCTCTGTTCCATTTGTTTGTTTTCATGTCTCTACTATGTGCGGAACGAGTCTCAGTTTTAGAACAGAATTTGAGATAAACATACCTGATTCACTGCCATTAAGATAAATCTGGAGATACAGGCTGACTATAAACTTTCCATTTCAGACACACTTGAGCCTTAGCTTAAGATAATATTTTTAGCCTGCCAAAAGCACACTATGTCATTTTTACTCTGTTGTTTATTTCTTTTGCAGTGCTTCTGTTCATTGCCTTCATCTGTCAAAAACACAAAAGATCATTATGAATTTATTGTCAGATAGTATTTTTTGTGGGTGTTGAATATGCGTATGTTGCATTAACATGCTTTCCGTTTTCCTTTTGTCCAATATGGAAATCTGACAGCTGCTTCTATGACTGCGCAAAATAGTTTCATTGATATCGAATAGCCTTGTCAGACTCCTCTACCTTTGTGAAGTCTCACAGAAACTATAGCACTGATGCATCTATTCGTTAGTATTCATGGAGGACGAGAAGGAGGAGGAAATTAGTGTTTAACGATTCGTCAAAAACGAGGTCATCAGAGACAGCGCACAAGCTCGGTTTAGGAAAGGATGGGGAAGGAAATCAGCCGTGCCCTTTGTTAAAGGAACCAACCCGGCATTTGCCTGAAGCGATCATAGAAATCACGCAAAACCTAAACCAGGATGGGACACGGGTTTGAACGGTCATCCTCCCGAATGCGATTCTAGTATGCTAATCACTGCGCCACCTCGCTCAGTGTTACTATTCTTGGGTGTTACACTATAAAGCTCTGCACTTTAAATGATCTATGTTGGATACATAGGTAGACATTTGATTTCATCTGACACTTTTCATGGTTGTCAGTCCAGAGACAACTGTACGTATGTAACAAACGCCTCGTTGCATCGTGGTATGGATTCCGCGCGTTAAACTGGGTGCACAGTTCGAAGATTGAGGAAATAACACGGTCGTACCACCACCTGTAGCAGAGCCCCTAAAGCACTGTGGTATTCAAATCGACCTACGAGTTTATTTTTTATATTCCGAATACGAATCACTGCGCCTCCTAGATTTGTAACATTATTCGACGCCATTATACGCGCCCGCTAACAACAGATACGCTGGAGAACCGGTCATTTTTTGAGATTTTAGTAACGAATGGCACAAGAGCTGTACCGAAGACACGGAAGTCTTTCAATGCTACGCCGTGTTATCTTGGTAGGAGACAAAGTCTTGCTCACTGATGACGCATCTCGTCTGTTACTGGAAGGCGGTTCTTATCTGCAATCGGTACGTGCCTGAAGAACGTCGAGGGAAGTCTCTTGTGCGGCAGTGTTGAAAGGCATTTCAGAGAATGTCAGTCGACGTGTGAAGTTCCTACTGCTCCTAGATCTGTCGCAGGAAGTACAAAGAGGCAGCCAGTTGGTGGATGTTATCTTATTTATCCTCTACGACCCTTTCAAGCAACTCCTCCTTTCCTACAAAACCTGGTGACTTTGGTTTATGTGCTCTTCGTTATAGATTCTTAAGTGATAGAACCTAGTATGTCCTCCTCGACGGTGACTTTTCATCGGAAACAGGGGTAACTTCAGGAATGCCTTAGGAAAGTGTGATAGGACCGTTACTGTTTTCTATTTACATGAATGATCTGGCCGACAGGGTGGGCAGCAATCTACAGTTGTTCGTTGATGGTGTACAGGTAGGTGTCGAAGATAAGTGACTTTACGTTGATACGCGATGACCTTGACAAAATTTCCATTTGGTGTGATGAATAGCAGTTCGCGTCGTTTGTCTGCTGCCATAGCCCAATGATGCCCAATTTCGCCGCACTGTCCAAACGGATACGTTCATCGTACGAAAAAATGGTTCAAATGGCTCTGAGCACTATGGGACTTCACAGCTGAGGTCGTCAGTCCCCCAGAACTTAGAACTATTTAAACCTAACGAACCTAAGGACCTCACACACATCCATGCCCGAGGCAGGATTCGAACCTGCGACCGTAGAGGTCGCGCGGTTCCAGACTGAAGCGCCTAGAACCGCTCGGTCACAGGGACCGGCCGTTCATCGTACGCCCAACGTTGATTTCTGCGGATATTTAATCCACTGTTGCTTCTCTGTTAGCACTGACAACTCTGTGCCGACGCCGCTGCTCTCGGTCATTAAGTGAAGGCCGTCTGTCCCTACGTTCTCCGTGGTGAGATATAATGACTGAAATTTTATGTTCTCGGCACACTCTTGACGCTGCAGCTCTCTGAATATTGACTCCCCTAACGATTTCCGTAACTGAACGTCCCATGCGCCTTGCGCCAACTGAAATTGCACGTTCAAATTCTATTAATTCTCGTGGTGCGCTCATAACCACATTGAAACCATTTTCACATGAATCACCTGGGCGCAATACACTTCACGAATACTCTGCCCTTTTATACATTGTGTAGGTGATACCACCGCCATCGGTATATATGCATGTCACTATCCCACGACTTTTGTCACCTCGTTGTAATTAACTTACCACGTCACGTGCCCACAACGTCACTTGCGCCATTACGTCTCGCGATGGGTACTGATCACAATGTTTTGGTTTATCAGTTTAGATTGCAGTTGTGGAAACCGGGTCATTGAGGAAATGATATTTGCAGGCCTGGGGCTGTAGTGGACTGGTGAGCTCAGTTACGAATGCAGCTGCAGTGTTTTGGAAAGCGGCCGCCGGCAGACCTCTGGGAAAGAGGGAGGCTCGTAGCTTGTCGGGGTGTGCTCTGCTGGCAGAGCGTGTCGTAGCGGCTGCGGGCGTCGTGCGTGCGCCGAACCGCTACGCGCCACGCGGAAGAGCGCCGCATCTGCGCTTAGCATGGCACCTGAGAGGACAACGTGGAAAGTTCTTAGCCTCGCAGGCAAACACTGTTTCTCGAGTAAAAAACAATCCTGGTAACTCAAGAAAACTTCACAAGCCAAGATGGCTACAAGCATTTTCATTGGGTCACCTGTTTTGACAGCACTGCTGTCGCCATCGGATCTTATGTGTAGTGATCTCCATGGTAGTAGGAAGTCCATATGCATTTTGAAGAGACTTGTAATACTGATGGATAATATGCTGTAAAAATTCAGAAACAAAATATCTGATGATGACAGCATAGCTCTGGTTCAAATGTCTCTGAGTACTATGGGACTCAACTGCTGTGGTCATCAGTCCCCTAGAACTTAGAACTATTTAAACGTAACTAACCTAAGGAAATCACACACATCCATGTCCGAGGCAGGATTCGAACCTGCGACCGTAGCAGTCGCACGGTTCCGGACTGCGCGCCTAGAACCGCGAGACCACCGCGGCCGGCGCATAGCTCTGATAAATGCTTTTTTAGCGATCTTGGATTGTGTTGTTTTCTTCAGTTAGCATACATTGCTGCTCGCCTCAGACTGACCATGTTAAGAATTAATAAAAAGGAATTCTTCATTTTAGGACTTAGTCCCCAATTAAATTAATACACTTCATCGCCGCGTGGAGTGGCCGTGCGGTTAGAAGCACATGCCACGGGACTGGGCGGCCGCTCACGCTGTAGGTTCGAGTCCTCCCTCGGGCATGAGTGTATGTGTTGTTCTAAGCATAAGTGAGTTTACGTTAGTTTAAGTAATTTGTAAGTCTAGGGACCGATGACCTCAGCAGTTTGGTCCTTTAGGAATTCCCACACAATACTCTTCATCAACTTTTTAACAGTTTCACGTCCAGACACCCGTCAGATGAACTTCTTTGTTTCACAAAATACCGCCAGATTTAATCTCAAATAACTACGAGACTAATGATACGTAAACAGTGGTTGACTCCACAACGGATAGATCACATATGTACGTGTTTTATCACACAGTATGCCTGTGACGTCGCCGTACCAGTGTAGGCGTAAGGGACTTACGAATTAGTTTTATCTAAACTTAGAAATATGTGTAGCGTGGAAACGCGTTTATCTGGGACACTGATTCGCGTGTCATTTTGAAGATCTCGCGAAGCAATACTACAATCCAAACTGGGACAATAAAAATATTCGCAGGAATATAAGTGAAAATTGGGATATCAAATTCATAATTACGAAGTAATGAAAGATGTCGTCTCATATGACTCGTAAGTGCGCTCGGAACTATAGAAAACGCAATTAAGAATAATGCTCGCTCCGAAAGGAATTCGAACAGCCGAAAAGTTCAGTGGTAAGAGAACGCGAGAGCTACGGCAGCGTCGATAAGGAAATGAAACAAATTTCTGTGTGCGTGGTTTGGGTCAGTGTCGTAGATTTTTCGTGGAAACGTCGTGATAAAATCGTAACAAGTATTTCCCACAAGTATGTAATTTATTTATCGATCTCTTAAATACAGTGCTTACACAGAACAATATATTGGTTACCAATTTGAAAATTCTCGTGTTTGGACTGTCGCTGGCGTCTATGTGCACGATAGGCCAGCTACGTAATCACTTTGTAACGTTTATCCATTTTTCTTCTCATCGCTGCTATAGCTCTCGGATTCGCTCGGCCATGACGTTTTAGGCTCTTTGAATTTCTTTCGACTTGACCTTTCCTCTGATTTGTGTTGTTGTGTTAAATCCCAGCATATGTACGAGTCACATGAGACGATACATTTCATTACTTTGTAATTTTGAATTTAACACCGATTTTCACTTATACTTCGTCGGATTTTATTATTGTCTCACATAGGATCCTAGTAGTGCTCCACAGCTGTTCATACAGTGACTCCAGAATCAACATCAAAGGTAAACGTGTTTCCACGCTACATCAGTTTATAACGTTACACAAAGACGATTCGTAACAGTTACACGCATGAGCCTACATTAGTATGATGACGTCACAGGCTAAACAGATACTGCGCGACCAGAATGTACAGACGTGATCGATCTGTTTTGCGGTCGACCATGTACGAAACACTTATTATGCTTTTATCTCGATGTTTTCTCGAAAAACCTACGGAGCGGAGCCGAACTGTGGACACAGAATTTCTTTTCGATAAGTAAATCCCATCAGCGATGTCTGGTGCGAAAATACCTGCAAAATACCTATCTACGTTTGCCAAGCACTCCAGTGGGAGTAGTCTAAGGCACCATAGTGCTACATCTGGTGAATTGAGTAAATGCTCCAGTAATTTGTACCTCAAACACCTCAGTTCAAATGTTCAAACGTGTGGGAAATCATAAAGGACCAAACTGCTTAGGTCATCGCTCCCTAGACTTACACACTACTTAAAGTAACTTATGCTAAGAACGAGACTCACACCCATGCCCGAGGGAGGACTCGAACCTCCAGCGGGAGGGGCCACGCAGTCCGTGACATAGCGCCTCAAACCGCGCGTCAGAACTCAGTTATGGCACCGAAAAAAGAACTTTGTCGTCAGCTGCATTTTGCTCAAGGCCGACGTTGTTTTTTCTCTCCTTTTGCACTGCAGTACTCTTAACTACGTATAATTACAGTTTCTCGCCTTCCTTCATTTATTGTTTTGTTCTCTACTAATTAATCAATAAGGAGAATCCGTTTTTCAGCCAGGAAAACACAGACCATAACCTTTATAACGAATAAAATTGATTTGGTCTTTTGCGTAGCCGGGTGACCGATTACCTCTAATTGCACTAATGGCTTCACCCTCAGTATCAGTGATTTCGTCTGTGGTTTTACTTCGGCGATGTGCTTCCCATCTTCACAGCGGACAAGAAATGAACCTTGGCAGTCAACTTCCAAATTCTTAACTGTTGAAAAGTAAGAAAGAGAAGTTCTTATAAAACTTCACGGAATTCGAATAAATTCCCTTGGTGATAAAGCATCAAAAATAATTTTATAAGTGCGTGATACTCCAAGTTCTCCCTTTGAACGAAGGACAACGTATTTAAAAAGCCGTACAAACGAAAGATTCCTTACTCCAAAAGACAACTATAGCACAACATCTGTCAACGCAACAACGAAGAATACTTCTTTGACTTTTGGGTGAGATAGAGAAAGTTTCATCTTCCCCTTGCATCTCCTGGAAGTTCCAAACTTTGTACGTAGTCTTCTGCAACAAAAAAGAGATAATAATTTCATTTTTATTTGGAAATAATACGTGTTTTAAATGTAGTGTAAACCTCTGTTTCCCTGGTTCTATACGTTTCTTTTTTTACTTTCATTTCACGAATTAAAAATTATGTGCATATTCCAAAAGAGAATTTTTAATTCGGAAGAATACGGCAAATGTGGAAGAAATGTTAAGGCTTGACTAGAGTTGTAAATCTGCCGTATTCTAGCATCATAAGTTAGTGTAGACTACAGTAGCTTTCCTGGTAGCGTTGGTTAGTTCAGACCGTAACCACTTTACCAGTTAGTTAAGTGTGTTGCCTACTTATCGGGAGGTACCTCATTTCGAATGCTATGTCTGCGTATGTGATCAACGTCTTACTAGATTCCCCTAAAAACAGAAAGTGGTGGACTGTCTAGAAACTGAATGAGGGTATATAAAAGTGCTGCGTATCCCACGGAACGTTGCTGTTCTTCGTAGTTGTTCTCCTGTCTGGTACTCAAAAATAAACAGTATTCATAACAAAATTAAAATTGGCACTGTCTAATTCAACTTTTATTCGAAAATTTTTCATTTGTAAGATGAAGCAGGGGATGTCACAGCAAAAATAAAAAATATAGATTTATTATAGAGCGTCAGAAAATGCAATTTCCGGAAAAGAGGTGTAATTAAAAAAACGCAAAACAAAAACATATCAAACGTCGCTTCAACACTTCGTCGATCTCATGTAAAACATGTTTTTGTTATTTGTAAACAATTTTCATTCTTGTCGATAGTAACAGGAAACTCTTGCCTTTGATCACGATGAGGAAAGCTCTATTGAGTGCATAATAACAACAATAATTGTATAGACATTTTGTATTTGTGTATTTAAACCACTTGTATCAAAAGTGATTGCTTACGTTACATAAAAGTGCAAAAGTTACGTGATCAACAAATTTTTATTACTTATCTATATTTCGTAAGAATATAAAATACACATTTGATTAACAATGAACGACCTGCGGCTCTAAATATGTTCAACATAAACAAAATACAAAGAGAAGTCGTCGGTTCCCCGTTTCTCTATCATTATATTCAATAAGGTTTCTTGTCACACCTACAGCGCTGCCAATACCACCTGTAATCCAGCCATTTATTACGTCATTTATGTATTGTATTAAAACTACTGAACCGTAGTTTTGATAGAGTGCAACTGTAAGGTTAACATCCCGTTGCCAAGGTGATCAGACACAGTGATGATGATGAGGATGATGATGATGATGCTGATATGTTGGTTTAGGATCGTCACAACCAGGTCTTTAGCTCCCAAACCAAAAATTAAAGTACAACAATTCCCTAAGAAACCAAACACACAAATGCACAAAAATAATATTTACTGGCCATTCTAAAACGTTCGAAAAAGAAGAGCACTGCTACGCAAAGATATAAAACATTACAAAAGATATATCGGTGGCTTATTATTGATCTAAAAAAGATGATATATTCCACTGGGCACATTTTCTGTGATACTTGTAAGGCACCATCAGACTTGGAGCACCATCTGGGATTTGGATGGACGGTATATGAAATCGACTTTGACCTTTGGAAAAGATAGCAGGACAGGAGTTTGAACCACTGTCCACGTGAATGCAAGTCGAATGTCTTATCAACGTTGTACCTCCTTAGGTGCCAACGAAAAATAAGACTCCAACAAAATTCTTTGACGTTTCGAGAAAGCAATTACCCTGAATCACATTATTAGCTGAAAATATTGCACTGAATCATGCGCTACCTCTTCTACGAATGCAAAGCTTGAGTTCGGCATATCAAAACAGATTATGGAAGCAGCGTTTAGATGCAGTGTAAAGTAGAAATATACTTTTGATATGTTATGCAGATATGTTAATTACATTCTGTTACATTATTTATTACTAAATAACGTTTTAAAGAAATCTACAAAATCTTTGTGTTCCGTGGACTCTTTCGCCACGATATGACTTGCAGATTGACGCTCCTGGTAATCAATATCATTTATGCGATTTAGAGAAAATTATTACAGACTTCCTAGCGAGATAGGTAGTGTTTCCTTACTTACTAATCGAACATTTTAAGAGTTAAACCTCTCTTAGACGTCTCTGTGAACTGTCCGAGTGAATCTGAGCCAGTGAGTGTGACTCAGAGGCTCACTCTCAGACTGGCCACCGCATTACCTCAGCGAATCCGAACTGAATTCACCACTTCACTACAATACAGAAGCATCATAAGTACAGTAAAACCGTACGTCAACAATTTAGCGAAATCGTACGTTCGACTGTCACTTTCAATTTGCCAGCGAACTGTAATACCATTTGTGACTCAGAGCGCTTAGTTTTACTTCGTTACTTGTAGATGGGAACTGTGAAGCCAAAATTGTGTTGGGCGCAAGAAACGGAGCTGCCTCGGTGTATAGTGGCAAACGGTGTGAAAAGAAAATTATGCTGAATTCAAGTGAGGGACGTTACAGAAAAGGAGCTGAGGAATTCATGGAGTAAGATAAACATGATTTTCAGGAAAAACAGAAACAATGCTGTAACCAGTACTCGAATCCAAAGTGACTTCGATACCTTGGAGATCGAAAGCCTAGCTTCAAGAGAAACTTTTATACCGAAATTAACATCCTTCAAGTTTTCAGTAGAGAAGAACGAAATAAGAAAAACTGAAAGAAGGTAGAATTTTCGTTTAGAGCAGAAATAATTTTAGTTCCTCCAAAGGAAGAATTTTAGTTTTAAAGAAGTGAAAAGTCTTAGTCCTCAAGAATGAAGAGTAAGACTTTTGTTTTGAAAAGACGAGCATTTATGGTGTCAACTTTGTTTCGAAAAGTAAAGAAGTTTTGTTTGATGAGCAAAATATTTCTATTTACCATGGAAAGATTCCAAAAACACTAATATCGTTGAAGGCGAAATTGACGAACGAAATGAGGGACTGAACGGATAGACAGAAGCAAATATTTGCTGGATGATTTCGTGTTCACATTTCCTTTGGGGCGTTCTTTTTACCTGCCTCCGTAGGCGAAATTGGGGTCGCACATTTGTGCGGTGGTGCTCAATTCCAGGGTAGCCGGTTCGAATTCTGGTGGTGGAACGTATTTTCACCGTTAGCTAGCAATAGGAGGAGAAGTGGTGGCGTCAAGTTTCTGAACATCGTATTTTTCCAAAATGTTCTGAATTAAGTTCCAAGCTTTCTCGTAGTGCCTCATGGAGCGAGGATATCTGGCACTGTTCGTGGTGATCAATCCATCGTATAAGAACGTTAAGTTTGGCGGTCATATTGGTTCTCTGAGAGATAAATAAGCCATCCACCGGCACGGGGATTCACCTCTCCATTCTCTTAATCCATAACAATACAAAGACAACACTACACTGTGTAAGCGCTCAACGCATTCATACTCATGATACAGACACACACTTGACATTCAGGAAGACAACAGAAAACCATCTCCACTAGAGTCCTGCCCAGGATGATAGTATGGTATTACTTAGTTACTTACATGTTCCATAGCAGGTTTGAACGATTTTTTTATCGAAATGTTGTGAAACGATTCAGTTTATGCATTTATGCGTGATTATTTGATGTCTACATTCTGAGCATTTACAAGTCTCTAAATGACACATTGGCATAAATTTGACATTAATGAAACTACGCTCCTCTAGGAGAAATGGTTTTAGATTTAAAACTTTTTTTACTACCTGACAGACAGTTTACATTACTGGATAACTGGGAAAATTATCAAAAATTTTGTTGGTACTTACTGAACTACATTTTGAGCCAATTAGTGATACATATAATAAAACAACATTTCTTTTCAGGCGACTGTCAACAACATGCGTGATACACACTATGCTGTTTTTCAATACATTTATTCACTACTGGTTTCGATGGTGGACCATCTTCCCACTGGAAAAATATCTATTATGACAGCTTCACGTGTCATACGTTCTATTTAACCGGAAAAGTGTACGCCATAGCTGACTTGTAAATGTGAAAATGATACTAAACGACATAATACTGACTTAAGCAAGCAGAAAACATTGAAAACTTTGGCCTACACTTTTCTGGTTAAATAGCATTATGACATCGGAAGTAGCCACAATAGATATTTTTTCCACTGTGAAGATGGTCGTTCCGTGATTGAAACCGGTAATGAACAAATATATTGTAAGACAGTACAGTGTGTATCACGGTAAAGGTAATGTTTCCTTCTAGTGTTGTAGGCATGGACAGCGCTACTCTTCTAAATTGTGATGGATTATTTGTGATGAATTTCACTAGGGGATATATATACAGGGTGTTCCGAAATAATTCGTTCAAATATTACAGGTGGTATAGAACATCAAAACAAATATATTTCGATAAAGAACACATGGTATCTGAAGTCAGCTTGTAATGTTCTGGAACATTATGTTAAGGTGCTGACGTAAGCTGTAGTGTCATAGTCGCTGACTTGGAATGTGCACTGACATTCAAAGCTCCTCTGTGTACGAATGGTTGCCTCTGAGTCTCTTTGGTAACATCACTCAATATTAGACGAAGAACGTACATTCAGCACGATAGGGTGCAAGCCCATTGATGCATTGCTGTGAGGAATCATCTGAGGGCCACCTACGGGAATCGATGAATCGGCTGAGGTGGCCCTGTGACCTGTCCACCCAGGTCACCTGATCTCACGTGTTTGGATTTCTTCCTCTGGGGGAATATCAAGTAGCTGGTGTAGGAAACGGTTTCGAAACAGAACAAGACCTCGTCCATAGTATTGCCATCGCTGCTGGTTTCACTGCGGACATGCCAGGAATATCCGGACGGACACGACACTCAATGGTCGAAGATATATTGCGTGCACGCAGGCCAGTGGTCGCGCATTCCAGCAGTTCCATTGCTCTAATTAGCACAATAAACTGCCTTGTGTGTAGATCATTCTTATCATCAGAAACTACTTTCAGAGACTATATGTACCGTAAATAAATATATTTGTTTTGATGTAGTCTACCTCTTGTACTGATATGAACAAGTAGTTTGGAAACTATATATATTATTCACGTATTGGCCCAATAGGATCACGCGAGATGTAATCAATCGATGTCGCTTTTGATGATTTGCCTTCCTTTGTGCCCAAATTTGTTTCATCCTTTCAGAATGAAGTCTCTTAATTTCCCTCTGACCAACTTCCCAATCAAATATCTTTCGTCTGAATTTTTTTTCTATCTGTATCGTCTACCTGAGTTATACTGGCTGCTTTACGATCCTCCTTAATCGGATTCATCCATTTAATTGTCTCAGTTTTGGTATTTTTACTTCTGTTTTCGTTGAATTCTGCTATTTGTTTTGTCAACCTAGTTGGTGCCATTCTTTCAATGTCCCCATAAAATTTAAGTCTTCGTTTTCTGATGTCGCCACGAATGTCTGCGTATTCTTCTATTTCCTTATTACTTTTGAATTTCTTCACTACCCCTATATCTCTTTCAAATTATAGTTTCTGCTTCATAAAGACATACAGGTTTGATTACAGTGGTGTAATGCCTAAGTTTACTGAATTTAGAAAGTTATTTTTTTATTATAAATATTTTGTGTTAATGTGAATGCAGTTTCCACTTTTGAAAGCGAACTTCGTTTGCAGCTTTTTCCAAACCGTTTTCTTGTATGATTTCCCTCAACTATTTAAATTGAGGAACCCTTTTTACTTTTTCATATGTCGTGTTCGAAAACTTTGCTGCTTGTTTGTCACATGCCATATATTCCGTTTTTACGAATGATATTTTAGTTCTACTTTCTCCGCAACTTCTTTAAGAATTTCAATTTGTTTTTCAGCTGTGATAATGCCCCTAGTTAAAATCGCCAGATCACCCTCAAAGGCGAGGCAATATTCTCTAATATTACTTTTACCTAACATGATTTATTGATATATATTTTGGCTCAACTTTTGCTCTCGCCATTCTGTAATTACCACTTCCAAAACCTAGTTCAACAGTTATGGAGAGAGTCCATCTCCCTGTCTAACACCAGTCTTTATATCAAATGGTTCAGAAATTTCTCCCATGAATTTAACTTTAGAGTAGTGTCGGTTAATGTTATCTTACTCATTGTTGGAGTTTTATTGCCTAGCCACGGTTTCTTTAAAATTTGGAAAATAGATTTACGATCAACTGAGTTGCAGGCCTTTTTAAAACTCACAAATATATATACAATATAGTTACTAGAAATCCTTTGATGCCTAAGGATTAGTTTTAAATTAAGAATTTGTTCAGGACGGCATCACCGTGACAAAATCCTGCTTAGTATTCACCAACTTTAGGTTATAACTGTTCTTGGGCTTGATCAAGTGAACATTGCGATTTCGTCAGGTTCTTTAGAGGTAGAGGTGGTGTTATTAGTTTGCTGTGGTTGGAATTTGTTCGCTGGTTCCGGACAGTTTAATAGTTTATCAAAATATTTAGCAAGTAACTTACAATTTTCCTGGTTGTTAAGATCCAAACTGCCGTTTTCATTTTTGAAATTTTTTTTGGAAATTTGTGATAAGGTCCTATGGGACCAAACTGCAGAGGACATCGGTCCCGAGGCTTACATACTACTCAATCAAACTAACTTACGCTATGGACAACACGCACACCCATCCCCGAGGGAGGACTCGAACCTCCGACTGTGTGAGCCGCGCGAACCGTGGCAAGGCACCTGAGACCGATCTGCTACCCTGAGCGGCTTTCATTTTTGAAATAAAAGACTCCGAAGTTTGTAAGCGGTTAGTTTTGTTTTGAATGTTTTATAAAAGTTTCTTGTACTGCTCTTTAGGAAGCCTTGTTCGATTTCTAAGAGTTGAGCATTTTCGTAGTTTCTTTTGGTCTGTCGGATTAATTTAGATGTTTATTTTCTTACAGTTAGAAAGGTGTTGTACATAATTTTAGTTTTGTTACTTTCCAATTGCCGCGCGGGATTAGCTGAGCGGTCTACGGCGCTGGACTGTACGGCTGGTCCCGGAGGAGGTTCGAATCCTCCCTCGGGCATGGGTGTGTGTGTTTGTCCTTAGGATAATTTAGGTTAAGTAGTGTGTAAGCTTAGGGGCTGATGACCTTAGCACTTAAGTCCCATAAGATTTCACACACATTTGAACATTTCCACTATTCCAATTTTTGAATGCCTTATGCCGGCCGCTGGTGGCCGAGCGGTTCTGGGCGCTTCAGTCTGGAACCGCACGACCGCTACGGTCGCAGGTTCGACTCCTGCTTGGGGCATGGATCTGTGTGATGTCCTTAGGTTAGTTAGATGTAAGTAGTTCTAAGTTCTAGGGGACTGATGACCTCAGATGTTAAGTCCCATAGTACTCAGAGCCATTTGAACCATTTTTTGAATGCCTCATGCCTAGACTTAACTGTTGTTTCACAATCCACGTTCCACCAATTGTGTTTTTGTTTCTTTGGAACCCGAATTAAATTTTGTGCTGTTTTGATGAACTTTTATTTTAGGCTTTGCCAATTGTTGGATTGTTTTTTGTCAAGTTCGCTTGATAGAGTTGGGGTTACTTTAGCAGTGTCAAATTTTTGGATAACATTTTTTGAAGAGTTTTTGAAATTGAAATTTTACTTTTATTCGCGTTAAATAATGGTGAGAATCAATATTATCCCCTTTCCTAACTTGTACATTAAAAATTTCTTTGTAGTTAGGCGCCAAATTTTTTGTGTGGAAGAGTTCTTTTTAAGCATGTGTTGACATGATTTTAAGGTGAAAATTTTTCCACGTTTTAGCAAGTCTTTGACCATATTGGTTTGCCCATTTATGCGTATGAAATCCACCCACTGTTTTCTTATATTTTTTCTCTTTACCTAATTCAGCATTAAAATCACCCGTTAAAATGTTAACATGGTTTGAGAGATTTTTCGAGATGATGCTTTCTAGCGTTGCCCAAGGTTTACTAACTTCTTCAGGTTTTTTAAGGTTATCCTCATTGACTGGCATATGGGAACTAATTTAAGTGTCTGCTTTATTTGCGCATTTAAGAAAAATTTTCATTAGTCTGTTATCAATGGGTTTTATCTCCGTACTGAATTTAAAATATTTTTGAAGACTGCAAAAGCAACTCCCAGATGTGGTGTATTTTTAAGTATTCTTTTATCAGTTTTACTTTTAAAATGACGGTGATTTCCGAAATCCATGGTGTTATTGTTCGTCATTCTAGTTTCTTGAAGTGCTGAAATTTGAATCTTCTGTTCTCTTAATGGATCCCCCAATTTATGAAGTCGGCTTGGATGCAAAAGTGTTTATATGTTAAGTGTTGGAAAAGATGTATTCGTTTTGGTTTTACGTTGGCCAGGGGACTTCGATTTCCTCTGTTGAATCACACTGTATTTTAACCTGGCCCCCCCGGAATCAGAAAGATCAGTTGCGCCAGTAATATTGGCGGTGGATTGACCGCCTGGTATAATATTGTGATTATCAACATGCCCCATGATGATTGTGCCATATGCATGTAAAATGTAGGTACAGTTGAAATGCACGCGATAACTGTGGGTGAACGTCACGCACTATTCATACTACTTGCTTTTGTGTAATCAATACTTTAAAAAATTGTTGATGCTTTCGTGACTACTTATCGATGTATTTAATGTTGGATTCTGTCTCGGGATCTTCGGCCGACGTTTGCTTAGTGATTTTTCCGGCATTTCGCTAGCGCTAGGGGCCCTTGTCCATTTCAGCCACCCGTGCTAACGAAACGTTAGAAAAATCGTTAAGCAAATGTCGATCGAAGATCCTGAGACAAAATTAAACAGACGATGCACCAATAAATACCTCCTTTCTAAGTGATTAATTACCCCAGATCATTATTCTTTAAGAAATTACTGTGTGGAACTATGCAAAACATGTTAAAGGTTTGATTCGCTTGTTTTCCAGGCTAGCAATTAAAGGCAGAGGAAATGTACCTGAACATAATTTTGTGAGCAGCTCAGTAACATATTTCCTCCACTTGAAGTTATCATCATTATGTACAGCGAAATATTTGCAACATTGTACCCTGTTTACCGACTCCCATTATGTGTTACATCAATAGCTGGTAAGAGACTATTTGTACATAACTGAATAGAGGGTGTTTTCTCAAATTTACGGAAGAGTGCATTTTAAAATGACAACAATTTTGCTTGATAAAAACATGAACAATTTCTTTAATTGCTCACTCTCTTGGGGTGCATTATAATGCTAGTACCATCTGAAAAAGTACCAGTTCTTTCTCATGAATGTTAAGCTGGGGGCCATTCACATACAGAAGAAAATGTATGGAACAAAAATTGAACATCTTGGAGCTCCATTCGTAATTTTCCCCAATAACTAAAATTTTCTCTGTATCCAACACCATTTGAATTATTCAACACAACTGTTTGTTTTCTGCTTGTTAAGTATGATTCAAAAAAGTTTCTTTTTTTCTGGAGCTATCAAGTTAATAAATCGTAAGTGATTCTAACAGAGTAGTAATATGTTCACAGAAAAATGCCTTAGAGAGATCATAAAAAGTACCAGCTGGCGATGTTTTATTATTGAAGGATTCTACTACTTAGGGATTTAATATATAAACAGCATTCTCGGTCGATCAGCCTATCTAGAATCCAAAGTGTGATGCCGTAAGTAAATAGTTTCTACGTAATTGTGAGACTGCTCTTGAGTTCATTACCGATATAACTTAAGGTACCGAAAAATCGCTCTTACTGTATATCATTACGCTGAGAAAGGCGCAATTCTGTTGGAAAGCCTTGCCCGCCGTCCTTTGTGGGGCGCTGGAGATGTTCTGCGACATACTGTACTGACTTACAGGTTCTTACTGCAGGAATTTGCCAAATTCTTCAATAACATTTTTAGGTGAAATAGCGATAAATATAGCATGATGCGGAAAACATTCAATGTAGCTTAGAGTATCATTTTTCAGACAGCTGTAGGACAAGCAAAATGAATGGAGTGTCTCAACTTCTGATACCTATATGGATCGAATCTCGTGTTTCGAAATCTTTACTATGAGAATCTTCGAAGCGCATGGAGTTAGTAATAAATCTGAGTAACTGAGGCTACATCCTAAATGACTTAAATCAGTTTCCGTAGTTAGAACAATGATATTTCACGACTCATTGATAGTGTAGTTATATCTAAACACAAACGGTATTGGCAAAACGAATTCATCCAACTGCAATTCCATACAAGTCTGATTAAAAAGACAAAACAGGCTAGAAACGGAAATAGAATTAATCCCCAAAATAGATATTTAGCAAGGATTTCCTGGCACGTCGTGTAGACTTCTGACACGAATTATAAGTTCCGTATAATATTTTTCGCTACATCCTCATGCTATACGATTAGCATGCACCTCTATAAGACTCCGATGAACCGATACAACACTAACCGTAACCGGTTACAGTTCATTACGTTGTACATACTGCCACTGAACCAGCTCATGTGGATGCTAGGATAGCTTTCTTGTCGTTGGTTGTTTATGGCACCATTCTTTTCTTTCTCCAAATCAGACTACTCAGTACTTTTCTTCGTAATATCGACATGGCTTTAGGAAAAAAATTAAGAAAAATAAATTGAAGCTTCAATGAATATCTACTACTTCCAGTCTAGAGCATTCGTTTTGATACGAATTAACATAAAATTGAACTAGGTTAAGCTTTTGTTGAAGGATGCACTCCACGCCCAATAATTAGTCCTGAAATCATTAGATGTTTAAAATTCTACAAAATTTACACATACAAACAGATATACTGTGAGAAGAAGCATCATTTGAAAAAATAATTCAATGGTCAAAGATGCAAAGTGTTGGTATTCAGCTTTGTCTTTAATATCTGATTTGCCCTTGATAGTTAGTGTGATTTGTTTTACCCTGCCTGCTTTCTATGTTCTTCTTAATTCCGCTAGATAGTGATTTTACGTAACATTAACTTGTCACTTCCAATGAAAATTTTGTATTTCGTTACCATCTAGCTTATTTTCTTCCCGGCTAAGAAGTTTCATTCCAGCAATTAGCAGTTACAGATCTATCGATCATAACTTTTTCCTATGTTATGCAGAAACAGTTGTTCTATTGAGTATTTTGCGGAGGGTCATATCTGCAGAGAGAAACTTTTTTGGTCTCTGTGGTATAATATTAAGGATAGAAACTGTCATTTAACCTCAGTTTTCAAATAACTTGTGGAGGCGAATTTTGGTAGTTCAACACAATAGCCTTAATTTTAAAGTCTAATTACAATTCTGGGTGACCTGCATATTTTTCGTTTCGTGTTCAGTTTTAAACATTTCGCTAATATTATCAGTTGACTGAAAGTATCCTGCATTAAAAACTAAATTACTTGCACGTTGTCCAGGACTGCATAACTAAGTTCCAAGACTTCACGTGTCTTTTTGATGGTTTATTATGCTAGAGGCAGAAATGATGGTTACCAAATGCCTTAAAGTCTCGTCTATATTTCCATCATTAGTATGGACTGAGAACTGCACTGGCATTCATGCGGCGCAGTTTTGCAGGCCTGCTATGCATTCAAATGATCGAAGCTTCATAATTAGTTAAAGAAGGCAAACTCGTATTTTTCTCTATGGATCATTAGTAGCAGGGAACTTTGAAACCTTTAAATAAAGAATGACATCCATCGTGTCGTCAAGCAATGCTCGTTACGTCATTACTTCACCTCGTTCCACGACTTCTTTTCACACAGAACAAGAGCAGCAACCGACATTGTGTGCAGTCTACCTTAGGTGTCCTACTAGTTTTGCTTCCAGCGCTACTTTCTCCCAATTTCCTCGTTCCTTACCCGACATGGTCTGTTGAATTACGCATCAGCAGATATTCAACATTCGTCAGTCTGATTGCAATGGATAGTTGAAATGTTGGGAGCACACGACTCGAATGTTTATGAAAGACTGCTAAGCACTGGAGGAAATATTTTAGGTAAACAAGTCACGATGTTTAACAGGGTCAACAACATAGCTGGCGCTTACGCGCCAAAAGAGCTTAGACTGCGAGTCTATGTCTCTTAAGTGAGATGGGCGATGACAGAAGAGAATATGGAAATTCCACGTATGTGAACTGCTCGATATGCTGGAAGTCACCTACAATTTATTTAAAAATTCTGAAATATACATACTGATACATTCAGAACACGGAAAGAACTATAAACTGAATCTTTTATCGAACGTCAGATTAAGACAGAATCTAATTTCGTATGAAGTTTAGTTGGAAAAATCTTAGGTCTACTTTATTTTGTTAAGTCTTGCAAAGTAATTAAATAACTGCTGTCTTGACTTTCGGACAGAAGTTTATGTAATTTAGCTACACCATGGTTTTTTCAGTTTCCATCATTCCTAATAGTACCCAAGCTTTCGCGTTTACAACTGAATATAGGTAATATGTAAGATTATTCTATAAATCGTAAACGTTGCGAATAGTAATTTGGGAACACCAACTGATTTATCATATAAGAAATAAACAACGAATAACACAAACATATGCATCTCATCTATGAACAAAATATAAAGACTACATATATTAGACAACTACAGATTAGAATTTGGCAACCTCAATAACCCTGATAGTAACTTTTGTTTCTTCCTCCGTCTGCCCCGGTAATGCGCAACCCATTGCTAAACAATTCTCTTATCCATAAAACTTACCATTATATTTAAAATATTTGAACCACAAGACATACTTCAATAATTTTATAAATTCATTTATTTCAATTTAAATTTTTTACCATGCTCACGTAAGCTGTTTTATATAGTGTCTATCGTTTCCTCAAAAGGCACAAATTGCTCTGAGCACTTTGCTACTTAACTTCTGAGGTCATCAGTCGCCTAGAACTTAGAACTAATTAAAAAACCTAACTAGCCTAAGGACATCACACACATCCATGCCCGAGACAGGATTCGAACCTGCGACCATAGCGGTCGCTCGGTTCCGGACTGTAGCGCCTAGAACCGCACGGCCACTCCAGCCGGTAAAGGCACAGGCATATACAAATTAGTTATACCTAATGAAGCCGATGTAGCACTCTCGTTGGCCACAACCTCAACAAAATGCATAAGCATGAAGTATTTGCAGCAGGGCATGAGCGACAGGGAGTTTTAAACTATCTTGCCTTGAGGATCTAGAATAAGAATAACAAGGTTGAGATAGGAATATTAAGCAAAATTGCCTTCACAGGTGTAGTAACTAATAAGACCTCATGCCACCTCGATAAAAATAAATTCGCATTCTTCAAAAATTGTGTGCACGTGCTTAATTCCACCCCGCTACGTCCTCGAAACAAGGACAAAAAAATATAAACAGCAAATATCGGTAGAAACTGGCTCTGATGCAAGTTTAATAGATTGGATGGCTGCAGCGACAGGGCACAGAATACACAAAACGAAAAAAAAAATTCGCAGAAGTAATGCAATATTGGGGAATTATCGCATGTTAATTGGCGAGGATATTTAAGAAAAAAGGGATGGAAACAAATTGGATCAGAGGCTGAAGCATAAGATTGGGACAGAGGAGAACTGGATGGGGAAAGCGGGAGTTTACGACATATAGTCTCAAGATTGTGAAAAGATGTACGTGGTACAAATGGGATGAAAGTTTAAAGTAAGATTTAAAGTGTATAATAATAAATAAAATGACGCATTGGCGAAGGCGATGCACCTCAAGACTTGGCAGCATTCGTCGGATAACGTTGGATAACTTGGAGGACGAAGGATGGTTGTTGTCAAATTTAGAGGCAGTGGAGATTCTTTGTGCTTTAATACAGTAATGCGTCAGCGTGTTAAATGAGAAGACAGAAGTGCCCAACCGGAATTTCTGGGTCCACTTTAGAAATGTTCTCCTTGGTAGCAGCCATCAACTTATTCGAATTAGCGGCGTTAGGCTTTACGTTTCCTGTTGGCTGTTGTATATTATGTGAATGCACACGTTGCAACATAGGTGTAGTGTTGGCTACAAGAACTTGTCATATAATGTTCATAGGTTTTGTGATAGACAGTAGACAGTAACATTGCTGGAGACCGTGACATGCGCGCTGCAGGAAAGCACTATCCTTGGTAGGTGCAGGCGGCTGTCTTTAGTTTACAACTGTGCCTTGAGAATATAACATGCCAACAGGAGATGTTCTAGGAAGATTTTTGTGTGTGACAGTGCATGTTCGCTTCTGGGTTTTTACTTTTGACGGTGTCTAATGGCACAGAAGGTTTAAGGTATGTTATACAACTACATGATTGCCAGTACGTCTAGTGTTGCGATTTATTAATTGGTTTCCTTGTTTTACAGCATTTGATACTGGGATAACGTAATCCCGAAACATGCTGTGCACAGAGTATCACGCATTTGACAACTGGTGACGTAATATTTTCAGTACCGATTCATGAGACAGTTTTACGATGGCTCCACAACAGATAAATTTCTATGGTTTTAAAAAAGAGATGTACTGATTTCGAGTATCTATTTTTTTTCAGGGGAAACGTAGGTTCATCGTTTCAAACCACAAACGAAACAGATGGGTCGAAGCTGTTAGCCGTTTTCCCTATATCAATAAAGATGAAAACGATTTCATCAGTTCTAAAGCTCATGGCTGATGAGTCATGGGGCGCAGAAACGTTGTTCTTATCGATTAACTTCTGAAGGAGCTCCCTGGGTTTATAAATTCAAAGAAGGGAAGTCACTGAGTAACAAGTGGCCGTGTCCAGCTATGCAAGCTGCCATTAGAACTGACGTTTCGGAAACTGTAAATAAGTGTTTTGTACTAAGTACTGTTATATTCGCACAAAGCAGACATTAAACTATCACAGTCACCAATGAAAATAAATGTCACATTTTCATCATTTTCAGGGTACCTTCTGCCCTGAAGGACTTTCCAGTGCGAGTTCATAATGAGACCATTTGTGAAATACGAACTGCTCTAGGCGGCTTTCCCTACACCACAAAGAGCGGAGAAGCTGAAGCTGGCGAGGCAGCCAGAGCGCTGTCACCCGACACGGCCATGCCAAGCCACCAGCCACACAACACACGAGCTCTTCACTCGCCACTTTCAGAGATAACGCAGCACGCCCTTTCCACGTTCACAGTCTTCTTCGGGCCGACAGTCTAATCAGCGGAAAGGATTGTGACAGTAACTTGTTGTCCACTGTAGTCTCCTTACGTTTCCCCAGAACTCGCTGTATCAGGCAGCATCTATCTTGTACAACTACACATTTCTTACATATCTGACACTGTCATTATTGTTATTATTGTCATTATTATTATTACAAGCTTAGCGCCCGCTGCTTCGCTCGCGAAGGATGTATGGTCTGCACAGATTTTATTTGTATTCTATTGTATTGTATGTTTTATTGTATATTGTTCACAAGTAGCAAAGTTACTAAACTTTTCACGCTAATAAGGCAAGAGGTCATGCCACCATTTTGACCTTCGTTGACCTTCAAATACCTTACTCTTACACATCATTGGATTCGTCTCGATAGCCGCTGTCAGAAAATAGGTACCAAACTATAGCATCCCATTTAAAAAAACAAAGGTGAGCTTCATATCTCTGACGCGACCCCACCTAGCAACCAAAAAACCTACGTCATGTAATGGCCCCCGTTGTCCCATGCAACATTTGTTCCACAAACTTTTCAGCTACTATCATACTTTCGGAGTTATTCTAGGTGGCTATAGTTAGTGGTTTACCCAGCAAACATCTTCCAACTTTAAACACAGGGCATTATTTGTTACGGCCGGACACCATATTAAAACCGTTGCTAGTTTCCTCGTAGAATTTTTCTGTAATCGATTATGTGAAAAAAGAATAACTTCTTCGCTATAAGTAGCTCTGTCAACATTTTCGTATACTATCTTCGTAAATATGCCAAGTGTTCCGTCTACTAATGAATTAGATGGCAAACTGTCACTGCCTTGCGGTTGTCTGCAAGCACGAAAAGTTCATCGGAACCGGTTGGTGTTGCAGCATTTCAATACACGAGCCCCTGCGACTCGCAGTGTTTGTATTGAAACGGTATTCAGAAATTAGCTCCTGCCTGAGATAATTTAGACTCAAGCGTAAGCTAGGAACTAAACGAGATAAGTCATCACTGCTACGCAGCAACAGACTGGGGACTGGAAATGGTTGTAGGAGCGTACATGTTGTCATAATACGCTATGTGTGCAATGTTGCCGTGGCACGCTGCTTGTCCCACCTCCGCCGCTGTTCAATAACGGTGACCCACATTGTAGTCGTACTGTGTCACAGCTCGGGCTTGCCGGTTTAAAGGTCACTTCGAAATCTTAACAACAAACTATTAAACTTACATCAACAGCAACTGACTATACTTTCTAACGCTTCGATTTAATGTGTATTATAAATTGTAGCGACCCAGAGCGTAATATGGATTCTGAGGCTATTTATAGTGTACAAATCGTCAACAACAATTTATCTCAGATTCTGAACTTTCGGTGTTAAATCGCAGAATACATCAAGCATGTTCTCTGTAGCCACAAACATTAGTCAAAAGCAACATCCAGCATTGGACTTTCCTCTGAATGAATTAAAAAAGTTCGCCATGTGATACTAACCATAAACTGTCGCATTTAATTGTGCATGTCATTCAAACAAAAATATACCGCGACTTCTGCATTTAGATCGCACACTTCAAGGATTAGGATAGACTTCTGTAACAAGCCAGTGGTATGGATTACTCGAGAAAAAGGATTGCGCAATCATAACAATCGCGTCTATCGAGGTACATAAAAAAATGGTGACTTTTGAAGATACTGCTGAAATCTGAAAAAGCAACAACTTTTTTTAACATGAGCTTTACGAAGCTGCGTCAGTAACTGACAGCCATGGAGCACTCACAAAAATCTAGTTCTTGAGAGCATCGTGCCTCGTATTTTATTTTAAATCAAAATGGGTCAATGACAAGAATGACAGAAAAAAGTTATGCAGATGCATATGAGGCAGGAAAAAGTGGTTCCATGACAGTGGGAACGAACTACACAGCTCCTGCGCTTAACTCTAGCAATAACAAAGTACTTTCAGTAACGCGTGTTACAGAGAGGGACGGGGAGCGCCACGGGGGCGGTACTTTACGCCCACACAAAAAATTCAAAAACAATTTCTTCATTGTTTTTAGCTTATATTTAACAATATACTTATTGGTTCAAATGGCTCTGAGCACTATGGGACTCAACTTCTGAGGTCATTAGTCCCCTAGAACTTAGAACTATTTAAACCTAGCTAACCTAAGGACATCACACACATCCATTCCCGAGGCAGGATTCGAACCTGCGACCGTAGCGGCCTCGCGGTTCCAGACTGCAGCGCCTATAACCGCACGCCCACTTCGGCCGGCAATATACTTTATTAAGAGATACTGATTTGTAAGTAAGGTCCAGGACTTGGAAATATCTTTTTTCAGACACTTAACAATACTAACGCATTCTCGATCACGTGTACTACCAATGAAGAGGGTGCTGTATTGCCACCACAAAAAATTTAAAAATACAAATTTCGTTAACAGCTGCTGACTTTTACTCACAACATACTTTTTAAAGAGATATTACTGTGCAAGTAGGGCCCTGAATTTGAAAATATTGAAGATGACCTTCACCTTTCACAAGTAAGGCTTGAATTGTTGGCTGAAGTGCTAGTGAAAAATTAAAACATATTTGTAGACTGACAGGAGACTGTATCAAAAACAATAAATATTTGTTTCAACATTTAAAAATATGAAATACTTGATTAGATTACAATATTTTCGAAAGATGGGCGTAAAGTAACACCTCCCCCTCGCCCTGATACTGCAGCGTTAACCTGTAGCTGGTTTTGTCGTAATGTCTACGATCCCAGAGGTATACCGGAGGAGTGTCTGCGTGGATGAAGATCAATGCGTTTTGGAAATCCTTTAGGAAGCCTTTAACCAGGCAACCTCTGACATCATTCTCTTGCATTTCTTCTCGATACAACTGAAAGTGATACACTTAATAATTTATTATCATTATTTGAATAATAAACAAAGCGAAAAAAGTGGTCCAACTAAAACATTTATATTTCTTTACTTATTACACGAATATGTAATAAAAGATGGGGGTTCCTATTTTTAAAAAACGTAGTTGATATCCGTTTGACCTATGGCAGCGCCATCTAGCGGGCCAAACATAGCGCCATCTGGTTTCCCCCTTCAAGCTAGACAAGTTTCGTTTACCACCCTGTATAGCATGTTCACACTTTAATAATTTCTGTGCATATAGTACCGGAGCGTAAAGCAAAATCTACGCTACCGGACGATGTTGCACAGTGGCTAGCACACTGGACTCGCATTCGGAAGGACGACGGTTCAACCCCGCGTCCCTCCATCCTGATTTAGGTTTTCCGTGATTTCCCTAAATCGCTCCATGCAAATGCCGGGATGGTTCCTCTGAAAGGGCACGGCCGACTTCCTTCCCCGTCCTTCCGTAATCCGATGAGACCGATGACCATGCTGTCTGGTGTCCTTTCCCAAAACAACCCAACCCAAACCCCAAAATCTACGCTGCAAGCTCTGTTAAGATTGCCGATCATAATTTCACTGTTGCCTTGTAGTTCAGTTCGCGAAAAACAATTCTCGTGCATCATAACGCAGGTTGTTTTTGTTTATTGCTGAAAACAATCCTCTTGGGATAACAGGCTGGCAGTAAAATTCAGTTTTAATAACAAGAAAATGTATGTTTTACATTGATTGAATGCCAGACTTCTAAAACAAACCTGAAAGACTCCGTATTGAGAAATCCTATTTAGTCTGCTGCATTTTGCGTCACACATAAGATATCCTGTACAGAATGTTTGGCAGATGAAGACTGTAGCTGTGCTGGTTGAGTGTTTAAGAAGACCAGTTAGCTAAGGCCATAGATCTCCTATTCACCGCCCCCCCCCCCCCCCCCCCCCCAAGATAGTAGCGATGTACTCAGATATCTCTGCGCGTAGAGTAAATTCTGTGTGCGAATGTGAGAAAGTGTTCTAAATGTTTGCGTAGCGTGTATCTGAGGCGGATCATGCGAACCAGCACGGTATTCAGCTTGTAGCATATGGGAAACATCCTAGAAATCACATCTGGGTTGGCCGGCACTTAGACCCGTCGTCGTCAATCCGCCATCAGCATACCTGCCCGACCAGCAAGCGATCGCGTTAACATACGCGGCCACCCGGACCGGCAGAAGAAGATTTAGAACGCTGAAACAGCGGCTCTGTTCTTTAAGTTATGTTTTATTGGCTTTGTAGACAACGTCAGTAGAATTAACAGACTACTCCAAGGAAGTGTTCTCAAAAAAATCATGATATTTGTAAGTCAAATCTTAAAAACAGTCAAATCTGAGGACATACTAACATTTTGGCAATTGACTCTAAGTGTTAAGTTTTTTAATTCGCAAAGCATAAAAATGTTGCTGCCACTGCCTTAAGCTGCTGTCATTCAAGGTACACAAATAACGATGGCTGAAACAAACGGAATTTTTAGATTCGTCAGTAGGATACCGAGAAATCTTAGCATTTTTTTAATGTTAAAATACTTGCACGGATCATAGTGAAATGCTGATTGAGTATGTAAAGAACCCATCGGAATGAGCAAACTAGGGAAGTAAGGCATATACAAAGAAACGTCGGCGTGAATTGTACCAAATTTATTCGAAACGAGGGAGAAGGTTAGAAAAAACTGAAAAACCTTAATAAATGGACATTGAACTAAGGATACGAAATACCTCACGAAAATCTTTACGTTACAACAGCTGGTTTCGGGTGAAGGCTGTTCTCGACGATGCGGTTGTGTGCAGTGGAGTAACTTCATTAGAAAACCAATGTGAATTAGTTCCTGTAAGTCTATCTTTCTATAGATGGTTGCAGGACCTTGGCTGTTCAGTCTCATCAACTTTTAAAATGTGTTAATAGTTCACACCAAGAAAAAAAACGCTGCACGACGAAGGATAATCTGAACTGAACGGAAGTCGGAAAATGACATGCATATGTACAGACAAACAAATGATTACAGTTTCAGAAATATAATATGATTTATTCAGGAGGGAAGACTTCACGTATTGAGCAAGTCAATAACACATTGGTCGACTCCTGGCCTTTATGCATTGATTGATAGAGTTGTTAGGGGTCCTCGTGACAGCTATAGTGAGAATTTATGTCCAATTGACATGTTAGATCCCGAGCTTGTTGGACAGCCCTGCCCATATAACGTTCTCAGTTGGGGAGAGATGTGACGACCCTTCTCACCGAGGAAGCACGAAGACAACCAGTAGAAACTCTCGCAGTGCGCGGGCGGGAATTATCTTGCTGAAATGTAAGCCCAGGATGGCTTGTCATGACGGTCACGAAAACGGGGCGTCAAATATCGTCGATGTTCGGTTGTGATGTAATGGTGCCACAGATGACAACGTAAATGATCCTGCTATGATAATAAATGGCACTCCAGACCATGACTCTTGGTTTTTGGGCCATATGGGGGCCACAGTCAGGCTGATATCCCATCGCTGTAAGGGACGTCTCCAGACACATCTTCGCTGGTCATCAGGATTCGTTTCGAAAGAGAATTCATGAAATTCTACTACAGTCAATGAGATTCCAAGGCAAATGTGCCCGGCACCACAGCAGACGAGGTTGTTGGTGTACAGAGGTAATGGGCATTGTGGGCCCAGTCAAAGGGGTCCTGCTATGCAAGAAATCTCTTTCACTGGAGTAGAACTGTCTTCAGTGATGAGTCCTGCTCCGAACTGAGCCTCGATGGCTAGCGATGACCTTTCTGGAAACGCCCCGGACAGTGCTGGATACCAACATGACTTATCGCCTGTCATATTCCCCGACAACCAGGAGTCTGGGGTGCAATTTTTGTTCGTAGCAGAACACCTTTGGTTATCATCCACGCACCCTTACAGCAAAGTGGTATATCGACGATATCTTATGCACCGTTCTGTCGCCCGTCATGACAACTTATCTTTTTCCTACTTTTCGTGAAGATATGCCTGCCCGCACACGGCGAGAGTTTCTACTGCTTGTCTTCGTACGTGGCCCGCAAGGTCGCCGATGTCTGTCCAGTTGAGAACGTTTCGTGCGTTATGGGCACGGCCATTCGACCAGCACGAGATTTTGACGATTTAATGCGCCAGTTGGACAGAATTTGGCACGATACTCCTCAAGAGGACATCCAACAACTGTATCAGTCAATGCGAGGCTGAATAACTGCTTGTAAAAGGGTCAGAGGTGGACAAACGCGTTATCGGCCTGCTTAAGTTGTGAAACTCTTTCTCTTGAATAAATCACTCAATTTTTTCCTGAAATTGTAATTATTTTTTTCTATGTACATGTTCGTCACATCCACCGACTTTCGTCCCATTTCTATAACTCCTTCGTGGTGTGTCGTTTTTTTTTCTATCAGAGTGTATATATCTATCTTTCAGGTTCCGCAGAAGATGCGAGCCATAGCTACTTAGTCATGCAGCCTACCTGCTGAGTACCGAACACGTTTCTGTTCAACTCTTAAAGAAGTGTTACTCAGGTGCATACCGTTTTTCCGTCTAGTGTTCACTGAATGAGTGCTGCAGTTTATTCTGAATTACAGAATGACTCAATATCAAATCCCATGATGAAATACACGTAAGGGCATGACAGAGCTGGAATTGTGGAACACCCGGACAACGATCTACACCAACTTGACGAACTAACTTCGCAAATTAGTCTAACCGCCCATTTCTGGACTAAGAAAATTCTTGGTTACTGCACAGAGTTGCTCCAAAATACAACACCATACGAGATAATAGAGTGAAAGTAAACAAAATAAATAAGCTTCCCAGTTTCAGCATCAGAGATAGTGGAGATCATTGTTATAGTAATGGTAGCAGCATTCAGTTTCGTCGTACTGAACGTCGTACTCCCAAGTCTTCCTGTCATCCGTCCTAAGAATTTCAAATGGTCGACGTCACTGACTGACCAGTTTGGGACAGTTTAGTTTTCACAAGAGTTTCGTGCAAAAAGCTGTATGCACTGCGTCCTGTTGCAGTTAAGTGTTAATCTTTTCTCTGAGAATGCCTGTCCAAAGGAACTTTGCATTGTAATTCGGAATAACACTGGTACTGCAATATCGTATTTGTCCGCCGACACTGGGCAAGCGACTTTCAAGTAAAATGTCTCGCCTGTACGGGAATATATCTGAAGAGCCAAAAAAACTCGTACACCTACCTAATATCGTGTAGGACACCCGCTAGCATGCAGAAGTGCCACAGCACGACGTGACATGGACTCGACTAATGTCCGAAGTAGTTATGGAGGGAACTGACACCAGAAATCCTGCAGGACTGTCCATAAATCCGTAAGAGTTCGAGGGGATGGAGGTCTCTTCTGAACAGCACATTGCAAGCCATTCCAGATATGGTCAATAATATTCTTGGATGGGGAGTTTGGTGGCCAGCGGAAGTGTTTACTCTCATAAGAGTGTTCCCGCAGCCACTCTCTTGCATTTATGAACGTGTGGGGTGTCGCATTGTCCTGCTGGAATTGCCCAAGTCCGTCGGAATGCACTATGAACATGAATGGATGCAGGTGATCAGACAGGATACTTACGAACGTGTCACCTGTCAGAACTGTATCTAGACGAATCAGAGGTCCCATATCACTCCAACTGCACACTCCCAACACTATAACAGAGCTTCCTCCAGCTCGAACAGTCCCCTGTTGACATGCAAGTTCCATGGATTCATGATGTTGTCTGCATACACGTCCATCCGCTCGATACAATTTGAAACAAGACTCGTCCGACCAGGCAACACGTTTCCAGTCATCAACAGACCAGTGTCAGTGTTGACCGGCCGAGGCGAGGCGTAAAGCTTTGTGTGCTGCAGCTATCACGGGTACACGAGTGTGCCTTCGACACCAAAGCTCATATAGATTATGTTTCGTTGAATGGTTCGCACGCTGACACTCGTTGATGGCCCAGCATTGAAATCTGCAGCAACTGGCGGAAGGTTTGCACTTCCGTCACGTTGAACGATTCTCTTCAGTCGTCGTTGGTCCCTTTCTTGCAGGATCTTTTTCCGGCCACAGCGATGTCGGAGATTTGATGTTTTACCAGATTCCCGATATTCACAGTCATTCGTGAAATGGTCGTGCGGAAAAATCCCTCCTTCATCGCCACCTCGGAGATACTGTGTCCCATTGCTCGTGCGCCGAAAATAACACCAATTTCAAACTCACTTAAATCTTGATAACCTGCCGTTGTTACAGTAGTAACCAATCTAACAACTGCCCAGACACGTGTCCTATATAGGCGTTTCGGACCGCAGTGGCATATTCTGCCTGTTTACATATAGCTCTATTTAAATAAGCATGCCCGTACCAGTATCTTTGACGTTTCAGTGTTCATAATGTAAGTACAAGTACAGGTTATCGACACATGGTTGACGACGTATGGATGTGTGGGTTCCGTATAGCCGAAGGTAAGGCGACCTGTCGCGATAGGCGGGAAATCCGGTTCGAGTCGCGGTCCGACACTAACTTTCGTTGTCGACATTCCATTATACAGCTGATGGTTGTCCATATTCGCAATTGCGAATACATTTAATGTATTTCATAACGGCTATAATCGCCGAAGTTAAAAATTATGCAAAATTACTGCGTGGTCCAAACAATCAAATGCACTTGTTAAAGCAAAGACGATAGTTATTGCCCTCAACCTATCGTTCAGCCCTAATATTACTTCACACACAAAAGAATAAATAGCATTTTCTGTGGATAACTCTTTCTTGAAGCGAAACTGCGAGACTGACAGAAAATTATATGTACTTCTGTGTGATTCTGCTCTCCTACACATTGTTCACGTAAAAATTTTTCAAAAGAATAGTAGCAAAGAAATTGACCTCACCTGAAAGACACATTGCATAGGTGACTGAGTACAGAATTAATGTATGAGCACTGGACTTCATAATACTACTTGAAATTTCACCATCCCCGGACCGAGCGAGGTGGCGCAGTGGTTAGCACACTGCACTCGCATTCTGGAGGACGATGGTTCAATCCCGTCTCCAGCCATCCTGATTTAGGTTTTCCGTGATTTCCATAAATCGTTTCAGGCAAATGCCGGGATGGTTCCTATGATAGGGCACGGCCGATTTCCTTCCCAATCCTTCTAACCCGAGCTTGCGCTCCGTCTCTAATGACCTCGTTGTCGACGGGACGTTAAACACTAACCACCACCACCATCCCCATATGGGCCCTTACTCTTTACTGACGTAATAACTGATTTAGTTTCATCTTTGTTGCCTTCCTGTAGCTGCACGTGAGGTATTTATCTTGGAACACCAGCTTTCAACAGCATCATTAAAAGGCTTACTTCTAAAATTTTGGTAGAGGTCCTTCAAAAAAAAGAGCCAAGAAACATTTTTATTCCTTCTGTATATATTCGCGTCATAATACTACCGCCAGTTTTAGAGAAATTTATTCTTATATGTTCATTACTGACAATCTTCCATCTTACGAATTCGTCGGGAGCAATATAGATTGATGCATCACTCATTACACGCCGTACATTGGCTAGCGAAGAAAATATTTAGATCTCTTTTTAGATGTAGATTTTAGGAATAGCCCTCAGTCCTCTAAAAACCGCTCTCTTAAGATGCGCGAAGGGAAAAAAGTAACTAATAACACCTCACTTGCTATCAAAGAGTCGCCCCTCAGACGCTGCAATCGTGAATCGAAAGAAAAGAAACGTCAATAAAGCTTCCAATAAAGAGCACTCTGCCGCGCACTTCACAGTACTGTCTCAAGTGCAGCTGTAAATACATAAATCTAATCCAGGAGGACGCAATGCAGGAGGACCAAAAACATACACTGACGGAAAAGAATCACAGGGCCAAGAAAGAGTTGTGCGACATAAACGAAAGTTGGTAGGCGTGTTTCTACATCTGAAAGATGGTGACATTCAGATTTCGCGCCAGTCGCATAGGAGTGGCGCTAGTAAGTCCACTAAGAGGACGGAAATCGGGTTTCCTTTAAATACACGCTGTAGCGGTCGTGAGCTTTAGTCACCGTTAATATTGGACGTCGTGAGTTGATGTTAGTCAAGAATGCCTTTAAGGCGACAAACCCGCCATTATCCACACCTCGCTGAGTTTGAACGAGGACCTCTAAATGGGCTACAAGAAGCTGGCTGTTGCTTCTTCGATACTGCAGAAGACTTGGCTGGAAT
Organism: Schistocerca gregaria; assembly: GCF_023897955.1. NCBI lineage: Eukaryota > Metazoa > Arthropoda > Insecta > Orthoptera > Acrididae > Schistocerca > Schistocerca gregaria. The sequence goes on along the minus strand of NC_064931.1, from coordinate 26,673,763 downwards.
GTTGCCACCGTACATTACTACTGGCAGCGGTGGTCATGAGAGTGTATGATCGCAAGAAGACCAGACTTCGAACGACCACGTGGCACTACCCAGAGGGAAGACCATCGTGTTCCACATATGGCTCTGGTGCATCGCAGTGCGTCTGTAGTTGTAATGTGAGCAGCAGTTGGCACCACAGTGACGTAACGAACAGTTACAGATCGGTGACTTCGAGGAAAGCCCCGAGCCAGACGCCCTGTACCGTGCATTCCGGTGACTCCACAAACCATCGTCATTTACGATTTCAGTCGTGTCAAGCGAGAGCTAATTGGGGGGTTGGGTGATGATCTGCTGTCTTTTCTGATGAAAGCTGGTTCTGTCTCGGTGTCAGTGATGACGGTGTGTTGGTTGGAAGGAGGCCAGTCGAACGCCTGCAATAGCATGTCTGCGTGCTAGACACACTGGACATACACCTACAGTTGTAGCCTGGAGTGCGATTTCGTACGACAATAGGAACACTCTCGTGGCTATCCCACACACAAAGACTGCAAATTTTTACGTCAATTTGGTGACTCGACCTGTTGTGCTGCCGTTCATTAGCAGTATTCAAGAGGTTGTTTTCCAACAGGATAACGCTCGCCCACATACCTTCCTTTCACCCAACGTGCTCTACAGAGTATCGACATGTTGCAGTAATCTTCTCGATCACAAGATCGGTCTCCAATCGAGCACATATGGGACACTATCGGACGACAATCTTAGCGTCATTCAGAATCGGCGTTAACTGCCCCTGTATTGACCGACCGAGTGCAACAAGCATTGAACTCCTGCCCACAAACTGACATCCGGCAGCTGTACAACACAATACACGTCTGCATGCTTGCATTCAACATTCTGGCGGTTACACCGGCTATTAATGTACCAGCATTTCACATCTGCAGTGGCTTATCTCGCACTTACAGTTTACGTATGATTTCACAATGTTAATCAGTTAAATATGATACCGAGACAAATGTATACCCGAAATTTCTTTAGTCTACATTAATTTTTATTTGTTGTTGCCATTTTTTTCCGCCAGTGTATTTGAACAGCGATTCTTTCATTCCCAGGGCAATAGGAAAGTTTTATTCTTCGCAACATTAAATATTGTTCTCGATATTTAGCTGGCAGATGACCGTTACAGTGGTCTTGTACTACTGCGGTAGCGAACGTTTAGTGACAATAACTATCGAGCCGAGTGCACTGCGGGTGAGCGTGCAGCATGGATAGGGCGCTTCTCCTCGCGTGTCTCCAGCAAATTAGGCACTGTCGGCGCGTTTCCGTTCGAGCGAGCACTCGCCAGCCCCTCATTACAATCAGTCACACGTGCGGAGGCCTGTTCAACGGCTCATTTGTCGCTACGAGTGTGATGTGCCCTGTTTTATATTTCTGACTGCATCATTTCTACCGTAGCCTACCATAAAAGGAAGTGTCGCTAAGGTTTAATGTCCCAGCGACGCTGAAGCCATTAGACACGTAGCACAAGCTGTGGTAAGACAAATATGAATAAGGAAATTTTCCGCTTCAAGTGGTTTTGAGGAAACAATTACTTAAATATGGATGCCCCAACAGGGATTTGAAGTCCAAATTTCCCGATTTAGCGGCACTTGTCTTAAATGCAACGCCAGATACAAACGTAAGAGATTGTGAAACCAGTGTCTTGATGCAAAGCGTTATCATCAAACTAACTCAGGCAATAAGAGGGTCACCGACAGACATTTCAGTTTCAAGGCTGTCTCAGATAGGACAGTTATGTATGTGTACACTGTTTTTCACCTCACGGTGACTGGCGAGTGTTGAAATTTTATCCGCAAAACAAGTTTCATGCGTAGGCACTAGAAGGTGGTAGGTAACTGTCCTTCTGTTTTGTCTACCACAGGACATATACAGTTTCTAGTCTTCAGACTGTCTTGCGTAAATAATGAGAACTGGAAAAGTCGGGAAAACAAGGGAAAAGAGCGTAAACCCCTAGACAACAAAGGGGAAATTTTATATCTCAGGCAGTAACTAATAAAATCATTTACGCATACTGGAATAGCTCATATTTCGTACTTTTAATCCACTGCCACGTCATTAATACAAAATGAGAAATAAACCCACCGAATAACTTGTTCGATGTGAATCAAGTTTCATTCAAGTATGCATATCGAACACTATATATTGTTACAAGCTCGGGATCGAGCACGTCCAAACAGATACTTGTGCATAGAAAAAAGATCGTAGAGGTGCGGATATCGTCTTTGGAGATAAGGTAACATACTACTTCAACCTCTTGTTACAAATCGTCAAGAAATGTTTCCAGCCTGCACATCCGCAATCTGGTTACAGTGCTGACAAGGGACGTTTTGGAATCTTCTGCTATGTGTTGTGGCGCTTCACTGACATACGGCGATTGATCTAGACCAGAACCCTAGCAATATTCTAACGTGTTCGCTATTTGGTGTCAGCAGAGTACAAACTTTAACTCACTATTTGCCATATGCCGTACAAACGACCTGCCCCGGCTTCGCACAGGAGCGGTACATACAAATCTTCCTCATAAGTCAGTCTGCTAGTGAAAACCATATCAAAATCCTTACAATAGTTCCTAAGATTAACCTTCAGTTCTGTACAATGATGCTTAAATGATGTGTGGAACCCTACACTCTCCCTGGTCAAACAACAGAGCGAAAGAGTTAATGCTATCTCACCCGTTGGTTATTAATTTTCATTACAGATAATTTCTGACGTCGTTGGCTTCATTTGACATTTGATGGTATGGTGGGCTACAGCTTACAGTATATATGGCTCTGAGCGCTATGGGACTCAACTGCTGTGGTCATTAGTCCCCTAGAACTTAGAACTACTTAAACCTAACTAACCTAAGGACGTCACACACATCCATGCCCGAGGCAGGATTCGAACCTGCGACCGTAGCAGTCGCACGGTTCCGGACTGCGCGCCTAGAACCGCGAGACCACCGCGGCCGGCTACAGTATATATATATATATATATATATATATATATTTGAAAGCTCTGTATGTGGTCCATATGCCGAAAATTAATACATCCACACACACACACACACACATATATATATATATATATATATATGCATATATATATATATATATATATATGCATTAATTTTCGGCATATGGCCCACATACAGAGCTTTCAAATTTACTTGCACAGCGCTCTCTTGCATTTGTGCCTTGAAATGGACTGGGTGTGCGTCTGTCGAAATATCGGGGGATGAAACAACACTCTCACGAAACACCTTAATGTGCAAAAGCTTTTCTTGCGGCATGGGATTGCGACTGAAAGTAGAGATGTGTCAGTCTGAAACTTTAATCATGCAGTTGTATCAGTATTACTCATTTAATACTTTTTCTCTCCGACTTGTCAATTCATTATGATTGTTATACCTACAATCGTTCATCATGAAATTTTTATTAGTGTGTGTTATATCTAATAAACACACACACCGCTATAAGATCAACTTCTCTTGGTATATAATATTTATGTAATTTATTAATTTAGGTTTCAGTTAGAGGTGCAAACAATATTTTTATTAATGACTAATTTCGAACTTTTCGTTCATTTTGAAACTGTTATCTACACCGATGAGTCAAAATATTATGACCACCTGCTTAACAGCTTGTTTGTTCGTCTTTGGAACGAAATACATCACTGACTCTGGATATCAGGGACCCAATAGTTTGTTGGTAGGTTTTTGGAGGTATGTGGCGCTAAATATCTACCGACAGGGCATATAATTCCCATAAATAACGGGCCGCTGATTTGCGTACACGATGGTGGCGCCCGATAGCGATCCAGATGGGTTCCATAGGATTTACATCTGGTGAATTTGGTCGCCGTGACATCAGAGTGAGTTCACTACAATTCTCCTCTCAAACCGCTGTAGCACGTTTCTGGCTCCAAGACACGGACAGTTATACTGCTGAAATATGATATCGCCGTCGGGAAGATTTCAAGCATGAACGGATGCAGGTGGTTCGCAGCTATCAGCGTGTCGTCAGTTACTTCAACAAGTTCCGTGCAAGCGCAGGAGAATGTCCTCCATAGCACAACACTGCTCCCACCAGCCTGCGTCTGTTACTGCCACGACGTACATTTCTAACGGCCGTTCACCTCGATGACGCCGCTTGTGGAGACGACCCTCGACCTAGTGCAGCGAAAATGCGATTCACGCGAAGAGCCGACACGTTCCATTGATCGACGGTCGAATCCTGGGTGACCCATACCCACTGCAATCTTATTAAGCGATGTCGTTGGGTCAACATATAAACAATTAGGGGTGGTCTGCTGCGGAGCTCCATTTTCAACAAAGTGCGATGAGCGGTGTGCTCCAAAACACTTGTGCGTGCACCAGCAATATGCGCTTTCGGCAGAGAAGCCACAGGTCACCATCTGTACTTTACAGAGCAGACAAGCCTCCGAACCCCACTTTCTGTGAAGAATCGTGGGCGTCCAACCGGTTACCGCCTAATGCTGGTTTCACTGTCCTTCTACATCTTTCCGTAGTTGCTCACGACAGTACTAAGTTAACATTCGACCAGCTTCGCCGTTTTCGAATTACTCGTTCACAGGCTTTGCATAATAATAATCTGTCCTTCGTCAAAGTCGCTTATCTGAATGTATTTCCACATTTGAAGCCCGTGCCTTCGCTAGTGTGAGCCCCCGTTCGCGTCTGCTCCGCTTAAATACTCTTATTACAGCGCCAAGTGCCCGTAACTCCATCAGGCGGCATCCAGCGTCGTGGTGGGCAGTCGTCATAATATTTTAGCTGATATGTTTCGGCAGATTCCATTTTATTTGTTTGACGTAATCGAGGCGACGAACGCGCTTACAGACATCTTCTGACGAACGATCACCATTAACAGTCTCAAATATCGTCTCTGAGGATGTGATGTAATGCGATCCACGACACTGGCGCACAATTTGGCGATCGGGAACTATACGCCACACTCCATTTTCTGGTTTTCGGCGACATCTGCAAACGAAAGTTTCTTACACGACCTGAACTCCGGACCGAACGCCACCACATTAGCATATGATAGCGTCATCGATAAAAAAGATTTTTGTTTTGTGCGTAGCTGATTGAAATTTCTTCGTGTTATTGACTTTAAAGCTTATGCTGCTTTATCTCAGACATTGCAATTTTAGCCACCAATGTAAATGATTAAACATGTTTTGAAAAGGGGGTTATATCTTCTCCTTCTATTAGTTATACTAAATTAATGTCATGACTCGCACCGAGGCGAGAAAAGTTCTGGGATACCTACAAATATCGTCTCGAGCCTCCTTTGGCGCAGCGTGGTGCAGTAATTCGATGTGTTGTGGACTCAAAACTCGCTGGAAGTCCCCTGCAGGAATATTGAGCCATGCTGCCTCTATAACCGTCCATAATCGTTGCCGGTGAGGGATTTTGTGTACGAACTGACTTCTCGATTACGTCCCATAAATGTTAGATGAGATTCAAGTCGGCAGATCTTGGTGGCCAAACCATTTCCTCGCCAACATGTTCTTCAAACGAATCGCGAACAGTTGTGGCCCGGTGACAATTCCGTGATTGTTTGAGAACGTGAAGTTCACGAATGCCTGCATATGGTCTCCATGTAGCAGAACATAGCCATTTACAATCAAAGATCGATTAAGTTGAACCAGAGCCCAGTCCATTCCATGTAAACACAGATCACACAATTATGGAGTCACCACTAGCTTGCACAGTGCCTTGTTCACAACTTGGGTCCATGGCTTCATGGCGTCTGCACCACAATCGAAACCTACCAAAAGGTCTTACAAACTGAAATCAGGACTCACCTGAACAGGCCACGATTTTCCAGTCGTCTAGCGTCCAACGATATGGCCACAAGCCCAGGAAAGGCACTGAAGGCGATATCGTTCTGTTACCAAAGACAATCGCGTCGGTCGTCGCATAATCTATTAATGCCAAATTTCGCCACACTGTCCTAACGGATACACTTTTCGTACGTCCCACATTGATTTCGGCGGGTATTTCATGCAGTATTGCTTGTCTGTTAGCCCCGACAACTTTACGCAAGCGCAGCTGCTCTCGGTCGTAAAGTGAAGGCCGTCGGCCACTGCAGTGTCCGTGGTGAGAAGTAATGCCCGCAATTTGGTACTCTCAGCACACTCGTGGACACTGTGGTTCGCGGAATATTGAATTCTCTAACCATCTCCGAGACGGAATGTCCCATGCGTCTAGCTGGAACTACCATTCGCGTTCGTAGTCAGTTAATTCCCGTCGTGCGGCCATAATCACATCGGAAACCTTTCCACATGAATCACCCGACTACAAATGACAACTCCTCCAATGCACTGCCCTTTTATACCTTGTGAACTCGATACTAGCTCCATCTGTGTATGTGCTTATCGCAGTCCCATGACTTTTGTGACGTCAGTATATAACCTTTATGTTACCATTATATTAAACTCATAGGGAAATAAATTAATGAATTAGTTGAACGCCAACTTTTCAATTAGATTTTATATTGTGAATTCTTAACTGTGCGACTATTCGAAATATATGAGATTTTCACCACACTGCCCTTAAGAATATGTTATGTAGTACTCAGTTTATTTTCATTTTCTTTCTCTTGGGGAGAGAAGCAAAAGATCATTGATGCCCCAGTGTCTCCGACCTAAAAGACGCTTAGGGCAGAAAAAATGTCGCTAGCTGTCACGCATTAGGTCAGCGTAATTCTTCAGAAGGTTTTGTCTCGTTCATTTTCGACCACGAGGGGGGAAGCATTGCAGAATGCTTGGTTGCGAATGCTACGAACTAAGTGACCACAGTGGAACCTGAGCCGCACGACGTGACCTGGTTTCGATTCGTGGCACGGCGCGCCCAACTACTGCAGAAAGTCAATGCCTTGCGCCCGATACCGTCAGTCTCTAGACCAAACTGTTTATAGGATGACAACGTGCGCGGTTTTGTGTTCAAGGTGCAATGTCCTATACTCTGAATATAGCATAACAGTTATTCATTGCTAATGCTACCAGTCAGTATTGGTTACAATAGCGGCGTGTTCCGATAACATAATGAACTCGCTTTTGGACCAGACTCCACTCATCGTGTGTATCATATGAAATATGGAAATAACACAGTCTCAAACTACATCTTAATGAACGTAATTTTCTTAGAGAGCATCGTATTACTTAGAGACAGAAGAAAGGGATTTACCGATGTTACTATCTGGCATCCATCTTCCCGCCTCCCACAACGTAAAAGTCACAGACAAATATACAGCACCAGCATTTTTGTCGCTGTCCTGTTATTACTGAATCGCGCAACAAAATCAGCATATGGATGCCTATTTTTACCTTATTCCCACGGCCATTATATCTGTTAATGTTTGATTTTGCAGTTAGACAAGATTTCAAATTTCCAACACAGCTGGAAGTTTTGTAAAATTTTATTTACATATAAGTATACCTCTTTATAAGTTCCTGTCATTAATTCTAAAAGTTTCAATTATAAAACGAGCTCCTCGTCTAGGTCTTGAAGACCTAAGGGATGCCGAACAGCTGCCGTGCCATGCGGTGTCAAACAAATGCATTATGGTGAGGCTTGTGGCCTTCCCACCGCTCTCCCGGCCGTTTTCACGTCCTTCCAGATGACGGAATCGCTACTTCTCATTTAAGTAGCTTCTCAGATGGCAGCACAAAGTTGAGAGCACCCCGTATCAAAAGGTTCATTTGTATTGGGTGGTTATTGTTAAACTTACGGTGTTCCGAGCGCTGCAGTGCAGGCTATTTACACCGCAGGACGCTGAAACATCGTACGTGTGTTCATTAATTGGTGCGTTCGGCGAGTATGCTTGAAAAAATGATAGTTGCACTTTTTGACACCAGTGAAAATATGGCGCTGTAAGCAGTCAAATTTGAAATGTTTCCGATTTTGATGTTAGGATGCTGTTTGTCGCTTGGCGACACTTGTTGATCCCCTATGTAAAGCGACGCTTGGTGTAAAGGCGTAAGTAGGTTGAAGTTTTCCGTACGAAACGCAATGGAAACTGAGAAGAAAGGCTGTGCACTGCTGGGTAAAGTTGTTTTATTAAAACGGTAGCCATAGTACCACTGCAGTGTGGGAATATTGCCGAGAGAAACAGCTGCAAAGAGGCCTCATGTCAATAAATTGGCTAAAGAATACGATCAAAAATTTGAAGAAACAGGTGAATTAAGTGTTGCGGCAAGGGAGAAGGAGGCAGCCCATTCGCATAGCAGTTGTTGATGGAGTTGCTGTAGCTGCAGCCGACCATGCAACACATGCCTCAAATTCTGCAGTGAGCGATGTCACGGGAATTGTCTCTCCCCTGGCCAACGGTTCAATATATTTTGAGGCACACTTTACATTGGTACCACTACAATATTCAGAACGTGAAACCCCAAGATAGGCTGTAAGGCTGTAACGCCGTGACTTTACCCTTCGTTATTTTAGCACACATGGAAATGGATGACATGTGGCTGGGGAATATTCTTCGGACGGATTGGGCACATTTCACTCTGCACGGTAGCCGTAAATGCTCAGAAGTGTCACATATTGCGTTCTACTCAGCAACATGTTGTGACTGTCTGTTGTGGTTTCACAAGCGCCTTCACTCTCGGTCCTTTTGTTTTCGAGGAGTTGGGTCTGTTAGGTGTACAGAGTGAGATCTGCACGTTATACGGACCTTCTTGTGCAACGTGTGATTGCAGCTTTGCAAGGACGCAGCTGTGTCCACACCACTATCCTCATGCGAGATGGGACGACGCCACATATCGCTTGCTTGTAGCAACCGCATCGCCTCTAGACAGTTTCGATATGTGCGTCCTTCCACATTCGCCGACTTGAATGCTTCCGACTCCTGGTTGTGGGGATATCTGAAAGGCCGTGTCTATCAGAGAAGCATCCGTATTCTTCCTGATCTGAAGGATAGCATACGACGACATATCGCTCTGATTACACGGATATGCTGTGAGAAACTGCCGACTGTGCTGTGTTACGGATGCAGCATGATGCTGAGTCGGTAGACGATACTGAATACATGTTTTACCTTCTGACCATACTCTAATAAACGTGCCAGAAGTACAGGTATCATGTGTGTTTGTTCTTCCCCTTTTCCGCATCCACACAACAGCTCCATATTTTCACTTGGTAGCTGGAAGTGGAACTATTATTTTTCAACAAACTAGCACAAGCTGTTCTGAGGTACCAGGTGTTGACTCATGCCGAAACACCCATATTAGTATGTGTTGTTGCCTCCACGAGCGACAATGCAGCCACTGACTCCGGCATCCAGTCGATCGTACAGATGTTGAATACTGTCCTGGAATACGTTATGCCAAGACTGCGGGACCTGTTCACGCAGTTCGGTAAGAGTTGTTGGTTGACGAGTTGCACGAGTTGCCCTATCATATCCCACAAGTGCTCGAGTGGATACTAGTCTGGAGATCGTGCTGACGCAGGAAGCTGCTGCACGTCTTGCAGAGCGTGTTGAGTTTCAAGGGCAGTTGAAAAACACATCTCCTTCCTGTTGCAAGAAAGGCGAAAGAACGTATCTAATAACATTCTGCACTTACAGAGCGCTGGTTAGCGTCCTCTCCAGAAACATCAAAGTTGAACGAGAGTTGTAGCTTATCGCACCCCAGCCCATAAGGCCAATGTGTCTTGGACGAAAGCACTCTACGAGACAGCGCTCACCATTTCTACGACGATCGCTTGCATGCAGGCATAATCTGCTTTCATCGCTGAAAAATACGGTTCGCCATTCCATCTTAGAAGTGATACACTGGCAGCACCAGTCGAGCCATCGAAGTCGATGCTGTGGCTTGAGTGGAAGATGGGCTAGAGATGTGCGTGCCCGTAGTCCCACTGCTAATAACCAGTTCGCAACCGTTCGTGTTCACACGTCTGGGATAGCAAGGCCTCTTATCTGTGCTGTGGTCGCTGTACGATCTGCCACTGATGCCCTTGCAATGCGACGATCCTAGTGGGCGTCTCTGCTGTGTGGACGTCCAGAACCTCGTCTACAGGTGCGAGAATGTTCACGTGCTTACCGATAACAGCATCGTTTCACAACTGACGCAGTACGTCCAGCTTTTGTGGCAATTCTCCGAAAAGAGCATCCAGCCAATTGGAAGGCCACAATTTGACCCCTTTCAAACACGCTCAGTCGACTCTAGGAAGCACGAGTGAATCACTGTGGAATGCTTGCCTGCTTGCTTCACACGCTTGCATCACACTGAACATTCCTTACAAAAGGGTAGACACAGATCGGCTTCTTGTAGCTATGTCACAACGCTATCTGTTAACAGACGACGTCGAAACCATTATCAGTACATCTACTATCCCCAAAGTGGCGTGTGCCGTCATCGACTCAAAAGCGACGCAGTCTTTCCAGGTGTACTACTTTTTTCCAGAAGTGTGTATTATAAATTAAAGTCTTCCACCACTTTTGCTCTCTGTATGCTTAGGCTAATCTCAGAAACTACTGTAGGGATTTTGAATTAATTTTCACTAACAGGTATAATGATTCACAAGAAAGGTTTGTGTACATAAGTTATTGCCATACCGCCAGACACATCGTACAGCTGTAGATACTTGCCATACATGCGAAGCCGGGACGAGTCCCTAGTCGACATATAAAATATCACCAAATAACCTAAATTTTAGGAATTTATGAGCATTGCCTAACCTAACTACTTTCATTTCTCATTTTACGAACTTGTCTGAAAATCAATTAGAAAACTGTTACTGCAGAGGGATAGCAGAGTTCCTAGGCACTGCTCTTATGATTACTGTTTTCCAAAATGATATCTCGACTCTGAAGCAGAAGTCAAAAGGAACACATCCTAGCTCTAGCCGGATACCGGAAAAGAGTTAGGTCTGACGGGAAGTTTCAATACACCGCTAAGTATGAGAACTGAAGCACCTGAGAGGTAGCCATACATTAACGTCGTGTCACAGCGGAGAGTGATCCCCATTATTATTACAAATCGCCCAACAACATACACTGTGTCGTCGTTACCGCAAAATATAGCTTCAACCACAGGAGATCTACCGACAGCCTCCTGCAGAGCTGTTCGCTTGTTTATCGTCCGTTGTAAGTACCCTCGACCCATCACAAACAGCAGTGCGGTTTTATGTTTCAGGTACGGATAGTGACGCCCTACATCGCAAATGGATTTCTTTTCCAATACATAGTGGAGAAACTTTTCAAACCTCTACTGCTATATTGGTGTTGGATAACTCTTGACAAACACGAAACGAAGGAGAGTGTGCCTGACGGCATTGTACTGGACCTGCATTTCAGCGTCTGCACTTTTTCTGAAATGGACATCACTCTTCTAAACAGAGGCGCCGGCTGATAGACCAGATTTAGCTGATGGAACGAGGTACTAGCGAGAATCATCTGTAACTGACGCATCAACTTTTAAAATGTGTTAATAATTCACTCCAAGAAAAAAAAGGTTGCACCATGAAGGATTATCTGAATTGAACGGGAATCGGTAGATGTAATGCTCATGTACAGACAAACAAATGATTACAGTTTCAGAAAAATTGAATGATTTATTCAAGAGAAATAGCTTTTCAAATTGAGCAAGTGTATAACGCGTTCGTTCACTTCTGGGCGTTTTGCAAGAAGTTGTTCTGTTTGCCATTGATTGAAAGAGTTGTTGGATATCCTCCAGAAGGATATCGTGCCAAATTCTGTCCAATTGGCGCTTTAGAGCCTCAAAATCACAAGCTGCTTGGAAGGCCCTTGCTGGTCAAGGTAGGCTTTGGAAAGCACGAAGACAAGCCGCAGAAACTCAGGCCGAGTGCGGATGGTCATTGTCTGGCTGAAATGTAAGCCTAGGTTGGCTTCACATAAATGGCAACAAAACTGGGCGTAGAATATCGTTAACGCTCCGAGGATGACAACCGAAGGGGTTCTGCTATGAAAAGAAATAGGACATCAGAGCGTCCTTAGGTGTTGGGCCGTATGACAGGCGACTGTTAAGTTGGTACCCACCACTGTCCAGGGCGTCTCCAGACATATCTTCAGCGTGGAATATCACTGACTGGAGTAGAAACGCCTTCAGTGATGAGTCACGCTTCGAACTGAGCCCCGACGACCAGCGAAGACGTGTCTCGAGACGCCAAGGACAGCGGCCGGGTACCAACCTGACCGTCGGCCCGACATCCAGTAGTGGTAGTCTGAGGATCCATTTCTTTTCATAGAAAGACCCCTTTGGTTGTCACCCGCGACAACGTTACAACACAGCGGTATGGCGACGATGGTCTACGCCCCGATCTGTCGCCCTTCACGGTAAGCCATCCTGGGCCTACATTTCAGCAAGATAATGGCGTCCGCAGACGGCGAGAGGTTCTAGTGCTTACCTTTGTGCTTGGCACACCATATCTTGGCCAGAACTGTCTCCGAATCTCTCCCCAACTAAGAACGTTTGGAGCATTATGGGCAGAGCCCTCTGACCAACTCGGAATTTTGGACGACCTAATACGCAAATTGAATAGAATTTGGCATGATGTCCCTCAGGAGGACAGCCAATAGCACTATTCATCAGTGTCAAGCCGAATAACTGCTTGGATACTGGCCAGAAGTGAACCTATGCGTTATTGACTAGCACAATTCGTGAAGCTGTTTCTCTTGAAACATTCATCCAGTTTTACTGGTATTGTAATAATTTTTTTTGTCTGGACATGTAGATCACATCTACTGATTTCCGTCCCATTCGAATTGTTCCTTTGTGGTGCGTCGTTTCGTTTTTCTTAGAATGTATTTATCGGTAACCTAGACCAAGTGCAGCTCGGACATCGTATTCAGGGATGCAGAAGATAGCTTACGTATAGTACTCACTTGTGAGTTTAGACAAATAGGTAAGGCACTGAGTCGAGTTCTTCAATGTACTGAAGCTCCGCTACATGGATTTTTTTAGACATTTGAAAACAGAAACATATTTCTACGATCTTAAGGAATGCCAAGGCAATTAGATACGGAGCACTACATCGTACTGAAGAATGTTGATGGACGAGAGCGGCCATTGGTTGTCTGTTCGAAGAACCTATGTCAGCACAGGACCACGCTATAGCTCACTCGTCTACAGGAATGACTTTTTTACTTCTGTTTTCGTAGTCCTAATCAGTGGCAAGACGCATCATAATGAAACTAAACCAACACGTTTATAACATTTTGCAATTTAAATGATTAAAAAGACAGCAATTGCAATCAGTATATTTTTAACATTCTTGTGATAAATTAACCGAATTGGAAACAGACACATAACATGAACTAAACGTTATACGGACTAAATGATAGCTTCCAGCAACTTACAGGCAACCTATTTGCATTGTAAACTAAAGTTTAAGGCTTCTCCACTACTTCTAGAACACGTATTATTTTTGATTTGGATTCAGGAACACATCAGAATGTACTAGTCAACGGCAAAATATCTGTCACCCCACGAACTTGGCACCGAACGAGGTGGCGCAGGGGTTAGCACACTGGATTCGCATTCGGGAGGACGATGGTTCAATCCCGTGTCCGGCCATCCTGATTTGGGTTTTCCGTGATTTCCCTAAATCGCTTCAGGCAAATGCCGGGGTGATTCCTACGAAAGGGCACGGCCGACTTCCTTCCCCATCCTTCGCTAATCCGATGAGACCGATGACCTCGCTGTCTGGTCTCTTCCCCCAAATAACCCCTCCCCCTTCAACAACGAACTTGACGCCACGAGACACGGAGTGCACGAAATGCGTAAAATTGTGAAAGAAGAAGAGAGGAATCGTTTAGACACCTTCATGTTCTGAGAATCGAATAAATCGCTGATTACTGCAACTTTGGCTTAGGACGCTTCTCAAGTCGTGGCGTCCAGTTTAGGTAACACGGAAATGCCGAGGCTGGTCGTACGGTTCTGTATGTTTTGTCCTCATCAGCATTAGTCGGAGGTGAACGTGGATGTCAAAGGCTTACGTGCTGTGCATACCTAAAAAGGCAGCAGCATATAGGGAACTGAGATAGGAAAGCAATTCTCGAGAAGTCACAAGTATTTTGATACATATCGTTCATAGTATATGACGACACATACGTGTTCCCATATAACATCGTCAGTTACGACGTGAGAAATGGAACATTACGAATGATCCATAGAATAATCTGAAACAGTTACTTGATCAGGTGAATCAGACTTACTGCTGTTTCGCATCTGTAGATGCACACAAGCCAGCGACCGTAATGTACTGCATAGTGTAGCTAGCCAGGTTTTGCTGGGACTTGGGTTTTTTATAGGAGGCACCATCAAGGCAATAGTCAAAGTCAATACTGTTTTGGCTACATTTCATCTCTATATGGCTTCCCTACGAGACAAGACGTTTTCCAGTCGCACTACCGTCCCATCCAAACGGCTACAATAGTGCCGTATTTGTTGAATAACATGCTAAATTTTTCCAGTTGCCATTTTGGCTTTCGGATTATCCACTTACCAACCACATCAACCACGTACAAAGTGGTACTGAGTGCAATTTCGTAGCTCATTGACCATTTACTCATAATCAACAGAAATTGTATGCTCAGCGTGTGAACATTCTTAAGTGTTCCTAGAATTTAAAACATCACCGAAATGCAGATGTTTTGGATTCCGAAAACGACCATCTTGCTATTATATCAGTTATACTAGTGTTACAGATGTTTTTATAAGTCTGTAAGTTCTCTAAAAAAATTGTTATTTCTGTGAAGGAAATTCACTCAGTACATTTCATTAGCACACAAAACTAGTGCAACAGTTTTATTCTCTACTTAGCATTTGTATCTTCAGTAAGTGTGTTTTCTTCTTTTCTCAACAAAGAGGTCGCGAACCTTGAATTATTTTGCGGACGCCACAATTAGCGCAATGAATTTTAGCGTTTCAGATGTCTCACAAAGTTTTTAATCACTTGAAAGACATCCTACGAGTGGTTTTCATTTTCACATGGTGCTACTTACGTTTTAATGCAACCTGGAAATTAGTCTGCCTTCTCTTACGTTGCACGGAACGCAAGAGCTGCAAAAATTCGCCTATCAGCACTTTAGACACCTGACGCGTGCGCAGTCTTGTCTGAAACGAATGCACGCCTGCTGACGCATCTTTCGTTGTTCGCAATTCATCTACCAAGCTTATGCCTAGTTTGCGAGTAAACAGGGTGTTTCCGTAAGAGCGTGCAAAAATTTAACATGCTATAGAGGATGCTCCACTGAACAATTTGAGGCAGGGAACCTAGGAAACAATAGGAATAAAATCACAGTACTCTGTACTTCTTTATTTGCATTAGTTTTAGTTAACTGCAAATTGACACAAACAACGCACCATTTATACTATAGCTTACAAAATGTTCTGAAATTGATGGCCATCAAATTCAATGCAAGCATGACATCGGCGAACAAGATTCTGACGCACCCTGACAAATATCCCTGGTGTTTATAGCCACATCGAAGGCAGCTACAATTCTGGCAACTAATTCCGTCTCCATTTTCCGCTTGGGTCTCATACACAAGCGACTGTAGATATCCCCCTAGGAAATAATCGAGGGGATTCATGTGACCTCGCAGGCCATGGGATAGGACATCCCCTCCAGTCCAGTGACCAGCAAGTACAGCATTGTGATTGCTGCGAATATCCACACTGAAATGAGGTGGTGCACTGTCATGTTGCATCCACATCCTCTCATGAACAGCTAAGAGTACGTTCTCCAACAACTCAGGTAGAGCACTTTGCACGAACCTCAAGTACAGGCGGTCATTCAGATGGTCGGTAAAAGATTGGCCCAATGAGATTGTCTCCTGCAATGCCGGCCCAGATATTCGCAGCAGAACGTACTTGATAGTGTGTCTCTACTGCAGCGCGAGGATTCTTCTCATCCCACACATGGCTATTCCTGCTGTTCGTCATACCATCACGATCAAATGAGTTCTGGTCAGAAAACAGTACGATTTGAGGAAATCTGGTCGATCAATCCATAGTTGGAGCTACCACTGATACAATGCGACCCTGGCTGCAAAGAGAGTCTAACGAATTGCATGAACTCGTTGGGGTGATATGGGTGTAACTGTTGCTCGGGGAGTGCTCGTCGCACGCTACTATGTGCAGCGTCCATTTCACGTGCAATACGACGATTACTTGTCATGGGATCCGCTGCAACACGTTTCTGCACCTCCTCTTCAAAATCGGGTGTGCGAGTGGTCCTCATGTTGCCAGGTCCCTCGTTTCTTCTTTCCAATGAACCAGTCTCCCTAGTTCGTCTATCGCGGAAAATACACATTCTTCATGACGAATGATGCCAATCAGGAAATCGTTCCCTGTACATTCTTCCAGCAGCGACAGCATTGCCACGTATTTCCCCATAGACAAGGTACATGTCAGTGAGTTCTGCGAAACTACCGGTACTGCTCCATCGTACTGAACTGTACATCTCTGAATACCAATGAGTAATGAATGGGTTTGTCATTGATTTAGAAGACCTTCTGGCGTGGGACAACGTAATTACGAAACAACAGAGCCACCTTACGGAAAATTACAAAAAATGGCCTGAGCACTATGGGACTTAACAGCTGAGGTCATCAGTCCCCTAGAACTTAGAACTACTTAAACCTAACTAACCTAAGGACATAACACATATCCATGCCCGAGGCAGGATTCGAACCTGCGACCGTAGCAGCTCCGCGGTTTCGGACTGAAGCGCCTAGAACCGCTCTTCCACCACGGCCGGCGGAAAATTACAGTAAACAAAACTTGTATCATGACGTCCTAGTAATCAGGATCGTTCTCTTTGTTTCCTTGCAGAAAATAAAGAATGTACATTTAAATAAACAGCACAGTACGTGTAAACTTGTACGAATGTTCGTTGTAAATAAGCTGAAAAGCAGTAACGCTAGACAAAGCGGTAGATAAGTTTACTTCCAAATCTCCTTAAAGCTGTCTTCCCCGAAGCCAGGTTCCCTACCTCAAATTGTTGTGTGGAGCATTCTTTATGTCCTGTTACATTTTTGCATGCTCTTACGGGAACATCCCGTACATCCACTCAGAGAGAGTCACATACTGTGGCGATTCACAGAAACGTAGCACCTGTTTCACGAAAGGAAAGGAAAATAATTCCTCGCACTGACTTGGATATCTCTCAAGGTTAGTTGTCGCTGGTTCAATAGGAAGGAAAGAACAGTAACTTTTGATATGTCGACAACATTGGAAATGGAGCACCGGTTCAGTTGGAAAGGGTGGCAGAAGTAGGCGAGTTCTGATTCATCCCCGCGTTCACGTGGAATTTCTTAGATACACCTGATTCAGGGCGACTCCTCCTGCATATAAGTCCAGTCCTTAATCACTATGCTATACAGCTCGATCACTGGCTGAAAGAATTAACGGCCTTTCCTCGCATTGTTTAACAACTTTCACTGAACGATGTTCACGGCATCATTCCGTAACTGTCTTATTGTCTAACGTAACAATTATTTTGAAAGGTGTAGAGATATTAAAAAGACAGAATATAAAGTTTTCTTGTCTTTCATTCTAATTTCTAGACGGATAACTCAATGGGAATACGAATGATTCAATTTGTAAGCTTTCTTAAATATCAACACTAAATCTTCTCGATTCACCATAACCTATCTAGCGAGTTTTGGTTGTTTCTATGGCACTGGAAACGATTTCTAGAGGAAGGGGGTTCAAAACCTTTCAGATATTACTGATTTAGATTTACGTTTGACCTACGATCAGCAATTAACCTCTCGAATCAACAGCAACGTCTGACGAAAACTACTGGGAAACGTTAAGTTACACAGTTCTTTATTCTTGTACACTACTGGCCATTAAAATTGCTACATCACGAAGATGACGCGAAATTTAACCGACAGGAAGAAGATGTTGTGATACGTAAATGATTAGCTTTCAAGATCATTCACACAAGGTTGGCGGCGGTGGCGACACCTACAAAGTGCTGACATGAGGAACGTTTCCAACCGATTTCTCATGCACAAACAGCTGTTGACAGGCGTTGGCTGGTGAAACGTTGTTGTGATGCCTCGTCTAAGGAGGAAAAATGCGTACCATCACGTTTCCGACTTTAATAAAGGTCGGGTTGCAGCCTATCGCGATTGCGGTTTATCGTATCGCGACATTGCTGCTCGCGTTGGTCGAGATCCTATGACTGTTAGCAGAATATGGAATCGGTGGGTTCAGGAGGGTAATACGGAACGCCGTGCTGGATCCCAACGGCCTCGTATCAGTAGCAGTCGAGATGACAGGCATCTTATCCGCATGGCTGTAACGGATTGTGCAGCCACGTCTTGATCCCTGAGTCAACAGATGGGGACGTTTGCAAGACAACAACCATCTGCACGAACAGTTCGACGACGTTTGCAGCAGCATGGACTATCAGGTCGGAAACCATGGCTGCGGTTACCCTTGACGCTGCATCACAGACAGGAGCGCCTGCGATGGTGTACTCAACGACGAATCTGGGTGCACGAATGGCAAAACATCATTTTTTCGGATGAATCCAGGTTCTGTTTACAGCATCATGATGGTCTCATCCGTGTTTGGCGACATCGCGGTGAACGCACATTGGAAGCGTGTATTCGTCATCGCCATACTGGCGTATCACGCGGCGTGATGGTATGGGGTGCCATTGGTTACACGTTACACGTCTGGGTCACCTCTTGTTCGCATTGACGGCACTTTTAACAGTGGACGTTACATTTCAGATGTGTTACGACCCGTGGCTCTACACTTCATTCGATCCCTGCGAAACCCTACTGGTCAATTGTGGCCGAGCAACTGGCTCGTCACAAGACGCCAGTCACTACTCTTGATGAACTGTGGTATCCTGTTGAAGCTGCATGGGCAGCTGTACTTGTACACGCCATCCAAGCTCTGTTTGACTCAATGACCAGGCGTATCGAGGCCGTTGTTACGGCCAGAGGTGGTTCTTCTGGGTACTGATTTCTCAGGATCTATGCACCCAAATTGTGTGCAAATGTAATCCCATGTCAGTTCTAGTATAATATATTTGTCCAGTGAATACCCGTTTATTATCTGCATTTCTTCTTGGTGTAGCAATTTTAATGGCCAGTAGTGTATTAATCGAATTCAAGCATAAACATTCCATGCGTCGACTTTTATTCAGACTGATAGTCACACTTGAGATCTGTATTATGAAGATTAGAATACTATAGTAGCTACAAGGCAATTGAGTTGTTGACAGTGGTGTCCAACGAACGGCATTTCTTTGAGCATTACCTGTAGGAGACGAACTAAATAAATTCGTGAGTCTGTCACCGATAATGATTGGAATATTTTTTGTGAGGCCTTGTTTACTGTTACTTAAACACGAAACTTTATTTTCTGAATTTATTTTGTTCGTTTGCGAGAGCTTGACTTTGCTGTATGCGGTGGACTCACTGTTTTTGTGAAGTGTAGACGGCTGTCAGTTTCCGCGTCGTAAAGCGAGTCGTGAAGAAGCACGTGCGCGACTTATCGAGTTAGTCACCTCCTGCGGGGGAACACGCCCCACAGCGCAAACGACAGCTGCGTGCCACGTCCTGCGTGTGCGCGTATTCCAGGAACGGGGTGGCGGCCCGAGCCACGTCTGCTGCGGACGTGTGTGTCTGTCGCAAACACGCACCGCACGCACCGTTACCCACCTGCGGCTACGTCTCGTCTCCACAGGGCAAACCATAGATTGTCTTTACAAGTACAGGGTGAATAAAATTATGTTACCAGTCAAAAGGGACATACACCAAGGTGACAAAAGTCACGGCATAGCGATGCGCACACATACAGACGGCGGTAGTATCGCGTACATAAGGTGTAAAAGGTCAGTGCACTGTCACTTGTACTCAGATGGTTCGTGTGAAATTGTTTCCTATGTGATTATGGTAGCAACACGAGAATCGACAGACTTTGAATGCGGAATGGTAGTGGGAGCTTGACGCGTGGGACATTCCATTTCGGAAATCGTTAGGAAATTTAATATTATTAGATCCACAGAGTTAAAAGTGTGCCGAGAGTATCACTTTTCAGGCATTACCTCTCACGGTGGACAACGTAGTGGCCGACGTCCTTTACTTAACGAATGAGAGAAGCGGTGTTTGCGTAGCGCTAACAGACAAGCAACACTGCGTCAGATAACCACAGAAATCAATGTTGGATGTACGACGAATGTATGCGTTTGGGTAGTGCGGCGAAATTTGGCGTTAATGCGCTACGGCAGCAGGCGATCGACGTGATTGCCATTGCTAACAGTAAGACATAGCCTGCAGCGCCTCACCTGGGTTCGTGACCATACGGATTAGATTCTAGACGACTGTATAATCGTGATTTGGTCAGATGAGTCCAGATTTCGGCTGGATAGAGCCAACTGTAGGGTGCGAGTGTGGCACAGGCCCTACAAAGAAATGGACCCAAGTTGTCGACAAGCCACTGTGCAAGATGGTTGTGGCTCCGTAATGATGTGGCTTGTGTTTACAGGGAACTGACTGGTTCAATTGAATCGATCATTGACTGGAAATGTTTATGTTCTGCTACTTGGAGACCTCTTTCAGCCATTCGTGGTTTCATATTCCCAACAACGATGGGAATTTATGGACAACAATGCGCCAAATCACGGGGCCGCAATTGGTTTGAAGAGCATTCTGCACAATTCGAGTGATTTGGCCTCCCAGATGGCACATCGTGAACGCCATCGAGCATTTATGGGAGACAATCGAGACATCAGTTAGCGCACAAAATCCTGCACTGGCAATACTGTTGCAGTTTTTGACGGCTATAGAGGCAGCATGACTCAACATTTCTGTAGGGCACTGCCAACGTCATGAGTCCACGCCACGTCGTGTTGCTGCACGACGCTGGGCAAGGGAAGTCAGAAGCGAAGTTAGGAAGTATCCCATGACCTGTCACCAACTATACATTCCTGTCATGAAATGCGTATTTAAAAGAAAGTTACCATTATTTGTAATTTACATTGTGGCCTCAGCTTGTTTTTTATCATATGTAACACACAGAGACCAACAGTTAACGCCAGCAGTTAATAACAATTTTGTGTCAATCAATGGATGGGTTCGAGACTTTCAATTTGACGTCACATTGCGACCCGCGTGTTCCTGACCTACCCAGTTTAAGAGGGAAAGGGGATCTACATTTTAAATTAGAATCCGATCCACGTATACCTGTCGACTTTTCACATCGTACAGAAGTGGAAGCTAGATTGAAGGCAGACTAAAAATTTCCGTAGTCTTTCGTTGATTCGATCCTGCTACCTCTCAGGTTCCAGACACGCGCTTTACCATTAAACCACCAGGTCTAGATACAGTGTCACGTGAAAATCGTACACACATTTCATTGGAAATTGATAATACCATTTCCCGTATTCGAACCTTGAGGTCACTGATGTTAATTTTCCTGACGTACACAGGGTAAGTTCAGCGCCACGATCCACAACGGCCGACTCCTCTACCTGTATGGTATGGTCAAGGCATGCAGGAACAGAACGTGAATTATGGGATGGTGTGCCATCTTTTCGGAAGAAACCCAAGCATCGAATCTGAAGCGGAAAATCAGCAGTCTTTTGGAGCATTGTCAAGTACACGTCTGCATTCTATGCTTGGGTGTCAAAGAAGCTTCTATATCGAAATCCACGTAGATACTCCGAAAGCCACCGTACGGTGCGTGGCGGAGTGTACGCTGTCTCACTACTAGTCAGGACCCTGTTACTCCAGTGGCGGTCGCATCATAGCAAGACATTCACCTTAAGGGAGTCACTTTTATGTACCCGAATTTTATGAGTCTAAGGTGTCTTGCCACGGTTCGCGCGGCTCCCCCCATCGGAGGACCGAGTCCTCCCTCCGGTATGGGTGTGTGTGTTGTCCTTAGCGTAAGTTAGTTTAAGCTAGGTTAAGTAGTGTGTAAGCCTAGGGACCGATGACCTCAGCAGTTTGGTCCCGTAGGAATTCACCACAAATTTACAACACGAAAATCGCTGTTCTAAGAAATGATGTTAAATTAAAAAATCCACTTGTGTGAAAGGAAGCCTCACTGCCCAATGCTAATATATTCAAAATACCCACCTGAACAGTAGTTAGTACAGCTAAAATCTGAGAACATTCAACTCTAACACGTTTTTGCTCCGTTGTAACGGACTGGACGATTTCAATATGGTATCGCAGGGTCATATTTCAAGCAACACCATACAGTTGACTGCGGTATCGAGGTTTCAAACTGCACCGTTTGGTTGACTTCGAAGAATTGTGCACTTCACCTTGCTGTACGACAGCAACGCTCATTTCAGATCTCCCATCTAGGACGTCTTGCATTTCCTTTATCATTGTCTGGTACTGATCCAGGTTCCACACACTTTACCCAGTGAAGTGGTGCAGTGGTTAGCACAATGGACTCGCTTTCGGGAGGACGACGGTTCAATCCCGCGTCCGGCCATCCTAATTCGGGTTTTCTGTAATTTCCCTAAATCGCTGCAGGCCGATGCCGGGATGGTTTCCTTGCAATGGCACGGTCGATTTCCGTCTCCATCCTTCCCTACTCCGATGGGATCGATGACCTCGCTGTTTGGTCCCCTCCCCAAAAACCGAACACACACTTTTAATAATTGAGGCGAATTGTTAAACGTAGAACGCTCAAGGGAGGGAACGTTACATTGCTACTAAACCACTATAAATTTTACTACTCCATTTTTTATTCACTGGAATTCACACTTCATAGTTTCTGCGCAAGTTAATTACAACTGTAAGGTCTCCAGTGGTACGTCGCATACAAAAAAATATCCTGTGTTACACCCTATACTCCCAATACCAGATGCAATCGTAAATTTTTCGAGGATATAGTAATCTAGGGTTAAGCTATTTGGTGAGTCAGGTGAGTCATGTACAAATCGATCCTGAAACATTCGACGAATTACAGTCAGGGAATAATACACTCTCTTTATCTTGCTACAACTCTCCTCTCCTCCAGTGTAAATCAGTCATCTATTATCGAAACTCACATACAAAAAAGAAAAACAGAAAAGCTCGCAGCACACATCGACGAACAGCCTGTATGCTCAAATTTGTTTAAATATTATAGTAAAGTTGAACACTGTACGGCCGGTCGGAGTGGCCGAGCGGTTCTAGGCGCTGCAGTCTGGAACCGCGCGACCGCTACGGTCGCAGGTTCGAATCCTGCCTCGGGCATGGATGTGTGTGATGTCCTTAGGTTAGTCAGGTTTAAGTAGTTCTAAGTCTAGTGGACTGATGACCTCAGAAGTTAAGTCTCATGGTGCTCAGAGCCATTTTTTAAACACTGTACATGTCTGGTGCATGGTTAATAGATAAATATTCATCCCATTTGAGTGTTAACATATTTTTAAATCATCCTGTATATCGCTTCCCGTACTAATCGTGTTTCAAGAACAATGTATTCTGTTTTAGGTGTTTATTACAGAAACATATGTCCCCTGTCAACAGATTAACAGACATGCCTGACTTCAGTTACGAAAGAAAGAATGAAATGAAAAAAGAAAAGAAAAGCATGCGTGGCTCGATGTCTCTAAGTGGAAACGTGAGACTATATTCGGATGGTCCAGGCTTGAGTTCTCATACTATCGTAGAATTTTTTGTCACTTTTCGTTCCTTGCACCTCCTACTATATAAAAGAAGGGCAATTTGTTCTGTGGTTGAGAAGACATGAAACTGCTAAACTTCTAAAATATATATTCGTTTTTTAACTGAATCGCCTTTCTCTTACAGCAGTGTATTTTTATTTGTGTTCCACAAGCTTTTCACCTTTTACATAAAAGTATTTTCAGTGGGCCGAATCTGGAATAATATTATTTTGTGTTCAAGTACGATACTTATAGATTAGAAAACAGTTAACATAATAATTTTTATATTATGCTACACTGACCAGCCAGAAAGTTATTTTTAGGTAACTTTCAATGCTCGTTTAGGCAAATTTTGGGCTAATACCTGATCCTAGCCTCGAAAAATACGACATACAAACAATTAAAACGGAATAACCCACAGAACAAAGCTTATACGGTTCACAGTTAGATGGCACAACGACTTTCCTCGTTTAATCTGACAACTGTAACGGCAGGAAACGCATCCGGCCACAAAGTTGAAACACAATAAATTTGCCAACCATGAAAATAGCGGACAGAGGAAACTCTAAGAAAGAGAGTGCAGTGAAATCGGACATATTACAAATGTTTCATATGGCTCTGAGCACTATGGGACTTAACTGCTGTGGTCATCAGTCACTTAGAACTACTTAAACCTAACTAACCTAAGGACATCACAAACACCCATTCCCGAGGCAGGATTCGAACCTGCGACCGCAGCGGTTGCGCGGTTCCAGACTGTAGCGCCTAGAACCGCTCTGCCACTCCGGCCGGCGACATATTACGTGTTAATTATGTTGTACGTTAAGTCTGCTAAACGCAAGTCTGCGCGAGTCGTGACACATCCAAAGTCCTTACTATTGGACGCCACTGGCAGGAGTCCCGCATGTAGAATGACGCGCGACGTACACTGACGGAGACTTGGGTAAAGACTCATTCAGTGGGTAAAGACTCATTCAGTGAGTTATTGAAACTTTTCCGGCCATACATTGGCGGTGCTTGAAACATTATGAAGAAATGAAAATTAAATAAATATTTGCTCTGTTACTGGATGTCTTTCCGTAATTTCTGTAAGTCTCGCCCCAGGCAAATTCTGGGATGGTTCTCCAACCTTGAAATTATACGAGATTGTGCTTCGTCTTCAGTGACCTTGTTGTCGACGAAATGTTAAACCCTAATCTCCCTTCCTTCCTTCCTACTTAAATCTAAGAAGAAATTAATCGAATGTGGATTCAGTGAAATAATTTTAAGTATTTTACAACAGCTGGGGCAAGACGCTCAGCTGTAAATATCTTTCTTATTTCCTTTATTTCTTGATGCTTGTTAAACCATTAAACAACTCTCATTTTTCGCAATGGTGAGGCCCCCCATGATCTGAGAATAGAAGAAACGTTTCCGATTTAGGTAAATGAACCTCTAATGGCCCTTCCCTGCGACAGTGATATCCCGCATCAGATTACTGTTATTTCTACCAAACGTCAAATTCACTCGTATACTCGGAAAATGAATGTTGGGAGCAGACGTGGGAATCCCGCTTTCCTCTCTAGAGCGAGTTTCTGGTGGAAGTGATTTGGTGTTAGCTTCCTCCGACCAATTTTAAAGTGTCGGGTGTAAATATGTGTGGTATGGATGAATGTGATAAGTGACTGTATAGTGTTAGTGTTGTCCTAGATGAATGGAACGGAATGGCATAGACCCGTCGCCAGCAAGTAGCCTATTCCTCTCGAACTGCAACAAGTAGCTTGATGTCCCCATCTGATGGACGGATCACCACCTACCGTGTCATAACCTCTCATTGTATGAGACACTGCAGAGAGATTTGGAACGTTACCCAGGACACTGGCGCAAAGTCTGCTGATCAGGCACAACATTGGCGCAAAGTGAAGTGATCAGGATCTGTGTAAGTCAGCTTTTCTTCCTTTTCCGACCATATACTGGCGGTGCAAATTTCTTCCACCATTTGGATTCGAACCGAGTACCTCCGAGTCGAGCGCCACTGCACAGACATGCGTTAGCGATCTCGGCTACATACACTAATCAGTCAGAACATTATGATCACCTACGTAATAGCTGACATGCGTTATGGATCTCGGCTACATACACTGATCAGTCAGAACATTATGACCACCTACGTAATAGCTGGTGTGTCCTCTTTGGCACGAATGACAGTGGCAGCGCCTGTTGACATGGAAGGAAAGAGGCCTTGGTAGGTCGCTGGAGGGAGGTAGCAGTACATCTGCACACGCATGTCACCCACTTTCCGTAAATTCCGCGGAGGGGGGGGGGGGGGGGGGGCGATGAGAGCTTGACGCCACGTTCAATCACATCCCTGATGTGGTCAATCGGGTTCATATCTGGTGAGCTAGGGGGCCAGCACATCAATTGAAACTCGAAACTGTGTTCCTCGAACCATCCCATTACGCTCCTCGTCTTGTGACATGGTGCATTATCTTGTTGAAAAATGCCAATGCCATCGGGAGACACGATCACCATGAAGGGGTATACATATTGTGCAACCAGTGTATGATACTCTTTGGCCGTCATGGTGCCTCTCAAGAGCTCCGCTGTACCCATGGATGTGCACGTGAATGTCCCAATAGAGCCCCCATGGAGCCACCACCAGCTTGTCTCCGTCCCGTAGCACAGGTGCCAAGGAGCTATATCCGTGGAGGACCGACGGATTCGTGCTCTGCAATCGGTATCATGAAGAAAGTGTCGAGATTCATCAGAGCATACAACGTCTAGTGCGCCAACGTTCGCTGCCGATGGTCACGTGCCCCATTCATGCTGATGTCGTGGTATTAACATTGACACGTGCCTGAGTCGTCGGCTGCGGTGACCCATCGTTGGGAGTGTCTGGTGAGCTGTGTGTTCAGACACACTTTTACTCCGACCAGCAATAAAGTCTGATGTTAGTTCCGCCACCGTTCGCCGCCTGTCCTGTTTTACAGTCCGACCAGCCTACGACGTCCAACATCTGTAATGAGGGGTGGCCAGCCAACCCTAAGACGTCTGGACGTGGTTTTACCTTGGTTTCGTCAAGTGTTGAACACACTCACCACAACCCTTCTCGAACACACGACAAGTCGTGCAGTTTCCAAAATATTCGTCCCAAGCCCCCCGTCCATCAGAATCTGCCCTCGGTCAAACCCAGATAGATCGCGCGCCTTCCGCATTCCACACACGGAAGGCACGCTCACTAATACATGTACTGCGCGTGTATCTGACTAGCAACCATTCCACGCCAGGTGACGCTGCTATCGCCTGGAAGGGTTTATACCGATAGTAGGTCGGTGGTTATAATGTCCTGGCAGATCACTGCAGTCGGTTATTTCAATGACATCAAGAATTTCAATGAACAAAGAGATTGAAAGATTCGTGAACTAACAATTTATGTAAGAGTGTACGATATCATAAAGTTATGTTGTTTATCGTATTCCTGAAGGATTCACCATACCTTTCCTGACACAGGATGCAATAAATTAATCTTTGCGATAGCCTAACGCTTGGTGTATCAAGTGCGTAAACCCAACACTAAACTCGAGATAATCTGGTGTATCGCAGGTACTGTAAAACGAAATGCGGGGGAAAGTCCCAGAGGCCTGACTTCCGGCAAGCGAGCGCTGCTTCATGGTCGTGGAACAATATGCAGCCAAGGGCATTTTCACGCTCAGGTTGGCCGTAGATAACCGCTATCTTAATTGTTCCTGTATATGTCCCCGCTCAACTGATAAGGTTTTTTTTCTCTGTTATTTTCCTCTGCCACGAGATAAGCTGACATTTCTAGCCTGAAAAAAATATGACAAACTCATGTCAGCGGTATTGATAAAAAAAAAAAAGTTTCACAACAACGCTTGTGAAAAGCACAACCCTAAGACGGGTACATGTGACTGAAATAACGTTCATATTTCAGGTTAGAGATATAGCAATATGCAAATGACAAGGATTACGGAACAGTACGTGCTTTTTCATGTAGTTGGCACAGAATGCTTAACGTAACATTTGACAGTTAACGTTTTTGCATCGCGCAAAGTAATCAATAAAGATAATGAAATTTGCACCTAAGAAATAATGACTGTAATTTTCCGACCAGATGCAGTCGACGCCATCTGCTTTGGCTAATGCTTTCTCTACTGCTTTGATTGTTGTTCAGCTGAGAGTGTGATCGGGTGGACGTACGTCTAACCCACACTGCAACAGATGCATAAAATCAATGGGCCTTTTCTGGAAAAGAATAGAACGATTCCTGAGCAATACTTTTGCATGGATACTTAATTCTTCATGTAAATAATATGACACTCTTTATTCTCTTATGTCTAGGGCTTCACATCTTTTATGTATCCTCAATCACCGATCGTCCTTTAGCATATTATGCACTTACTCGATGTTTCTATTTGGTTCTGCAGCTTTGTGACGGCACCTTCAAGGGAAATAAGACCAGGGTTGACCTCATCCGCCCATTTAGTACCTTTTTAAAATGAAGACATAAATCATTATAAACCTTCAACACTTTTGGATAAACTGTCAAAGAATATTTTATTATTTTAATAAGTCTCATGAACAAAGATATAGCGCAGGTCAAGTTGATAGTTGACTAACGTTATTTTGCAGCGCGTACCATTAAACAAAAACGAAATTTCATTGTCGTCCTCCCTGCTGGCATGCCACACTGAAAAAAGTTCTCCTTTCCTTCCTATGATGAAATGTTTTCCCCTGTTTTAAGCGTTGTTTCAGTAATTTGTATACTGTAAAATAGGATATAATTATCACCTCGGAGAGTTACAGTGACTTATAGAATTTTGTGTCTTATTTTATTTGCTCAGACAACCATTACAGTTTTTAGTAATATAATTATCGGATTCCACTGTGAATCAGAATTATCTTCAACTGAAATCGCGCACCATGAAACGCTTCGACGCATTTGTCTTTCTCACGTGTTGCACGGCTCCTTCTGCTTAACATTTGATCCGAAAACAAATGAAGCCTACAGTCAAAATCGGTCAATGTACGATTACAATCTATCATTCCTGCAAGCACAAACGAACTACAAAAGTTGTATTTCGACATTTATGGCGCATATCCTACTGTCAAACACACCTATTAGACAAACACCATTGAAAAGTTGTCGATGGGTCAAAGTTTAAGTGTATACACTCTCAGACCAAAAACAAATGCACCACGAAGGAGTTTCCAGAATGGGACGGAAATCGGTAGATGTGATGTACGTCTGCAGACAAAGAAATGATTACAACATCAGAAAAAACTGTATGACTTGTTCAAGAGAAAGACCTTCACATGTTGGGCTGGTCAATAACGCGATGGTCCACCTCTAGCCACAATGCAAGCGTTATTTGGCTAGACATTGATTGGCAGAGTTTTGGATTATCCCCTGGAAAATATCATGTCAAATTCTTATCAACTGACTTGTTAGAGCGGTAAAATCCCGTGCTGGTTCGAGAGCCCTGCCCATAATGGTCCAAACGTTCTGAACTGGGGACAGATGCAGCTGCCTTGCTAGCCAAGGTAGGGTTTATCAAGCACCAAGACAAGCATTAGAAACTTTCGCCGTGCGTGAGCGGGCATTTTCTTGCTGAAATGTAAGCTCAGAATAGCTTGCCATGAGGGACAACAAAATGGCGCGGAGTAGAAATCGTGGACCTACCGCTATGTTGTAAGAATGCCGCGGATGACAACAGCTATGAAACGAATGGCGCTCCAAACCATCACTCTTGGTTGTTAGGCTGTATTGGGAGCGACAGTCAGGTTGGTATCCCACTGCTGTCCGTGGCGTCTCCAAACAGTGTTCGCTGGTCATTGGGGCTCAGTTCGAAGCGTGACTCGTCACTGATGACAATTGTACTCCAGTCATTGAGATTACACGACGACACGCTCCGGACAGCGGTGGTATACCAACCCGACTGTCGACGACTAGACAACCAGGAGTGATTGTCTGGGGTGCCATTTCTTTCCATAGCAGGACTCCTTTCATTGTAATCCACAGCTCCCTTATATCACAGCAGTATGACGACAATATTCTACGCTCCGTTTCGTTGCCCTTGATGGCAAGCCATCGAGTGCATACATATGAGCAAAATAATGCGCGGCCGCATCCGTCGAGAGTTTCTACTGCTTGTCTTCTTACTTGCCAAACCCTACCTTGGCCAGCAAGGACACGGAATCTATTCCCGACTGAGTTCGGAGCATTATGGTTCAAATGGCTCTGAGTGTTGTGTTGGTAGAAGAGCCAACACCGTGTTACGAGGGAGGCCGAAAGGCACGCGTTTTAGCTCACGCAGGCTGGCGTGAGGAGGGAAGAACTATACTGACATGAAGTCTGGAACATGACAAGGAATTAGAATTCAGAAAGCGGACGTAATTAGTTTGATACTTAACTTTAATCCATTAATGATGAACGTCGCTCTTGACGGTACATGATTCACAATATTATCAGAATACAATCATAGTAACTGAATATGGCGCCTTGCTAGGTCGTAGAAAATGACGCAGCTGAAGACTATGCTAAACTGTCGTCTCTGCAAATGAGAGCGAATGTAGTGAGTGAACCATCGCTAGCAAAGTCGGTTGTATAACTGGGGCGAGTGCTAGGGACTCTCTCTAGCCTAGACCTGCCGTGTGGCGGCGCTCGGTCTGCAATCACTGATAGTGGCGACACGCGGGTCCGACGTATACTAACGGACCGCGGCCGATTTAAAGGGTACCACCTAGCAAGTGTGGAGACTGGCGGTGACACCACACTGAGCACTATGGGACTTAAGTTCTGAGGTCATCAGTCCCCTACAACTTACCTACTTAAACCTAACTAACCTAAGGACATCACAGACATCCATGCCCGAACCTGCGACCGCAGCAGGAGCGCGGTTCCGGACTGAAGCGCCTAGAACCGTTCGGGCACAGCGGCCGGCGAGCATATTCCATCTGTAGCAAATTTTTCCTGACAATTCGGGGTAAGTTTAATAATTTCTATAGCTACAAATCGTAAAAAAGACGTTTTCCGCGGATATTTTGACAGTTCACTGTTTTGACAGATTTTAGTATGATGCTGCATATTTACAAAGTATACGTTTCTGACATATATTTAGGCAGTTCAGTATTTCGACAGTTTTTACTACGATGTTATGTGCTCACAAAGTATATACAGCTTACCAAGATTAAGTTACATTTCATTGTTATTATTTTCCTTTGAATTTTATTTTTGATCTGTGTATGTTTTGTTTTCCACATGACTTTTCCTTTACGTATTCTGTTATGTCAATAAAGTTTGCCATATACCATTTACGTTCAAAGTCAATGTGTTCATTTAGAATTTCGTGTGGATATTTTCTTGTATGGATCTGTCTTTCCATATCTGTCAAAAATGTATTTTTTTACGTTTTGTAGGGACTGATAACCACGCAGTTTGGTCACTTTACTCCACAAACCAACCAACCAACGTTTTGCAACTACAAAAGATATTATACTTACCACGTCTTAATAGAAAAAAATTACTGTGGATACAATATGGTCGTCACTTCCAATACAGACGTAAACATAAAGCAGAAATGATTTACGTATAGATAATTGTGCCAATGTTACTTTCATAGTGTAAAATATTAAAAATATTACCTTACTTCTTATAATTTTAGGGCTTTCGTTTTAATTATGTCTTATAATGACGTACACTGAGTTTACAAAAGCCATCGGATACCTCCAAATATAGTGTCGCCCGGCGTAGTGCGAAAACTCGACGTGGCATCGACTCAATGTGTCGTTGGAAGTCCCCTGCAGAAATAATGAGCCATACTGCCTCTATAGACAACCATAATTACGGAAGTGTTGCCGGTGCAGAATGTTCTGCACGATTTGACCGCTCGATTATGTGGAATAAATTATCATTAGAATTCATGTCGGCGGACTGGGTGACCACATCTTTCGAGTGAACTGCGCAGAATGTTCTACAGAACAGTCGGGAACAATTATGACATCGATGTTTGGGAACACGAAGTACACGAATGGCTGCAAATGGTCTCCAAGTAGCTGAATATAACCATTTCCTTCCAATAATCGTTTCAGTTAGACTAGAGGACGGAATGCATTCCATGTAAACACGGCCCACGCCATTATGGAGCCACCACCACCTTGCACAGTGTGTTGTTGACAACTTGCTTAGTGGGGACTGTGCTACAACCGAACGCTAACATCAGCTCTCATCAGCTGCAATCGGTATTCATCTGACCAGACCACAATTTTCTAGCCGTCTAGGAACCAACCGACATGGTCACGAGCCCAGCAGACGTGCTGCAAGCGATGTCGTGTTGTCAGCAAAGGCAGTTGCGTCGGTAGACTGCTGCCATAGCCCATTAACTCCATATTTCGTCGCAGTCCCAAACAGATACGTTCGTCGTACGTCCCACTGTGATTTCAGCGGTTATTTTACGCAGTGTTGCTCGTCTGTTAGCACTGACTACTCTCCGCTAACGCCGCAGCTCTCGTTCGTTAAGTGAAGGCCGTCCGTGGTGAGAGGTAATGCCTGAAATTTGGCATTTCGGCACACTCTTGACGTTGTGGACCTGGGAATATTGAATTCACTAACGTTCCGAAATGGAATGTCTCAAGTGTTTAACTCCAACTACCATTCCGCCTTCAAAGTCTGTTAATTCCCGACCATAATAACGTCGGACACCTTTTCCGTAAGTGACCTGAGTCCGAATGAGAGTTCCGCCAACGCACTGTCCTTGTATACCTTGCTTAAGCGATACTACCGCCATCTGTATATGTTCATATCGCTGTCCCGTGACTTTTGTCACCCCAGTGTATATTACGCTACGGGGCCAGCGGAACGTAAGATGAGATAAATGTTCAGTGTGCTATCGTATTTTAACTGTTTCTGTATCGTATTTACTGAGAAATTGGGATCAAGTTTAGTTTTTGCCTAAATGAGAATGTAAAACTACCTAAAAAGTATCACACTCACACTACCAATGCACGATACCAACGGTCCGTAATCCACCGTTCCATTTCCATCCAGGTCTAACTCACCTCCCTGTCTCGCAGGCTAGTGCGTTAAGCTATACGAGTGGGTCATCCAGTTACTCCTAAATGTAAAGAAACTCGTGTACGGAAGCCTGTGCGAGCGCCAGCCGGGAGCACTGGTCCCTCCAGGAAGGCAGCGCTATAGCGGGGTGCTGGGCTGGCCCGGAAGCTGGCGTGACGTCCGGTCGGGCCGCCCTCCACGTGCCGGACGCGCAGCCCGGAATGTGCCCATGCCGCCGCCCAACCCGCAGGTGGCAGCCAGCTCTGCCACCTCACTCGTGCCAATAGTCCGCTATTACAGATGCTTCACGGAAATACCTTTGTTGTGGAGCCCTTCATCACTACCAATCGATTTACGCTGTGGGTGAAAACTCATTGTGAACAGAATGAGATTTTCACTCTGCAGCTGAGTGTACGCTGATATGAAACTTCCTGGCAGAGTAAAACTGTTTTCCGGACCGAGACTCGAACTCGGAACATTTACCTTTCGCGGGCAAGTGCTCTAGAGCACTTGTCCGCGAATTGCAAAGGTCCCGAGTTCGAGTCTCGGTCCGGCACACAGTTTTAATCTGTCAGGAAGCTTCATATCAGCGTACACTCCGCTGCAGAGTGAAACTCTCATTCTGGAAACATCCCCCAGACTGTGGCTAAGCCATGTCTCCGCAATATCCTTTCTTTCAGGAGTGCTAGTCCTGCAAGGTTTGCAGGAGAGCTTCTGTAAAGTTTGGTACTGACGGAAGTAAAGCTGTGAGGACGAGGCGTGAGTCGTGCTTTGGTAGCTCAGTTGGTAGAGCACTTGCCCGTGAAAGGCAAAGGTCCCGAGTTCGAGTCTCGGTCCATCAAGCAGTTTTAATCTGCCAGGAAGTTTCATTGTGAACAGTCACTAGCATGAAGTGCATAGGTCTAAACATCTGGAGGGACGTAAAGTGGAACGATCGCATAAAACAAATTATACAACAGCAGATGCCACGCTGAAATTCATTGGGAGAATCAGTCTGTGGCATTTACCGGTATGGATAAATTGAAGAGATAGAAAAACGCGACGGGACCGTTTAATCGTCACGAGTTCGTTGTGAAGATGCTCACCAAACTACAGTGACAGACGCTACAAGGTAAGAGTTATGCACCACGGGAGGCTTACAGCATAATGCACTGAGGTGACATAAATCGTGGGATAGCGATATGCACATATACAGATAGCGGTAGTATCACGTAGAGATGGTAAAAACGGCAGAGCTGATATTTGTACTCAAGAAATTTTCAGACAAAAGGTTTCCGACATGACTATGAAAGCACGACGGGAATTAATAGACTTTGAATGCGGAATGGTAGTTGAAGTTTGACGCATGGGACATTCCATTTCGGAAATCGTTAGCGAATTCAGCATTCCGAGATCAGACAAGAGTGTGCCGAGAATACCAAATTTCAGCCATTACCTCTCACCACGGACAACGCAGTGACTGAAGGCCTTCACTTAACGACCGAGACCAGCGCGTTTCGCGTAGAGTAGTTAGTGCTAACAGACAAGCAACATTGCGTAAAGTAACGGCTGAAATCAATGTGGGACGTACCACGAACGTATTCGTTAGGACAGTGAGGAGAAACTTGGCGTTAATGGGTTGTGGCAGCTGACGACCGACGCTAGAGACCTAGTCTGGTCAGAAGACTCCCGATTTAAGTTGGTAAGACCTGATGATAGGGTTTGAGTTTGGTGCAGGCCCTAAGGAAGCCACGGACCCAAGTGCTAAAAAGGCACTTTGCATGTTCGTGGTGGCTCCATAATGGTGTGGGCTGTGTTTACATGGAATGGATTGGGTCCACTGATCCAAATGAACCGATCGTTAACTGTAAATGGTTGTGTTAGTCTACTTGGAGACCATTTGCAGCCATTCATGGATTTCAAGTTCAGAAACAACGATGGAATTTTTATGGGGGACAGCGCACCACATCAGCGTAACACAATTGTTCGCGATTGTTTTGAAGCACATTCTGGATAATTCGAGCGAATGATTTAGCCACCCAGGTCATCCTACATGAATCCCATCGTACATTTATGGGACAGTAGTGAAAGGCCAGTTCGGGCAAAAAGTCCTACACTGGTAACAGTTTCTCAAATATTTACGGCTATAGAGGCACCACAGATAAAATTTTACTAGTAAAAGAACAACTAGTATGTTATTCAGTGAAGCCTTCCAGGTTTCTCCACAGACAAAATGAAATCACTGTACAAATACAGTTTATGCAGCTGTAATATAATCAAATAAAGTCCTTATTTTACTAAATATGTTCGCAATGTATCTCAGACAAATAAAGTAAAATTCGCAATATTTCTGATTGTATTTCTGGTGTGGGTGTAAACGCCATATCTCTGTAGTCAGTTTGTTTACATCTCTGCACGTTAATAAGTGAACAGTGTAAGTTGTGATTAGGCTCAGAGAGGTCCGATACTGAGTGTATCACAATTAATGGGATAAACGCATATAAGGAAAAATACACGGTGCTAGAAGCAAAACAGTCTCAGTAAACACGGGTTCTAAAACTCACACCTTAGGAGTTATCAGCACTTCTCCATCTTCGCTAGTGTGAAACACATCTCTTCCACTGAACAAGTGCTGACAATTCATAAGGCATTCATTTTAGAGTTCATGCTTATTGAGACTATTTTGCTTCTAGTATAGCATGCTTTCAGCTGAATAAGTTTACGCCATGAATTATGAGACAACCTATAATACAGAACACAACAAGTTACCTAAGTAAAATGTCTTATACATTTTCGAGTATTTATGGGAAAAGAGACATCAACAGGTACTTTTTTGTTTCAGTACTGTTACCAGAATGTTCAGCAGCTCACATACAACAAACATCACGCTTGAGACGTCATATTGAATTCAAACACAATTGAAAATGGTCATTACTTCTCGACACTCTTCATGCGCAACATAATTAAAAATTTTTTACACAAATGGCAGCAACCAGTCGAATCTTCAGCCTGGAACCGCGCGAACGCTACGGTCGCAGGTTCGAATCCTGCCTCGGGCATGGATGTGTGTGATGTCATTAGGTTAGTCAGGTTTAAGTAGTACCAAGTTCTATGGGACTGATGACCTCAGATGTTAAGTCCCATAGTGCTCAGAACCATTATCTTCCAGGGAGCCTCCAATTTCTTAATCCTACAGTAGTAAGGGGTGACAACTTATGCCTATTCAAACAGTGAAGTTAGTAATTTTAGCTTTTAGAATACGAAATGAGCTCTCATCCATCGTTTACCGCTAGCAGATACGTAATACTGAACGCTCATGTAGAACCTATCATATAGACACCATACGATCATTTAGATGACACTCAGTCCTCGCATCCCCTATGATCTGTAATGCTAATTTTTCACATAGTTTGCCTTTTTTATGTACCCGCCAAGTACACATATATTGTATCTTTCCTAGCAGTTTTCGTAAACAGTTGTGTTCGGACATTACGCTGTTGTTGTTGTGGTCTTCAGTCTTGAGACTGATTTGATGCAGCTCTCCATGCTACCCTATCCTGTGCAAGTTTCTTCATCTCCCAGTACCTACTGCAACCTACATCCTTCTGAATCTGCTTAGTGTATTCATCTCTTGGTCTCCCTCTACGATTTTTACCCTCCACGCTGCCCTCCAATGCTAAATTTGTGATCCCTTGATGCAACCGGTCTCTTCTCCCCAATTCTATTCAATACCTCCTCATTAGTTATGTGATCTATCCATCTAATCTTCAGCATTCTTCTATAGCACCACATTTCGAAAGCCTCTATTCTCTTCCTGTCCAAACTATTTGTCGTCCATGTTTCACTTCCATACATGGCTACACTCCATACAAATACTTTCAGAAACGACTTCCTGACACTTAAATCTATACTCGATGTTAACAAATTTCTCTTCTTCAGAAACGCATTCCTTGCCATTGCCAGTCTACATTTTATATCTTCTCTACTTTGACCATCATCAGTTATTTTGCTCCCCAAATAGCAAAACTCCTTTACTACTTTAAGTGACTCATTTCCTAATCTAATTCCCTCAGCATCACCCAACTTAATTCGACTACATTCCATTATCCTCGTTTTGCTTTTGTTGATGTTCATCTTATATCCTCCTTTCAAGACACTGTCCATTCCATTCAACTGCTCTTCCAAGTCCTTTGCTGTCTCTGACAGAATTACAATGTCATCGGTGAACCTCAAAGTTTTTGTTTCTTCTCCATGGATTTTAATACCTACTCCGAATTTTTCTTTTGTTTCCCTTACTGCCTGCTGAATATACAGATTGAATAACATTGGGGAGAGGCTACAACCCTGTCTCACTCCCTTCCCAACAACTGCTTCCCTTCCATGCCTCTCGACTCTTATAACTGCCATCTGGTTTCTGTACAAATTGTAAATAGCCTTTCGCTCCCTGTATTTTACCCCTGCCACATCTAGAATTTGAAAGAGACTGTTTCAGTCAACATTGTCAAAAGCTTTCTCTAAGTCTACAAATGCTAGAAACGTAGGTTTGCTTTTCATTAGTCTTTCTTCTAAGATAAGTCGTAAGGGCAGTATTGCCTCACGTGTTCCAATATTTCTACGGAATCCAAACTGATCTTCCCCGATGTCGGCTTCTACCAGTTTTTCCATTCGTCTGTAAAGAATTCGTGTTAGTATTTTGCAGCTGTGACTTATTAAACTGATAGTTCGGTAATTTTCACATCTGTCAAAATGTGCTTTCTTTGGGATTAGAATTATTATATTCTTCTTGAAATCTGAGAGTACTTCGCCTGTCTCATACGTCTTGCTCACCAGATGGTAGAGTTTTGTCAGGACTGGATCTCCCAAGGCCGTCAGTAGTTCTAATGGAATGTTGTCTACTCCCGGGGCCTTGTTTCGACTCAGGTCTTTCAGTGCTCTGTCAAACTCTTCACGCAGTATCGTATCTCTCATTTCCTCTTCATCTAAAATCTCTTTCATTTCTATAATATTGTCGTCAAGTACATCGCCCTTGTATAGACCCTCTATATACTCCTTCCATCTTCTTGCTTTCCCTTCTTTGCTTAGTACTGGGTTTCCATCTGAGCTCTTTATGTTCATACAAGTGGTTCTCTTATCTCCAAAGTTCTCTTTAATTTTCCTGTACGCAGTATCTATCTTACCCCTAGTGAGATAAGCCTCTACATCCTTACGTTTGTCCTCAAGGCATCCCTGCTTAGCCATTTTGCACTTCCTGTCGATCTCATTTTTCAGACGTTTGTATTCCTTTTTGCCTGCTTCATTTGCTGCATTTTTATATTTTCTCCTTTCATCAATTAAATTCAATATTTCTTCTGTTACCCAAGCATTACTACTATCCCTCGTCTGTTTACCTACTTGTTCCTCTGCTGCCTTCACTACTTCATCCCTCAAAGCTACCCATTCTTCTTCTACTGTATTTCTTCCCCCCATTCCTGTCAATTGCTCCCTTATGCTCTCCCTGACACTATGTACAACTTCTGGTTCTTTTAGAGTATCCAGGTGCCATCTCCTTAAATTCCCACCTTTTTGCAGTTTCTTCAGTTTTAATCTACAGGTCATAACCAATAGATTGTTGTCAGAGTCCACATCTGCCCCTGGAAATGTCTTACAGATGAAAACCTTGTTCCTAAATCTATGTCTTACCATTATATAATCTATCTGATACCTTTTATTACCTCCTCGATTCTTCCATGTATACAACCTTCTTTTATGATTCTTGAGCCAAGTGTTAGCTATGATTAGGTTATGCTCTGTGCAAAATTCTACCAGACGGCTTCCTCTTTCACTTCTTACCCCCAATCCATATTCACCTACTATGTTTCCTTCTCTCCCTTTTCCTACACTCGAATTCCAGTCACCCATGACTATTAAATTTTCGTCTTCCTTCACTATCTGAACAATTTCTTTTATCTCATCATACATTTCATCAATTTCTTCATCATCTGCAGAGCTAGTTGCCATATAAACTTGTACTACTGTAGTAGGCGTTGGCTTCGTGTCTACCTTGGCCACAATAATGCGTTCACTATGCTGTTTGTAGTAGCTTACCCGCACGCCTATTTTTTTATTCATTGTTAAACCTACTCCTGCATTACCTCTATTTGATTTTTTATTTATAACCCTGTATTCACCTGACCAAAAGTCTTGTTCCTCCTGCCACCGAACTTCACTAATTCCCACTATATCTAACTTTAACCTATCCATTTCTCTTTTTAAATTTTCTAACCTACCTGCTCGATTAAGGGATCTGACATTCCACGCTCCGATCCGTAGAAGGCCAGTTTTCTTTCTCCTGGTAGCAACGTCCTCTTGAGTAGTCCCCGCCCGGAGATCCGAATGGGGGACTATTTTACCTCCGGAATATTTTACCCAAGAGGACGTCATCATCATTTAACCATACAGTAAAGCTGCATGCCCTCGGGAAAAATTACGGATGTAGTTTTCCCTTTCTTTCAGCCGTTCGCAGTACCAGCACAGCAAGGCCGTTTTGGTTAGTGTTACAAGGCCAGGTCAGTCAATCATCCAGACTGTTGCCCCTGCAACTACTGAAAAGGCTGCTGCGCCTCTTCAGGAACTACACGTTTGTCGGGCCCCTCAACAGATACCCCTCCGTTGTGGTTGCACCTACGGTACGGCGATCTGTATCACTGAGGCAAGCAGGCCTCCCCACCAACGGCAAGGTCCATGGTTCATGGGGGGGTCGGAATTAAGCTAGCGTTGTAATTTCTGGCATATAAATTCGTATTCGAGAATTCGTACCCTCCAAAACTACGGAGTAATTTCTTAACACCTATCAGTTTGTACATTTACACTACAAGAAAAGGGCTAATCAAACAAATTTGACGCATCGCTGGCTAATGTACATACAGTAATTTTTCTTTTTTCTTACATTATTTAGTATTTGCATAAGTATCTGTAAATAATTCAGCCTTCTGTATATGTCTGTTGCATTGTTTTAACATGATGATCACGCCACAAGAGAAATCCTCTGGCATGCCACAAAAAAATGGCTCAAATGGCTCTGAGCTTTATGGGACTTAACATCTGAGGTCATCAGTTCCTTAGAACTTAGAACTACTTAAACCTAACTAACCTGAGGACATCACACACATCCATGCCCAAGGCAGGATTAGAACGTGCGACCGTAGCAGTCGCGCGGTTCCGGACTGAAGCGCCTAGAACCTCTCGGCCACCGCGGCCGACTGGCATGCTATAGTTCGCAGTAAATGTAACTATTCAAACGAAGTATGAGTTCCGTTATTTTACAGTCTTTTCATCACAGACAGATTTATAAATGATGAAATAATATGAACAAACCATAGGGCACTGGACACTGACAGAAATCAAAAACATTCAACGATTACGGTATTGCATTGTTTAAAGCACTCACAAATTCACTGTTCATACTGGAGTGAAATTTATAATTACCAAGATAACAGTCTTATTGTCAACGTCAAGGTATGACGCCTCACAAAAAATTGTACTTGCTACAAGCATTGCTTTTTAGAAATAGTAAAAAGTCTTGCACCGTCTTATGAAAAAATAATATCCCATTTCAGCGATGTGGCCATCTTCAGATGTTAAGAGCAACATTTAGTGAATAAATGTTCACGCGTTGTCAACAGTTTGACAGCGCATCAACATTTAGTCTATATATATCGCTGTTAGAATCTGACGATGGTCAATTTGGCTGAATCCGGTAGTGGTTGTTTCACACAACTGTGACTGTGTTACAAATGAAAAAGTTCTAAAGAGAAATGTCATTTTTTGCCATCACCGTAATTATTTCGTTTATAAGCCGAAAACGGATGTGTGCTGGAAGTGTTTTGACCACTAAACGGGATGATTATCAGCACCCACCAGGAAACTGAGTAAATCCGTCTAGACTGTTCTAAGCATAGAGATGTAAACGGAAGTTCGTGTTCCTGCACGAGCTGTAGAGATTAGTTTTAGCTGTAGGTAGGCGTACTATGTGGATTTACGTCATGGAATTTCCAACAAGCTCAAAATCGATGTTGCTCGATTCAAAGTATAATCCCTGTAAAGATCTCATATAGTAATGTAATTGTCGAGTGAAAATGATATGATGAGTCTTCGGAATTGGTATACCGACCGTGCTCCATTCGATTCAAAATAACCATCTGGTTAACCAACATTTTGGAGTCAGGGTGACGTGTTATTAACAGTTCCGAGCCGTGATAACCTAATGGAGTTGCAGTATCTCGAGTAGCTGACGACTACCTTTGATCAACGGTACTGCACTCTGCACAAAAGAAACTAAACAAAATAATAAAAGATAGATATATACAGTAATGTAACAAAAGGTTTTGGCTGGGTACTCGTGCTATTTGCAAGTAAAACTTACTTTCATGTCCCTTGTGCGTATGTTATAGTCATCAGTACGGATACGCCTCACTTATTTCTTTTTTTTTTAATATCGGAAATTACCTGTCACGGCCCCTCAGGTGTTACACCTCCAACACGTCAGCGTTGTCTTACTCACAAACGAGCCATTGGATAAAATCACATTCCAGAACACAATTATCTATCTAGCAATGAACGGCCAACCTGTATTTGTCGGAATAGTTCACATAGCCCTTTAAAGGAAACTGGCACAAAAAGTGTTTGTGGCATTTCGTAACAACGTCATCTAAGCAGCAAAGTGATTCTTGCATCGTTGTCATCGGTGGCAATTTCCAGCACCTCCCGCAAAGAGCAGGTATACTGTTTACTAATTTCTTAGTGCCAGAATTCTAAAAATCTTCCAGGCCAGTATTAGTTAGTGACCATATGTATACGTCTTAACACAGCCATTCAGAAGACGCAACTCATCACACACTCACTCTCTCGCCCTACAACTCAAATAATTTACATATCACGTACTCTGAACGCCCTATACGTTGCGCTTGCGGTGCTCCGTTTTCCACAGTTTATTAATTTGTCAATTACAACACATAAATTGTAAAGAAGTCATCTAATTGCAACTTATAGGAATACTATGTATTTTTCAAAAATATAGCACTCCATATTCATGAACGTAGCGAGGGAGATGGTGCAATGTTTAGCGTAACGATTTCTTGGACTTTCCTGGTTTTTTTTTTTTCTTTTTCAAATTCCATTAAGGCGAGTGCGTCAGTGGTTCCTTTGAAGTGACACGGCAAATCTACTTGAACAGCCTTGCACTTGTCGAGCTTGGGCACTGTCTCTAATGACCTCGTCGTCGACTGGGTTCTAAGCGCTGTACCTTCCTTTTTGATAGCATGTCAAAGTACGACAACAAATCGAGTGTAACACTGCATTGTTCCCGTCATACCAAAAATCAGATATATTGCTTTGTCTGGAGCTATTTTTGTGCCTAAGACGGAAGATTGACCCGGCGTGGTGGAAGTTCTCGCGTAGCGGCTAGTGACTGGCGGATAGCGGTCTGTTAACGGCAGCGTGTGTGCCGAGCGGTTAGCGAGCGTCGTGACTGACAGCGCCGGCCTCGCTTCATCTGGCAGCAGCGAACTCCA
Organism: Schistocerca gregaria; assembly: GCF_023897955.1. Taxonomy (NCBI): domain Eukaryota; kingdom Metazoa; phylum Arthropoda; class Insecta; order Orthoptera; family Acrididae; genus Schistocerca; species Schistocerca gregaria. Next base: position 26,631,543 of record NC_064931.1, on the reverse strand, counting down.
CTTCCCTCAGTTTTGCACGCTTCGAGCGTGTAGTTGCCGTCCAACTGTCCTGGTCGGGAAATAGTGTAACATCTGGCTCGACTCCAGCAGATGTTTTTATTATATTTTACTCTCATTTACTGCATAACTGTATGACCTATTACAACAGTGAATCGTATGATTCTACGAAGGCTATTGAGAAAGTAAGGTCCGATCGCTCGCGAAATGAAAACCACAATGACAAAAAAAATTGTTTTATTTCCAACAGTTTTCTCCATCTCCCATCTGCTTCTCTACATAGTTGCCGCACCGACTTACAGATTTGTCGTCGCGTTGTTATAATTTTCCAGTACCCTCTTCGTAGAAGTGCCTCACGGCACTTCTCTGCTTTGGTCTGCAGTACGTTGCCCGTTCCAAAATGTTTTGTTGATAGCCAGCGGTTCATGGGAGTACAGAAGAACATCGCACTTCCCATCGAAAACGCTGCCGGGTCATCCTTAATGCCACTTCAGTGTGCGACCGAGAACTGTGATGAAGAATGAAATTAATGACAGGTACGTTATGAGAGATTGGATGAAATCAGGTGAAACCTCTCAGTAGGCCCCCTGCTTGGCGGGAGACACTGCTGTTCTAAGCATCTTTATCAGGCCAGTGTCTGCTGACAGCTGAAAAGAGCGACGTGACCAGATCGACAGGCATATTAGAAACACTGTCAAACATATCTGTGCAAAGCTTCGTCGTTTCCATTTCGCGACATTTCCGACCTTACTTTCCGAATAATCCTCGTACAACGCTGCGTGTGATACGGCTGAAGGTGCGTTATCTTGTTACAGAAGTACAATGTTTAACAGTAATTTGTAACAATCTAACAGAAACTAATAGAGAAGGACAATTATACATAATTAAAAATAGGCAAAGGAAATACTAGAGGGCCTTGTACCGTATGGTGTATAAAAAATTATATTAAATAATATTACGTTTGTACGTATGGACAGTTGTGTGAGAGATAAAATAAGGGAAAATGGCAACTTAAGTTTGTTCAATAGGTGGTTCAGAAAGTGTATCACCATTCAGCTCGTTATTCTACAACTGCAATGATCCACACCATTTTAGATACAGCTCGAATCCCCACTTATATCGATCCATGTTATATACTGCAATAAACACATTAATGGTACAACCAGTACTAGAAGACTTTGCTACCTGCTGGTAACGAGGAGAACGCGACCTGTGCCATAAACTGATTTCCCAGAAAATTCGCTCAGTGGAAGATGGGTCAAAATAAGCGAACACGTGTCTCGGCTTATCCATAGATACTTGACCGTTTCTGAGAAAACGGCGATCAAAGTTTTTGAGGTGCTTTATGTGCCTTTCAGCGAGTAAATAGTTGAGCGGAAGCGGTGGCACAGTAATTAGCGTCGATGCTTCACACTATCGTGCCCTGTGTTCGAAAACTGATTATTATTTTTATTTTCGTATTTTATTTATTTACCAATGTCCGTAAAAGATTACTACACTATTGTTTTCTAACGTACACTGAAATAACGTTGTCCTTATACGTCTGCTAATTATCTGTCTAGTGAATGAATTTAAAGAATTAAATAAATAAATGATTGAGAAAGTCACGTAAACTTGTTTTCAGTAAAATTGCTGTAGTGTATCTTGATTCTTAATCAATCGCAAGAGCCATGAACAGTTATGCCTGGTTTGCCGCGAAATTATTTCCAACGCGTAAAATCTTCAGCAATGTTAACGGTATTTCATTCCCGTGTGAGATTCATACGAAGAAATGTCACTGTGGAAAACCTACCTTCGCGAGATGCTTGCGTTGCTTGGAATTTTTGTTTCGCAAGTTTCTACGATCGGTAGATCGGTATAATCCAAGGGTATGCGCCAAATCTCCCTGAAGAATAAACGTATGACTAAAATATAAGAATTAATATCAGAATTCATGTAAGAATGAAATATAAAAATATGAGGATATAAGAAGTTCATAAACCCCGAAAATACCATACACACATACATTATTGCCCGCATCTCGTGGTCGTGCGTTAGCGTTCTCGCTTCCCGCGCCCAGGTTCCCAGGTTCGATTCCCGGCGGGGTCAGGGATTTTCTCTGCCTCGTGATGGCTGGCTGTTGTGTGTTGTCCTTAGGTTAGTTAGGTTTACGTAGTGCTACGTTCTAGGGGACAGATGACCATAGATGTTAAGTCCCATAGTGCTCAGAGCCATTTGAACATACATTATACAGAGTGCTCGGAAACCCCCGTTACAGACTTCTAGGAATTGTAGAAAGGAGTGATTACAAATATTTTGAATAGGAGTCCAAGTCTGGGAACTTACCGTTTCCTTTCTATGAGGTTTCCAATACAAATGTTTAACTCATCCATTTCTGTCTGAAAAATTGAACGAGGCATAACGCAGTGTAGTTATTAGTAACAGTTCTAAAGGAAACATAAGGAAACATCCCTTTATCACTTAAGCACATTTGTTTGTATTGACACTTAAAAATTACGTTCTGTACGTTCAATGTGTTGTGTTCTTTTTTGTTTTGTAGTAATGTAAACATGTAATGATTAAGTATTAATACAAACAAATGTGCTTAAGTGATAAATGGATGTTTCGTTATATTTCTCTTAGAACTATTACCCAAAAATTTATATTGCGTCGTATCTGATTCAGTTACTCAAGCAGAAGTGGATGAATTAAACATGTGAATTGAAATCGTTGTAAAACAGAATCGGCACGTTCGTGGACATGGGTTGCTTTTCCCGTTACAAGTCCTAGAAGTTTGTGACGGGAATTTCCGAACGCACTGTATAATAAATGTACGACACTTATTGTGAAACCCAGTTGTTGACAAGAAATATTCGTGTATGAACCTTCTACCGACATGGGTAGATAAATGAAAAATATAAATAAATTAAATAAAGACAAACACTAATCGAGTTTGTAACACAGGGCGCAAAACTAAGAGGTCGCCACGTTAACCACTGTGGCACTCCTTCAGCTGAAATTATCGCGCTCTAAAAGGCATCTCAATAACTTCGAAAACTTTGACCGTTCTATTCTCAGAAACGGCCGAGTATCTGCGGGTAAGTTGAGACACGTTTTCGCTCATTTTGACACCTCTTCCACTGAGCGAAGTCTCCGGGTAATTGGGTTGTGGTACGTGCCGTGCTTCTTAAAATAAGAAGGAAGAATAAAAATTACAATGATACTAATAAAACATAAATAAAGAATTTAAAAAAGCATTTACTGCCACTGACATATCATTAAAATTTCATCAAAAATAGCTCTGCCTTTTGTGATGGCATGGTGTCTATAGATTGTTTGTCTGGTCAATATCCACGAACAGATGATCAGTGGGGCGAGAAATTCCTGCTCCTCATTCCACACAGGAAGATATTTCTTCACCTTCTGATAATAGGTGCAATTACATCGCTCTTATTTCCAAGATTAGCTTAAATCTCGCGTAACTTTGCATCATCGACAGAAGATGGTTAAAATGTACTACAATATACGTAGCAGTATATCAAATCCAAAAGCAATGCGCATATGTCGTCGTGCTCCAGAAAGTGCGCAAATTTTTCAGCAGCATGTATGGAAAATTCTAACGTTACACTTACTAAAATATTCCGGGTTATTACGCTGCGGTCGAATACATGTCTTGGAGAAATCCAATGTATCGCCCCATTTCTGCATATGTGACATTTCCTGAGGTGAAGGACCACAAATGGTTCGAGTGGCTCTGAGCACTATGGGACTTTAAATCTGACGTCATCAGTCCCCTAGAACTTAGAGCTACTTAAACCTAACTAACCTAAGGACATCACACACATCCATGCCCGGGGCAGGATTCGAACCTGCGACCGTTGCAGTCGGGCGGTTCCCGACTGAAGCGCCTAGAACCGCTCGGCCACCACGGCTGGCAGAAGGATCACATTTCATAATGCTATCGTTGTATATTTGCCTGACGAAGTTTAATTCTAATACGTCTTTCTTTCATAGTTTTAAACTGCAGTAGTAAATTGAAAGATGACTTATTTTCTGTCCACAGTCCTGCAGTCTTTTAGAAAGGATATTTCCTTCCTGGATTTATTTATTCACCAGGATCGCCTTGTCGGGTTATTATGACATTTTCAAGTTATAGCTCATAATTAAGTCCATTAATCCGTTGTTCATTTCAACCCTTTCACTGCCAGTTTTTTTCGGAATGAAAGAGACTAATTATGGTTATTTTAATCAATCCCGTAATCAGAATAATGATGTGAAAAAATATTTCTCGTAGTTTCCTTTCCGAATATGGGGAAGTGTGGGACATACAATTTTATTCGTAAGTACCTCTGGAGTTTTGGAAGACGACTGCGCAAAAACTACAAGACATACTGAAAACGAACATACATCAGTGGATAGATCATTTCTTTGCATTTTTAACTCACATTACGGGTGCTCGATATGCGCACCGCCTGTGACTCAGCAGACGTCAATATGTGTGTGCATTTCACTGACTCGAATTGTCCAGTAATCTGCGATTGAGTCTGCCTTGCAAAACTGTTCACTGGATTGCCTATTTGCAGGCGCTTATTAAAGCTATGAAGCAATACGGGGTGTGGCGCAGCAGATGAATAATGACATTTGGCGTCAGAATAGCCTACCGTGTGCAGGCTGTAATTAAAAGAATTCTGCTAACGATAGCCAGGCTTCCCTTCACCAATAGGACATTGATACATAGCAATAACATGCAGCAAATTCCCACTGGTTCTCTGATAACTCACAATGGGACACGTTAGTTCAAATGGTAGTGGAAGGCTTAAGCTGACACTGTCCTAGTGTCATCCATATATAAATATTCTAAGCGTATAAAAGACAGGAGTCTTCGTCATTCATATAAAAGAACGTAACACTTCATGTAATAACTGCTGTCGATTCCACTGCACACAATTTTCACTGTGTGTTCAGCAGTTGTGACATTTGACAACTAATTTCGGTACAGCTCAGTCCACCCCCGGTAGCTGAGTGGTCACAGTCTGCCGCCGGCAGTGCTGCGAGGCGGTCACGCGCCAGAGCGCTGCGGGCGAGGCGCGCGCGGTGTGTTTGTGTTTACTTCGGCCGCTGTAAGTGCCGTTTTCCCTTCTAGACCACCATGGCGCACAACTATCGGAAGAAGACATTACGTTTCAACTTTTGTTCCGACTTTGCCCGACCCAAGGCCATGGAGGTAGAACGATTTATTCGCGATGAAGTTAAGATACCACCAACGGATCTAATTGGTATCCACTTGTCGATAGTTAGCAGTACCGTCTACGTCAAAATGATCAACGATGCGGCGTGCGACAAGGTGCTTCAAGAGGCAAAACGTGGACTGCGCTTCTCCCATTCAGACGGCAACGTCGGACCCGTTACCGTCGATCACGCAGGTCTCGGCACACGGACGATAAGGATCTTCGAACTACCTGCAGACGTCGTCATTGAGGCGCTCCGTCCCTATGGCAACGTTCTGGAACATGTTGCCGAACGATGGGTACAATTTCAGACCTATCCCGTTTTAAACGGTGTTAGACAGGTCCGCATCGAGTTGCAGAAACACGTGCCTTCTTATCTACGTATCGGAGGCTGCCGTGCCATTATAATGTACGACGGCCAACCTCGAACCTGTTCCGGTTGCGGGAAAGAAGGTCACCTACGGTCTGAATGCATTCAACGACGTGTAGCGCAGCTCCCGTTGTCGGAAGCGTCCGTCACACCCACGATGACCGCCCTACCGGTCACTTACGCAGCGGCTCTTGCCACGTCTACAGTTTCGTCCAGTCCGTCGCCCGGTCCTTCCGATCGGCACGTCCCACCGTTCCAGTCACCTATGGACGGTGCGGACGTCCCACCTGACAACCTTGCCGCCGAACAGGCTCCCGCACCGGATGCTGAGGAGAACAGTACTTCTTCACAACACCTGTTTGACAATTTCATTGTACCCACCGACGCATTCGAACCAGGTCGACGCTCTTCCTTGCCGTCGTCCGACACTGAGGAACACGTGCGCAAACAACGCTCGCCACGTAGGCGCAAACGCCGTCGCCGTTCACCCACGGGCTCTCAAAGCGTCGCCACCCGCGACGACGAAGACGACACCCAACCAACCGACATTTCCATGCAGAGGTCGGCGGACAACTTTCACGATGATCAAGACATTTCGCAGGACGGGACCACTATGGAGGTCGCCACGCACAATGTAACGATCGGTGCGCCGGTTGAGACGCCTGTCTCCCCGCCGACAACTCCAGATCTCTCTCACCACGACGCAATTCCCATGGACATTGGACGGACCCATGGCACAGGAGCATGGGCCGACGAGATTGAGGAAGATACGCCCCCTCCTCCGGATGAGTTGCCTCCGCCGGACAAGGCTGCCTGTTAACATCAAAAGCGAGGCCCTGCAGCTGATGGGACGGGACTTCCTGTCGGTGCCCTCCTCTTACTTCCCTTGGTGATGGTAGATGCGCGTCCACCACCACTGAAACAAACGTATCGGTTTGCCACGCTGAACATCAACATGATCGGCACTGTACCCAAGCTGAAACTCCTATGTGACATGCTTCGGGCCTCTGACGTCGACGTCGCCCTTCTTCAGGAAGTACGCGTTGCCACACTACCACCAGTCTACGGCTACGACTCATACACGTCCACATGTGATCAATCAGGGCGTGGAGTGGCTTTCTACATACGCGAAGGAATCCCACTCAAGGACACGACAATCCTTCCCTGTGGAAGAGGCATGGCTGTTACCATCTTCGACACGCGCGTCATCAATATCTACGCTCCGTCTGGCTCCACGAACCGTCGGCAGCGGTCCACTTTCTTCGGACATGACGTGGCGCCCCTGTTTTCTGGACGCTATGATCGCCTTATCATGGGAGGCGATTTCAACTGTGTCCTCCATCCGCAGGACCAAATGCCTGGTTATTCGCCATGCCCGGCGCTTCTCACCTTAATCGAAGATTTCACCTAGTGGACGTTTGGGAGAAAATTCATGGCAATACCCCCGGTTTCACCCATCATACAGCACATTCTGCGAGAAGACTGGACCGGTTATATGTCTCTGCCCACCTTGGCAATGACGTCGCCCAAGCTGAACGGTGGCCCCTTGCATTTTCGGACCACTGCGCCGTCATTTGCTCCCTGGCTCTGCCACCTCAGTTAATGTGGCGCAGCAGAGGTTACTGGAAGCTTAATACCTCCCTCCTTAATGATCCACACTGCCGACAATGTATTGCCACTACGTGGGCGTCTTGCGAAAGACGCCTTCCGCAGTACACATCCACGTTCCATTGGTGGCTCAAATGTGCCAAACCTGCGATCAGAAAGGCCTCCATACAGTGTGGCAAGGAAGCAGCAGCATGACATCGAGACACCACAAATTTTTACTACGCCGTCCTCCGTGAGCTCGATGCGCTCCCTCCATCACCTGACACCCATAGGGAACGACAACGTACCAAAGCTCGTCTCCTCTCTCTTCAACGTGCACGACTGCATGGTGTCGTGGTGCGTTCCCGACGACAAGACCTCCTCCACGACGAAACCCCATCCACAATCCATGCCGCATCCGACCATAGTCGTCGACGTCGACTCTTCGTCTCCCACATCACGACCTCCAATGGTGTTCACCACACAACACAGGCGGCGGTGGTGTCTGCCTTTGCTGAACATTATCGCCAATTTTATGATGATGAACAGATGGCGACGCCCATTCCTGATGATCTCCGTCCTTCCCCTGACCGGACCCTCACCCTCACCGTAGCGGAGTCAACATCCATGATGTCTGCAATCACCGCAGAAGAGGTAGTAGATGCGATCAACAGAGGGGCCAAGAACAAATCACCAGGACCAGATGGTCTCCCAGTGGAGTTTTACCGGGCGTTCACCACGTTGATGCTTCCTCGCTGGACGGAAATGATTCAGGAACTCTTTACTCCATCCTTCCCAATTCCACCTGAATTCGTCACTGGCATTCTTCTACCTGTGCCTAAACCGAAGGGAGGGTCTCATGTCTCTGCATATCGCCCCCTTACACTACTGAATGCAGACTATAAAATCTATGCATGCCTCTTAGCAGCGCGCATGCTCACCGTATTACCTACGGTCCTTTCACCTGAGCAGACTGCACGTGATTGTAGGGCCACCTTACAAACAACCCTAGGAGAATGCCGTGACCTCATTGCACTGGTGTCGGTTTGTCGCCTCGTGCAGCACTGGTATCCGTCGATTTCACAAGTGCCTTTGATCGCGTTCGACACCCATTCCTCCTCATGGTGGCGACACGTATGGGGTTCCCATTACTTTTTGTCGATGCCATTCGCCGGTTACTACTTCCCGCCGTCTCGATGGTACAAGTCAATGGGAGGCTTGTAGGACCGATTCCTATACGCCGCTCTGTACGTCAAAGATGCCCTATGTCTACTTTACTATATGACATTGCACTTGAGCCCCTCATCACTGGACTTACCTCTAGACAGCAGGGCCTCACTTTGCGTGACTACACTTTTCACTGTAGGGCTTATGCGGACGATCTCCTCTTTCTCACCTGCTCCTCCACGGAACTCAATGACGCCATCCAATGGATCCACCAGTATGGACGTCTTTCTGGTAGCATTCTTAATGTCCGTAAATCGACTATGATGCACATTGGGCGCGGCCTCCCGGCTATGGTGCCGAACCCACTCCCAGTCAGTACCACCCTTCGTTACTTGGGTATCGAATTTACGAGCTCCACACACCGCACAGTGGCCCTGGCATACCGGCGGCTTTTTCAGTCGATTCGGCACCATATCCGCGGTCAAGTGCACCGTAACTTAAACCAACACCAACGTGTGTCCTATGTCAACATGTATGTAGCCCCTAAACTGGTACACGTCGCCCAGATCCTCCCAATGCCGTTACTCCTTGGCCGCCGCATCCAATCAGCCTTTGGATATTTCGTGTCAGCAGGGGCACTTTTCAAAGTCCGCTACAGCACTTTAACATTGCCTCCTGCAAAAGGTGGCCTCGGACTCGTCAACGTGCGGGCACGATCTTCTGCACTCTTTGTCCACACTCTGTTGCGGCACTGGCAGGGGACGGTTCCGTCCTTAACACGTAGTCTCTTAGATATCCTCCGACCAGCTTCTCTCGATCCACCGATCAATGTGGCACCTATTTCTCCATTATTGTACCACGTCGCCAATTGTTTCATAGAACTCAGCTACGTTCGGGCCGATCTTCCAGTCGCCCGTCCTCCCCGTACAAAAGATTATTATCGTTTGTTTATGCTGTCCAACCCTTGGGACCCCATGGTGCTACGGCATCCTGACATTAACTGGCGCACGGTATGGGGGTGTGTGCATGCATCCTTTTTACCGTCGTCTGTGTCTGCACTCTGGTATGTTTTAGTTTATGGAAAGTTCCCGACTAACAGTCGACTTTATCGCATAGGACTGGCCACCTCCCCACTCTGCCCTGACTGTCAGCTCGAAGACACCGACGAGCACCGTCTTACGTGCCCCCTGAAACAAAACGTATGGCTCCTCATCCAACGAATCGTGGGCTTTTACCTCCGTGCCCCGCCAACGACGGTAACCCCGGATTTCCTGTTGTTGCCCCAGACATTTCACTACCCTCTTGCTAAGCACCGTACTCTCATCTGGTTTCGAGGACTGGCTTTAGAATACCTCTTTCAAAATGGTCCGCATACAGTCCTTGACTTCTGGTACAAAGTTGTGACCTCGCATAGCATCCTCACCCGAAAACCATCTTACCGACAAACTTTTGCCGGTTATCTCCGCAGCGTCTTCCTTGACCCCCCTCAAAGCTGGGGTGTACCATGCATACCTGTCACAGGATGCAACACCCTTATCCACGTTCCCATGCAGCGACAAAAAATAAATAAAAAAATAAAAATAAAAAAAATAAAAAAAGCGAGAAGACAGAATGTGTTATACTTTGTTGTATTTAATGTTTTTTTCTTTTTAATGTATTTATTTATTTTTTTGCTTAACTAACAGTCATTTGTATATGTTTAAATGGAATGGTACCTTGAAGAACTCTTGCTTAGTGAATATATATGTACTTTTAGTTTCTTCAATACAAATTATTACAAAAAAAAGAAACAAAAAAAGGATGTTATATTTTGTTGTATTTAATGTTATTCTAATAATTTGTTTACCTGACACTCATTTGTATATGTTTAACTGGTACCTTGAAGAACTGTAAAAAAAAAAGTGGTCAGCGTTATAGAATGTCAATTCTAAGGGCCCGGGTTCGATTAGCTGTTGGGTCGGAGATTTTCTCCGCTCAAGGACTGGGTGTTGTGTTGTCCTACTCATCATCATTTCATCCCCATCGACGTGCAAGTCCCCGAAGTGGCGTCAAATCGAAAGACTTGCACCCGGCGAACGGTCTACCCAACGGTCACAAGACATTTACATTTTTAGTACAGCCCAGCTCAGCAGTATTTCCACAGCAGTACGAGCAGCAAGAAAAACCCGTTTACTGTCTATACGTTGCGCTACTGTTTAGATTTTGTGTTTTCTGTAACAGCGCTAAGTATTTAGCTTCCAACAGACATCACAGGAAATTCAACTTAATGGCAGGGCGGAATGAGATTTTCACTCTGCAGCGGAGTGTGCGCTGATATGAAACTTCCTGGCAGATTAAAACTGTGTGCTGGACCGAGACTCGAACTCGGGAAACGTCAAAGTTTTAATCTGCCACGAAATTTAAATGGCAGGGCAGTTCAGAAAATTTGTCGCAGAATTTACAGTACAAAATAAATAGTAACGCGGTCTTTATTTCCTTTCTATTGATACGTCATTCTGTAAGCTGTAACCTTTGGAGACGGAGATAGTCTCTCACGCAGTAAGAATACTGCAAGGACTGGCATTCTGATAGTAATGCGCTCAGACGTGGCTGTAGCGGCGTTCAACATGGTACTGCGTGTGTGTTGTTTAGTAGACGGTTTCATGGAATTATTTGACTCTATACGAAGACATCTAATAGATAACACCAGTCACTCTGACAATAACATCATTATCCTTGAGGCGTGGACATTACATAAAACACTAATAGCGATATGCACAAAACGCTTTCATTTTCGCTGCTTTCTGAATATGCAGGGGCATAACTAATCTTGCGTTGGTACGAGGACTCTTAGTGACTCGAGACCTTTCCTACAGAATCTGGAGCGCATATTGTGCGTCCGGGAATTGGTTACACTTGCTGCTTCGAGAGCAAATTGCTGGCCTCGAGATCTGAATTCTCATGGCTGAATTGCCTCAGTTGCTAGCCGCACCTAAAATGAACTGCATCACCGTAACTGTAGCCCGTCGAGGAGCCGAATCAACTCCCAGAATTCGCTAGCTAGCCGACTTTTCATTTTGATTTCAAAATACCGGTGTGCAATACAAACACCATTTACGTTAAAATGTTCAAATAAGTGTGAATTCCTAAGGGACCAAACTGCTGAGGTCATCGGTCCCTAGTCTTACACAGTATTTAAGCTAACTTAAACTAACTTATGCTAAGAACAACACACGCACCCATGCCCAAGGGAGAACTCGAACCTCCGGCGGGAGGGCTATTTACGTCAAATGACCCCAAGAGACGACGTTATTTCACTGATTGATAATGCTTAGGTTCTGAAATATTTGTTATTTTTTGTGGACGGTATTTCTAATGTTTGGTATAAAAACATCCGACCGAAATAATTTCGTAGCGATTATCCTAATAATTATCTAGCTATCGAAGTTAATGGGAGGAAATAAGTTAGGTATGCATTTTAGAGCCAGAATGACATTGGGTACCACATAAGGGCGTTAACGTCAATCTTCAGTTGTCCTACTTACCAACAACGACAGGCTTACAACCTGTAGAAGTTTAATAGACAGTTAAAGTCTAATCAGAAGAGGAAATCAGCTGTTATATAACCGTAGTAACTGAGGCAAACATTAGAGACTACTGACATTTCTGGAAGAGCCAAAACCAGTTCTTCTCCATTGGCTATGCAGTCGAATAAAAATTATCCGCTGTTGGATCACTGTGAACACCGTCGACAGATACTTAAATATAATTATTTAGCAAGGGCTATAGACGAATATTCAGTCCTTCCAAGGGTCGACAGAAATCTTTCAGACACAGTTAATACACCGTAGAAACGATATACAACATTTCTTTAGATTTTTTTATTCTGGATAACGTAGACCAACGTCGTCCCAAAACATTCATATTTGATTTAGGTATGGCTCGCATAATCAAACACCTAAGTATTTTATATATTCATAGTCCATTTAAAAGAATACAGCGCATTAACTACCAAATTTTTCAAAGCAATTCAGCTTACTTGGGCATCATGTACGCATCTGAATTTCCGTGAATTAAACCATAAAAGGTCGATTGGTATTTAAACAAATCTTGAAGTAAACTTTTGAGCATTCGAGCCGTTTATTATTTTCTGTTTCTTCTGCATCAGATTATGTAGGTAAATTTTAGTAACACGGTAGCGTCTTTCTTTTTACTCCGATTCCGCAAAACATGAATCCAGTGCCGGGATGAGTTTCACTACAGTTATAACGTCAAAGTCGGCAGCGTGTAAAGCACTAACTTTTGTACCAAGCAAAACTGCACAATGGTTTAGACACTCATGGGGAACGACCGGATGTAAAATACCTCCTGGTTATCAAATGTTAGGTTTCCTGAATGACGGGATGGTATCTACAAAACAACCGTGGCCAACTTCCTTCCCAACTTTTGTTTAGATGTTGTACCTTCAGCATGTAATGACCTCGATATTGGCGAGGCATTAATCTATAACTCTTAACCTTCATTTCTTTCTACTAAAATATAAATGATTTGGAGTAATATACAGGGTGATCCAAAAGTCATGACCCATAGCACGAAAAGGGTGAACTAGAACTTCACCGACAATCTTTCAAAGATGGTAGTACGGACCAAAACAGAAATATCCAGTAAACAGGAATGTGAAATTCGTGCCTTATGAGCTATGAGCACTTGTTCATCTTCGCTAATGCGAAACACATCTCATCTACTGAACAAGAGCTAGTAGCTCTTAAGGTATGCATTTTAGAGCCCTTGTTTACTAGACGTTTATTTCATGTTTTGGCCCATACTAACACCTCTCAGAATATGGAAAGCAAAGAAAATTCAGTAGAAGAGATTTGTTTCATAATGTGAAAGATGGAGGAGTGCTCATAATTCTTAAGGCATGTAAATTACAGACCACGCTTACTAGACTTTTTTGTTTTGTTTTGGTCCATACCATCACCTCTGCCAGTCTGTCGGTGGTGCTCTGATTCACTTTATTTGTCCTGTGAGACACCATTTTTGAATCATCCCGTATATCACTTCCATCCGAGCACAAAACTTTTACTGAAGTGCTGATTTTGCGACTTACTATGCACATTATTCACTTACACCATACTTATTCTGACAACTACAGCTGTCTAATGAAGTGTTGGAGGGGCGTAAAAGAACTTCCCCGAACACACAAAACATGTAGTTGTTGTTTATTATTTACGTGTGAGCAGCCGAGAAACTGTAAAAACGTGGCAGTGCAATGATCTTCCAAACTCAGGACTATGATGTCTTCTGTTAACAATGTATGATCATATAAATAATAAACACCTCTACACATTATAGTAAAGACTATAAAAAAAAGGAAAGAGCCCTACAGCACTGTCCGGTGGAAGACTCCCAGGCTTAACTCAATTACATAATTGGGAGCGTTTTCTCCCTCCTCACACAATAGCCCCTTTCCCCACGGTGTATGAGAGTTTTCTCTTAAGGTTATCTGTTGAGTATGGAAGACTTTAATGGGTGTATGAAGAGTATCTTGTCATTTCTGCGTTGTATGATGATAAGCTATCTCTTTATTACGTAGTTTGCGGTCACAGCTTAGTGCACCATAGTTGCAGCCACGCACGATTTTACGTAATGCCATTCAATTTTTGCCGGAAGAGGCAAAAGAGGAAGCACAAATCTTATCAAAACTATACTTGAGAGAGCTGAAGGAAGCACTAGCTATTCCAATCGCTCAACAAAGAGAATAAAGGATTATTACAAGTGCTTACGAAGCTTCACTACTTCGGAAAGTCGCGAAAGAAAGGCATTTTATTTTTAGGTGATATTGCCGAACAGGTTGTGTGGGATCTAACAGTTTTGACGTGATATGTTCTTTATTTTACGTTTTCAGAATGGCAGTAAACGTTGTTGTCCGCTATGCTAAATTTTTATCCCGTTTCTTGTCTTATGAGATTTCGGCTCAGTGCGTGGTCGATAATGTTTTGCTTCGGTTGATCTTTCGTTTATGTTGTTTATGCGAGTATTTCTTTTTTGGTTCGCTGGTGAGAAACAATTGTCTTTTGACGTCTATATTTGTTGAATTATTGGTCGTTCACATAAATAACTGTTCATAGCTTACAAATTATAAGAGATATACGTTAGTGCATAGGCTTAAGCTGTGGAACCACAGCTCCCCAACCGCTTTGTTGTTCATGACAGAACGTTCAACCACGCCGTCCGCGCACTCTGCACGGAACAACGTCCAATCCAAGCTGCCGAGCTATGCCTCCAGTGTGACTTTTAATGCATTGACGAAAAGTGGGCCATATATTCGATGCTGAAGGCTTCTTCGCAGACGTGGGATTGAAAGCTGAAGCGCAATAGAGACTGCGCCAGCAGAAAATAACTCGTTAGTCCTTCCAAAAGTAGTGTGCCAGATAGCGCGGTCACGCGAAACCGTTTGGGTGGGCGTGCTGCAGATGCCGGCTGCGATACGGCCTTCAGAACAGCCCGCGCCGTAATGAGGCCGCAGCACTTCTCTCACTGCAGCGAGTAGGGCGACGGGGTCTCAGTTTATCTATTTGCGTAGAAATAGAAACTAGGCAGGTCGTTAGTACGGAAAATTTAGAGTATTATTTCACAAAACACCGTCACTGCGCACTAAACTCAAAATTCCTGTTTACATATAAATAGAAACTAGAGAAATCGTTGATACCGGAAATGTAGAGTATTATTTCACTAAACACCGTCATTGCACAGTAAATGCAAATTTCATAATTGCGTATGAATAGAAACTAGGCGAACTGTTGATGTGAGAAACCTAGCATATTATTTTACAAAACAGTGCCATTGCACACTAAACTCAGCTTTCCTATTTACGTATAAACAGAAACGAAGGAAATCTAGTTAAAATTGTCCGTTCTTCACACCACTGACTGTATGAGCACAGAGATTGTAGAACAAAAGAGCCGTCAGTTTCACGATTAGTTGCCTTCTGCTCGACACTATGGCCAGTATAAAAGCGGCTCACGGCACTAAAACGAGCATTTAGTAACAGAAAAAAATCATTTTATTTAAAATCAGAGAATACTTCTAAAAATTATGATAATTTAAAAAATTAAAACATATATATTCAACATTGTCGACAGTACCTCCGTGCGTTTTTCTTCTGGTGAGGTCACATTCAAACTCACTTTAGGCATAACTGTAATATCGATTTGTTTCAATACTGCGGTGAACTTTTTTCCTTCAGATGGTATAACGGTTTAGGTAATTTTTTATACTTTTCCTTTTAAATATCCCCATCGGTAAGAATCACAAATACACAAGTCCGGCGAGAGGCGGCCGCAAACCTTCGCTTGTTGTGGGTTCTCCTGTGAAGTCTTTATGGACTCGAAGACAGTGATTGACGAGATGTGAGACACGTAGGTCCGTTTTTTTGGAAAAAGCAACTCTGCCTTTCATGTTCGCTTGTCTGAGGACAGAAGAGCAGACAGCATGAAGATAAATGTCTGTATTGACAGTGGTTTTAAAGCATATGTTTTCTACGATCAGAAGAGGAATGTTATGCATAGTGTGAAGGGATTCTCTGGAACAGTAGACATTAGTCTGGTCATTCACATGACCAGAAAGGTGAAACCAACTTTCATTCCTTATAAAACACCATGAAGAATCGGTCTCGCAATCCGCAAAATATTTAAGAAATCGCTCGCATTACTTAAATCTTTTTTAATCAGTTGGAAGTAACGCCTGAACACAGGAAACACGTTCAGGTTTCAACTGTAAGGACTTAAATTAGGCCGGCCGCTGGTGGCCGAGCTGTTGTAGGTGCTTCAGTCTGGAACCGCGTGACCGCTACGATCGCAGGTTCGAATCCTTCCTCGGGCATGGATGTGTGTGATGTCCTTAGGTTAGTTAGTTTTAGGTAGTTCTAAGTTCTAGGGGACTGAAGACCTCAGATGTTAAGTTTCATAGTGCTCAGAGCCATTTGAACCATTTTTTAATTTAAATTCGGAATGGCAAGTTGTGCGTTTAACCCATGTCTGTTGCGAAAGTCTCTTGGCAGGTTTCTTTGGCTATCAATTACTTTCAGTGAAATATTTACAACTGCTTATGGAGATCGAAGCGAAGACTTACGGCTTCGCTTGGATTTAGACACGTCGCAACTGAACTGCCACTTTATTATAAACTTCTGAACACTACTTTTTGCAGGAATATCGAAGCTCGGAAATTATTAACGGAAATATTCACAAAGTTTCTTAAATGAACCAATAAAGATGTAAGCCTTCATTATACACACTCTTTCATTCTAACAATGCGACGTACTTGAGTTGGATAATTCAGAGAACAACGAAAAGACACTCACAGAACTCTCCCGCAGCTACATTAGATGTGAGAATTAACCACACCCGTCAAATGAGCAGAAGGCAGAGATACAGAAGAATCTCGTGACTTCCGTTTTACCTTGGACGTATCGTACATTTATATTGTGTTCAAATGGCTCTGAGCACTATGGGACTCAACATCTTAGGTCATAAGTCCCCTAGAACTTAGAACTACTTAAACCTAACTAACCTACGGACATCACACACACCCATGCCCAAGGCAGGATTCGAACCTGCGACCGTAGCGGTAGCGCGGTTCCGGACTGAGCGCCTTAACCGCGAGACCACCGCGGCCGGCTTATATTGTGTAAATCGCCGTAAAGTGTGTGGTGAAGAGTACGTTTTACCCGAAATTCAAATTACCTTTTGTTCGGATATAAGTAAAATGCTTGTAGGTGTGTGTGCAGGCTATTACTGTACAACTCAGTAGAATTAAAACTGAGACTGAAGGAAAAGAGTAAATAAACTATTTATTATTTCAAAAGCAATCGCCCAGACTATCCCACGGTCAGTGCTTTCATGGAAAAATGTCCGCATGTTGCCAAGGTTGTTTTGACTACGCTGCAGAAGTTTCGCTGGCAGGCCCTTTCACACCCTCCCGAATTCTCCCCATGCGATTTCCATATTTTTGGAGCCCTGAAAAACGGCATTCGTGGTTGTCGATTTCCTTAGGACGAAGTGGTGCACTCATGGGTATAATCATGGATCCGCAAGCAACCGCAAACATCATTTTGTAAAGACATTAACCATCTTGTCTGAATGTGGGATAACAGTATTAACAGTTACGGTGATTACTTTTGAAATAATAAACAGTTTCTTACTTTCTTCGATGTGTTTTTCATTTTTCATTTGTCTGCCCCTTAGAGTCTAATTGCATCTTCACTGTCCTTACGCGGTGATATGTTGGTGGCTCAAGGATATTTGTAGATTCTGCCCCAAAAATCAGTTCTTGGCGTCTTTGTTCACACGTCACTAAGTTTTGTACTTTGAAGTATATTTGTTGCTTTCTCCTGCCAAGTGCCAAAGATGATGAGCGACACGGCCTGCAAGAAGTACTAATCAGCTTTCTAATCCAATACTTGGACATGTGGAAACTCTTACTTCATCTAATGACAGCTCTAAAAAGCGCCGATTCAGTTAAAGTTATCTGGTGTTACTTGTCTGAAATGTTATTCATTTACTTACCTTATAAAAACTGATATGGAAAACAAGAGTCATTATTTCCTGCTCATTTCATCATCGGCATGCATTTTCCCATTAACAGTGTACGCCCTATAATACACTCCTGGAAATGGAAAAAAGAACACATTGACACCGGTGTGTCAGACCCACCATACTTGCTCCGGACACTGCGAGAGGGCTGTACAAGCAATGATCACACACACGGCACAGCGGACACACCAGCAACCGCGGTGTTGGACGTCGAATGGCGCTAGCTGCGCAGCATTTGTGCACCGCCGCCGTCAGTGTCAGCCAGTTTGCCGTGGCATACGGACCTCCATCGCAGTCTTTAACACTGGTAGCATGCCGCGACAGCGTGGACGTGAACCGTATGTGCAGTTGACGGACTGTGAGCGAGGGCGTATCGTGGCCATGCGGGAGGCCGGGTGGACGTACCGCCGAATTGCTCAACACGTGGGGCGTGAGGTCTCCACAGTACATCGATGTTGTCGCCAGTGGTCGGCGGAAGGTGCACGTGCCCGTCGACCTTGGAGTGGACCGCAGCGACCCACGGATGCACGCCAAGACCGTAGGATCCTACGCAGTGCCGTAGGGGACCGCACCGCCACTTCCCAGCAAATCAGGGACACTGTTGCTCCTGGGGTATCGGCGAGGACCATTCGCAACCGTCTCCATGAAGCTGGGCTACGTCCCGCACACCGTTAGGCCGTCTTTCGCTCACGCCCCAACATCATGCAGCCAGCCTCCAGTGGTGTTGCGACAGGCGTGAATGGAGGGACGAATGGAGACGTGTCGTCTTCAGCGATGAGAGTCGCTTCTGCCTTGGTGCCAATGATGGTCGTATGCGTGTTTGGCGCCGTGCAGGTGAGCGCCACAATCAGGACTGCATACGACCGAGGCACACAGGGCCAACACCCGGCATCATGGTGTGGGGAGCGATCTCCTACACTGGCCGTACACCTCTGGTGATCGTCGAGGGGACACTGAATATTGCACGGTACATCCAAACCGTCATCGAATCCATCGTTCTACCATTCCTAGACCGGCAAAGGAACTTGCTGTTCCAACAGGACAATGCACGTCCGCATGTATCCCGTGCCACCCAACGTGCTCTAGAAGGTGTAAGTCAGCTACCCTGGCCAGCAAGATCTCCGGATCTGTCCCCCATTGAGCATGTTTGGGACTGGATGAAGCGTCGTCTCACGCGGTCTGCACGTCCAGCACGAACGCTGGTCCAACTGAGGCGCCAGGTGGAAATGGCATGGCAAGCCGTTCCACAGGACTACATCCAGCATCTCTACGATCGTCTCCATGGGAGAATAGCAGCCTGCATTGCTGCGAAAGGTGGATATACACTGTACTAGTGCCGACATTGTGCATGCTCTGTTGCCTGTGTCTATGTGCCTGTGGTTCTGTCAGTGTGATCATGTGATGTATCTGACCCCAGGAATGTGTCAATAAAGTTTCCCCTTCCTGGGACAATGAATTCACGGTGTTCTTATTTCAATTTCCAGGAGTGTACATTTGAATGCAATCGCAAATCATGGAAGCGTGTCATAATGGCTTAGGAAAATAAGGAATGTAAAAGGAACACACTACACTGACAATAAAATCTTTAATATGTCATTATGAAGTAAAACTCTCATTCAGTCTATCATAAACAGGAGAATGAAAGGTAGCTTTTGGCAGTAATGATCACAGAACCCTTGTGTCTAGGAACCCTGCAATACTCGGTTCGCTATACAAACACTCAAACAACTCAAATTAATGAGCTTTATTACAGATAGACAAATACAAATAATTAATTTTGATTACACAGAGGTGTCACAAGCAAAGGCTGAAATACAAAATCAACTGAACTGCCAGTGACTGCTGATCTCCAACCGAGCTACGTAGAGATTCTAATCAAGAGGCTACGATGTGTCGGCTAACGAAGTGTCTAACGTCGAAGCTGCTATCGAAGTGGCTGCCACCAGTTGGGCGCAGCGCGTATGTCGTCTTCACCTAGGGGCCGCTGCTGTCGCGTTGTCGTCCTGGAGGGAGGTCGGTCAGCGTGCGATTGGCTGACGTCTCCTCACAGCCGTCTCTTCTCTCTTGTTACCGACTGGCGTGCTGGCCCTGACTTTACACCGTAACAAGAACAGTCATCGCTGATGTCTTTTTCCATAAAAGCGAAAGACTTATGAGTATAAAATGTTAAATTTTCAGTATGATTATGACAGACGGAAATGGAAATAGCAATAAGAGATTGACCTAGTTGTGCGTGGGGCACATTTGCAATGCAGACATCTGAATGTATTCCTGATGGTTTCATATTAACGATGCCTGTAGGCTATCACAGTATTTATATGAGAATCAACAAGGAGTAGTTACTAGAAGAGTCTGCGTTAATTGTCAGTTAGAAAAATATCGTGATACTCATTCAGCTGAAAGGCTCAACGAAACCAAGTCCTTAAACTAAGCCGGCCGCGGTGGTCTCGCGGTTCTAGGCGCGCAGTCCGGAACTGTGCGACTGCTACGGTCGCAGGTTCGAATCCTGCCTCGGGACATCCTTCCTAAGGACATCACACAATACCCAGCCATCACGAGGCAGAGAAAATACCTGACCCCGCCGGGAATCGAACTCGGGAACCCGGCGAGGGAAGCGAGAACGCTACCGCACGACCACGAGATGCGGGCAATAAACACGACTAACAGACGATCACACCACCTTATAGACCCTTCTCCCACCACCTAGTAGTCACTTCTCATACAGTATCGTCATGGTCACAGTAAAATGTTCTATTGTTTGAATATAGTTCTCCATTTTAGCTAAAACCCATTGGTGAAGAGATATTGTAAAAAGGCTTACCACTGCTAGGAAAACGAAACTGTTCGATCGGAAATCTTGAAGCATTCGACATGTCCGAAACCAATCAGAAAGCCTCCAGGTAACTCTTTTACACACTCACTTTTCTCCAGATATTGTTGCTCACCAGTTCCTTTTAAATGAAAAACTTTAGGAGCACACAAATAGATCAACACCAGAACTATCAGCTGGTGTGGAGGACTAGCTATCTCACAGTTGACTTCAATTGAAAAACCTGAAAAGTCCTTAAGAAATCGAAAAATGGTGAAGCAACGGGCTAAGATGGTTACTTGTTTATCATATATCGAACTACATAATTACCGACCAGACATCAGTACTGGCAGTTGCCTACGTAATAAAAGCACTCGCCTTCCAAACTGTGGAAACTGCTGTCGAACTTTCGAACCTCCAAGCCTGCGCACGGGAACATAAGAGTTTTTATAGTGTAACTGTTCCCACTGTGTCGTGCATCCTTCTGTGCGCTAAGACCTCTCTTGTGTGTGTAAGAGAGAGATGGGATGGAAGAACAGAGATAGATAGTAAGGAATACGGAAGAGATTGTAAGTGCAAAATAAAAATTTGGAAATTTGTGGTAAGTTCCTATGGGACCAAACTGCTCAGGTCCTCGATCCCTAGGCTTACACACTATTTAAACTAACTAACGCTAAGAACAACACACACACACATGCCCGAGGAAGGACTCGAACCTCCGACGGGGAGCTGGTCGAACTGTGGCAAGGCGCGTAGCCGCGCGGTGCAAAATAAAATAATGAAAATAAACAAATTGGATGCAAAAGGGAAGTATGTCGACATTCTAATGATATTAGGGAATAGATCGAAGGATACAACAGGGCAGACATATTTTGAGAAGAAAGAATAGGTAATGAAATAGGGGATTTTAAATTGAACTAATCATAGAGGAGGAAAGTGAAAGCAAGAAGAGAGTGGGAGAGAGGTGGGAGGGAGACAGAGAGAGAAAATAAAATAAAATGTATAATTTAAACCACTTGATATTTCTTGTTAGTTTTTGTAAGGATGAAGTAAAAAAGGGCAAGTCATTTCTTTCTTTTAATAATCACTCTTCAAAAATTTATGTTAGTGGTCGGATACTTTTTCTGACATGAGACGCCATATCTTTCGCGATTTTATAAGTAAGAAAAATATTGGCATTCCTGTGGTGCGTATATGCAGCGAGGCCAGCTATTTCATTACTGGGTTGGGTTGTTTAGGGGAAGAGACCAAACAGCGAGGTCATCGGTCTCATCGGATCAGGGAAGGACGGGGAAGGAAGTCGGCCGTCCCCTTTCAAAGGAACCACCCCGCCATTGGCCTGGAGCGATTTAGAGAAATCACGGAAACCCTAAATCAGGATGGCCAGACGTGGGGGTTGAACCGTCGTCCTCCCGAATGCGAGTCCACTGTGCTAACCACTGCGCCTCCTCGCTCGGTCTATTTCATTACTTTCACACTCGGTTGCATAGTGTAGACAAACAGTCTCCTAAATTTCGCTGTTATTTCTTTCTAGTGAGTTCGTTGACTGAAACGATTAAAAAAAACTATGCATTTTCAAATCACCAATCCGCTTCCCAGACAAATTACTCCTCAAGAAAGTTGAACAGAGAGAGTGTTCTCCATATGCTTGTGGCAGGTAATTGTTTGTCCATTTTAATTATCCTGTCTGTTATCCCGTGGTCAGTTGATGAATTCTGTGTCAGTTCCCAACGTTTCGTCCCTGTCTGCGGAGGACATCTTCAAGGGAGTCTGTAGCTCGATGGAAGGTCCAACATACCCACCTTCCATCGAGCTACAGACGCCCTTGAAGATGTCCTCCGCAGACGGGGACGAAACGTTGGGAATTGACACAGAATTCATCAACCGACCACGGCATAACAGCCTGGATAATTATAATGGACATGACATTTCCGGCCGTGAAAGTCTACATTTTAGTAATAGGTAATTGTTTGTCATTAATCTGCAAAGTGCAGTATTGTAATTTCAGTTTGAAAATGACGAAGATAAGCGATTTTCGTAAGAAACATGTAGTACATTAGAACTTCCACTTTTAGTTATTTAAAGTTACACAGTTACACCTAAACGATAGGCACTGAGCCCTCAAACGCATTGTTAAAAGTTTTGTAGCCTCCGTACCTCATATACATTGGTATCCATTTGCTGTCACCACATTTCAAATGTTCAGTTAGCTCTATAATCTGTTTCGCAGGCAGCTGTCTTTCTGGAGAGTCTTCTTCCAGCCAGTCAAGTAAGCCTTCCTTACGCACGGGACATAAGCTTAAATCTCACGTTTCCTGAATCAGTAACTCGCTTCTTCTGTCTGACGTCTCGCCCTGGAGATGTTCTTCGTCTGCTATTCCCAAATAGTCAAAATCATCTGCCATATTTTCTACAGTGTCCTTAATTTTTGCTGCGACTGTATGTGCGAAGAATGATGACATCTGCTAATGTAGATCATATTGCAAGACGAATGAGGGGAGGAGGGGGGGGGGGGAAGAAATATATTGTCCTACTCTTCTTACAACATAAGCTCTCAGAGTTTCCGCGCCTCTTCATCGAACCCCCGACGAAGCACGCCGCTCTTCTTTGGATCTTCTCTACCTGTTCTGTTAATCTTCTCTGGTGTCCATGGTCTACATTTTCGGTGACTCATATATAATAAAGAGTCTACACATCTGAAGGGCATTCCAGAACAGATCATACCATAGCTGAATTAGTAATGTCTGTAATAAATAAACAACAGTTTTACAGTATCCCACCAATGACTCGAAGTCTGCCTTTGGGTTTACCTTCAAATCAGTGCATGTGATTGTTACACACTTTACAAAAATGGTTCAAATCGCCCTGAGCACCGAGGTCATCAGTCCACTAGAACTTAGAACTGCTTAAACCTAACTAACCTAAGGACATCACACACATCCATGCCCGAGGCAGAGCCTCTGTCGTACTTTGTAGAATTATCATCCCTATCCAATAGGCAAGACGCAGTCAATACCTTCGCTGCGCAGTGCCGATGGTACTGTTATCGACGACTGTGCCGCTAAAGCGGAGTTATTGAACGCAGTTTTCCGAAATTCCTTCACCAGGGAAGACGAATGGAATATTTCAGAATTTGAAACACGAACATCTGCTAGCATGAGTTTCTTAGAAGTAGATACCTTAGGGGTTGCGAAGCAACTCAAATGGCTTGATACGGGCAAGTCTTCAGGTCCAGATTGTATACCGATTAAGTTCCTTTCAGATTACGCTGATACTATAGCTCCCCACTTAGCACTCATATACAACCGCTCGCTCACCGATAGATCTGTACCTACAGATTGGAAAATTGCGCAGGTCGCACCAGTGTTCAAGAAGGGTAGTAGGAGTAATCCATTTAACTACAGACCTATATCATTGACGTCGGTTTGCAGTAGGGTTTTGGAGCATATACTGTATTCAAACATTATGAATCACCTCGAAGGGAACGATCTATTGACACGTAATCAGCATGGCTTCAGAAAACATCGCTCTTGTGCAACGCAGCTAGCTCTTTATTCGCACGAAGTAATGGCCGCTATCGACAGGGTATCTCAAGTTGATTCCGTATTTCTAGATTTCCGGAAAGCTTTTGACACCGGTCCTCACAAGCGACTTCTAATCAGGCTGCGGAGCTATGGGGTATCGTCTCAGTTGTGCGACTGGATTCGTGATTTCCTGTCAGGAAGGTCGCAGTTCGTAGTAATAGACGGCAAATCATCGAGTAAAACTGAAGTGATATCAGGTGTTCCCCAGGGAAGCGTTCTGGGACCTCTGCTGTTCCTGATCTACACTCCTGGAAATGGAAAAAAGAACACATTGACACCGGTGTGTCAGACCCACCATACTTGCTCCGGACACTGCGAGAGGGCTGTACAAGCAATGATCACACGCACGGCACAGCGGACACACCAGGAACCGCGGTGTTGGCCGTCGAATGGCGCTAGCTGCGCAGCATTTGTGCACCGCTGCCGTCAGTGTCAGCCAGTTTGCCGTGGCATACGGAGCTCCATCGCAGTCTTTAACACTGGTAGCATGCCGCGACAGAGTGGACGTGAACCGTATGTGCAGTTGACGGACTTTGAGCGAGGGCATATAGTGGGCATGCGGGAGGCCGGGTGGACGTACCGCCGAATTGCTCAACACGTGGGGCGTGAGGTCTCCACAGTACATCGATGTTGTCGCCAGTGGTCGGCGGAAGGTGCACGTGCCCGTCGACCTGGGAGTGGACCGCAGCGACGCACGGATGCACGCCAAGACCGTAGGATCCTACGCAGTGCCGTACGGGACCGCACAGCCACTTCCCAGCAAATTAGGGACACTGTTGCTCCTGGGGTATCGGCGAGGACCATTCGCAACCGTCTCCATGAAGCTAGGCTACGGTCCCGCACACCGTTAGGCCGTCTTCCGCTCACGCCCCAACATCGTGCAGCCCGCCTCCAGTGGTGTCGCGACAGGCGCGAATGGAGGGACAAATGAAGACGTGTCGTCTTCAGCGATGAGAGTCGCTTCTGCCTTGGTGCCAATGATGGTCGTATGCGTGTTTGGCGCCGTGCAGGTGAGCGCCACAATCAGGACTGCATACGACCGAGGCACACAGGGCCAACACCCGGCATCATGGTGTGGGGAGCGATCTCCTACACTGGCCGTACACCTCTGGTGATCGTCGAGGGGACACTGAATAGTGCACGGTACATCCAAACCGTCATCGAACCCATCGTTCTACAATTCCTAGACCCGCAAGGGAACTTGCTGTTCCAACAGGACAATGCACGTCCGCATGTATCCCGTACCACCCAACGTGCTCTAGAAGGTGTAAGTCAACTACCCTGGCCAGCAAGATCTTCGGATCTGTCCCCCATTGAGCATGTTTGGGACTGGATGAAGCCTCGTCTCACGCGGTCTGCACGTCCAGCACGAACGCTGGTCCAACTAGGGCGCCAGGTGGAAATGGCATGGCAAGCCGTTCCACAGGACTACATCCAGCATCTCTACGATCGTCTCCATGGGAGAATAGCAGCCTGCATTGCTGCGAAAGGTGGATATACACTGTACTAGTGCCGACATTGTGCATGCTCTGTTGCCTGTGTCTATGTGCCTGTGGTTCTGTCAGTGTGATCATGTGATGTATCTGACCCCAGGAATGTGTCAATAAAGTTTCCCCTTCCAGGGACAATGAATTCACGGTGTTCTTATTTCAATTTCCAGGAGTGTATATAAATGACCTGGGTGACAATCTGAGCAGTTCTCTTAGATTGTTCGCAGATGATGCTGTAATTTATTGTCTAGTAAGGTCATCCGAAGACCAGTATCAGTTGCAAAGCGATTTAGAAAAGATTGCTGTATGGTGTGTCAGATGGCAGTTGACGCTAAATAACGAAAAGTGTGAGATGATCCACATGAGTTCCAAAAGAAATCCGTTGGAATTCGATTACTCGATAAATAGTCCAATTCTCAAGGCTGTCAATTCAACTAAGTACCTGGGTGTTAAAATTACGAACAACTTCAGTTGGATGGACCTCATAGATAATATTTTCGGGAAGGCGAGCCAAAGGTTGCGTTTCATTGGCAGGACACTTAGAAGATGCAACAAGTCCACTAAAGAGACAGCTTACACTACACTCGTTCGCCCTCTGTTAGAATATTGCTGCGCGGTGTGGGATCCTTACCAGGTGGGATTGACGGAGGACATCGAAAGGGTGCAAAAAAGGGCAGCTCGTTTTGTATTATCACGTTATAGGGGAGAGAGTGTGGCAGATATGATACACGAGTTGGGATGGAAGTCATTACAGCATAGACGTTTTTCGTCGCGGTGAGACCTTTTTACGAAATTTCAGTCACCAACTTTCTCTTCCGAATGCGAAAATATTTTGTTGAGCCCAACCTACATAGGTAGGAATGATCATCAAAATAAAATAAGAGAAATCAGTGCTCGAACAGAAAGGTTTAGGTGTTCGTTTTTCCCGCTCGCTGTTCGGGAGTGGAATAGTAGAGAGATAGTATGATTGTGCTTCAATGAACCCTCTGCCAAGCACTTAAATGTGAATTGCAGAGTAGTCATGTAGATGTAGATGTAGATGTTGACATGATTCGATTTATTATTCCCATACGGTGGGTCTCTAAAATGATAGGAATAGAAATGACTAAAAAACACGTTTGCACATTGAACAGAAAGTTGTGTCGGTCTATTTTACGAGTGTAATTTCCCATTTGCTAACTTAGATCAACACTTTTGCGGTTACAATCTGTATAGAACAAGGCCGACAACGTCATCGTTTCCAGGAGGATGATGATGACGTTTGGTTTGTGGGGTGCTCAACCGCACGGTTATCAGCGCTCGTACAAAGTTCTTACCTTTACTCAGTCGAATCTCACCACTTTCATGAATGATCATGAAATGATGAGAACAACACAAACACCCTGTCATCTCGAGGCAGATGAAAATCCCTCCCCCCAGGGAATCGAACCTGGGATTTTCAGAAGGAGGAGGAGATTAATGTTTAACGTCCCGTTGCATCGAGATCATTAGAGACACAGCACAACCACGGATTAGGGAAGAACGAAGAAAGAATGCGGCTCTCCACTTTCTAAGGAATCATCCCGGAATTTAGGGAAATCAAGGAAAACCAAAATCTGGATGGCCGGACGCGGGTTTGAACCGTCGACCTCCCGAGTGCGAGTCCAGTGTGCTAATAACCGTACCACCTCGCTCGGTGTGAAGGCTTGCGGCTGCACTTCTAGACATTGCAACTGGACCAACGTTTTATTAAAAACTTCTGAACACTACTGTTTGCAGTAAATCTCGGGAATTATTAGTGGAAATATTCCCGAAGTTTCTTAAATGAACCAATAAGGATGTATGCTAACACTACACACACCCTTTCATTAAAAGAATGCGGCATGCTTGAGTTGGGTAACTTAGAGAACGACGAAAAGACACTTACAGCACTCTGTACAGAAGGCCGTGATACAGAAAAATCTCGCAATGTCTTTTACCTTGCACATACTGTACATTTATACTCTGCAAATCACCGTAAAGTGTGTGGCGAAGAGTAGCGTTTTACCATAAATCCAAATTACCTTCTGTTTGGGTCTAAGTAGAATGGAGGGGGAGGAAGAGATTAGTGTTTGACGTCCCGTCGACAACGAGGTCATTAGAGACAAGCTCGGATTAGGGAAGGATGGAGAAAGAAAGGGCCGTGCCCTTTCGAAGAACCATCCTGGCATTTGTCTCAGGCGATTTAGGGATATCACAGAAAACCTAAAACTCGATGGGCGGACGCGGGTTTTAAACCGCGGTTCTCCCGAATGCGAGTCCAGTGTGCTAACTGCTGCGCCACCTCGTTCATTCATCGTTTTCAGTATTGCATGTTCGACGCTATGAATGTGAACAGCAATTCCTGACTTTCTTTCCGTAATTGTGTTTGGAATTACGAAAATTTTTCGAAAGCAGCGGGTTAAGCAGTATTATCTAACAGTGACTGAATTACGCTGCTGTCAGTTGTTATTGAGTCCTACCCACTCGTCTGATATAGGGTGCCTAGGAAGCCTGATTTCTCGGATCGCTAGACAACAATTCAAGCAAGTCGTATTAATGAATTTTTAATACAGTAAGATAAATGACATCCGCAACTCTTGGTCTCGCGGCAGCGTTCTCGCATCCCGAGCGCGAGGTCCCGCTTTCGATCACCGGTGGGATCATGGATTTTCACCTGCCCCGGGATGAGTTGGTGTTGTTGTGTCGTCTTCATCATTATCATTCATCCCCATTACGGTGGCAGGAAGGCAACGCCAAACCACCTCAATTAGGGCTATGCCTAGAACGGCGGTGTGGGTCTCCCGCGTCGTTCCTCTACGCTCTGTCAAGAAGCATGGAACTTCATTTCCATTTTCCAAGATAAATGACAATAATTAACTTTCGTGAAATGCAGGAGTGTCGCAAGCAATGAACGATAGACAAATGAAATGTCTTTTCAGTATGTACAACTCCTAATACAAGTGGAACAATTCAGTTCATAAGCCACTGCTGTAGATCTCGTAGATCGGCTAAACTTCAACTGGGCCGTGGCCAGGCGGCGCAGCGCTTAGGTCCTCTTCGTGTAGATAGCGCTACTGTCTCGTTGCCTTCCTAGACAAGGGTCGGTCAGAATACTATTGGCTGACGTCGTTTCACAGCCCGCTCTGCTCTAACGTGCTTGTCCGTCGTTCCGGCATCTGAAGTTGAGCCGAAACAGTTGTCTCTTGTGTTTAGACAGCAGCTGTTAAAAGACATCTTCATTTGTTGCAATTTTAGCCTTTCTTAAAATACAAGCTTTTTACTTCGTTACACGACTTTGTTTCGTTGTTCCTTTTTAGTTCCCATGCCTCAGTCTGTAAAAACGGAATCCTTGTAGTATCGCTTGATTGTCCATTCTACTGTCTGCCTGTATAATTGTAAAGAATCTTTTTTGTCAGAAATAAGTAAACGTATCAAGTTCAGATTTATGTCAGATATGAAGGTCTCGAAAACTTACTCATCAAGACCTATTGGGCACTTTCCTTTGACCTAGAATCATAAAATTTGGCAAGAAACAAGCTTCCACAGTACAAGTAAAGGAAAAAACCAGAAACTATTAATTTGTAATTACATCACATGAAAAAATATTTTCCTTTGTCACGTATTATTCGATTTCAGACTTGAAATTAAAACATTCTCGAAAGTCTTGAAATCCCGGGTACAGATATCTTTCCAATATATATTCTCGATTCTCGGAATGGATGAACTGTCTGTGTATATGGTTAAGTTCGTACGGAAGCCTCAGTAGCGAGCTCTACTCACACCTGGCCAGTTTTTATCCATAACTTTTTCGCCTCGTCATGTTTCAAGGAAAAGTTGCTTTAATTTACTATACTGTAATCGGAAAGTTATTTTGTGTAGGAGGCTGTTTTTTTTCTTTTTTCTTCTAAACCTAACAGTAATAACTCCTACATGTATATGTGCTTCTTATCTTAGATTTATATTTTTACTTTAGTTGGAGAAAACTGACACGGGTAGAGTCATCAGTTACGGAAGCGCCTAAATTTCGTTTAAAGGTATTGATAACAGGGCTATTCTAAAAGAAGAAGCAGGTTTCAAACATTTACTGCTTCCAAACTATAAATGGTAGAAACAGAATTCCAACATTCCTGGAAAGATAAAAGTTCAAATTTTATGCATTGAATGTGAGCACCACGTGTTACACTACAGATATCAAAGCGGTGGCTCATTTCCTCCCACACACGAAGCACCTGGTCTCTCGTTATCGAATTCACAGCTTCAACAACGAGATGTCACCGACTTTCAAGAACGTCAGGAATAGGGGGATAAAAACGCGGTCTTTCACATAACTCCACAGATAAAAGTCACAAGGTGTGAGGTCTGGAGACCTGGGAGGTCACCGGCGATGAAGTCCATCTTCTCCTCCTTCTCTCCCATTCCAACGTCCTGGTTCTAGGCGCTACAGTCTGGAACCGCGCAACCGCTACTGTCGCAGGTTCGAATCCTGCCTCGGGCATGTCTGTCTGCCATGGTCTTAGGTTAGTTAGGTTTAAGTATTTCTAAGTTCTATGTGACTGATGACCTCAGAAGTTAAGTCCCATAGCGCTCAGAGCCATTGCTGAACCAACGCCCTGGAGTGGGGTCATTCAGGTAACGTAGGACGTGCTTACACAACTTCTCCACGTAAGAGACCGCGTTTTATCTCCCCTATGCCCGACACACCTGGAAAGTCTGGAACAGCATTGTGTGAAGCTGTGATTTCGATAACGAGAGACCAGCTTCTCCGTGTGTGGTAGGAAATGAGTCACCGTTTTGATATCTGTCGTGTAACACATGGTTCTCACATCGAATGTATAAAAATCTGAACTTTTCTCTTTACAGGAAAGTAGGAATTGTTTTTCTGTCTTTTGTAGTTTGGAAACAATATATGTTTGAAATCTGTTCTTTATTTTTGAGCAGCCATGTATTAACTTGTTAAAAAAATGGAACTTGGGCAACAATAGAACCGTAATACAAATGGGTGTGAATAAATACTATTATGATGTGTTTTCTAGACGGAGATAAAATTGTACATTGGGGAGACATGTGTTAAATGATCGTATTACACCAGCAGGGCCTGAACAGATCAGCTGAGACATGGAACAGTGGATTCATTGCTTAGGAGCTGGGTCAGAATCCCCCTATGACTAACCTTGTTTACGAATACCAAACTTTTAAAATATTATAACCGGCGAATGTCGCGTTAGTTCCTTGAATTAGAAAATGTCTCACACTTTATCGGTTCATATTAAAATCGAAATTGTAGTCAGTTGCAAGAAAAAAAATAATGAGAAACAAATGAGAAAATACGGTACGGTCCACTGATTTTGGAATGCAACACTGTTGGTGGTCTGCTATAACGGTGTCGTAGCCTCGTTAAGCACTCCTTTTCTGGTAGACTAGAGGAAGCGGGCTGAAAACAAAAGCTCGCTGTATTCAGCGCACACTGGAAACAGCGGTCGTGGAACTCCTTTCAAAACTGGAGCTGCAGGGGCTCGGCCGATGTGGGACAAGGTTCACATCCCGCGCTTGTCTCGCTCCAAGGCCAGTACCGCCATGAGCTCCCAGTCCACTGGCCCCACCTGTATTCGCCTCACTAAACACGAACCATTCACTGCTTCCTGCTCGACCACAACAATCGATTTAATGTAACCCCGTAAACGTGAGTCCTTGCTGAAAATCTTTGTATGAACTAGAATTCGAGTAAATGAATCTTGAAAGGAAAGGATGGAGGAAAGTTTAAGTCTTAACGTCCCTGACCTCGTGCTCATTAGAGACGGAGTACAAGCTAGGATTACGAAAGGGCAGGAAAGTAAATCGTCCTTGCCCTGTCAAAGGAACGATCCCTGCATTTGCCTGGAGTGCTTTAGGGAAATTTCAGAAAACTTATATCAGGATGGCCAGGCGCGGGCTTGAACCGTCGTCCTCCCGAAGGCGAGTCCAGTGCGCCAACCACTGCGCCGCCTTGCTCGGTGTGAAAGATACGGAGTTCGGAAAAGATTCGTCCTATTTCAGGGGACTATATCTTCTACATGATTGAAGGTAGAAACTAAGGCTAAATATGAACTTACTCATACGATCAAAAAGTTTTTTTTATTTTCATGAGAACCGTCCGTTTTACAATGTTGTACATTTTATATGTACGAACATAAAATCTCGGGATATTTTTTACAGTTACGTTCCTAATCAAAGTTGTCATTTACCTTTCAAGAATGTTAAATGCAACTTCAACTGGACGCACTAGAAACAGCCAGACGATTGTAAAACTCGCCCCATTCTTCTGCAAGCATGTCTGGAGCTACTGTTGTGTGGCGTCACGGTATCATATTGGACGATGTGACACACAGACAGAGTATTCAACAAGCCCGCACAAAATATTCCATATACCGTGTGCTCAGTCGAATTCGCACACGATCAGTCTTTGAGGCATCTCGTTGTAGAGAAACGCTCCTACATACAGATGCTCCGTGCAGTTGAGAAATGGAATTTCCGGGTAAGTGATACCAATAACAGTATTTTCAACAGAAAAAGAACCGACCGTAAATCTTTCCCTGGGGAAACGGCACAAGACAAATGCAGCTATGGAGTGTCCCTCGTGCTCAACTATGATATCTGGCTGTTGTACTCTTGACATTCTTAGGTCGCAACGGTTCAGTTTTTCACTGAAATGGAATGTAACCGAATCACTAAACACAAATCGTGAAAGAAAACTGGGCATTATGAATGCCCAGAATAAATTCACAAAACCGACTCAAGCCTGTGTAGTTACAAAACACGCTAGACGGACACATAAGAAAGGTCTAACTCTCGGCTGGCGCAACGAGTAGACTTCTGTGTACTGCGTCCAGAAGCTCTGGTGAATGCTCTCTACGTCTCGAACGAGCACACGGGGGATGCCTGTGGATTTTCCCCGAAATAAACAACCAGTGTTTTGAAACTTCTGGTGCCATCATCGAATGCTTTCGGCTGTAGGAGGTACAGTCCCGTGCTCCCGACGAAACTCACTCCGCACAGTTTTAGCTGAGTTATACCTGTTGCAACAGAGAAGGCATAAACGCGTGAACAGATGAAAACAAAAGGTAAAGAACGAGCAAGGAGCGAGCTAGCCTTACCATTAAGACTCTGCCGGCAATCACAACTTACAACTGGCACCATGCAAAATCATTAATTTCTATGCGTAAATTAAAATTCACCCAAGTTTCTGTCCTCATTCGTGTAGAAGATTTAGTCTTTTGCAGTCGCATGAGTCTTTTAAAACACCCTGTATAAGGATAAAATTACTGTAACGTGATGCAAAGATGCATTCTGTCTTTCTATACCCGGTAGTGGTTGAAAAATAGTGCCTAGGAATTTTTATATAAAAACTCTCAGAGATTTTGAAATAAAACAAACGTGATTAACATTCTAGCTCTTTATTCTTCATGTCTACATATTTATTTCTCAACATATTCACCCTGGTGATGAATACATTTCCCCCAGCTAGAGACCAGTTTGTTGATACCGCCGTTGTAGAATGCTTGACTTCGTTGATGGGGCCACAACCTTGTCCCTGCATGGACCGCTCCATTACTATCAAAGTGAAGTAAACGAAGATGTTCTTTAATGCTGAAGGAGAGGGTGCTTCACGTATGGACGAACTCTTCGAATTTGAAACATGACTATAGCACATTGTTTCTCACACACTGACATACGTTACACAGCGCTATGTTACGCTCTACAGTTCGGAGCGGTCTTGCAGCATAGGGCTGCATATGTGTAGACATGAAGAACAAAGCTTCAGAATGTTAATAACTTTTGTTTTATTTAAAGGGCTTTAACAAATTTTTCATAAATAATTCGGAGGTATTGCTTTCAACCACGCCCTTGTACTTTAACTGCTTTTTATTCTGCTAAACAAACGTTTTATGATGACATGGCAGGTTTTCTTATAATATGTTTCGAAATTTCTTTTAATCCTCGAGAAACCAGGAGCCTAATTTCAGTAATACATTAACTTATTTTTGCAAGAGGAATACGGTAATTTGTGGTTCCTAATGAATTCAGTAAGTGCATGATACGGAAAGCAGGCAAGCTAGCCATCCTACCAGTGAAGTTAAAGAAGTGCTCTGTATAGGCAACCGCTATGTCGTTTTCTTTTCAATATGTCCAGTACAGAGATTACAAGTAACGCATAAGGGAAACATGAAAAGAGTTGGAAGATGTAGGAGACGAAAATGAGCACCTAAGGCCCCGTTTGCACATGAGTAAAAAAATTTGATAACGTCAAAAGAACGGACATTTTATACACAGAGGTGACATTCTAACTTGAAGTATTACCTGTAGGCGACTGACACATAACGGCAAAACTCATGTAAATCCAAATCAATTCCGCAACGAGAAAAATCAAATGTTACAGTGCGATTGTGAAATCACGCTTCCTGTAATCAAAAGAAACACTGAAAATCACTCTTGAATGCAGAAAAGATAAAAAGTTTTAAGGAATATCTTCCGGTCGGTAAAGATACAACAAAACAGTTTACGGCCCGATCAGATCCGGATTTACTGCTGAAGTAGTAGACCCATATTACGATAGGAAAAGAAGAAGAGTTTCCTATAACTCCAGAATGAGATTTTCCCTCTGCAGCGGAGTGTGCGCTGATATGAAACTTCCTGGCAGATTAAAACTGTGTGCCCGACCGAGACTCGAACTCGGGAACTTTGCCTTTCGCGGGCAAGTGCTCTACCAACTTTTTTTTTTTTTGGCGGGGGGGGGAGAGAGCACAGGAGAAAGAAAACAAATAGGCTGCAGATAGAGAGCTATGTGTGAAAGGGATAAACATGTATAAGGAGAAAAAAACTTAGAAGTGGAGAAAAGAGGAGTGAAATAAAATAGGAATACTTTCCGCGCCATACTCCACTTTGGCGCGCCATCAGAACAAAATGCATTCTATCATTGACCATTGAAGGGGAACGTGGGATCGTCCAGTCTTGGCTGGCACTGTTCGTTGAGATTCCAGCTTTGAGGCGGGTTGGTGAAAATACTCTGTAAATAGTTCGCAAAAGTGGCCCGATAGTGTCGATGTCGGTGAAGGGTGTGGTGATGTACTTGGAGGCGTGTCCAAAAGTCCGCCGGATCGACGATGTCGTCCCAGAAGAGGTAGTTGACAGCCATGCCACTGATCCATGTGATGGCGTGCCACTTGGCAGGTGGATGGTAGGTCGTGTCGGGATATATCATCATAGTAGGAGAAACGTGATGTGGTGGTACTCGGAGGTAGAAAGCCACAATCTTCTGTACGAGGGTCCAGACAGCTGCTGCTGGCCCACACTCAAAACGATGTAAATCTCTATCTTCGACATTGCATTTGAGGCACAGGGGTGAGTCCACCAGTGCGATACGATGCAGTTTTTGTCTGCTAGTATACTTGCCGTTGACGAGAAGGTACCACATAGAGGTGGTGTCAGTGATGTGATATGGTAGGTGGATCGTTTTCCAAACTGTAGGCCATGAAACCTGGGGGTGACGTGTTTCGACGGGGTTGAGGGGTGGAGACTTTCGGAGAAGGCGGTAGATGTCGCGGGTGGTCGTCTTCCTGGTCCTGGGGAGCTCGGTGCATATGTAGCTGTACTCCAAAAAGAAACGGCCGATATGTGACATCGGAGGTGGGATGTGTGCCAAAGACGTCGGTGGGCGTCTCGAAACAGGTGCGAGCTCGGTGGTCAACATTCCAGTAAAACTAGCATTTTGGCTTTTCCATAACCGGAGCATAGTATTGGTATAAAGTGCCGTAGTCCTGTCTCTCACATTAACCAGATCGAGGCCACCATCCCTCTTCGGTAAGGTGAGAGCTTCATACTGGACTTTGAAGATGTGTCCAGAACAAATGAAATATCCTAAAGCCGCCTGTAATCTGGCCGCCATTGTCGCAGTGATGGGCAGAATCTGCGCTACATGGGGTATCCGGGCTGCCAGATGGGTATTGACGAAGGTGACTCTCTGGCACATATTCAGCGGGCGTAGAATGTGATTTTGTATTTTGGCTCGGATGCGTTGCAGCAGGGCCCGATAATTGATCGCCGAGGTGCGGCGAATGTCTCGCGTGTACACCAACCCGAGACAGCGAAGGGTGTCCACCAGTTGAAATGGGACTACGCTGTCTGCGGGAAGACGGCGGCCGATCTTGATGGCGCATGATTTTGCCACGTTCATAGCGCTCCCTGCCCCTGCACTGTAACGCGTAATCCACTGCATCGCAGCTTGTACGTAAGCCGCTGAACGTACGACGAGGGCCAAGTCGTCCGCGTAAGCTCGGCAGCGGAACATATGATCCCGGACTGGAATACCTGTCAAACGTCGCCGTAATCCGCAAATGAGTGGTTCCATCGCAATGGCATAAAGCACCGTCGACAAGGGGCAACCCTGCCGTACTGAGCGTTCAATCCGTATAGGTTCTGTAAGTCTACCGTTGACGAGAAGTCTGGACGTTGCTCTACGAAGGAGCCGCATAATCACGTCGGGGGAATTGCCATTCGTTTCATCACTGCGTTGAGGAATGCATGATTGACGCGGTCAAACGCTTGTTTGAAGTCGATGGAGATTAAAGCGCCTGGCAGTCGCGAGTGTGTTGCCACAGCGATCACATCTCGATATTCACTGAGGGCTGTCTGTATATTACGAACGCCGCCTAAAGATGTTTGTTCGTGGGAAGCAATGTCTCGTAAGACATGAGTCGCACTGCTAGAAGGCGTGTGAAAATTGAGTAACGTGATCGGCTGATAACTGTCGAGTCGTGATCCTCCTGCGGGTTTCGGGACTGGTACAAGTAAGTCTTCCATGAACATTGGTGGCGGATTCGCCGCGCCGGACAAAAGTTCCCAGTACATGTCCCTCCATCGTGACATCATCAAATCTTGGAAGGTTCTGTAAAATTCGAGAGGTAAACCATCATGGCCTAGAGATCGATTCAGAGATCCTTTGGCCACAGCGCCTTGGACGTCGTCGGTGGTCACTTCAGAAGTCAGGAGGGTTACATCTGCTGCGCTTAGAGTACCAAGTGTCTCCTGGGCAACCTCAGCAATGGCCTTTGCACCGGCAGGTACCTCTTGATAGAAAACTCTATAGTGCGTTGTGAATGCATCCGCAATGGTAGCTTGCGAAGTCAGCCGACGTCCATCAGGTAAGTCTAAAGTTGTCATTAAAGCCTGTCGGCGTCGACGAACATTTTGAATAATATGATGCATAGAAGGTTCTTCACCGTTAATCCTATCTTGGCTGCTTGCTCGTACAATAGCTCCCTGTAGACGGCATCTCGTCAAGGTTAAAATCTTTGCCTTAATGCGTTGAGCTTCTTTTAGACGATCCGGGGATGGAGGTTGATCCATGAGTTCACGTAGAGCGTTATAGGAGAAATCAGTTGAATGGTGATTCCACCTGGCTTTGGCTCTGCCATAGTGTGTCAATGTGCTTCGGATGGCCGGTTTGGCGCACAGCAACCACCACTGCAGTGTGGTCTCGTAACGCATAATTCGTTGAACACAGGTGTGCCACATGTCGGTGACCTGTTGTCGACATTCACGGTCCCGCAGTAGCGCGACATTGAGTTTTCAAGGTCCTGCACTGCGCCATATAGATTGTCGACGTAGGTTCATGGTACAGATGCAGATGTCATGATCCGAGAAGGCAGACGGACAACGTTCCGCGTCGAGGAGAACTGATTTTAGAGCGTTAGAGATGTATATTCTATCAAGTCGGCTGGCGGAGTGGCTCCAACTGAGCTACCAAAGCACGACTCACGCCCGGTACTCACAGCTTTACTTAATTTCCTATAACTCTTTACAAGTTGAAACGTAAAATAATAACAAAATTGGTCCGTAAGTATTTACCAAAAAAAAGCACAAATTCATGGATAAAAAGGAAATTACAAGCATCTGGAAAGTTATACCATTAAGGAAAAAAGATTACGAGGATAATTTAAGAACTAATGTAGAGGAAGTGCAAGATCTGTCTTAAGAAAAACACAGAAAAATTGACATGGTATGTTTAGCGGAAGAACGAACCTACGCATAAACGAATACTGCTACGAGAACAGGACTTAAACGTAGCTTACATACAACTGAAATAATAAAGACTAGAATATCACGTAGCCCAAATACTGGAGAAACGCCAAAAATGTAACACTGAAATATGTCATTTTTTAAGTGAAGTAGATTATTTTAAGCACCAAGTGTGTATCTGAATACATAAATAACTCAATTTGAGATATATATTCGATACAATATTCGAGCATAATGATTGATTACACACATTTTTCAGAAGTTTTGTCCAGATATCGAAGATGCAACTAGTTTAAAATACGTGTAAAATTGAGAGGCGGCTCAGTGGTACCGCCCTGCAGCTTCGTTATGTTGACTCACATGTCACATCTAGTCACGTTTCGCTTTACAATGCGGAACATTTGCCAGCGTGTAGCGCTATACAGCTGGAAACAGTGACAAAACCAACACCCCATTAATATTAACGAAGGATGTCCAGAATGAATTTTTCGCTGATTTGAAACTTCACGGCAGATTAAAACTGGGTATCGGACCGAGACTCGAGCCTTGGGCCTTCGCGTTTCGATAGCAAGTGATCTACCGACTATGCACATTTCGTGGTTCGCCCTCATAGTCTCAATCTGGTAAGCAGTTTCATGAACGAAGGGTTGGCTGAAAATAGTAGTTAAATTAATCATGATGGAATCTCCAAAGTGAACCACGGGTCGTAAGACTTCCATGGGCATTCGGTGATTGTTGTTGTTAATGTCGTTGCTTCTGGCGTGAGTCTGTGTGTGTGTGTGTGTGTGTGTGTGTGCGCGTGTGTGTGTGTGTGTGTGTGTGTGTGTGCGTGTGTCTGTGTGTGTGGGAGAATGGCAGGGAGGGGGGGTTACAGACGCACCACACTCTCGTGGTGTTGTAGGAGGGACTGGTCCCTCCCACATCAATCGTCTGGGCTTATTTGTGGCTAGCAGTTACCATCTAAATTTGGAGGACAGTACCGGAATTCAAACTGTGGCTCTCCCACTTACGTTCCTAAGAAGCTGTCCTCTTAGCACGCTCTGTTCACCCGATACCAATAATTCTTTCCCTTGACTGCTGCATCCACAATAAATTTGATGTGCTGGTAGCGAAGAAAGAGGCGCCACAACGGTAGACTCACACAACAAGTCACAAGGAAACGTCAACACTTGGATTTTATTTTTATGTGTGGCTAGTGCTCTGTTCCGTCTGAGTATTTTCGGGTGTCTGATTGCCACAACAGATAAACATTGGCCAGATTTCACTAGGTTACACACCGACTCCTTGATCTAATTTATATTGTTCCAGTGAAACAAATACCCCCGTCACGAGTGAGTTACCACATGTTTCGCTTCACATAACCCCAAAGTATCGTCGCTGAATACCCATACAGTTTTTTTCAGTTATAGATGTAGGGTGAGAATTGTTAACTGATATTGTATAATTATTCTGGAGTCAAATACTTACTTAACAAAGAACGGCTCCTTGAAGGTAAATGTTTGATCATTTAGACACGATTTTTATGAGTAGCATTTAAATATACTTGTCAAAGAAAAAAATATATAATTTTTAGAAATCATGAAAAACAGTCGCAATGTGTGTGCCAGTAAACACACACAGACGTAATTACGAGGCCTCAAAATATTATTGCTACCACGCAACGAACAAATTCAAAACATGTGACACAGGATACTTTTCATTATATCATATATCATATATTAAGATTGCATCCCGTTCCATATATGGATGGCGTATGGAAAGAACGATTGCTTGGCCATCTATGTGCGAGCTTCGATTAGTGGAATTTTATCTCCACCATCTCTACTGGATCAGTACGTTTGTGGCTGAAGGAACTTCATACTTCCCGTCATGAAAGATGTTCTTTTTGTTTTCTAAGCTGTTCGTCAAAATTTAGGTGGTAATATTAACCAGTGGCTGCAAGACCAGTTTGTTGATGAAGCCAACTAATTAGAATTATTTACTTATTTTCTTTAAACACACTATTCATGGAAAATATAGCTATCTACAACTGCAACGTACTATATCACGGCGTAGATACCAAATTGAATTTAGCTTTACATCTAAATTACACGGGTCTCATATTTAACTACAATATGTGGACTGGTATAAGATTCTCATAGTACAACGAGTACTTTTTTTTTGTCTTTCAATCGCGATACGATGCATCTGCTTCAACAATCTGATGTTGACTTCTCATAAATAAAGAAATTAGACATGATATTAGAAGAAGGAAGGTAATTTGTGCATGGGATTCGAAAATCTCACTCGTTGGTACAGCCTGTAGTGTTGATACGCCATAAGGAAAACGATGCTGTAGCCTGTCAGGAATATTACAGATACAGTTCACAGAGACAGTCGTAGCGCAATTTTGTCCAGGATGTGCACAACGGTACTGAGGTTAGGTGATCTGAAAGAGGAGGTAGCGGGATGGAGGAGCACACAAGAAAGCACTTAATTGTGGAGTGTTTGTAGAGCGTTCTGATACACTTCTGGAGCAAATGAGTGGTGCAAGGTCTTCCTGAAAATCAGGTTCGTCTGTGAGATGCTGTAGGAGAACAAATGCTTACGAGACAATGGGTGATGTATCTAGAGCCCCACAGATGTAGTATCCCAAACGAATGAAGTGACTCAGTGGTTTTGGCGATGAACATGCACTAGGGGGCACGGCAATTCAAATCCACGTCTGATAATCCTCATCACGTTTAATAGTGATTGTACTAAATAGCCCTACAATCTGATTGGTAACCGCTCGTGACGAACAGTATCAGGAACCTGGTAATCTAGAAATATGGAATCAACTCGTGATCCCCTTATATAGCAATTATTACTTCGTGTGAATAAACAATCATCCATAAATTACACATATTAAAACTAGTCAGTTTTTAGTATAATCTATGTAAACTGATCTACAAACATGGATAATAACATTACTACTATTAAAGAAGGAAAAGATTCAATTGCCTAAAAAATAAGTAATATAAGTTGAGAAATGTGTAATTAAGTTCGCAGTATGCATGCTTTACAGTAGGTAGAGAGCCTGTTTTTTGGTAGTTGAAGTCACACCTACAGGCGATATCTTACTTCGTTTATATTGACACTGCTGACTCCTTGCAAACTGCTTATAGAGATTTATTAACTCTGGAAATGCAATGGGTACTTTATACCCAACAGAGATAGATTGTTTTGGTGTTAGATCTGTCACCGTTTTCTTTTCGGGATATCCTAATATTATATGGTTCATCTTTCCTTCGCTTCCACATCTGCTGAAAGATGGGTCAGTCAAGCCTTGTCGATGTAGATTCTTTTTAACCGTCCATTACTGAATTTCATACTAGTTCTGGTTGAATAAAATTCTTCTGATATTGTCTTCTTTGTGCACTAACGAGCTGTCGGGAGCAATGAGTGTATTTCTGTGTAATATTTCCATTTGGTGTTGCTGTATGACTGGATTCGTGATTTCCTGTCAGCTCCTACAGTTCATAGTAATTTATAGGAACTCATTTATCGAGACCATAGCTATATCTGGGGCTCCCCAAGGAAGTGTTACAGGCTCTCTACTCATCTTAAGCTACATAAACGATTTAAAAGGCATTCCTTATCAACCCTCCTACACGGTTTGCATGATGAGGTTGTTTATTGTCTATTAAAGTCATCAGAAGATCAAAGTGAATTACAAATTGATGTAGGCAAGATATCTTCACGGTGCTAAAAGCGGTAGTTGATCCTGAACAATTACAAGACTGGGGTCCATAACGTGATTACTAAAAAATTCCGTTAAATTTTGGTTACATGAAAACTCACACAAAACAAGCTGCCGATTCAACTAAATATCCAGCGATTACAAGTTGCCGATTCAACTAAATATCCAGCGATTACAATTACGAACAAATTAAATTAAAAGGAACAAACAGGAATTTTTTTTGCGGAAGGTGGACCGAAGACTATGTCTTATTGACAGAATAGACGATCCAACAAATTAACTAAAGAGACTGCCTACACTACACTTCACCGTTCCCTTCCGGAGTACTTTTACGCACCATGGGATCCTTGCCAGATAAGACTGAGGAAGACGATCGAAGAAGTTTTAAGGACGAGCAACTCATTTTGTATTACCGCGAAATAGGGTAGAGAGAAAGAGGCACGGATACGATAAGCGAATAGTGAGGAGGGGGAGGGGGGGCAGTCATTAAAACAAAAACCTTTTTGCTATGGTGAGATCTTTCCGCGAAGTCACAATCACCAGCTTTCTCGTCCTAGCGAAAGCGTCCCGGGTTCGATTTCTGGCCGGTTCGTAGATTTTCTGCTCTCGAGGACCGGGTGTTGTGTTGTTCTTACTTTCGTATGGTCATAATTGACATTACTGTTGAGACGGCTGCATGGACACAGCTCGAAAGCCAATTAAAAAAAAAAAACATTTAAATCTGAATTGCACAGTAATCTTGTAGATGGTTATGAAAGTAGAGGCCAACAATCGAGGAATAAAAATGAAAAATACTTCTTTCCGTCCTTCGAGCGTCTGTTATTATCCGCTGCAACAAACCGAGAAAATTCACGATCACACCTTTTGTCAAAACATTATTGTCCACGACCATTGACTTTGGCGGCGGGCCGGTCGGAGTGGCCGTGCGGTTCTAGGCGCTACAGTCTGGAGCCGAGTGGCCACTACGGTCACAGGTTCAAATCCTGCCTCGGGCATGGATGTGTGTGATGTCCTTAGGTTAGTTAGGTTTAATTAGTTCTAAGTTCTAGGCGACTGGCGACCTCAGAAGTTAAGTCGCATAGTGCTCAGAGCCATTTGAACCATTTGGCGGCGGTGGCGGTGGTTTTCCCCGGGTGAAGGTATTAACGGTACACCTTTGATACAGTGCCACAAGAACATCTCACAATCTGAACACCATGCAGCACGAGTGGCCGGCCAATCTGAGGGTTAGCACGCGGGATCCGCCCTCGTGATTTCAACCCAACCCGCGTGGTTTCAATGGAGCCCGAGATATTAATTCGTGGAAGAGCGAGAGAAGCGCTCTCATTTTTGTCTGCCCGGTACGCATTTTGTAAGTACAACCAATATTTGTGGAACGTGTGAGAGGGTATTATCGATTTCACAATTCGCCATCCTGTTCTTCGAAATCTTCCAGTTTGACTACTGTGTATTACGAGCAGTATACGCTCAAATCAAGCGACTTAACTTTTAAAGTAACTTACGTCTTAATTTATTT
Organism: Schistocerca gregaria; assembly: GCF_023897955.1. Classification (NCBI taxonomy): domain Eukaryota; kingdom Metazoa; phylum Arthropoda; class Insecta; order Orthoptera; family Acrididae; genus Schistocerca; species Schistocerca gregaria. The sequence continues at coordinate 26,588,472 of NC_064931.1, read as the reverse complement.
GGTGGAACAGACTTTTAAACTTTCTAAAATCAACAGATAAATAAGGGCTTAATTTCCAGAATGAGATTTTCAATCTGCAGCGGAGTGTGCGCTGATATGAAACTTCCTGGCAGATTAAAACTGGGTGCCGGACCGAGACTCGAACTCGGGAGCTTTGCCTTTCACGGGCAAGTGCTCTACCAACCTGAGCTCGAGTCTCGGTCCGGCACACAGTTTTAATCTGCCAGGAAGTTTCAAGGGCTTAATTTATTTAGTGAAACAGAAATAACCCATTCCTATGCGATCAGTCATCTGAAGTATTGTTGCACGAACATTTAAGAAATGCTTGCTAATAACGTTTCTCGATATTAAGACACAACATTTCAAACACTCCAATGAACTGCCTTAGGGCAAAAGTCGTGAAGTTACCCCTTAGTGTGTGTCGACTGGGACTGCCTATCTGCAATTGACAATTATTGAACTATACGAAATAAAATCACTACAACTTCTGAACGGTTTGCGTTAGGACGTGCAAACTGCAAGGTTAGCCGCGGGGCATAGGATGCACATGTTTAGCAACGAAGCCCACTTTCATTTGGGTAGGCTCATCAATAAACAAAGCTGGTGCATTTGGAGGACTGAGAACCCGCATTTAGCGATCGAGAAGTCTCTGCACCCTGAACGGGTGTGCAGTGTCCAGTCACGGAATAATCGGTGCGAAATTGTTTGAAGGCCCGGTCACTACCGAAAGGTACGTGAAGGTGTGGAAACTGATATCGTCCCCACTACCCAAAATGACTCTGATTTCGACAATATGTGTTTCGTGCAGGATGGATCTCGACCCAACAAAGCAGGAGAGTGTTTGATGTCCTGGAGGAGCACCTTTGGGACCGCATTCTGTCTCTGAGGAACTCATAGGCCACTGAAATGGGCCTCGATTGGCCTCCATATTCTCCGGATCTGAACACATGCGACTCCTTTTCGTGGGGCTGTATTAAAGACAAGGTGTACAGCAAACCCCAAAACCATTGCTGAGTTGAAAACAACCACTCAGAAGGTCATGGACAGCATCGACGTTCCGATACTTCAGTGGGTCATGCAGAATTTCACTATTCGTTTGCGCCACGTCAATGATGGCAGGCACATCGAACATGTCATAACTTAAATCCGCATATCTGTAGTGACATTTACACGTTGAATAAAGAGTGTGCACCCGTAGTTTGTAGCTAATTTACGTTTTCTTTTTTCGTATTGTTCAATAATTGTCACCCTGTATCTTATTGCAGTATTTTGTGCTTCTGTTCTTTTTCATTAACTTGAGTAAAAAATTGTGTTCTTTAATGACGTATTAGAACTGCCATATTAGAACTGCAGCAGTTGAAACTGAAGGTAATTTATAATGAATTAGCTGCAAGCAGTTGCTTTTATAGGCGTTTGTTTTTTCGTGACAACATTTCAAAGTGCCTGGCGTCTCATCTTCAGACGTTTACACTTAAGAGTATTTACGTGTCATGGACTCTATTTCTCTAGTACTCCAGGATTCTGAAACAGACTTTTGTAACAGCCACTGTAAAATGTCGCAAGTAAACGAACAGTGTTCATCACTCGTAAACAAATGTAAACATCGGAAGATGGGGTGAATACAGAATTACTGTCAGGAAAGATTGTTTTGTGGCATAATTTGTTGGCGTGGTGCGTCGGGAAAGGGGTGCCATTCATATTGGTGCGTTACCCCATAAATATTATCAACTCGGACGCTGTGGGTCTGAATTTATGCGCTGGGAGCACTGCTGTTACTCCACGTGACGACATGCCCCACTGGCGTAAGTTGGCTTGGTGCATAAGTTCGCAGCGTTTACCATAAGTTTAAGAAACACAACAGATACACGTAACACGACTTTAGTCTTCCATAATATGTTCTCCTTCACTATTTACTACAGCCCACCAACGCCGGGCTAACTTTTTGACTCCATGACTGTAGAAACCACGTAGTTTTGAAGCGAAGAACTCGTCGTGCCATGTTCGGAGCGCATTTTCGTCCGGAAAGGAAGTTCGTTGAAGGTTGTTCACTAAAGAGCGGAAAAGGTGAATATCCGAAGCCGCAATATCAGATGAATAAGGAGTGTCTGCAATGACTTCACAACCCAACTCCTACATAGTACTTTTTGTCTCATAGAGTAGCATCACTTCACGCAGTCTTTCTGGTCGTTGTACTAGGACTGCGTTTGCAAGACGTATCAGTTCAAAAAATGGTTCAAATAACTCTGACCACTATGGGACTTAACTTCTGAGATCATCAGTCCCCTAGAACTTACAACTACTTAAACCAGACTAAATTAAGGACATTATACACATCCATGCCCGAGGCAGGATTCGAACCTGCGACCGTAGCTGTTGCGCGGTTCCAGACTGTAGCGCCTAGAACCGTTCGGCCACTCCGGTCGGCACGTCTCAGTTGTTGACAATAAACGTCATCAGTGATGGTTTCACACCTCGGGGAAGCAATTCGTAGTACACCATACCGTCGCTATTCCACCTGATGCGTAACATTTTCTTTCGTGGATGCTTGCAGGTCTTTGTACAGGAATTTGTTGCTCTGTTCGTGCTCAACCACTCCTTTCTTTTCATTATGGTAGCGTAAAGACACCGTTTCCTGTCACCAGTAACGATACAGGATAGGAATGGCCGTTTTTGTTCACGAGCCAGTTGATGACGAACAAGCAGAGATGCACATATGGCAGCCCGCTGATTTTTGTGATTTTGTTTTAGAGCATGTGGCGCCCATACACCTAATTTTTGAACCTTCCTCACTGCATACAAATGTTGTACGATGGTGGATTGATTACAGCTCACCGCATTTGCCAGTTCGTGAGTACAATGACGTGGATCATTGTCGATTAATGCATTTAAACGATCTTCACCAAACCCCGTAGGTCTTCCTGAACGAGGAGAGTGACTAAGGTCAAAAGATCTTTCCTGAAACGAGAAAACAATTTCCTTGCCGTACTCTGGCCAACGGCATTATCCCCATACACGGCTCAAATGTTACTAGCTGCTGTTCCCCCCTCCAGACAGAAGAATATGTCGGCAATCTTCCGATTTCTCCACTTGGCACTCCCAATTTATAGCGTCCACAGCCCCACTCACTATCTCCAGGTTACAAAAAGACATCAGATAGCAGCATTGAACTACGAACAAAAAAATTGCAATCGACAAATGAACCCAAAGTAATTGGAATACCACATGCGAAACAATGTGATAATAAGGGGACGTAGAACCGAGCAACATTTTTTTTAATAACTATAAGTCGGAAGTGCTACATTGCGGAGCTAGAGCCGTGAAACGACAGCCAATCAGCGACGAGCGTACAGAAGTTTGACCGGTAAACGAATGTGTGTGGGTGTCTCCAATAGTGCGGTTTTGTCTGTACAGCAGTTGAACGTAATATCTTAAAAAACTCATTACGGTACTTGCAGTGTAGTTGATTTAATATTCAAGCTTTAGTCAGTAAACATAACAGAAAATTCGCGTCTGCCCTAACCACTCATAGACAGGAATTTAAAAATTGCCTAACTTTAACTGTTCAGTTGAAGCCATTATCTTCAGCTAATTGAAAGTGTAGCTACGGTATTTAGCGTAGCAACTATTATATGAAACAAACTATTTTAAATGCACACACTTCCACGCGTTCGTCGCTGGTCGGCTGTCCTTTAATGGGCGTAGCAGGACAATGGTGCATTTTCGAACTGTGGTTACTCGGAAAATTTTGCTCGATTTGAGGTCAGCTACCCTACTCTGACCTTATTACCACATTGTTTTTCTGCACCTTACGTATTGAATCACAAATGCATCTCACATTGTGAAACTCTCTGAAGCGAAGTGGTTTGCTTCCTGTAAACCGGAATATAAGAGGTCTGAACAACAGACACAGTTAGCAGGCAACATACAGAAATTCACGTCTACGTTATTAGAAATATTCTGTTTGCAGTATCATATAGACTACAGACTATTCTAAACTATGTGCCGTAATACACTGCCCGGCAAAAACGTAATACACCCAGAAGTCATGAGCAGAAGTCAGTGAACTTTCGTACACGTAGCCACCATTGGCAGGTGTTGCAATTCCCTGTGACATGTAGGACGGACAACTGGATGCATTAGTGTTGTTGCCAGGTCTGGTGGGGTATATAAGGGGGTGAACAGCGTCAGTTGTTGAGAGATCACTCTGAAGGACACGGAGATGCCGTGTGAGACAGTGTTATCAGCGCCCGATTGAGTTTGAAGAGGGCTTCATTGTAGGTCTCCATTTAGCCGGTTGGTCGAATCGTTCAGTTTCCAGATCTGCCAAGCATTTGGATGTGACAGTGGCCCAGTGTTGGACTGCGTGGGACCGTGACGGTAGGAATACTTACCGCCGAGGTTCCTATCGACCAGGTCTGACCAACTCAGGAGAGGATCGCCATACTGTGTACAAAGTAGTTCCTTCTGTTGTGGTTGGCAGGAGATCCAACCGTGTTCCTAAAAGAGGCCGAAATGCACGCGTTTTAGCTCACGCAGGTTGGCGTGAGGTCTGGAACATTACAAGGGAATTAGAATTGAGAAAAACGGACGTAGCTGGTGGAATACTTAACTTTAATCCATTAATGACGAACGTCGCTCTTTATGGTACATGATTCACAATATCAATAGTACGGATACTGGCGCCTTCCTAGGTCGTAGCAAATAACGTAGCTGAAGGCTATGCTAACTATCGTCTCGGCAAATGAGAGCGTAGAAGTCAGTGAACCATCGCTAGCAAAGTCGGCTGTACAACTGGGGCGAGTGCTAGGAAGTCTCTCGAGACCTGCCGTGTGGCGGCGCTCGGTCTGCAATCATTGATAGTGGCGACACGCGGGTCCGACGTGTACTACCGGACCGCGGCCGATTTAAAGGCTACCACCAAGCAAGTGTTGTGTCTGGCGGTGACACCACACCTTCATTATTTGCGCCTGACATCCGAGGACTCCCTGCAACATTCTCGGTCATCCTAAATCATTGGTCAGAGTCTAGCAGCAACCGGACTAGGGAATTACCACCTCATGTGTAAGCTTCCGTTAACATCAAAGTGCAGTAGGCTGCATTTTGAGTGGTGCAGTGACCGGAAAGCATGGACTGGTGCTGAATGGCGTCTAAGTGATGAACCAATACACTATGCTGGAAGATGACCATCATCGACGAGTACGACCGAGGACCCATTGTTCCGATGTTCTGGCGAGTCACAGAGGTGTTACTCCTCGTGTCATGATATGGGTAACCATTGGGTATGGCATCAGGTCATGGCTGGAAGAGTTTGGGGCAACTCTGAAGTCAAAACTATACGTCACGGACATCCTGCGTCATGTTCAGTCTTTCGTGTGACAGTATCGTTTCGTCTTTTTCCAACAGAACAATGCTCGGCCACACACGAGGCCGTGTCTCTGCGAGCTGTCTGCATGAAATTGGTTTACTCCTGTGGCCAGCAAGATTCCCAGATCTTTCCCCGGTAGAACATTAGAATCAACTCGACTTCAACTCTGACCTAGAGCCGGTATCCGGTATATCAAAGACCAGCTGCAACAGCTGTGGGTCAGCTTGCCTCAGTAGAGGATACGACGGCTTTACGACACCCTCCCCAATCGATTCAGTGCATGCATCCAGCCCAGAGCTCTTGCAACGTCATACTGACAAGTGGGCTCATACTGCCAAGATTTTTATAAATTTCACTCGATTTAGGAATGACCAAAATAACACCACACACCCTCTCAACCCGAGAAATTTCGATTCGTTTCGTCCTCCCTTTCTGGTTACTTCACCTTTCATTATCGTCCACGGCAGTATGCTTTGTAAAGTACGTTATTGCAATAACAATATATTTACAGAGGCTGCAGTACCCCAGAAAGAGAGAATCCTATACATTTGCACATCTTGCTCACACTGTCGCGCCACCGAGCGTTTCATGGTCTGACGACACCTCAGTCGAATGACATTGCAAATTATTCCACCCGCTGGTGCTTTCTTTTCTCTCTCTCTCTCTCTCTCTCTCTCCCTCTCTCTCTCTTTATCTATCTACCTATTTAAAACACAGCACTACCTCTAATGCAAATTCTCGTCAGTGTAATGTGCAGAATTTTGCCACCAAAATTTAAAAATCTGATGTCCAAACTATCGTCCTCCAGGTAAAATCAATATACAGTTTGTAGCTCTAAAGCGTTGTTTAAGTGTTTTTAGATCGCGTCACTTGCTTTATTCTTTTCTGTGCGGCGTTTTACTCTTTTTAAAACGATATCACGAAGTACTTTTGTTCCCGATGTGACGCATCTTTTATTTCGTAATTGTCGCAGTTCTGAACAGAACTCGATGTCGGTTTGAAATATAAACGCCATTACTCTGATGTAATTACAACGAGAAAGTCCACAATGATAAAACAAGGCAAAAACTTACTCTCTACTGCAAGTAATGTGGAGCCACTTGGCAGGCCTTAAGCAGGAGAAGTCTCATGATGAGATTCAGCTTTTAAGTAAATTAGGGATAACTGCCGGACGTCATACCAACCCATTTTATAACAAACTGTTCTCTTTTGAGCCCACGTGAGTGCAGATCCCAGGGAATAGTGGTTTATTAAGTTGTGTGAACCGTATGGCTTCTATTCCATTTTTTCAACCTTATATAAATAGTTTGTACCTAAATTCTGTAATTTAATTAATGCTCGAAATTATGTGAATCGTGTTCGATTTTTCAATAAAGATATAAAAATTACGCTCGATGTTATTGATAATATACTTAAAAATTAAGTGATTTTTCTACAAAATAACTTAATTACAAAACCCAAAGTGAATTATCTTTCACATCCTAAGGAACGGGATTTTTCTGTCCTTTACGTGAATTAGTACAACATAACAGAAAGCCATATGCAAAAAATTAAGCTCAGTGAACGAAAATCAAGCGTATTATCTGAATTTTCTGTTTCTCGAAAATTTACATTTCCTGAAGAAAAATCACTTTTCAAATACCCTCTTCATTTTTTTGTACCTTAATTGAAACCTTACTGAAACATAGGCAGAGAAGGGGGACAGGAACTTAAACAGCGGAGTCTACCAGCTCCTTCACACATCGCTGTCACGTACCGCCTAAGAAACAGATTGTTTTTTAGATAATCATAAATATCAAAACTTGGGAGAATGATACTAATATAAAGCTTTGTTTTCTTTGCTTCAGGTCCCGTGTGATAGGAGGTCGTCTCCTTACCGCAGCAGACGAGGTCTCGACGTGGTTTGGAGAGCCACCTTATGGCGGCGGTAGTGACCTAACCCTCTCGCCTACATCCACACGCCGACTACCGGAGCGAGCCGCACTCAAGGCTGCCTCCACTCTTCTCTGGAACTTCTTGTCAGCTAAGTAAGTGCTTGCTCTTTGCTGTCATGTGGTAACTCCTGTTGCCAAAACCTCCAATTCTGATGCGACATTCTTTTATCTGTAGTTTTAAAAGCTCTCATCTACCGGAGGTTGCTTTGAACCCTACAATGCAGTACCAGGAGTGCACTTGCTGGAGATGGTGCACCGTTACCTTTCTCCGATCACTGAGCGCTCATACCTAGCCAGTTAAAAGGGGAAGGAGGATTGCAGATTAAAGGGGACTCCTAACTGTGGAGTAACTCGGCATTTTTTACATTAACAAACATTGCCACAGGTGAAAGAAGTTCTACATTAGTTACTCGAAGCCTTTTTAAGTAATATAACCTAGTCCGTGTCCTGGACGGCGAGTGTTCGTCGAGGACAAAAGTATCGTATAGAGTGCACGTGCCAAGTATGACAGTACCGCTTTTGTTCCCTATAAACGGTGTAACAAAAATGTATGGCACAATTTGCAGGACACATTCCTCACACGTAGTTGAAGAAATTATGTTACACGAACACGGGTGTGGAGACGCATTGTTTCCATGTTACAATTTATTTTGTACAACTCATTAATCACGACACGCATCGACCCGCGGTCTTAGTGAATCTCGAATGAGGTGATGTGGGCCTGGAGTATTGCGTGTGGTTTCGCACCCTTCCATAATATGGGCAGGGAGGCTCTGAACATCTTTCACTGCGAGCTTTCCAGTGCCCCCACAAATAAAAGATCAGTGGATTTAGGTCAGGAGAGGGTAGAGGCCAGGATGTTGGTCGATCTCTACCTATCCATCTGACACCGAATCTGTTATTTAGAAGCCAACGAATATTAACACTAAAATAAGGAGGCGCTCCATCGTGCATGATGTACGCGTTTCGTCGCACTGCTAAAGACACATCTGAAACAGATCTGGTAGAACATTCCCTACGAAATTATGATAACTTTGTCCGTTTAGCCTGGGTAGAAGAAAGTGAGTAGCTACGTAACAGTCACCAACAGTGTCGGCCCAAATACTGACAGAAAATCTTCGTTTATGACTTGCTTCAACAATTGCGTGAGTATTGACGTCTGCCCCTACACACTATTGCAATCAGATCTCTCTGAAACGACACCTGATCTGTGAAAGCGCAGTTGCGCTTAAAATTATGGTTCACAATTTGTCGATTAAGCTATTAGCAGCGCAGTCCCCGTGCAGGAAACTCAGCTGCTGATAGCGCCTGCACACTCTGAAAATTGTAAAGCTACGGCTGGTCCTCGTTTAATACTCGCCAGACAGTCAAGTGGTCAACATTCAGTGTTATAGCTACATGTCATCAACTGCATGAAGAACTGCCGCCTTCCGCTGCGGTGTCCGGCGTCCTTGTCCTTTTAGGCCTCCCCCCGTAGCGAGTATCAGGCTTAAACGCCTCATGTTCCCTACATCGATCAATGGCGTCAAACGTTTTCTTGTCTGGGTACCTTCGTCCTGGAAATATCTCCCAGTGCAATCGTTGAGCTGGAGTGCATTGCCGTCAGGTAATCTATACATCAAATGGACATCTGACATATCTGATATTTGTTTACACTGGCACTGCACGAGCCACGTCTGTGATTAACTCGGCGGTCGTACTGATCGTTGGAACAGTTGATGTAACCTGTAAACAAGCAATGACGTTCGTCGCATGGCAACCGTGGCGTGTCAAACAAAACACTGGCAGTGCACAACGTAACCAGACGTCACCAAGAGTGCACGTTCCCCATGATTCTAACGTTCTGTTGTACTGTGTTTCGCATAATTAATGAGTTGGAGAAAATGAGTTGTAACATGGAAACAAAGAGTTTCCAGACCCATGTTCGCATAATATAATTTCTTCGTCTAAGTGTGAGGAATGTGTCCTTCAATTTGTGCCGTACATTTTTGTTACACCCTGTATACAGGGTGTCCAGGCTAGAAGTATACTTAATTACATCCTTATACCGAAAGAACTCGACATTATTTTACGTTGTTAAAGAAAATACGCAAAGGATAGAGACATTTTCCAAGATGTGAGCCCCACCATTTCATGAACAGGGCTGAGTTCCGTGGCGCACGCACACCAATGATACGGTACACCTATCTCGACATGTTGACGAACAATGCATTTCGATAGATGCTTCCCGACGTCATTTTCCATCACGATAATGCCCCCCACCCCCCCACCATAATGAGAATGTTACCAAATGGTTCAAATGGCTCTGAGCACTATGGGACTCAACTGCTGTCCCCTAGAACTTAGAACTACTTAAACCTAACTAACCTAAGGAAATCACACACATCCATGCCCGAGGCAGGATTCGAACCTGCGACCGTAGCAGTCGCACGGTTCCGGACTGCGCGCCTAGAACCGCGAGACCACCGCGGCCGGCTAGAATATTACCACATTTGTCCATGCGACGTTTGCTGAGCGTTGGAAGGTAGGGTATTGGAGTGGGGGAAAGGGGCATTGCCTGGCCCCTCTGTCTCCCTGTCTGATTTCGCTGGATTTCAGTGCATGAGGATTTATCGAGGACACTGTTTACTCAACATGTGTTCGTGATCTGGTAGATTTTAAAGAACGGATATACGCCAGGTAAAGGGTATAACATCTGTCATGCATATGAGCAAGTAGCGAGTACCGTTTCGATATTTATCGAGCTATAAACGCTGCCCACAGTGAACTGTACCAGCATGCATAAAAATGTTTGACCTCCTGTGGACAGCATCGGACAAATAAACTTATAAACCTTAATAGGTACTGAATTACACTGAAGACCCAAAAACACTGGTACACCTGCCGATTATCGTGTAGGACTCACGTGGCACGCAGAAGTTCTGCAACACAACACTGCATGGACTCGACTAATGTCCGAAGTAGTGATGGGGGGAATTGACACCATGAATCCTGCAGAGTTGTCCATAAATCCATAAGAGTGCGAGGGAGTGGATATCTCTTCTGAACGGCACGTTTCAAGGCATCCTAGATATGCTCAATAATGTTCATGTCTGGGGAGTTTGGAAGCCCAAAAGTGTTCCTTGTGCCACTCTGTAGCAATTCTGCACGTGTGGGGTATCGCATTGTCCTGCTGGAATTGTCCAAGTCCGTAGGAATGCACAATGTACAAGAATGGATGTAGGTGATCAGACAGGATGCTTACATACGTGTCAGCTGTCAGAGTCGTATCTAGACGTATCAGAGGTCCCATATCACTCCAGTTGCACATGCCCCTCACCATTACAGAGCCTCCACCAGCTTGAACAGTCGCCTTCTGACATGCTGGGTCCATGGATTCATGAGGTGTCTCCACACCTGTACACGTCCATCCGCTCGTTACAACTTGAAACGAGACTCGTCCGACCAGGCAACACGTTTCCAGTCATCAACACTCCAACGTTGGTGCTCACGGCCCCAGGCGAGGTGTAAAGCTTTGTGCCGTTCTATCATCAAGGGTACACGAGTAATCCCATATCGATGATATTTCGTTGAATGTTTCGCAGGGTGACACTTGTTGATGCCCCGGCGTTGAAATCTGCAGAAGTGTGCGGAAGGGTTGCACTTTCATCGCGTTGAACGATTCTCTTCAGTCGTCGTTGGTCCCATTGTTGCAGGATCTTTTTCCGGCCACAGCTGTGGCGGAGATTTGCTGTTTTACCAGATTCCTGATATTCACGGTACACTCGTGAAATGGTCGTACGGGAAAATCTCTACTTCATCGCTAGCTCGGAGACGCTCTATCCCATCGCTCGTGAGCCAACTGTAACCCCACGTTCAAATTCACTGAAATTTTGATAACCTGCCATTGTAGCAGCAGTAACCGATCTAACAACTGCCCCAGACACTTGGTGTCCTATACAGGCGTTGCCGACAGCAGCGCCGTATTCTGCCTGTTTTCATATCTCAGTAGTTGAATACGCATGCCTATGGCAATTCCTTTGGCGTTTCAGTGTATAAACAAATGTTTTTATATTTCTCTGTACCGAACCCCTTTACATAAGTGATCTGAAGGACAGGGTCAGGAGCAACCTGGGACAGTTTCCTGTCTACGCTGTAGTGTACTAGAGAGTGTCGTTTGTAATTGACTGTAGAGGGATACAAGATGACTTGGAAGGAATTTCTATTTGGTATGATGAATGACATCTTTCTCTAAATGTCGAACAATGTTAATTAATCCAGATGAGTAGCAGGACAAACCTATAATGTTCGAATACAATATTACTCATGTTCTACTTGAAAAAATCGCGCCGATAAATATCTTGCGTAATGTTGTAGAACGACATGAAATGAAACAAGCGTGTGGAGTAGGTTGTACGGAAGGCGTATGGTTGACATCAGTTTTGTGGGTGAATTCAGTGTAGCATATCTATAAATGAGACTGAGTAAAGAACACTTCACAACCCATTCTTGGGTACTGATTGTGAGTTTTGCATCTCTACCAGGTAGGATTAAAGGAAGACATCGAAGCAATTCAAAGTCCTGTTGCTGCTTCTTTTACCGGTAGGTTGGATCAACACGTGACTGTTATGGAGATCTCCGTGATCCCAAATGGGAAGGAGGGAAGAAGGCTGAAGAAGGCATTCTTTTTGTGAAACACTATTCACAACTTTCAGAGAACCGACATTTGTCACGTTTCCCCTTTTCCATTCGCGACCTTAGACTGTCAAACCTCTAGATAAGCTCCCATTTCTTTGATTTTTTTCTTCGTGCTCATTTCATGACATTTATGCGAGAGGAAGTAGTATGTTGTCCTCGTAATGTATGATTACGTAATTTCAACAGTAAATCTCTTTTGTAGCGACTGCCACTGCAGTATGTTGAGCATCTCTGTAACGCTTTTGCGCATGCTAAACGATGCCGTGACAAAATGTGCCGCTCTTCTTTAGTTATTTCCTATCTGTTCTATTAACTTCATCTGGTAACAGTTCCATATTGATAGGTTACTCATTAACCGGTTAGACAAGTGATTTGTAATCTACTTCTTTCGTGGATCAACTGTATTTCCTCAAGATTCTTAAAAAAAATTGTTAAAATGGCTCTGAGCACTATGGGACTCAACTGCTGTGGTCATCAGTCCCCTAGAACTTAGAACTACTTAAACCTAACTAACCTAAGGACATGACACACATCCATGCGCGAGGCAGGATTCGAACCTGCGACCGTAGCAGTCTCACGGTTCCGGACTGCGCGCCTAGAACCGGAAGACCACCGCGGCCGGCTCATTCTTTAAATGAGTCTCAGCTTAGCTCTTAGATCTCTTACGACGGTTACACCCACGTATTTTATGGCTGTTACATTTCTCAGTAATTTATCGCCAACAGCGTAATCTAACAGTAACGGATCTCTTCGACTATTTATTTGTGATAAATCATACTTCTTTGTATTCAGGATCAACAGTCAGTCCTTGTAGTAATTATTGAACCTCCGCAAGCCATTACAACCGTCCTAAAGACAACAACATCGCCCAGAATTATCCAAATTATTTAAATATACGGATTGTTCATTAATAGCCTTGTAATATTCCCTTGGAGTACACTCGAAGCTGCTTTTACATATGACGATTTTGTCAAGCTATGAACGCCGTATTAAATTCTGTCTGCGGAATGTAGTCATAAAAGCTCTCAGTCCACAGGCCTTGCCGAGTCCATCGGTACCGTCCGACCGAGTTGTCATCCTCTGCCGATCTCGACAATGGATGTGGTCTGGAGGGGCGTGGAACCAGCACGTAGGTCCCCAGTCGTTTTCAGTTTTCTGACTTGGAGCCGCTCCTACTCAGTAAAGTAGCTCCTCACTCGGTACCACGAGGTTGAGAGCACCCCTTTCCAGTCCTCCCACCAAGAAAAGCTCTCTGGCAGTACCGGGAACTGCATTCGGGTCCTCCACATGGCAGTCAACTTGACTGACCATTCATCTACGGGGACGGAAGATCCAGTCATAAACCCATCATAATTCAGTCCTAATTACACTTATAAATCTGGTCCGATTCTTGGTAAGCTCGGAAATGTAACAAATGCCTGCGGGGAGTCAAAGAATACGGTGTCGACCTTGGGGGTCATTGTTTACGCCACTCTGCATCTCATGAACGAAAAGAGCAAGCTGAGTTTAACTGATCACTGCTTTCGAAATCTTTGATGATTGCTGCAGAACAGAATTTCGTTATCTGATAAGTACTTAACACGGGAACATGAAAATGCTCCGTGATGTGTGAGTGAAATCTTATGGGACTTAACTGCTAAGGTCATCAGTCTCTGAGCTTACACACTACTTAACCTAAATTATCCTAAGGACAATCACACACACCCATGCCCGAGGGAGGACTCGAACATTTAACTCACTATGAATTGAAGCTTGTGACTTGGAGTTCTTTCACGTTCAGAATCACGTTTCACTACCATTCAGTTCAAACATGTCATGTTCTCCCTCTCCGGTTTGTTACCTGTTCAGCGTCTCCCACACAGCAATCATTGTGTCGAAGTAGTAGTTCGGCTGTCGTTAATCATCCGCGGCGGTGATGTTCCTGCTGGAACCGCGTGACCGCTACGGTCGCAGGTTCGAATCTTGCCTCGGGCATGGATGTGTGTAATGTCCTTAGGTTAGTTAGGTTTATGTGTTTCTAAGTTCTAGGGGACTGCTGACCTCAGAAGTTATGTCCCATAGTGCTCAGAACCATTTGAACAATTTTATGATGTGCCTTCTCCTTCCACAGATTTATCTTTTCCTTTTGATGTGGGACGGTGAACTTATTAAATGATTTCAGGAAACGTTTCTGGAACTTAAAACGTTCTTGTGGAGGGATTTGTCAATGTGGTGGGTAGGCGCTTTCCAGATCCTCCTTAGGCCTCTCCTTACTGGAGCCTACTTTTCTGTACACGGAGTATGACTCGATGCTAACTGGGTAGTACACTTTCTGTTGAAGCAGATCTCCAGTAACCTGCAGTCAGTCTACAGGTTACGTGTCTGGAATGAGATGAGTTGTACTAAAAAGTGGAAGCATACTCAGTGGTAGGAAAACACGTTGTCAGTACTGAAGTACGGATTGTCCGAGGGTGTGAGCCTCTGAGCGAAGCTTCAGCTTACGAATCAGACTATAGCATGTCAAGAGTTTCATTTTGTTCTCCATACAGTGGTGCTTGACTTTAGGACGTCTCTCAAGTGTTGCCGCCAGTGTTCTATAGGGACAGAGTTCTGTCGCTGGACTAGGCGTAATTTACGAGGAATTCCCTGTGCTGTAGATAAATGGGTTTGGTGTTATAATAACAGGGTAGACTGGTAAGTGGAGTGGTTAGATTTCTCGCCACAGAGTCAAAACATGTTTTTTATGGGACAAAGTACAAGTCATCAGCCCGGAAAAACCTTCCTGTGCTGGCCCCAGTGGCTGATCACTGGAGTATACAGTCTCAAAAGCTTCTAAGGGTGTTACAGAAGAGGTTGTGCTGAGAAATAATTGTTAAGAACCAAATTCGATACGTTTGACCGTTTAGTAAATAAGTTAGCCGTTCAGGTCGTCGGGCGCTGACTCAAGCAGCCTACCAGAAACAGTGTGGCCAAACGTGTTCTTAATATGGCATCCTCAAGCCGAACAAAAGTACTTTTTGCTCACCCAGCTTAATTTTCTCACTTGCGAAAAAGGCACAGTTAACTGGTAATGAGCAGCATCTGAACAAGTGGTAACTCGTGGCTCCACATATGTCGGCGCATTACCGCATTTTAGCGCGTGCACGTGCTTGAACCTGGGCGATCAGTGACCTGATTGGCTAACTTAAATGCTAAATAACTCGGAAACAGCGCCACGTATCGATTTTTTTTCTTAACGATTATTTCTCAACACAACCTCCCCTGCAATACCTTTACAAGCTTTTCAGACTGTTTCTGACCACTCTGTATATTAAAGAGAACTTGAGATAGAAAGCTTCCCTAGCTAGATGATTTTCTCTTCTCCCGTGATTTCGATGTCCTTTGATGTCAACGGAAAACAGGCGGTTCTGAAGAAGAATACTGATACGTTCAAAAAATGGGTCTGAGCACTACGGGACTTAACTTCTGAGGTCATCAGTCCCCTAGAACTTAGAACTACTTAAACCTAACTAACCTAAGGACATCACACACATCCATGTCTGAGGCAGGATTCGAAAGTGCGACCGTAGCGGTCGCGCCGTTCCAGACTGTAGCGCCTAGAACCGCTCGGCCACCCCGGGCGGCAATACTGATACGTGCTTGAAAAGATTATACAGTTTACCGTAGAGTAACCGCTGACTGAAAAAGGCTTATTCTGTTCTCAGAGCCACGAAAACCACACATGTCCTTCATTGATTTGTAGTCTGCATCTACATCTACATCTACATCATTCCCCCTTTCCTACTTCATTCACAAATGGCACTGAAGAATTGGCTATACGAGTGTAGTGTAAGCCTATTCTTACTTAGATTAATTACATATCCTGAGGATTCTTCCAGTGAATCTCAGTTTAGTACCTCTTTCTCCCTACAACTACTTTTGTGTGGTCCTTCCACTTTGAGTCGCTTTTAGATATTTTACCATTGTTAATGTTTCCAGTACTTGATCACGACTCACATAATCAGGCGATAATGTATCTTTCCTCAAACTTAGGTGCAATAGTTGCATTTTATTATGGAGAGGGCCAGCTGCCAGTTCCTGCGCCAAGTGACGTCTCTCTCCGGGACTTCATCATTTCACTATAATTTTTTGGTATTGCGTCTTTCCTGCATATAACCGTATAAATTCGAGTTGTTTTATTGAGCGATTTAAGTTGATTTCTCCTAATATCTGTCATTTCATAGTTCTTTGAGGGACAGCATCACGAACTAAAGCACTGAAGGTCTATGGAGTCAGTAATTTTCAAGAGTTTCTCAATATAATATTTTCATGATTGAAATCCTGGTAGTTCGGTTACGAGTGGACGTTCAGTTGTTTGCATGAGTATGTTCGGAATTATATGTTCAAGCAGTTTTCGAGAAGGCTTACAATATTAAGTGGATATTAAGTGGCCTAAGGTTCTTAGAATTATTCACTTTCTTTTGCGGTTCAAGAGGAGTTATAAGTCTGATTTTCTGCCATTTATTTGTTTTTCACCTAAATACAGTATGCAGTTCTTCTCTCGTTTCAGTATCCACCTCTTTTGAATTGGTCGAAATATTCTACATCATATTCTTATGTACTTGTGTTATCTCAGATGCGCTAGTAAGTTTATTTGTTTACTGTTAACCTTCACGACATAGCTTCGTTACATTCATTTTGTAGCTGATTTTCCCGTTTAAGGTCAATTGGAGAGCTATCTTGTCTGAAGAGATGTTCGGTTTTACAGTGGACACAGTTGTATTCTCATTCAGGTTCCTAAGTAGTCTCCTTACTGTGTATCGATTTCTAGTTAGATGACACTCTTCTGTGATTTTCATCCAATTATCCATTTTTGGTGGTGTCAGCAATGTGACGAGTTCATTCCTGTTCCCTATAAACTAAGAAGCATGTTCTGAATTAAGACCAGAGATATACGCGTTTTAGGATTGCACTTCACTCACGTCAACAAATGATATTGATCGTTAATATCTCAAAAGTAATACATCCTAATAACAGAAGAAAATGAACACCTGCACAGACGCGACATGGGAACAGCATTTTTACATTACCCCCTCATAAAGCTCAATGTAAGCAATTATTAAAACTTCCGGGTTGCGGATTAAGTAGTAGGCACCTACTATGCATAAAAAGCACCAGAATTTGACTTTCTGAAAAGGACATTATTTACGAGCACCCTATTCCGCTGGTTGATCTTGTAGGTATACTATGGTGGAATACGTTAGCATAATTCGTATAATTAACTGAAATTCGACGAAATCGTTTGACGGGCCGTGTGAGGCTGGATAGTCCTTTGGAAGAACTGCCCAACACGTTGGACGTGATATGTCAGCGGTGTACTACCGCCGATTTCGCTCCTCCAAATAAGGCGTACACGACTGCCATGTTTGTTTCGGACGACACGGACATACAGGTTTACGCCTGGGACTTCTCTTCGGACAACCATCGACGGCTGACTGCAGGGCGAACCCAGCACAGATCAGGTCCAGTGCTGTCTCCAGTGAGAAACTGTTTCCTGGCAGCTTTATCAGCGAGGTTGCTCTCGCCAGGTTTTCTCTTTCATTCTTCAACCTGTGTTGATGTGAGAGACCTTATGTCCAGCACAACACACACTCGCTTGACTGACTTGACTTATTGTTTATTCACAAAATTCTGATAACTTGAACAACTTAAACGTACTAGGATAGGAGAGTCTTCCAGATTGAACTCCAAATCAATAAACACATCTTCCGTAATACTTAGATGGTATAAAAGGATATTCTTGCTACAACCAAGAATGAAGTCACATGCTAGATTATATAGTCTGTAATCTTCCCCCTCCTTCCTAATTCTCATTATTTGTCCACATTAGCCTTTAATAAGATTTGGGAGGAGTAACATTACAGTAAACTTTTTAGTTTACTTAGCTTTTCTTGTAGAGTTGCCACCACTGCTTTTTGTCTATGGTTCTAATTCTTGAAGCTGAAAATGTCACATTTTAGGTACTCACTTGTGGATTAAGAAATTTGAAGGCTGTTGTTGCAGAATTTTTTTTACATTATTATATATTGTCACATTTTATTATATCATAGAGTCTTTTGATTTTTCACGTTAAGAAAACAGAAATTCCATTGTTCGCACAAAACACAAAAATACGTCCGATCACAACAGAGGCATGCTTACTACTCTCTCACTCAGCGGAAATAACAATATTCCAAAGGGTTTACAGTTCTTCTTGACAAATGAATTTCTATTAGTTTCTGTTAAATGATTACTTTCTAGTTTTATTTTATAAATGAATCCAGAAATAAACATAGTATACAGTACAATACTGCGTAATTAAAAATAGAAATTTGAAGTGCGACAGTAGTTCGTAATTTAAAATGTTTCTAAAAAAATTATTTTAACTGTACATTCAGAATTAATGCTTATCGATTATAGCATTGAAAATAAAGTTAATCCCTTTTCCTAAATTTTAGCTTGAAATATAACTACTGTGTATAAAATTAAAGTTCTTAGTAAAGGAGCTGAGATAATATTAACCTGCCCCAAATTCGAAAAATAATACTAGTATCGACAACTACCAATGATGAAAAGTAATGCTAGAGGGGGATATCCCGTTACAAGTGGAAACAAAAGTTAAGTTCTGAAACGCTGCTAGTCCACTCGTCTTGAATGCTAAGTTGTTTTAAGACTAAAAATGACGTCAAGTTAAATTTCCTCATTGCAATCCCCGAAATGACGTCCTAGTCCAGCCCCGCCTAGCTGGTCACGTCCGGTGCCCGGTGACGGCGACAGCTGCAGTGGCGACGGCTCTGGTGACGATCGTCAGGCGATGTCACTGCTTTCTGCTGCCTCGGCGAGAGCTTAAATCCTCGCTTCGCAGAGGATTACTTCGTTTTGATTGGCTGCAGAGATGAGCCGCGGAAGCAGAACACAGCGCCGGTCTGCGAATGCCGACTGTAGCTGCGCGTGGCGATTGTGGGTCGCCCTCCGTTGACGCCGCTGCTGCTTGAATTCCTCGCCTCGGTACGAACGGAGCCGTGGCTGTTCGGATATTGCGGTCAGCAGACTTTCAGCCTCTGGCGCCCTGTGGTAGGCGGCCACAGCAAAATTTATATGCAAAAATTGTTAAAGGTGAAAAGATATTCTGCCTCGGAGCGAACGATTTTCGTTTGCGGTTGCAGCAGCCACCGCAGCTATCGGGATGTATTAGAGAGCGAGCTGCACAATCGAGTAGGGACATCAGGCTGTGAGAAACCGTAGTCTTCAATACATAACATGTATTCGCAAACTGCGAATAGGATAAGCATCAGCTGTGGAATGGAATGACGACAATGAAAGTTTCTGCCGGACCGGGACTCGAACTCGGACTGCCCGCGTAACGCAGGCGGTAACCTTATCGTGAAGCTATCCGAGCACACCTAAACTCCCATATGTCGACAGTTACACGTCTACAACTTGCACGCTTACATTCATTATGTATATTACCGTACAGGGGAGACATTTTACACGAAAATCGCTCACCTGGTGTGCGGATAAATAGACATTGCAGTGGCCGTTTTGTTCAGAAGTACTATGCAAAGTTCCTTCGGACATACATGCAATATCGCATTTGTTCGCTCACACCGGGCAAACGACTTTCGATTAAAACGTCTCCCTTTACGGAAATATACGAAATGCATGCACGAGTGCAAGTTGTAGACACATAGTTGACGACATATGGAAGTTTGAGTCTGGTCACGGAGCGTATTCAGATGGCGACAGCTCGCGATTATCAGGGTCATTCCGGCAAAAAATTTCACTGTTGTCGTTCCATTATACAGTTTATGGATGTCCATATTAGCAACTGCGAAAACAGTTCATGTATTTGATAACGATTGTAGTCGGTCCAGTGTCTGTTCCTTCAGATGTGCATGCATGTGCCAAGGAACAGTGCACCGTAATTTTGAACAACACAGGCACTGCGACATTGTACATAGCCTTCACTGTTTGCATACCTCGAGAATTTGCTGAGGACCACAACCCTGTTTGGGATTCCCAAGAACATCAATTACCACCGTGTGGTCGGTCCGACAACGTCATAGAGAAGCGCTCTTCCAGCAGGACAGCGGACGAGTACATACACTATCCGGGCACCCGAACGTGATGCGGGATGATCACTACATGTCACGGGAGTCGGGCCCGCCGGAGTAAAACTAGGCGGAAAGTAGGGTGTTGTCAGTGGAGAGGCAGTAGCAACGCAAGGGAGTCCTCAGTGACTCCCAACGGGGAGTCACCCGCCTAACAAATCCACCTGCGTCATTCAAATCCTTGTAAATGTGCTCAAGGCGACTGTTGGTGATGTGATTGTGTAGTGGAAACGCGAAGTAACAACAAAAGTTACATAGAAGACCAGGCAGACCTCATATACTGACGGAGAGCGACTGTCGAGCATTGCAGATGGTGGTAGCACAAAAAATCGCACGACGTCAGCGCAAGGCATCACTCGTGAGTTCCAGAGTGCTACCAGCAAGCGCAATGACTGTGCATAGGGAGTTAAAAAGAACGGGGAATAATGGTCAAGCAACATACATTTCTGCAGTCAATGATGAGCCACGCTTGACGTGGTGTAAAGAGCAATGTCATGGGACAGTGGATGACTGGAAATGAGTGATATGCATTGATGAATCACGCTACACCCTGTGCCAATCCAATGGAAGGGTTTGGGTTTATCGTATGCCTAGAGATCATTATCTGTCATCATGTCTTGTGCCAACAGTAAAGTACAGCGAGGTTGTCTGGGGGTGCTTTTATTGGTTATGATGTTATTGTGCTTACGAAAACCTTAAATGAGGAAGGATATGAACACATTTTACGTTACTGTGTAGTGTGTACAGTAAAGCAACAGCTCGGAGAGGATGCTTGTGACAGCCTGACAATGCACCGTGCCATAAAGCAGCATCTATGAGGTTTGTGGACAATAAAATTCGTCAAAAGTACTGGACTGCCCAGAGTCCCGATCTTTGAGATGAATTAGAACGTCGACTTCGCTGCTCCATTCTCTAGCGTCCAGTAACCCCAACTTTGTCTGGTTTCAGCTATTTCCGGCCGCTGTGGCCGAGCCGTTGTAAGCACTTCAGTCCGGAACCACGCTGCTGCCACGGTAGCAGGTTCGAATCCTGCCTCTGGCATGGATATGTGTGATGTCCTTAGGTTAGTTAGGTTTAAGTAGTTCTAAGTCTAGGGGACTGATGACCTCAAATGTTAAGTCCCATAGTGCTTAGAGCCATTTGAACCACTTTTTTGTTTCAGCTATTATGCAACAATGTGCTGCCATTCGTCCATACATATTCAGGCATGAAACTGGAACTGTCCCCAGCATTGTTCAAGCCAACCTAAAGGCTAAGGATAGACCACCCTAGTTAATGTTCACTAATAGATGTCCAGATACTTTTGATCAGATTCAGTAATTACCGCGTATACAACTCTTTATCAGGTTCCCGATCAGCGCTATCATCAAATCTGTCCCAATGAGCGTCCGAGGAACATGTACGAAAGCAGCTTGTTGGGTTTTCAGTACTGATGATATTCTCTGACTAACTGTAATAATGTGTGGAAGTAAACGGGAACCGTTATCACCCTGGATAGTATCGGGCACTACTTTTATCGTCTCTGTTCACAATTACACGATTTGATCGTAGCCAGAGGAGGCTAAGTAGTGTACTGAAATTTTTTTCCAAGACAACGAGTCAATCATTGTATTACGCTGTTGGTTGGTTGGTTGATTTGGTGGGAGGAGGCCAAACAACAAGGTCATCGGTCCCATCGGATTAGGGAAGGACTGGGCAAGGTAGTCGACCGTGCCCTTTTAAAGGAACTATCCCGGCATTTGCCTTAAACGATTTAGGGAAATCACAAGAAACCTAAATCAAGATGGCAGGACACGGGTTTGAACCGTCGTCCTCCGAAACGTGAGTCCAGTGTGTTAACCACTGCGCTACCTGACTCGGGGGATTACTCTGTAACTATGATGATGCACAGTGTACAGACTTTTTAATATGAAACTAAAATTCAATTCTCTCGGATCCATTTCTTCAGTGAGGCGAGGGTTGAACCTACCAATATCCGACGTCCGCTTTGACCCGTGACATATTGATGATTTGGTGTGTGACGTCAAACGTGTGCAAACACAATTAGAGCAGAACACGGACAATATTTAGTTTCCGCCCATATTACGTTTTGTACTTACATACTGGTCTGTTGCGTAGTTTGAAATTTAGGTTACGCTATACGGTGACAGTGTGGTTGTGGGTTCTCGCAGTCAACAAATGCAAAATTACGAGACTAACTATATTTCTTTTTAGGTCGAATATCTCCCACATATTGGATTAAGATTTCTGATTTATGTAAGCCACTTACATTAAATCTTATATCAAGTCAAAGGGGTGATATCGGTAGGTTTCGTCTTTATTCAATGACACAAGAATTATTCGGCTTAGTAGACAAGGGCCGAGAAAAATACGTGAGCAAAAAGTTAATTTAGAACGTATATCTTTTTGAAAAACAGTATATTGGAACTATGCTGCATTGCATTACAAGGTCAGAATTACAGATACGAAAATGTCTGTCTTTGAGATTACTATGAACACTTTATGAAATGTTGCATTTATTGAAGAAATAACCTGACTGAGGCTGTAATATATTGGCTAAAATACTACACTAAACAGGCAAGTCCACAACAAACAGACAGTCTCAATTACAGCGAGCTATTGGAACAATGTAATTAACCCCCTTGATTGACCCTATACTTGGTGTAAGATACAGTACACCGTAATATTAAACCCCTCTCCCCCCCCCCCCCCCACCCATTCTAAAATATTCCGTTATGCTTTTCATGTGTTACGATGGTATCTCCACTTCTAAAATATGGAAAGGAAGTTGTGCTTTCAATCTCAGGAAATGTTGAAATGTTGGTGGTGGTTCAGAGAATGATCTGTCATCACCTGCTATTTCTACAAGTTTTTCGATAATGATTCACGTTAGCAAGCACTATTTTAGGGGGTTCAAAGATAATGAATGCATCGTATTCTACACTACAAAATATACGTGATGATATTGGTTGTATATTGTTGCTATTACAAATAATTGGAGCTAATAGAGGTTATGTACATTAACAACTTTTGAGGATGGTTGCAAAATTTACCAGTCTGACCCATGATGTGAAGGGTCTACAAAATTGAATTTTCCATAACCAACCACTGAATAGCACGAAAATCTAATCAAAATGTGTGACTTAAAAAGTACACTCTCACTTACAACATAGCCAAAAGACGAACTGACGAAACACGATTTTAGAAAGGAAGGACGAAGGTGTTCTGACGAGAAATTTATATTGCAATATATCAATTTAACCTAATAGCTTCATAACACACAAGGAGAATTTCTGCTATGTTTACATTTATCAGGACATTATCAAAAGTGGTGCTGGAGCAAGACAGAGATGAAACATAGCGTATTACGATGGTGGAACAAGATAGATATGGAAGGTCGATATCTCAAAAATATAATGTTTGGCATCAAAATAAAATTATTTATCACTTGTGGAGTACAAAACATACACAAAAATGGTTCAAATGGCTGTGATCACTATGTGACTTAACTTCTGAGGTCATCAGTCGCCTAGAACTTAAGAACTAATTAAACCTAACTAACCTAAGGACATCACACACATGCATGCAGGATTCGAACCTGCGAAAAACTAACACAAACAGGTTACTTATCGTAATACGCAGGTGTAGTCACTGATCTCTGATCGCAAATCAAAATTCAAGCTATCCAGCAAAATATTATTTAATTATTTCTAAAAATATGGAAGACTTCCAACACAAAACACGTTTGGCATTAGTCTCATAGGTTAAAAGTGCACGAGGGAGTGAAACGAATATAGCTTTCCCTGTGGCTGACATTACCTGTAGCTGACACCGACTACACTGTGGGAACAAGTGTTGACTTGATACGTCTCAACTTCCTGAGTATTCGCTTTTGTTCACTGGAACAAGTCGCAACTTGCTGGAACAAGTTTCAACTTGCTTCGTCAACGTCATGATTACCCTTGCTGATGTCAGCGCATTTGCATTGGCGCAATCTCCAAGCATATCATATTTCGGGCGAGCATAGGGCAGTGCTTATCTGTAACAAAATATAAAATGGTGATATATGGGCCATTTGCTGTAGTTTGTTGTGATTTGTTGCTGTGTAATAGCCTGATTTTTCCTTATGAAGGCAACATAAGACATTACAAAAAGAAGACAAAAAGTGGCACCACACCAAAGCAAGCATATAGCAAACCTGGTTCTGCACTGAGGAAGATTGTTAATAAATATGGAATAAATTTCACGGTGTTACAGAAATTCTGTCAAAAGATGAAAACTGATTATCCTGATAATAACGTTTATAGTTACACATTATTCTACAGTTTAATTAGGTAAGAGAATATTATTTTATATGAAGCATTGTACTGGATATTTAACTGTGAATGACTTTTCAATTTTTTTGATATTAACCACAATAAACAAAGTGACTCAGAGAGTAACAGAACGTTGACTGCAACATTTATAGACGGTGATCAGAGAGTCTTAAAAGCTTGTTGCAGGAAGTCTAAAATGCAAGAATGTACAGACATCTGTGAGTCCGTTGAGTTACCGCTTCTTCAAATGCTCTTTACCAGTCAAAATGTGTTTTTTTCGACAGTAAAAAACTTTAGCCAGGTGATCAAAAGCTACTTTTGTTCAGTTTGAGGAAACCAAACATAGAACAAGTTTGGCTGCACTGGGTGTCGCAGGCTGCTTGAATATACACTCGAAACGACCTGATTGGATAACTTCAGTGCTAAATGACTCGGAAACGGCGACACGTATCGAATTTTTTCTTAACAAATGTTTCTCAGAACAACTTTCCCTGCTACACCCTTATAAGCTTTTTGGACTGTTTATGGCCACTTTGTATAGTCTTTTAGTCTCATTTAATGGAGATATTGTATTATTCTTAATATCAGTCTCTAATTCAGCTGTGCCTAATGTCGGATACAAACATTTTCTCCACGTTTCATTGAAATCTCGCTGAGAGATCCACAACAACCTGTCATTGCTGCAAAAGAGGCAGGATGAAGCTGCTGTGCCGAAAAAAATATTTAAACCAGTTTCTCAGCCGCTACGTAGATTGAGATAGCTATTGCGAAAGGAGTAGTGGTAGTAGTAGTAGTAGTAGTAGTAGTAGAAGAAGAAGAAGAAGAAGAAGAGAGACCAAGATGAAGAAGAAGAAGAAAAGGTGGAGGTTTTACAGGAGGAAGAGGAAGAAGAAGAAGAAAAATAAGGAGATTATTTTGGTAAGGGAGATGATGACAATGACAATAATGATGAAGTAGAAGAAGTTGATGATAATGATGATTTCAGAACTGGATGATGTTCTCCAGTGGATCTCCAGCAGAAATCGACTGCGTCCACTGGAATATCCCGAATTAATTGATATTCGTGAGACATATTGAGCCTCACCTTTATCTACAATAATGATGCAGGCCAAATCAATGAATTAAAATTTGTGCACATTATCGGAAATAATATGTATTGAAGAAAATCTTTGAAAACCATCAGTTAGTGCTTGAAGTTTACAATGGCAGCGGAAAGTAAAGTAAAAGACCTAACTGCATAATTTTAAGCTGTATAGGGTGCGCAGAATGAATGTAAGAATGTAGTTGCTTAGTAAAAGTGGAAGTGGACTGTTAATCTCCCTCAACCGCTGTTATCTCGTTAGCTGGAGCGTCCAGTTTTAGTAACAGCAGTTCAGTGGACTGTTCAGCATTGTGTTTTAACTGTTGAAAATTACTTCAATAGTAATGAAGCTGTTATCACCGTTAAACGGTTTTTCCGTACACTGTTAAGCGTTGAGTGTAATGATTCGATACCTGATGACAGACCAATATTTCGTTTTCCTAACTCTTTTCACACAACTGGATGAATTTTGAAGAAAAAGTCGGTTGCTCCTCCTCACGTGGCATGAACTCCTGAAAATGTGGGCAGAATAAGAGCGTCTGCTCTTCTACTCCTCGCCGTTACACTAGGCGGAGTGCTCCAAGATCGGGTATGTCTCGACGCTCGCTATAGCACATCAAGAACTTCGAATTACAATACCATCCTTATAAAAGTATGATCTTACAGAAGTTTTACCAAAGTGATTTTGGCGAACGGAGACTGATTTGTGAGAGAATGCTTAATGTTCTAGCTACTGATGATGTTTTATTGACGATAGGCAATGAAACTCACTTTCACTTGGGCGGTTTTACAAATAGCAAAACTGCCGCTATTGGGTAGCAGATAACCCAAAAGAACTGCATCTTAAAACACTACACAATATTTAAGTGACTGTGTGGTTGCAGAGTTTCCAAAGTGGGGATCCTACAACTTTGAGGATCAATATGGCAGAAATGTGGTGCCAACAAAATGGAGCCACAGCCAACATGGCTGATGTATCCATGGCAGTTTTTCGAGCAATGTCTTTTCAGCATTTAATCCCACGTTTCGGCTATCTCCACTGTCCTGCACATTGCCAGATATGTCGCTTTGTGACTTCTACTTACGGGGTCATTAAGAAATGAAAATTTTACTGTCAAAAACCTTGTTCACTCAGTTATCTGAAGGTTGCAACACGCGAAGAAATTTCTGCTACTTCACAGGGCAGATTGACAAAAGTTATGCAGAACTTCAAAGAAAGACTTTTAGTGTGAGTGCATGAAGAAGGATGCCATCTTTCCGATTATATGTTTAAAAAATAATTACTATTTTTAAACTGGGTAACTTAGAACGTATATTTGTGTAAATACATTTTATATATGACCAAAATAAACTAATCGTACTAATTTGAAATTCATAAGTTCCTTTTGCGCCGCCCTATATCTGAAAATAGTAAATTCCACTTACATAAATGAAGTACTTATATAAATAGTGATGAACTTACTCTGTTGTGTCGGATCCATGCTAAATTGCTGATAGAACCCAAGATGGGTGAAATGATTGTATTGGGGAAAACATGTTTCAACAGCACTATCTTCGAAGCCATTTGTTGTATCAAAAAAAGCATTTGCTGGTGGTAGGAATCTTGGTCGTATTGCTGTGGTAAATGCATCCCAAGCATGAGAAGGTGTAGGGATAATGGTGAACTAGCTGAAACTTCATTTTGCAGGCGTAAGATGTATAACATTACATACGTTGCTAATTCTCTTCGAGAAGCGCTTTTTAAGCTGTGAGTTCGGTAATCAATAGTGTTTTTCAATATTAGAGAACCAATTTTTACGTATTTAAACTTAATGGGTAGTATAGAGATCAAAATGTACTCGTCTACTAACATAGAATTTATTTCACTTCTGCCAGTAAGCGAGCTACATCAATTTTATTAAATAATACAGACAACGTAGATGTGGAAATATTTAACTTGTAGGCCCACTGTGTTTGCAGAGTGTGGTACAACAATCGAGATGTGGTCGTTATCAAGTACTATGTCCGCAGCTCGTGGTCTAGTGGCTGTCGTTGCTGCCTCTGTATCACGGGGTCCCGGGTTCGATTTCCGGCCGGTTTGGGTTTTTCTCTGCCCGACGACTGGGTGTTTGTGTTATCCTCATCATTTCATCATCATCATCATCATTCGTGACAGTGGCTAAATTGGATTGAGTAAAGATATTGAACTGTGTGAAAAACGGACTTTGTATGGCGCTGATGACCGCGCAGTTGAGTGCCCAACAAAACCAAACATCATCTTCATCAAGCACTATTAAACTTATGATTTTCATCAGTAGCGCCAGTATGAAAGTAATGTGAATTTTTTTAACCTTATAGAATGATAAAACTACGACAGAACTGCCACGTGTGTTTTGTGCTCGAAGTCTTTCATATATTGCGAAAAATCTAATTTTGATTTGTGATCAGAGATTAGTAAATAGCCTTGCAAATTACGGTAAGTAACCTGTGTGTGTGTGTGTGTGTGTGTTTTGTGCTCCACAAATGATAAATAATTTTATTTTGGCACCAAACATTATGTTTTCAAGATATCGACGTTCCATATCTCTCTTGTTGCGCCATCGACATAATCGCCACCTTCGGTTATGTTCTGATGCATGTAAAAATAACAGAAATACTCCTGTGTCATGAAATTATAAAGTTTAAGTGATTCATCGCAATAAAAAATCTCGGAAAAACATCTTCATCCTTCCTTCGTAAATTCGTGTTTCGTCAGTTTGTCAGTCTTCTCGCTATGTTGCGTGTGAGAGTGTGTTTTTGCATCACAAATGTTTATTAGACTTTGGCTTTATTCTGTGTTTTATTATGGGAAGCACAATTTTAGAGAGCATTGACTCCATATGCTCGATTGCAGCCTTCCTCAAAAGTTATTATTGTACATGAAATCGTCTAAATAATGAATTAATAACATTTTTCCAATAGCTGGCTGTCAGACTGTATCTTTGTTTGTCTGCTTACCTGTTTAACGTAGTATTTTAGCAAAAATATATTAACTGCAGTCATAAGCTCAGTCGGGTTATTTCTACTACACCGCCTGATTTATGACTCACTTGTAATATCAACTGTCTGTTTAAAATGGTTCAAATGGCTCTGAGCACTATGGGACTTAACTTCTGAGGTCTTCAGTCCCTATAGAACTTAGAATTACGTAAACCTAAGTAACCTAAGGACATCACACGCATCCATGCCAGAGGCAGGATTCGAACCTGCGACCGTAGTGGTCGCGCGGTTCCGGACTGTAGCGCCTAGAACCGCTCAGCCACAGAAGGCAGTCAACTGTCTGTTTATCATGTTATGTTTTAGCCACATGTGTTTGGGCAAAAAATGTAGAATCGAGGTACTTTGAGACTCTACAGTTAGTTGCAGGCATGAATTTGACGGATGTGTGTGTGTGTGTGTGTGTGTGTGTGTGTGTGTGTGTGTGTGTGTGTGTGCGTGCGTTTGAGAAAAATAACACTGTAGCATTTGGCATAAGCACTGAATTTTTATGTTGTTGACATATGTTTGCAGGTATTTTAGACGTGTAAAGAGCATTATGAGACTTGAGAAACATCATAGAACAGTTTAGATGTGGAGAGTAATTAATGTGAGGCTCTGTTGTGCCTTACACCTTTCTACAGTACAGAAGTTGGGCTTTGCTCGTTCACAGCTTAACCTCTAAGTTCATGGCATAAACATGTGTGTGTGTGTGTGTGTCATATTCGTGTTGGAGATGAGGAGAGGGTGACAGCCGGTGCCGGCACGTAGCTTACTCCTCTCTAAGAGCACCAAGGAGGCCGCCGAGCTTAACATCCCGGGTCACCATCAACGTTGCCACGAACCCTCACTTCACGAGACACTGCGGAGAGGTTTGGAACTTAAACCAGATGATTTGGCGCCGAGGCCGGTGATAGGGACTTCACGCCACCACCCGCCCTCCCCTCTACGGTAAAGGTAAAGGCGAAAATGTGAACAGCGCGC
The DNA here is from genome assembly GCF_023897955.1 of Schistocerca gregaria. Classification (NCBI taxonomy): domain Eukaryota; kingdom Metazoa; phylum Arthropoda; class Insecta; order Orthoptera; family Acrididae; genus Schistocerca; species Schistocerca gregaria. The sequence goes on along the minus strand of NC_064931.1, from coordinate 26,559,013 downwards.
AGCGTACCTGGACGCTCACCCGTCCAAGTAGTGGCCACGCTCGGCGCTGATTAACGTCGATGTTCTTACGGGAACCGATGGATTCACCATTTTTCTTTATTTATTTTTTTTAAATTAGGTTCAGCTACAGCGCGGAGGAGACAAGGTGGGAAAGGATCGAATCCCACGGGCTGGCCACAATGCCTACCCCTATATTGCGCTCTCTCACTGATCATTTGCATTTTACTTATTTATTTATTGCGTACACATACAGTGGAAAAAAAGACAAATTAAGAAACTAATCCATCCACCGAGAACCCCGCACGGTGATGAAGGATCGAGTCCAAGAGGTTGGTACGTCACGTTTCGTTCCGAATCAGACGGGTACCTGCCAAACTGGGAACGTGCCAACTTAGTGGGGGCGTGGTTAAAACGCTGTTAAGATAATTGGCAAAACAAGCACGTTAACGGGAACAGCTCGCAGCCTCCGCATGTGTAGTCTGCAAAAATCAGGGCATGAGTGATGAGCATCTCAATATTGATATGTCAAGGTTCAGCCCTTTATCCAGAGGCCCGCCAGAGACTTTCTTGCAGGAAAATATTTCACCGCTGAGTCTGGAAATTACTCTGGGTCAAATGACATGCGGCGGCACTCGTAGGAAACACATGACCATTAGTCGCCCCAACAACTAAACACCCACAACAGATACGCAGTTGAATCGGTGATGATCATCGTCGACACTACGACAGACGGCGCAGAGGGCAGAGTCCGCCAGTCGTATGGCATGGAGCCGCTGATTGTTTCAAATGGCTTTGAGCACTACGGGACTTAACTTCTGAGGTCATCCGTCCCCTATAACTTAGAACTACTTAAACCTAAGGACATCACACACATCCATGCCCGAGGCAGGATTCGAACCTGCGACCGTAGCGGTCACGCGGTTCCAGACTGTAGGGAGCCGCTGATTAGTTGGGCTTCTTCCCACAGGTGGCATAAAACCAAGTCGATGTGAGATGCCTGGAAAAGAAACTGTGATGAATATGCCGTCAAATCACAGTCTACCGCGACAATGGAAACTAGCGTTGTACGACGTTACAGGTGACACTACGCAGGAAAAGAACGTAGAAATCCTTTGCGCGCTGGCGTATTTGTGGGAGTTGGTCGCGAGCGTAATAGAGTTCCACCACGAAAGCCACGATGTGTGCAAACGCAGGCACGATGCTACCGTTAGGAACAGGCGGGGAGAGGGATAGTGGCAGAAGGACGGCCAGTAAATGGTGCGAATGGAGGTTTCATCTCTGCACCACAGTTTTTACATGTAAAGTGGTTCCGCAACATAGGATACGTCCGTAAGACCGAGATCTCCTGCCTACGGGGGGCAAGTAAGTGTGTCACAGCGTACTTTTAAGATGGGCCCAGCCGTCAGAAAATATCCAATTTCCTCTTGATCACGAAGTCCTATCGTAATTGGTATCGGTAGCACATACGCAATATGAACCATTCTGGATGCTGCATAGGCATTCAGGTAGGCAACATGCTGCGAAGGATCGAGGCGTCGCAGATAGTTGTGACCATCATACTGGTAAGACTAAAAACGTGACGAAAATTGACCGCCGCTGTACGGCGCGTAGACGACGTAAAGGTGATCAGAAGATAGCGGAGACGGACACAGGGCTGGGCGCCAGATCTTCTGGGGGTGGCCCGCGACCAGTAGACAGCGTCGTGGATTTGCGCACATTTATCACACATCCAGCCGCCTACCCACCAGCTGTAATGGTATCGAGAACGAACTATCAGCAGGAGGTCACCTGCGTATGCACGACATTGGAAGGTGACACTGCGTAAGGAGAGTCCGGACAAGTGCGTCGTCAGCAGGCCTATGAGCGGATCCAGCGCCACTGCGTAAAGGTATATGGATAGGGGCCAGCCTTGGCGGACCGACAGTTGACTCGGTATCAAACGACCCGCCACACGTCCGTTCACCTGGACCGCGCGTTGCTAAAGAGCCGCCGAAGGACGCTGACGAATCGGACAGAGAAGCTCATCCGTACTAAGACAGAATATAGAAATACGTGGGCACACTGTCAAAAGCGCTGTCAAAATCTACGGCTACCATTGTCGCACGAAGTCTGCACCCCTCTGCCAGCGCAATCGTGCTGCGTTCAGTTTGCACTTCGGGGAAATGTGGCTGGCCATCAACGTCGCGGAGGACGCTGGAGTAGCAGTCGGTAGTGCGTCTGCGCCAAGCAGTCACCTCCCTGCTGTAAGTGATGAATGTGCGTCGGAGCATCGGTTTCGAACATTCCAGTCACCAGTCCACCAATGATGCTTAGGATCGTAGACGCTGTTCGCATTTGTCCACGTCTCAGGGATACTTTAGCGACAATCAGATTCCTATAGATGCTTAGTGTTGAGTTTCTGTGGTGCCCGATTCCTACAAACCTTCTAGCGGTGAAGGAGCAGTGTACACATGTACGCGCAGTGCTCTACATCGAGCACAGCATCAACCACTCCACGGTAGACACGAATGCTGTCTAACCGACTTACCTCTCAGGTATTGCTTAGGGCTTGATAGCGAACAATGATGCAGTTCCTGGCACATTGTAAACTTCTTGTATTGATATTTCCGGCAGAGTGCCCAGTTAAAATCCCCTCCAAAGAAAAGATGTTCGTGTTGATCCAAGAACAGTGGGGAAATCTCCTCCGCATAAAACCGTGCCCTTTCGAGCCAACACCGGGTACGGGAAGACGCACAGATATCAATGACACGCATGCAGTGAATCATAAACGCCATACGCCTCCTAGACGGGAGATACACAATGCCGTCAATCAGGATGCTTTCTCGAACATTTACCGCCACTCCACGGCCACGTTGATCGCCATGAGAGGCATAGAAGTCGTATCTTGCTATCCGTGGTAACGCTGCTAAACGCACCTCCCGTAACAATGCAATATCTAATTCCGAAGCCCATATAATTTTTTCCAGGAGATAGATCTTGACGGGCGCATGGACGCCGTTCACGTTCAAGTGTCGCGATGCTGCTGTATGCGTGGGGCTGCGTCCCACCGGGGTGGGGAACTACAGGATACGGGGGCAGGCGCTGCCCGCAACCCTCGCACGACGCAGAAGCTGACGTCAGCAGGTCACAGGATCTGCTGTTTCTTCAAAATCCTCGCCGCACGCCAGCGTGACTCCGCCGACAGCGCCAGATCGGCTGGTATCGTTGCTACCTCGGTAGGGACTTCACAGGCAGGAATTTCCCGTTCCGTCGATGCGAGAGCCACTGAGAGTCGCCGTTCCACATACACACTGACGACGCCGTCCTCCTCGGTCTCAGATTCTAAAACGTTGATATGCTCGACAGGCAGTGTGTCATCTGGACACGAAGAAGAGTCCCGTTCCGACGTCGTGCGGCACCTCCTTCTGCGTCGTTTAGGGCAGCGTTGCTTATGCAGTGTTCCTTCCGTGTCCGAAAGGCGGTAGGGAGTCGCGCCGGTCAGCCAGAAACCCCGACTTCGGGACAACCAAAGAGTCGACCAGGGAGTCACGTTCGACATCAGTGTCGGCCACGGGCGCAGCCGGATGAACCAATGGAACTGAGGACATGTCTGTAGCCACTTCGTCAGTCACATCGACCACAACCGGTTCAGGGAGGAGCGGAACGCTATCCATCAGCTGCTTACGTGATTCAGACAGCCGCCGGGCGTTAAGGGCCTTCGCAAATGTGACCGGAAGTACCGTAGACCACGATGGAAGTACCACTTCTCGAGTTGCCAGCCACGTTATCCGTCGCCGCAGACATTTAGATCTGATGTGGCCCTCCTTTCCGCACCCAGAGCAAGTACGCGGCTGTCCGTACATGATTACCGGCCGACATCCGCTGATAGATAAGACGGAATCATGAACAGCGCCGTATAACCAGAAAGCCGCTATGACGTCCTCTGCAGGTACCTCGAAAGGCAGTTCGAACACGCGAATAGTTCTAATCTCTAATCCCGCATGTTTGACTTTGACCACGGCGACGTTACCGTCATTGTAACGGAAACGGAGTCACTGTTTGCTCACGTTCAAAAACGCGCCGCACGCAGCATCATCAATCATTTTACCGTAAGCTGAGAATCGATAGGGGGTTACCCAGATGATCCAATGGCGGTATTTTCGCCCCCTCCTGGAGGAAACGGTCCACGTCTAACGCTTTCGGTCGTGCATATTCCGGACAAAAGTTAAACGTAACGTCGTTTTCCTGAACTTATTTGCCATGATCTCAGTGTGCGAAGACCGCGCGCAGGCTAAGTCGCAGTGTAAACAAACACAAGCTCACACGCTCTGTGGCAGAAGTACGGCACGTCGACTCAGGACCGCCGCTAAAGCCAGATTTGTCTCGACACAGCCGTTGACACATCTCTCAGAATTCAGTATGCTGAATCACAATCTGAACATTGCCCACAGTATCATTCCCCAGCAGCAACGGCTGCTGTTGTTGATCCGTCATATGAGCACTCTTGTGTTGTGGGCAAGCCATCTGTGGTTCATTATACGAGGTTCTCGTAATCAGGCCAGAGTCATTATTCAGCCACATGACAATGATCGTTATTAAGGAGTTCATGGTCATCTTTCGTGCTCTGTTTGAAACATCATGCGAATTCCTCACTGTCACATCTGCTACACAATCAGATATCTTCATGTGTAATAATTTTGTTAGATATTCTAATCTCTCAACTTCGCAACCCGTATATCATCATGCAGATGGTACTACGTAGCATTCTATCTTTCCAACAACAACAAAATATGTAAAACTTATTCCCGTACACGGCTCCTAGTTTAAACATCATGTAACACGCAACATCTTCTTTAATTGTGGAAATTGCCGTGTGTGCACAAAAAGTGGAACATGATGTAAGAAAGATCAGTTTATGCCCGTCACAGAGTTTTGAAGTGGTTACACAGTGAACTGGCATTGAGGCGGAGTAAGGCTTCCATCACCGTAGTGACTGGAAATGAAAAAAAGACAGCACCAGTTGATAGTTATTTTGTTGTTACAAATGTACGTGTTTTTCCAAAAGCTGTTTGCTTGTACATGAAATTTCAGTAAGCACTTTGCAGCTTTGCAATTCTATTAAATTATTACGGCGCACAGAACAGTTTCACGGCGTACCAAGCATATCGAAGCTTAGAATCGAATATTTGTGCAAATAACTAAAAAAGAATCAGTACCTGTAACGATATTCGATCCAGAGTCCCTGCGGTTATGAAACTACACCCTTATCCGCTTTCATTTTATTGCGCTCCATCGACTTTTTCCTCTTTTTTATTAGATATAGAAATAAATTATTGCATTTGAAGAGATTTTTTTTAATTTACAACGGAAGGAGTTAAATATAGAAAATAAAAATAAAAATCACCTTCCCCAGAGGGACTCGAAACCACGAACCCCTTTCTTTACTTTTTTAAAGTCACAAACTAATTACCATTTCTCAGTGCTGTGAAACAAGTAAAGCGTCTGTCTTTTTTACCTAATTTCATTTTATTTATTTCTTAATGTCACATGCACCTACAGGCCGGACCAGATAAGGTGGGCACGGGGGGAATCCCGAGGCCTCGAAACGATACCTCCCCCCTCCCATCTCTGTGCTCGGCTGCGGTTTCCATTTAGGCTTGTAGCCATACAAAGCATACAGCATAAGCACAACTGTAATTTTCAAACTCAGTTTTCTCAATAAAAAAGTCACTGTACAACAGATGACTGCAATCAAGTGACTTCGAATGATGAACCACACCATACCCTGCAGCAATTCGATTGAAAGGTTGGATTTGGCGAATTCTTCCTGCCATATGGGTAATGCCAAGAGTGAAATACGAAGGCGACAGTGTTGTTAGGCTATTGGTGCGTTTTTCGTGGTTTGGGTGTTGTCTCCTTATTACGTTTAAGGATAGGAACACAATTTACAACACTGTGTACTGCATACAGTAGATCAACAATTCTGAGACGATGATAGCTTGTAAAAGAAAAGGAACGAAGATTGGGTTTAGCGTCCCGTCGAGATCGCGGTCAGTAAATACTGAGGGCTCGGATTGTGGCAAGGATGGGGAAGGAAATCGACCATGCCCTTTCAAAGAAATCGTTGTGGCATTCGTCTGGAGCGATTTAGGGAAATTGCGGAAAACCTAATTCTGGATGGCCGGACGCGGGTTTGAACCCTAATCCTACCGAAATCGAGTCGGGTGTGCTGTCCACTGCGCCATCTCGCTCGGTGTGAAGGCTTGCGGCTGCATTTCGAGACATCGCAACTGAACCACAATTTTATTATAAACTTTTGAGCACTACTGTTTGCAGGAATAGTGAAGCTTGGGAAATATTCCCGATGTTTCTTAAATGAACCAATTAGGTTGTAAGCTTCCACTACACACACCCTTTCGTTCTAAGAATGCTTGAGCTGGGTAAGTTAGAGAACGTCGAAAAGAAAATGCATCCTATCATAAGCGGCATCTGTGAAGTAATAGTTTGTGGACAGTAACATTCCTGAAATGGACTACACTACCCGCAGTCCCCAGTGGAACACCTTTGCGATGAGCTTGAACGTCGACTACACTCAAGACGCCAGCGTCCAACATGACTGCCTTCGCTGGTTTCGGCTGTTAAGGAATAATGGGTTTGCCATTCCATCACAGACCATCAGACATCTCATTAAAAGTGTCCCCAGAAGGAATCAAACTATCATAAAGGCCAAGGGTGCACACGTCTCACGTTAATGTCCACAAATAAGTGTCCACATATTTTTTATCACATAGTGTATATCACTAAGGATTTATTTCCGGATACAGTTAGGCACGGAGGTATGTGTCTAGTAGTGATCATTTTCACAACCCGTATCCCACTGTATAAGTTGCTGTTTCTGCTGTTGATAATCACACCAGTTTATTTACGTTTGATGTTTACCGAATATGTTCAAAATGGCTCTGACCACTATAGGACTTAACATCTGAGGTCATCAGTCCCCTAGAACTTAGAACTACTTAAACCTAACTAACCTAAGCACATCACACACATCCACGCCCGAGGCAGAATGCGAACCTGCGACCTTAGCAGTCACGCGGTTCCGGACTGAAGCGCCTAGAACCGCACGGCCACCGCGGCCGGCCGAATATGTTCAACGATACTGATTCGTCACTACTTTCGAAAGGTATATTCAAAGATCAGACGTTTCGACTTTCCATGCCTGCGTTTTTTACGGTTACTTGACTAATAGAATCGTCCCTACAGTTGAACTTTATAATGCCACTGCAACTTTCGATTATTTTATCACAGTGCTTCGAGCAGCTCGTTGTCCCAAAAACACAATTTGAATTGAATCTACCTGAGTTCCATGTATTTTTCTGCAGTGACATGCCGTTTTCTGTCTGCAACCGGTAAGCCTTATACGTTATGTGCTTGCCTACAGCTGGCGATATCGCGCTGCCGGCGTAATTACTGCTCGTGCTCCAAGCTTCCCTCGGTGCCAAGGTAAATAAATGTAGCGCCGCACTAGTCGAGAGCCGAGAGCGGAATGAGCCAGGGCATGCCATATTGGCTTCAGGAGCAGGCTGCTGGCGGAACGGTGCAGCACGGAGCCATTAGCAATGCGAGAAGTCAGAACCCTACACGTGCAGTAGTAGTACAAGCAAATTCCCAAATCCCTGCGTTGAAATAAATAAATTGCAATTGCTTGCGAGCTATTCTTCTTGCTGGTCGTTTTGTAGAACTATGAGCAAAAGTGGAAATCCTTGTGCTACTGCTCAGTGCAAAAATGTTTCATGTAAAACTGCTGACGTCGTTTACCATAGATTTCCAAAAGATAAACCTACAGCGCAAATGGGTATCTCGTTGTAAAAGAAATGATCCCGTTAATTCGAATAATGCAAGGACTTATTGAAAGCATTTCCTTCCGATGATAATGAACGAAACTTAATTGAGCTTTTGGGTTTTCCTTTGTAAAGATAATTGATGGATGTCATTTTGCCGTCACAAAAAATTCCAAATTGGCATGTAGATGCATTCGAAGTTGTCGCAACACAAGGAACGATAACGTATAGAGCGTATAGATAACTGCCAGATATCCATCCTTTTTAGAAACATTTTTCTATGTATTATCGGCTATGGTATTATCCTCGTATTGTTCTTTTATAGCGTTTACAAACGTTTCATTCTCACAACAACAGTAATAATGTTATTGTGAAATATATTTGCTTTTGTTGACAAGTGACGTGAGCAAGAGATCGTCGATATGAAAAGGAAAGAGTACGCTGTATGGTTTGGAAGCTTTATCTCCGAAGAAGATTAAATTAAATCAGTCGACCGGCACTGAGGTAATCTTGACATAGATGTTACTGCTAAAAACGAAATAGACGGATTAGAAACAAAGATACAACTACGGAGGGGACAAAACTACGATTCGCCGAGTATTTGAAGTATGATGTGGAAGTAAATCGATGTGCTTCTTTTACATCTGCATTTCGCAATTAATTGTCTTGCAGAGGATTCATCTAACCATCTTAGACCTATTTTTCTGTCGTTCCACTGTCGAAGAGTGCACAGGAAAAATGAACCCTTAAATATTTCTGTGCGAGACCAGATTTCTCTTAATGTATAATGATGATCATTTCTTCTTATGTAGGCAGGCACCAACAAAATATTTTCATAGTCGGAAGAGAAAGCTGATAACTGAAATTTAATGGCAAGATCCTGCTGCAACGGAAAACGTCTTTGTTTTAATGACTGCCACCCCAATTTGCTTATCATATCTGTGGCGCTCTGTCCCCTATTTCGCGATACTACAAAACGAACTGCCCTTCTTGAACTTTTTCGATGTCCTCCAACAATCCCGTCTGCTGCGTATGAAACACCACACAGCAATATTCCAAGCTCAGTGCTCGCAGTCACTTTAGCAGACGTGTTGCATTTTCAAAGTGTTCTGCCAATAAATCGCAGCATTATGTTCGCTTTACCCACGACATTATCTGTGCGATATTTCCAATTTAAATTATTCGTAACTGTAATCGCTAATTCAATTTACAGCATTTAGACTTGTGTGATTTATCGTGTAGCCGAAATTTAGCGAATTCCTTTAAGCACTTATGTGGGTGACTTCACAATTCATTAGAGTCAATTGTCAGTTTTCTTCTGCAATAAAACAATAAATTAGACAGTGTTTCACATCAGGCCAGATTCGATCTTACATTGACAGTTCCTTGAATTCAGTCTCAGAGAAACTTCTTCCGGATTCAGATTACGGCCGGCCGTTGTGACTGAGCGGTTATAGTCACTTCAGTCCGGAACCGCGCTGCTGCTACGGTTGCAGGTTCGAATCCTGCCTCGGGCATGAATGTGTTCGATGTCTTTAGGTTAGTTAGGTTTAAGTAGTTCTAAATCTAGGGGACTGATGACCTCAGATGTTCAGTCCCATAGTGCTTAGAGCCATTTGAACCATTTAGATTACGTCACCGATAATGACTGGATCTCTGTAATCTCCAGCGGTGGGTTCCTTCTCCTTTAATGGGCTGGTTCAGTAAAGTAAAGGAGATTGAAGTGACATTTTGCAGTTTTCATGGGCGGCATGTTGCTAAGTGTGACGGAGCGATGCAAAAGGTAATTTCTACAATAAGGTCGAAGTTTCCCGAAATGCATCACAAACTGATTTCTCTCTACATAAGGCCTAGAACCTTCATTAGAATGAGGCATCTAAACACACAAGCTAAAATAGGAAACATAAAAAGTTGCAGCAAAGAAAAATCTTCTTTTGCTTGTGTCGTGATATCCCTGATCTACAGTGAGTATTTATTAACGAAGTAAGATGATCCAGCTTGACGAGGTTATTTTCATAACATACAAGTGTTTGTTTATTATTAACTGGTTCAAATAGCTCTGAGTACGATGGGACTTAACTGCTGAGGTCATCAGTCCCCTAGAACTTAGAACTACTTAAACCTAACTAACCTAAGGACATCACACACATCCATGCCCGAGGCAGGATTCGAACCTGCGACCGTAGCGGTCGCGCGGTTCCAGACTGTAGGTTTTTTATTATTTTAGATCTAATAATGTTGATCAGCACTTAACAACATACAGTTCATGAGGCTGCTCGCGGACCGCGGCAGAACAATATTCCCGCTGACGTCATTCGCGTTCGCCCGAGGCCAGGCCGCGGCGGGTACGTCACGAAGGTAGACCAGAGCTCGGTTGCTCGCTCATCTCAGGGGACAAACTGCGCAACTATGTGTGTACGTACAAACGAGAACTGCATCTTCTACTGGAATCCACTATTACGGAGTATCACTGTTATTAGTCCTAGAATGATCGGTGGTACGTAGGCCACCTTATAGTTTGTTACGGCTGTACTCGGGCACAATAAAATTAAAATTACGCCAAAGTTATCATGTGCATAAGGCACTACTTCTTGTATGAAATGAGCACTGTTACGCAGAAGAGACGAAATGCTATAAACAAGCCGTTATACGATTTATATAGAGTACTTATCTTAAATTTTGTTGCAGTGCTGTTAATCAGTGACATTTCATAATAGCAGATTCCAGTAGATGATGTAATTCTCGTTAGTACGTACACGGCCAGCTGCGAGTTAACAGGTTCAGAAACGCTTTTTGTCTGCTGAGCTGAGCGAGCGAGCGATTTCAGGCCTGCCTCCGTGACGCCTGTCTTTCCCGTGGACCTCGGCGTTAACCAACAGCAGCAGCACGACCCCTCGGAATTGCCTACCTCATTGTTTCTAGTTGCCTTGGGATTAAACGCTGAAGGCAAAACTCCCGATGCAGAACAGACTCGTACTGGATGTACAGGCCTCCTTCGATCTCGTGCGCCAGACGTGTAGAAGGTCTAGTTGTAGCACACCACTGGTTCACGCAATGCAGAGTTTTAATAATTTGTGTTTTAAGACTTTCTTCAACAAATGGTGCTCCGCAGCTTAAAAATGTTGGAAATATCTCATTTTTATGTATTGTAGATTGACGTAAGCTGCCGAATAACTTTTACTTTTATTGATTGATTTATTTCCGTACTAGTATCTGGTGCATACCAGCGTAAACGGTATTTGCACTACTATGGCTGCTTTTTCATGTAATTTAAAGTGCCTTAAGTGCATGTTTCTTACTACACGCCAAAGACGTTTCCCGGGAACAGCTTTCTGAACCAAAAGACCGACCAAAAAATAAAAAATTTGCCGAAACTTTCACCACTATTCTCATAAACCTTTAGTGCTGAAATATATTGCTATACTTGGAAATTTCGTTAACACAGGTAATACAATTTAGAAACAAATTGTTGTGGTTGGCAGGAGAGCCAACACGGTGTTACTAGAGGAGGCCGAAAGGCACGCGATTTAGCTCACGCAGGATGGCGTGAGGTCTGGAACAGGACAAGGAAATTAGAATTTAGAAACAACGGACGTAGCTGGTGGAATGCTTAACTTTAATCCATTAATGACGAACGTCGGTTTTGACGGTACATAGTTCATAAAATCAATAGTAACTGATAATAGCGCCTTGCTAGGTCGTAGCAAATAACGTAGCTGAAGGCTATGCTAACTATCGTCTCGGCAAATGAGAGCGTATCTTGTCAGTGAACCATCGCTAGCAAAGTCGGCTGTACAACTGGGGCGAGTGCTAGGAAGTCTCTCTAGACCCGCCGTGTGGCGGCGCTCGGTCTGCAATCACTGATAGTGGCGACACGCGGGTCCGACGTATACTACCGGAGGTGTGAACACAGGACAATGAAACAAGTAATGTATCCTAGTAAACGTAGGTCTGGACACCAATTTTAGCCCCTATACGACGTATGCACGTTTGTAGCCATGCCAGTGTTATAGTACGATCAATACGTTCCAGGTACAATGTCCACAGTAAACAGCAAAGCGTTGTGCATGTGTTGCGTTTATGGTGGTTTCAGTGACCCTAACACATTTTCAAATGAAGAAGAGGCTAACATCCACTTCATATACGTTCTTGCTAATGACAATGCACGGTAAGCAGCACGATTTTTGTCACGAAGCGTATCCTCAGTGCCAGACAGAACATTTTCACTGGGTTCCATTAACGCCTGCGTGAGACTGGTTCATTTAAACTTAACGTTCAGCACGTAGGTACAACAATAACAGTGTTGATACCACGAATGGAGGGGCCTGTATTACAACAAGTGGACGAAATGCTGGGCACAAGGAGCAGATAGATTACTGCAGCAGAATGCGTTTCACTCTCCACTATGTGACTGGTGTTACGTGAGGGATAGTTGTACCCATACACCTCCTAATATCGTGTCAGACCACCTTTTGCCCTGCGTAGTGCAGCAACTCGACGTGGCGATGAGTCAACAAGTCTTTGGAAGTCCCCTGACAGAAATATTAAGCCATGGTGCCTCTACAGCCGTCCATAATTGCGAAAGTGTTGACGGAGCAGGATTTTGCGCACGAACTGCCCTCTCGATCACGTTCCATAAATGTTCAATGGGATTCACGCCGAGTGATCTGGATGGCCAAATCTAATCAATAGTGAAGAGTTGTGGTCTGGTGACATGATATCGTTGTTTGGGAACATCGGTTCCATGAATGGCTGCAAATGGTCCCCAAGAAGTCGAACATAAAACATACCCACTACTATTCAATGATAGGTTTAGTTGGAGAAGAGGACCCAGTCGATTCCAGATTAACAGAGGCCACACCATTACGGAACCACCATAGGTTTGACAGTGCCTTGTTGACAACTTGGATCCATGGCTTCGTGGGGTCTACGCCACACTCGAGCCGAACCGTCAGGTCTTACCAACTGCCACCGTGACTCACCTGACCAGACAAGGTTTTCCTAGTCCTTTAGGGGGCAACCGATTTGGTCACAAACCCAGGAGAGGCGCTGCAGGCTATGTCGTGCTGTTAGCAGATGCACTCGCGCTAGTCGTCTGCAGCCATATGTCATTGACATCATATTTCGCCGCATTGTCCTAACGGATACGCTCCCGTCATAGTCTGCTGTTAATTCCAGCAGTTTTTCTTGTCTGTTAGCACTGATAACTCTAAGCAAACGCCGCTGCTCTCGGTCGTTTAGTGAAGGCCGTCAGCCAATGCATTGTCCGTGATGAGAGGTAATTCCTGAAATTTGGTATTCTCGGCACACTCTTGACATTGTGGATCTCATAATATTGAATTCCCAAACTTTACCGAAAGGGAAGGTTACATACACCCAGCTCCAACTACCATTTCGCGTTCAAACTCTGTTAATTCCCGTCGTGCGTCCATAATCACATCCGAAAACTTTTTTCACAATAATCTACCGAGTACGAATGACAGCTCCGGCAATGCACTGCCCTTCTATACCTCGAGTACGCGATACTACCGCCACCACCCCGGGCCTTTCGTCACCTCAGTGTGTTCTGCACAACGTGTGGAAGCCCTGGCCACACCTGGCTTTCCTGCCTGTTCTGCATTCTGCCAGTGGATCCTTACACAATTTTAGAACAATGTACACTTACTCGTGCACGTGTTATTTACATACGAAGCATGCTACATCCGAAACGGTATTGTGAACATCCACGACACAGACGTTTTGGCTTATGAGATTTCACGTGCTACCACTGAGATTGAACATTTGCCGTTCACGTTTGGGCAAGTGTCGCTGGAGATCTGTTGATAGTGCGGCATTTCCTGTATGACCGACGTTCTTGTCATGTGTACCTTCATTCCCTAAAGCCAAAGCTAATCGACTATATGAATGATGTTTCTTATGGTGAAAGTATGCGTATGTGGTACATTCATGATGGTGACCCGGCATGTTTACATGTGGCTGTTCGGAAATACGAAACACGAATCTCCGACAAGTGTATTGGGCGTGGCTCGCTAGTATCATGGTCTCCCATGTCACCCGACAAGAAACTGTTGGATTTTTTCTTAGTAGAGATATTTGATAGCTTTGGTGTATTCCAGGCCTGTTGTTAGTGTCGATGAACTCCAGGAATGCATTGTGGATAACTGTCAATGCATTTTGAACACATCTGTGAGTTTTGAATATGTACCAACATTGATGACGAGACTTACTGAAGCCTCCCTTCAAACGAACGCTGGTGACATGGAACACTTGCTGTAATCCATTTGTCCCCAAGCGTATATCTGCACTTCTAATCCTTGAGCACTCTATTACAAGGTAAATATAAGGTGTTATAAGTACCGTGAAAACCATTGGTATCAGTATTATTAAGATTATTTGCTTGTTTTACTATCGTCTACTCGCGCCTTTCGTTTGCACCTATAACAGTCAATCATCATGTATAAGCTATGATACAACTAAACCAGTACCATCGGATGTTAACTAGGTTTCCATTGACAAGGGCATAATATCCCAAATAAATGTGTTGATTAAAACTGCCATAAAATTAGATAATTATGCGACCATTATTTGCGAAAGTCTCTGTCATGTGCTAAGATACAAGTGTATGAGGAAAGTTACGTTATACGAAAAAAGTAAACACGACAAATAGGTATTTTAAAAGACATTTTGTCTTCTGTAATGCAGATGTCGCTGATAAGGGCATGCGTCTGAAATAGATCGGCAATAAATAGATAAATATACACAAGTAATCACCATTCGACAGCTGGCATCAGTATACATACGAGGGCTAGTCAGAAAATAAGTTCCGATCGGTCATGAAATGGAAATAACTGTGAAACTCCGACGAAGCTTTGCAAATTTGTGTTAGGCAGTGTCTCTTGTATGCCCATCGATCGCATCATGTCGCTCTTTTCAATTCTAAGCTCACGTTGAGCACGTAAGGATGCCTAGAAAATAGTGTCTCCCGCCCAGTATGAGGGCCTGGTGAGAGATTTCGCCTGATGTCATGCAGTCCACATTACATAACTGTCATACGGATCCGTCTTTGTGACAATTCTCGGACGCATTCTGCAGAAGCAATGAAGATGCTCATTCAGCGTTTACGGCGGGACGTATTTGATCAGCCACAATACAGCCCCTAATTGGCTATCGCTGAGTTTCATCTCGGCTCACATGAAATGCTGGCTATGAAGACAATATTTTGTCACAGACAACAAACCGTAGATCAGCGTAGAGAATTGGCGGAAAGTACAGGCAGCTGCCTTCTATGACGAGGGTATTGGAAAGTTGGTACAACGCTGCGACAAATGTCTAAGTTGGAACGGCGACTATGTAGAGAAGTGGCTGGAAGGTGCAGCTAACTGTTTCAAATAAAACATTTTTGATTTTCACAGTGGTTTCCATTTTGCCACCGATCGGAACTTACTTTCTCAATAGCCCTCATACACACAAAATGACATAAACTGCCTGGCCAAAAAAGTGAAGCGCCCAGAAGGGGAGGAGAAAAGGAAATGACACCTTACAGAGTGATGTGGTATATGATGTAATTGCAGTCAAAACAAAACCCAGATAAATTTAGAAAGAAAATGGCAGTTTGAACCCACTTCGCTATATGGTGCTACACCCCGTCTAGCTTGGATGTGGTTGGGATAAGTGCCATAAAGTCGTTGTAGTCTCTCCTGAGGTAAGGTGGCCCACAGAAGTTGTAACTTGTCCTCTTTATCGTGGACTCTGACACAAGGACAAGGTTGACATCCGAGATGGTCCCACACATGTTCTGTCGGGGCCAGAACTGGGGACCTTGCTGGCCATGGGAGTAGCTCATCACGGCACAGACCTATCGAAAATACACCTGCTGAGCGTTGAGCAGTCGAAAAATGGCACCGTGATACTGTCGCATAAGAGCTAACACAGTACGCAGGAGGGCCGTGACGTACCGTTGGACCATCAGAGTACCCTCAGTTACTACCAGCCGGTAACTGAAAACATGTCCGATGGCTCCCCACACAATAACGTCGGGAGTAACACACCTGCGTTCATTCAATGCACTGGAGAAATGGGATCTCTCCTCAGGTTGCTCCCATACTCGCTGACGATGATCATCCTGGGTAGTGCAGATGCTATTCATCAGCAGTCCATGCGTCTCAGTCACGGCATCACTACAAACGCAATCGTTTGTGTTGCGGTGTTAACGGCCGCTTACGCATCGGACAGCAGTTCCCTATCTCGTCGCTTCTAGTCCCTGACAGATGGTGTGGGATGACAGAACGTTTCGAGGGGTCCATTGCTTATTCTCGGATGGCAGGCGCCGATGCGATGGGGATACGATGTGCTTGGTGTACAATACGGCGGTCCTCTCTTCTAGTGGTCAGAGATGGTCGACTGAAACCTCGCCAGCCAGTATGGCTGCCCTCACGTTTCCGTGTAGTCCAAAATTTGGCGCTGTCGCATTTGAATGCCCATCAGATCTGGATACTGAAACATCTGACCAGCTGGCCAAATAGAAACCCACAATGAGATCCCTTTCAACCCGCCAGGTGCTGATAACACTGTCTCACACGAACACGCGGGATGTTCGTGTCGTTCCCGGTGATCACTCAAATTTGACGCTATTCACGCCCCTTATGTTGGTATAACCTACCAGATCTGGTAACAAAGCTAAACACTGATATGGAAGCTGGGAGTTGGGGCCCAAAATAGTTGTTTGTGGAGTTGACTGATCAGTGTACAATACAAGGTCAAATCGCACAATAGTGACCTGAAATACAAATAGCATACTTAGAGCAATGTAAAGGCTGCAAGTCAATATTAGAATGACTAACAGGATAAGGCTACTAACAACTGAATTGCTACAGCAAAATTTTATCTAAAAATATTTTCCAACCTTTAAGTTCCATAATATAGCTTCTGATAAGCAAAGACAACAAAATGTAAAGATAAGTATCTTTAACAACAACAAATTCAAATACAAAATTACTACTTTTATACAACCATAATACAGTAATCTTGATTTATCCCCTTCATCGAACAAGCCATAATTATGGAAACCATGTGTCTTTCGAAATTTTGGAAATTTGTGGTAAAGTGTTATGGAACCATACTGCTGAGGTCAGAGGTCCCTAGGCTTACACACTACTTAATGTAAGATAAACTAACTTACGCTAGCGACAACACACACACATGCCCGAGGGAAGATTCGAACCTCCGATGGAGGGCGCCGCGCGGAACCGTGACAAGGCACCTGAGACCGCTCGGCTACCCAGCAAGGCCCCACTGGTCTTTCAATCCAGGTTAAAACCCCGTAGGCGAACACACTTTACAGAAATACAGAAATCTGTAATGAATACAAAATGATGCTTCCCTTCTGTTGCAGCACACCAAAACCGCTGCCACTATCATGTCCAGTAATTCAGCAGCACAGAACGTGTATATAACTTGTTTTCCTATTACAAAAGCAACATTACATGAAGATCATTGACACAAACCGTGCCGTTATATACATAGGCCTTAGATACTAGCTTCATTAACCTGCGACAGGTATATGTTAACACTGGAAACAATGACATTTCATCAACCAAACAAATAATATGCAAGCGCCCGTACTGTCAGTAGCGTCAGACTACTACCAAAACTATTATGGAAACACCAATCTGGATTTTTTTTTTATGCCTTTTAAAGATGCCTTTAGCTTCCTGTTAAAGCACCACTGACATACTGCAAAGGACTGACCACTACTGAATTCAGCAATTTGTGTCTGAACCACAAATAATACTCGGCATTTCACAAGAGCTAGGCCGTGCCAACAGCAGTGAACAGTTCTAAGAGACTTTTTCTGTAAAATCTCAGCAGAAGCACATACAATCGTATCTTAATATGCGACAATGATGCTAGCTGTCCAAATAAATTAAAATTTGCGCCACAGCCAGTACTCGAACCGGGGTTTCATTGCTTATTAAGAAGATGTGCTGACCATTACACCTGCACACCACGATGGTCAACATTGCTGCACAGACTACCCAAGTCCAGTGCCCTCCCCAACACAAACTTCAATTCATGTCTTCATCTTACTTTTCCCATAAATTATCATTATTGCTGGGGCTCTCCGGCACTAGAATAGCACCCCAGTGTTGGACGTAATGGGGAAGTGGTCTTCTAGATCGTATAACTAAATTTTCCCAGAGACATTTAAATCTCATCTTTATCTACGATAATGGCATTAAATTTTCCCCGAGACATTTAAGTCTCATCTTTATCTACGATAATGGTGGCACAAATTTCAATTCATTTCTTCAGCTTCCATCATTATCGTAGATAAAGATGAGACTTAAATGTCTCGGAGAAAATGTAGATATTAGCTCTGTAAGATCACCTGAGGTACAGGACTTCCCCATTGCATCCAATGCTGGGGTGCTATTCCAATGCCGGAGAGCCCCGACAAGTGACGATTTAGATGGAAAATAAGTCGATGATATGAACTGAGGTTTGTGTTGGGGAGGGCACTGGACATCTGTAGTCCGTGCAACAATCTAGGAGATAGCACTCCGGTGGTGCGGTTCATAATGGTTCAAATGGCTCTGAACACTATGGGACTTAACTGCTCAGGTCATCGGTCTCCTAGCACTTAGAACTACTTAAGCCTAACTAGCCTAAGGACATCACACACATCCATGCCGAGGCAGGATTCAAACTTGCGACCGTAGCGGTCGAGCGGTTCCAGACTATAGTGCCTAGAACCGCTCTGCCACTTCGGCCGGCAATGGTGCGGTAGCTCTGCGTGTTCGATCAGAGGGCCGATTGTCCTCTGTAATTAAAAAACTGAGTAAAGGAATCAAAGGTCAACTTGAACGGATCTCATGTGACTCCACCCAGACCAAACGAAAGAAACAATACCAAAGAATTTTTTTAAAAAAAGTGGTGTAATGGTCAGCATATTTGCCTCGTAAACAAGGAGACCCCGGTTTGAGGCCCGGCCGTGAAACAAACTTTAATTCATTTCTTCAACTTCCATCACAATCGAAGATAAAGATGAGACTTAAATGTGTTGTGGAAAATTTAAGTCTAAAATTGTATCTTAATTCATACGTCGGCTTCGTACGTACTTACATCGGCACAAAATGCAACTGTCACGTTTTCCAATCAGTCACCGATACTTCGGCAATAACACTGTTTGAGCAAGGGTCGAAATACATCACTTGTTCTCGGTCAATGCCCTCGGCTAACCGGCCACGCTGTGCCCACCACAATTCGAGCTTGTCCTACTCCAGTCGATAATCACCTCTCTCGCCGCCGAGTGCAGCATCAAAAAGTCTTCCGAAGCTTGCCAGCCCGAAGACAGGTCAATATCCGCGATGCAGCTATCGATAAGTTCCGACGAGGCACAACACCAATGCAATCGGGTAGTGCTGTGGCTTTCTCCACCAGACACCAAGGCGCCTAGAGTATCGGCAACCAAACTGACAGCCTGCAGCCGCAGGTTGCCAGCCTCGCAGGCACACCGAAGCACTACTCAACCGCCAAGAAATACCAATAAACGGCCACAGCAACAACCACATCAACAACACCACAGCAAAGATACCAGCGGCCACCAGGTGCCACTACCGGCCCACATAAAAACAAGGAAGAGGTTTACTGTGGATCCCGGAACTATTTTCACATGTCAAACCACGTGATGGAAAATAGGTCCGAGGTAATCATCCGCCGAAGCGCTATAAAGGACGGCGTTCTGCCAGATATCGGGGATTGCATCCTTCTACCATCCTCCACACCTACAAATCCCTCATCAATCCTATCCTTTGTTATGCCAGCGTTACCTGGATCTCTGCCCCCACCCGCCTTTACAAGGCCCTCCAAATCCTTCAACGCCATGCGCTCTGCCTTGTCTTCCGTATCCGCCTTCCTTCCCCCACATGGCTCCTGTATGAACTGATCCCCTTTCCCCACCTCCTCCTGTTCCTCTAACATCTCCGCATCCTTTACATTGTCCGCAGGCTTGATCCCCCCCACCCTCTGGTTTCCTCCATCCTCTCCCCCCCCCCCCCCCCGCACATTGCCGCGCCTCTATCACTGTATCCCTCCCTCTCTCCACCTCCACACCCTCCATCTCCTGCATCATGGCAATTAAACACCTCCCCCTCCCTGATGACGAACTTCGCAGTGACATCTACCCTTCCTTTCAACTATAACCTGGCCTTGTCCCCCCTCTCTCCAGGGCCCCCTTTTTCCTCTTCCATCCTCCCTCCTTCTCCCAGAGCGGATTTTCCTCCTTCCCACCCCACCTCCCCTGAGACCCTGCACCACATACTTGCCTCTTTCCTTCCCACATCTTTCCCTACCTGGCCCTCTTCAGCGAGCCCCCCACTCATCTCCCCCATCTCCTCCCCTCCCTCCCTTCTTCAGGTCTGCCTTATCTCCTAGCGCCTGGCAGATCCTCTGTTTTGATCATCGTCAGCATGCCACATCAGTGTTGTGTTTAGTGCTATTTCTCCTGTGTGTCAAGAGGTGTGATTTTAATTGTGTACTGCCTTGAGGTTCGCCGTCAGTGTTATGTTATGTGCTACGCCATCTGTCGCTACTTTTATGCTCCACTCATATTGTGCCTTGTGTTCTTTTAATCGTCACAGTGTGTGGCTTTTTGTGTGTGCTACTTTTAAACAGTTTTTATCTCCATTTTACAGTCACCCCGTTTTTTGTCTATTGCCTTCCATGATGTTCGCCATTTTTTATATTTGTGTTCACCATATTCTCTCCTTTGTTATTTTTAAATGTCTTTTATTGTTTGTTTCATGTCTTTCGGCTGAAGAGCAGCGCATATGCTGCTGCCAGCCCGCCCCAATGGGGAATTGAAGTACAATAAAGAAAAAAGAAAAGAAACAGACATCGGCAGGTCATCGACCGGTAGCAGACTTAGATGGTTAGCTCTGACCCCTTTGGGACTTAACATCTATGGTCATCAGTCCCCTAGAACGTACAACTACTTAAACCTAACTAACCTAAGCACATCACACACATCTATGCCCGAGGTAGGATTCGAACGTGCGACCGTAGCAGTCGCGCGGTTCCGGACTGAGCGCCTAGAACCACGAGACACACTTAGATAGCTGCCGCCCCGGCAGCGCGGCTTGGATCTTCTCGCTGATCTCTGGATTAGGCTCGGTATATAGGAGAAGTCTCTGGCGGAGACTAGTAGGAAATTATTTCAGTTGTTTTCTATATTATTCTTGCATGTAGTTGTGATTCGAAGACGGATCACTGTTTTGTGTTGATGTTATACTTGGAAAATTTGTTTTGGTTAATTGAACAGTCCAATAAATTGTTTTCGGACTTTGATCGTTAGTTTCTCCTGCTTACCCAGACATATGAGGTGGCCTTTCTACCTGTCACAGAGAAATGCAGTTCCAATCATTTGCATACCCACGAAGTTACACTATCACTGGACGGTATGTTCGGGGTGCTCCATTATTTTTTGTCGGACTGTGTACTGTGAGGCAGTGTGTGTTGCAGGGAGTGGCGGCTCGGCGCGTGATGGCACGGCTGTCGCCGAGGCGCGGGCTGGTCCTGCTGGCGGCGGCCTCCCTGGCCGTGCTGGTGTGTCTGCAGCAGAGGGAGCTGCCCTGGAGGCCCGCCGACGCCCCCGACACCGGGCACGTGCCGCCGCGGCCGGTCAGTGCCACACAACTAACTGCAAAATACACAATCTAACTTGCACTTTTATGTCTTTCTCATTCTCTCTCTCTCTCTCTCGTGTGTGTGTGTGTGTGTGTGTGTGTGTGTGTGTGTGTGTGCGTGTGTGTGTGTGTGTTTGGGTGGATATGTGGGCTGGTGGGTGGGTGTGAGTGGGGCGATTTTTTTTATCGCCCCCTATGGATGGGGCGTAGTCTGTCAGCGAATACTAGTCGCCGCCCTTCAGGCATATGAGAGTAAAAAGTTTAGAACATATTATAAAATTGGACACGGCGGGGTTGAAAATGTATGTTTGTCATAGCTTCAGTTGTATAAATTAAAATATAAAAGGCGGGCCGACTTGGAGCAGAAGAGAACATTTTCATTTCCACTGTCTATACTTTTACAAATAAATTCATAAAACTTTGACAGCATGACCAGGAAGGATTCAGAATTCACACTCACAGCAGTGAAAGTTCTAAAACATAAAGAAGTAATTTTTTTACATGCGAAATTTCATCATTTTTTTCACTTACTAATGGCAGCATTTGTTGCTATAGGTACACTTTTCTTCATAAGTATGAGAGATGGTTCGATGAATTTTGCACAGCGTACAAGACATACTTGAAGATGTATGAAACTCTAGAATTTTCCAAATCTATCAAAAACTGTGGTAAAAATTGAGGTAATTAACTACAAAATTTGTGTTTTCCTAAACATGAAGTTTAAAATACAACAGATCGTTCGTTTTTTCATAAATAAAGTAAATCCTATAGTTTCATACACCTGTAAGTATGATATGTATGCTGTACAAAATTCATCGAAGAATCTCTCTAACTTATGAATAAAAGTGTGCCTATAGCAGCAAATGTAGCCATTAGTAAGTAAAAAAAATTATGAAATTTCACATGTTAAAAAATTTCTAGTCGCTTCTAAATATTACTGCATGAACAGTCAGTTAAACAGGTCTTACATTTTCACTTGCGAAGCTTTGATATTAGCTATTAATATGAAATCGATGTCACTAACAAATTAACTAAATATCAAATTATATGTGGTACATTACACACAACACTGGTTGACAAACAAGAAAGGATAAAAAGCTAAAATTTTACAAGGTAATTACTACCTAATATATGGAATCGACTTTTGAACTAAGAGATGCAAAAGAAATATACATTCGGCTGAAAAAAATGTTCTAGAGAAAGTTAAAGGCTTTACCCTCACAGGTGAGATACAAAACAGTATTGTAAGAGAAGAACTTAATATTTACTGCATAAGTGAAAAAAATAGAGGAAGGATGCATAAAAAACGGAAAAAAATATCAACAGAATGTGGGGAGACAACTCAGCGAAACCAGTCATCAATTATCGGCCAATAAGAAAAAGGCATGTATCATGTTCGAAGAACAGTTGGTTTCAGCAAAACCAGAACAGACTATAAATCTACTCGATGACGCTAGGATGAAGAGAAGAAGAAATGTGGTACATGTGTGTGATCGAAAGTAACTATTGCGAATAAATATATTTTCATTTATTATGAAACGTTGGCTACTGAAATCGTGAGATATGTAATTGAAATTAAAGTAACAATAGAATGAGAGGTGTTACGTATACATTGCAATTCAACAAATGTAAAAATTATAAAATTCACCCACCACGGAAATGTTCTAGAGACACACTCCGCTCACATTCTGATAAGGAGACTTCTTCTACCCAGTGGCTCGTGACGACACTGTTCGAGTGCCATCATAATGACGACATGTCATCCATTATTTAATATACTGTTACTTAAGGCTGAAACCATTCCTCTGTGACTGAGTCATCCATAAGAGAAAACACGTCCCTCACACAATGACGGTTGTATCTGCATTAAAATGATATTTCTAAGATATTAACTGATCTAGAGTGCATAAAGACGATACTGCTAGTCGCATAACAAAACATCCCGTTATACTGGCAAACTGATAACTGAATGGGATTTTATAGTCGCGTATTCCGAATATCTGTATTTGTTGTACTGAATAGTTGGATTTTGTCTTGGCACGGTGTACGGAAATTAATTCATATCCCCTGTTAATAACGTCGGCATATTATCGCGAGGGATGCCGCAACTGTAAAAATTTCTAAAATATTTATTAGAACAGTCTTAGTTGCAATTAGTTACACTTGATAACTACACTCGTGCTCATAAATTAAGGAAAATTGCAGAATGTGGTGCCACACAACGTGGCACTACACAAAACTGGCGCTAATAGCATAGGCACATAGCGAACACACACAACACAGATCTTTAAGTCCACGGCATTGCTGATAAGTTGAGAAAACCGTCCCGAAACACATGTGCTACAAAACGCCACTGTTTCCTGCGCATGTACCCCGACATAAATATGGGATATAATCACCATGCACACGTGCACAGGCCACACAAACGGTTGGCATACTCTTGATCAGGTGGTCCAGCATCTGCTGTGGTATAGCCTTCCATTCTTGCACCAGTGCCTGTCGGAGTTCCTGAAGTGTCGTAGGGGTTTGAAGACGTGCAGCGATACGTCGACCGAGAGCATCCCAGACGTGCTCGATGGGGTTTAGGTCTGTAGAACAGGCAGACCACTCCATTCGTCTGATATCTTCTGTTTCAAGGTACTCCTCCACGATGGCAGCTCGGTGGGGCCGTGCGTTATCATCCATCAGGAGGAAGGTGGGACCCACTGCACCCCTGAAAAGGCGGACACACTGGTGCAAAATGACGTCCCGATACACCTGACCCGTTACAGTTCCTATGTCAAAGAAATGCAGGGGTGTACGTTCACCAATCATAATGGCACCCCACACCACCAAACCACGACCTGCTTTCAAGGACATTAAGGGGTAGGAATATGGTTCCTGGTTCACGCCAGATGAAAACCCGACGAGAACCACTGTTCAGACTATACCTGGACTCCTCCGTGAATATAACCTGGGATCACTGTTCCAATGACCATGTACTGTGTTCTTGACACCAGGCTTTACGGGTTCTCCTGTGACCAGGGGTCAGCGGAATGCACCTTGCAGGTCTCCGGGCGAATAAACCATGTCTGTTCAGTCGTCGGTAGACTGTGTGTTTGTAGACAACTGTTCCAGTGGCTGCAGTAAGGTCCCGAGTAATGCTACCTGCAATACTCCGTGGCCGTCTGCGGGCACTGATGGTGAGATATCAGTCTTCTTGCGTTGTTGTACACTGTGGACGTCCCGTACTGTAGCGCCTGGACACGTTTCCTGTCTGGTGAAATCGCTGCCATAATCGTGAGGTCACACTTTGTGGCACACGAAGGGCCCGTGCTACGACCTGCTGTGTTTGACCAGCCTCCAGTCGCCCTAGCATTATACCCCTCATAACATCAATATGTGTTCTTTGAGCCAATCACCATTAGCACGTCTGAAAACATCTGCACACTTACTCGCTGCACCATACTCTGACACACACCTCTGCGTATGTGGACTGCTGCCAGCGCCACCGTGCGACGACCGCAGGTCAAATGCACCGCATGGTTATACCCCGAGGTGATTTAAACCCGCAAACCGCCCACCAGAGCGTTGTTTCACCATGCATCAGAATGATCCTTACTTTATGAGCATGAGTGTAGTTTCGATCACATTTAATAATTATCTTCAGATGTAAATACAAAATAAAATGTAACGTTAATAAATAACTGTTTCAGTAAATACCTGATTAATCATGGGTTTTGAGAAGTCAAAATGCTTTAAACAGAACATAATTACAAGCTGTAAAAAGGAACAGCATTGTAGTACACATTTGACAACATTCTGTGGCATCTAGCATTTTACTAAACCCACTTCGCATCATGCAGACACATGTGTCATGGAAGTTGGATAAGTGAGGGAAGAAGGTGGGAGGGGGAAAGGAAAAGCACTGAGAGTGTATGGTATTAAAATGTAGCAAAGATATTTTCTCAGTAATACAATACAATTAATTTAAAACTAAGAAGAAGTTAAGTTAACGCGTCCAACATTGACATATGAGACATCCTGTCGACATTCATAATTAAATTAAAGGATTTATCTATAAAGTCGTAATGTTTAAATTAATCCATATGAATTACAGTGTGACATTTTGTGGGGAACCATCTGTCTGAACCGAAGTATTATCACCTTCTGTTTCGACTGAGTTGCTCAATTTCTTGAAAACGTTGGTTATAAAAAGTGTCTAAAACCAAAAGGTGCAGTGCTTTCATATCATTTTTCTGGAATTACTTCAGAAAAGCCATCCTTCACAAAGATATTATCTCAGGGAGAACAGAAAATGGGTTTGGTAGTCAATAAATATTGCCAACAATAGGCATGATTACTAAACAGGATATCAAAAGCCAAAACCTGAATAACATGTTGAATAATGATTGAATAAATTTCTATAAAATGATTTGCTTTAAAAGCTAAGGAAGTCCAAATCAT
Source organism: Schistocerca gregaria (assembly GCF_023897955.1). NCBI lineage: Eukaryota > Metazoa > Arthropoda > Insecta > Orthoptera > Acrididae > Schistocerca > Schistocerca gregaria. Next base: position 26,533,065 of record NC_064931.1, on the reverse strand, counting down.
GCTCTATAGTACGCTACGTTTACTTCATGATACGCGTATAATAGGTGAAAATGTATGTTAGAAAGTCAAAAAGCTTGTAGTCAAAAGCAATTAATTACATATTGATCACGTGCTTGCTATGAGTCACTCAATGTTGACAGCGGTGAAGTAATGAGAATTACGATGCAATCTTGTGTTATGTTATTCTATGAAGTTTGTCCCAAATATCATTGATTCAAGACCTGGATTAACTTTTCGGGAGAGAACTGAATAACTCATGTTAATTGGTACTCTCTATGGGTATCTCTCCCGAAATGGACGAATCGCCTTCCAGAAAGTTAGGTTGAAAAAGGAAAGTAGACATCTGCATTTCGCTTTGAAACTTTATTTGCTATTTGCTATTACTAATTTCTGTTAACACGAAGACCTCTATTTCTGATGGCCTGCAATGACTAAAAATAAGTCGTCTGCGTAGTTGGTCATCGCTTTAGATACTCTTTCTTTATTTGACCAGCCACTGTCGCAAATTTCCAATTACTATAGGACATACGGAATTGGATCCGAATGAACATAATACTGTGAAGATTTTATGAAGATACACACTTTGCGCTTGTAATATCTGAATCCGAACAATAAATAATCGTTTTCTAGGCAACAGGTTATAGATTTATATTTGTGGACTGTAGAAATAGAGGTCCCACAGCCAATGGAGCTGGTTGGTTATCCATACGTATATTCTAATGTTGCTTCTTCCGTCTTTGTGATTTCACTGCTATGAGCATCACCCTAACCGTGGAAAACATCTTCGATCATTACTAGCCTCATAATCACAGCATTTCTAACGTCAAGAAGGTGGTCATCCTGTCAGTTCGCGGATTTCAGCTGGTCCAAGTACTTGGTGATAAACTTCAATTCTCTATTGATAATCTTTGTAAACATGTTGGGGATAGCAGCGATCGCAGTGAACTAGTAATAAAATATTGTATAGAACAGTTTTGATCGCATAAAAACACTTTTGTTCAAAGGTGGTGACCAGTATCGACCAGATATGGATCATCTTCGACAACAGTGGGTGGTATTCACAGTTGTTGCTCGCTGCCATCGTCTCCACATGTCATCACCCATGAATAAAACTGTTTTTATGCGATAAAGACTGGTCTATATAATATTTTATTTCTATTCTCTGTACCTGATGGTGTCAGATAAATATAAGCGTGAGAGCTTCTGTGAAGTTTGGAAGGTAGGACACGACGTATTGGCGGAATTGAATCTGTAAAGACGGGTCGTGAGTCGTGTTTGGGTAGCTCTGTTGGTAGAGCACATGCCCGGGAAAGGCAAACGTCCCGAGTTCGTGTCTCGCTCTGACACACACTTTTAATCTGCCAGGAAGTTTCATATCAGCGCACACTCCGCTGCAGAGCGAAAATTTCATTCTGGAAATAAAAGCCTCCGTAACGCAATTCGACAATACGAGCCATTAGTTCCTCAGGAACACGAGGAGGAGGAAAAATTGTTGTATCAGTAGACCAATAACTCGTCTGGAAAGAAAAACCCGCACATAACGTAAATACCGTCGTTCTGTTCTGACTGATGCTGGAAGCTACCACGCCAGGTTCAGTATCGCTTTCTAGTAACTTTCACAGTCATTTAGATCTGTGTGGATGTGGTTCACTGTTTCTGTATCTCTAAAATATCACCATCCACTGTTATCGGCGACGAAGGCTGGAATTTGCAGGCTAGTGCCGCAACTGGAAGTCCACAGAGTGGTGAAATGTGGTTCCCTTGAGATGAACGACGTTGTATGTTGCATCGGGTAGATGGCCTCTGGCGCGTACGTCGTAAACTGCTGGAACCAAACACAATGCAACAGTCGTCGGAAGAATCCAGGCCGGATGTGGCAGCGTTATCGACTGCCTACGACACCTGAGTCGTCATGGTTCTGCATCCCTGTCAGTACCTTCCAGAACCTCACTCACTCTCTTCCGGCACGTCTCGCAGCGATCCGATCTGAAAAAGGTGTTTATTCAGACTTTTGATAGGTGATCACTTCAATGTGACTGGACAGTGTATTATCACCCCAAGAAATCGGACTTCAGCAGCGTCTTTCCAAGTTCCATACAATCGACGAAAACTTGAGTTTGAATATACTTGTCAGTAAGATCTACATTAGAACCTTAGTCAATAGGTGTCCTGTGTATAAAATACAGTGCTGCAGCCTGGGGTTGCGTTTTTCACCGTTTATAGCCATGTCAGTGAATGCAGATGAATACCGATTTACTAACCACAAAAAATTATTTCTTCTTTAAGTCTAACAGACCTGACAATGGGACCTCTCCCTAGACGATCATCTTCTGTACCAAATCCTCCTCATATACCAACAACACAATCAGCGCTGACCCGCCCTCTTCACACTGCTAGACGTAAAAAGCCTGCGAACTTGTATGGAATTCCAAGGTCATCTTTGTACTACGCTGGTATGCTATTCCAGTCAATGACATCCGCCTGATTTCATCTTTTCTGAGTAATCTCTATCATATGTAATCGTATAAAGAAGCTGCAGCCTCTCTCGCCTTTCCACCCAACTACATCTGTGCTGTAACGACCTGTCCTATCGCCACTCCTTTATCTTCCGCCTATTAGTTCTTACCCCCATACTGATCGAACATTTTCTTTGCATATTATTCATTTCAATCGTATATCCACCCAAATTCCTAACTACAATCAGAATCATCCACATGGATTATAGAACATTGCTCATCATATTCGTAATGTCAAAAAATTCTTCTGCATTTCATCGACCAAATATTTGTGTTAATTTGTAACTTGTCTGGGCAACCAGTGGATACACCGGTTCCCGTCAGATAACTGAAGTTACCGCTGTCGGGCTTGGACGGCACTTGGATGGGTGACCATCCAGGCCGCCTTGCGCTGTTGCCATTTTTCGGGGTGCACTCAACCTAGTGATGCCAATTGAGGAGCTACTCGACCGAATAGTAGCGGCTTCGGTCAAGAATACCATCAGTACAACCGGGAGAGCGGTGTGCTGACCCCACACCCCTCCTATCCGCAACCTCTACTGAGGATGCCCCGTCGGTCGGATGGTCCTGTAAACTGAGTGGGTAAATTGTCTCTGTCAGTGACTGAAGAGCGGCAGCTGTAATACACAACATTTTAATAGTCGCAGCAAAATCATATAAGCAGCCGCTTTGTACTATAGTCATCTGGAGATGTCGGCGTCGCATACCGTATCTTCAATGTTTTCTGCTATCTGTTACACTCGAATGCAGAACTGGCTTTCCAAACAATTTTCTTCTTCTTATTCTACTACTGCTACCTTCCATCTTCTTTTGCCTTTCCCCTTTTTTTACAAATGGCTCTGAGCACTATGGGACTTAACATCTTAGGTCATCAGTTTCCTAGAACTTAGAACTACTTAAACCTAACTAATCTAAGGACGTCACACACATCCATGCCCGAGGCAGGATTCGAACCTGCAACCGTAGCAGTCCTGCGGTTCCCGACGGCAGCGCCTAGAACCGCACGGCCACCGAACCAGTTTCTTTTTTCACACTGTCAGCATTGTTATATGGAGTGTATGAATACTGGTGCAGTTTGATGGCCTGATCTTCTTTCTTCCTGACACAGCACCATCTCGTTCTCTTAAAGCGCATTTTAACCACATTAATTTTTCTTTTGTATTTCTAGAGTGATTGATAACTAAAGTGCCAAAGAAACTGGTATAAGCATGCGTATTCGAATATAGAGATATGTTAACAGGTAGAATATGCCACTGCGGTCGGCAACGCCTATGTAAGAGTTGGCGCAGTTGTTAGATCAGTTACTGCTTCTAGAATGTCAGCATATGAAGATTTAAGTGAATTTGAACGTGGTGTTATAGTCGGCGCACGAGCGATCGACACAACATCTCCGAGGTAGCAATGACGTGGGGATTTTCCTGTACCACCATTTCGCAAATGTACCGTGAATATCAGGAATCCGATAAAACATCCAATCTCCGACATCGCTGCGGACGGAAAAAATCCAGCAAAAATGGGACCAACGACGACTGAAGAGAATCGTTCAGTTCGACAGAAATGCATCCCTTCCGCAAATTGCTACAGATTTCAATGCTGGGCCATCAACAAATGTAAGAGTGCAAACCATTGAACGAAACATCATCGCCGGCCGGGATGGCCGAGCGGTTCTAGGCGCTACAGTCTGGAACCGCGCGACCGCCTCAGGCATTGGTGTGTGTGATGCCCTTAGGTTAGTTAGGTTTAAGTAGTTCTAAGTTCTAGGGGACTGATGACCGCAGAAGTTAAGTCCCATAGTACTCAGAGCCATTTGAACCATTTGAAACATTATCGGTATGTGCTTTCGCACCCGTGTACCCTTGATGACTGCTCAACACAAAGCTTTACGCCTCGCCTGAGCCCGTCAACGATAACATTGGACTGTTGATGGCTGGAAACATATTGCCTGATCGGACAAGTCTCGTTTCAAATTGGATTGAGCGGATGGATATGTTAGAGTATGGAGACAACCTCATGAGTCCATGGACCCTGCATGTCAGCAGTGGACTGTTCAGACTGGTGAAGGCTTTGTAATGGTGTGGGGCGTGTGCAGTTGAAGTGATATGGGATCCCTGATACGTGTAGATACGACTGTGACAGATGACACGTACGCAGGCATTCTGTCTAGTCACCTGCATCCATTGATGTCCATTATGCTTCCCGCCGGGCAATTCCAGCAGGATACTGCGACACCCCACACGTCCAGAATTGCTACAGACTGCCTCCAGGAACACTGTTCTGAGTTTAAACATTTCCACTGGCAACCAAACTCCCCAGACATGAACATTACTGACCATATCTGGCATTCCTTGCAACGTGTTGTTCAGAAGAGATCTCCACCCCCTTGTACTCTTACAGATTTATGGACAACCCTGCAGGATTCATAGTGTCAGTTCCCTCCAGAACTACTTCAGACATTATTGAGTCCTTGCCACGTCGTGTTGTGGCATTTCCGTGTGCTCGTTGGGGCCCTACACGATGTTAGGCAGGTGTAGCAGTTTCTCTGGCTCTTCAGTGTGTGTGCTCGGTAGTGTTCCGTAGATCTTAATTTGAAGTTATGTGTGAATACTTTTTGTTGGTGATTGTAAGGTTTGATAAAATTCCTAGTTTCACATACGCAGACGACGACAAATTTCATCTCGCTATTAAATATTCAAACTCGTTTCTGATTTATTGGATATAGTACTGTTCCTGCATATTTTGTAAAGTTCATTTATATCTCCAACACCTTTCTGTACACAGGTTCTAAAGTATTCTTCAGCATCGCTTCTTCTACTTTCCAAAATCAGTAAATTTTATTTATTTCTCCTGTTTCCAGAAATCACGACCACATCACTTCAGGAACTAACTTTATTGTCTTTGTTAAATTTGAATCATAGCGCTTATACATAACAAGAATTATGATTAAAATTTGTTGAAATACCGTATTTATGTTGGTTCTTCCATAAAACATCTTGATTAGCTTCGATTCAATGATTTTTCTTACTTTTCCTAAAATCGCTTCAGGCGAATTCCAGGGTTGTTTGTTTATGAAGCCGTGGAAGATTATTTCGCCAGTACCCTTAAGCCGATCGAACGCTCCATATCTGATGATTTCTAACCCCCCTTCGTTCCTTTGTTTCTTTGTTTTGCCCAGGATGACAACAGATGAAAGTTGACAGATAAATAACGAAGCAAGTAGATGTTTATTTTATCTCTAAGTCAATGTTTGCATAAAGGTTGTCTGATGCTACTGCAAGCGTCCTAGTTCCGTGCGTTTTTATGTAATAACCCCGCTAAGAACATCAAAAGGAAACACATGAACTCTCCAGCAGATGCTGGATCGTTACTCAGAGAAATATGTAGTGGAAAGTATTAATATCCGTGCAGGAAATACGACAAATGGGCTGCACCATGATGCAGACCATAAGTCTCTCACGTTATTCTTAGCGTTTCGTCACCCAGTGCATCGCATGTGCGTCGTTCACAAAACGTATACGACGTTTTATTCCATCGCAGAATACAAAGCAGTAAGCAACCGAACGGAATGTACGCCAGAGATTCATCATCTAAAAAAATTAACGTTGATTCATGCGTTTTATGTCTGATGTATAATTTAAGAGAAAGTGGCAGAGGCTGGATGCCGATTCCATGAAACACGCAACTTTGTGTTAGCAACCGACGGCTCGGGGTCGTTGGAAAGGCAATTTTCAGCGGTTCGCTCCACCTTCATTTAGGATTCTGCTGCTCGTTAACGCGCCGGCAGCATCGACCTCTGTACGCCACTGCCTCCATGCCGTCTGTTTTACGAAGAATTCCATACAGCGGATTCCTGCCCGGGCACAGAGGCCGTGGGTGTTGCAAGTGGAATTCTGCCAAGTTTCGGTCCAGTTCCCACCACCACTCGATTACACTATAGACTTCCAGGAGAAGCTCCACCATATACCCTTAGTACAGAGCACTGCGGGGAAATGCCGAACTTCACGCCCGCTTGAAACTGGCGTCCAGATATTACGTTCCGTCACTTTATTCGTGTCATGAAAGTGAGCTAACAGGACCAACGAATGTTAAAGGGTGTTCAACCACTGCATCACAGATAAAATCGTTAGTGCAAATTCTGTTTCTAACGACGCGTTTCTAATACTTACATTTTTCCATCTGATCGAAAATACATTTGTACCTACAATATATTTATTACGTTGTTTGTTTGTGTGATATTGTAGGTAACCGCATATTTGAAGTTGACACTACGGCTTTTTTCCCTTCAGGTTTTGGACAACGAGGGATCTCGTGAAGCTTACAGTTCCTTCTGATTTGCACCTTTCTTTTCTTGCTTTCAGTATTCTTTCATCTTTACACCATGCTTTTGTTTTCTGCCCTCAGACAACTCCACACCCGTAGCATACTGCTTCTGCCTTGCCATCCTTCTAAATTTAACATTTTCCTTCTTAAAATATCTCTTTGTGCTGCTTCTTTTGCTTTAATGTTCAGTACTTGTTAATCAGTTTTAACTTTTCAGATGCAATTTGGTATAAATATCTTTTCCCACATATACTTGAACATATGTTTTATCATACGTTTGGTAACCAGGTCGTAAAAATTTGCAAAGGACATCTGTCTTGTTTGACTTATTGTTTCTGTTACTTTTACGGCATTTTGAAACACGTCATAATTGCTTCTTAATTTCCAAGCATCTTTGCCTCTTATTGGGCCTGATATTTCCCTCTTAATTCTTCTCTCAAATATTTCCAGTTTGTCTCCACTGTTTGACAAAAACTTGAAGAACCTAGAGGTGGAGGAGAGACTAAATGAAACTACATGGGATGGCAGGATATGTGGTGTTATTTCACTGATCATAGAACTGAGTCAAATTTACAAAGAACTTACCATTATGATCCCACTTACCAGTATGACGTCCCACCACCACTGGCTGAGTGCATAAAATGACTCGTTTGGGACGGATGTTTTAAGCCGTTTTATTCCCTCCTTAGACGAACTGGCCCACAATTGTTGTCACTGGTCCTTGATATCCTGGAAACTGGCACTCGAACAGAGTTGACATCAAACCAGGCCAAGGGAGTGGTAGTGTAGTGTATGTTTTGGCGGATAGTGTGCTGATGCATCAGCGCTTTCTTATCTGTGGTGTCATTTTACAGTTGAGATGGTTGTGCATACTACATTTCGTTGACAGCAGCATTAGCAGTTACTTATCTCCAAGGCCATTGCAGAAATCACGTGACAAGGCCAAGTGGGAGAGGGAAAGCAAGAGAGGGGGAAAGCAAGGGAGAGGAGAGCTGTTTTGCATGAAGCACCTCTCTGCTTCAAACAGCCCAACTCTAGGGTCAAATACAGTTAAGTATCTCATCTGCGGTAAAATTTATCAACTGTGTTTGCATTACTGACTTCAAAAAATTTGTTTAAGGAATGGCTCATCAGTCACATTGTTAACTTTGATTTGTAGCTATACACTGACTAAACAGACCATTATGACCACCAACCTAATAGCCGCTGCAGTTTTGGGATCCATACCAGGTCGGATTGAAGAAAGACATCGAAGTAATTCGGAGGCGAGCTGCTAGATTTGTTACCGATGGGTTCGAACAAAACTTAAGTGTTAAGGAGGTGCTTCAGGAACTCAGATGAGAATCCCTGGAGGGAAGGCGATGATCTTTTCGAGAAACACTATTGAGAAAATTTAGAAAACCGGCATTTGAAGCTGACTGCTGAACGATTCTAGTGCCGCCAACATAAACTGTGCATAAGGAACGCGAAGATAAGATACGAGAAATTAGGAATGGTGCGGTGGCATATAGATAGTCGTTTATCCCTCGCTCTATTTGCGAGTGTAACAGGGGAGGGAATGACCCCCCGCCACTCACCGTATCGTGACTTGCGGAGTATTTATGTAGATGTAGATGTAAATGCCCGCCATATACCGTTGGGCTTCAGACTTCCCTCAGTCACTACCAGCCGTACCCTGTAGGAATGCGCAATGGAGCCCCACACCACCGACATCAGCAGTAACACTGTCATCCCTCGCTAAAACACTGGGAGAATGAATACTCTTCCCAGTCGTCGACATACTCTCTGTGGCCGTAGTTATGCGGTGTAGTTCGCAACTGCGGTTCATAACTGAACATAGTGTTACACTATTGAAACGGTAACGACACTAGACACGCACAACACTGAAGCACTCTGGTGGCCGTTATCCGTGTCACAGAGAGTAGTAACTCCAATAATTTACATATGTATCAATGTTGTATGCGTCTATAAAGCTACATTACAGCTGACCGTATCTTCCGGGTGCTTCATATTTTTTGCCAGGCAGTGTACTTTATAATGTAGTGTCAGGCATTCACTTACGCTGAGGTGCTCTGTTTAGGCTACAGTGTTTTAATGCTCTGTTTTTGCATTTCTTGATATGCACTTTTTATTGTAAATATTTTTTGTTATTCCATATGGTCTTTCCTTTTCTGTATCCGCATATGTGTGGCAGGTTAATCTATCCTATTTTCTTGAATTATCTCTCCTTGATACTGAAATTTTTAAAATTAAGCTCACTGAGCAAACCCGCCGTGATTCACTGTTGGAAGAAATGAATAAGGTAACTCTTATCTTCTAATCTGCTCCAGATGAGCAAATTTTGGAAATTTATGGTAAGATCTTATGGGACCAAATTGCTGAGGTCATCGGTCCCTAAGCTTACACACTTCTTAATCTAACCTAAAGCAGCTTTCGCTAAGGACATCACACACACCCATGCCCGAGGGAGGACTCGAACCTCAACCGGGGGGAGCCACGCGAACCGTGACAGTCATGTAGTTCATTCGGAAATGAGCCCCAAGGGTTGATGTTGACTTCTTGCACAACTGCTATCTCATAGAATGTCAACATTCAGCTCATGGCAGGACACATGGCATTAGCCCCAGTCCACGATGATCGATGATCGTCTGTTAGTTACTCTGAAGCACCAAAATCTAGCTAAAAGCAGTAATTTGTGGCGGTATAGACTGGAAAAAGTTCTGAGTGTGGGAGACTGTAATACAGAAGTGCTCTAACCGCAATTATCCCTTGTTGTCGCTGATATTTCCACTGAGATTTAAAGGAGATACTTCTCAGACCATTTCTGATCTGCGATTGCTCTTGAATGCCCACGAACAATTCTTATCCCAAGTACTTACAGTTATATCCCCATGAACGGAACAACTGTAATATCGAGAGGCGAGTTTGATAAAGATTTGGTCCTTATTAAAGTGAAAAGCTAGCAGCGTTGCTTAGAAGTCAATCCAGCTGTAGTGATCTGAGATGTCTGTCGAATCAAAGTACCCGTTTCTGTTCTACTACAATATCGTCAGAACGTCACAGAGCCTCCTTCATGTTGCAACATTCCTTTCGTTGGATTTCTCGGAAGTCTTCCTGAGGTCTTTAACGAACATTGTGTTACACATTATTCACATGCCACCTGAAAGTGATTGACAAGTGCATATAATACATTTCAAGTTCATAACAATTCACTGTTGGAGGAAGTGGACGAGGTTCCTCTTACTGGCTAATCTGCTCCAATTGTGCACGCGGTACTATTCCAGTAACACAGATCACAGATCATTCAAAAATGAGCCGAAAAAGCTTGTGTTGGATCCCTGCATCAACTGCATAGCAATATTCAGCAGAGTGCCGGGACACTCTGCAGCATCCCGTCTGTGAGTTTCAAATTCTACTCCACTACCTTCTAGATCAGAATGTCCGCCACTTCCGGTAAACCCTTAACACAGTGAGTGGCAGTACACGTGTCATTTCACTCACAGAATGACTCTCAGTATATTCAAAGGCAATCATCAGTCCTTCTTTTCTGTCACTTCAGCATTGTGCCCCACCTTACATGCAGCAAACGATACGCATATTGTGATATCGACAAAGACACTCTCAACGATAGTCTACACTCACCAGACAGGTACACCCCATCCTCATTCACGGCAACTACGTACTCCTATTTACAAAACTTTTTTATGTTTGACACTAATTTCTGCTGCTAGTACCGTAGCTCTAAAAAGAGACAAATTCAACGCCGCTTTGCCCTTGAAAATGTCGCTAGTTGTTTGTAAGAAATTATGATATTTGGAACTTATGATTTATCTGTTTTGAACGTGAAACCGATTCCTGTCTTATGCAGAAGTTAGAAATTTCATAACCAAACTAGCGAATCCGTCAATACTTCCGAATTTTTGAACACGTATGGTAATTGGAAATACACTGTAATCTGGGGTATCTCTGGGAAATATGTCTGGGCGCAGTCGGTCCCGCGTTGCGACGTCAGCCGCGCTGAAGGTATGGAACTCGAAATCATAATAAATCATACAGAAAATGAATGAAAAAGATCCTTTATTTTCGTTTTTACTTTTCATTCTTTTAAAGTTTCTTTATTTATTATACCCAATACAATTACAAAACTTCAGAATACACATTTTTAGTTTCGTGGATACTGTGCGATAAATGTATGGACTGGTTTTCTGAACTACAAGTTCGTCAAAACGCAACATACAGTTGAACGTACGGTAAACAAACTGGTCGTAAATCAGTATCAACGTACATGAATATCCGACCCTGATCCATCTTTATTGTTACTGAAAACGAAACACGGATTCGCTTAAACAGAACCGGTGAATTGGTTGAGATCATTGGTATGTGGGGTATGAGAGTGACCCCTGCAGCTACTGGATCTATGAGGATAGTAGCTTCAGTGCCTGTTATTTCGCCATTTTTTTTATTTTCAAACAAGTAGCCTTACAAAGTTTCGACGCTTCAGATTGTTTATCAGTGTTCTAATTGAAACGTCCCCTTTGGAAAATTATATATTACTATACTGGTAAACATCTTACGTTATTTGTTTTTCAAACAGCTGAGCAAAAGTGGACGTACTCATACAATTCTCTCTTTACTTATTCTGATCATCTCCAAACTGACACAAAATATTTTTAGAGCAACGCAATCTGACTTTCAATAATCCCTACAAAAGAATGGCCCTGACCAACAATAACCTATACCTTTCATGAATCACTTACCTCACAAAAATCTTCGTTACTCGAACTACTACAATACGCTAGCGCCAATAATGTCAGCTAAATAAAAGATTCTAACTACTGAAGGCACTAACTACTAATAGGCATAGTTCTGACAACTCTGACAACTCTTGCATCTCTCCCTCCACATCTACCAATGCTAGCCGCTCACCTCCAACTGCACGACGCTATGCGCTGTTCACATCCAACTGCCCAACACTAGAATAGCGAATATTTCAACAATACCAACCAGCCACAGACAACACACAGCACAGTCAGTGACTTTCATACAGAGCACTACGTGGCATTACCAACATAAAAACCTAAACAGCCTACATACGTAACCCCCATGCTCCCCACAAAACATTTTACAAATTATTTTGGGCAATGGCCACTACATATTTGTTACAAAATTTATATTAACGCTAATAAATATATCAAATGCACACAATTATTGATATAATGTTGGTCAAAAGCAAAAATTGTTCTCATAAAGACAGTCCTGATCATTCATCACAGTAGTATTTGCAGTTTTTTTCTCAAAGTCTGAGTAGTAAAAGAAAATGCACACGGAAGTCGTGGATTTCCATACACTCTTGAAAAAGTAGTGTTGTCCTTCCGCCGGCCGAAGTGGCCATGCGGTTCTAGGCGCTGCAGTCTGGAACCGCGAGACCGCTACGGTCGCAGGTTCGAATCCTGCCTCAGGCATGGATGTGTGTGATGTCCTTAGGTTAGTTAGGTTTAACTAGTTCTAAGTTCTAGAGGACTAATGATCTCAGAAGTTGAGTCCCATAGTGCTCAGAGCCCCCTTTTTTTCTTTTTTTTTTTTTTTTTTTGTCCTTCCAATGGAAAACAGTGCTGACTCTTGACATGCAGACAGGTAATGGGCCACAAAAGAGCAATGCCACAGCAGAGTCAGTCGAAGTGTTGAAGAATATTGGTAGGTAGGTCATCACAGAGCAGACCCACTGTAGTCGTGGTAGAGATTATGGTACTGGTAGGCCACCAAAGGTGCAGACCCACTGTAGTCCTTGTACAGACAATGGTACTCGTGGGCCATCAAAGGGCACACACAATGTAGTCGTTGTAGAGGTGATGGTATTGGTGGACCACCAAAGATGCAGACCCACTGTAGTCCTTGTAGAGATGGCCGGCAGCCATCTGTTGCGACTGTGCAGGTGCACAATCACCATCGACTTGCAGACAATATAGCAAGTCCATAAATCACAACTTGTGCACTCACAAACGCTTTGGAATATCCTTAGAACCAGCAGTGCTCTTAACCAGTCCCTTGATGAATGATCAACACAGGTGCAAGCTCTGACAGTCCTTTTTTTCACATATTGTGCGTACCCTATGACCAACAGAAATGTGTGCAGTGAAATGAAACTTAAATCGAAGAACTGGTGTCTGTACAATTTTATAACATGAGAATGCAGTTACAAAGGTACAGAAAACATCATTAAAGAAAATGATAATACAGATAACATTTGTAGTAATACAGGCTTTACAAAATAATAGAAATAAACATATACATCGGTGTTGCAGGAATAATGACACAAGTAAATAAATTTAAAAAAATGAAAAGAGCTTTCGAAACATTAACTTCACATATGAGCATTAAAACAGAAAAGAATAAATAATGTCTAAACATCTTTACAAAGTAAATCGCATATTATTAATGCAAATTATATTTGAGGACAACAGTATTCCTCATCATAGTGAATATAGCTTAGTATTAGAAAAATTCTACAACATAACTCTTATCAGATAAACACATAAAGACAGGAAGAACACAAATACACAATGGTATACAAACACATAAGGGAATAACACAAAAGGACAGGACAGGGTTTATTTTCAGTGTGACCTTTGGTACTGCAGTATTTATCGTATTTAATTTGCAAACAGAACTTTCTTTACTTCTTGGAGATCTCCCTTAGTTTATCATTATTCCCAAAAAGTCCTATCTATACCTGTTGTCCCTAAACCCTACTTTTTGTTCATATCCTCTTTCAAAATAATTTTTCTTCATAGTACACTACCTTTTTCTTTTGCCAAATCTTTTTCTTATAGCTTCTTAATGCATTTCTTCCAATTCACCACAACCCATTCTCTCATATAGACAACCCCCTCATAAAGGTAACTTAAATCTACTGAGCTCAGACGCATAAACTAAGGGACGAGGCAATGCAGCAGCACAAAACAATTAACACAAACAGCAATGACAAAAAATGCAAATGTGCAAAGCAAGCAGTAGTAGATCTAAATTAGCAAAGCAAATGCAACATTACAACTAATATGAGCCCATGTGCAGCAACTAGAAAAATAAATGAGTAGTAAAACTGGCTTAATACAATTCAGTAGGACAAAGCCTGATAAACAGCAGCAGCAAGTCCAATAACTTATACCTAAACATGATAAGGCTCAAGCAGAAATACTATTACAGTAAAGATAGGAAAAGTCTAATACCTATGTCAGATCTTAACACTAGAGTGATGCATCACAATAACTTACTCTACCAAAAAAGTTACCAAATCGTTGAAAAAAATTATGTGTGCAATTCCTGTGAAGGGAAATGTCTGTTTGTGACCCTTTTCTGAGAAAGTAGATCATAATATTATTATTTAATGGGTCTGTAGATAGAAAACTTTTCTATTAGTACATCTATTAAATTTTATTTTAACCAATGCTGCAGTGCAGCAGGAAACTAGATATTAAACAAAATGAGTAAATATATGCATAAAGCAAGGCATGAAACGTCATGCACTAGCCACATGGCATTTCATAACGCAGTAAAAAATCCCTCAACTAGCAAGACAATAGACGTAAAATATTTCTCATCATTTCATTAGGCATTTCAGCAAACATCAGAAATTACGAGCTCCCAATTGTAATCTTATGTCTTCAAGTATGAGCGTATCGTATTTGCGATGCTTTCTGCAAATAAAATTTCAATAGCGAAGTTAATGGCCTCTCTTTTTTTTGTACTCACATTCACACATGTCATAACTCTTAAAGTACGATTCTTGGTTTCCAACATTCTTTTCACATATCAGAGTCCCTTACCACTACTCATCATTCATATACATATAAACACGTAATCACATTCCTCATATAAAATCACCTTAATGATCATAAACATATCTCACCAGCATAATACACATCGTTGTCGTAATAACATCAACATAACAGATCAATCACAACTCAAAACCGTTGCAGCTTCTTTCAATAATTTCAGAACCTTCAATACAGTCACATATGTCAGACGTACTTCAAAAATAATGATCTCTTACCAAATACATCATTCAAAGCTCTCATAATGTCACAATGGTTCTGAAAAAATACGAAGAGTTCACAAAGTACAGACAAAATACAATTTCATAAGTGTGAAGTTATCCAACTGTGTAATTGCATAAACATGTATCACTGATGTAGTAAAAAAAAAGTTTGTCTCTCTGAGTTAAATGATCAGATAGCTGTGTAATTCCGTGTTAGAGAAATATGGTAGCGATGTGTACAGGTGTATAAGCACACTCTGTGTACACAAAGTAGGCGTGTACCCCCTGAGGATAAATGTAATTATACCCTCAGATGTTAAAGATTAGAGCAATCGAAGGAAATGTATCGCCGAAAACTTTCTTTGTATATTTGTAATTCAAAAATCTTTAAAAATAAATGTGTAAAGTACAAAAATTAATCGCTCAAATGCGTGTCCTGTAGTGCTAAACTGTGCATCTTGCTGTAAGATAATTCTGTGGTAGTGTCGTAGTTATCGTCCTCCGTAAGCAAAGTTCTGCAGAAGTCAATGTACTTACCTCGTCATAAACAAAAGTGAAATGCTTCGCGTATAGATATCGTAGTTATTACGCTCATTGCCGTGATGAAACAAGTACTGTACTGGAACGTATTGTTGTGCTACGGAAGAGGCTGTGTCATTGTAGCTATACCACCAACTTACTACTAAAACATGTTTTACTTTCCAGAATAATAATGCACATATAAAACAGATACACCGCAAAAGCAACAATGTAAATTGTGTCACACATCAGTAGCGTCGTAATATAATCGTGTAGCTGTCAAACAAACCAAATACTAAGTCATCTGTAATCTGTAAATAAAGAATGTCTTTTTCAAGTAAACCAAAATGTTGCATTAAAATCTCATGAGCAATATATGTTCCAATACGTAATCCTTATAGTCGTTACGTAATCGTGCAACGAACAAGCAAGAATGTGCACACAGTAACACTGTGTCGTATATTCACTATGACAATGCAATCGTAATTACTTTCTAAATAAGTTCTCTAGGTTCTTGACTGGATAGTTAACTTCAAACATTGTTGGATGTTAACGGTTTCTGAGTGTGAGAAAGCGTACTAGTGACGTGAAATGAAAAATTTTATGGCAAAGATTCAATTAAAAAGCAGATTGTCTCTCAATAAACGGATTTATATGTGAAATGTGGTGTAAACCTTTACTCTTCCTAGTACACAGAGTTTCATCTCCAACGCAATTATCATGTGGTATACGTCGGATTCTGTAAGGTCCATTGTAAATCAGAAAGAATTTGTGACTCAAGTTTTTCTTCTTATGTAACAATGAATGAGCTTTAATGAGAACTTTTTGACCAATAAATAATTGCTTTGTATTTTCTTTACGGTATAGTTTTCTCCTTTTGTCTGCAGCAGAATTTATATTTTTAACAGCCAAATCAATTATGTCTTTGCGACGAAGTTTACGTGTATTAGGAAAAGGTACAGGCTCTCTGATTCTGTTTGGTGGTTCTTCATTCTTCAGTACAAGAATAGGTGATAAATCAGTGGAGTCATGAGGCATTTCATTGAGCACATTTTGAAATAAGTGTAAATATCTGTCCCAGTACGGATGCTTTCTGTGACAATAAAGTCTGCAAAGCTTGTTGATTTCTTTCATAATCCGTTCAGACGGGTTACAATGTGATGAGTACAATGAAATAAAAACAGGTTTGATTTTATGATTCCGAAGCATGCGTGACCAAACGGCAGATCTGAATTGTGGTCCGTTATCTGATATGACTTTAGCAACGTGGCCGACTTCACGTAAGAAATTTTTAACAAAGGCGTTGGATACAGACTGTCCAGTGGTTTTACGTAACGGAGTGAAAGAAACAAATTTTGAAGTAAGTTCAACAGCTAGTATAACGTACGAAAATCCATTCGATGTTCTGACAAGAAGTCCCAAGCGATCAACATCAGAAAATTCTTTTAATTTAGAAGGAATGA
This sequence comes from Schistocerca gregaria, assembly GCF_023897955.1. NCBI lineage: Eukaryota > Metazoa > Arthropoda > Insecta > Orthoptera > Acrididae > Schistocerca > Schistocerca gregaria. The sequence continues at coordinate 26,516,215 of NC_064931.1, read as the reverse complement.
TAGGAAACAACGGAGCACGATGTGCGATACTACATGGTTTAGCCTTTTGACAAAGTTTACAAATAGACAAGACTCTTCGAATTCTCTTTTCCATACTGTTAAAATAATAAGTCGTCTGAAGAATAAGATAACATTTTCTTAGACCAAAATGTGCGTAGCTCAAATGAATGTACCAGATGAGCTTATTAACAAAATCGTCAGGAATGCAAAGTACCCACAGCTTGTTATCAACAGTGCAGCGTTTGAAGAGTATGTTGTGTCTAACCAGATAATAATGTCGAATCTGTGTGTGTGTCTTTTCATGCCATTTACTTTTGATGTCTTTCCAAATCGGATCTTTAGCTTGCTCATGAGCAATGTCCCTTAACGATGTGGTGATGACGTTTTCAAAGGCGACTTTCTGAATGTAAAGAATAATGAAATTTTTCTCGAGGTAGCCTTCTGTGTTACTTTTCTCAAGCCCAGCCAGTGCGCGTGACAGTGCGTCCGCAACAATGTTCTCCTTGCGGGGAATGCAGACTATTGTGAAGTGGAATTCTTGCAGAAACAATGCCCAACGTTTTAACCTGTCATGATTTAGTTTGAAGACATACGAAATTGTAATTCACGATGATCACTGTATACTTTTACGTGTTTACTAGAAAGGAAGAAACGGAATTTGTCGAATGCCCAAACGATAGCTAAAGCTTCTAATTCAGTGACGGAATAATTCTTTCCAGATTTTGTTAGCACGCGGCTAGAAAAAGCAATGGTTTTCTGAACAGTAGTGTCATTTTCTATGGCTTCTTGAAATAAATGGGCACCAAGACCGCTTTAGAAGAATTCGTGCTAAGGCAGAAATCTTGTGATAGATCTGGATAACCTAGTATTGGCGCGTTAACTAGCGCTTCTCTCAAACAGTTAAATTAGAAGTGTGCCTGTTCGTCCCAGTTCCAAACAGAATTTTTTCCAGTGAGAGAACCAAGTTTTGGTGTAACTAGAATTTTCATATTCAGAAAACGAGACCTAGAAAACTGCGGACTTGTTTCTTTGTGGATGGAATGGCTCTGATTGCTTCTAACTTTTCAGGATCCGGTTGAATGCCTTCAGAAAAAATAATGTGTCCCACAAACTTCGCATTTGTCCTATCGAATTCAGACTTTTCCAAGTTAACTGTAATTCCAGATTTTGCAAAAATATTTTACAAACTGTTGAGGATGCGGTTATGTTGTTCCCATGATGCTTCTGCTATTAGAATATCGCCCACATATAAGGTGGTGTGACGTTTTAAGAACTCAGGTAATATGGAATTTAACGAGCGAATGAATGCTGCCAAAGAAATGTTCAAACCAAATGGAAGTTTCCGAAATTGATAACAAACGCCGAAACAAAGAAAAGCTGTGTATTTTCTACATTCTGGATGCAGTTCGATCTGACAAAAGCTGGATCTGAGATCAATGGAAGACAATACTTTTAAATCCTTAAAATTTTGAAGAAGTTCTTCCAACGTTTGCGGCCTGTCTGTTTCAGGAATGATGATAGTACTGATTTGTCTCGAATATAAGACAAGCCTGATCGTTCCATTTTTCTTCTCAACAACATGTAATATATTGTTGTATGAGTTTACTGCAGGCTCAATAATGCTCTCGTCAAGCATAGATTGTATTTCTGTTCTAACACGGTCCCTATACTGTGCCGGAATTATGTATGGCCTAACACAAAATTTAGTACGCTCACGAACACGAAATTGGTATTGGCATCCCTTGACTGTTCCTGTTTTGTGAGTAAAAACTGTGGAATGTGAAAATATCAAATACAGTTCTCAATTGTTTGAATTTTATTCTGAATTAGATCATTATTATCAAATACGCCGTCGATATCATCCCTGTCAATACTTGCAGAGCGGTTGTTAGTGTCAAGTTCCGTCTGAAGTTCCGAACTGTTGTCAAATAACAGGTAAAGCCTATTAATTTCCTCGTCATGGTTCAAGAGCCAAGCTTCAAATTTCAAAGCTATTGACTTACCTTCTTTCTCTAAACTTATTTCAGCATCGTGAAAGTTTAAGATTGCTTTGTATTCATTCAGAATGTCTACTCCCAATACAATTTCTGTCGACAATAATCCAACGATAAGAAAGTTCATAGTGAATCTGTGGCTTTGAAAAAAAAGAATTCTAAGTTAGATTGTTGGCGTACATCTACACTTTTCCCAAAAATTGCACCTTGTAATTTAATCTGACGTAAAGGAAGTGTGGGTCAATTGGTCGATTTGTTGCATTTGCTAAAAGCTGTTTCACTAATTACTGAAATAGGACTGCCAGAGTCAAGTACTGCCGTAAATTTTACGTCATTTACTGTAATGTGAATTACAAGATATGCAATGTTGTTCTGTTCTACGTCGTGTTCCTGGAGTACTGGAGTAAAACGTCTCTAATGTCTTCCATTTTTACGTAATTAATAGCCACGGCAGCTACATCGTCAGCTTCATAAGTACGTTTTGTGGCTGCCAGCGGTGTGAGTCATTGTCTACTGTCTCTTTGTTGGCGCGCGTCGTTATTGGGATTAGGAGACCTAACTTATACAAATTCACCTTGCCGAGAGGACCCTGCCCTGTTTGAAGCCTACCAGTTCTGATGAAATTCAGGTCTGTCGTTATGATTATATCGTCTGTCGTCATGTCGGTGGTTTCTGTAATTTCTTTATTGTCGGTCACGTGGTGGAGAATTTCTCCCTGAGGCGTAACTGCGCCTGAAGTTATTCTGTTTCCCTTGATAATAATTATTTTGGTTCCTATATTGTCTGTTTCTCTGATTGTCTCTGTTATAGTCATTATCGCGGAGAGGTGATATGTCCCTGTAATTATTGTTACTCGGCCAACGGTTGTCACACGGGTGATGTCTGTTTTGGTCACGATTTTCATTGTAAGAATAGCCTTGTCGCCGGCAGGTGTTGCCGTGCGGTTCTAGGCTCTGCAGTCTGGAACCGAGTAAAAGCTACGGTCGCAGGTTCGAATCCTGCCTCGGGCATGGATGTCTGTGATGTCCTTAGGTTAGTTAGGTTTAATTAGTTCTAAGTTCTAGGCGACTGATGACCTCAGAAGTTAAGTCGCATAGTGCTCAGAGCCATTTGCACCAATAGCCTTGTCGTGTCCAGTTATTATTTCTGTCATTGCGGAATTGTGACGGACGTGACCTGTAATGATTGTTTTCCTGTTTTTGCATCCCGCGACTGTCGGTGTCAATTTCTAATTCTTGCAAAAGCCCCTGAAAACCTTCGATGTCGTCTTTGCAACGTCCTGCCAAAATAATATGTCTCAAATGTTCAGGCTATTTGATTAAGCAAATGCGAATAAGTTCAGAGGGGCTGTATGGATTTGACAGGTACTGATTCTTGTGCAAGATGTTTTCAAAATATTTGACGAGACTGGCAAATTCAGATTGTTCAAAATGTTTCATCGTTATGATGCTATGTTATACGCGATCTTGAGTAGCTTGAGACCAATATGTTGAGAGGAATGCATGATAATATTCTCCTTCCCTGTGACAATCGTGAATGGCCGATTGCATTCTTACAGCTGGTTCATTCTCTAAGTAGCACACACATAAACTCTAATATGTGCTCTAATGACCAGCTGAGAGGAAAACAATGAGAGAATTGATGAAGCCATGCTTGTGGATGAATGTCGTTGCCGGAATTCTTAAATGTTTTGAATTTAAGTGTCGTAATGAACAGCTTATGGTCAAAGTCATCATGACGGCGAGTCGCATATCGGACACTGTTACGTCGTGTCGGCGGTTCCATCTCAAAATTGCGTGCACCTTGCCAATTTTTTTCATAATTCCAGAAATTCCCTGTGTTATTAGCTCTTCCATATTGGAGCGCGAGTGTCCTCTGAGATATGTAATTCGTGCCAACTGATCTTGTACTTCCCGGATTTCTCTTTTGTGTTGCGTATTAATGTGATTCTGATTTTGTTTAAATTTCTTAATTTGTTCATACTCTTCTGTATCAATGAAGACTACGGGTCTTGTGTCATTCAGATCGTCATCAACCTTTGTAGATAAGTTAGTGAACTGATCCGAAAGTTCGGCTACTTTCTCCGGTAATGAACTCATTTCCTCAGTGTGTTTTTCTGAACCAAGTTTCTGAGTGTCCATTTGTGTTGAAAGCGTATCTACTGTGTACTTTAAGTTTTCCTGAGATTTTACAAGTTGGGTAACCGAATCGGTAGATGCAACTGAGTCAATTTAAGCTTGAAAGGTGTCGTGATTTTCATGAACAATAGTTTGCACTTCTTTTATGGCTGCTTCGTCATTCTGTAATGCATTTTCATGCCGCAAAAAAATAGATTGAAAATGCTCACAAATTTATGTTTTTACATCATTACAGACTTTTTGACATTTAGATTCAATTTTAAGTAACTCTACAGTTAAATAATCACGCGTTTGTTCAAGCATTTGTTCCATTGAGTCTAACTTTTGAAGCTGTTGCTGTGTTTGTCTCTGATTTTGTTCCATTGTGTCTAACTTTTAAAGCTGTTGCTGTGTTTGTCTCTGATTTTGTTCTATTGTGTCTAACTTTTGAAGGTGTTGTCCCATTTGTTGCATTAATTGTAATAACAATGCACTGGTGTCTGAAACATGTTATTCTGTACTTTTCGGCAGTGCATTTGCACCGGCAACATTCGCATTTTCAAAAGCAGAAAATGTGTCTTGACTTGATTGAGAAACGGGTAATGACGCAAAACCTGAATTTATAGTATTTTCAAGATTGTGTCCTGTCATTTCGGATTCCTGGGGCGAGCTGTTGCCGACCGACCGATCGACAATACTACCCTTTTCAATAGCTGTTTCACTGTCTACGCCACAATATATTGCCTGGTCCATTTCCATATCCACAATTGCCAAAGTACTATGTTGAACATTAGTTAATTCCTTACACGGTGGAGCTAACACACTACTCTCCTCTTCACTGTCATTTCTCAGTTTACTTTGGAGCCTAGTATTACGTTTTTCACACGCCGTAATTGTCACAATATTTCACACGATGACAAAGAAAAGCACAATTTGAAGTGTAAAATAAGAAAACACATTAATACAGCACTGAAAGTGTGGATAATGAAATAACTATAACTATTTGCAAGCACAGCTGCGAAATATCTGGTGCAGATCTACATGCATGCCACAACTGTTTTACAGTATAACAAAGAAAAACTACAACTACAAAGGAGATTGTCTCTACAGTTAAGCGCTAGCAATAAACAATAACTACACTAACTAGACAAACTACAAGCAAAAAATCAGAAGATTCCAGTGAGGTATCCTCGGCTAAGGGTCGACATTTTAAATGTCCCCTTTGGAAAATTAATGAATGACTGTGCTGATAAACCCTTTACGTTATTTGATTTTCAAACAGCTGAGCAAAACTGAACGTGCACAGACATTTCTCTCTTTACTTATTCTGATCATCTCCAAACTGACACACAATATTTTTAGCGCAACGTAATCTGACTTTCAATAATCCCTACAAAAGAATGGCCCTGACTAACAATAACCTATACCTTTCAAGAATCACTTACCTCAGAAAAATCTTCGTTAGTCGAACTACTGCAATACCGCGAGCGCCAATACTGCCAGCTAAATAAAAGATTCTAACTACTGAAGGTACTAACTACTGATAGGCATAGTTAGCAAATGAAAGATTTTGATAGAGAACAAACAATGTATTTACCCTAATAGTGTTCAAAAGTCATCATACATATATCTATCAATCCATGACATCCATCTTTACAAATTTCCTCTTTCTGGTGGACATACGTCCAGATCGTCCGTTCTAAAAACTCTGGCATCTCTCTCTCCACATCTACCACTGCTGGCTGCTCACCAACTGCGCAACGCTACGCGCTGTTCACATCCACCTGCCCAACACTACACCAGCGAATATTTCAACAATGCCAACCAGCCACAGACTGCACACAACACAGTCAGTGATTTTCATACAGAGCACTATGTGGCGTTACCAACATAAAAACCTAAACAGCCTACTTACATAATCATAAGCCGGTAAGCCATAAACACAGCTTTCCTAATATCTTTTCTGTTACACTGAATGCGAGGAAGAAAACAAAACAGCACATACTTGTGTGTACAGTACCTGATCGAAATTATATATACAGGGAAACAATATATATGGGAAAAACAATTTGTCTAATGGTTTAAATGCCCTGCTGTAGTAGTTAAAACCGACTGCGAGAAACGAAACAAAACCTCACTTTTTCACAGCATAGCACTTTCTTCCCTCTTTTCCCTCTTATTGGTTTTAGCAGAAAAACTGTATATTATTGTTTAAAAAAATATATAGCCTATATCTGCCTGAATGTTTATTAGAGCGTCTTGTAAACATCTGAAGGAACTTGGTCAAGAAATTCTCGAGAGTTTTACTAACAATGTTTTCCCCTTCGTATACTGTTACTAGTGTGGATAATGAAATACATCACGTAGGATGAAGACACAAGGGTGTCGGGGTTGATTTGGGGAAGGAGACCAAAATGCTAGGTCATCAGTCTCATCGGATTAGGGAAGGATGGGAAGGAAGTCGGCCGTGCTCTTTCGAAGGAACCATCCCGGCATTTGCCTGAAGTGATTTAGGGAAATCACGGAAAACCTAAATCAGGATGGCCGGACGCGGGACTGAACAGTCGTCCTCCCGAATGTGAGTCCAGTGTGCTAACCACTGCGACATCTCCGTCGGTCAAGGTTATCGCATCGTAGTAATACTAGTATAAAAAGGGCACAAAGGAAATATAGCTTTTGTTTTGCTCGAGTCGTTTACATGTCTCGAGTGCTGATTAGCCTGAAAAAATAAGTGTCTTTCACAAAGACTTCTTTACAGCTATACACAAAAATATACCCTGGTGTGATAAGGGAGCGTTTAAGTTAGTTGTACTTATATAATTAAATCTAGCGGGTGGCGCCACGTCAAAGCGATGATTAAAACCTTCCTAGTATGGTGCCTGGTATGGAAGTCCATCAGCATGGTTCAAATGGCGCTGAGCACTATGGGACTTAACATCTGAGGTCATCAGTCCCATAGAACTTAGAACTACTTCAATCTAACTAACCTAAGGACATCACACACATCGATGCCCGAGGCAGGATTCGAACCTGCGATCGTAGCTGTCACGCGGTGCCAGACTGAAGCGCCTATAACCGCACGGCCACCACGGCCGGCCATCAGCATGGTCTGTAATTATTAATGTCCCTGACGAATCACTGAAGTGTGCTGAAACGTATGTTTTTCTGATTTGGTAACAAAATAAACCATTAAGGCAACGCATAAAACTAGGTCATGCAAGCTTCCAGAGGGACGTACATAGTGTAAGCACCCCTCAGCATACGATACGTTTCAGTGGGACTGATCACCAATAGGTTAAAAAGGAACAATACCGTTTTTTCGGTGGAGGAATGACATGCGGAGAGGAAACGTTAGTTTCTGAGTATTAGCAATTATTGGCCATACAACTGAGTTACTCTTTTGAACACATATCTCATTTATTGGTTTAACCTCCAACATTGACTGTAATCAGAGTATACAGAACATAATACCGGGTGGTTATAATTGAACTTTCCCTGTTTAACACGTTATAACACGGAAGCTAATTGCCGTACGAGGAACAAATTTGGTATTAGTGATGTAAAGGACTTGAGGAAGAGAAATAATACAGAATCAGTTCATTTGAAACACTTTTAATGTGCTGCTACGGTACATCATACCATATTATACCGGTACCATTACTGCTACAAAGGGAGCTTAATATGATGCCCATCAGTGTCCAGAAGAGTCTGAAAGCACAAAATTGCATTCTGCACACCAGAACAAAGCATGTGCGTAGTCATGCTGGCTACCTCTCTTGATATGGTAACACATCAGCACATGTGTCAGTATTTCCCTGGTAAACCCTGTCCTTCAGGTAGCCCCACGAGCAGAAATCACTGGGAGTGAGATCAAGTAATCGTACAGGCCAAGCATTTGGAAACGATCGGCTGATAATTCGATTGTTTCCAAATGCCTTTCGGAGAAGCAGATGTACTTCACGAGCGATGTGCATGGGGGGCCTCATCTTCCATGAATACTGTTGAGTTCAATGAGTCTCTATCCTGTAGGGCGGGTATGACATGCTGGCGAAGCATGTAGCAGTAACGCTGGCCAGTCTCACTGCAAGTGTTTGGTCCTTGAGCGCCAACCTGTTCAAAAACAAAAATGCGACAATGATGAGACTTGAAACTACACGATACGGTGACTTAATGTACAGTGACTGGAGGTGGAGATCCCCACGCTAGGAAATTCTATGTGTTCACCTCACCCATCAGAGAAAAATGAGCTTCATCTGTCCATAGGGTGGTCTAGAGCCAGCCCTCGTCAACTTCAATCCTTGCGAGAAAGTGGAGAGTGAAGCCAACACGTTGTTGTGCGTCCTGTGGTGCAAGCTGCTGTACGATGCGGATCTTGTACGGATACCATTTGTGACTGGTTCGAAGCACCTTCCGTACAGTGGACACGGGATGTTCAACTGTCGTGATACAGCACGCGCACTGCCTGACGATCGGGGGAATTGCGCGCAACGTTGTCTGCCATAGCATTTCGCCAACCACATGTGGTGCAACCGGTGGTCGGCCTCTTCCCGGAGTGACGCCCAGTTCTCCAGTTGATTCGAACTCTATCGCGCTCCGCACAGCAGATGGAGAAAGAAGAGCCTTCCGTAATTATTTCACCAGGCAATAATTCTTTCAGCCGGCGATATTGTCGAAGTACAGCTACAGCATTACTGTTGTTTTGATAACAGAGCTTCACCAATCATACCCTGCTCCTTTTGTCCGAGCTCATATTGACACGTCAACAAGTGTACTGCGACTGGTCAGGTGTATGAGACTATGAATCACGATGACTAATCACGGCAGCTGGTGGCCATAGTTGGAACTGGAGGCAGACGCTGCGACGCATGGAAATCATGCACCCGGTACTCTGGACATTAGTGCTACGTTTTATGGTAATTAATTACCTTATTATAGCGTGTTAAATAGGGAATGTTTAATTATAACGTACTTCATGCATCAAGTGGTCACCACGGCTGGGCAAAGCGCAAAGCTTTGTAGACACAACAAATCCACATACTTGAAACTACTGATTACAGGTTGGCCACAACGGCCACTAGCCCTCCAGGACAGAGCAAACAGAGGCCAAACGCTCTAAAAATTTTAGTAGTTTGCTTCATACTAAGTGAGTTCTTCTTCCATCATGAGTCGGTCACGAAGAGAACACGTGGAGGGTGTGATTAAACAACTGGTCAGACATAATCGACGACGAAATTAATACTAAAATCAACTATGTGACACTGGGATCGAGCTGAGATGCCCTCATGGGCTCATCATTCATTTGCGGGGTGCGGGCATGGCGAACGTGTGGTTTCTGAACCGGGGACTGAAACTGCTGCACCTCAGTTGTATAAGGCTTACCTAGGCATGCAAGACTCTGCCTGGGTGTGCCATTACTTCCCTAGCTGCTCATGGGACCAAGATGGACCCAAATAAATTTTCTCATCCTCCTTCCACCGGAATGAGTGGGCCGCTGATAGGTACCAACAACCAGTCCCTCAAGAACCCCAGTGCCACGGGCCATCAGCATTCTGAGCATGTTGAGAGTAGTTTAGTATTTAAAAACAGAATGTAAGTGTTTTTGATAGTTAAAAGAAGAGAGGGAAGCTCTGAGAAAGTTTCGTCTTTCTACATTCAAAAGGACTTATAGGGAATTGCATGTACTTTTAAATCTGTCAAGCTGTTGAACAATGGCACAATGTTAATCGAACCCTGTCGTTTCCAACGAGCAACATAATTTCAGAAAGCGAAAAGCATTGCAGAATATTCCACTGAAACTGAGCTTCATACCACATTGTACTACAGAAAGGTGTTCTGACGATCAGGGATCTGATGGACGTTCCCAAAGAAGAAATGAATGATGAGTAGCCTCAACAAGGCACTGCTAATGTGAACAATATCATGAAAGGGATGGAAGGCAATCTGGTCAAATCCGACTCGTTCATACTCACTTTTAATAGTGCAAAACTCCCAGACCATCTCAAGGCAGATTTTCTTTGCTTGAACGTGAGGCCCTATGTTACTGACCCAGTGTCCTGTTTTAAATGCCAGCACTTTGTGCACCCCACTCTAGCACATAAGGGAGAAGCCACTTGTGGCAAACGTGATAAAGCAGCCCACAAAGAAGTTAAATACTCATCTCCACCAAAGTGTGTAAATTGCTCTGGGGATCACCCTGTCTGAAATAGGGACTGCAGTGTCTTCCTTGAAGAAATGAAGAGACAGGAGATTAAAACAACAAAGCACATCCAACATGGTTAGGCCAAAAAGATCTAGAGGGCCACACGTTCGCTACCGTACTTGCTTCAGTTCTTAAACAGCCAGTTCAGAAAACCAATCCTGCTAAACAAACAGGGGTTGCTAGTGTCAACATTGGTACTTGCATTTGTCAATGCACTTGTGCTGCTGCGGTGATTTTGAAGCCCGTGCCTCCCTCCAGAAAATCAGAGAAGGCCATTGTTGATGACATTGAGGAGCTTCTTCCGCCTCCATAGGTTCAGTCTGGTCCACCATCCAGTGCCATCACTACCATTGCCACGGTAGTGACTCTGAAGCCTCCCCGTGCCAAAAAAATCAAAGGCAAACCGTTAGCCGCTGATGGAGACAGGAAGTAAGCAGTCTGACGATGTCGACATCACTTTCTCTCTGACGTCTCTCATCATTCGTCTTCAGAGCTCATAGACCTTGATTTTGGCCTGTGGCACTCATATCGCCCCAAGACTGAGCCTCCACCCACAGCAGGCTCTCCTTGGTGGTAGAAATACAGAATGAAAGTTCTACCATCGTGATAAATGGATGGTTCCCATACTACAGTGGAACGTTAATGGGTTCAGGAAACGTATGAAGGAACTCAAAATCGTATCACAGAACCGGTCCCTGTACTTGCATTTGCAGGAAACTCATTTCAAAGCATCTTATGCCCCTCTACTATGGGGCTATACCCTCCATCGCAAGGATGACCAGACTGGGAAAAGGGCAACATGAGGGATCGCTGTGTTTGTCAGTAATGCACATCACTCTTCCGATCTCCTCGTGGCTACTGACCACAAGCAGTTGCAGCTGAAATTCATGTGTGTCACTGGATCTCTGTTTGATAATAGTCTTCTCAGGTCTGCTCCACGATCATGAAGCCATTGTGATGCCTTTATCATCTGACTGCAGACCCAAGAAGAATATTATCAGTTATTATGCTGGGAGAGCCTATAGTCAGAACAGGATCAATGTTTGTTCGCTGTATTTATCTCATCAAGATACAATATACCCCGATGGTCTCGCTGATCTTGTAGAACATCTCCCCGACTATTTCTCCCACTAGAAAATTTCAATGCCCATCTTGTTCTGTGGTGCACGACCTCTACTTCGCCTGGGGGTAGGATCTGGATAGCGTCATGACGTCTCACGAGCTGTGCATCCTCAACACAAGCACTCCCACTCATCTCTGGGAAGTCAATGATGACCTTCATTCCAGTGAACACTTGCCACTCCAAATTCTCCTCCTGGATGGAGCTCTTCCTGAAAGGATGCAGTCATGATGGATGAACAACGGAGACAACCGAACGCTGTTCAGTCAGTTGGCTGTGTTTGAATACTGCTACAGTGTCCAGGAGTGGGTGGTCCACATCACACGAGAGATCCAATATGCTACTGACTTCTCCTTCCCAAAGTCCTCAGTCCACCCTCGGAGGCAGCTTGTCCCTTGGTGGATTGATTAGTGCCGTTCGTTAACCTGGGACAGATGTGCAGCTCTATGGTGGTGTAAGTGTGGCGCAATGGCGGAAAGCCTCAGAGCCTTTCTAGTCGCAAGAGATAGGGCTAGACGCGTAATTAAGGAGAGCAAGAAAAGGTCATTGCAAACTTTCCTATTCCATCAACCATTCCACTTGTTCTATTACATTATGGAAAACTACGAGGTGGTTTTCCAGTAAATGCAGTGGATTACCAATAGTGGCAGTGCTGAAACAGGGTTGTCGCCAAACAACGCCTCAAGACGTCATTCCGATGTTGGCAGAGCATTTTGCAGTGACTACTGCCAATGTCATCCAGGATCCAGCGTTGAGAGGGGCAAGCTGGACTTCAGATACTACAATTCTGAGCCTAAAACTGTCCTTTCTCAATGTAGGAGCTGGATTCAGCACTGTCTGAGGCTCATGGTACTGGACCTTGCCACAAGCTAATCTAGTATAATATGCTTCGACAGTTGTCAGCAGGGTCAAAGAAAATTCTGCTCTAATGTCTTAACTTGATATGGCAGACAGACCACTTTCCCAATTCGTGGAGAGAGGCCATTTTGATACCTTCCCACAAACCAGAAAAGGAGTGAACATGCCCCAGTAGTTACAGGAGCTATGTAGGAATGACCCCAGAACGAATGGCTAACCTTCATCTAGTCCGGATATTAGAGACCAGGCAACTCTTTAGCCACTCTCAGTGCGCATTCAGGATATTTCGAACCACTGTCGACAACCTGACCCTGCCAGAGGCAACTATTGAGCAAGCTACCCTCTGTAACCATCACTGAATTGGTGTGTTCTTTGACGTCAGTAAGATATACGACACTGCTTGGAGACACAATATTCTAGGGTAGCTCCACTAATGTGGCTTCCATGGCCACCTACCCATCCTCATACAGTCTTTCCTCTCGAAGCAACTTTTTAAGCCCACAGTTGGTGACGAACTGTCAGATAGCTTTGACCAGAAGTATGGTTTCCCTCAGGGTAGTGTTTTAAGTGTTATCCTCTTTTCCATAGCCATAGACGGTATCACATCTACAGTAATAAGTCCTGTACAGTGCTTCTGACTTGTGGACGATTTTGCAATTTTGTGTTCGTCATCCAGTGTTGCACCAGCGGCTCCTTAGTTGCTGCTTACAGTATTGCGACTACAGAAATTGGCTTCAAAGACGGATTTTCGGTTTTCTGCAGAGAAGTGTGTGTGTGTGTGTGTGTGTGTGTGTGTGTGTTCATTTTAATAGTTCTTGTCGTATTTTTAGTTTACCCGAATTACGTATGTGGGACGCCGTTCTTCTTTTTAAAGATTCTGTTAGGTTTCTGGGCTTCATTTTTTACTCAAAACTGTCGTGGTTACACCTAATGGGCCTAAAGTCAAAGGCCCAGAAGGAGCTGAATATCACAGATCCTGAGGAGCGGACATGGTATACCTCCTCTAGATTTATGGAGGCATTACGTGATTGCGGCTAGACTATGGGTGCACAGTGTATAGGTAAGCAAGGCCTGCTTATCTGAAGATCATTGACACTGTACACCATGAGGGGATCTGGCTGACCGCAGGCACTTGCAGGATCAGCCCCATACCTAATCTCTGTGCTGAGTCTGGTGAACCACAACTCATAATCTGGGGCTAACACCTCATAGCGTGTCAGGTTTGTAAGTTCGCCACAGCTCCCAATTCACCAGCATACCACACCATTACTCATTCAGTTATGGGATGCCTCTTTGCCAACCACCCACAGGTTGCTTGGGATCCACGCGAAGTGTGAAATGGAGTCACTTGGTTTGGTTCTAGTTCAGACCTAAAGGCAGGGTTTTAACTGCCTGCCACCCTTGCTATTTTAGAGGTCCAGGGTTTTAGATTTAGTGCAGTACAGGACAGTTTGCACTCCTGCTTATGTTTTCGTAGTATTATTTTACGACATTTTAACTGAGAACCACAACTCTGTAACTGTATTTATGGATGGTTCTTAACACGGGGACTACATTAGTGTTGCTGAGTTGTTTGCCATGATCGCTCCCTCAAGATTCGACTGCCTCATGCGTTTACTTTGTCCGTCGTGGACTAATACGCCATCTTGCGTGTACTGGAGCAGATGAGATATGTTCCGAGTGCTAAATTCCCTGTCTGTTCTCTTTCCATGAGTGACCTTCGCTCTCTACACCGCTTGTACCCTGCAGATAAAGTAGTCGAGAATATCCAGAACACCCTCCTCCAACTACAAAGTCTAGAGAAGGAAGTGTCCTGCTGCTGGTTTTCAGGGCAAATGGGTATTGCCAGGAACGAAGAGATGGATGTAGTAGCCAAGGGGCATGTTGCGATTCCCAGTTAGTTCAGTGTGCCATCCTTCTGCATACTATCACCTCGCTGTTGAGGTACAGACTCATGTGTCGATGGACTTAAGAGTGGTTGAAGCAACAGACACTAAGTTCCGTCAAATAAATGGCACAATGCAGCTGTGGCATACCACCTTCCTGCCATGTACACGCTACAAGGGCCTTTCTTCTCGCCTTCGCATAGACGATTGCCCTATGACGCGTGGGATGTTGCTCTAGTCAGAGGATTCTCCAATGTGTGGTGCAATGATCACTGTGCGCCACATTTCATTTGGCTGCGTTTTATTTTCAGACGAGAGGGCAGCGGCAGATTTGCCAACAAATGTGCTTTCTATTTTAACTGACTTTCAAACGAATGTGGTTAGAGTTTTAAAGTTTTGTGATTTGTCCGTGTTTCCTAAGATTGGGATTGGGTTGTTGGGGAAGGAGACCAGACAGCGAGGTCATCGGTCTCATCGGATTAGGGTAGGATGGGGAAGGAAGTCGGCCGTGCCCTTTAAAAGGAACCATCCCGGCATTTGCCTGGAGCGATTTAGGGAAATCACGGAAAACCTAAATCAGGATGGCTGGACGCGGGATTAAACTGTCGTCCTCCAGAATGCGAGTCCAGTGTCTAACCACTGCGCCACCTCACTCGGTGTTTCCTAAGATTTTAAGGGGATGTCCTTAATGTGTTAACTAGGTGCCTGGCTCACACACGCTCTTTTTGTAAGTGGTCAGCAAGTCACGTTTCCTTCTGGCTTTCCTTTAGGTCTTCGGTCGTTTTACTTATCTTTCAATTCCGGGAATGTCACCTTTCACCATCTCTCCGTTGTAGGTGTGGGACTAGGAGAGGTAATGAGCGAATAAGTTTGATTTTCTGGTTTCCTCATCACTGTGTAACAACAGTTTTATAAAGTCGTTTAAGATAGCTCATGGCATTTAGTACTCAACTGAATTTTGAGCAGTAACACCTGTCATTGCTTAACTAAGAACGTGTGGAGGGTAACGGGAAATAAAAGTACTGTGAGTTTCAACAAATAAATCATCAGTTAATTTATTAAAAGTGACTCAAAGAAACCACATTCACACTAGTTACGATTTACACACAACCTGGGCATCCATCATAGAGACGGAAGGTCTATAACACTTGAGCACCTACCCGCTTTGAGGCTAGCACAAAGGACCACCACCTAACGTCACTTCCTCAAGTAAATTATAACAAAATACTCTAAATTACCAGGCCTTCCAACTCTTATCCAGCTTAAAAAAAGACTGAAAGAAAATGGATTAATAGATAATTACGAAATTACTCGTTCTGATATATGATTCCAAAACCAGAAAAATGCTCTAACAGAGCTGCTGCCATTTATCATGGCATTCTAGCAACGAGTGCTGTGGAGCATCGACTGGAAACCATTTGCTGTTCAAAAAACTGGTGGGGAGGGCTTGACGTACCTCTAGTGACCAACTACCACTTGCCAAGGCTCGACCCCAAGCAGTACTCACGCACAAGCACTCACAAAGTACGTTAAGGGAATGAATGGAGCAGCGGATGGAAAGTGTACCAGTAAATAAATGAAGCACCATTGCCCATTCTTCCTCCACATGCCACTGGTCCTCAGACAAACGAAATGCACAGCAAAAAGGGTGGCAGTCAGCATCAAAAGCACCAAAACATCAAAAAACGCGATCAGCCACAGAGTGACTCATATAGTACCGTTCCATCACCCACTGCCTGTGGAGAAAAATTGGTCCAGGATCTTTCTTCCAATGGAAAAAATGGCCTGAACATTTATTTATTTAGTTTTGGAATAGAGACATGGAGAAGACCATAAGCTCCAAGTCCTACTTTCATATATAATAAACAAGATATTAGTTTGCACATGATCGAATAGCCAAATATAACAAAGTTGTCACTAATAGAATTGCAGATAAAAAATACTAAAAACTGGTCAAGTGTGAGTATGTGAGTAAGACGCACACTCTGAGGATTCCATAGAAATTTTGTTATGTATGTAGATAGTTCATCCATTGCAGGAGTTGAGAATGTCGACAGTTTTTGCCTGTTATCGAGATAGATACTGGCAATATATTGGTCCTAGGAACGCCAATACTTCCTAAAACGTTTTAATTATAAGTTTCATTTTTGTGTAATTTAGCATTTGCTGTTGTAATTTTTCATTTACTTTATTATTTCTGAGGTTATATTAACATGCTATGCTAATTAGCAACACCGATTATTTAAAATTTTCAAAATTCGTTACTGACAAGGGAACCTCTCCATCGCCCCCCCCCCCCCCCCCCCAGATTTAGTTATAAGTTGGCACAGTGGATAGGCCTTGAAAAACTGAACACTGATCAATCGAGAAAACAGGAAGACGTTGTGTGGAACTATGAAAAAAATAAGCAAAATATACAAACTGAGTAATATATGTGCAAGATAGGGAATATCAAGGAGTAACTGAGTTCAGGAGCGCCGTGGTCCCATGGTTAGCATGAGCCTCTGCGGAATGAAAGGTCCTAGGTTCAAGTCTTCCCCCGAGTGAAAAGTTTTTATTTTCAGACAATTATCAAAGTTCAGACACTCACACATAATGAACTTCGCTCTCCAAAATTCCAGGACATGTTCAGATTTGCTTGGACATATGCATGATTTGACGGAATACACACGGAAAAATTTGAAAACGTTAAAAACATATGTTTTGACAGCACAGGGAAAATTGTGCGACTGTGAAACTGTTGCATTCATTTGTTGCAGTTTATGTGACAAACTCCTATGCTTTCATCACTTTTTTGGGAGTGATTATCAAATCCACAAGAAAACCTATATCGGGCAAGGTAGAAGTTTCTTTTTACCCATTCGCCAAGTGTGCAAGTTAGGTGGGTCCACAACATATTCCTGTCATGTGACGCACATGCCGGCACCAGTGTCGTATAGAATATATCAGACGTGTTTTCCTGTGGAGGAATCGGTTGACATGTGACCTTGCGATCAAATGTTTTCGGTTCCCATTGGAGAGGCACGTCCTTCCGTCTACTAATCGCACGGTTTTGCGATGCGGTCGCAGAACACAGACACTAAACTTATTACAGTGAACAGAGACGTCAATGAACGAACGGACAGATCATAACTTTACGAAAATTAAAAAAGAAAACTTTTCACTCAAGGCAAGACTTGAACCAAGGACCTCTCATTCTGCAGCTGTTCTCGCTAAGCAAGGGACCACGGCACTCCGAGGCTGACAACATCTCTGATGTTGCCTATGTTGCGCATGGACTACTCAGTTCGAATATTTTGCTTATTTTTTTCTTAGTTCCACACAACTTCTTCCAGTTTTCTCGATTGATCTGTGTCCAGTTTTTCAAGGCCTATCCACTGTGCCAACTTATAACTAAATCTGAGGGGGGTGCGATGGGGAGGTTCCCTTGTGAGTAATATTTGAGTTAGTTTATAGTTCAGTGAGTATAATTTTTTCCAATCCTATGTGTTCAGAAAAGTTACGTTTTAAACTATAATAATAATTAATACAGTTGTGATAGAAATGACTAACAGATACTGAAGTCTAATACTTCACTTCAAACACCAGGGAATTTCGAAAGTTAGTCCAGGGATTAAATTCCTATCCAAACTAGAAGTAGATATTTCATTAATAAATATTTCCCAAAAAAACAGTCCCCAAAACATATAATTACAACACTAATAACTTTAAGATGAGATTTATTACGTATTTACAACCAGAGCGTCTTTGGCAATATCTTCACTCATAATCAGGTGAGGCTGCAGTCAAACTTAGGTTTAGCACTCGTCTCGAATTAACATCAAAAATTAAATTAAAATGATTTCTTATGAATTAAATTTGGAACAAATCTGTAAGTGATGACTGGAAAAAGAATGAATAATACCACATTGTATATCACAGTTAGAAGAACGTAGTCGATAATCATGTTAGCTCTTGTAGTGCCTTGGTTTATTAATGGTAACGTGCCTATGGTGCAGAAATACAGTAAAACTGCATTTCGGCGTTTGGTTTTTACATCTGCTATGATGAGCCAAAACATTATGACCACTCCCCACCGCAACGTCGGCGTTGCGGGCTCGTGACGTAGCAACAAAAGTATGTCCGCGGAGCGCTCACGGACGGGGGATAACAGTAGCGAAGATACGTGCAGCAAATGGCGAAATACATTGAGATAAGCGATTTTGACAAAGCGCAGATTATTATTATTATTATTATTATTATTATTATTACACAGAGCCTGTGAACGAGTGTCTCGAAAACGTCAAAGTTTATTATTATTATTATTGAATTTCGATTCCCCCTGAAGGGGGCGGGCTGGCTGCAGATTAGTATGCCGCTCTTCAGCCTAAAGACTGTTTTAAAAAAGGAGAAGATAAAATATAATAAAAAACAGGCGACAAAATCGGAGACAAAGGATAACATGGTGAAAAAATGGAGGAACTTAAAACAGGGAACAAAGGGATGATGATGCTAATAAAATACATATGAAGCAGACAGCTAAAATAATATACAGACAATTAAAAAAACACGGCGACAGTCTGGTTTCTGTTCGCAAAAGACATAAAATTCACACCCAGCGACAGCATGGTTACTGTTCGCAACACGGGAAAAGACGAAACAACACTGAACAGTCACTGGAACACTGCACTAAAATATGACATACCACAGCTGAGAGCAGGTGGGGGAAAACTGGACAGATGATGGGAAAATAAAAAAGAGGGAAGGTGAGGAAAAGCAAAGGGGGGGGGGGGAGGGTGGAAAGGAGCCAATGGAGGATGAGAACCCGTAAGAGGGGAGAGGGGGGGGGGTGCTGGGCAGACGCAACAGGAAGTGGGGAAGGCAGAGGGAGGGAAGAAAAGAGTACTCGGGGGGGGGGGGGGAGAAGGGAGGTAGGGAGAGGTTAGGTGGGTAGAAAACCCAGGATGGACGGGGGAGAGGGAGCCCATGGGAAGGACTGAGGAAAGGTGGGGGGGGGGGGGGCGTGAGGATCTGAGTTGATAGGAGGAAATACGGCAAAGCTGATTGAATGTTCATGTACTACTGTCTTGACCATTTACGGAAAGAGGTAGAAGGACAGTGAAACTATCACTAGGCTCTAAATAGTTGGACGTCCATAACTCCTCACATAACGTGGGGTTTGGAGACTTGTCTGCTCTGAAAAGTACACTACGTGATCAAAAGTATCCGGACACTCACAAAAACAAAGGTTTTTTCATATTAGGTGCATTGTGCTGCCACCTCCTGCCAGATACTGCGTATCAGCGACCTCAGTAGTCATTAGACATCGTGAGAGAACAGAATGGGACGCTCTGCAAAATTCACGGACTTCGAACGTGGTCAGATGATTAGGGTGTCACTTGTGTCATACGTCTGTATACAAGATTTCAACACTCCTAAACATCCCTAGGTTCACTGGAAACATGAAGGGACATATACAGCACAAAAGCGTACGGTCCTACCTCGTCTATTGACTGACAGAGACCACCGACAGTTGAAGAGGGTCGTAGTGTGTAATAGGCCGACCATTACACAGGAATTCCAAACAGCATCAGAATCCAATGCAAGTGCTATGACAGTTAGGCGGGAGGTGAGAAAACTTGAATTTCATGGTCGAGCAGTTGTTCATAAGCCACACATCACGCCGGCAAATGCTACACGATACCTTGCTTGGTGTAAGGAGCGTAAACATTGGACGATTGAATAGTGGAAACACGTTATGCGGAGTGACGAAGCATGGTACAAAATGTGACGATCCGATGGCGGGGTGTGGGTATGGCGAATGCCATTCCCTTATTTCTCCAAAATATATATACAACGTATTCACTACTGCATTACGCCTTCACATACATACGGAGCCTCATGCCACTTCGTTTAGTCACAATAGTCATTCATTAAACACATCACCCCTGTTGATCCTCAAACGTAAGTGGGCTCCTGCAGTAAATTCTTAAAGGAGCTTGTGTCATGTAGTTCCCTTCCTTCAATAATTCCTCCAATAATTATATCCCTACGATATCTATGTGGCAATTTCACCAAGCAGATTCACATCAGTTCTGCTGGATTCTAAAGTGTATCCAGATGCTGCTTGCTTATCACCATCTTCTGAAAATATGTGGCAGGCTCAAGGGAAGCATTATCATTGTAATCTTCTTTCGTGGGTATTCCTAATTTCGTTCTCTTCTACACACTTTTAGATCTAAATTCATTGAGAAATGTCGTTCTGAATTCATCATACGTCTTATGCTCACATATTAGGAGTTTCATTTTTGCAGCTGCTTCATCGCACAAGTGCCACATACAAGAGGACCCAAAAAGCAGGCAATGCATCGTCGATCTGACTCTGCCACCTCTCGAGATGCTGTTCGTTCATAGAATCTCGGAACAGAAAGTAGTTCTATACCATCAAAAAATGCTATCTACATCCTCCTCATTGACATCCATGCAATTTCCGCTGCTAGCTGGACATGCACCGTTTGGTTCTTTCAGAATATCGCGAAGTCATCCTTCTTGTTGTGTTCTCGTCGCCACTGTAGTGTCCTCATTCCACTATTGAGTCTCGTAACACAGGAATCAAGGGAGAGGATGTTGTTTGGTGGCCATTATCCTCTTTCTACAACACAACTTCACACATGTATTAACAGGGTTCTTCATTTATTTGAACAGACAGCTACTACTTAACTTTAAGAGTCAAGAGTCCATGTGTCGTGGTTCAAGCTCTTCAATAATATCCCACGTTAGCCTCACTGCTGGTGAAGTATATATCCCGCTATCTGTTGATTAACAGACACCAAACTGGATGGTTCAAATGGCTCTGAGCACAAACTTCTGAGGTCAACAGTCCCCTAGATCTTAGAACCACTTAAACCTAACTAACCTAAGGACATCACCACATCCATGCCCGAGGCAGGAATCGAACCTGCGACCGTAGTGGACACGCGGTTCCAGACTGAAGTGCCTAGAACCGCACGGCCACACAAGCTGGCACTAAACTGGAGTGCGAGTAGGTGCATTAGTGACTCAGCTAGTGACTGAGAGACTGCACTAGTGGCTGAGACAGAGCCAGTTAACGAGTGACTGAAACTGAGACTGACCCCTCTGGTCAGTGGCGGAGATCTGAGTACTTGCGGCTGAGAGGGTGTTGGCGGCGTTTTGCTTGTGAGCCTGTCTTTGGCCTCTCTCCTGATAGGCGCGCTTGATCCAGCGCCTACTATCGATCTTCTTGCTACATTTTTGCCTATCGGTGTGCTAGCGACCGCACACTTCTAATTCTCGCAGCGCCTCCAATTCTATGTATCCATGTACTCTTATGTTCCTTACCTTCACCTACATTAATCTTGTCAACACAAGCAGTGCCTCGTCCATGATCTCCCTGCTGCAATGCAATTAACGCCCCCAATTCCTTCTGTTAACTGCATGTTGTATTTGCTTTAAAAAAATGTGTGTGAAATCTTATGGGACTTAACTGCTAAGGTCATCAGTCCCTAAGCTTACACACTACTTAACCTAAATTATCCTAAGGACAAACACACACACCCATGCCTGAGGGAGGACTCGAACCTTATCCAAGACCAGCCAGACAGTCCATGACTGCAGCGTCTAAGACCGCTCGGCTAACCCCGCGCGGCTGTTTGTTTAAATTGCTATAGTAAATGCACTTATTCAACCTCGCCTACTGGTTCAGGTTGTGTTCTATTAGAATCGACTTGCTCTGCAGTGAGGCACAAGCGTTCATTGTTTTGTCTGACCTTGCTGACTCCAACCGTTTTTGTCTGCAGCATGTCTTCCTGTTGTGTCATTTGCTGACACATCTGCTCAAGTACTTTGTGCTGTTCTCCACACATATCCGCCACTATCTCCTTAATGTTCCCGCTACATTGGCGCCACTCCGGTGCATCTGCTCAATTCACTCGCAGTAGCCGCTTTTCGATTTTAAATCTGTTTAGCTGCATCGACAACTTCCTTACGAACATACCCCACTTCCTTTCGAATTGACTCGTTATTCACCTGATTCTTGGCAATTATGGACCCATCAGAACTCCTATCCTTCCTTCCAAATCTCCTCTCTTGCTCATCAAACCATCTGTTAATAAGTACTATTTGTTCTTTTACTCTCTTGTCTAATTTCTTATCTTGCTCATCAAACCACTTATCAGTTCTTGCTTTGTTCTGATCTAGTTTTACATTTTGCTTATCTAGTTTCTTGTCTAGACTTCGCGGAAACACCACGACCGACTTAGTTTCGTGTGACCAGTATTTCCTCTGTATTGGCGGAAGATGGGAACGCGGCTTTGTCGTATTCCAATTGCGTGTCCACACAAGGGAAGGTACCTAATGGTACTGTTACAGCTTCAGCCGACTTGCCCTCACCCCCAACACATTCTCTTCAACTTGTGCAGGGCTCCAAGCTTTCTGTTACACTCGACTTCAGACCACCACCATCTGCCCTCACTGACCCACTCACCGTTTCTGCCTCCGCCAAGGCGCTATCTTCTGTACTATCCACCACGAGATAACGTCTTGCAGAGGACCAAGTGATCACACTCAACACCCGGTATGCTAATTGCTGCTTCGAAGACCTGACCCCATGTTACACAGTTGCGTATAGCAAAACCCACAAACAAGCCACACAGATAGTAATGCTAGTAAATTTGTCCCAAAACTGAGCATACAATATAATGCGAAATAAACATTTGCAAGGCTGCTGTTCAACGCCACTATTGTACACATACGGAATTGTGCTCAGCTGAAAGGTAATTAAATTATTATTTATTGTAGGCTATTAAATCTTTTCTCATTAAAAGGGATCCTTGTGATCCAAAGGATATAATAGTGGGTACCGCAAGGTAATAGGGGGAGGGAGGGTTAAATTGCCGGCCGAAGTGGCCGAGCGGTTCTAGGCCCTACAGTCTGGAACCGCGCGACCGCTACGGTCGCAGGTTCGAATCCTGCCTCGAGCATGGATGTGTGTGATGTCCTTAGGTTAGTTAGGATTAAGTATTTATAAGTTCTAGGGGACTGATGACCTGAGAAATTAAGTCCTATAATGCTCAGAGCCATTTTTAAGGGTTAAATTACACTCCTGGAAATTGAAATAAGAACACCGTGAATTCATTGTCCCAGGAAGGGGAAACTTTATTGACACATTCCTGGGGTCAGATACATCACATGATCACACTGACAGAACCACAGGCACATAGACACAGGCAACAGAGCATGCACAATGTCGGCACTAGTACAGTGTATATCCACCTTTCGCAGCAATGCAGGCTGCTATTCTCCCATGGAGACGATCGTAGAGATGTTGGATGTAGTCCTGTGGAACGGCGTGCCATGCCATTTCCACCTGGCGCCTCAGTTGGACCAGCGTTCGTGCTGAACAGATCCGGAGATCTTGCAGGCCAGGGTAGTTGACTTACACCTTCTAGAGCACGTTGGGTGGCACGGGATACATGCGGACGTGCATTGTCCTGTTGGAACAGCAAGTTCCCTTGCCTGTCTAGGAATGGTAGAACGATGGGTTCGATGACGGTTTGGATGTACCGTGCACTATTCAGTGTCCCCTCGACAATCACCAGAGGTGTACGGCCATTGTAGGAGATCGCTCCCCACACCATGATGCCGGGTGTTGGCCATGTGTGCCTCAGTCGTATGCAGTCCTGATTGTGGCGCTCACCTGCACGGCGCCAAACACGCATACGACCATCATTAGCACCAAGGCAGAAGCGACTCTCATCGCTGAAGACGACATGTCTCCATTCGTCCCTCCATTCACGCCTGTCGCGACACCACTGGAGGCGGGCTGCACGATGTTGGGGCGTGAGCGGAAGACGGCCTAACGGTGTGCGGGACCGTAGGCCAGCTTCATGGAGACGGTTGCGAATGGTCCTCGCCGATACCCCAGGAGCAACAGTGTCCCTAATTTGCTGGGAAGTGGCGGTGCGGTCCCCTACGGCACTGCGTAGGATCCTACGGTCTTGGCGTGCATCCGTGCGTCGCTGCGGTCCGGTCACAGGTCGACGGGCACGTGCACCTTCCGCCGACCACTGGCGACAACATCGATGTACTGTGGAGACCTCACGCCCCACGTGTTGAGCAATTCGGCGGTACGTTCACCCGGCCTCCCGCATGCCCACTATACGCCCTCGCTCAAAGTCCGTCAACTGCACATACGGTTCACGTCCACGCTGTCGCGGCATGCTACCAGTGTTAAAGACTGCGATGGAGCTCCGTATGCCACGGCAAACTGGCTGACACTGACGGCGTCGGTGCACAAATGCTGCGCAGCTAGCGGCATTCGACGGCCAACACCGCGGTTCCTGGTGTGTCCGCTGTGCCGTGCGTGTGATCATTGCTTGTACAGCCCTCTCGCAGTGTCCGGAGCAAGTATGGTGGGTCTGACACACCGGTGTCAATGTGTTCTTTTTTCCATTTCCAGGAGTGTAGTTATACTTATCTAATTAATTCCGGCGTGTGATGTAAGGTCAAAGCGATGACTGAAACCTTCCAAGTAAGGTGCCTGATATGGAGTTCCAACAATACGATCTGTAATTATTAATGTCTCTGACGACTCACTCTCCTTTCACATGTGCACTTCAACTGAAGCGTGCTTGCGCATAGAACTTTCTGTCTAACTGAGCGCTCGATTTAAATCAAATAGAGCCCCAAACTGAAGCTGACCTGGCAACAAAATGAATTATTAATGCAACGTATAGCACAACGACATGCGAGCTTCAAGAGGAATGTAAGTAATGCAAGCACCTCTCAGACATACCGTACCTTTCTATGGGATTGATCGTCAAGGGATTAATAAGGAAAAATATCAATTATTCGGTGGAGGAATGATTTGGTGACAGCTATTTCTGGGGTATTTGCAATGACTTGGCCATACAACTGTGTTACTATTTTGAACACATATTTGGCTTATTGGTTTATACTCAAAAACTGAAAATAATCATACAAGGGATACAGAACGTAATAGTTACGTAACCCACGCATCGAGTGGCTTCACTTGCATTATCGATCTCGTTATACATTTCATTCGGTACATGGGATACAATTCGAACAAGGACTCTTCAGTTGGGAAAGAGCTAAGCTGTGTACGCACAACAAACTCACACGCTTGAAACTACTGAGTTACAGGTGGGCCGCAGCGGCCTCTAGCCGTCCAGGACAGATGAAGCAGAGGCCAAACGCTCTAGGAATTTTAACATTTTGCTTCGACTAAACAACGAGTCAGACATGATCCACGACGAAATTAATACCGAAATCAGCTACATGACAATGGTATCGGACTG
This sequence comes from Schistocerca gregaria, assembly GCF_023897955.1. Classification (NCBI taxonomy): domain Eukaryota; kingdom Metazoa; phylum Arthropoda; class Insecta; order Orthoptera; family Acrididae; genus Schistocerca; species Schistocerca gregaria. Next base: position 26,490,726 of record NC_064931.1, on the reverse strand, counting down.
AGAATTCCGTTTCAAATTACTCGTTAAATTTCATACTAAACTTAATATTTCTCAGTAACACCCGTAAATGGTTAACTGGGAACACGCGGAGGGCGTCGGGAGACTAAATTACCATGAGTGCCGACAAAGAAATAATCATTTATTTTAGTGAAATCTGACAGAAATCGGTTATAATCGACCCAGAAATAGACGCGGAATTTGTTAATTAAATGGAACTTAACCAATAACGCTTGCTAGTGGTGGACTTGGGACCACGCGGTGCTATCAGACAAAGTTATTCTGAGTTCCAACAAATAAATCATCACTCAATTTAATGAAACTGATTTAAAAAAAACACACATTCACAATGGTTAAGATTGAAATACAATCTTAATGTCCACACTAGATACTGAAGGTCCATAATACTTAGGCACCTGCCACTGGCATCTGACTAGCACAAAGTGCGATCACCTAAGGTCACTTTTCCCAAGTAAGTTACAGAAAAATAATCAAAACTGTCGTACCCTGCAACTCTTCCCGAGCATATACAAGCCTAGAAGAAAAGGGCTTAATGGGTTGTACCACTAAGTTTCACATTCCGATAGCTGATTCCTGAACCAGCAAAATTCTATAACAGAGTGACTGCCACTTACCACGGCGGAGCGGCCGGTATCGCCCTGGCGCAGCCACAAGGAACCGTTCATCTGCGCCTGGTGACCAACGACCACATGCCGAAAATCGATCTCAGAGTTTATCTTTGCCTCTATTTCTAGTCCTTGTTTTCTGCTGAAACACCGAGCGAGGTAGCGCAGTGGTTTTACACTGGACTCACATTCGGGAGGACGACGGTTCAAAACCGCGTCCACCCATCTTGATTTAGGTTTCCGTGATTTTGCTAAATCGCTTCAGGTAAACTGTGGAAGGGCACGGCCGACTTCCTTCCCATTCTTCCGACGGGACCGATGACCTCTCTGTTTCGCCTCCTCCCCCGAATCAACCAACCTCTGCTGAACCTGCACAAGAAGTCAGACGCAATGAATCTAACCTGGACATACACCTGTGGCTACAGCCGCAAACATTCAGACACGCGAGTCACACACAGGCATTCATAAAGGATGTCTAAGGAAGGGACAGAACAGCAGATGAAATGTGTAGCGGTGAATAAAGGAAACACCGTTGTCCATTCTTCCTCCACACACCTTTGGTTCGCAGCCAAAGCAAATGCGCACCAAAAGGGTTGGCATTCAGTCCGTGCGCCAAGCATAAAAAAACGCAGCTAAGCATAAAGCCATATACGGTACCGTATCAGGTGTCCAGCAAATACCCAAACAGAGAAGAGATTCTGCGTCTGTACTGTCTCCGGACTGTATGTGTTGATGTTTCGTGTCTGCGCGCGGCTTGATGATTGAAACGTATATAACGACCCTCAGGGTTCTTTTTACTCAAACACCTTGTAAGTAACTTCATTATTTTAAAAAACCTATTTCATTTAGTATGATATTACAAAAACAAGTGGCAAATTATACATTATTTTCAGCGAAATGAAGACCAAAACAGACAACTGACTGCATCTAGCGAATGAAATTGTAATATAATCCAATGACCCACCTGAAGATGAGGGTGTAAGAACTCGAAACACGTCCTGAAAGAAAATAAAAATGATAGGCACATACACATCACTGTCCAACATGAACGACATAAGCTAAAACATTTCTGTACTGTTCCGCTGTTGTAAACAGACTCTCTTAGCTGCGTGAAGCTAGAGCACCCTATCAGCCAGACTCTACAGCTCCACATAACAAACCAACGTCCGCGTAAGGCACCAATCGCTTTCATTTTCAAAACAGATAGAAACTAAGTCTTAAATAATGTAATTTCTCCAGTGTTGCCAATCGGATTTCGAAGAACGAAACGCCGTCGAATTCGTTTCTTGTAGAACTACGATAGTACTAGCAAAAATTACTGTACTTTGAAAAAGTAAAGTTCATCCTCATTTCTCTATAATTAATATACAGGGTGAATCACCTAAAACTTGCTCCGCATATGTTGCGAAAATGGAAAGCTCTATTGATGTGAGAAGATCCAAAGGAGAGCACAGCAGCGCGCTTAGTTACAGGATCATTTAGTAATCGCGAAAGCATTACGGAGTTGATAGATAAACTCCAGTGGAAGACTCTGCAGGAGAGACGCTCAGTAGCTCGGTACGGGCTTTTGTTGAAGTTTCGAGAACGTACCTTCACCGAGGAGTCAAGCAGTATATTGCTCCTACCTACGTGTATCTCGCGAAGAGACCATGAGGATAAAATCAGAGAGATCAGAACCCACACAGAGGCATACCGACAATCTTTCTTTCCACGAACAATACGAGACTGGAATAGAAGGGAGAACCGATAGAGTTACTCAAGGTACCCTCCGCCACACACCGTCAGGTGCCTTGCGGAGTATGGATGTAGATATAGATATAGATGTGCGGTTTTCACATAATGGATTGGTAGTCTGGAGCTCGTATTGTTAGAAAATAAAGAGAATGAATGTGCTTGGAAAGAGTATTTTTTTGTAAACATTCACTATTTTAAATTCGCCAATGCCCATTGACATTAACAAACTAAAAGTAGGATAAATTAGAATGTTTATGGCGTTTGTTGCGGGATTCTAGTGGGAGTCGTTTACGAGATATCGTATTTGAAATGTTTCCACACAGACACTTGCTTGTGCCATTCAATATGCGTAGTTGCTAGGTACGAGATTGTTATGTTTGCTTACACTGTGCTTGTGTGTTCCTCGAGTGGACTCCGACTTCTTAATAAACTAGTTTGGTTGGGTTGTTTTGGGGGAAGAGACCAAAGAGCGAGGTCATCGGTCTCATCGGATTAGGAAAGGATGGGGAAGGAAGTCGGCCGTGCCCTTTCAAATGAACCATCCCGGCATTTGCCTGGAGCGATTCAGGGAAATCAGGGAAAGCCTAAATCGGGATGGCCAGAGGCGGAGTTGAACCGTCGTCCTCCCGAATGCGAGTCCAGTGTTCTAACCACTGCGCCACCTCGCTCGGTCCAGTTAGTTTGCGACAGTTCAAGCAATAGGTTGTGAGTGGACGATTTACTAGTGCAGAAACATACTCATGGTGTATGGAGAGTGTAGGAAGTATGCAGTTCCTTCTTGTCCAGTGAATGCTGCAAGATATCCCAATAGACGTCAACCTTCTCGTCAATTATATCAACCTCTTCAACCAGTTACATGAATGTGGTAGTGTAACAACTAGACAATGTAACAGAAGGTAATAAGTGACGAGAGAAGAGGGGTACATTAATGTTCTTGCTGCTGTTAAAGTTGATCGGCACGTTAGCTCCCGCACAATCGCGCAACGATTGGCATGAGTCAGGAAAATGTCCTACGCATTCTCCAGCAACATAGGTTCCGTTCCTATCACATCTCTCACATCTCTCTCTGCATGTAATTGATAATGAGAATTGTGTTAACTTCTATATATGGGCATTAAGACAAGATGCTCCAAATGTATCGTGCATCTTGTTTAGTGTTGAAGCCTCAGTTACCAATCATGGCCAGGTAAACAGCCGAAACATGTACTATCGGTGTGCTGAAAATCCCCCTTTGCTTAATCGGGTGGAGCGTCAGAGTCCATGGAGTGTAAACACGTGGTGTGGGGTAGTGAGCCAACAGCTCATAGGCCTCTTTTCCATGGATGGAACTCTGAACGCGCACAATTATCACAGCCTCCTAACACACCATGTTCCTCGGATTGCAGAAGACGTTCCTCTCCAGACTAGGAGGTATCTGCGGTACCAGCATGATGGCTGTCCAGTCCATAGTGCACCAAGTACTAAAACGTGCGTTCACGAATTATTTTCAGTTCGTTGGATTAGGCGCACAAGACCTGTACATTGACCAGACCGTTCCCCGGATTTAACACGTGTAGAATTTTTTCGGTGGGAAGACTGAAAGACACTGTCTACAACGGCATATAACTACACACAATTATATTCAACGACGTATTACTGCAGCCTGCACTGAAATGCTAACCTGTGTGTAGCAATCGCTCCTTCCACTGCCTGTGATGGTCGGTTGTCTCGTTACTTGTGCGAATCCACATAGCTAGTGTATGCAGTTGCGCAAATTTTTTAGTGTGTGCTACCACAGGAATTGTACTTGTGTTGGTGTGGGAACTTCTCAAAATACGATATCTCGTAAACGACTCGCACTACAACCCTGCAACAAACATCACTGACAATCTAATTTACCGTACTTTTAGTTTGTTAATGTCAGAATTCATTGTTACATTTAAAAAGAAGTGCATATTTCGCAGAAAATACACTTTCTAAATATTGTTATAACCTGTTGAATGACTAACAACACGAGTATCTGACCCAATCCATTTTGTGAAAACCGCACATCAACAACACTTTCCATTTTCACAATATTTGAGGTGTAAATTTTAGTTGACCCACTTCGTAGTTGTGGAAAGAGTCTGTACGTTATTTTGTGACAACTTTTTCACAACTCATTTCAGCGAAAAAATAATTACGATCTGTTAAACGGTTCAGGAAACGCCTGAGGTGAACACCCTGCAGACTCACTGATGAGGTGAAATATTGCCTACCGCGGGACTGAATGCCACGTGGTGGCGCTGCGGTAAGAAAGCGCAGCATAGACGAATCGAGAATAATTCTAGCAAAGACACCAGCCGAAAATAGAAAAATTCACTAGCACAGTAACTTTGACCAAGCGCAGTTTGTTATTTTTGTATGTTGGGTAGTCACAACAGTAATTCATACACTAGGAAGCAGGAGGATCTTTTAAGAAGCAATCATATAGAACATAGCAAGCATATACAGTCTCTGAATGAAGTTTTTTGTCAACAGTAAATTATCTTTGTAGCTGCGCTGGTTCTCGCAGACCTAACTATTATGGCGTCGGCAGCCGCTGTTCCGTGGAGCTGAGCTGTCGAACTGAGGAGACAATCTGCGCTGACGGACTGGCGAGCGCCCTTTATTCCAGCAACGGAGAGGGTGCTGGTGTCGTGTAGTCTTACCGGAAAGGGGAGGTACTGCGCCTGATTTGCGTTTGCTGCCAAGCTGTCGCCACCCCTCGGGGCAGCAGATACTGACGTTCGCACTGGTGAGATTTCGGCGACCAGCGTACGAGTGGTTTCTTACGATGACACCACAGTTACGGCCCGGTGTCTGGTAACCAGCACCTCGTTAAGAGCAAAGGTGGTTGGCTGTTCGCGTACTACTGTTGTGATAATCTATGGGAAGAGGCTGAAGGTTGGTGAAACCACGAGTAGCCGACCAGGTGTACGTCCACGCTTCGTCACAAAAATTGGAAGTAGGAGACATGACTTCTTTGTAAAGCAGGACAGGCGGCGATCTGTAGCAGATCTGACGAGGGACTATATTGCTGGTACAGCCTCAAGAGTTTCGGAGCACGCGATTCACCGCACATTGAGAACATTGAGCTCCGCAGTAAACGACCCCCATGTGTTCCCATGTTCACCCAACGACATTGTCAATCACGATTGCAGTGAAAACGGAATTATCAAGTCTGGATCGTTGGTCAATGGAAACTTGTCGCCTGGCTGGATGAATCACATCTACTGTTACAACAGGTCGATGGTCGTGTCCGAATAAGCCGTCATCCAAATGAACGGCTGCTCAGAACATGCCCCAATCAGTGGACGCAAGCTCGGGGAAGGGGGGGGGGCGGGGGACATAATTATGCTATGAGGGATATTCACTTTGTTTTCCGTAGGACGTGTGGAAGAATTGGAGGGCACCATGGAAGCTGTGAAGTTCTTGAACATTACTGCGGATCTCCTGCATCCCTTTATACTTGATGTCTTCCTCGACGAATGGCATCTTCCAGCACGATATCTGTGCGTGTCAGAAGGCACCATTCTGGTGCTACAGTACTTTGAAGAACATGATAGGGAACTCACGTTGATGCCTTTTCAACCAGATTTGCCTGATCGGAACCTAATGTTAGTCATATGGGACGCTACTGGACGCCAGCACTATGCCCACAAATCACCGGAGAATTATTTACGGGAACTGCATGATATGACGTTTAGTACTACATACCTCCGATAACCTACCAAGGAACTGTCGAATTTATGCAACGCAGAACAGCTTCTTATTTCCGAGGGTGGACCAACACGCTGTTATGCAAGTCGCCATGTTTTGACTCATCAGTGTATACACACTGACTGAAGTAGTACTGGACGGAACTGACACAATGAATTTTGCAGGGCTGCCCATAAATACGTAAGAGTAGGCGGGGGGGGGGGGATGGAGATATATTCTGAACAGGACGTTGCGAGGCACCCCATATATGCTCAATAATGTTCATGTCTGGGGAGTTTCGCGGCCAGCGGAAGAGTGATCCTGCAGCCACTCTCTAGCAATTCTGAACGCGTGGGGTGTCGCATCGTCCTGCTGAAATTGCCCCCAAGTCCGTCGGAATGCATTACGAACATGAATTGATGCATGTGATCAGACAGGATGCTTACGAACGTGTCACCAGTCAGAACTGTATCTAGAAGAATCAGGGATCCCTTATCACTCCAAATACACACGTCCAACACTATTACAGAGCCTCCACCAGCTTGAACAGTCACCTGTCGGCATGCATGTCCCATGGATTCATGATGTTGTGTGCATACCCATACAAGTCCATCCGCTCGATATAATTTGAAACGAGACTCGTCTGACCAGGCAACATGTTTCCAGTCATCAACAGTCCAGTGTCGGTGTTGACGGGCCCAGGCGGGGCGTAAAGATTTGTGTCGTGCAGTCATCAAGGGTACACGAGTGGGCCTTCGACTCCTAAAGCCCATAGCGATGATATTTCGTTGAATGGTACGCACGCTGACATTTGTCGATGGCCAAGCATTGAAATCTGCAGCAAGGGTTGCACTTCTGTCACGTTGAACGATTCTCTTCAGTCGTCGTTGGTTCCCTTCCTTGCAGGATCTTTTTCCGGCCGCAGCGATGTCGGAGATTTGATGTTTTATCGGTTTCCTAATATTCACGGCACACTCCTGAAATGGTCGTACGGGAAAATCCCCACTTCATCGCTACCTCGAAAATGCTGTGTCCCATCGCTCGTGCGCCGACTATAACACCAAGTTCAAACTCACTTAAATCTTGATAATTTTCCCATTGTGGCAGCAGTAACCGATCTGGTTCAAATGGCTCTGAGCACTATGGGACTTAACTTCTGAGGTCATCAGTCCCCTAGAACTCAGAACTACTTAAACCTAACTAACCTAAAGACATCACACACATCCATGCCCGAGACAGGATTCGAACCTGCCACCGTAGCGGTCGCGCGGTTCCAGACTGTAGCGCCTGGAAGCGCTCGGCCACCTCGGCCGGCAGTAACCGATCTAATAACTGCACCTATACAGGTGCTGCCGACCGCAGCGTCGTATTCTGCCTGTTTTCATATCTCTGTGTTTGAACACGCATGCCTATACCAGTTTCTTTGGCGCTTCAGTGTAGAAGGTATATCATAATTAAGATCAAAAACTGACACGGTAAAATTATACGAAAACTGAAGTAAAAACGCTCCACTAAACATGGGTCCGCATACGACCAATTTGAGAGATAATCGCAAATGTGTGGTTACGAATTTGCCACTCACTTTATTACGAAATACTGTCCTCGTTATTACATATGTATCTCAAATGTAATAGTTCAAATAGCTCTGAGCACTATGCGACTTAACTTCTGAGGTCATCAGTCGCCTATAACTTAGAACTAATTAAATCTAACTAACCTAAGGACATGACATACATCCATGCCCGAGGCAGGATTCGAACCTGCGACCGTAGTGGTCGCTCGGCTCCAGACTGTAGCGCCTAGAACCGCACGGCCACTCCGGCCGGCTCTGAAATGAAAATTTTACGAGTAAGCTCCTTGCATTATGGGGCAGTGGCACATTCTTTTCTCATCTGAGTCGGAATCTAACGTACGAAAATTGTCCAAGATGGATGAGTTGAGCAATGTTTTACCTTGGCCTCCAAAATCACCACAATCGTCTAGATTTTTCCATTTGAGTTTACATCAAAAGTGAAGTGTACATACCCATCGTTATGGTTGAAGAAGAGGAACAAGGAGTTGTGCAGTGTTGGCTAGGTTTACTATTACTAGATGATAGTGAGATATCTGAATGAATTCGAAACTTACAGCAGATTCGAGTGTAGTGTCGCATTAACATGCGAGGACAACACGTGGAACACCATCTTGAACAAGTGTGGATCTCCAACAAATTTTAGTGTTTGCCGAGCTGAAGTAGTGATCGCTTTCCTGTTAAGTTATGTCTTGAACGAAATTTGAGCACAGTCAGATGGGGATTTTACCAACAAGTTTCCATTTCAAGTACATTTGTACTGACTAGGTCAGTATTTCATTCTGAAGTCGGTGGCCGCACGTAACCACACATTCCCAAATACGTCGCAAGCGGGTCGTATGTGGACGTATATTTCTTAGAATGTTTATGTTCGTATTGTCGTTCATTTTCACCTGTGTCAATAATTCCTATTTATATTCATCTTTGGATTTGCAGCTCTTGTAATTTTTCGGTGTTTACAGTTAAAATTATAAGATATAAGTTCCGCCTTTTACACAAAACATTGTTTTATTTTGTTATCCAAACATATTTTGGCACCTATGTACCATCATCAGTGGGGTTGGTTTATTCAAAAACTGAAAAAGTGAATGTATCTTAGGTTTTAACTGATCTAACAAAATAGGCCTTTAGGCCTCATTGTGTTAGATCAGTTACAACCTAAAATGTGATCATTTTTTGCAGTTTTTCAGTAAACAAAATCCACCGGTGATAGCGCAGAGGTGCCGAGACATGTTTGAGTGACAAGAAAAAACAATGTTTTGGATAAAAGGCAAAACCTATATACAAGAATCGCTATTAATCGTGAAACACTTACATGTGATACCTTAATATGTACACACATCAGTGTGTTGGCTAGTTTTTCTCGGCGTCGAACAGGTTTCACACAAAGTTTAGTACACGATGTTTTTTGCACGGTAGTACTGCACCACTAAGTGGACTGCACACGTCAGCATAAACTAACCGTTTTGGGTCCATGCCTCCACACTTCAGCACCTGACCTGCTGACCTGCTGCCCAGGGGAAAATTATCATTGATGGCTTGCTGTTTCCACATGTCCTTGGAGGTACTAACCAGCCATTAAGGCCCAAGGGATGTCTACTGGCCATCCACATGACGCCTTGTGGCTTAATGTGGGAGCAGTATGAAGGGGCAGGTGTTCAGTACACCGCTCCCCCGGCACCTTTGCAGACTCTCCAGAACGTGGAGCAGCTACTACTGGGTCAAGTATCTGACCATTCAAGTATAGAGTCGGTCATATACACTGATGAGCCCAAACATTATGACCATCCACTTGAAAGTGTTTTGGTCCACTTCTGAAACGTAATTCAGCAGCGATTCTTTGTGTCAGGTATTTGACAAGTACTTGATAGGTTTCCAGAGGTTTGTGGTACCAGATGCCTACGGACAATTCACACACTTCACGTAATTTACGGGGCGTTGATTTATGGACGCGGACATGGCGCCCAGTAGCGACCGGTTGGGTTTCATCGGATTCAAACAAGCCGAATTTGATGCCCATGACATCAACGAAAGTTCACTATCGTCCCCCTCGAACCCTTTCAGCAGGTTTCTGGTCTTGTGACGCTGACAGTTATCCTGCTGAAAGATTCCGTTGCTATTGAGGAAAACAGCAAGCACAAGGGGCTACAGGTGTTCCCTGATAATGGTCACGTAGTCCACAGCTGTCTTGGTGCCTTCGATTACTGCTGCGAGTCCCGTGGAAGCCCAGGTGAATGTTCCCCATAACATAACACTGCTCCCACCGGTCTGCGTCCGTGGCGCGCTGCATACTGTATTCCGGGCAGTCTTAATGACGGCGTATCTGGTTTAATAATAAACGGGATTAATACGACCAGACGACACAACTCCACTGATCCGCGGTCCAACTTTGAAGATCCTGTGCCCACTATAATCGTAATTGACGGTGTTGTTGGGTCAATATAGCAACACGTAGGGGTCATCTGCAGCGGAACTGCATGTTCAGCACTGTGCGCCGCACGGTATGCTCCAAAGCACGTGTGTGCTCTGTCATCAGATCTGCCACAGATCGCCCCCTGTCCTGCAGGCAAGCCTCCGACCCCTATGTTCTGTGACGAAGTATGGATGTCCAACTTCTTGTCGCCTACTCGTGGTTTCAGCATCCTTCAGCCACTTTCCATAGAAGCTCATGAGAATATCACGCGACCAGCCGACCAGCTTCGCCGTTTCCGAGATACTCGCTCCCAGGCACTGGTCCAAAACAATACGGCTTTTGTCAAAGTCACTTAAGTCGGACGCTTTCCGCATTTGTGCCACTTATCGTCGCTAGAATGATTCCCCATTCGTCGCTGCTCCATTCGTATACTTCTCTTACCGCATCACGTGCCCTCAGCGCCACCAGACAGCATACTACCTCGAGGTGGGCGGTGGTCATAATGTTCTAGCTCATCAGTGTATACACTGTTTTACAAAGTAAAAAGTGGAGCACCGAGAAGACACGATCGGGTGTCAGTGTACCCTCATACACGTACACACCATTGGCTGGTGTTTGAAAGATTAGAGTTGACATTTTCTGTTACGTGCAGAATGGCCACCAGAGTAGATTAGTCTGTTTAGTGGTTGTTACCGAGCCTGTCAGGCCCCCATTTGGCTGTCTAGTTGAATATAAAAATATGTGGGGCATTCTGATGTGGCAGTGTCCCGATGTTGGAATGCATGGTTACGTGAGGGCAGGCATACTCGTCATCAAGGTAATAGATTCCCTGCGACATCCAGCACCATTGCTTGGAGACCAACAGCACCCAGACCAGGAAATACTGTCCCATGCTGAGGCAGCCAGTACCACCACAACACTAATGGCTCCTAAGTTTTTGAAAACTGCCTCAAGTTGCACTTAGTAGTTTTTATTTACCGCTCTCGCTCTTCACATGATGGAGAAATGGTTCAAATGTCTCTCAGCGCTATGGGAATTAACTTCTGAGGTCATCAGTCCCCTAGCACTTAGAACGACTTAAACCTAACCAACCTAAGGACATCACACACATCCATGCCCGAGGCAGGATTCGAACCTGCGACCTTAGCGGTCGCGCGGTTCAAGACTGTAGCGTCTAGAACCTAGATGTTAAGTCCCATAGTGCTCAGAGCTATTTGAACCATTTTTTTGCAGCGCCTGAGACCGCTCGGCTTATCCCGCGCGGCTGTAAAAGGTGGAAATTGAAATAATACGGAAAACTTACATCGAAATTACATTAGTTGGCATATTTTACAGTGCATATTCTTAAAATGCGAACATTTTAGTTTACGCATTACCATAACTGCTTTATATATCGAATGAAACAACAAGTTTACTGCTACCAGTCACTGTTATGATGTATATTCTTTATACTTAGTCATGATAATGTTTCTCTTTTAGTACATGTTCTTTGCACCTAATAGTTTTTAGACGTCATCTTTGTTTACAAAATATGACAGTTTGCATGTGATGCATTACGACAGTGAAAGGAACCTGTGACCACTAGAGGTATTCTGCTTTATTTGTTTTATTTTCACTGTTAGATATACATTTAGTTTTTAGTAAAAAAATCAAAACCATGTTCTGAAATAGTGTTTCGTTTCTCCACTAGACAGTGCCACAAGTTCCCCCAAAATCGTAAAACACACACATAGGTCATACTAACAAATGTACATCCACCTGATGATGGAGGTTTAAACCTTCTAAACGCATCATGGAGATAAATAAAGAGTGACGGGTTAAAGTAAACTTGTTGTTTCATTCGAGTGTATATTCTGATGATCCTGTTGTTAATCTGAAGAGCGAAACCGGCAAATAAAAAAATACTAAGTGCGATTTGTGGCTGTTACCAAAACCTTCGCTCCCCCTTGAGGCAATGCCTGCTTCTGTTACAAATGGCTGTGTTTGGAGTGGTGCCTCGAACGAGAAGCATGGACTGACGTCTCATCGTGTTGAGCGATGAATCGCGGCTGTGCACTAGCCCAGATTACAACGGGCAGCGAATACGGCGGCAAACTGGGAAGAAGTCCCATTCTTCCAATGTTTTGGAGAGACACACTGGTGTTACTCCTGGCATCGTTGTTTGGGGAGCCGTCGAGGATGATTCCAGGTCACGGATAGTGTTGACTGAGGATACTGTGACGACACAACGGAACGTCACGAATATCCCGCGTCCTCGTGCGTTACCTCTCATGCGACAGTGTCGTGGCACCATTCTTCAACAGGACAATGGTCGTCTACACGTGGCACGTGTCCCTGTGAACAGTCTGCGTGATGCTGAGGTACTCTGACGGCCAGCAAGATCACCATATCTGTCCGTGATAGATCATGTGTGCGGCTACCATGGAATCGAGGACCTGTTATTACGGTTTTGGAGTCAGCTTACCTCAACAGAGGATACAACGGCTCTATGACACCGATCCCAGCGCATGCATCGAGGCCACCAGATGTGCAAAGTCTTAGTGATAAGTGGGTTCATTTGCCAAGTTCTTTGTAAACGTAACCCACTGTCGTAATCACTGGAATAACATCACGTCCCTCTCAACCCGTTAAGTTTCATTTTGCTTCCTCCTCCCCTTGTAGGCACTTCAATCTTTTTATCAGACAGTGGGGTTGTTGCCCATGTATCACTCACTTCTTCAGCTATCAAAGGTATCAACGTATTCTGAATTCATAAGACGTATGAGAAAAAAATTTCTCTGTGGACATCTGCGTCACAACCGAAAGCACAAAACGCACGAAATGCTACTCGTGCGTTTCACACATGATATCAGAAGGGCAACTGTAGGAGGTAAATCGACGGAGACGGTGTGTCATGATTAGAAAGCGCATTATATGCATTTGCATGTTGCATTTGTATATTTGGCTCCTTTTAACCGGTTATTGCATATCTTAACCAAAAAATAGTAACGATACACATTTTCGCTCTATGTATATAATATTTTAAAAATTTAGACAGGCATTCTCTAGCTCGACCTAGTTTTGATGTTTTTGTTGTTGGCAGGAGAGCCAACACCGTGTTACTAGAGGAGGCCGAAAGGCACGCGATTTTGCTCACGCAGGCTGGCGTGAGGTCTGGAACAGGACAAGGAAATTAGAATTTAGAAACAACGGACGTAGCTGGTGGAATACTTAACTTTAATCCATTAAGGATGAACGTCGCTCTTGGCGGTACATAGTTCACAATATCAATAGTAACTGATAATGGCGCCTTGCTAGGTCGTAGCAAATGACGTAGCTGAAGGCTATGCTAAACTATCTTCTCGGCAAATGAGAACGTAAGTAGGCAGTGAACCATCGCTAGCAAAGTCGGCTGTACAACTGGGCGAGTGCTAGGAAGTCTCTCTAGACCTGCCGTGTGGCGGCGCTCGGTCTGCAATCACTGATAGTGGCGACACGCGGGTCCGACGTATACTACGGGACCGCGGCCGATTTAAAGGCTACCACCTAGCAAGTGTGGTGTCAGGCGGTGACATCACATATGTCTCACAGATTGACCGCGACCTAGAACTGCGTGTAGTTGTTAGCGAAGAGGCCACTGCCTAGCGAAATCATCACAGAAGAGGAACAGCACCAGGTAGACTGAGCCAATGCTCCTGCGCCCGCAGCCTCGGTTAATCCCCTCCCTTGTCATACCGTACTCGTCAGCAACAATTAAGTTAAACTGCGTAACCTATTAGTTGCACATCCGTTGTTTCAGTTTAGCTTTCTATTTACTTGTACACAATTGAAAAGGTTTACGACGTGTAGTGTGTAACTTGTTCTGCGCTATGCCGCCCGAAAAAAGAAACGTCGTTTCGTGGATAGCTGACCATCCAGGCAAATTTATATACGACGGAATTGTTTTATATTGGCAAGTTTTCGAGAAAAACGTCTCAAATAGACTACAATGTCAATACAAGTCTTCATATCGCAAGAATGCAGAAGAAAGGACCAAGACAACAACTTCTGACAACAGCAAGTTATATTTGGGATTTGTCCTAAGCTAACCAAAAATGTCGGGTTAACATGGTTCTATGTGAATCATTCATAGTAAGCAATGTTCCTCTTCGCAAATTAAGAAACCCTATCCTCAAAGGCTTCCTGCGCAAATATTGCCTAAATCAAAATTTACCAGATGAATCAACATTGCGCAAAAATTGTATACCGACAATTTACGTAAATGTTCTGGAAGAAATTCACAATGAACTCAAGGACAGCATTATCTGGATTTCAGTTGACGAAACTGCAGACACTTGTGGCCGCTACATTGCAAATTTAATTGTTGGTGCTTTAAAAGAAGAGCCTTCTTCTTCCTATGTAGCGGCCTGCAAAGAACTTGAAAAAGTAAATCATTTTACGATCGCCAGATTTGTGAGTCAGGGTATTAGAAAAATATTTCCAGAATCTTCTACAGGTGAAAGGGTGTTCGCGTTTATTTCAAATGATGCTCCCTATATTATCAAAGCAGGAAAAGCTCTCCGAGTATTTTATTCCAATTTGATTCATGTGACGTGCTTTGCTCATGGAGTACATCGCCTTGCTGAAGAAGTACGTTCCACATCTGTGAATGTAAATCAACTGATTTCATCCATGAAGAAAATGTTTCTAAAGGGTCCTGGTCTCATCAAGACCTACAAAATAAACTACCAAATGTACCTTTACCTCCTGAACCAGTGGTAGCTCGTTGTGGTACCTAAGTTGATGCTGTGTTGTTTTACAATGAACATTTCGAGGCCATTAGAGGGGTAGTAAACGACTTCGATAGTGCAGAGACTTTGGCAGTTTGCCAGTGCAAGGAAGCTTTTAACGACTGCGTTATTAAGAAATACATTGCTGTGACTAGTACTCATTTTCCCCATATACCTGCAAGTATTAAAAGCTTGAAACTCAAGGTTTGCGTAAATACATCTATTCAGTTATTGAATAAAGTTATTTTAGTGAACTCTTCATTGCCGGAGTCATTCCCAAGAAAACTTAAAGAAAAGTTTCAAAATATTTTAAACAATAACCTAGGCTTTGAACCCTTCTGCAAATTGATAGTTTTATTAATAGGAACTTTTACCAGAAACAATAAGTGCCAACATAGCACCCAAATTCAAATATTGCCCAGTTATCTCAGTTGATGTAGAACTGTCCATTTCTGTGAAGAAAAATGTTTTGAGCGATCGAAGACACAAGCTTACTACTGAACATTTGGAAGAGTACTTGGTCTTTTATGTTTACAATTGTAGAAAAATGTAAAATAAATTGTAAATGATGCTTTGGTACAATAATATTAATTAAAAGTTAATGCTGTTCAAAAAAATTCACGATTGTATGTGGTTTTTAAAAAAAATTCTTAGGG
The DNA here is from genome assembly GCF_023897955.1 of Schistocerca gregaria. Classification (NCBI taxonomy): domain Eukaryota; kingdom Metazoa; phylum Arthropoda; class Insecta; order Orthoptera; family Acrididae; genus Schistocerca; species Schistocerca gregaria. The sequence continues at coordinate 26,475,283 of NC_064931.1, read as the reverse complement.
AGTTTTTGAGCATGCGCCTCTGCGTGCTATATACCTCGCAGTTGGTCCAGTACATATCGATTGTTTCGCTGCGACTCAATCCCATCGCATCCGCTTGTCACCGACAACTGTATCAAAGAAGGAACAATTCTTAAAACATATTACAAAATAATCCCAGAAACACTCCGTTTCCAACCTCTACCATAAAGCATTCAGAAAAGGATATCAGCGTTCTAAGTGTTCCAATTTTTCGCGTGGCCGGCGCTCTTCCTCGTAATTGATATGCACAGATTAGACTTTGAGATACAATGTACACAGTAACTACCATGTTTTGTTATTATTTGATCTTGCATTTTCCAACACTTTTCATGCATTTTTGAGTATTTTTCATGCGTGTTTTAAGGCTTTTATGATGCATATAATACAGTCTCTAGTCATGACAGTCTAAACTCTCTTAATTCAGATTCGTGCTGATACGAGCTAAACAAAAACGGATTAACAGGGTTTTATGTCAGTCTTTGGCTTACACTGAAAACTTCTTGACAGGTAGAAAGACACATATTATCCTGAACGGAGTTTTCTGCACTGACCCAGAAGTAATTCCGCGTGTGCCGCTACGAAGCGTGATTTGTTAATTACTGAGCATGCCACATTTTAATGATTTAGAGGAACATACGAGTTCAGACACCACACAGACGCGGTTATCTATGAAGAAGTGCTACTCAGTAACAAAATGGAACAACATGCAGTCAGATATTGAATAAATACAAAGACGGGCAACAAGATTTTAATACAGATTCATGTAGGTTGCGCATTTCACGCAAGGTAAAAATGCAATAGCCTTTGATTGCAAAATTAATAAGTTACAAATATAGACAGGTTTGTTATACAAATACGTGTAACAGTAGGTGGAGTTATGAAATGGAACGAATACGAATTCATTTACAGGAAAACAAAAACTAGCTTTTGAAAAAAGGGACAGATAATAGGGCATTGCAATTTATCTACAACGGAAATTTCTTACAAAACACTATGCTGCCTATGTTAGAACACAGTTTAAATATGTTGCGTCTTTATCTGCTTGGAATAAGAGTGTATGCAAGCAAATATATCACAGACGGTCGCACACTTGTTTCAGAGCGTAACAGAATTATTGTAAAATCTGAACAGGAAAAAATTTACCTAACTGACAAAATCTACGTTGAAAATTTCAGCAGTCAGTTTTCAGTGAGGTCACAAACTTTCATGAGCACCTAAGTACCGCCCCCATGGCGCCGCAGAAGATAAAATTAGAATAAAATTTTCAGGAAAATGACGTATAAGCAGTAATTCTTTCCATACTTCTTCCGTGCATGGATCGGGGAGAAACGCAAATACTCATAACAATAAAAAATACTACACGCCGCACTTTGCAAGCTGACTTTTAGCAGCCCATATTCGTCGCCACTAGCCTTCTAAATGAACGCCATTGCAACTCATAGGTCAAATGTCACCTGGCTGACATTTCGACTGTTGGCACTCACTAATACTCTGCGTCATCCATTTGCACATACTTTCTGAATTTCCCTATGCAATGTATGACTGCAAGATATTTGCAAACAGTAATCAATTATCGTACACAAGCACAAATTAGTCAAAATGTTCAAATGTGTGAGAAATCTTATGGGACTTAACTGCTCTGGTCATCAGTCCCTAAGCTTACACACTACTTAACCTAAATTATCCTAAGGACAAACACACACGCCCATGCCCGACGGAGCACTCGAACCTCCGCCGGGACCAGGGACCTGCCGAACAGTCCATGACTGCAGCGCCCCCGACCGCTCGGCTAATCCCGCGCGGCACACTAATTAGTCCTTAATGCTTGTACGAAGTAATGAGCAATTAAATAACACTTATGTTAAATGGCGTATAACTACCGTATATCAATACACCCAGCATGTCACTACTGCAAAAACAGTTTACTAGGAAACTTTTAGACTGCATTCCTCATTCACAGTATTCTTTTAAGCAGTGTAGATACATATTCAGTGTAAGATAATTGAAAATACAAAGGGAATAATGATCACCATTAGTGCACATAGATAAAAAAATAAACGGATTTCCTTATTCGTAAACAACTATATCTAGACGTATTTTGCGTAGGTCGTTTTCCAAGGCTTCTGAGTATTTTAAAAAGGAAAACATGACTGACAGGAAGACGCAGTGTGACTCTACTTTGTTCGGCGTTTAGTTTCCGTAGCACTGTCATCTTCTGATCGAGCGTAATTGAGTCGTTCTAGCTACCTATGGCGACCCATTATAGTATTGCGTCTAACGGCATAACCGAGGTAGGTGGCGCTGTGGTTTGCACAAAGGACTCGCATTTGGGAGGACGACGTTTCATATCCACGTCCGGCCATACAGATTTATATTTTCTGTTATTTCTGTAAAATGCAGATGCCGAAATGGTTCAGCTGGGCGGGGTGGCCGAGCGGTTTTAGGCCCCAGTCTGGAACCGCGCGACCGCTACGGTAGCAGCTTCGAATCCTGCCTCGGGCATGGATGTGTGTGATGTCTTAGGTTAGTTAGGTTTAAGTAGTTCTAAGTTCTAGGGGACTGATGACCTTAGAAGTTAAGTCCCATTGTGCTCAGAACCATTTGAACCGGAATGGTTCCTTTGACAGGTCGATTTCCTTTCCCATCCATGAACATTCCGAGCTCGTATTCCGTCTCTAAGGACCACAATGTCGACGGGCAGTTAAACTTTAACCTTCCTACCTTCCAACAGTATATATGCCACATATACACTGCATCCATGAGCGTTGGCAGAAATTTATTCAGGAGGGCCAAATTGCCATTTATGATTTAAATGAGTACGTCAGTTTCGAGACATGTCATGCCAAAAGAGAGAAATTCTGTAGGTGGTGGTTAGCCATTCACTTCTAGAAGTGTATGAGAATTTTATAGAGATTAAAAACTCTACTGGTACTACTCCAGATTGCAGGAGCGAAGCAAGTCCTCATGTGGACGCGTATGAGAGCAGCTTACAAATGTATTTTCTTTTAAATATGTACTTCTTTACCGTCAAGTTCAAGAGAATATGGTATGATACGGGTAAACATACAAATACTTATAATGTTGACTAATTAATGGCTCATGATGAGAATATTTATTCATAGTTCGCCATTATGACTTAATTACATTCGACCAAAATATGATAAAGGAATCGCAAGTAGCTACTAAATGATGTAGAGTCGCACTGCAACTTCTAAGCGGTCGTGCCCTCATATTTCTATCACATATAGAAAAACCGATGTGCGAGGTGTCGTAACGGATACTTCAAAAATTTGATACTAAAAGCTTAGAAAAGCAAGTGTAGAAGCAAAATAATCTTTACTTGTTCGTATAATTTGCAGTATCGTTGTTGTCGTATGTTCAATGGAAACAGTTCATCTCTGCTTCAAAACACGTGTCTCTACCAACATGGATACTGGTACCTCGAAGGTAAATCTATCTCTAGTAGAGAATATTCTGTGCAGAGCAACAAACTATTTTCAAATCTCGTTATGGTACGTTAGCCAAAAAACTATCTCTTCCAAGACGAGAGTATTTAATGACATATCTAACAATTAATAATGGTCTACTCGTTACGCCCTTCGGAAAGGTTGGTTGTACCCTTTCGCTGAAAGGAATCTGCTGAACCCTAGCAACATCAACACACTTTCCATAACGCGGACTACCAAAGGGGGCGGGGAGGGGTGACTTAATGCCCACCACAAAAGGTTTCGTTCATGGTTGTTAACTGTTATTAACAAGATAATTTTTAAACAGGTACTGATGTATAAGTTGCAAAATTCTATAGAATATTCTGAGTTCGAAGATAAAATTCCTAGACGCCAAACAGATCATGTCTACGAATGAGCACGGCTTTAGAAAGCATCGCTCATGCGAAAACCCAAGTTGTTCTTTTCTCACATGATATACTGCGAACTATGGATCAACAGGCACATTCCATGTTTCTAGATTTCCGAAAAGCATTCGACACGGTACCCCACAGCAGTCTGTTAATCAAGGTACACGCGTACTGAATAGGCTCTCAAATATGTGACTGGCTCCATGACTTCTTAAGCAATAGAACCCAGTACGTTGCCCTCGACTGCGAGTTTTCATCGGAGACGGGGGTAACATCCGGAGTGACGCACGCTAGTGTGTTAGGACCGTTACTATTTTCTATACACATAAATGATTTGGCAGCCAGGGTGGTCGGAAATATGCGGCAGCTCGCTGATGATGCTGTAGTGTACAGGAAGGTGTCGAAGATAAGTGACTGTAGGTTGCTACGAATGACGTAGACAAAATTTTTTGTTGGTGTGATGAATGGGATATGGGAAATTTTGGAAATTTGTGGTAAGTTCCTATGGGACCAAACTGTTGAGGTCATCGGTCTTTAGGCTTACACACTACTTAATCTAACTTAAACTAAGGACAATACACGGATACACTCACTCACTCACACACACACACACACACACACACACACACACACACACACACACACAGACACACATGCCATGTAAGTTAATGCGGATAAGTAGGAAAAACAAACCCGTAGAGTTCGAATACAGCATTACTATTAGTGTCCTGTCTGCAAACGTTGCGAAGCGATATGAACGAGCACGTGAGGATTGTTGTAGGGAAGGCGAATGGTCGACTTCGGCTTATTGGGAGAATTTTAGGTAGTTGTAGTTGACTCGTAAAGGAGACCGCACATAGGACGCTACTGCGACCTATTCTTGAGTTCTGCTGAAATGTTTGGGATCCGGATCAGGTCGGATTGAAAGAAGACATCGAACCAATTCAGATGCGAGCTGCTATATTTATTACCAGTAGGTTCGATAAGCACGAAAGTGTTTCGGATATGCTTCGGGAGCTGAAGTTGAATCCCTGGAGGGAAGAAGACATTCATTTCGAAGAACGCTACTGATAAAGCTTAGAGAATAGGCATTTGAAGCTGACTGGAGAACGTTCCTACTACCGCCAACGTACATTAAGCGCAGGGACCATGAAGATAAGATACGAAAAATTGTGGTTCATACGGAGGCATATGGACAGTCGTTTTTCCCTAGCGCCACGCGGGGTAGCCGCGCGGTTTGAAGATCCTTGTCACGGTTCGCGGGGCAAGTACTATTAGTGTTAGTAGGAAATGGCCAATTTAAGTGCCTGATCATTTCTTGGGGCAGTTTGGTAGCTCACGAAATCGGAAGCCAGCCGGCTGTCTTCTTGAGGGTCGGACGTGAGTCATAGGGCACTGTAGAGAGGAGCTGAGATGTTAAAAGTGCAGTATGTATGAAGTTAGGAATTGACGAATCGGAGGGATCAATATGACTGTTTTCAGGACTTTTTGAGAAAGGAGGTGAGGTAAGAATTTGGTACGTGGACGGAGGTTTCATATTGTAATGAGCTAGCTAGAGGTAGTGATGAATAATAATGAGATGGACTTGGTGAGATCTTATAGAAGGCAATAAATTCCAGTTGTTCCAGTGGAAAATTGTGGTGCTTTCGTGTGTGTCTTTCTGCCTTTTAACTTCAGATTGTTATTCAGTTTTGTTTATGAAGGAGATACTATAAACCAATTGGAGACTGTATAGTGACGGTTGTGGTGCTCATTATCCAACCCGTGCACAAACAAACGAACGGAAAGGACGGACACAAAACAACGACGGTCGATGGAGAAAGATCTTACGACAACAAGACGCAACAGAGTGAAAGAAACAACCAAAAGAATCGAAGACTTCCACGATTAACGAGATCAAAGTACGATAAACATGCTGTCTTGTCGAGGCGATGTCTCGACACTCACACAACGATTAGACTCGCTGGCAGAGCGAGAGGCCGGCTCTTAAATACTCTGTCGGGTGCGCCGCTATTGGCTTCTGGGATCACGTGTTCCACGCCGCACCATTGGACGAAGGGTGGAAAGGGGGCTGAGGATATGTTTGATACCGTTGGCCTGGCAGACGTTGTGGAAGGAGGATGCCGTGAATTGGGGATCATTATCTGAGACCAAACTGTGTGGCAGGCCCTCAATGGCGAGAACCTGGACTAGGCCTGTGAGTGTAGCCTCTGTGGTGGTGGTGGACGCCATGCGGACAACATATGGGTATTTGGAGTAAGCATCAACGATGGACCCAAAAAACTGGCCTGCAAAATCGACATGGATGTGATCCCAGGACCGGCGAGGCACAGGCCAGGGTGCAAATGACTGAGGGGGGCTGGCCTGGTGACGTGCACAGGCAGTACACCCACGGACCAGGTGCTCAATATCGCCATCGATGCCAGGCCGCTACACTTTTCGGCGAGCCAAAACTTTCATACGGGGCATACCCCAGTGCGCGCGGTGTAACAAACCGAGCACCCGAAGCCGCAATTCCGGAGGGATGACCACTTGATGGGCATCTGACTCTGTGGCAAACAGGACATCATCGACCACAGAGAGACTGTGGGACAGGTGGCGCCAGGGGCTGAAATTGGACTGCATCTGACGAGCAACATAGGAGGACGACGCAAGGTCCACGTAGTTGAAAAGCTGCAGCAAGACAGGATCGCGGCGGGTAGCCGCAGCAATGCGAGCAGCCATAAGGGGCAGACCGTCCAGTGCATCTCTTCGGACGGTATCAATGTGAAAGCAGAGGACCTCCTGCTGGTCAAAGGCAGGATCGGAGCCTGACAAAGCATCCGCGTTAGCATGGTGGGCGGTGGGCTTATACCGGATGGTGTAAGCGTAATTACGTAAAAACGATGCCCAGCGCTGGAGACGTTGAGCCGTCCGCTGTGGAAGGAGGGAGTGGGGTCCGGAAAGTGTAACCAAGGGTTTATGGTCCGTCAGGTGGGTGAACTTTGCCCCAAAGAGATAGGTGTAAAAATTTTGGACAGCTAACGTGATCGCCAGGGCCTCCTTTTCAATCTGGGAGTAGTTCCTTTGTGCTGGGGTCAACGTCTTAGAGGCATAAGCGATGGGCTGTTCGGAGCCATCGGCATCCCAGTGCGCAAGAGTGGCCCCAATGCCGTATGCCGATACATCAGCCGCCACAAACAAAGGGGCGGTCCGGAGAGAAGGGAGTAAGGCAAGGGGCGGACTTCAGCATCGCCTTTAAACGGAGAAAAGCCTAGTCACAGGCCGGTGTCCAATCAAAAGGTACCCCTTTGCGACACAAGTGATTGAGGGGCTGAGCAACGGAGGCAGCCTGGGGCAAGAACGTTAAGTAATGAATAACTTTGCCCACAAACACCTGGAGTTCAGATAAGTCCTTGGGACGAGGAAGAGCCTCAATGGCAGCGACATTACGACCCGAAGGACGAATGCCATCTTTGCTAAGCCAGTGGCCTAAGTATTCCACTTCCGGTTGAAAAAAACAACACTTATCCAGCCGACAGCTTAAACCAGCAGACTGCAGAGCGTGAAATAGGGCGCTGAGGTTTCGCAAATGTTCCTGGCGGGAACGCATGGTGACCAAGATGTCATCCAGATAATTCACACAGGCGGGGATAGGCTGTGTAAGCTGCGCCAGGAATCGCTGAAAAATGGCCGGCGCCGAAGAGACACCAAAGGGAAGACGCTTGTACTTGTACAATTCGAAACGCGTGTTGATAACCATGATGTTGTGAGATTCGGCATCCAAGGGCAACTGGAGGTATGCCTCAGCCAGGTCGATCTTTGAAAAATACTCTCTTCCTGTCGGGGTATGCGGTAAGTGTCGACGAGGGACTGAGCATTGACTGTAGCGCCGAGTCCCCACACTGCCGAAAGGACCCATTGGGTTTCCGTATCACCACCAGTGGCGTCGCCCAGGCACCATATGTTACAGGCTCCAGAATGCCAGCGGCCTGGAGCCGATCCAGTTCCTGCTTGACAGTCGGCTGTAAGGCCACAGGAAGGGGCTGGGCCCAGAAAAAGCGAGGCTGTGCATCAGGCCGTAGGGTGATGCGCGCCCGAAAGCCTTAAGCACATCCGAGACCCATTGCAAACAGCGACGCAAAAGCGGAGCAGAGATCGTCCAAGTCCTGAAAAGGAACAGCCGTGGAAACGACCTTTACTTCGTCGGAAATAGAAAAGCCAAACAGTTGAAACGCATCCAGACCGAAAATATTCGAAGTCGACGGATGGTCGCCTGGACGACGAACTGCCCACAAAGGGAAATGGAACCGTCTCCATAGGCGACGAAACGGCGAGAAGGAGGTGACAACTCAGGAGAGCCCTGCCGGGCATATGTCTCCATATTAATAAGGGAGACGGTGGCCCCACTGTCAACCTGAAAACTGACATCCTCCGTGAAAATGGGGAACATGGGGAAAAGCTTCCGCGCTGACAGGTCATCCTGTGGGACGACCGATTGCAGATCGTGGACTTTATCTTGAGGCCCAGGAGGGGCAGGCCTGGAGCGAGCCGAGCGACTACGACAAACCGATCGGATGTGCCCTCCTCGTTACACTGTGTGCACGTTTTCCAGCGGTGGGGACAATCAGCCCGCGAATGCGCAGTAAACCACTGTGGGCAAGAAGGAAGTGGGCCGCGCCACCGGCGACGAGGGGGCAACCGAAGGCACCGATGCCATAGAGACGTCGGACAACGAGTAATCCCGACGGCGCTGGCCTCTGTCGGCTGGGCCACGTCGACGTCGCGAGGGCGGAACTCGCCGTGACGCCGCGGTCGCCGCCACCTGCGGTCGCGCCATAAGACGCTCGTTATCCGCCTGAGTAATTTCAAAGAAGAGGGCAATGCCGAGAGTCTCTTCCAAGGAGGGGTAGTCGATTTACAACGCCGCAGTACGGACCTCAGGGTCGGGACCCAGCTGAACCACCACATCCCTGATCAGGGAGTCCGCATACGAATCCTTACACTGCTGATTGGTGCACGTAAAATCGCATCGACGGCTGAGACCCTGCAAGTCCGTGACCCAGAAGCGATACGATTGACTAGGCCTTTATGGTACTGGTGGAACTCCAGCCAAGAGCCGACCACATGGCAGCGTTGGGAATAATAGTTTGTCAGCAAAAGGCAGATCTCCAGGAAAGAGATAGCCACAGGATCGGGCAACGGTGCCAACTTGCGGACAAGAAAGAATGTGTCAGGGGAAACCCAAGACAAAAACAACGACCGTTGCAAGGAGTCATCCGTGACTTGAAAAGCCGTGAAATGTTGTTTCAGCCGATTTCCCAGTCGTCTTTAGCGTCATTAAAGGGTGGAAACGACTGTGGACGTGGGAAAGCATCGGACACCCGAGGACTCGGAAGCTGTTGTGGTAACGCGTCCCGAACATCGACTTTGTCCGTTACCAACTGCAGTGACTTTTGTAAGATGTATAACTGGAGCTGCTGCTGCTGCTCCAGAAGAGAGACTAATTTTACCTCCATGCTATTAACTACCACCGTTTACCTCGTCGCCAATGATGTAACCTGTTGTGACCGCGACTGGAACAGTCGCGGGGTGGCAGAGAAAGCGCGGCGTGACCAAACGGAGAGCGGCCCGTGCACAAACAAACGAGCGGCAAGGCTGGACACGAAACAACGACGGTCGATGGATAAAGACCTTACGACGACAACACGCAAGAAGCAACGGAGTGACAGAGACAACCAAACGAATCCAAGACTTCCACGATTAACGAGATCGAAGTACGATAAACAAGCGTCGAGGCGATGTGTCGAAACTCACGCAACGATTAGACTCGCTAGCAGAGCGAGAGGTGGGCTTTTAAATACTCAGCACACAGCTGTGACCCCAACAATGTTGTGACGTGCTGACACTCTCATTGGAGGTGATCGACGGTTCATAATCAAACGCCTCTTGCTCAGTTCAGCGAAGAACCATCTGCGCGGAAATATTTGAGCGTTACAAGGCTGATCGTGACCATTTTTTGTCGAACATCGCCACGGGCGAGAAACATGGGTTTCATCACTCCGAATCGGAAACAAAATGGCAGTCCATGGAATGGCGCCACGCCAACTCTCCTCCGAAGAAAAAGTTTAAAGCCATACCCTTTGCCAGTAAAGTCACGGCGCGGTCTTCTGAAAGTGTTGTCCTGTTTTATACCTTTCATCGTGGTGCAACGATCAACTTGGAAATGTATTGTGCTACCCTCAGGAAACTGAAGAAACGACTTCAGCATTTCCTTTGCTAAAAAAGTGGAAACAAACTTTTCCTTCTCCATGACAACGCGAGGACTGACAAGTGTGCGCACCCGAAAGGAGCTCACAAAACTTCAATGGACTGTTCTTCCTCATCCCTTCTGCAGTCCGGATCTCGCACCTTGCGACTTCCATCTGTTTGGCCCAGGGAGGGATGCACTCCGCAGGGAGCAGTACGTGGATGATTCTGACGTTCATGCAGCAAGACGTTGGCTCCGATTTCTACTAGTAGTGTGGTACCATGCGGGCATACAAGCTCTTCGGGTAAGGTGGCGTAACGGAGATTATGTTGAAAAATAGGGTTTTGTAGCCAAAAGAATGGTGAATAATATGGTGTATTGGAGTTTGGATAAAACCAACCTCCTTTCAGAAAAAAAAAAATGTTGCGTTACTTATTGAACGGCCTCGTAGTTGGAAGGATACGGAACATCGATTAGTGGCATAGAAGAAGCGATTATTGTATCACCGTCTGGAGGTTCAGTGCCAGGTTGGTAACTTTCATTTAGTAAACGTATGCGTAGTAGTGGATAGAAATAATCCGAGTCCACTAACACACGTTCTGAAAGTAGTCTACGGAGCTATACGTAGCGTGACTCGTCTCGCGCACGGCAGGGGGCTAAATGTGCCGCGAGTGAAACTACGCCGGACGCTACGGAAGCTCCGAGGCCACCGACGACAAGGGATGTTTTTGATTATGACATTTGGTGTCGATGAATGCGTCACGAAAAATACATATTTATTGTCTCAACACCACATAAACGCTATTGCAACAATCTATTCTGAATATCTTACCCGTACTAATTTCGCCAACCGTAGTGGTCGAACGGTTCTAAGCGCTTCAGTCTGGAACCGCGTGACTGCTACGGTCGCAGGTTCGAGTCCTTCCTCGGGCATGGCTGTGTGTGATGTCCTTAGGTTAGTTAGGTTAAAGTAGTTCCAAGTTCTAGGGGACTGATGACCTCAGATGTTAAGTCCCATAGTGCTCAGAGCCATTTGAACGGTGCTAATTTCATCCTATATACAATCCAGAGGTTGCACGAACTACGAGAGTAATCATAAATTTTCCATTATCAACTCGAAAATATAAATATATGTAATTATTTTAATGTGTGTTTGTAGGTGCATGCCTACAGACCTGGTACCCTTTGACATACATCTCATTGTCACAGTATGGTAGAACTTTATCAGTGGGCTGAGCCATTCCATTCCACTCTAGTGACGTGCTCAGGAACTACGGCGCGGGAATGTCTATGTGTACCAGGTCTCCAACTGAAGTCAACATCTAAACAAGGTTTTACCACAAAAAAATGTATACATAATGTACTGGACCTAAGAAAAAAAAAGAAGAAAACGACACACCACAAAGGGATTATCCGAATATGACGAAATGTAAACCCAGGATACACTATGTGATCAAACGTATCCGGACACCTCAAAAACATACGTTTTTCATATTAGGTGCATCGTGTTGTCCCCTACTGCCAGGTACTCTACATCAGCGACCTCAATAGTCATTAGACATCATGAGAGACCAGAATGGGGAGCTACGCGGATCTCACGGACTCCGAACGTGGTCAGGTGATTGGGTGTCACTTGTGTCATACGTCTGTACGCGAGATTTCCATAGTACTGAACATCCCTAGGTCCACTGTTTCCGATGTGATAGTGAAGTGGAAACGTGAAGCGAGACGTACAGCACAAAATCGTACAGGCCGACCTCGTCTGTTGACTGTAAGAGGCCGCCAACAGTTGAAGAGGGTCGTAATGTGTAATAGGTAGACATCTATCCAGGCCATCACACATGAATTCCAGACTGCATCAGGATACACTGAAAGGACTATTACATTTAGGCGGTATGTGAGAAAACTTGGATTTCATGGTCGAGCGGCTGCTCATAAGCCATACATCACGCCGGTAAATGCCATACGACGCCTCGCTTGGTGTAAGGAGCGTAAACATTGGACGATTGAACAGTGAAAAACGTTGTGTGGAGTAGCAAATCACGGTACAAAATGTGGCGACGCGATGTGTGGGTATGCCGAATGCCCAGTGAACGTCATCTGCCCTAGTGTGTAGTGCCAACAGTAAAATTCGGAGGCGGTGGCGTTATGGTGTGGTCGTGTTTTTCATGGAGGGAGCTGTCACCCCTTGTTGTTTTGCGTGCCACTATCACAGCACAGGCCCACATTGATGTTATATGCAACTTCTTGTTCCCACTGATGAAGAGCAATTCGGGGATGGCGATTGCATCTTTCAACACACATAATGCACGGTCTGTGGCGGAGTGGTTACACGACGATAACATCCCTGTAATGGACTGTCCTGCACAGAGTCCTGACTTGAATCCTATGGAACACGTTTGGGATGTTTTGGAACGCCGACTTCGTGCCAGGCCTCGCCGACCGACATCGATACCTGTCGTCAGTGCAGCACTCCGTGAAGAATGGGCTGCCATTCCCCAAGAAACCTTCCAGCACCTGATTGAACGTATGCCTGTGAGAGTGTAAGCTGTCATCAAGGCTAAGGGTGGGCCAACACCATACTGAATTCCAGCATTACCGATGGAACGCGCCACGAACTTGTAAGTCATTTACAGCCAGGTGTCCGGATACTTTTGATCACATAGTGTAGCTTGCCATAAAGGGTAAGAAAACGGGGCGTAACATATTGTCGACGTACCCGCTATGCTATAAGGGTGCCGCAGATGACAACCGAAGAGGTTCTGCTCGAAAACAAATGGCACCCCAGACCGTCATTCCTGGTTTCCCGACCGTATGTCGGGCGGCAGTCAGATTGGTATCCCACTGCTGTCTGGGGCGTCCCCAGAGACGTCTTCAACTTAGAGTCTCATTGACTTGAGTAGAATTGTCTTCAGTGATTTGTCCCGCTTCGAACCAAGCCCCGATGCCTAGCGTATGTGTGTCTTGGACGCCCTGGACACCCAGGACGCCCCGTTTTGTCAGCTTTCATGGCAAACAATCCTGGGCCTACATTTCAGCTAAATAATGCCCTTCCGCACAAGGCGAGAGTTTCTACTGCTTGCCAAAACCTATCTTGGCCAGCTAGGTCGCCGGATCTATTCCCAATTGAGAACGTTTGGAGCATCCAGCTATCTCGGGATTTTGACAGTCTAACGGTACACTTGGGCAGAATTTGGCACGACACGCTCAACTTTGTCAATTACTGTCAACCCGAGTAACTGTTTGCTTAAGAGCCAGAGATGAACCAGCGCGCATGGACTGGCTGAGTTTGTAGAGGTCTTTCTCTCGAATATATCATCCAATTTATCTGAAGTTGTAATCATTTGTTTGTCTTTACAGGTACATCACATCTACCGATTTCCGTCCCATTCCGATAATTCCTTCGTGCTTAAAAAAAAGTGAAAAAGCTGCTAGGCGTAAATTGAGACGCTCATAGCGCGTGTGGCGGGGCGCATTGCAGCACGAACTTATGTAACTTCACACGTCTCAATTTGCGCTTAGCCTTAGAGTGCATTTTTGGTAGTAGTAATGTTCAGACGAGTTAGAAGCTGGGTGTGGTGTTTCAGGTGGTGGGTGACGTGACCGCGGGGGCGGGTACCCCGTGGTCGGAGGAGTCGGCGGCGGCGGCGGCGGCGGCGGCGCTGGCCGAGCAGCCGTGGGCGCGGCCGTGGTTCATGGCGGGCGGCTCGCGCTGGCCACAGTACGACCCGGCCAGCTCCGCGCGCCTCTGGCCGCACCAGGCGCCCGACTCGGACCGCATCACCGAGCAGCTCATGTTCGTCCCACCGCCCTCCGACGAGCCGCCCAGGATACGCAAGGTGCGGCACACAACTAACGACCACAAATAAATCATTCCTACAGTTTTTCAGCCTTCAAATACAGTGTTCACTCGTATGACATAATCAGCGACTGTTACTAAGAACAACGCTCATTGTACACGAAGGAGAGGCGTACGATAGTTGTAATAATATGCGAGATTTCAACACACAACCTTACAGTATGCGTGCAAAATATGACTCGTTTCTAAAGTTACTACACTACTGGCTATTCTGCTACACCAAGAAGAAATGCAGATTATAAACGGGTATCCACTGGGCAAATATATTATACTAGAACTGACATGTGATTGCATTTTCACGCAATTTGGGTGCATAGACACTGAGAAATCAGTACCCAGAACAACCACCTCTGGCCGTAGTAACGGCCTTGATACGCCTGGGCATTGAGTCAAACAGAGCTTGGATGGCGTGTACAGATACAGCTGCCCATGCAGTTTCAACACGATACCACAGTTTATCAAGAGAAGTGACTGGCGTATTGTGACGAGCCAGTTGCTCGGCCACCATTGACCAGACGTTTTCAGTTGGTGAGAGATCTGGAGAATGTGTTGGCCAGGGCAGCAGTTGAACATTTTTTGTATCCAGAATGGTCGGTACAGGACATGCAACATGCGGTAGTGGATGATCCTGCTGAAATGTAGGGTTTCGCAGGCATCGAATGAAGGGTAGAGACACGGGTCGTAACATATCTGAAATGTAACGTCCATTGTTCAAAGTGCTGTCAATGCGAACAAGAGGTGACCGAGACGTGTAACTAGTGGCACCCCATACCATCACGCCGGGTGATACGCCAGTATGGCGATGACGAATATACGCTTCCAATGTGCGTTCACCCCGATGTCGACAAACACGGATGCGACCATCATGATGCTGTAAACAGAACATGTATTCATCCGAAAAAAATGACGTTTTGCCATTCGTGCACCCAGGTTCGTCGTTGAGAACACCATTGCAGGCGCTCCTGTCTGTGATGCAGCGTCAAGCGTAACCGCAGCCATGGTCTCTGAGCCGATAGTCCATGATGCTGCAAACGTCGTCTAACTGTTCGTGCAGATGGTTATTGTCTTGCAAACGTCCCCACCTGTTGACTCAGGGATCAGGACGTTGCTGCACGATCCGTTACAGCCATGCGGATAAGATGCCGGTCATCTCCACTGCTAGTGAAACGAGGCCGTTGGGATCCAGCACGGCGTTCCGCATTACCCTCCTGAACACCCCGATTCCATATTCTGCTAACAGTCATTGGATCTCGACCAACGCGAGCAGCAATATCACGATACGATAAACCGCAATCGCGATAGGCTACAATCCGACCTTTATCAAAGTTGGAAACGTGATGGTACGCATTTCTCCTCCTTACACGAACTATCACAACAACGGTTCACCAGGCAACGCCGGTCAATTGCTGTTTGTGTATGAGAAATCGGTTGGAAACTTTCCTCACGTCGGCACATTTTAGGTGTCGCCACCGGCGCCAACCTTGTGTGAATGCTCTGAAAAGCTAATCATTTGCATTGCACAGCATCTTCTTCCTGTCGGTTAAATTTCGCGTCTGTAGCACGTCATCTTAGTGGTGTAGCAATTGTAATGGCCAGCAGTGTAGTTGAAAATACAGGTACAAAAACAAATAATATTAAAAAGTGGGATACGTAAATAAAATTGCACCAGACACTTTGTGATCTCTATGTCTAAAAAACAGAGAGGCAAAAATTGATTTTGTCAGTAGTTCCAAAATTTGCACCCGCAAAAAGCAGTCCACAAGTGATTTACTTAATGAGCCATATCCATTTCTTTTGAGCACAGCCACCTGTAGCAGATTATTACGAGGACGTGCTGAAGAGTAACGCCTCCGAATTTTTTTTTTATTCTGTTATCAGTATCCGTTTAGGTATTACATATCGTGCATACTACTCGGTCAACTTTCCCGTTTCGCTGACGCGAGTTGCAGTCCTTTACCGCTAGAGGACTCTGCATTGTAGCTCGTAAGATGACGGTGTGTAATGTAACTATGACGGTGTGTGGGAAACACCATAATTCAGCCGAGTTTTGAATTCTAAGAGTTTGTTCACACATGGAGCACCATCTCCTTCAGCCTGAAGATGCCAGAACACACACGAACGCTTCGTCATCTCCAACTATCCGACGCCTTGCGTTTACTGTCACCGATCATCCTCCATACATTCACAACTTGCCCCCAGCCGATTTTCATTTGTTTGCTAAACTTAAAGAACATCTTCGAGGACTTCATTTTGATAGTGATGAAGCCGTGCAGGCGAAGGTGAAGTGGTGGCTGCGTAAACAACGTCAAACATTCTACAGTGACGGAATCAACAAACTGGTCTCTCGTTGGGAGAAATGTGTTGCTCGTCCGGGTAACTGTTCAGAAATAAAGATGAAGAATAAAGATGTAGAATGTTACTAAAGTTTGTTTTATTTAAGAAGGTTCGAGAGTTTTCACATAAAAAATTCTGAGACATTCCTTTTGAGCGCGCCCTCGAACGTTTCTGAACAACACAATGCCATGGTGATAGGTTGCACCACAGGATCAAAAGATTAGTTGCTTTTTCTATGGCCATTCGTGTCACCTGCCAAAATTCTTAACAATTTTATTTGGGAGGATGGATAAATAAAACTTTTTGGCCTATTCTGTTTGGTGCAGGTCAGTATCTAAAACGTCGAAGTTTTGAACTTGTAAATTCAGCAAATATGGACCAGTTTATTCATGAGTACATCAAAAACTGACTAATGCGGTATGAAACACCTGAGGTTAATTAGGAGTGCACAAATACACACACTGTTTTGAAGGAAACAGAATATCTTATACAACATATTGCACAAACAATTTTAAAATTAGCTTCTTAATTTGTATAAACAACAGTACTGTGATCCATTCCACAGAGAATATAATCCTTAATATCAGCTCACATTTGAACAGCGTCTTTCATTTAATGCTGAAACTCCCTGTTGACCAAACTATTCTCATGAAGAATGACGTAACCACAACTTAAGCTGTCGCTAAAATCAGCTACAGCTTCAGAAATGCTATTAATTTCTCGGAGTTTACTGGAATAGAAGCGGGCTTAACAAGTTTGTAGAAATGGTAAAGCATTGACAAAGCTTAGATATTACGGTTCGGCTATCTGAAAACACGAAAAAATGACAGATCATATTACTGAGGGCAGATGAAACCCTCATATGAGTAAGATTATACCTCGAGAACGATGTACATAATACTGTTCTCAATTCTCAGTCAGTTTTCCATAAATTCACTCTGCATATTTTTGAAATTACTGTCGGAAAGTATATTTATTTGTATGTCTGATTATTTATTTCCATAATTCCACTGAACTGTTGTTTTTCTACCAGTCTCTTAAAATCAAGGCAAGTACCTTTGAATGTATAAGAAAAAATTAATTCCTTCAGTACTCCACTCTTTCAGACTACCTTCTGCGCCGATTTCTTCGTGAGAAGATCGTGTTATACCTCTTGTAAGAAGGAAAAATATCTACTAGAAAGTGTCGGAACTCAGCAGCGGCAGTATCGTGACCTCTCGATACTGCACTTTGTTTCTTCGATATTGCTGATGGTGTTCGTTTGAATCCCGTGACTGTCATGCGAATATGTTGTTGTCTTCAGTCCTGAGACTGGTTTGATGCAGCTCTCCATGCTACTCTATCCTGTGCAAGCTGCTTCATCTCCCAGTAACTACTGCAACCTACATCCTTCTGAATCTGCTTAGTGTACTCATCTCTCGGTCTCCCTCTACGATTTTTACCCTCCACGCTGCCCTCCAATGCTAAATTTGTGATCCCTTGATGCCTCAAAACATGTCCTACCAACCGATCCCTTCTTCTAGTCAAGTTGTGCCACAAACTTCTCTTCTCCCCAATCCTATTCAATACCTCCTCATTAGTTACGTGATCTATCCACCTTATCTTCAGTATTCTTCTGTAGCACCACATTTCGAAAGCTTCTATTCTCTTCTTGTCCAAACTAGTAATCGTCCATGTTTCACTTCCATACATGGCTACACTCCAACTTTCAGAAACGACTTCCTGATACATAAATCTATATTCGATGTTAACAAATTTCTCTTCTTCAGAAACGCTTTCCTTGCCATTGCCAGTCTACATTTTATATCCTCTCTACTTCGACCATCATCAGTTATTTTACTTCCTAAATAGCAAAACTCCTTTACTACTTGAAGTGTCTCATTTCCTAATCTAATTCCCTCAGCATCACCCGATTTAATTTGACTACATTCCATTATCCTCGTTTTGCTTTTGTTAATGTTCATCTTATATCCTCCTTTCAAGACACTGTCCATTCCGTTCAACTGCTCTTCCAAGTCCTTTGCTGTCTCTGACAGAATTACAATGTCATCGGCGAACCTCAAAGTTTTTACTTCGTCTCCATGAATTTTAATACCTACTCCAAATTTTTCTTTTGTTTCCTTTACTGCTTGCTCAATATACAGATTGAATAACATCGGGGAGAGGCTACAACCCTGTCTCACTCCTTTCCCAACCACTGCTTCCCTTTCATGCCCCTCGACTCTTATTACTGCCATCTGGTTTCTGTACAAATTATAAATAGCCTTTCGCTCCCTGTATTTTACCCCTGCCACCTTTAGAATTTGAAAAAGAGTATTCCAGTCAACATTGTCAAAAGCTTTCTCTAAGTCTACAAATGCTAGAAACGTAGGTTTGCCTTTTCTTAATCTTTCTTCTAAGATAAGTCGTAAGGTCAGTATTGCCTCACGTGTTCCAACATTTCGACGGAATCCAAACTGATCCTCCCCGAGGTCTGCATCTACCAGTTTTTCCATTCGTCTGTACAGAATTCGCGTTAGTATTTTGCAGGCGTGGCTTATTAAACTGATAGTTCGGTAATTTTCACATCTGTCAACACCTGCTTTCTTTGGGATTGGAATTATTACATTCTTCTTGAAGTCTGAGGGTATTTCGCCTGTCTCATACATCTTGCTCACCAGCTGGTAGAGTTTTGTCATGACTGGCTCTCCCAAGGCCGTCAGTAGTTCTAATGGAATGTTGTCTGCTCCGGGGGCCTTGTTTCGACTCAGGTCTTTCAGTGCTCTGTCAAACTCTTCACGCAGTATCGTATCTCCCATTTCGTCTTCATCTACATCCTCTTCTATTTCCATAATATTGTCCTCAAGTACATCGCCCTTGTATAAGCCTTCTATATACTCCTTCCACCTTTCTGCCTTCCCTTCTTTGCTTAGAACTGGGCTGCCATCTGAGCTCTTGATATTCATACACGTGGTTCTCTTCTCTCCAAAGGTCTCTTTAATTTTCCTGTAGGCAGTATCTATCTTCCCCCTAGTGAGATAAGCTTCTACATCCTTACATTTGTCCTCTAGCCATCCCTGTTTAGCCATTTTGCACTTCCTGTCGATCTCATTTTTGAGACGTTTGTATTCCTTTTTGCCTGCTTCATTTACTGCATTTTTATATTTTCTCCTTTCATCAATTAAATTCAATATTTCTTCTGTTACCCAAGGATTTCTAGCAGCCCTCGTCTTTGTACCTACTTTATCCTCTGCTGCCTTCACTACTACGTCCCTCAGAGCTACCCATTCTTCTTCTACTGTATTTCTTTCCCCTATTCCTGTCAATTGTTCCCTTATGCTCTCTCTGAAACTCTGTACAACCTCTGGTTCTTTCAGTTTATGCAGGTCCTATCTCCTTAATTTCTCACATTTTTGCAGTTTCTTCAGTTTTAATCTACAGGTCATAACCAATAGATTGTGGTCAGAGTCCACATCTGCCCCTGGAAATGTCTTACAACTTAAAACCTGGTTCCTAAATCTCTGTCTTACCATTATATAATCTATCTGATACCTTTTAGTATCTCCAGGGTTCTTCCACGTATACAACCTTCTTTCATGATTCTTAAACCAAGTGTTAGCTATGATTAAGTTGTGCTCTGTGCAAAATTCTACTAGGCGGCTTCCTCTTTCATTTCTTAGCCCCAATCCATATTCACCTACTATGTTTCCTTCTCTCCGTTTTCCTACACTCGAATTCCAGTCACCCATTACTATTAAATTTTCGTCTCCCTTCACTATCTGAATAATTTCTTTTATTTCATCGTACATTTCTTCAATTTCTTCATCATCTGCAGAGCTAGTTGGCATATAAACTTGTACTACTGTAGTAGGTGTGGGCTTCGTATCTATCTTGGCCACAATAATGCGTTCACTATGCTGTTTGTAGTAGCTTACCCGCATTCCTATTTTCCTATTCATTATTAAACCTACTCCTGCATTACCCCTATTTGATTTTGTGTTTATAACCCTGTAGTCACCTGACCAGAAGTCTTGTTCCTCCTGCCACCGAACCTCACTAATTCCCACTATATCTAACTTTAACCTATCCATTTCCCTTTTTAAATTTTCTAACCTACCTTCCCGATTAAGGGATCTGACATTCCACGCTCCGATCCGTAGAATGCCAGTTTTCTTTCTCCTGGTAACGACATCCTTCTGAGTAGTCCCCGCCCGGAGATCCGAATGGGGGACTATTTTACCTCCGGAATATTTTACCCAAGAGGATGCCATCATCATTTAATCACACAGTAAAGCTGCATGTCCTCGGGAAAAATTACGGCTGTAGTTTCCCCTTGCTTTCAGCCGTTCGCAGTACCAGCACAGCAAGGCCGTTTTGGTTAATGTTGCAAGGCCAGATCAGTCAATCATCCAGACTGTTGCCCCTGCAACTACTGAAAAGGCTGCTGCCCCTCTTCAGGAACCACACGTTTGTCTGGCCTCTCAACAGATACCCCTCCGTTGTGGTTGCACCTACGGTACGGCCATCTGTATCGCTGAGGCACGCAAGCCTCCCCACCAACGGCAAGGTCCATGGTTCATGGGGGGAGGTCATGCGAATAAGGAATCTATAAATTCGTGAGGACAGTACTCAACGTCGTGCAACAACTCAGTGTCCCCACATGACTAGAGCCCGAGAGGAGAGACATACTATTCTCCCGGCCGTGCAGGATCCATGAGTCAAGAACTGGGCTTGCTTGTAACATGACAGCCGACCGGTGTGGCCGAGCGGTTCTAGGCGCTTCAGTCTGGAACTGAGAAATTAGAGATATTGTTTTTTCCTTTACTCCTATCAATGAATGCCGGTAAACTGGATGTATGAGGGGCAGTCAAATGAAAACCGAACAGCCGCCGCAGTGGGACCGTGGAATGGTTCCATTCAATAGTAATCACCACACACTTTCAGACATCTAAATATACGACATGATCAATTCTTGTTTCGTAGAAAGCGGTCGACCGCTGACGGATACACTACCGCACCCACTCTCGCATTTCCTCGTCCTACTGGAACCGACGTCCAAGTAGATATTTTTCCTTCTTACAAGAGGCATAATACGATCTTCTCACAAACAAATCGGTGCACAAGGTAGGAAATAACACGGGCTCCAACTGCGTTGTCTAAGTCTGAAAGAGTGTAGTGGAAATGAAATTAATTCCATATTATTCATATTATCCACACATACACCAATCTTGCTAATAGGATTATAATTCAGACACTATAATTACTACACAGAGAAGCTTTACTGTCCTTGCTCCGCTTCAGTTAACATTAACGTGGAACGTTTCATGAATTTATAGATAAATGACTACTCTGAGCACGCTGAAAAGTTAAGTGCGGGTCAAATCATACGCTACAGGCAACCGATCGACTAACAGACTGCATACAACCCAACAAGGTTGGTCACACAAAAAGGACACCACGACAAAAGCATCAAACTCAATCGCAACCGGATGGTGACTAGCTGGCCGTGCAAACGTAACAAAATTAAGAACTAAAGTGAACTGAATACGGCACAGTCCATGCGCCACGCAACATTCAGCAGGCTACCCTGGTCCAAGCTGTGTGCAAAAACTTCTAACGGTCACGCTGTCCCAAGTAGCATCTACCAACCTCTGCCATTCAACCAAAAACGGTTGACTTCACTGCCCAACGATCTCTCTGTCTACCTACAGCATCAAAGATTTCCTCTTTTTTAAGTCCAGTGCAAATTGGGGAGATTATGAAGGCTGTTTCTTCATTCCCATTTTATTGCTATTTCTTAAGTACATACAATATCGGGAAAAGCATTTACAGATAACAGGCACTTCTTTTGTAGTGTTCTGTTACAGAGAGGATCTAGGTTGTCCGAGGGTTATTCGGAAAGTAAGATACGATAGCTCACGAAATGGAAACCATTGTGAAAATCAAAAATGTTTTACTTGTAACAATTACCTACACGTCCCATCTACTTCTCTACATAGTCGGCGCTCCGACTTAGACATTTGTCATAGCATTGTATCAACTCTCCCATACCCTCATCATATAATGCAGTTGTCTGTGCTTTGTGCCAGTTCCCTACGCTGATCTTCGGATTGTTGTCTGTGCCAAAATGTTGTCTTCGCAGCCAGCAGTTCATGTGACCAGCGATGAAATCAGCCAATCCGGGCTGTATGGTGGTTGAGCAAGCACTTCCCATCGAAAACGCTGCACGAGCATCTTCATTGCCCTGCAGAGTGCGGCCGAGAATTGCCATGAAGAAGAAAACACATGACAGTTATGTTACGTGAGCTGGGATGACATCAGGCGAAATCTCTCACCAGGCCGTCGTACTTGGCGGGATACATTATTCATCCAAGTATCTTTACGTGCTCACTGTGAGCTCAGAACCGAAATGAGCGACGTGAGGCGATCGACGGTCGTACTAGAAACACTGCCCAATAAATCTGCGCAAAGCTCCATCGGATTTTCATTGTGGTTTCCAGTTCGCACCCTATCGGACTTACTTTCCAAATAGCCCTAGTACAATAATACTACCCGTATCCGGAAAGCGGTCAGTTTATTCCGACACAGCGATATTGTTTATTGTCGCGGAGTTCCCATAGAAATCCCCCCCCCCCCCCCCCCCCCCCCCCGCGGTAGCGCTGAGCTAAGTGAGGGGACGTGCGTAGTGTGCGAAAGGCAGTGAGGCAACGTGAAGGTATATAGGATGCCTCGAAGCCATATGGGAGCGATAGGCTTGTTGACATCTCGGGCAAAGTCGGCTTTGGGGAGGGTGGGGGGGGGGGGGGCGCTTGGTGTACTCTGCATGTCATGCAGGTGATAGTCATAAAGAAACACCGGCATACGGTGGGGGCTGCTGAAGCATAGCTGCGTGGTCGTGTCGGGGGTCGAAGCGGTGGTAGAGAGGTCAGCGGGGCTGGAGGGTTCGTGATCCGAAGAGGGCAGGCGAGAAGCTGTAACGGTGAGACTGCTAGCGGAGGAACAGGAAGTGGGAATGGCAATATCGTGAGTACCTTTAACAGATCTCTTGAAGTGACAGGTGAGCAGACCATCCGTAGTCTGACAGAATGGAGCCCCTCGATGAGAAGGTAGTTGTCAATCAACTTTTTCAGAAAGAAAATCGTGAACATCAAGGTGCAACTCGAAAGCTAGCAGTAGGTCACCAGGAGTGGGTGCGTCCTCTGACAGATTAGTCAAGGAAAGTTTTCAGGGATCATCCCCTGATAAAGATTCTTGCAAAGCCCATGCCAGCTTAAGGCGACCGACGGACACTGTCATAGTTCTCCCTCGTAACAGTACGTCAAAGATATGGTTATCCCGACAAAGTGCCTTGCGGGGACCCAAGTATAGGGGTTGCAAGGCTGGTCGGATTATGACGTCGTGTAACATCACAAACTCACAATGTTTTAGGCCCTTGCGGAGGAATACTTTTAGCGCAGTGTGAGTAAGAGGGGAATATTCACTGAGGAGGGCGATGGGGCGCTTTACTCACGAAACCAGATCGGGTAGATCAGGTGTAGTTGAAGGTTGTCAGCAGGCAAGAAGTGCACTTTGCCGTACAAAATTTCAGCATGCGAAGCTTCAGGGTCGCGTTTTGTGGGTCATACACACTCCCAGGAGTACTCACAGTAACGCCTCTGTTCAGAGTCCACCGTGGTACATGAGAGATGTCTTTAACGTGCATTGCCACCCCTCTATGAGCCCATTTCTCTGTGAATGATACTCTGTCACTGTAAATCTACGGGTGCTGAACATGTCGCACAAGTCAAGGAAGAGGGTCAATTCACACTGTTAACCTTCGTCAGTCATTATTGACGTGGGGAAACCGGAGTACAAAATCTTGGTGCGGAAAAATGCTTTAGCGGTGCATTCGGCCATAATATCTTCAAGCAGTACAGCTTCTATCCATCAGGTGACGCTGTCGATTACGGAAAGGCTGTACAGACAGCCATCAGAGATAGGTGGTGGTCCCACTACATTGACGTGCACCTACTGGAAACGTCCTTTTGGGACTTCAAAGCGCCCAGGGGCGACTCAGTGTGACGTGAGACCTTGCTCCTTTGGCACAGAATGCACGCACAGGGTCAAAGCTTGCAACCCCTCTTCACCTTAGGCCATACGGAATGGTCCGCCAACGGGGGCGACATATGCGGGGGTATGCCAAATTACGTAACTGGTTCGAAGATGAAATGGCAAAAATGACTGAGGAATAAGAGGGCGCGTCCATTTCTGAGAGACGTCGCAGATGATAGGGCTGGTCACGCTAACAATAGACCAAAGTTAAATCAATAGATTTGTGGTGGTGTCTCGAAGAAAAACCTGTAACTGCTGGCCTTCGTGTTGTGCTTCCACGAGCTTTAATAGTGGAAATGGAATGATATGATGTTGATGCATGAGAGGTTATCTTCCACTACGTTTTACACGCCTTTCATATGACAGACGTCGGTGGTGAACTGTGCGACTTATTATAAGTGCCAGACTTGTCGATTCCATCTCTGACGTCCATGTGAGTTTACGTCTGGCGGTAGTGGGCTTGCCGATGAGGGCTTGAGTGGGCGACACCTGAAGAGAAGGTGCCTGTTGACGGTGCCTTGGATATAAATGTACCACGGCTTAAGACCAGCATACTTTCTGGTAATTCTGCAGTGACGGCAGTTACTGAATCGTTTCAGTGCTCTGTGGCGTAGGGTGAACGCCAGAGGCGTTTACCACGTGGCCAAGGACAATTGTTATGATGCGAGTCAGCAGCTGTTATGTTCTGGGGAGCCTAATTTTACGTCCTTCTTGCTAATGACAAATGGGTGTAAGGCGGTCAAAGGGATCTGTCTCCATAGAGATCTGGACAGACAAGCAAACGATCAGTTGACACAAGTGCAATTTAAATAAATATGTATTCGTCAACTATAAGCAAAAAATGGTTCAAATGGCTCTGAGCACTATGGGACTTAACTTCTGAGGTCATCAGTCCCCTAGAACTCAGAACTGCTTAAACCTAACTAACCTAAAGACATCACACATATCCATGCCTGAGGCAGGATTCGAACCTGCTACCGTAGCGGTCGCGCGATTACAGACTGTAGCGCCTACAACCGCTCGGCCACTCAGGCCGGGAGCTATTAGCAACCGCCCAGCATGCGCATGAATCCATGCACACTGCTGGTAGAGCTAGACATCAACAACTCAGTGGAACATTCGGCACCAGTTAGCGACAAGTAAGTAATCTCGACTAGGTGGAAAATGGAAATGAGTGTTGGATGGTATTGTTGGCCGGGAGGCCCCATCCGGGGAAGTTCGGCCGCCAAGTGCAAGTCTTATTTCAGTCCACGCCACATTGGGCGACTTGCGCGCCGATGACGAAAATAAAATGATGAGGAGGGCAACACAACGCCGGCCGTGGTGGCCGAGCGGCTCTAGGCGCTACAGTCTGACACCGCGTGACCGCTACGGTCGCAGGTTCGAATCCTGCCTCGGGCATGGATGTGTGGGATGTCCTTAGGTTAGTTAAGTTTAAGTAGTTTTAAGTTCTAGGGGACTGATGACCTAAGAATTTAAGTCCGATAGTGCTCAGAGCCATTTGAACCATTTTTGACAACACAGCACCCAGTCCGCGAGCTGAGAAAATCTCCAACGCGGCCAGGAATCACACCCAGGCCCGATGCATGGGAGGCAAGCACTTTGCCACGCAGCTAAGCAGGAGGACTCGACTAGGAGGCTAGTGCCCAGATGCTCGCAGCCTACAACACCATTCTGGCGGCCTTCATTTGTCGGCGGCCTGGAGGTCCTTCATCAATGGCAATGTTCAAAGCGTCGCCCGCGGCACCTGCAGGAATCTTCGAGGCGCCAGGGCCGGCATTATTGATAGGTCGCGACACCACATTCCTTCCCCACGAACCGCATTACCACCGTCGTGTAGTGACGAATGGTGCAATGTTCAAAATGTTCAAATGTGTGTGAATTTCTAAGGGACAAAATTAACTTATGCTCAGAGCAAAACACACACCCATGCCCGAGGGAGGACTCGAACCTCCGACGGGAATGGCCGCCCAGTCATTGACACGGCGCCTCCAAGGGCGCGGCGCTCCACGCAATGACGGCATTGGAGAGGCACAGATGCAGGAAGCGATGAGGAGACACGAGCCGAAGCTGTGGCTGTGCCGAGCTGCTGTCCGCTCTCTGACATTCGCCTTGAGACCCTCCAAAAAATAGTTCAAATGGCTCCGAGCACTATGGGACTCAACTTCTGAGGTCATTAGTCCCCTAGAACATAGAACTAATGAAACCTAACTAACCTAAGGACACCCCACACATCCATGCCCGAGGCAGAATTCGAACCTGCGACCGTAGCAGTCTCGCGGTTCGAGACTGCAGCGCCTAGAATTGCACGGCCACTAAGGCCGGCTGAGACCCTCCCTGAATGCCAGCCGAGAAATGAGATAGAGGGCGCGTCCTCCAGCGGCGGAACGAGGTCTTCTAGTGGTCGAACTGCAACAGCATCTCGAAGCGGTGGCCGGTCGCGGAATGGAGCCTGCTGCCTGCTCGGTGACAGATGAGGTGTAGGGTCCAGGTCCATCAGATCAGGGCTAGGTGTCGGTGACGCAGGACCACAGGTAGCCGCAGGGGGATGCAGGTTGCAGCATCCGGGCAGGCAATGTATCTGGGAACAAAGAGTCAGGAGCAGGATCAAGAAGCTGCAGGTGCGAAGTTGGTTCAGGTGGCGCCGCTGCAATCCACCTGGACCTCGTATCAAAATCGTGCAATTGTCAAGCAACTTTACGACGATGCCGCGTTCCCAGCGCTTCCGACCGCTGTTTGATCTGAAAAAAACTGGGTCATTAATATGATACATTGCCTGAGTGGATGGAGTAGACGCCGGCCGCAGTGGGTGGAGCAGCAAAAATAGCGACGTGTGGTGGCGCCATCCGTGAATCAAAAGGAGTAACTGACAACACATCGTCTACCACAGGCAACCGACACGAATGTCCTGCGAATACATAGAAAGAAAGATCCCTTATAATTTAAATACAATATAGCAGGTCAGCAACTGGAAGCAGTTATTTCCATAAATTATCTGGAGTGATTTAAAATGGAATGATCGTACCAGATAGGGTTGATGGAAGAGATAGAGAAGATCCAACGGACAGCAGCGCGCTTCGTTACAAGATCATTTACTAATGGCGAAAGCGTTATGGAGATGCTAGATAAACTCCAGTGGAAGATTCTGCAAGAGAGACGCTCAGTAGCACGGCACGGGTTTTTGTTGAAGTTTCGAGAACATACCTTCATCGAGGAGTCAAGCAGTATATTGCTCCCTCCTACGTATATGTCGTGAAGAGACCATGAGGATAAAATCAGCGAGATTAGAGCCCACACAGAGGCATACCGACAATCCTTCTTTCCACGAACAATACGAGACTGGAATAGAAGGGAGAACCGTTAGACGTACTCAAGGTACCCTCCGCCACACACCGTCAGGTGGCTTGCGGAATATGGATGTAAATGTAGATGTAGAATCAAACAAATGGGGACCAAATATACACTCCTGGAAATGGAAAAAAGAACACATTGACACCGGTGTGTCAGACCCACCATACTTGCTCCGGACACTGCGAGAGGTCTGTACAAGCAATGATCACACGCACGGCACAGCGGACACACCAGGAACCGCGGTGTTGGCCGTCGAATGGCGCTAGCTGCGCAGCATTTGTGCACCGCCGCCGTCAGTGTCAGCCAGTTTGCCGTGGCATACGGAGCTCCATCGCAGTCTTTAACACTGGTAGCATGCCGCGACAGCGTGGACGTGAACCGTATGTGCAGTTGACGGACTTTGAGCGAGGGCGTATAGTGGGAATGCGGGAGGCCGGGTGGACGTACCGCCGAATTGCTCAACACGTGGGGCGTGAGGTCTCCACAGTACATCGATGTTGTCGCCAGTGGTCGGCGGAAGGTGCACGTGCCCGTCGACCTGGAACCGGACCACAGCGACGCACGGATGCACGCCAAGACCGTAGGATCCTACCCAGTGCCGTAGGGCACCGCACCGCCACTTCCCAGCAAACTGGGGACACTGTTGCTCCTGGGGTATCGGCGAGGACCATTCGCAACCGTCTCCATGAAGCTGGGCTACGGTCCCGCACACCGTTAGGCCGTCTTCCGCTCACGCCCCAACATCGTGTAGCCCGCCTCCAGTGGCGTCGCGACAGGCGTGAATGGGGGGACGAATGGAGACGTGTCGTCTTCAGCAATGAGAATCGCTTCTGCCTTGGTGCCAATGATGGTCGTATGCGTGTTTGGCGCCGTGCAGGTGAGCGCCACAATCAGGACAGCGTACGACCGAGGCACACAGGGCCAACACCCGGCATCATGGTGTGGGGAGCGATCTCGTACACTGGCCATACACCTCTGGTGCTCGTCGAGGGGACACTGAATAGTGCACGGTACATCCAAACCGTCATCGAACCCATCGTTCTACCATTCCTAGAACGGCAAGGGAACTTGCTGTTCCAACAGGACAATGCACGTCCGCATGTATCCCGTGCTACCCAACGTGCTCTAGAAGGTGTAAGTCAACTACCCTGGCCAGCAAGATCTCCGGATCTGTCCCCCATTGAGCATGTTTGGGACTGGATGAAGCGTCGTCTCACGCGGTCTGCACGTCCAGCACGAACGCTGGTCCAACTGAGGCGCCAGGTGGAAATGGCATGGCAAGCCGTTCCACAGGACTACATCCAGCATCTCTACGATCGTCTCCATGGGAGAATAGCAGCCTGCATTGCTGCGTACGGTGGATATACACAGTACTAGTGCCGACATTGTGCATGCTCTGTTGCCTGTGTCTATGTGCCTGTGGTTCTGTCAGTGTGATCATGTGATGTATCTGACCCCAGGAATGTGTCAATAAAGTTTCCCCTTCCTGGGACAATGAATTAACGGTGTTCTTATTTCAATTTCCAGGAGTGTATTTGCACTGTTCGCTGAACGCAAAACCTGAAATGTTACAGTTTTCTGCAAGTCCTGATATTCAGCAGGAAGGCTGCAAGAACGGAGCACTTGAATGTCTTGTCCGTTGTGTGCTGTAAGCGTGGTGTGCGATTTCTGCAGTTTGGGCTTGCCAAAAAGATCATTAGTATTGCGACTGAGCAAGGAAACTGAGGCACCCGTATCTAACTGCAAATGAATAGTTTGGCCAGCTATCACGAGGTCTACATAGAGTTTGTTATAGTGGCGTTGCCCCGAAGAAGAAGCTACTGATTTCTTGAATTGCGAATCACCACACTTCTGTTACACAATACAAGCTCAGTTTGGTTCGGAATACACAACATCTACAGCACCGTTTGGTTCAGAATACACATCTACAGCAAAGATTGATTTCTTTGGGCGTGTACCACTAGAGGGCGTCTTCTCTTTTTGTAAGCATTTCGCTCGAATATATCTGTTCTTGCCACATGAAAACCAAGTTGCGTTTCGTGACGGACATGAGCGACGTTTATAGGCTGAGAATCAGCGCGGGCAAGGCTTCACGCTGAGCCCGAGCGGGTCGTTGTGTGACTTGGAAGCGGTCTGTTTACGCGGTCGTGCAATGCTATAGCTACGCGTCACAACAGAATTGTTGATTGAAAACTATCTAGGGCACTATCAAAAGATCCTCGATCGGCAATAATTTGGAAAACTTTCTGCAAGGAAGAGTCTTGATACTTGAGAATCTGTTCCCTTATTCTGTTATAGCTATTTTCTCGGTAATGGCGTCACATATCATAAGATCACTAATACTTGCCACCCTCACATTTAAACTTACACTGCCTAGTAAGCCCACTGTCTATAAGTTTGTCCTGACTACTTATTTACTCTGAAAAATTTAAACCTGGCAGCCTCAACATGGATTTTCTCGTCACGGTATGTACTCAAAGCGTGAATTAGTTGTTCATAGGTCAGAAGTTCTGGTCGCGAGGTGGGGAATCAATTGCAGCACGTTCTGTTCGCTGACACACCGACAGTTGGTAAGAAGAAAGATTGTTTAACAGCACCTGGGATTTAGTGTGCAGACAGATGGGTGTCAGGCTGGGCCAAGTACTCAACCCAGTCCTCTTTGTCCTCTTCAAATGGGCGAAACGGAATGGCTGCATGAGTTGCGGTGCTGCTTTAGTTGCTGCAGTCTCATTGTGATGTTCATTGGCTGCCATCATCATCTTAATAACCTGCGTCATTTGCTGCGTCCGTAACTGGAGAGGGTGCCGAAGGCGCTTGCAAGTGAGGCGCAGCTAAGTGCGAGGCAGGCATGCTTGGGGCGGTGGAGTAGCCGTGGCAAAGCAAAAAATACTGAAGTTAAATCAGTATGTAGCAACACAAATAAGTACATTGACTGAAAAATTGCAAGCACGGATCTGGAACAGAAATATCTACCGGCGCAGACGATAAAAGCGCGACAAAAATATCCAGAAAGTGATGAAAAAATAGACGATAGAGGAATTAAAACGATGGGTCGACTTAGATTCAAGGCTCGTCGGCGACGTTATGATGCGTGTGGGTGGTCGTTGTGTTCCGGGGAGCCCGCAGCTCGTCGTCGTGCGGTAGCGTTCTCGCTTCCCACGCCCGGGTTCCCGGGTTCGATTCCCGGCGGTGTCAGGGATTTTCCCTGCCTCGTTATGGCTGGGTGTTGTGTGATGTCCTTAGGTTAGTTAGGTTTAAGTTGTTCTAAGTTCTAGGGGACTGATGACCATAGATGTTAAGTCCCATAGTGCTCAGAGCCATTTGAACCATTTGAACCATTGTTCCGGGGAGCCTAATGTAACGTCCTCGTTGCTAATGATAAATGGGTGGCAAGTGACCAAAGCGGTCTGTCGCCGTAGGAATCCGGACAGGCAAGCAAAAGATTAGTTGACACAAATGCATTTTAAATAAATATGTTTTACTCGACCTCTGCGAAAGAACCCTTACACTGTTGTTAGCTTGTAGCAGCCATGGCTAGCTATAACCAGAAGCCCGACACTGGCGTGTGTCTATGTACACTGTATGTTTGCCGGTAGAGCTAGCTAATAGCA
Source organism: Schistocerca gregaria (assembly GCF_023897955.1). NCBI lineage: Eukaryota > Metazoa > Arthropoda > Insecta > Orthoptera > Acrididae > Schistocerca > Schistocerca gregaria. The sequence goes on along the minus strand of NC_064931.1, from coordinate 26,443,955 downwards.
ACTCGGTGTAAAGTTTTGCACCAGCTAGCGACAAGGAAGTAATCTCGGCTAGGAAATTGGTGCCCGGGTGTCCGCCACTTATAACACCATCCTGGTGGTCTTCATTAGCCTGCGGCCTTCATTGGTGGCATGTTCAAATCAGCGCTCCCGGCGCCCGCATGAATCTTCGAGGTGCTGGCTCCGGCAGTATCAATTCTTCGTTACCCAGAAGTCCGTTGTCAGAGCGCATCGAAAACTTCTATGAGACTCGTGTTATGGGAATCCCAAAGACGTGATAATAACCATTTTTTGGATGTCGTCTGGGAACATAGGCATTTGCAGGTATGCTTTCTTGTACTCAGTGACACAAAACACAGTGGTATTCACCAGATGATGAACGAAATTCTAGATTTGCGGCACTGGGTAGCTGTTCAGTATAGTACGAGCATTGAGCACTCTGTAATCATCACACAATCGGACATATCCGTGTTTTGGGAACTAATTGGACAGGTGAAGCCCACGAACTGTTGTGTGATTTCAGACTGCAGGCATTCATCTACCGCTATCTTAGCGACCCTGAGTAGATCCGGTGGTAGTCTGCACGGTCTGTGACGCACTGGGGGGCCGGGCGTAGTGATGATCTTAAGAACCATTCTGTTCTTAACAGCGCACTACACAAGTCAGTCTTGGGGAAGAGCGTGAAGACACGTCAGAGGGAGGACGAACAAAAACCATGATACTGGCATTAGTATCTGCAGATGGTGACGCTGTTGCAAGTGATCCACAGATGGCGAAAGAGCCTCAGAGTCTGGTCGTGCAGAGACACGGAGGGGACGTCAGAAGGCAGTCTGCGAAGCTGATCAACACGCTGCCACTTGATGTGCCTCCTCAGCTTCGCTAATTTTGAATTGAATGGCATCTTTTTCGTGTTGTGGAAGGATGTTCGTTGCACACGAGTCGAAATAGAGCTGTTGTAGCTTGTGAATGTGATCAGTGTTGTGAAGACAGTCCTGAAAGTACCGCTAGCCGGTGGGCATTCTGGTGAGCGGCAGAAGCTGTTGCGTAAAGTGGGCAGCTCCGTTGTGATGTGCTCCCGAGACACCGGTTACAGCGCGGCCGCTGTCAAGAACGAGTCGAAACACCACGTACCGATCAGGTACCAAACGGAAGTTTCGAAGGAAGACTGCATTGAGTACTGGCTCACAGCTAACAGTGCCCAGGCGAAAAGTCGTTTGTTGCAAGAAGCGAGAGGGCTGAACGCGCAGACGTATGGAATGAAGAAGAAGGCGGCGAAGTATTGACTTCCGAGTCAGAGTCGACAAGGAAGCATTGGCTGCTGAAGCGGTCGAGAATGAAGAACGTGTTCTCACGATGATGGCGAGGCGGGAGAGAGCCGGCGTCAATGTCGTGTGGCCATAGGCAGCTTCGACATCCTGCACGTTTCGGTATGCCTCCTGCAAACTGTGCATCGAGTTTGAGAAGTCGCATGGCCAATGACAGCTGCAGGCAGAGTGACTAAATCGTGTGTGGTACCGACACATTTGTTGTCTGAGTTACTTATACATTGTCGGTGCTATTTCTATGCCTGAAATTAATTAATTCTATGTGTGTGTGTGTCTATTTACATAATATTTCAAAAAAAAGTAACACATCAGGAAAACCACACCATGTGGTAAAAAGGCATGAATTCATAACTTATCTGCTTTAAGAACTAATAGTTGCACGCATAAGAAACAGTAAAGAACATTCTTTATCTTTAACAGATGAAAATTAAAAGCCCACTGAAGATGCTGCAACTGTAGTGAAATATGTTTGGGTTAAAAAACAAAACTGCGTTTTGCTAAAGGAAGACCCTTTTCAATTATATTTGTATTCCCACAGGGTTCTTGGTGTCACAACAAGATACTGTGACAACTTCTCTCAAAGTGAAGCTCAAGTGGTGCCAGTGTGTGGTTATTCACAACATTTAATTTTAATTATTATTTAATTAAATGATTCTACTTTCCACAACACCCCTGTAAAGTACAAGCATATTTTTATTTCTCGTTTTCATAATAGGAAACTCCATCTGAATAGGCCACATAAGGCCCAACGGTACTGAACCGACCTGCTTGTCATCTTCAGCCTGTAGGCACCAGTGGGTGCGGGTACAGAGGGGCATTTGGTCACCACACTGTTCACCCGTGACCGAAGAGGCTACTTCTCAGTCCAGTAGCTCCTCAATTGGCCTCACACGAGTGGAGTGTAGCCTGCTTGCCAACAGTGCTCACCAGACCCGAACATTGAACCATCCGAGCCCGACAGTGCCTAGCTTCAGTGATGTGACGAGAACTGGTGTTGCCACAAAGGCAAGACCGTTGGCATAATAGGAGAGGGCATATATTAAATGATATCGTAGAGGCCGAGGTGACAGTCCTCTACGGTGGGTGGTGGAACTGGATTGACAGACGTCAGGAAGCCAGTAGTTCACAGTCCAAGACAGAGTAGTAGTCAGTGCACCCTGGATGTAAGCTGTTTAGGGTCAGGAGGGTGCCGTCTTCAGCAGCTGACCAGGCAACGTGAAGCGTCGGACGGCCGGTGGGATGAGGATGGCACCGAGTCGGCGGGGTTACTGACTGCAGCAGTAGGCGTCAGCCAACAATGTAGACTCGAGGCATCCTGGCTGCTCAGGACGAGGCGCGCAGTGGCGCGCAGAATGAGCTGTGGGCCAGGTGGATGAGACGCCCGCAGCAGGAGGCTCTGGCCACGCGAGCAGAGGGGTCCACCAATGAGTTTGTCTGCAGGGGCGATGGCGGCTGAGCGACTGCAAGTCACAGGGCTCGAACTGCAGATCTCCAGGGTAGGGGGTCGTCGGCAGCTGAGGTAGGCCTGCAGGTAGCCCACCAGTTGGAGGGCGCTAAGTCAGCAGCATCGGACTCTGCGCGAACGGTAGAGCTTCAGCTATCCGCGGCAGAGTACGCTTGTTGAAACATGTAGACTCGTAGACCTGTAGACCGTCGTAGGTCCCCCCTCGGAGCTGCTGTCCGGCCCTCTGTCTAGAAATGGGTAATACTTATACAGGCTTGGCCCGTGTCTGTTTTGCTAAAGGATCGTTTCCCGTCATGTAAGAATAAGAGAACAACGGCGCGAGCGTGAAGTCACCCACGCTGCAGCTGTCTTTCTACTCCATCAATGCTATAACGCCACTGGTCCCTCCGCTTGTCCGTAGCATGTTGTAACCACCTCAACACCTCTGAGACAATTCTTGCCATATCAGCAGGTAGCCCCTGTTGTAACTTCGCCTTGCCAGCCGAAACTGACTTGCTTCCACGGTCTCTTGCATCAGCTGTGGGCGGTGTCTCAATTTTACCCAGCCGTGCCAAGAAAATTAACTGTGGCGCAACAATGTGTAGAAAAGCAAGTTTTAATTATGTGTCAACCATATCAGTGTAAAGATGAACTACTCTGGCTTCAAACTAATTATGGAACGATAAGTAAAAGTAGATCATTAGTAGTTTTTGTGTGATAATTTCTCATAATAATGTTACATTAGAAAGCAACAGTGAAATTTTTATTTCAGTTTTTTTAAGCATCACTATTTCTATATTATCTTTTATATAGGCCCAATCATATTGTAAACCACCAGCTCGAATAAAGTTTTCTTACCCGATTGCTTCACTGATACGCGTCAATGTTGTTCTGGTTTCAATTTTCGTACATGGCAACATAACATTAAATATCATTTGAAAATAGTCCACAAGTTCCAAAATACGTCATGGTTAGTGAGAAGATTTTTGGATTGGTTAAAGTTTATTTTATCCTTCATAATCAATTGTAATTTAAGTAAGGAAAAAAGTCTACAAAAAATTACCTAAATAAAAGAATTCTCGTCGTATTAAAATTTTCTTGTGTACGTATACTGACGTGACAGAGGTCGTGGAACAGCGATATGCATATACACAGATGGAGGTGGTATCGCGTACACAATGTATGAAAGGGCAGTGCGTTGACGGAGCTGTTATTTGTACTCAGGTGATTAGTGTGAAAAGGTGCCCGACGTGAGTATGGCCGCGCGAGGGGGAATCGGCAGACTTCGAACGCGGAACGGTAACTGGGAGCTATGGGTATGGGACATTCTGTTTCGGAAATCTTAGACATTCCGTATTCTGAGATATGCAGTGTCAAGAGAGTGCCAAGAAGACCACATTTCAGGCTTCATCTTTCACCCCGTACAACACAGTGGCCGACGGCCTTCACTTAACGAGCAGCGACGTTAGCGTGGAGGTGGCAGTGCTAACAGACGAGCAACATTGCGTGAAATAACAGCAGAAATCGGTCTGGACGTACGACTAACGTATCCGTTAGGACAGTGCTGCGAAATTTGGCGTTAACAGGCTATGGCAGCAGACGACCGACACGAGTGCCTTTGCTAACAGCACGACATCGCCTGCAGCGCCTTTCCTGGGCTCGTGCCATATCGGTTGGATTCTAGACGGCTGGAAAACCGTGGCCTGATCCTATGAGTCCTGATTTCAGTTGGTAAGAGCTCATGGTAGTGTTCGAGTGTGGCGCAGACCCAACGACGCCATACACCCAGGTTGTCAACAACGCATTGTGCAAGCCGGTGGTGGCTCCGTAATGGCGCGGGCTTTCTTTACATGGAATGGACTGGATCCTCCGGTCCAACTCATCGATCATTGACTGGAAATGGTTATGTTTGGCTACGTGGAAACCATATTCAGCCATTCATGGAATTCATGTTCCCAAACAACTATGGGATTTTTATGGATGACAATGCGGCATGTCATCGGATCGCAGTTGTTCGCAATTGGTTTGAAAAACATTCTGGATAATTCGAGCGCATGATTTGGACAATCAGATCGCCCGACATGAATCTCATCGAACATTTATGGGACATAACCGTGACGTCAGTTGTGCACAAAATTCTGCACCTGCTACACTTTCGTAATTATGGACGGCTGTAGAGGCAGCATGGCTAATTTCTTCTGCGGGGGACGTATAACGGCTTATTGAGTCCATGCCATGTCGAGTTGCTGCACTACGCTGAGCAAAAGGAGTTCCGACAAGATATTAGGAGGCATCTCAAGACTTTTTTCACCTCATTGTATAACATGTGTTCCTCACACCCATTTATTTTCAGACGTAAATTATTATGTTTGGTTGCAAGTAGACGAAGTGGTTCCGAGCACTATGGAACTTAACTTCTGAGGTCATCAGTCCCCTAGAACTCAGAACCACTTAAACCTAACTAACCTAAGGACATCACACACATCCATGCCTGAGGCAAGATTCGAACCTGCGACCGTAGCGGTCGCGCAGCTCCAGACTGAAGCGCAAGTAGAGGAAAAAAGCCTCACTAGGACCTCCTCGAGTGAGTAGTGTGATCCTGCTGCACTCAGTAAATGAATGTGAGAGAACTTGCTCTGTTTATCTGTCTGTCCATCTGCTTGTCTACGCACTCTTCTTAATAGCAAAAGAGAAGCTACTTTGCAGCCTTGCAAACGCAGCGTCTGATTAACGTGAAACGCTGCCTGAAATCATCTCTGACGTTGAGGAATTCACTTGAGGCTGACATCCCAAAATTTATGGACACGAATGAAGTTATATCGTGCACTCTGTACACATCGAATGCAGACAATAGTTACGTATCCTGCAGCGAATGACTTCAAATTTTTCCTTCGATACCATGTCATATAACCTCGCCACTAGCTACTAGCTACGAATAACTCCAATTTCTGAATTTCATCATTTCGTACCATTGAATCTATACTAACACAATCTGTAGACTAAGCAAATTAAAACTTGTGCCACAGACAGGGGTTTGTGCGAAATTAATCCGAACGTTTTTCTTGATAAATAATTCGCGTAGTTAGACAACCGACTCGTGAGGGAGACGCTTTAGGCCTCATAGTACCTAAAAGACACGATTTGTTCAAATCAGTTAACGTAATGGAGAGAATCGGTGATCACTAGGCTTTTGCAGTATCAGTGGCTTCGGATGTTATAAGCAATGTTAAGAAAGTTAAGGGAACGTTTTCGGTTATCAAGAGTGTCAGGAAGCAAACTTAAGATTATCTGAGCAATCTACATCAAATACTGAGCTCTTGGAACGAAAATATGAAAGAAAAATTGATAAAATTTTAAAAATATTGTATAATACCCTTTGTATGTGACAAACAGATTTAGGTTTTCCGTGGTTTCCGAAATTGCTTAAGGCAAATGGCGTGATAGTTTATTTGAAAAGGTTGTGGCCGTTTCCTTGTTCATTCCGAGGTGTGATACGCTTATAACAATTCCGTTGTCGGCAGGAGGTTAAAGTGTACCCTGCCTGAAATCATCTCTGACGCTGAGGAACTCGCTTCAGACTGACTTCCCAAAATTCATGGTCACGAATGAAATCACGTCATGTACTCTGAACACATAGAATGCAGACAATAGTTACGTACCCTGCAGTGAACGATTTCAAATTTTTCTTTCGACACTATGTTTTATAACCTTGCCACTAGTGGTGGTGTCTCTGTAAAGGTGTGGGTAGTGTTTACATGGAGTGCACTAGATCCTCTGGTCAAAGTGAATCGATCATTGACTAGAAATGGTTATGTTTGGCTACTTGACGAGCTTTGCAGCCATCATGCATTCTGTTGCTGCGGCCGATTGGCTGAAAAGGTTAAGTTCTTATGGGATACTCATCAACATCCCAATCCGGCTCGTCATCATCTCTATCCCGACTTAGAATGCCCGCTGAGTTTTCCTCCTCAGTACTCCCTTCTTGACATTGTTCTTCTGCTCCTGTTTTTCTTCTACAAATACGCACCAAACATCGCTGATCTTGGCCCATTTGTTAAAGAGACATAGTAACGTCCATCCTTCGGTATCTTGGTACGCGTTCCGTTCTCCCTTTCTATTTGGTTAAATTACAGTGAAGCACCACATGTTCAGATGTCCGTGTTTCTCCACAGTCGCAGAGCGCTGTTGCTCATCCTCCTATTGTGTGTTGGCGGACTGTGATAGTACCACGTCCAGTAATGAAGTGCACTATTCCCTTAGTTTGGTCATCCAGGTGCGATATTAGTCTGTCTTTGACACTTGGGGGAAAAGCTATGCACACACCTATCGGTAGTCATATCGTTCCAGTCACACTGCCATTCATCTGTTGTCGAGATCCGGTGCAGGATCCGGTTCCACGGAACATGTATGGGTTGGGGTTGTGTTTTTTGGGGGAGGAGAACAAACAGCGAGGTCATCGGTCTCACCTGATTAGGGAAGGACGGGGAAGAAAGTCAGCCGTGCCCTTTCATAGGTACCATCCCGGCATTTACCTGGAGAGATTTAGGGAAATCCCGGAAAACCTAAATCAGGATAACCGGAAGCGGGATTGAACCGTCATTCTCCGAATGCGAGTCCAGCGTGCTAGCCACTGCGCCACCTCGTTATTGATATCCACGCATGTAATAACACGCCCTCGGTCGAGTCATCCCTTACTGAACCAGTAGCATGCTGCTCTGTATCGTACTTGAATGACGATGGTGCAGATCACCAGTATTAGCAGGACATTCTCGACAGTCGCTGTACCGAAGGCCCCAGTAAGCCTGAGGAGTTCGCTCCTCTGCCATCGTCTAAGGATGGTTCTGCGTTCCTGAATAGCAGCCAATGAGCTCGTAACTGGCTGCGAAGCCAACTATGTCAGTGAAGATAGCGGTGTCGTACGCCCAAACGCCATGCTTGAAAGTCATGGTACCGGCTCTTACAAATGGTTCAAATGGCTCTGAGCACTATGGGACTTAACGTCTGTGGCCATCAGTCCCCTAGAACTTAGAACTACTTAAACCTAACTAACCTAAGGACACCACACACATCCATGCCCGAGGCAGGATTCGAACCTGCGACCGTAGCAATCGCGCGGTTCCGGACTGAGCGCCGAGAACCACGAGACCACCGCGGCTGAGCATAATTATCACTGCTTTTCCTGCGGATAGCTTAGTGCGTGTCATAGAATCCCTTCTTTGATCCAACTGGACTCCCATATACCTACAGATATTGCTGCGTGATATGGAGGCGTTATTAATTTCAATCGTGGAGTTTCTAGCCTGACACAGTACGCCTCTGGGTAGCATGTAGATAGTTTTGGGTGCTGCTATGATTAGATTATTATTTCAACACCACCGCCGCATGTACTAGAGCACACCACCAGTCCTTTCCTCCAGCTTCATCTGGAAGTCCGGAGATACGATCACCAGGACATCGTCTGTATACATCACAACCCCATCGACAACCAGAGACCGTATTGGCACTGGCTAAGTGGTGGGACCTCCCTGTGAGCCTGTAGCCGATCGTATAACAGGCACTCCTCAACCTTGGCCAGAGTACTCAACAGGTATATCCGCCTCTAGCTCTTGGGAGTAGTCGGATCCTTTGCTTAGTATTAATATTCTCAACAATAATATGACCGTATTTAGTCGTGACGTAACATATCATTTCCTGGGCACATCTGTGTAGTCGTCCTGTTTGCTATTGTGGACACTAAACCGTTATCTGGGGGACGGGGAGTTTTGTTGAGCCTGGAGATGATGGGCCAATCTTTCCATAAACCTTCTAAATGGCCTGGGTCGAAGTCAAGTAGGCTAGATTAAGGGCTTGGGATTCCACACGTTGCCCGGTGATCTCCAACACCCACTGGAAAAAAACTTCTGAGAGTCTTGGCAGGAAGCAGCACCTTACAGAAAATGCACGAGCACGAAGCTGCCAGTAGTAATGTCTTAATTCTGTTACTGAGGCAGACTGGCTAAAAGGGTTCAATGTTAAATAATTTCGTGGAGTAATTTGAAACTATCTAAGTCGAGAAAAATCGGGGAGACGATCATCAGTCTTCGCGGAGAGTAGAGAACGCGATACATAAGACCTGTAGACTGAATGTGGTGTTTTAGTTGCTGCTTATGTGGAATCAGGAGTGAGTGATCCACGAAGTAGGTTACCAATACTGAAAGCCCTGAAAGAGTTTGTGTGTACGTTCCCGTGCATGGGCACAGAACTGTGACTGAGTCGTTTCCGGCCAGTTTGGCCACTGTTGCGATTTTGTGGGTGTGCTCGCCTTCGGTAGACAGTAGCCTTACGTCAGATCGCTGATCAAACGAGACTTGGAAAAGTTTAACTAAAGCAAATAAATTGCATTTGTTAGGAATTGCACCATTTAATAGACAACAGTACAATATTTATTTATGTATTATTTTTTTCATTATCGATTTCTGTAGAATTCAGATCATCTTGGAGCTATCTGTAGCAAAGGCGAACAGCAACACGTAAAGTTCATAAATTAACTTACATAGTGCTTCATAAAAGTGGTATGGGGTGAGGATTTACTTTGAGCAGTAAGCGTCTAGACCACAACAATATGTAACAAAACTGAACAGTCTCTTTATTGAATCAATGAACAAGAAGGCAACATCTCATTACCAAATTTAGCATTTCGAATCACGAAGAACACTTCAAATCTAATCTTACAATGACCACAGTTCCGACACTCAGGGAACAGATTCTCTGACTGGTCCCTTGGACATTCAAGTCACAACTAAAACGGAGAGAAGGTGCATTGTAAAAGATGCTCAACAGAAAACCTTGAGGCCAACCAGAATCGGCGACAAATAACTTAGCGAAATTCAAAGGATTCCAGTTAACAAATGAACAACAAGACAATGAACATGACAACAATGAAACCTTTAAGTTTAGCTCTAGATAATAAACAATCTTTAAAACAAGGAACCTTAAAAGACTAAACAAGTAAAATTTCAAACCTGTGATCTTCGTGCCGGCCGGGGTGGCCGAGCGGTTCTAGGCGCTACAGTCTGGTACCGCGCGACCGCTACGGTCGCAGGTTCGAATCCTGCCTCGGGCATGGATGTGTGTGATGTCCTTAGGTTAGTTAGGTTTAAGTAGTTCTAAGTTCTAGGGGACTGATGACCTCAGATGTTAAGTCCCATAGTGCTCAGAGCCATCAACCATCAGATCTTCGTATTAGGTAATTAATTCTTTAAAAACATTTAAACAGCGCTGACCTGCTGGGAAATTTCAACTTCACGAATTTAACTAAGGTAAACTTTACAGTAAATTTAATAAATCTGTTGCTGCACCACGGCAGACAAGTAATTTATAGCAAACAGCTTATGTACTTGTGACAGCGCACAACAGTGCACAATGAGGTAAACAAGAAATTTGAGTTCCGCAACATATAGTTCGTGGTAAGATCAAATTTTAACTTCCACGTTAAGCAGAGAGCAAATGACCATCAGAAAGTGATAATTAAAATAAACATCTTGTTTAGGTGAATCTTTAGGGCAATGACCAGCGGAGAAAGTGACCCAGGCAGAGAGTTCGTTTTCAAAGGAACGGCTCATGCACTGAACACAAGCGATGCTCTCCGTTTCCAAATAGCGGCCTGCCAAACTATGCATCCAGCGGTTTGGGTTAGCAGTTTCCGCAAACGACCCCCTCATCTGCGGCCACCATACTGCAGAGTGTACCAGGTCACATCTCGTCCAAAGTAATCAAGTATGTTCGACGTCCAACTATGACTCAGCTCTACTGAGGCACCGGTGCCGTAATTGATAAGTGATGCCGGGAACGATTATCCACAGGCTGCTCTTAGCTAAGTGAGAATGAGGTTTGCCCCTTGCAACTAGCAGCCTCCGACGTCAGCGTCATCACGGCTGCGTCTTCACTCCTTACGCACTCTGCGCGCAACTCCACAGATAAACATTGACTGCTGCCGACAAGAAGTCACAGACATGGGGCGGAACTCCATTGTTTCGCTTCGCGGACAGACTCTACGCGAGCGCCTCAGCTCACCGCTAGATCTGATGTGTGCGTGAAATCTTATGGGACTTAACTGCTGAGGTCATCAGTCCCTAAGCTTACACACTACTTAACCTAAATTATCCTAAGGACAAACACACACACCCATGCCCAAGGGAGGACTAGAACCCCTGCCGGGACCAGCCGCACAGTCCATGACTGCAGCGCCTTAGACCGCTAGGCTCACCGCTAGTAGCCTCGCCAAAACCCACGGTGGTGCCGCCATAGCGGCCGCTGCCATTTTAGGCGAATGATACCACACGTAAAATCAAATCGAGATCGAACCTGCACCAAACTGGCACATCATCCACTCTTAAACAAGGCCATGGTGAAGGGAGGGGGGGGGGGGGGGGATCTCGAAGCCTCGTCTTGGGGCCCTGCAGCCTTGATCTGGCATACATGAACCTAATCTTGCTGCGCTGTAGCCACATTCTCAACAACAAACGAGACTGGATAGGCATTTCAGCAATTAGGAATGCCCCAACAAATCTCAGGAACATCTTACCCGTAATCTTATCTGCAGCCCCCCTACTACACTTTTTAAAGTTTTTTAACGAGGACCAACTCGCCAATTTTAAAAGAGATAGAGCGCCTCCCACGGTTGTACCGTTCTGCTTGTCGGCGGTGAACCAATTTAATGTTGTTGAAGGCCGTCTTCCAATTATTTCTGCTGGTAGCTGCGTGCGTCCACCTTCTAAGGGAGGAGGTAATTTATTTCCCAGAGGTTGCAAATGGCAGAATTAACAGGACAGACTAAACCAAGTTTGCTGAAGTGGCTTTATGTGCTTCGTGCACTGTCGTATTGAACGCAAAATATAGCCACTTAAGTGACTCATCCCACTTATTTTGATATTTACTATGGTAAATTATAGCCGGCCGTTGTGACCGAGCGGTTCTAAACACTTCATTCTGGAACCGCGCTGGCGCTACGGTCACAGGTTCGAATCCTGCCTCGGGCATGGATGTGTGTGATGTCCTTAGGTTAGTTAGGTTTAAGTAGTTCTAAATCTAGGGGACTGATGACCTCAGATATTAAGTCCTATAGCGCTCAGAGCCATTTGAACCATTTTGATAAATCATAAGGGCAGCCTTTAAGTTGCGAATGACTCGCTCGGCAAAAGAAGGCTGTGGATAACAGGGAACTGTGGTGACATGTTTAACAACGTTCTGAAAATCAAAAATGCCTGAATTCCCTAGAAACAAAAGAAGGTACATTATCGCTAACTAAAACCCTTGGTGGACCCAAACGCGCAAATATACTTGCCTAATGACGTATCGTCATTCCCACATTCATAGTCTTACTGGGGATCAGCCATGAAAAGCGACTAAATGGCTCGACGACCACAAACACATATTTACTACCGCCCTCAGACCACGATAAAGGACTCAAAAAACTTATCCATAGGCCTGTCATCTTGATAAGACTGCAACAACCCTCGCCTGGTATTCGGGCTGGGCTTCGCACACCGACATTCTTAACACTTCAGTACTAACTTGCGGATGTTAGCACAGAGAGTTGGCCAAGTTAAATACTCCTGAACCTTAGCTATAGTCTTACAGAGGCGTAAATGACCCGATGGATATAGCGTAAAACGACAGGCACTACATTATCTGGCAGACGTATTTTCGATTTATCGGTAGGAAAGCAACTCTTTAATAAAGCTATAGCCTGGTAACTCGACCCCCGGGGTTAGCAGTTGGCAAATACTACTAAGTTTGGGATCCTTTGCCTGTTGTTCGGCAAAATCCAGGAATAACTCAGGCATTTCACTGAGTATACCCAAGTTACAATCTGCCGGCCACTGCATGTATTACGTAACCTGCTCACTGTCAATAATCATTCTACTAAGAACATAACCAGCTGATTCTCCGTATCCCGAATATGTCTAACAGTGAATCGGAATGCGGAAATACGGGCGGCCCATCGCGCTATGCCTTCAGTCTTACGTGGTGTAGCCAACATCCAACTAAGGGCTTGATTGTCAGGCTCGAGCCTGATTTGATGTTCTAAAAAAATGTAAACTTCTCTAAGGCATACAGTAATGCGAGAGCTTCTAAGACGTAGAGTGCATAATTGACCCCCACACTACATAATGCCCTGGACGCATATGCGACGGGACGCCACTCGCCATTGTACTTCTGCAACAAGATAGTCCCCCAGTTCATAGCTGGATGCGTCCGTTTGAAGTATAAAGTCTTTCTTAAGATCAGGAATGACAAACACGGGTGCTGTATTAAGAGTGTACTTCAGGGCATTGAAACCAGCTTGATGATTGTCTGTCCATTGAAACGGCACGCCCTTACGACGCAACATGTTAAGCGAAACTACTAGCTGAGCAAATCCTGAAATTAATTTACAGAAAAAGTTGATCACTCCAATAAATCGAGCGATATATTTCTTATTCTTAGGCTGAGGAACATCCCTGACGGCCTTGGCACGTTCGTGTCTACCTTCACTCCGCCTGCTGACACCACATGTCCCACGAACGATATTTCTGAACATGCCAAATTCACCGTACAAGGCATAATAGTAATACCAGTTTTCCTAAATCTCTCCAAGACCTGGCGTATATGGTTAATATGTTCTTAAAATGTGTAGCTATACACAACCACGTCATCCAAATAGTTGTAGACGATACGAAATTTCAGCACACCCATGACAGAATGTAAGAGTCTAGACAAAACGGCTGCATCAGTAGATAAGCCAAATGGGACATGGCTAAATTCAAACAAATTGTAATCGGTGCTGAAGACTGTTACTGTCTTAGAGTCTTCAGTAAGTGGTATCTGATGGTAGGTCTCGTTGAGATATAACACATTAAAGAGACGGGCCCCCGGGAAACACTTGAAACAATTGCACAAATCTGGTAGGGTTACTGAGTCCAGAATTACCTTACGATTTAATGACCTATAATCAACAACCGACCTCTATCCTACACTCCTAGGGTTGGTCACCAGAAACATGGTTGATGCGTATGGAGATGTTGATGGCTTGATAACACCTTCTTGCAAAAGTTTATTTATAATTTTTCTGATTTCCTCCATCTTGGGTTGGGACAATCTCTAACGTTGGTGGCGCACTGGCATATTAACTGTCAACTGGATTCGATGTTTAATACGATTAATATCCCCCGAACGCTCGGTGAGAATATTGGGCAATGCCTCCAAAACCCTCACCAAGCGTTCAGCCTCTACCGTCTTCAAATGAGCAACATCAAACTACATTTCACTTGTTGGTACGTAATTAATTACGACCTTAGAATGATTGCCAAACTGATACCTCCAATCTGACCTAAACTTTAACCAAAACGGTCTATCTGCAAATCCCAACACGCAATTTACCTTATCGAGAAAATCACAACCCAAAATGAGATCAACAGACAGACCTATCACAAAGCCAAATATAATGGTCCAGGAAAAATCATGAACCTTAATGCGAGCCCTCACTCGACCCATAGTAGGAACAGACTCGCCATTAACGGAAAGACTCTTTTTCTTCACTGGAATTAGTTCAGGAAATTTACAAACGTTTCTGTACCTTTAAAAAACTTGGTAAGCTTATTAAAGTCAAACTGCTGCCGGGGTCGCAAAGTGCACACACAGCGCTTGATTAATTAAGACGCACACATGCGACAACGAAGCAGGGCCCACAGTACTGACGTTATTACACGCCGGCGGCGCCGGTACGCACCACGACGGCGAGCAGGTCTCTCCTTGCGTCAGCTTGTATTACTCTCTTTCCGTGCGGAGCAGTTTCTGGCAAAACGGCCTTGCTGCGCACAACGAAAGCAGTTGCTTGCCTGACAGGAATTAATTTCTCAATAAACCTGTGAAAAGGCGCAGCACTTGTTTTCGCAACACCTTTGAACTATCTCTTTTCTCGTCATTAAAACGGATCCCTTCAATAGTGTTAGCAATGCGATTGAGATCACGAAAACTTACAGGTATATCACAAAATGCAACTCTCGAGTGGTGTACCTGTTGCATTTCATCGAAAATACTAGCAACTGTTCGTTCTTGTGTGAAATTAAGGCCTAAAGCAACTTTAACCATCCTAATACTTACAACATAGTTAGGAATAGTCCCGCTGGACGATTAAACACGAAAATAAAATTCGTTAGTAAGCTCATTTCTCACTCTCTCAGAAAGAATTTCTTCAATAATTTCATCGCGCAAAAGCTGCAACGACTGAATTTCCTGAATAACGTTATAAATCATTCTGGATAGCCGCCCCTTGGCCAATCGATAAACCATTTGTAAAATTTTAACACGAGAAATTTGAAAAACCTCAAAATGAATCAGTAACCTAGGAAATAACCATAGATTTGTTATAATACTGCCCCCTGTTTTAATGCTGAACTGACCAGTCCCCTGTACAATCAATTCCTTGATGCCCACTCCCTCACCCTAGCCATCCGGAAATACTACCCCAGTGCCCCCATCTCCCTTCTGATTCCTCTCAAGGACTCGGACCTCATTAAATCCCCCAATGCTTCCTTCCACACCGATCACCTCTCCCGCATCCCACGTATCCAATTTGGCCAACGTGCAACCATCACCCCCTATCTCACCCCGTCCTCTCCCCATCAGCCTCAACCTCCCCGACGTCCGCCAACCTTCACCGCTGTGATCATGAAGCTTAGCCTCGTGGTCACGGAGGCTGAAGTGTTGGCGGAACTCAACTTCCGGCCCAACATCGAATTTCGCTCGGCCCATCGCATCTTCAATGATGCCGGGCCGACTTATCTAAGGTGGATATGCACCGAATCCTCCTCCTCCATTAACCGTCTCATCACCGAGGGAGCCCTCATCTACAATCGCAGTTGTAAGGTGGACCCATCTCGTTCCCCAGACCAATCCTACCGCTGCCAATGCTGCTTCATATACAACGACCATGTTACCTCTGCCTGCAAGAACCCCCCTACTTGTCCCCACTGCAAAGCTTCCCACTTCCTCAAGCACTGCCCCAACTTCACCTCTCCCCCCTCCTGCAACACCTATAACGAACGACATCCTACCTACTCCTCGAAGTGTAAAGCAAAACTTCCTCCCGTCACCCCTGATCTTACCATCCCTGTCCGTCCTGTTGATGACCCCATTCACCCCAACAACTCGCTCCGCCCTCCACCTACTGCAGAGGACACAACCTGTTTCATCACCATTCTGTTCCAAAACATCCACCCCTTCCAGCACTCACACATCCTTTCCCAAGTCGCCCTCGCCGCCCATTCCATCTTCCATCTTACCACCTGTACCACATACTCCAACAACCAGGCCTACTTCACCTTCACCTCCCTCAGCACCCTTGTCTAACTCTCCTCTCCCATGGTACAAAAACTCTACTGTATCCTGTACCAAAATATTCGCTCCCTGCCCACCCACAAACTCCTCTTCATCCACACCCTCCGTCAGCACCGCGTGGATGCCTTCGTCCTAAATGAAACCTTCCTTCAACCCTGTATCTCCATCTCCACAGCTCCTTACACCCTTCACCGTACCGATAACCCGTACCCTCTGTCACGTGGCGGAGTTGCTATAGGCCACCTCAAGCACCTCCCTGTTCGGCCCATACCTCTCCTTAACAATCCTGCCGAGCACCTCACCCTCAGCCTCTTCTTCCCCACCCTTACCATCACCTGTGCCACCATTTATGTCCGCCCTCGCACCCCCATCCTGTACGATTTCCTGGCCCACACTGACCGCACCTTCTCCACCTACAAAATTGCCGCTGACCTCAATATCCACAGCCGTGATCCTGCCGACCTCCAGCGGTGGTATCAGTTTATCACCACCCTCCAGGGAGGCCTGTTTCCCCTCCCTCAGCACACACGACCCGAATCCAACACCACTCCCGATGTGGTCCTTGTGTCTCCCAACCTCCTTGGGCGCATCACCGCAGATGTCCTTGACCTTATTGGCAGTGATCATGCTCCTGTTCTCCTCACTATCTCTAGTGGTCGCCATCCCTGCAACGCTCCTTGCCCTGATATCCCTCCTAAACTTGTCCATGATTACTCCCGTGCCAACTGGGATGCCTACCGGACCTCCATTCGCACCCAGGTAGCAGGCCACGAACTTACCCTCCAATCTCCTGATGACATCTCTCGTACTGCTGCCTTCCTGCAACACACCTTGTCTGACGCGTCGCCACCCATATCCCCACCAAAGCCACCCACCCTCATCGCTTTGCCCTGCCTCCACAGGCCATCCTTCTCCTTCGAGAGTCCCGCCGCCTCCACCGCTCTTATCTCCGCACTCGTGACCGGGATACACATACCTGCCACAGGCAATTTAAACGACACATCCGCAACCTGCTTACTGCAAAGAAACGCCATTCCTGGCGCCAGACATGTACACAACTCAACACCACACTCCCCATAAACTCTTCCAAGTATTGGTCTGCTTTCCACCAACTTACTGGAAACCGCCCCACCCCCCCAGTACCCTCTCCTCCTTGATGACTGTCCCTTTCCTGCCAACCTCAGTAAGGCCAACCACTTTGCCTCTCACCTCCACAGGACATCAGCCTCACACTCCGCACTAAACGCAACACTGCTCCTGGCCTCGACCGCATTACCTACTGCCACCTCAAACACTGCCCTCCCTCCTTCAAAAAAAATGGTTCAAATGGCTCTGAGCACTATGTGACTCAACTGCTGTGGTCATAAGTCCCCTAGAACATAGAACTACTTAAACCTAACTAACCTAAGGACATCACACACATCCATACCCGATTCAGGATTCGAACCTGCGACTGTAGCAGTCACACGGTTCTGGGCTGAGCGCCTAGAACCGCTAGACCACCGCGGCCGGCCCTCCCTCCTTCCTTTCAGTCCTTGCCACCCTCTACAATGTCATCCTTGCCACTGGCTTCTATCCCAACCTGTATCCTGATGTTCTCCAAACCCAACAAGCCTCCATCTAACCCCTATTCCTATCGGCCTATCTACCTCATATCGGTGTTCAGCAACCCCTTGGAATCCATCCTTACCTGGTGCATCCATAACCACCTCCACCAAAACCACCTCCTCCCCGACGCCCAATGTGGCTTTCGACCTTCCTTCTCCGCTGATGACCAACTCCTCCGCCTCACTCATCTCCTCTCCCTCCAACTTAACTCCCGTCGTTCCGCCATTGTTGTCTCTCTCGACCTCAAAAAGTCCTACAACCGTGTCTGGCAATCCGGTCTCCTGTTTAAACTCCAAATCTACGTCGTTCCTGTCAACTACATCCGTCTGATGGCCTCCTTCCTCTCCCACCGCCCCTCCTATATTACCATCCATAATACCAATTCCCACACCTTCTACCCCTCTGCAGGTGTGCCCCAGGGCTCTGTCCTCTCCCCTCTCCTCTACCTCCTTTACACGGCAGATATGCCCAAGCCCCCCACCCCCCTCCAGTACACTTCTTACAATAGGCCAATGACACCGCTTTCCTTACCCTCGCTCCTGCCCTCCAACAGTCCCAACGGCTTCTCCAGAATAACCTTGACCTTTTTGCCACATGGTGACCAGTGGCTCCTGAAAATAAACCCTTCCAAGACCCAGGCGATCATCATAAGTCGTACCACTCGCTCCTTCCAGCTCCTGGATTTCTCCCTTACCATCTGCACCCGTCCTGTGTGCCTCACCCCCATCCTCTCCTACCTTGGCCTCACCATTGACCGTCACTTCACCTGGATCCCTCATCTCCGCTCCATCCAATCCAAAGCCCACAACTGCCTCTGACTCCTGAAACTCCTCTCTGGCCAGGCATGGGGGTTGCACCCCTCTACCATCCTCCACACCTACAAATCCTTAATCCGTCCCATCCTCTGTTATGCCAATCCCGCCTGGATATCTGTCCCCCCCCAAATTCTATAAGTCCCTTGAGCGTCATGCACTCCGCCTCGCCTTCCGTATATGCATCCCATCCCCCACGCGGATCCTCTATGACCTCATTCCTTTCCCCCATCTCCTCCTATTCCTCAAACATATCTGCATCCTCGAGATCTCCCACTGCCTTGATCCCCCTCACCCCCTGGTTGCTCCTCTCCCATCCCCACCCCCTGCCATGTTTTCACTGTTGTGTCCCCCCTACCCTCCATCTCTACACCCTTCATCTCCTTTCCCAAGGTGGCTTCCATCAACTCCCCCTCCCAGATGATGCCCTCTCTCCCTCCATTTATGCCACCTATCAACTCTGATCCTCACCCCCCTCCTTTCCTCTATCCTTTCCTGGACTCCCTCTCCCCCCTTCCATCCCCTTTTTCCCCACCTACTCTCTCTCTCTGCCCCCCTTCTCTCGCCTGAGTCCTTTTGCATTTCCCCCCTCTGCCTTTTCCCATTCCCTTTCGCATCTGCCCTGCTCCTCTCCCCCTTATGTCCTCTCCCTCCTTTGGTTTCCCCCTCTTTCGTTTTTCCTGTCCTCCCTCCTTGTTTTCCCCCCATCTGTTCAGGTCCCCCCCCCCTCTGCCCTTGGCTGTGGTGTGTCATCTTTGTGCTGACATTTTAGTGCAGTGTTTACAGTGAGTGTTCCGTGTGCCGCACCTGTATTTCGACATCCCACCTGCTCTCTACCTCTCCACTCTCTTTACCCTCTCCCAAGCTGGATTCCGCCAGCTCCCCCTCCCTGATGATGCCCTCCTCCCCTCCATCTACCCCTCCTATCAACTTTGATCCTCCTCTTCCACTTACTGTGTTTTTTCCTCAGGGCACCCTCTCTCCTTTCTCTCCCTCCTCCCTTCCTCAGCTCTCCTCCCCCCAGGATTCCCCTACCCCCATCCCTTTATTCCTCCCCCATCTCCTCTGCCATTGGCATCTCCGCCCTCCCGTCTCCCTCCCCCTCCCCACCTTTTTCCTCTCTTGGCAGGTCCCTGGACTTGCACACGTTAAGTGGACATTCGCGTGCCAGTGATCATCGCCATCAGTTTTGTGTGTGTGCCGTCGTGTTTGTGCTTTAGTGTTTTCACTACCCACGCTCCATCATTCACGTGTCATCTCCATCATCAGTATCCATGTTCAGTGCTAACAATTCCTTTGGTTTTCTTTGTGTGTGAACGGCTTCGTGTTGTTTCGTTACTGTGACTACTGTTTTTTGACCCCCATTATGTTATGTTCATTCTGTGTCTCCATTGCTTTTCTTTTGTAATACCTGTGGCTGAAGAGCAGCGCACTGTGCCGCTGCCAGCGCACCTTATGTAAGGTGTGAAATAACAATAAAGAAAAAAAAAGCCCAACCAGCCAGTCTAATCACGCGTACGTCGGTTGACACCTCGCATAACGGTAGCTAGTACTTCCTTGTTCTGTGTACGAGTGGACGTGTTTGTTTCCTTGTGACTCCGTTGTTCGATATTGTTGTATTCGTTCTGTCCTTCGTTGGTCGTGTCCGTCCTCTCCCGTTGAGTTGTTCGCGGGCCTCTCCACGGGTCCCGCCTCGCTTTCCGTCACTGCTACCCCGCGAACGTCCCGGTTGCAGTTACAACAGACATGTCACCCCAGATACCAATATCCGACATCGTCTGACCTTCCTCACTGCCTTTCCATTAAAGCACATTCATTTTCTGTTGAATGGAAATATTTTATTTTCTAATAACTGATCAATTACAACATTATTCTCGGGACTAGTATTAACAACTTTATATCCCCCACCCGATTATAGAACTGACAAAGATGAGAGCGAATTCGATACAACTGAGAGCGCAATGGGACACTGCATTGCAAGACTTGGACATTACTTTGAATTCCGGCAAACAGTTCAGAGCAGAAGCGGAGCGCGTCCCGTATCTCTCCCATCGTCGCCGCGGAGATACGCGAGGGCAGTCAACGGAGTCGCGAAGCCTTTGCAACAGTTCCGCGACGCTTCCTTCTAAAGACTGCTTACGCATGCTAAGTTCATATGTTAGATGCTGTTTGTTAAGATGTCCCATACCCAAAATCGCTTCGTGTAGCCGTGATGACCGGTTAAACTGAAACCAAGCACCTGAGCAGTGGACAAGAGCGAAAAATATTTTTTAATAGTCTTCAGTATCTACATCTGCATTTACATGGATACTCTGCAAATCACACGTAAGTTCCTGGCAGATGGCCCATCGAACCACCTTCAAAATGATTCTCCATTATTTCACTTTTGAACTGCGTGACAAAAAAACGAAAGCCTACACCTTTCCGTGTGCCCTCTGAGTTCCCTTATTTTATTATAATAATCGTTTCTCCCTATGTAGATCAGCATCAACAAAATATTTTCGCATTAGAAGGATAAAGTTTTTGTGAGAAGATCCTCCCGCAACGAGAAACGCCTTTGTTTTAATGGTGTCAACCCGAAATTCTACATCATGTCCGTGACACTCTCTTCCCTGTTTATCGCTATACGTGCGGCTGTTCTTTGAAGTTTTTGAATGTACTCCGTTAATCCTGTCTGATAAGAATCCCATACCGCTGAGCAGTACTCCAAAAGAGGATGGACAAGAGTAGTATATAGCCAGTCTTTATAATAGATCTGTAGCATTTTCTAAGTGTTCCGCCAATAAATCACCCTCTTTGGTTCGCCTTCCCCACAATATTTTCTGTGTGTTCTTTCCAATTTAAGTTGTTCGTAACTGTAATTTCTACGTAATTACTTAAATTTATGGCCTTTAGATTTGATTGATTTATCGTGTACCGAATTTTAACAGTTTCCTTTTAGCATTCACGTGGATGACTTCACATTTTTGATTATTTCGGGTCCATTGTCAATTTTTGCACCATAGAGATACCTTTTGAAAACAGCTTCGCAATTTGTTTTGATCTTCTGATGAGTTTACGAGACGATAAAAGACAGCATCATCCGCAAACAACCGAAGATGGCTGCTCAGGTTGCCTCTTATAACACTACCTTCATACTGAACAGGGAATGTTATATCAAGTGATGTCATTGCGAGGTTCAGTCCTGTCGATTTAAGAAACTGTACGTCTCACGTTTTTCACGTTCTGCTCCAGGAAGTACATTTACAATCACAATACAGCCTTGTTTAACGTCCTTCCTGGTACGAAGTTACCACTTAAACGAATCCTCTCATACGGTATGTCATGGAACGAGGATTTAGGCTGAGTGGTAAGAGTCTAGATCACATAAATATTTAACAAAGCTAATCAGTCTCTCTATTGTATCAGTGAACAAAATATTTAACAAAGCTAATCAGTCTCTGTATTGTATCAGTGAACAAGAAGGCAACAACTCATCACCAAATTTAGCATTTCATATCAGAAAAAACACTTCAAATTTAATTTTACGCCGACCGCTGTGGCCGAGCGGTGCTAGACGCTTCAGTCCGGAACCGCACTGCTGCTGCGGTCGCAGGTTCGAATCCTGCCTCGGGCTTGGATGTGTGTGATGTCCTTAGATTAAAGTTGGACGTTGTGAACATCATATTAAGAACTCAGCTGACTTCTTACGGCGTTTGGAGGGAATGCAGTTGAATGACTCTGATATGTTAGTAAGTTTTGATGTGGTCTCGCTCTTTACTCGTGTTCCTTTGTCTGATTAGTTGCGGTTAATTGAAGTGAAGTTTGGATTGGAACTAACTAATTTGTTTCGACATGTGTTGACGTCCACGTATTTCTTATTCAATGACCAGTATTACGAGCAGACAGATGAAGTTGCCATGGGTAGCCCGTTATCTCCTGTGATTGCAAATCTGTTCATGGAAGACTTCGAGGAGCGTGCATTGGAGTCGGCGCCATTGAAACCTGCCTGTTTTTTCAGATACGTTGACGATACTTTTGTTGTTTGGCCGCATGGCAGGGAGAATTTGAATGCCTTTTTAGAACATCTAAACTCGATCCACCCCAACATTCGTTTTACCATGGAGGTGGAAGAGGATGGTTGCCTTCCCTTTCTTGACGTTTTGGTTAGGAGGAAGGTGGATGGATCGTTGGGACATGCAGTTTATAGGAAGCGTACTCACACTGACTTGTATCTGCAGGCGGACAGTTGTCATCATCCGGCCCAACGTGAAGGGGTACTTCGTACCCTGGTACACAGGGCACACGTCATCTCCGACGTTGAGACTTTGCCTGCTGAGCTGGCCCATCTTGAGGCTACCTTCCGCCACAATGGGTATAGTGAAAGACAGATTAAACGGGCGTTGCGATATCAACCAACTGTGCGTCAGGTGACTGATGATAATTCTCAGTTGACTCCTAAATCTATTGCCTTTTTGCCCTACATAGGAAGCACTTCAAACAAGATAGATCGTATTTTACGGAAATACAATGTGAAATGTGTTTTCCGACCTCCATCTAAGATTAAAGCACTTTTGGGGTCTGTTAAGGATGATCTTGGTTTACGTAAGGCAGGTGTTTATCGCATTCCTTGTAGCTGTGGCATGGCATACATTGGTCAGACCATCAGGACCGTGGAGGACCGGTGTATTGAACATAAACGGCACACGCGACTACAGCAGCCTAGCAAATCTGCTATTGCCGAACATTGTTTGGACACTGGTCATCCCATGTGGTATAATAATACCGAGATATTAGCATGCACGTCCGGCTATTGGGATAGTGTGATTAAGGAGTCTGTTGAAATTAAATTGGCTAGCAACCTTGTGAATAGGGATAGAGGCTTTTGTTTAAACTCGGCCTGGAATCCTGCTCTTTCACTTGTTAAAAAACATAGGGACAGAGTTAACGTTTCCTCAGCTACCAGTCTATAGTTTCTTACTATCGATAGCTCTGACTACGTTCATCTTTGGTGGCTTTTGTTTAGGTGTGTGTTATCTTTTCTGTTAGACTCGCAGAACCGAGCCCTCGTGTTTTCTGCACTTCGTCTGGTCGTTGCAGTTAAGCCTTGAAAATGGCGGAGTGTGCATCCGCCGAAATATCGGCAGTTGTCGAAAATTCAACCTGGCTGAATGCCCGTAAGTACTTTGAACATAGTTTACGCCAGGAGAAGCTCAGGTCACACGTCCTTAGATTAGTTAGGTTTAAGTAGTTCTAAGTGCTAGGGGACTGATGACCTCAGCAGTTAAGTCCCATAGTGCTCAGAGCCATTTGAACCTTTTTTTTTTAATTTTACAATGATGCAGTTCCGATCCTAAGGCCGACCAGAATCGGCCAAACATTTAAATAACGCTGACCTACTGGAAAACTTCAACTTCATGAATTAAGCTAAGGTAAAACTTACAATTGTGCAGAAGCTACTCCGTCACCTGTGGGCACTACTATACTGCAGAGCTTACCAGGGCACACCTCATCCCAAAATAAACAAGTAGGTTTGACGGCCAGCAAAGACTCATCTCTACTGAGGCACCGTCGCGTCCCGTGCACGAGGATACACGGGCTGCCCTTAGCTGAGGAAGAATGAGGTATGCCCTTTGCATCTAGTAGACTCGGACGTATAGCGTTACTATAGCTGCGCCTTCACTCCTTACGGACTCTGCGTGCAACTGCACAAATCAACATTGACTGCTGCAGACAAGTCACAGCAGCGTCTCAGCTCACCACTAGAAAAAACCTCGACAAAACCCACGGCGGGGCCACCAATGCGGCTGTTGCCATTTTAGGCAAATGATGACACATAAAAAATAAAATCGAGCTATCGCGCTCGAGATCGAGCCAGCACCAAACTCGCTCAAAAACATTTTTCATCAGGCATATATGCATTATACATAGAGCTTCAATTGTATAAAGAATATACTGATAAAAGAATGTTCGACTCTGTAATCCACAATTACAAAAAATAAAAATTCTTGAAATGTTCGGATAACATATAACATCTCTTATGAGAAACATGTTCCCTGTATTCAAGTGTAAACATTAATGTGCCTGCAACAACCTTAATATTTAGTCTACAGCTACAACAGCCCAAAGACCTTATGTTATAGGCTCAACATACTCCAAACCATTTGAATATCGATATATTCTAAGCGGCAATATGTCTAGGACGTCACATTGTTCCGAACTACAACAAATCACCACAGGAACTAGACTTTGCACAACTTATTCTTTATTTAGATAATAACAATTAACCAAAGTAAACTGTTACATTATCGTCTATAAAATATCTAACACACACAAGTATAAGTACAATCAAACAATATATATGTCACACCAACAGAACGTCCACCACCGGTAGCTGAGTGGTCAGCGCGACAGACGGTCTATCCTAAGGTTGTGTCAAAGATTTTTCTCCGCTCAGGGACTGGGTATTGTATTGTCCTAATCACCATCATTTCACCCCCATCAACGCGCAAGTCGCCGAAGTGGCGTCAAATCGAAAGGCTTGCACGTGACGAACGGTCTACCCGACGGGAGGCTCTCATCACACGACATTTTACCAATAGAGTAAATAATCACACATCAAAAAAAAGGTTTGCATTACCTCAGTTCCGAGAGTTCCGCAACCTATACAGAAAATTGGAATAGAGATCAACGTAAACATCATTTCCGCCTTTTTTATTGCTCATGAAAACCACACACTGCATGTTGTACCACCATACAGCGACACCTTTAGAGGTGGTGGTTCAGATTGCTGTACACACCGGTACCTCTAATATGAAGTAGCACATCCTCTTGCCTGTATTCGTCGTGGCATACTATCCAAAAGGTCAACAAGGCACTGTTCGTCCAGAGTTTCCCACTCCTCAACGGCTATTCGATGTAGATCCGTCACAGTGGTTGGTAGGTCACGTCGTCCATAAATAGACCTTTTCATTCTATCCCAGGCATGTTCGATAGGGTTCATGTCTGGAGATTATGCTGGCTCTCTAATCGAGCGATGTCGTTATCCTGAAGGAAGTCATTCACAATATGTTAACGACGGGGGCGCGAACTGTCGTCCATGAAGACGAATGCCTCGCCAATATGCTGCCGATATGGTTGCACTGCCGTTCGCAGACTGGCATTCACGCATCGCACAGCCGTTACGGCGCCTTCCATTACCACCAGCGGCCTACGTCAGCCCCACATAATGCCACACCAAAATAGCAGGGAACCTTCACCTTGCTGCACTCGCTAGACAGTTTGTCTACGGCGTTCAGCCTGACCGGGTTGCCCCAAACACGTCTCCGACGATTGTCTGGTTGAAGGCATATGCGACACTCATCGGTCAACAGAACGTGATGCCAATCCTGAGCGGGCCATCCGGCATGTTTTTGGGCCCATCTGTACCGTGCTACATGATGTCGTGGTTGCAAACATGGACCTCACCATGGACGTCGGGAGTGAAGTTGGGCATCATGCAGCCTATTGCGCACAGTTTTAGTCGTAACACGACGTCCCGTGGCCGCACGAAAAGATTATTCAACATGGTGGCATTACTCTCAGGGTTCCTCCGAGCCATAATCCGTAGGTAGCGGTCATCTACTGCAGTAGTAGCCCTTGGGTGGTCTGAGCGAGGAATGTCATCGATAGTTCCTGTCTCTCTGTATCTCCTCCATGTCCGAACAAAGTGGCTTTTGTTCACTTCGAGACGCCTGGACACTTCTGTTGTTGAAAGCCCTTCCTAGCACAAAGTAACAATGCGGACGCGATCGAACTGCAGTATTGATCGTCTAGGCATGGTTGAACGACAGACAACACGAGCCGTGTACCTCCTTCCTGGTGGAATGACGAACTGATCGGCTGTCGAACCCCCTCCGTTTAATATGCGCTACTCGTGCATGGTTGTTTACATCTTTGATCGGGTGTATTGATATCTCTGAACAGTCAAAAGGACTGTGTCTGTGATACAATATCCACAGTCAACATCTATCTTCAGGAGTTCTGGTAACCGGGTTGATGCAAAACTATTTTTGATGTGCGTACTACTAAAAAGAAATTTTGAACTTTTAGACAGCTACCAATGTATGCGACTGCAGTCTTTCTCGGCGTATTCCGCTGATGAATTCCTCTCGGGTTATCAGCCGAGTGGTGGCGTCGTCTTGTGGCAACGTTTCAATGAGTTTCGTACCCATCACCTTCTGGGGAAGTCTTCACCAGAAGATGATGGCTACGAAAGTCATTGAAACTTTGCGACAAGACGGCGCTACCACTCGGCTAATAGCCCGAGAAGAATGGCTCTGAGCACTATGGGACTTAAAATCCGTGCTCATCAGTCCCCTAGAACTTAGAACTACTTAAACCTAACTAATCTAAGGACATCACACACATCCATGCCCGAGGCAGGATTCGAACCTTCGACCGTAGCAGTCGCGCGGTCCGGACTGAGCGCCTAGAACCGCTAGACCACCGCGGCCGGCCCGACAAGAATGCATTAGCTACTAATGTACTTATATAAGCAGTAGTCAAACGAAAACGAGACAGATGGAAAAAAGTAATCGACAGGGAAAATGTTTGCGCTTGGCTACGGAACCATGATTGTACCCAGGTGTGCACCTCTTCTTTCGAAGCAAATCGACGGCCTCGAATGTCTTTCTTCAGGACTCTAAACATATGAAAATCGCATGGGGAGAGATGGAGGGTGTGCCAGGGCTTCGCAGCAAAACGTCTGCAGCGTAGTCTAAACAGTCTTTAGAACAGCTGCAGAAGTTTCTCTGGGAAGCCCGCACACAGCCTCCATATAGTCCCGAACTCTTCTCGTGCGATCTCCATATTTTTGGAGCCCTGAAGAAAGATAATTGCGGTCATCGATTTGCTTCGGCCTAATATGTGCATGCCTGGGTACAGTCATGGTTCCGTAGACAACTGCAGACAATTTCCATAAAGGCATTGACCGTCTTTTCTCACAATGCGATACATGTCTTAACAATTATGGCGATTACTTTTTAAATAATAAACAGTAACTCACTTTTTTCCATACGTCTCATTTTTATGTTACTTCCCCTTGAGCAATAATCCGCCGTCGTAGAATAATATTGAAAATGTTTCGGTTTATCATCTACCAGGCCTGGCCAAGATCGGGACGCAGCCGACTCTGGTCAGCGCTCCAGCTTTCCCCATCACTGCGCTATTCCGAGAAGTTGTGCGAGTGAGACTGAAGCGCTCGGCCACAGTGACTGGCTGCCAGGCCTGTTGTGTACATTACTAATGTGGCCTGTGTAACTGTAGTTGCTCAAAACACACACACACACACACACACACACACACACACACACACACACACACAAACAAACAAACAAACACACACACTACATGCAAAAACAGTTGAATTTCAAAATTCATTTACAGTCTAATTATAATATTGGACTACATGCAACTACTACATTTCTCAATAATTTAAACAATGAGAGGTAAAACAGTTGTCTATGTTTAATATACTGCTCAAAAGAATTAGAGGTGCATGAATGGGCGTCTGCTATACTCCATTAAGCAATAATTGAGGACAGGGTACGTTACCAAATTATACTCTTGTCTTTCACTAATTAAGTACAAAACAGAACATCATTACATCCTCGATCGTTTACATAAAAAGAACTGAAATGTCCGACAGGTGTCGAAAATAAAGTGGAAACAATCAACCATCCCGTCGTCGTGCGTGCTTTTCATTGGCCTTTGACAGCCTCAATAACGGTTATACCCTCTGTGAGCGTTTATCACTGCCTGACACCTACGTGGCATTCTCCGTATAAGTCTACAGAGTTCATCCTGTGGTACCCGTTACCATTTTCAAAGAGAGCCCATGAGAATTCTTGGAAAGTCTATGGTGGAATAGGACGACCACGAACACATCTGTCAAGCATGTCCGACATACGCAAAATGGGGTTTTCGTCGGGACTCACTGCCAGCCATTCTATTACTTCAGTGCCCAGGCTTCGCGAGATATGTCTGCTGACGCCCACCACAGGTCCTGAAGGAATTCAGGGCCACCACCTTACGCAGCAGCCACCACATGGTCCAACAGGATCTGTTCGAGGTAATGCCTGGCGGTAAGGCGACCGTGGACAACGACAAGATCCGCATGGCACTGAAATCTCCTCATAACATCACAGAAGCGTGGAAGTCTGTCCGGTTTTCTGAACAACATTTGGCACTTACCGCTCACCACGAGTCTCCACACACGAACGCGGCCGTCAGCTTGCGTCAGAGTATATCTGGACTCGTCTACGTATAACACGTTTTGCCAATGACGAAGTTGCCAGTTGACATGGGAACGGCAGAAATGAAGGCGAGCTGCAGGATATTGTCTTGTCAAGCGGAGTACTCAAGCAGGGCGCCTGAGTCGTAAGGTTCTTTTTCGTAACCTGTATCTTGCAACCTGATCGGTCACGACGGTTCCAGGTGCCATTCTGAGATCGTCTTGCAGTGCTCCTGCGGTATCTGTACGACGCCTCAACGCAGAGGTGGCCAGATATCAGTATTCACGTGGAGTTGTACTACGTCAGCGAATTTGTCCACCACGCCTGTCTCCCTATAGCACGTCCACAATCTATGGATGACACGTGGAGAGGCATTGGTATCTGCAGCAACACGACCGAAAGTCCATCCTTTTGGATCAGACAGGCCATCCTTGCAACTTGCACTACACTAAGATGTCGCACTCCCAACATCCACAGATGACAACTGTCATATGTGTACCTCACTAGCAAACACTGAGACAGCGAAGCTCATTTCCTTCTGAGGGGTCGCCTGACACTAGGACAGTCAATAGATACCGAATGATTTTCGTTGTTCCTTACGCTGAAAGGAAAGATCTCAAACCATGCAATAAGACCACACGTACTGCCTGTATCAAAATAGATTTAACATACGGGACACGTTGACAGACATGTTCCTTAATCCTTTTGAACAATGTGTAAGGTACGTGTTAATTCCCATTGATAACATGTTCCTAACTTTTTTTTTTTACGTTAAGTACAACCATAGTCCAGTACATTGATGTATCAAACCCAACTAGGAAGTTGTGAGCTTAGTCAGCAATTGATGACATTATTTTAAATTGAGCACCAAGTCTCATTAATTATATAATGTGGAAGACCTGTAAATTAGAACTGACACTATTCACGTATTGATTCACTCAAAATTTGAGTGTAGTTTTATTGTTTGACTTTTTCGTTATCACCATTAAAATGCATTCCTGTTTTTTGTTGCGGAGAATATGAGCCCAAGGTGCTAGGAGCCCGTTGGAGGCAGTATATGAACTATTAGCGATGTGCATACCCAGTGCAATGGACGGGATCTTATATCTTTCGGAACGTAGTTAGAGAGTCACAGTGCTTTAACTGATGAGTTAAGATTGGTGACAAGTTTATACCTGCCTTCCCGGTCAAAGTGGGGCCAGTGACCTTTACTTAAACTGATTGCTTGTGTATAGCAGTGCAGGGAATTAATTCGGGTCCTGCAGAAAACACTGCGGATTAAATCTACGGAGCGGTGCATCGTGTAATTCAGCTGGCTCGCCGAACAACGAAAGTGCATGGCTTCTGCCCGAAACCACGAGTGGGATTTTGCGCAATGTCACAAAATTTCAGACGACGGACGAAAGGAACGTTTCAGTGTGACCGAACTAATTTGTCCTACGGCTTTCTGGAGTATTATTATACTAGCAGAAAAGTGCTTCTTTCGGAGCACAAAGAAGGCTGATATGCTCCGGTTTCAAAAGAATCTCACTGAAATATGGGGTACAGACTGTAATTTTCTACTTTCCTCGGCACCATTAAAAATTTTCGCATGCGAACATATTTACCCTTTTTTTAACATGCAATTCACCTCTCACTGTCACAAGCTCCCCTAACTGTAATTCGCTCATACCCACTAGTTCATCGCTGCAAGTCGTTCACACACTCACCCCCCCCCCCCCCCCCACATGGCCCTTCTCACTTACTCATTCAGCCCAACTCTTGTCATTGTCTCTTTGTGTCTCTCTGTCAGTGTCTCCTGTTTCACAGCCACTGTATCCTTCGTTCTGTCCTAACCTACTGTCTTCTCTCACTGTCACAGTCTGCCTCTTGGTCTGCCTTACTGCTACTATCTACTGTCTCTTTCATTCATCCCCCCTCCCACCCCCGCCCCCCCCCCCCCCCACACACACACACTGCTGCTGTCTATTCTCACTGTCACTGTCTCTCTCTTCCACATTGTCATTGTCACAGACTCTGTCTCTCATTATCTCTGGCTCTCACTTACTTCCACTTTCTTTTTCTCTTCATTCCTCTTCCACTGGCACTGTCCCTACTATCTCCTTCTTTCTCAGCACAAAAAAGGGCGAAGATGTTCACATGCCATGAGTTTTGCAAATATTTTTAAATGTGCGAAGGAAAGTAGAATGAGGCAGCCGGAACCCCAATTTTCAGTCAGAGTCTTTTGAAAAAGGAGCATATTACGTAGCCTTCTTTGTGCTCCAACAGGAGTATTTTGCCAGTGGTTCCTTTCTTTTCCCTGCTACAGCACGGCATGTCACTTAGAGGAAAAGAAATTTATGGGTCAGTAAACTTTTCACAGAGTACTTCTGTGAAACTGAAATAATGCAAAACAAATTTTAAGCCTTAGACTGGATTTTTCATGCACAAACATTTTGCAGATGCTTCAGTACTACAACATGGTGTTTCTAGAAACCTTCTGATGATAACGAAGACACTTTACAGCATATTTGTCAGTGTTGCGTCACTTTATAAAATTCGTTTTCGCATCACACCGCATATTACGTGCGTATTTTACGTGATCAAGTAGGGAAATTTTGAACCTCTGTATTTCGGGAACGGGTAAAAGTGTCATGAAAATTTTCAATGCTGTTCGAGATCGGAATCTTGGGAATACATAGTAAAAATTACAGGCATTTTCTGTGCGTAGCCATTTTAGTGCACATAGCTCGGTTCTGAGACCCAAAAACGACGTTTTTGGAATTTCTCGATAATGAGTAAGTACACTGATCGGC
Organism: Schistocerca gregaria; assembly: GCF_023897955.1. Lineage (NCBI taxonomy): Eukaryota > Metazoa > Arthropoda > Insecta > Orthoptera > Acrididae > Schistocerca > Schistocerca gregaria. Next base: position 26,412,362 of record NC_064931.1, on the reverse strand, counting down.
CATAACATTATGATCACCCACATACTATAGATAGATACCCGTCCAGGTGATATCAGCGTCACCTGTCAAAGAATGACTGCTAGTCGGACATACGCACGGCTTCTCTCCGTGTGTAGAAAGGGCACGGCCCTCGATCTATCTGTGTTTCACCAAGCGCAAATTGTGATGGCCCGGAGAGTCGGCGCCAACATTTCGGAAACTGATGAGCGTCTCCAACACGTGGCGAAGCCAAGGTCAAACCACTTCCAGACGTCGTGAGTTTGGGCGGCCACCTCTCATTATAGAAGTCGGACGTCGTAGGCTGGCTAGATTGGTAAAACAGGACAGGTGGCAAACTGTGGCGGAACTAACGTCAGACGTTAATGCTGGACAGAGTACAAGTGAGTCTGAACACACAGGGTGCCAGACACTCCGAACGGTGGGATTCCGCTGCCGACGACACATGTATGTGCCGCCAATGTTAACACCACGACATCGGCAAGTACGACTGAAATGGGCACGTGGCCATTGGCACTGGAAGTTAGTGCACTGGAAGAGTGTATCATGGTCTGATGAATCCATATGTCTTCTTCATCGTACCGATGGGAGGGCGCGAATCCGTCGTCTTCCAAAGAAACAACTCCTTGACACCTGTACTGCGGGACGGAGACGAGTTGGCAGCGGCTCCGCTATGCTCTGGGGAACATTCACTTAGGCATCCACGGGTCCAGCGAAGATCGTGCAAGGCACCATAATGACCAAGGAGTATCGTGCACTGATTGAAAATCACGTACACCCCTTCATGACGATCGTGTTTTCTGACGGCAGTGGCGTTTTTCAGTAAGATAGTGCGCCATGTCACAAGGCCAGGACAGTGACGGAGTGGTTCGAAGAGCACAGTGGCGAGTTTCAATCGATGTGCTAGCCTCCCAACTCGACAGATCTGAATCCGATGGAACATGTCTGGGATGTGATTGAACGTAGCGTCAGAGCTCATCGCCACTCTCCCTAGAATTTATGGGAATTAGGTGACTTGTGTGTGCAGATGTGGTGTCAATTCCCTCCACCGACCTACCGAGGCCTCATTGCTTCCATGCCACGACGCGTCACCGCTGTTATCCGTGGCAAAGTTTCACATACCGGCTATTAGATACGTGGTGATAATGTTTTGGCCTATCACTGCATTTTTCTAAACAGGAAGATGGCACTTATAGATGAATGCCTACAGAATATAATTTTAAAATTTGAGCCATTTGCCGAGGTTATTTGCAAGTAGGGTAACTTTGGACTTCTGTATCTCGGAAAAGGATAAAGATATCAAGAAAATTGTCAAAGTTGTTCCAGATCCGGATCTTAGGAATATATTGGAAAAATTTCAAATATTTTATGTGCACAGCGGTCTTCAGTTCGTGGTTCAGTTTTGGTATCAAACACCAAGGTTTTTGGGTTTCTCATGCACCACCCATGATCAAAATGGTGCTTACATAAGCTCCTTAAGGCCCATTATACACGATATTTAATGTAAAATAACTAACCTGTTTGTTCCATTTGCCTAAACTGGAGGAAATGTGTAATAATTAAATTTGACCCTGTATCGTAGAATTAATAGAGTAAGGAGCTCCTTCTGTCGAGTATAAAAATGGTCCTTAGCCCACAGGCTATCCTAAACGCTTAGACCCTTCCTTTTTTCCACCAACAGAACTCGAGGTATAAGCCCCGGAAAAATCTCGTTTTGATGCGTGGCTTTTTGGAAGATTTTTGGTAGTGCATATTGTCACATGCGTAATGATGCAACTACTAGACGTTGTCTGCGAGCTGCAACTGTTACGTGTCGCAGGTGCTGGTGTACAATGGACTGGGGTCGTGGTCACCGCTGCGCGCTGGTCGCGACGCGTTCCAACACTGCCCTGTCAGCAGCTGCACCATCACCACCAACAAAGCTGAAGCCTCGGACGCAGACGCCATCCTCTTCAAAGACCACTTCGTCAACCCAGGCGTCCATCGCCCCGCCAGGCAGGTTCGTCTCATATCTCCTGTTTCTTTTCTTTTTTGAACATACTTTAGATCTCAACAAACTTTGTAACACCACAAGGAATTTATTTTTCAAATCATCCACCTGGAAAGTTAATTTCACATGTAACACACACTATCTCCTAATATCGTGTCGGACCTCCTTTTTCCAGGCACAGTGCAGCAGCTCGGCGCGGCATTCATTCAACAAGTCTTTGGAAGTCCTCTGCAGAAAAAATAAGCCATGCTGCCTCTATAGTCGTCCATAACTGCGAAAGTGTTCCCGGGTCAGGATTTTGTGCACGAAATGACGTCTCGATTATTTCCCATAAATGGTCGATGGGATTCATTTCGGGCGGTCTGGGTGGCCAAATCATTCGCTCGTATTGTCCAGGATGCTCTTTAAACCAGTCGTGAAAATTAGTGGACCAGTGAAATGGCACGTTGACACCCATAAAAATCCTATCGTTGTTTGGAACGTGAAGTCCATGAATGGCGGCAAATGGTTCCAGATAGACTAACATAACGATTTCCAGTCAATGATTGGTTCCTTTCGACCAGAGGACCCAGTCCATTCCAAATAAACACAGCGCCACCATTGTGAAGCCACCACCAGCTTGCACAGTGCCTCCTTGTTGACAGCCCGGATACATGGCTTAGTGGAATCCGCACCTCGCACTAACCATACCATCAGCTCTTACCAACTGAAATCGGGACTCATCAGACCAGGCCACGGTTTTCCAGTCGTCTAGGGTCCAACCGATATGGTCGTGAGCCCAAGAGAGACGCTGTGGGCGATGTCATGCTGTTACCAAAGCCACTCGTGTCGCTCGTCTGCTCCCATAGTCCTTAATGCCAAATTTCGCAGCACTGTCCAAAAGGATAAGTTCGTCGTACGTTCCACATTGATTACTGCAGTTACATTAAGTGGTGTTGCTTCTCTATCTCCTAATATCGTGTCGGACCTCCTTTTTCCAGGCACAGTGCAGCAGCTCGGCGTGGCATTCATTCAAAAGTCTTTGGATGTCCTCTGCAGAAAAAATGAGCCATGCTGCCTCTATAGTCGTCCATAACTGCGAAAGCTTTTGAACTGTTAGGACTGACAACTCTACGCAAACGCTGCTGCTGTCGGTCGTTGTGTTAAGGCCGTCGGCCACTGCGTTGTCCGTGGTGAGAGATATTGCCTCAAATGTGGTATTCTCAATACATCCCTGACACTGAGTATCTCGGGACGCTGAATTCCCTAACGATTCCAGAATGGAATGTCTCAAGCGTCTAGCTGCAACTACTGTTCCGTGTTCAAAGTCTGTTAAATCACATATTGCGCCCATAAACACGTCGGGAATCTTTTCACATGAATCACCAGAGTACAAATGACAGCTCCGCCAATGCCCTGCCCTTTTATACACTGAAGAGCCAAAGGAACTGGTACACCTGCCTAGAATCGTGAGCCGGCTGGAGCTGGCCGAAGTGGCCGAGCGGTTCTAGGCGCTTCAGTCTGGAACCGCGCGGCCGCTGCGGTCGGGCATGGATGTGTGTGATGTCCTTAGGTTAGTTAGGTTTAGGTAGTTCTAAGTTCTAGGGGACTGATGACCTCAGAAGTTAAGTCCCATAGTGCTCAGAGCCATTTGAACCATTTTGAGCCGGCTGGTGTGGCCGAGCGGTTCTAGGCGCTTCAGTCTGGAACCGCACGACCGCCACAGTCGCATGTTCGAATCCTGCCTCGGGCATGGATGTGTGTGATGTCCTTAGGTTAGTTATGTTTAGGTAGTTCTAAGTTCTAGGGGACTGATGACCTCAGATGTTAAGTCCCATAGTTCTCAGAGCCATTTGAACCATTTTGAACCTAAAATCGCGAAGGGCCATCGCCAACACGCAGAAGTGAGGCAACATGACGTGGCATGGACTCGACTAATGTCTGAAGTACTGCTGGAGGTAATGGACATCATGAGTCCTGTAGGGCTGTCCATAAATTCGTAAGAGTACGAGGGGGTGGAGATCTCTTCTGAACAGCACGTTGCAAGGCATCACAGATATGCTCAATAATGTTCATGTCTGGGGGGAGTTTACATCTAGATGTAGATGTAGATGTAGAGTGTGGTGGCCAGCGGGAGTGTTTAAACTCAGAAGTGTTCCTGGAACCACTCTGTGGCAATATTCTACTTGTGGAATGTCGCATTGTCCTGTTGGAATTGCCCAAGTCTGTCGGAATGCACAATGGACGTGAATGGATGCAGGCGATCAGACGCTTATGTACGTGTCAACTGTCAAAGTCGTATCTAGATGTATCAGGGGTCCCATGTCACTCCAACTGCACACGACTCACACCATTACAAAGCCTCCGCCAGCTTAAACAGTCCCCTGCTGACAGTCAGGGTCCATGGATTCATGAGATTGTCTCCGTACCCATACACGTCTATCTGCTCGATACAATCTGAAACGAGACTCGCCCAACATATTTCCAGTCATCAACAGTCCAATGGCGGTGTTAACGGGCCCAGGAGAGGCTTAAAGCTTTGTGTCGTGCAATCATCAAGGGTACACGTGTGGACTTTCGGCTCCGAAAGCCCATTTCGATGATATTTCATTGAATGATTCGCACGCTGACACTTGTTGATTTTCCCAGCATTGAAATCTGCAGCAATTTGTGGAAGAGTTGCACTTATGTTACGCTGAACGATTCCCTTCAGTCGTCGTTGCCCCCGTTCTTGGAGTGTCTTTTCCCGGTTGCAGCGATGTCGGAGATTTGATGTTTTACCGGATTCCCGATATTCACGGTACACTCGTGAAACGGTGGTACGGGAAAATTCCCAAGTCATCGCTGCCTCGGAGATGCTGTGTCCCATCGCTTGTGCGCCGACTATAGCGCCACGTTCAAACTCACCTAAATCTTGATAACCTGCCACTGTGGCAGCAGTAACCGATTGCGCCAGACACCTGTTGTCTTATATAGGCGTTGCCGACAGCAGCGCCGTAATCTGCCCATTTACGTATCTCTGTAACTGAATATGCATGCCTATACCAGTTTCTTTGGTGCTTCAGCGTACGTTGTGTACGTAATACTACCGCTATCTGCATATGTGCAAATTGATGTCCCATGACTTTTGTCACTTCAGTGTACAATGGCTGTTGCCAAGCATTATAGCACAGCTTACGTACTGTGAAGTACTCGTCGGCTTCTTGATTTTTGGTAAGACTTAAATACCCACAAGACTGATGTTGTGTCACAGAAAACCTGTATGAGATGCAATATTACCTTATTTGTGTGTCGATGTAGCTGTCAGTTTACTTTTATGATTTGCGAAACTCCGCTAGGAGATCATGGTACTTAAATATAGACCTAGTAGATGCTACAAAGACGAGGGATGGCGTAGAAGTGTGTGTTCTACGTGACCCTCATTTCATTTGACGAGATGGAATTACATTAGTATCTGCACAGGCGTGGCAACTTCACTACATTAAACGGTCGGCGCGGTTGCTTCACTGGACGACGGTGGCTCAATACTTGCCGGGTAATAGAAACCCGTGAGAGGGAAACGAATTCGCCGTGCGCGTCTGTCTTCGGCAAGCAGGCATTCGGAGCCCAATTAGAGATAGGCAAGGGAATTGCTCACAAGCGAAACTCGTCATCGCAACCGCCTCAGATTTAGTAGCTAAGTGGCCCAGTAGATAGCCCGTCAGAAACAGAGCACAGATCAAGCATGAAGTGAGGAAGAAGGTCTACTGAACTGCGATAAAAGAAGCGAAATAGAATTAGTGAACGGTGAAAGCTCAGCCGTGGCGTCGTGGTTGTGTGGTCACAATGTTGTACTGCAAAGCAGGAGATCCGTGTTCAATACCTTTTTTTTTTTTTTTGTCTGCAAAGCAGGAGATCCGTGTTCAATACATTTTTTTTTCACAAAATTATTAACTTTCCGTCAGGTTATTAACGTGTCTGTCCTTCTTCTGCAGTATTGATAACTGTCATGCTATACTCTGGTTATAGAATATGAGGAAGGGGGAGAGGAGATTAGTGTTTAACGTCACGTCGATAGCGAGGTCGCCAGCCGCGGTGGTCTTGCGGTTCTAGGCGCTACAGTCAGGAACCGCGGGACTGGTACGGTCGCAGGTTCGAATCCTGCCGTGGGCATGGATGTGTGTGATGTCCTTAGGTTAGTTAGGTTTAAGTAGTTCGAAGTTCTAGGGGACTGATGACCTAAGATGTTAAGTCCCATAGTGCTCAGAGCCATTTGAACCATTTGATAGCGAGGTCATTAGTGACGGAGCACAAGCTCGGATTAGGGAATGATGGGGAAGGAAATCACCCGTGCCCTTTCAAAGGAACCATCCCGGCATTTTCCTGAAGAAATTCACGGGAATCACGGAAAACCTAATGCAGGATGGCCGGACGCGGGTTTGAACCGTGTCCATATAGAATATGAGTCACGTGGTAAGAATATATTATGTGATAAAATGTGAGAGCAGGTGAGATGCTGCATAGAACTCTCACTGAAAAGAAAACAAAAAAACGGGGATGAGCTATGTTATAACAAAGGAATTCAAGATACAAAACTTACAAAATTGGACGCAAGAGTCATAAAATGTGATACTCGTCTAGAACAAACAGGAGGTACGTACGCCTGGAGGTCCCTTCCACAATCGGTGAAATTTATATCACTTTGTTTTCTTCCGTCTTATCGACCGACGTTCTCACACACGACATACGGACTGTGGAAAACTGGTGAGCCCAGTCCAAGAAAGAGTGACTCTGTGGCATCCTGGGGATGAAAAATATCGTAATCGGGATAAAGTTCGAAATATATGTACTAAAATTGCAAGTTTATTGGCTTTTTGGGCTTAAATTATTACCTCAAACAATAATTTGTTCATATGATAAGGGTGGCGTATCGTATTGTTTAAGCTACTGTAGTAGATTTTTTTGGATTGTGATAATTTGGAATTAGCTGTTTACAAATTATCATTACTGCTTACTGGCGTATTTATACCAGTAGGGTAGTGATTCTGTTATATGAAGTGATTTGCAAACGTGGTGTATCCGTTTCTATTTTTCAGTGCTTTTGGTGTTGAGAGTATCTTGTTCTCAGCTTCATGCTTAAATCTTTCACACGTTTGCCAAATGACAGTCATTAATGGTTAACTGACGTATGACTGCACAACCTCAAACAAATACAGCAAAACCGTGCGTTTGTAATCTTGCTTTTCATTGTCACTAAGAATCATCTTAAGTGTGTAACAGAACGTTTTTCCCGTCATCTCACCTATTCGTGAAACTTGTCTGGTTGTTCTGATAACCGAGGAGACAGTTTACAGTACTTGTCAAGTTCTTTTCGATACAGATATAACTGATTCACATGCGTTTGACGTCTTATTAAGAGCAAAAGCCGCGATGCAGCACACGTCTCAAAGCACAGAGGCGTCATGGTATCCATCCTACGTTAGGAGGTTAAAATGTTACCTAATTCATACATAGAATAGATTCTAACCTGACCTAACCTAACCTCCTTGACGTGCCAAACACAGACGGACATCGGACATACTGTGACCAAGCTGTCGACCGGTAATATCGGGTGACCTCTGACGACCGTTGTCGGTGCCACTATGAATGCAGCCTAAAGCCGTCGTAGCACGGGCCGTGCATCCGAACGTTGAGCGTTGAGCATGCCGAGTTTCAGAAGTCATAGCCCTCATAGCAGAGCATCATCGAATAAAAGAAAAGTAGTTACGGCGTTCCCAAAGGTAGTGTTATAGGCTATTTGCTGCTCCTTATCTATATAAAAGATTTTGGAGACAATCTGTGCAGCCTTCTTAGGTTGTTTGCAGATGATGCTGTCGTTTCTCGTCTAGTAAAATCATCAGAAGATCAAAACAAATGGCAAAATGATTTAGAGAAGATATCTCTATGGTGCGAAAACTGACCCCAAATAATGAGAAGTGTGAAGTCATCCACATGAGTGCTAAAAGAAATCCGTTAAAACTCAGTTACCCGATGAATCAGTCAAATATAAAGGCCGTAAATTCAGCTAAATACCTAGGAATTACAATTGAGAACAACTTAAATTGGAAAGAACACACAGGAAATCTTGTGGGGAAGGCAAACCAAAGACTGCGTTTTATTGGCAGGACATTTAGAAAATGTAACAACTCTACTAAAGAGACTGCCGACACTACGCTTGTCCGTCCTCTTTTGGAGTACTGCTGCACGGTGTGGAATCCTTACCAGATTGGATTAACGGAGTACATCGCGAAAGGTCAAAGAAGGGCAGCAAATTTATTTTGTATTATTGGAAAATAGGGGAGAGAGTGTCACGGAAATGACACAGGATTTGGGGTGGACACCATTAAAACAAAGGCGTTTTTCGTTGCGGCGGAATCTTCTCATGAAATTTTAATCACCAACTTTCTCCTCCGACTGCGAAAATAATTTGTTGACCCCGACCTACATAGGGAGAAACGATCGTCATAATAAAATAAGGGAAATCAGAGCTCTAGCGGAACGATACAGGTGTACGTTTTTTCCGCGCGCTGTTCGAGATTGGAATAATACAGAATTATTGTGAAGGTGGTTCGATGAACCCTCTGGCAGGCACATACTTGTGATTTTCAGAGTATCCGTGTAGATGTAGATGTGAAAAATGTTGGCAGACGCTTCCCGGCGACGGTAGGCTTCTTTTGTGATCGATTGTGCCCCTGGATGGCGGCAGGGCGTACGCACTGTACTACACTCCTGGAAATGGAAAAAAGAACACATTGACACCGGTGTGTCAGACCCACCATACTTGCTCCGGACACTGCGAGCGGGCTGTACAAGCAATGATCACAAGCACGGCACAGCGGACACACCAGGAACCGCGGTGTTGGCCGTCGAATGGCGCTAGCTGCGCAGCATTTGTGCACCGCCGCCGTCAGTGTCAGCCAGTTTGCCGTGGCATACGGAGCTCCATCGCAGTCTTTAACACTGGTAGCATGCCGCGACAGCGTGGACGTGAACCGTATGAACAGTTGACGGACTCTGAGCGAGGGTGTATAGTGGGCATGCGGGAGGCCGGGTGGACGTACCGCCGAATTGCTCAACACGTGGGACGTGAGATCTCCACAGTACATCGATGTTGTCGCCAGTGGTCGGCGGAAGGTGCACGTGCCCGTCGACCTGGGACCGGACCGCAGCGACGCACAGATGCACGCCAAGACTGTAGGATCCTACGCAGTGCCGTAGGGGACCGCACCGCCACTTCCCAGCAAATTAGGGACACTGTTGCTCCTGGGGTATCGGCGAGGACCATTCGCAACCGTCTCCATGAAGCTGGGCTACGGTCCCGCACACCGTTAGGCCGTCTTCCGCTCACGCCCCAACATCGTGCAGCCCGCCTCCAGTGGTGTCGCGACAGGCGTGAATGGAGGGACGAATGGAGACGTGTCGTCTTCAGCGATGAGAGTCGCTTCTGCCTTGGTGCCAATGATGGTCGTATGCGTGTTTGGCGCCGTGCAGGTGAGCGCCACAATCAGGACTGCATACGACCGAGGCACACAGGGCCAACACCCGGCATCATGGTGTGGGGAGCGATCTCCTACACTGGCCGTACAGCTCTGGTGATCGTTGAGGGGACACTGAATAGTGCACGGTACATCCAAACCGTCATCGAATCGATCGTTCTACCATTCCTAGACCGGCAAGGGAACTTGCTGTTCCAACAGGACAATGCACGTCCGCATGTATCCCGTGCCACCCAACGTGGTCTAAAAGGTGTAAGTCAACTACCCTGGCCAGCAAGATCTCCGGATCTGTCCCCCATTGAGCATGTTTGGGACTGGATGAAGCGTCGTCTCACGCGGTCTGCACGTCCAGCACGAACGCAGGTCCAACTGAGGCGCCAGGTGGAAATGGCATGGCAAGCCGTTCCACAGGACTACATCCAGCATCTCTACGATCGTGTCCATGGGAGAATAGCAGCCTGCATTGCTGCGAAAGGTGGATATACACTGTACTAGTGCCGACATTGTGCATGTTCTGTTGCCTGTGTCAATGTGCCTGTGGTTCTGTCAGTGTGATCATGTGATGTATCTGACCCCAGGAATGTGTCAATAAAGTTTCCCCTTCCTGGGACAATGAATTCACGGTGTTCTTATTTCAATTTCCAGGAGTGTATGTTCGTATGCAGTGTATCGTGCTTATGATCGAGTCTGCTGCTCGGCGTGAAACGGGATAGGCCGAGCTTCCAAAATATCCTTCTCCGCCTAGAGATTCTCATTCTTCAAGTTTTCTTGTTGAAAATTACTCTAGCAATTTACTGAGGTAGGTAGTATGAAGATGGAGCACACGTGATTAATAGACTCGGATAATGCGGTGAAATCTCGTCGTCCCAGGGCCATCGAATTCCAGGAAGAAGCCTAACGTCGCCAGAATGTGAATTTGTATGTAACAAAAGTTGTTCTCCTGACGTAGCCTATCAATGATGCAAAGACTTTCAAACTCTCTGTATATATCGCAATAACACTGGTTTTTGAGATATTTATAGTCTTTTAGGTTTTTGTATGTTTTTTGCCCTTCCTCCACCTTTCACTCGATTCAATCGATCTATTGTAAACACTGTTTACATGCTCTCAGAACGGGCAGTTTGTGAGGGATTCCCACTGTCATTTCGACGCCAAGACTTTGAAACACCACTGTATAGTAAACGATTCGTTCTGATCAGAGGATTAGGAAACTGAAATTGGATTTGGGCTACATAAAGTACTATAAAAGTTATCTCTGCATTTTTATGAATGTTTTAATTAAATAATAGACATTAAACTATCTATCAAAATCGAGGTCTAAGGCGATCAAAAACATTCCGTTAGAACGCCGTATAGTCTAGGATTGGTATGCTAATCAATTGAAATCACCGTAGCCAGTTGAAATTACCGTGGGTGGTGAGGTAATCCTCCCATCGACGCATAAGGTTGAAAATATCCATTTGGTAAAACATGGTGTCCTGTTGTATGAAGAAGTCCGTAACTGCCTGTTGAGACCCTTCAAAGCCTGTTTTATGGGACTCAAGACCTGGTAATCCAATGGGTAAATATGGGGACGTGCGTTATCATGAAGCACCAGCGCCCAACACGGAACTTGGTACACCATTCCACAACAGTGGCTTTCGACAGACACGCTGCCCCACACACATTCTTAATTCTGCGATGGGTGTCTACCGATGTTTGTCCTTCGGCAGCTAAGAAAAAAATAACAACACGTTGGTCCTGTTTGGACGCATTTGGAATAACGTCGCCATAGTTCACGTTTCCACATTTCCCGGAAGCACCTTGGGACGAATTCCACAGTAATACCTTACCTACATGTCGGTGTTATATACCCACATCGGAGTCGCGTTACGATGCATATACGCTGCAGCAACGCCCTCAAACGGAAACTTTTCGATCGGCCCTCGTATTTGACCTCTTGCTTCGATAGAAATACATCAATTGAATCAAAATGCTTTTCTAAAATTGTGTCAAAATGAAGATGAGCAGTATTCTCTCAATAGGCTGTGCAGAACTGATGGAAGCTATCTCCAAAAAAACCTATTATGTCCGTACTAATAACACTTGGTTCCGACTTCAGATACAAGTTAGTAAGACTGGGGATCATATCTGAAAGAAAAACTATATACGAACACTTTAACGACACGAAGAAAGCTGGTAAAGTCAGAGTGATAGGGAAAGGGACAGATAATTTCCAGCAATTTTATGTAGTGGCCGAAAGTGTCTGTTATGTTATATCAAAATTAACTTGTATCAGTTAAGGTTACTACTAACAAAGCAGTTTTCATCTGAAGCAATCGATTTGCAATACATCGACTGGTCACAATCTTTCTCGGATTCATGAAAAGAACGGCGAGTTAAATAGAAATATCTTACAACACGCGCCTCCTTTCGTCAGCTGTCTGCTTCGTTATCGCCTCCAGGAGCATGTCTGTGGGCTTCCATTACTTCCTTGGGCCCTTGTTGCGTTGACCGTCCCTCCTACACTGTATTTTTCTACATTTGCAAACAAGTTCCAAGTGGAGACAATGTTTTACAGTTCACGAAATACTACGGTTCACAAACTAATCATGCAGCAATAAGAAAAAGAAAACAGCTAGCGCTGGTTGTGGGGACGATGTGGCCTCGTCGTTCACTCAGCCCGCCTTACCATACTGACACCGAAAGCTTGTAAGTTAATTTGCTATGAACAATAGATAATTGTACCATTAAAATGATTTTCTTAGCAGAGTTTTACAGGTCAATTTAGAATATAAGTGCATTCACAGTTTGGTTAAAATATGAATATCAATATGAACATAATGACGCACCAGTTGTCCAGATGAGTGATCTGGTTAGTTTAAAACCTAACATGTTTCGGAAAGATACGATCCCACTATCAAGTCCTATAAAACAAGGAAAACACAAATAAATACTCCACTTTATTACATATACACGTTCCAGAACGTTAATGTAATTAATGTGGGGTCTGCCTCGCCGTAGCCCCATCGGCCACTCCACTTACGACGACGTCGGCACCGGAGGGAGACGACACAAGCTATGGATGTTTCACTCGGGTGGAGCTGTGCAACCGCCTGGGGCCGCGGCGACGAGAGAACAAGACGCCGCTTCTATCGGTAAACAAGAACGTTCGCGGAAGCCGGCGGCGCCGCGCCAAATTGAACCCTTCAAGAACGAAGAAAACTCGTACCCTCCGCGCGGTTGCGTCCTTCACGACGAACCTGGTGTGGAACAAGGCGGGACAACACCGCTGGAATTCGGAGAGAACATCGTATTGATGGGCCAAGAACCACTGGAAAGAGACAATAGCTTTGGAGAAACGGACGATTTCATCGTAGTGCGACACAAACGGCACTTCGAAGAAACTCTATAGAAGACGCGAAGCCTCAGAAACGACGAGCTGAGACGATTGAGATTACCAATAGGTTCACACCTATTACCCCTAGAAATGAGAACAATGACGACTCCACTCAGACATGAAACCTCTAACTAGGAACGTCAGAACAACAAGCCGCTGCTGCATCTGAAGCAGAAAAACAAAAACGTTTTCCACCAGTGACGATTTATTATACTGGCCAGTATGTGGAACTGAATAATGCGCTACAACAACTCTCTGGAACCCTGAAGGCCACCTTCCAGAAGGAAGTACCATTTCGATTCCTTTGAGGATCAAAGAAAGGCTCTGAAATTTCTTGAGACCTACGACTTGCCACACTTCACACACAACCTCTGGAGGAAAATGAACTTAAGGCGGTGATCAAATGACTGTCTGCACAGGTCGCAGAATATCAACTCCAGGAGGCATTAAGTGAGAAAGGATTCCCCCACGCCAGGGTACATCAAAATAAAAAGAGAGAGGGAGATCAAGTCAGTGGGGAATTAGTTAGGCTGCCCACGTACTGCGTCAGCCTTCCTAAGGCAAAAGACAACCATAATATCTACGACATCTGGTACCTTCTCTACACGAGGGTGTGCATTGAAGGTTATCGGTGCTTCGAGCATACGGCAAATTATTGCTGCGTGAAGTGCCCTGGAGACCATCGAACCAAAGACTGCAGCCTGCCCTGCACCTCCGAAGCAAAATGTGCTGACTGTGACAAAAACCACTGCGCCTCATGGTGCGGCTGCAAAAAATATCTGGCTCACCTCCGGAACAGCAGGACAAGAAACCGACGGTGAAGATCGTTCAACAATCGACAACGCCAGCGACGACCAGAAATACGGTCTGTGAGGCACCAGAAGAACAGCCATCCGGACAGGCCCAAATATCAGCTACCCTACGGAAGACTCCAAGACGACGGATTTCACCATACTATGCAGACACACTGTCGCCTAGGAGAGACCAACCTGCAACATCTGCTTCCGCTACAGCCACCCTAGGCACCTTGACACCAGCCATATCAGACATCGCAGCCCTACTTGTACAACTTCAACAGAAACTGACAGGAATCCTCACGCTGTTGGAGGGAATAATCAAGGCGTTTACTGCTCCTTAAGGAATGGATAGCGCCCGCAGAACAAGACACCTCCGACTCTGCATTTGGAATGCCAATGAAGCAAGACGTAAAGAAACTGAACTGAACGAATTTGTTAGTCGGCACAGAAAAAAATGTTCAAATGTGTGTGAAATCTTATGGGACTTAACTGTTAAGGTCATCAGTCCCAAAGCTTACACACAACTTAACCTAAATTATCCTAAGGACAAACACACACACACCCGTGCCCGAGGGAGGACTCGAACCTCCGCCGGGATCAGCCGCACAGTCCATGACTGCAGCGCCTTAGACCGAGTCGGCAAAGGTTGGACATAGTTCTGATATCAGAAACGCACGTGACAGAGACGGCTAGTTTCAGATTACGCAACATGAACGGTTATAGGACGGCCCGGGTTGGACAACGACGAGGCGGAACTGCAGTGTTCGTCAAAAACACCATACGACATAATCAGGATGATCTACCGCCCCTGGAGCCACTGGAAGCAACAGTGGTTACAATCTTCACGGCAGTAAGAAACATAACTCTGGTGGCGGCGTAACTTAGCCCCAAGAAACAGTTGGTGGCCAGAGATCTTCATGTTGTCTTCGACCGATTCAATAAGATCTTGCTGGGAGGAGACCTTAACTCCAAACATTGGACTTGACATTCAAGAAGGGCCAACCGAAACGGACAGTAACTCTACGATCTAGAGAACGATCTTCAAGTCACCATCTATGGGCCACAGGAGCCGGCACGCATCCCTGAGTTCGCCGTCCAAGAGGCTGACGTTCTCGATATAGCGATTGTTAAAAATATCGCTGCTAATCTACAGCTCAGGACCATCCAGGACCTGTCATCTGATCACTACCACTTCTCGGACTTCTCGAGGGTGGAAGTCTCCTAATACCTTCTCCAAGCTCAGAGCTATTAACTGGGATCACTTTGCGACATACCTTAACAATAACGTCCGACCGACGCAAGCACTCTCTACAATTCCGGAAATTAACATCGCTGTGGCAACTTTGACTGCTAAAATCCAATGGGCAACAAGACGTGGAACGACTGATATCTTTCTTCATCAGCATCAATTTGAAACATTCCCTCCTCATCTCACCGACATCAAGCATCGCCGTGATACTCACAGAAAACGATGGTAACGTTATAGAGATCCAGAAGATAGACGGCTGATGCATCGATTGTTCCGGGAGCTACGCGGCCGAGCTGAAGAATGGCGGCAAGACCTCTGGAAAACAAAGATGGACGAAATGTTTCTCCAGAATAGGAAAGAGTGGAAACTTGTCAGAGCACTACGCCAACCGATACCACCAAAGAGAGCAATACGAGGCCCCGATGGCCTCTTACACGACTCTCTTGGCAAAGCTGAATTGTATGTCGACGTATATGAACACCACATGACAGCTAGGCCCCCACAGGATGCAGAGGACGCAAGGGAAGAGGACCGTATCCGACAGCGAATCGCCGACTTCCGCCAATTCCCCATACAACAGAGGCCTATTCTTAGCACTCCTGCTGAAGTCATAAGACTCATCAGGAAAACGAACAACTCGGCGCCTGGCAAGGACTTTGTGACCAATGCTGATTTTAAGCATCTTCCGGGAAACGCCATCGTTCTCTTAACTCGAATTAAGAACAGCTGGTTACTCAACGGCTACTTCCCTGCAGACTGGAAGACGGTGAAGACGATTCCTATTCCCAAAAGAGGAAAAAACCCAACGTTGTCAGACAGCTAGTCTGTTGCCCACACTCGGCAGAATATTGGAACGGGTGCAGCTACAGCGTCTCAAAGACCATCTGGAATAAAATAACATTATCCGCCACGAGCAGTTTGGCTTCCAGCTACGGTTATCGACGGAGCTTCAGCTGCTTCGGATCACAGAAACCGTACAACTTAACCTGAATAGACGGACCTTCACAGTTGGAGTTTTCCTAGATATCGAAAAGGCATATGATCTGGCGTGGCGTGATAAGCTTATAGTCAAACTAGTCCATCAAACCTGTCTCCCCGACAGTTACATCAAGCTGATTGATAGCTTTCTGCAGGATTAGCGTCTGTCTGTACAAACAGATGGGAAGAAATCATCACTGAAAATTGTCTCAGCTGGTATCCCACAGGGAGCGCTGATATCGCCATGCCTGTTTAATTTGTATATTATCGACATTCCCACCATTCAGTGCGTCACCGCCAGTCAGTACGCCGATGACACGGCTTTCCTAACCTCTGGAAGGAACATCGAACGACCTGTCAACAGGATGCAACGACAACTTGTCGTCATCGAGCAATGGGCAAAGAGCAATAAAATCACCCTAAACCCTATGAAAACGGCAGCAATACTGTTTACGAAGAAACAGCCGGAACTGAGGACGTAACCTGCCATCAACGCACAGCCAATATCCTGGACTACGACGACGAAATACCTAGGATTGATCCTGGCTAAAGGCATGACTTTTAGCCCACACATACAAGATAGAACACTGACTACTATGTAGATGATCCGGGCACTCACGCTGTTTTTCACGAGCATGAATCTAAACCCATCAACGAAATTAAAACTTTATAGAACAACAGTGCAATCCTCCCTGCTGTACGGCTCGACGTCTTCGAGAACATGTGACTCTATTATACGTAGTTTGCAACCACTACAAAACAGGTGTTCGAAGTGGAGTCTAGGCGCCCCACAGTGGGCCAAGACGAGAGAAATACACGAGCTGACAGGAGAAAAATACGTAGCTGAGAAGATAAAAGACCAGGCTACTCGTCTTTTTCAGAAATTAGACGAGTATCGGGGAAATGCCAGCCAACTTGCGAATGTAGGTCAGGCCCTACCACAACATTGACACAAATACAAGGTGCCACAAGCCATTATTGCACCCTCACAGGACCATAAAAGATAATTCAATCTTCAGTTACTCTATGTTTTACATGTAAATAGTTATTGTCAATCACTCGTACGACTACCTAACCAACACCCCAACACCCTCAAAGGACTCAAAGACCCACAGAGGGCCGAAGTCCCCTTGCAAGCGAATACACGATAAAGTGAAACCATTTCTCACAAGTTGCCACCCCAGAAGAAAAAATCGCCAAAGGCGATCACTCTATGGACACAATATGCGGAAAAAAAGCAGGGAAATAGTGCAGTCGTGTCGTAATGCGGAAACGGAGCGATTTCTATGACGTCCAAACGGGCATGATCATTGTCTTCGGGCCAAGGGTGGAAGGATTTCCGAAAGGACTGAGTTTGTAAACTGGCAACTGTGGTGTAGCATTGGTCATATATGACTGGGTTGAACGATGCACACTCGCGAATAGACGTGCAGCAGATGAACCGAGGGGCTAGCAACTGCGTCTCATCAACGACCGTTAACCGAACGTTGCTGCGTATGGACCTCCGGAGTAGGCGGCTGGTTCATGGACCCATTCTGACTGCTGTTCATCGGCGACAAAAGCTGTCCATCTCTTCCTGCCTCCACCCCCCCCCCCCCCTCTCTCTCCATCCCCTCCTGCCCTTCTCCTCTGTCCATCTTCTCCTCTTCCTTTTTTCTGTCTATTTCCCCTCCTCCTCCCTATATCCACCTTCTCCTCCCTCGTATCTGTGTCCATGTCCTAATTCCTCTTCTCTGTCTGTCCACCTCTGCCTCCCTTTTCTGTCTCACCGTTATCACCCCTACTCTAATACGAGATTACTGCTTCTGAACCTCGTAATATTTCTTTCCAGATAGTAATACAGAGCGGTCAGAAACAGCCTGGAGACTTATAAGGGTGTTGCAGGATGGGTTGTGTTGAGAAATAAACTTTAAGGAAAGAATCCGGTACGTTGTGCCCTTTCTGAGTTAATTAGCATAAGTTAGCCAATCAGACCATTGCGCGCAAATTCAAACAGCCCGCAAGATAGAATTAGTATCAACTGTTCTCGTAGCGTAGGTGATAGCGCTCGAGACTGTTCAGCCTTTGGCTCAAGCTCTATCCTTACGATCGTTCATGTCAAATTTTTGTCAGTGGTAAAGAAGTAATAATTGAAACGTCATACCTGACGCGGCAAGTCTACTGCATGAACATCGAAAATGCAGTAAGCGATATACTTTTCTCCTTTCGTCATTCTCTGGCGGTTGGTGGCAAGAAAAATTGTCGCAGAGGTTTGGAATTACGTGCTAAGTCTGTTGCAAGCCAGTAAATTCTGTCATTCTCAAATACTGGAAGAATAAAATATGGCTTTCGCGCGATGTGGGCTACACATCCCTTTCTCTCCCACCCCCACCCATTTGATAGGTGAGTGGTTCATACCCCACACTGGTTCTTTCCAGACAGTAAGTGGTGTATGTACCAAATTTGGTTCAAATAGGTGCAGTGGTTTAGGAGGAGATGTGGATTTAGTTTTAATGTTTCCAGTTTGTAATTACTAATGTCTATAGTGGGCACTAGGTGAGGCAGGGATTAAGTGTTAGCCACGAGGATTCGACTGCTTGCCAAGGTGTATGTGGGTTGAAAAACACTGTCTGACCAAAAGTTACCGGGTACCACTAGGTAGTGCGGAATTGACAACTAGATGTCACTAGAGGTGGGTCCAACAGTTTAAAAGGAGTGTGTGAGTATTGCATTGTCACCAGAGGAACAGTAACGGTAGACTGGGTGGGTCAGGACAGCGAACGCGAACTATACACTGGGTATCACATGAGTAACAAACATCTCAAGGATATTTCAGTCCTTCTAAAGCCACCTAAGTTGATTGTTGGTGATGCGGCTGTGAAGGAACAACCTCAGCGAAATCAAGACAAGGCACACCTCATACACTGACGGACAGGACTGCTGAGTGTAATCCCAAAAATTCGCATAAAATCGGCGGAAAGAATCAATTGGGAGTTCTAAACTGCTACAAGCAGTCCAGTTAGCACAATGATTGTGAGTAGGTAGTTAAAGAGTGGGGACAATGGTCGAGCAGCTTCTGTCTCTAGTCAATGCTAAGTGACGCTTGAGATTGTGTGAGAGCGACGCTATTGGACAATGAATTCCTATAAAATAGTTATTTGGACTGATAAATGACTTTACCAATCCGAAGGAACGGTCTGGGTCTGGGAAAATATCTGGAGAACGTTACCTGCAATCACGTGTAGTGCCAAATGTGAAAAGCAGAGGAGTTGAGGTTACGGTTAGAGGTGTTTTTCGTAGTTAGGTTGTGGTCTCCTCATTGCTCTTAAGAAAACGCTGAATGCGGCAGGATATGAACATATTTTACAGCATTCTCTACTGTGTGCAGTAGAGAAACAGTTTGGAGACGAAGGTTGTTTGCAACAGCGTAAACTAGCGTCAGTGAGGTAGTGGTTAGTGGACAGTAATGTTCCTGAAATGGACTGGCCTTCACAGAGTACCTTCCTGAACCCAGTGAAACATCTTTGGTGTGAGTTAGAAGGTCGATTTTGCTCCAGACCCCTGAGTCCCCCATCTCTCGTTTCGACTATTGAGGAAGAATGCCATTCGTCCATAGACATTCGGACACCTCATTGAAAGTGTCCCCAGTAGAGTTCCAGACGTCATCAAGCCGAAGGGTGGACACACCGCGTATTAATGACCACTAATAGGTGCCCAGATACTTTTTAATCAGATTGTGTATCAGTCGATATTATTTTCTGTCAAATCTCAATAGATGCAAACATGGTAACATAGGTGTACGATTGTCTTTAATTTTTGCTATCACGTGACATACTTACTGTCAACTGTGTTTTAGTCGACAGCTGTATCGCTAGTGTCATTGATGTATACGCAACAACATTTTACATTATTTCGTAAGTGATTGGCAGTAGACATCCGTTGATCTGTGGGTGTGTTAGCGCCATCGGTAATTTGGGGCGTTATATCATGATTTGTATAATGCAGAATCTTATATGTTTGACAAGAAATTTTTCTGCTTGATTTTGACTGTTTTTAATGGCATAAAACTTTTAAGGCACGTTATACTGCAAGGACAATATAGACAGAGGTCCATTACATGTATGTTAGTATGTACAATAATGTGGAGTAATGATTCGCGTGTTCCTTGTATATAGAAATTGATAATGGAACCATCTTTCCGGAAATATGTTGTGTCTTCAAGTTAAATAAATCACTCATTTGGATACAGGAGCGTCGTACTGTCGGTATTGATATCGTGATACAGTTGTACTATGGCTTCACCACACATTAAAGTGCAGATGTAATGTTGAGACGAACAGATTTAGGTTTGAACCAGTATACGCTTCGGAAATTTCACGTTATTACCATACATTATAGAATCTTATTGTTATGATTACGTCCTATCTGTTATACCAACAATGTGTAGCTAGTTACACGCGTCACTTCATGTGCACTGCCGAAATATGTATATAATATGTATACAAGGACAATGACAGATTTTCTGCTCGTATTTTGCTCACTACTATCACAGGTTAGGGACACGACTTATCACAATATCTGAGTTGCGGAGCACCACGTGTCACTGACGTCCGTTATCAGTATGGACCGTGTTGCGTCCGTCTGTGCAACGATATGGATGAACACTCTAGAACACATCAAATATTATAGAATGATTAAAACAAATTTATTTCTTTACAATATATAAAAGATAAACCATACATAATTTTGCATCCTGTAGTCTTTCTGCAGTCTCTCTCTCATTTCCATTTGCACTACATTCATAAAGAAGTTTGAAGCATCCCCAACTCTCTTGTGGTTCCCTTTTTAGGTACTCCACGTCGACGTCTGCTCGTAGATACTTATTGTCGGTAGGTTTTCCGGCTTTACTTCCGGACGTGACAGCGACGACTTTCCGATGAGGTGCGGGCCTTTTGTTTTGCTATTACTGCGATTCTTGTAAATATCGCTTTTATTTAATAATTTTTCCCCTGCTAAAACTCTCCCCTTTTATGATTAAGACAGCCTGCGCCACCTTACGGAGGGAGTGGGGACGTCAAAGAGTCACAAATGTGCATATTAAGCAGTCCGTAAAACACGAAACGTTCACTTCAGTTAGCATGTTAGTTAATTCCTACGCTTTCCGCTAGATGGTGCTGACTTACTGCTGAATAGCTTTGTTTCCTTAAAACCTTCACTGATTAGTACTAGGTAAATGAAATAAGTACAACACTCTTGTATTTCACTTTCACTCTATATTCAAGGATTAAGATGGTGGTGGATGATGGTCTATTTAAAAGGTCCCTAGCCTGGAGGAATCTAAAGAGTTCGTAAATGCCGATATGCACGCGCTCTACGTCCAGATTCGCAACTAACGGCACACGACACTTTCAAAATTCCACACGTTAATATCTGAATACCAGTACCTCTGAATTCACTGGTATCAGCAGATAATTTCAGTTTCTGTCGTCTATATGTCCGTAAAGTTCCAATCTAGCACTAAAGTCCTAAAATCCCCTTAATACTCCGTTGCTACCGACAGTCAGAGATCGTACACTACATCACTTTTAATCTCCGTAATAGTCCAACAGTTTATCGTGAATCTTAACACGATAAAGTCCAATCTAATTATTTTCTCACTGACTGACACGGGTTCCCGCCCTTTAACGAAACAATCAAGGAAAAAAGGTGGCAATAATGACGATCAGGCCTTTTTATAGGTTTTTGATCACAAAAGTTTAACGTCACTGCCTTCTCCATGACAGAGCTTCCGTGGCTTTGCTGTACTTAGACGTTAAACTACTTGCTGGTATACTATAATTTTCATCTGCAATTACCGAACTCTGATTCTACACTCTTTTCCCCTCCAAAAATTCTATTCTTAATTTTAAATTATTCTTTCTATATAAGATCAACATCAACAAAAGCAAAACAAGGATAATGGAATGTAGTCGAATTAAGTCGGGTGATGCTGAGGGAATTAGGTTAGGAAATGAGGCACTTCAAGTAGTAAAGGAGTTTTGCTATTTGGGGAGCAAGATAACTGATGATGGTCGAAGTGGAGAGGATATGAAATGTAGGCTAGCAATGGCAAGGAAAGCGTTTCTGAAGAAGAGAAATTTGTTAAGATCGAGTATAGATTTATGTATCAGGAAGTCGTTTCTGAAAGAATTTGTATGGAGTGTAGCCTTGTATGGAAGTGAAACATGGACGATAACTAGTTTGGACAAGAAGAGAATAGAAGCTTTCGAAATGTGGTGCTACAGAAGAATACTGAAGATAAGGTGGATAGAGCACGTAACTAATGAGGAGGTATTGAATAGGATTGGGGAGAAGTTTGTGGCACAACTTGACTAGAAGAAGGGATCGGTTGGTAGGACATGTTTTGAGTCATCAAGGGATCACCAAGTTAGTATTGGAGGGCAGCGTGGAGGGTAAAAATCGTAGAGGGACACCAAGAGATGAATACACCAAGCAGATTCAGAAGGATGTAGGTTGCAGTAGGTACTTGGAGATGAAGCTTGCGCAGGATAGAGTAGCATGGAGAGCTGCATCAAACCAGTCTCAGGAGTGAAGACCACAACAACAACAACATAGCTTTTATCACTGTAAACTGGACCGAGGTTGTTGTCTACATAGTTCCGCGTAGTCAGCGCGTACACAACTTTCCCACTAGAGCGCGCCCCGCTAAGCACAACTGCGCAGGCGCAGCGCTCGTCCGTCTCCGCACTACGAGATGGCGCTGTCTTAGAGACGGACGAAATTCTGCTTCCGCCGATCCACGTATTAATATGTAACGCAGCCAATGAGATTGCTGCTAACGTAGAACGTTTTCTCCTCGCGGATCACACTCGCGCAGTGATACATGAACGCGAGAGGTATTACAACGAGTGTACAGACATCCGATTAGTCAGTCTGCGTTTGTCTGCATTTGCCTGTAGTCAAGTTTTAGTCTGTACCTAATAAGATTATCATATTCCTGTACATAGCCATGAAGATAAATGTATAGACACTTTGTCAAGTATCAGAGATATGTGAGAATAAGATTAACGTACCAAGACCAAAGGAACTTCAGGTTGTGAATTGTAAATAGCATGCAGAATCAAGTTAAGTAAGGTTTATGATTGTTATTATTTTAATAAATGTGTGTGAAAATTAATCAAGTTCTGTTCGAAGTTGGTCACCGTCAATCTGCTACTCTAAGCGTGCAAGTGCCATTTCTATCGTCTGACCTGACGGCAGAAGATAAACACGCCACGATAAGACCACGAGACATATTGCTGACACTCGCCTACTTCGTTAGAGCGACAAGTCAAATAATCTGATGGTGTGTGTACCGAAGGTCTTACAGTACCCACACCACAGAGGTGTTACAAGTTCTCACTACACTTTTGTCCATACTCTCAGTGTGATTCGACAGTAGTATGATGACAATCTGAGATAACGTGACGTGGGGCTGTGTGTGTGTGTGTGTGTGTGTGTGTGTGAGAGAGAGAGAGAGAGAGAGAGAGAGAGAGAGAGAGAGAGAGAGAGAGAGAGGGGGGGGGGGGGGGGGGGGGTGAGGCTGGGCAAGGTCCTTCGCTTCTCGTTCACCCCTCTTGCGATGTTCTTCGCTGATTTACAGATCGTCCGTGGCTGGCAGAGGGTAAATGCTGCCGTTGGGTGGGGTGTACGGTGATAGTCCCACCCGCGGCTTGTTGCCCGGACCTCGCTCTAGGAGATCCCGGGCTTGCCGGCCGCGAGCGTGGGCCGGGCCCTCCAATGTTTTCCGTTTTCGTCGTACCAGAAGCTGCCGTGTCTGCAACCTGAGCCGTCGTCGTCAGATGCCTGTCTTCCACGGCCACGTTGGTCATAAACTGGGCGTCGCGCCCCACCACACGGCAAGTCTGAGGCGCCTGCGTCAGCCGCGCGCGCACCGCAGTCTGCAAGTTGAGGCAAAGTTCTGAGCGGCGCTCGGCGGAGCTTTGAGTGCGGCGACTTACGAGGAAGCGCGGCCCAATCAGAATTGCAGGCGGGGAGGTGACGAAAATTCCGCGTCCTCTGGTGGCGTGTATAGCGCCACCTGGTGGCGTCTTGTGAACCCTCTATTGCAGAGGCTCGTGGCGGCCAATTTTAATGTTTCTTCTGCGGAGATGAGTGCGCAGTGCGACGCCCTGAGTGCGGTCGACGAAGGCGCCGCCGATGCCGCATAACCCCCTTCTCCCACCCCCCAAAAGTGAACACCTTATTCTCATATTGTGCGTGCGAGCGACGATGTGGGGGAGGCTGTGCCGTGGTGCTGCTCTACCCGTGGAGATGGAGTCGGCTGTGGCGTGATGGCAGATGGCTTTAACCGACCGCCGTCGCGACATTCGTCTTGCGAACCACAGGAACATCTGCAAAATCGGGAGGTAGGACGTCCATCCCACGGCACAGCTGGGTGCAACATTAGTGATGCTGTAGAAGCCGAGGGCTGTACGGCTGTCGCAGGGTCGATGTTCGTGAACTGACGTCGCTGTGAATAGAGACAAATGCTGCGGTAGCAGCAGCAGCAGAGCTGTGGAGGCGACAGCGGCTGCGTAGGTGGGCAGTGGTCGATCTTCTTCACGGGGTCGACCCGTGAGTTAGTCAGGCCCCTGTAAGGGCTGTTCGCTGCAGCAGTCGGGGATGCAGACAGCGTTTCTAAAACACGAAAATCTACGGCAGGATCACAATACTCACGAAAACGTAGTTGATTTTGGTGCCGTCGGTGGGTGCCTGTTTTTCCGCAAACAGTGTAATGAGTTCGGACAGTCGTCTGAGTAAAGATGCCGGATTCGCAGTTAAGAGACTTGTTAAAAGGAGGGATAGAAAACTTTGTTCTCCCTATAGAAATTGTTTGCGAAGTTTGCGTCTGAAGCAGGCTGTCGAGAATGAAGTAAGTAATGCCCCACATTTTTCTTCTCAGACCACATTTATTGTTAAGAGTCAGAATTTGGTGACAACATACATCAACATGTCTCGTCCATATCCTCTGCTGGAAAAAGCTCTTGTCCTGTGGGCGTAACCATGTTTTCACTGCATACTGACACTCACGTCATCTTCAAAGTGTGTTCCACGTAGAGAATCTTTAAGCGGCCCAAAAAGATGGAAGTCCGTGCCAAGATCAAATGGTTCAAATGGCTCTGTGCACAATGCGACTTAAATTCTGAGGTCATCAGTCGCCTAGAACTTAGAACTAATTAAACCTAACTAACCTAAGGACATCACACACATCCATGCCCGAGGCAGGATTCGAACCTGCGACCGTAGCGGTCGCTCGGTTCCAGACTGTAGCGCCTAGAACCACACGGCCACTCCGGCCGGCAGGGTGCCAGGTCTGGACTGTGGCGTGTATGAGACAATTATGTCCAATCCAATTTGTCGATGTGTTCCCGGGTTGTCAGACTTGAGTGTAGGCATACATTATCGTGTCAGAACAAGATCTCTGCTTGATTCTTGTCCGATCGAACACGTCGGAAACAGTTCTTGGTTTATTCAGAGTCTTCACGTATGTCTTTGAATTGATGATCGACCCTCTTGGCATCACATCCACGAGAATGACGCCACAATACAGAACTCTGTCACCACCACTGTTCCCGGCAGAGCAGGTTGTCTTGAATTTCTTCTTTCGTGGTGAATGCGGATGATGCCACTCCGTGGACTGCCTTTTTGTTTCCGGAGCAAAGTAATGCACCTAGCTTTCGTCCCGCGCAACAATCTGTGACAGAAAGGCCTCTCCGTCGGTCTCAAAACGCTCCAACAATTCAGATGAAATGGCCTTTCTTTGTATCTTGTGGTTCGCTGTGAGCATTCGTGGAACCCATCGTGAGCACCTCTTTGAATATCCGAGAGTCTCGATCATTGCAGACGCATTTCCAATGCTGACCGACAAGTGTAGAGCCAGCTGTCGAGTTGTGATGCGGCGATCGGCACGAATAATGGCACCTGCACGATTCAGCGTGTCTGGAGCAGTGGCTGGGACAGGACGCGCCGACAGTGGCTTATCGTGGTGCTCTGTTTCTGCATATCCTGAGGCTATAACTTTCTTTACCCGTCACCCAACTGTACTCCTATCAACTGCGGCATGGCCATACACTGCACACAATCGTTTATAGATGTTCACCACGGTTTCCTTTTCTGCACACAAGAATTCAATAACAGCACGCTCCTTGTAACGTGAGTCGTACGCAGACATCAATTTGACGCTATACTACGGCTCTTTCATCTGCTAGAACGGTTCGAAACGTTACCGGTGCACAGAACAAAGATCAAATGTGAAGCACCAAGAAGGACGTTTGTCCATATATATTAACGGCGTTTTTAAAAAAATGTGGGGCATGACTTATCGAACGACCCTCGTAGATGCAGCAGAATGTGGTGACTACGACCATATAATAATTCCGCCGGCTGAGCGTCGTGAAAAGGCAGAGTGCGACAGATACTGATAAACAACAAAAAGGCACTTTCCTCGAGTGCGCAGCACGAAGTTTGGACATCTGAGCCCTGAATGTGCGAACAAACTGTTTGGCTTAATAGTTCGATTGAGGATGGCTCTGAGCACTAAGGGACTTAACAGCTGAGGTCATCAGTCCCCTAGAACTTAGAACTACTTAAACATACCTAACCTCAGGACATCACACACATCTACGCCCGAGGCAGGATTCGAACCTGCGACCGTAGCAGTTGCGCGGTTCCGGACTGAAGCGCCTGGAACCGCTTGGCCACCGGGCCGGCTCGATTGAGGAGAAAACGGTGCCATTCGGATATGGTGTAACCTATTTTGTTAGTAAAACTTTTGAAATTCCATCGAAGGGTACTGTGGACCATTGTCCGAGAAGATAATTTGTGGCAAGGCTTCTTAACAGCAGGCATAAGTCAGTGCTTTTATAGTGCTACTGCTAGTTTTCGAATTCATTGGAATGACAGATGGATATCTACTGTGCCCATTGACTATAATCCTCCACCGTTTGTTCCAGATATGACCAGCATAATCGATGTGGATGCATTGACAAGGACCGTAAGGTCGAGGCCAATTGAAAAAAATCCTGACGAGATAATGCATGGTTGTCCGCGCATGCATGACAGTGGGCAGTTACCTTTTCTTTCTGCTTGTCAAGACCGGGCCATGTACAATGCTGGGACGCTAGCTGCTTAGTTCTAACGCTTCTCCAATGTCCTTTATACACTCCTGGAAATTGAAATAAGAAAACCGTGAATTCATTGTCCCAGGAAGGGGAAACTTTATTGACACATTCCTGGGGTCAGATACATCACATGATCACACTGACAGAACCACAGGCACATAGACACAGGCAACAGAGCATGCACAATGTCGGCACTAGTACAGTGTATATCCACCTTTCGCAGCAATGCAGGCTGCTATTCTCCCATGGAGACGATCGTAGAGATGCTGGATGTAGTCCTGTGGAACGGCTTGCCATGCCATTTCCACCTGGCGCCTCAGTTGGACCAGCGTTCGTGCTGGACGTGCAGACCGCGTGAGACGACGCTTCATCCAGTCCCAAACATGCTCAATGGGGGACAGATCCGGAGACCTTGCTGGCCAGGGTAGTTGACTTACACCTTCTAGAGCACGTTGGGTGGCACGGGATACATGCGGACGTGCATTGTCCTGTTGGAACAGCAAGTTCCCTTGCCGGTCTAGGAATGGTAGAACGATGAGTTCTATGACGGTTTGGATGTACCATGCACTATTCAGTGTCCCCTCGACGATCACCAGAGGTGTACGGCCAGTGTAGGAGATCGCTCCCCACACCATGATGCCGGGTGTTGGCCCTGTGTGCCTCGGTCGTATGCAGTCCTGATTGTGGCGCTCACCTGCACGGCGCCAAACACTCCTACGACCATCATTGTCACCAAGGCAGAAGCGACTCTCATCGCTGAAGACGACACGTCTCCATTGGTCCCAGGTCGACGGGCACGTGCATCTTCCGCCGACCACTGGCGACAACATCGATGTACTGTGGAGACCTCACGCCCCACGTGTTGAGCAATTCGGCGGTACGTCCACCCGGCCTCCCGCATGCCCACTATACGCCCTCGCTCAAAGTCCGTCAACTGCACATACGGTTCACGTCCACGCTGTCGCGGCATGCTACCAGTGTTAAAGACTGCAACGGAGCTCCGTATGAAACGGCAAACTGGCTGACACTGACGGCGGCGGTGCACAAATGCTGCGCAGCTAGCGCCATTCGACGGCCAACACCGCGGTTCCTGGTGTGTCCGCTGTGCCGTGCGTGTGATCATTGCTTGTACAGCCCTCTCGCAGTGTCCGGAGCAAGTATGGTGGGTCTGACACACCGGTGTCAATGTGTTCTTTTTTCCATTTCCAGGAGTGTATAATAACTTCTAAACACGTTGCTGCAGTGATTTGGGGTCAAGACTCTCGTTTGGTCGTTAGGAGTATGCGATAAAATTACCCCATTCTGAAGAGAAAGGTTGTTGTGTTGCGCATAGCATACCCGTGCCACTGCATCTGAACACTGATTTCAGATTACTAGGCCGACTGATCAAAATGTAATACTCGAGCAATCGTAGTGACTGACTCTATTCAGTAGGTTTGCTGCGATCCACCGACAATCAATGGGAAAAAGTTTGCAGTGCTTGCGAATCAGAGAGATTAGTTCAAAGATAAAAAGCTTCTGATGCATCCAATTCTAGATGCTTCAGGTAATCGGAACAGAGTGTCTGTATTTGCATTTTGCGCTGTAGGGTGATAGAGAATTTCGTATTGGTAATTTGAAGCGGGTAGCGAACAACATTGTACCTTCTGTGCCGTACAGTCAAGCACATCTTTCGTCGTATAGAAAATTGCGGTCAACGGCGTAAATTCCGTCACGAGAAAAATTTTCTACCGTGCAGATATTTATGAAAATTCGTGACACATTAGATGATGGCTAAGGTTTCCTTTTCCAGCTGACTTCAGTTGACTTGGGCCTTGTTCAACGCAACCTTGTGAGATAAAACTGCCCATACACCATGCGACGACGCATCAACCTCAAGCATTTCTCAGTTTTGCGAATCGAGATGGGTAAGGCATTGGAGACAAAGCAACGCATTTTTCAACTTTTAACATGGATGTTGTCATTCTCCAGCCCATTGGAAAGCAACATTTTTACGGCAGAGCAGATGCAAACGAGCAGCAATTTATGCTTCATTCGGGTTAAATTTGATATAGTAGGTCAGTTTGCCCAGAACTGCATGAAATTCTAGTACATTTTGTGGAGTTCATCTCTGGATAGTCTCTAAATGCTTGTTCAATGAACGTGCGCAGTGGGCGTCAATGATATGTCCAAAATATTCAACTTTAGTATTGAAAATGAACACTGCTGTAAATTATACTTCAGATCTTGAAGATGCTTTCCCTGTGTTGGTTTGACACAATGACGTCATCCAAATAATGGGACATGACGGAAATTTCGACGTCACTTGTTCGAGAAAGCGTTAAAATAACGTGGGACCACACGCACTCCCGAAGGGAAGGCGGTGGTATTGATACAATCTGACGAGTGTATTGACCACCATAAATTTTTCGTATAGGTAATGTTGAAGGTAATCAATGGCTAAATCAATTTTAGAAAAAAAATCGTCCAGCTGCTAGATGATTCATAACCTCCTCAATACGTGGAAGCGGGAAAGAATCAATTACCGTTTGAGCATTAACTGTTGCTCTAAAGTCGGCACAAAGTCTGATTTTTCCCGTTCAGTTTTTTTGTGATAAGCAGAGGAGATGCCCACCTTGAAAAGGAGCTCAACGAGTGCACTTCAATTCGAGATTGCGATTCATGCCCTTGAGTTCAGCGATCCGTCCGTTATAAGACTGATTACTTTGATGACGCGTGCGAGAGAATTTGAAAGGAGCTGCTGGTATATGAATCTACGTTTCAAAAAATCCGTTGAGCTTCCGAAGCACTTCCTCTTACGGTGGGTTCCGGGCTCTACTGAAGGAATAGTTTAACTGACACTCCTACCCATGAAAAAAAGAAATAACGTCGTGAGTAGCCCGTGATTTTGTAGCTGCGATGTGGTGCTCGAGCGGTATCCGATACTCTGTCCATTCCTCTTACTGGTCAACAAAACAGTGGGAGGGTTTAAGCGGAACCTGGCCACTGGAATTCTGTGCTTCAGTGGTTTTTGATTGCTGATCCTCCGCCAGTGTACTTACGCTGCTTAGCAAAGATTGAATTTGTTGGTTTGAAAACATACACACATCAAAAAAAGTTTTGCATCACCCCGGTTCCGAGAGTTCCGGAACCTGTACAGAAAATTGGAATAGAGATCAACATAAACATCATTTCCATCCTTTTTATTGTTAATCAAAAACCGTACATTGCATGTTGTACCACCATAGAGCAAGACCTTCATAGGTGGTGGTTCAGATTGCTCTACACAAGGCACCTCTAATACACAGTAGCACGTTCTCTTGCATTGATGCATGCCTGCATTCATCGTGGTATACTATCCAAAAGTTCATCAACGCAATATTGGTCCAGACTGTCCCACCTCTCAACGGCGATTCGACGTAGATCCCAAGAGTGGTTGGTGGGTCACGTCATCCATAAACAACCATTTTTAATCTATCCCAGGCATGTTCGATCGGTTTGATGTCTGGAGAACATGCTGGCCACTCTAGTCGAGGGATTTCGTTATCCTGAAGGAAGTCATTCGCAAGATGTGCACGATGGGGGCGCGAATTGTCGTCCATGAAGACGAATGCCTCGCCAATATACTACCGATATGGTTGCACTACTGGTCGGAGAATGACATTCACGTATCGTACAGTCCTTACGACGCCTTCCATGACCACCAGCGTACATAATGCTACCCCAAAACAGCAGGAACCTCCACCTTATTGCACTCGCTGGACAGTGTGTCGAAGGCGTTCAGCCTGACTGGATTGCCTCCAAACACGTCTCCGACGGTTGAAGACATATGCGACACTCACCGGTCAAGAGAACGTGATGCCAAACCTGAACGGTCCGTTCGTCATGTCGTTGGGCCCATCTGTACCGCGCTGCCGGCAGGAGTGGCCGAGCGGTTCTAGACGCTACAGTCTGGAACCCCGCGAACGCTACGGTCACAGGTTTGAATCCTGCCTCGGGCATGGATGTGTGTGATTTCCTTAGGTTAGTTAGGTTTAAGTAGTTCTAAGTTCTAGGGGACTGATGACCTCAGCTGTTAAGTCCCATAGTACTCAGAGCCAAAAGTACCGCGCTGCGTGGTGTCGTGGTTGCTAAGATGGACTTCTCCATTGACGTCGGGGGTGAAGTTGCGCATCATGCAGCCTACTGCGCACAGTTTGAGTCGTAACATGACGTCCTATGGCTGCAGGAAAGGCATTATTCAACATGGTGGCGTAGCTGTCAGGGTTCTTCCGAGTCATAATCCGTAGGTAGCGGTCATCCACTGTAGCAGTAGCCCTTCGGCGGGCTGAGCGAGGCATGTCATCGACAGTTCTTGTCTCGCTGTATTTCCTCCATGTCAGAACAACATCGCTGTGTTTCACTCCTAGACGCCTGGACACTTTCCTTCTCGAGAGCCCTTCCTGGCACATAGTAACAACGCGGACACTATCGACCCGCGGTATTGACCGTCTAGGCATGGTTGAACTACAAACTACACGAGCCTTTTAACTCCTTCCTAGCGAAATGCCTGGAACTGATGGGCTGGCGGACCCCCTCCGTCAAATAGGCGCTTCTCATGCATGGTTGTTTACAACTTTCGGCGGGTTTAGTGACCTCTCTGAACAGTCAGAGGGACTGTGTCTGTGATACAGTATTCACAGTCAACGTCTATCTTCAGGAGTTGTGGGAACTGGGATGATGCAAAACTTTTTTTGTTGTGAGTAATAAGTACAGTGAGTGTTATCTCCAGAGGTTACCATTTCATATAAAATTTAAATCACTTCAAAAATAGGGATAACAAATTCAGAAACACTATAATAATAATAAGGCAAAACTGAAGAAAACTATACACTTTACGCCGGCCGAGGTGGCCGAGCGGTTCTAGGCGCTACAGTCTGGAACCGCGCGGCCACTACGGCCACAGGTTCGAATCCTGCCTCGGGCATGGATGTGTGTGATGTTCTTAGGTTAGTTAGGTTCAAGTAGTTCTACGTTGTAGGGGATTGATGGCGTCAGAGCCATTTGAACCATATACACTTTACTCTCCTCCCTGTTTCTAGAACAGAAAACCTGCAGTTTATTCCGCCGAACCTGGAAGAAAATACTGACTAGTTCAGTATGTAAAGATGTCGAAACTTCTTCCGTCGATGCAAGTCGTCACAAATCACAAATTCGTCGCGAGAAATGTCTGTTGTTTTCGTCGGTTTAACGAGGCAGATAAAAACTCTAGAGTGCATCAAATGAATGATAAAAACGAATGCATTTCTTTACAATATATTTGAGATAAAGCATGCATAACGTTGTATCCTGTATTTCCTATGCAGTCTCTCTCTCTGTTCTATTAGTACTGGTTATCAATATTCATTAGCAATCATAGTAGCACTACTGTCGTGCTAGTTTCGCAAAATTCTGACTACACTGTCTTACGAACGCTCGTTGTGATCGGAGAGTAGTCTGATGATAATCTGAAGATAATCTGAGATAATCTGAAGCGGAGTTCTGAGTGCGACGGCTTAAAAAGACAGGTGGGCCAATCACAGCTATTTCAGTTAGTGAGGTGATATGAATTCGGCGTCCTCTCCCTCTCTAGCACTACGTAGTACGTGAGGAATCCGATGCGAAATCGACGCGGCGCAGGACCTCGTGAATCCGCGAGAGACCTAAAGCGAAGTGGTGCAATGCAGTTACCCTGTCCTTCGCGCGCAGCCCAGCAGGGCGGCGGCTAATAATGCTTGAGAAAAAACAGTGTTCCCATTTTCATGCTGTATAAAGTACTATATGTTAATGAAAAAAACCTACATCAACTCCTGCTGTTAGTTTTTCTGTAGATATTCTCCTTTTCCACGTCTTTAGGATTTGTGCGTTTTCTTCGCTATAAAATGCTTCTCATTTGATTTTGACGCAGGTCTTCTTATCTTATAGTTTCACATAACAGCTTGATTATGAAATTTCTATTTTTTCGATATTCGTCATAATTATTGTAATAGTTACTTCCAAAGTAACCTTTCCATAAAATTTAAAGGCTTTATGGTGAAAAATGTCGTCACTGGCTACTTTACGTTTGGTTCATTTTAGCTGTTGCATTCCTGCTTACCAAATGTAGCTATCGTATCGAAATTGTTTTTTAAGTTGAAATGAAAGCCATGTCTCACTACAGTATGGAGAAAAAATAAGCTGAAGTATTTTATTTGAGCGCGCTGCCTGAGCACACCACGGGTAAGTCCCCTGCAGTTCACAATGTATTGTTGAAAGTTGGTTAAAGCTGACACGTTATTCCGCTGCCAGCACGCACGCCCTTTCAGCACAGTACAATCATTATGGACAGACGAAAACTCATATCTTCAGTATCAAATACTCAAGAAACATTCTCTGCGACAAAGGAGTTAATAATATGTATTATAAAGGCCTATACATGGAGAAATTCACAATTTTTAGGAAGAATTGAAACGTGAACCTTCTGCTGTTCAAGGAGTATGCTCGAATGTTACCTAGAACATTTGATTATACCTTCGCCACTATAAAACCTGTTCCGCAATTCAATCCAACTAATATAGTTCATCCAACTCGCTTTTTCTTTCACCATTTCAAAAACGGTTGTTTCCACAGTTGTAGAAGTTTGTAGAACTAGATAGGCAACATTGTTAACAAAGCACATCCTCGAGACGACAAAAGATGAATTTGAAAAGTTAGTACAATTTTTTTGGGACATATGGCACTTCCCGAGCTGTCGTAGAAGTATTGACGGGAAACACATTCGCAATACAACCCTGTAAATCTGGTTGCATGAATTATTGCTACACATCCTTGTTTTCGATTCGATTAATAACTCTCACTGATGCTTATATTTGGTTTATTGTGACTAATATAGGCCTCTATGGCAAAGAGAATGACGCAGGTGTTTTAGATTACTTTCCCTTACGACACGTAATAGAAATGGGAAGACTAAAAATACCTAAATAAGAATTTCTACCACTTTTCCCTACCAAGTGTCCATATTTCTCCTAGGAGATGCAGCATTTACTCGAAAGGAATATTTAATGAGGCCTTTTCCAGAAACTACAGACTACACCGAAGACAATAAAGATACAGATAACTATCGGTCATCATAGGCAAAAATGGTGGCAGAACGATCGTTTGGTTCTATAACACATAAATTTAGAATTTTGTATAAACCTATCGAAACCAATGCAGATAATTAAACATATACTGTGAAAGCTATAAAATCATCGTTCGTAATCTTGAAACAATAAACGAGACTGAGGTTGCATTTTTCCAGAATGTGTACTGAAAAATACCAAAAATAGCCAAAGACAATTTACAAAACAGATGTAATGGTCATCACGAGCAGCCGAGCAAACGAGGGAAAATATTACACTGTCTTTTGAACAAAATCCTATAGAAAGAATTCAAAATACTTTGGTTAATTAATGTGTTGTATCTGTTTATTTGTGGTACGAATTATATTGGCAACTTCCTCCTTTGACCCGTACAATATTAAATAGTTAATACAATGTTTAATTCTCGTGTCCCTCAATATATAGCATTCTTGCATGGCACTGATCGAAATTTCAGACATCGTAAGTTAAACCGCAAACCGCCCCCACTTCACGCGAAAATATTAAACCGACTGATCGTGTCTCCTTCGCCGAATCGCACGTCG
The DNA here is from genome assembly GCF_023897955.1 of Schistocerca gregaria. Classification (NCBI taxonomy): domain Eukaryota; kingdom Metazoa; phylum Arthropoda; class Insecta; order Orthoptera; family Acrididae; genus Schistocerca; species Schistocerca gregaria. The sequence goes on along the minus strand of NC_064931.1, from coordinate 26,377,678 downwards.
CTCGATGCCCCGGCGTGTGCGCTCACGAGAGATCTGCACGTGACGTTTACGCTCGTTCCAATTACTCGGCGCATGTAGTTCCGTAGAACTCCGACAGATGTCAATACAGGCGGGAACAACTACACTCGACTTCCTTCACACTCGTTCGATCATCTGACGCTCGAATGGCCCGGCCGTCTATTCTCGTTACCTGATCGGCGCCCAGTCGCCTGCTGCATAATCACGGCGCGTTAGCTTGAGCAACGCCACCTAAAAGACATTTAGCTGGTGTTGGCCTGAGACGAATGAGAGTGTGAAAGCGAAATTCACTCAAAAGAACGCATTCTGAATACGAAACATGTTGGTCGTAGCAAAAATGTTTGGGAGAGGTTTTTATTACTGACTGATAAGGATACGTTGGTGACGTGAATTGGATACATACAATCCTGAAGCAAGAAACGGATATTAGGTGGAACAGCTTCTCTACAATGCTACCGTCTGCAGTTAAACTGGCTCAAATGGCTCTGAGCACTATGGGACTTAACTTCTAAGGTCATTAGTCCCCTAGAGCTTAGAGCTACTTAAACCTAACTAACCTAAGGACATCACACACATCCATGCCCGAGGCAGGATTCGAACCTGCGACCGCAGCGGTTGCGCGGTTGCAGACTGTAGCGCTTAGAACCGCTCTGCCACTCCGGCCGGCCGTCTGCAGTTAGACTGTACGATAAAGTCGTGGAGGTGCTTGCGGAGAAGTGCGTCTCTGATAAACATTTTGATAATGATAACAACACTGCTAAAGAACTCGTGAAATTCTTATGGACTTTCAAAGGCGCAAATCGAGAGAGGTGTCGCAGTAGTTAGCACACTGGACTCGCGTTCGAGAGGACGACGGTTCAAACCCGTAATTTCCCTGAATCGCTTCGGGTAAATGCCTGGATGGTTCCTTTGAAAGAGCACGGCTGACTTCCTTTCCTAATCCGATGGGACCGATGATCTCGCTGTCTGGTCCCCTCTCCCAAATCAACCAACCAACCAAAAGTGCAACAAAATTGCTCGAAGGCTACGAGTATCCTACAATTCAGTTTTTTTTTTTTTTGTTATGGGTACGTAAACTGAAAAGAAGGTACAGAGGCACGTTTAAATTATTGTGAAACGCCAGTTTCAGTGTCACTGTACGTTAGAACTGTCATAATGTCGTCTATAAACTGTAGAAACGACGAGCGTTGAAAGTGTGCTGTCTGCGTCTCATAGACAAGAAAGTCGAAATCCGGACGTTGTAGAAAATAGTGACATTTCTACAGCCATCCATCAGATTATTAAAAGTGGTGTCCATTCCTGACATAGACGAGACGTTAAATACTGCGCGTCAGAGTTGTGATGGACTATCAGCTTCAGGTAAACCAGAAAAAAAATTTATAACGTAACAGTAATAACTTATTCTGTTTCTGTGATATCTGTAAATATTTATTCAGCACCGCAGGGAGGATGTCAGCCGCATTCACCAACCAAAATAAATTTTGTGACTGTGAGTGGAGTGACTACACTGTGGACCACGTCATACTTTATCTATTGATGAGGGCGATTTGTATTCAATCCGAATGAGTAGTGGTGATGACGACCATCCACTTCAGAGCTTGAAATATAATACTAGTCTGTTTCCCAAGCTGTTTAATTTAGTGAGAAGAATGTTGTGTTGCAGCCTCAGATGTGTCTAACGAAATACACTCCTGGAAATGGAAAAAAGAACACATTGACACCGGTGTGTCAGACCCACCATACTTGCTCCGGACACTGCGAGAGGGCTGTACAAGCAATGATCACACGCACGGCACAGCGGACACACCAGGAACCGCGGTGTTGGCCGTCGAATGGCGCTAGCTGCGCAGCATTTGCGCACCGCCGCCGTCAGTGTCAGCCAGTTTGTCGTGGCATACGGAGCTCCATCGCAGTCTTTAACACTGGTAGCATGCCGCGACAGCGTGGACGTGAACCGTATGTGCAGTTGACGGACTTTGAGCGAGGGCGTATAGTGGGCATGCGGGAGGCCGGGTGGACGTACCGCCGAATTGTTCAACACGTGGGGCGTGAGGTCTCCACAGTACATCGATGTTGTCGCCAGTGGTCGGCGGAAGGTGCACTTGCCCGTCGACCTGGGACCGGACCGCAGCGACGCACGGATGCACGCCAAGACCGTAGGATCCTACGCAGTGCCGTAGGGGACCGCACCGCCACTTCCCAGCAAATTACGGACACTGTTGCTCCTGGGGTATCGGCGAGGACCATTCGCAACCGTCTCCATGAAGCTGGGCTACGGTTCCGCACACCGTTAGGCCGTCTTCCGCTGACGCCCCAACATCGTGCAGCCCACCTCCAGTGGTGTCGCGACAGGCGTGAATGGAGGGACGAATGGAGACGTGTCGTCTTCAGCGATGAGAGTCGCTTCTGCCTTGGTGCCAATGATGGTCGTATGCGTGTTTGGCGCCGTGCAGGTGAGTGCCACAATCAGGACTGCATACGACCGAGGCACACAGGGCCAACACCCGGCATCATGGTGTGGGGAGCGATCTCCTACACTGGCCGTACACCTCTGGTGATTGTCGAGGGGACACTGAATAGTGCACGGTACATCCAAACCGTCATCGAACCCATCGTTCTACCATTCCTAGACCAGTAAGGGAACTTGCTGTTCCAACAGGACAATGCACGTCCGCATGTATCCCGTGCCACCCAACGTGCTCTAGAAGGTGTAAGTCAACTACCCTGGCCAGCAAGATCTCCGGATCTGTCCCCCATTGAGCATGTTTGGGACTGGATGAAGCGTCGTCTCACGCGGTCTGCACGTCCAGCACGAACGCTGGTCCAACTGAGGCGCCAGGTGGAAATGGCATGGCAAGCCGTTCCACAGGACTACATCCAGCATCTCTACGATCGTCTCCGTGGGAGAATAGCAGCCTGCATTGCTGCGAAAGCTGGATATACACTGTAGTAGTGCCGACATTGTGCATGCTCTGTTGCCTGTGTCTATGTGCCTGTGGTTCTGTCAGTGTGATCATGTGATGTTATTGACCCCAGGAATGTGTCAATAAAGTTTCCCCTTCCTGGGACAATGAATTCACGGTGTTCTTATTTCAATTTCCAGGAGTGTATATTTCAGTCGACAGGGAACCTTATGTGGGACAGACAAAGCATACTTGACCCGAAACAAGTAGATGGTATACGGACAACTCATTGTAATTACAACGCTAACAGATAATAATTAATAGACAATTTTTTCCTGTTAGATTTATAATTTCTTAGGTGGGAGATGTCCCGTAAGTACAGTATGAATCAGTAGAATAGATAATGTTATTGAAAACAGTCATGCGCATTTTCATTCTGCGACTGACCATTTTTACCAAAGTTGTTAGTTATTTAGTTCTCCAGTAAAACTTTAAACTGTTTCTAAATTTTTGTTATTGTTTAAAGCAAACTACGCTGAAAAACCAAAGAAACAGGTACACCTGCCTAATATCGTTTACGGCCCCCACGAACACGCAGAAGTGCCGCAACACGGCGTGGCATGTATTCGACTAATATGAAGTAGTGCTGGAAGGAACTGACAGCGTGAATCCTGCAGGGCTGGCCATAAATCCGTAAAAGTACGAGGGGGTTGAGATCTCTTATGAACAGCATGTTGCAAGGCAGCCCAGATATGATCAGTGATATTCATGTCTGGGGAGTTTGGAGGCCAGCGGAAGTGTTTAAACTCGAAAGAGTGTTCCTGGAGCCACTCTGTAACAATATTGGACTTGTGGAATGTCGCGTTGTCATGTTGGAACTGCCCAAGTCCGTCGGAATGCACAATGGACATGAATGGATGCAGGCGATCAGACAAGATGCTTACGTACGTGTCAGCTGTCAGAGTCTTATCTAGATGTATCAGGGATCCCATGTCACTCCAACTGCACACACCTCACACCATTACAGAGCCTACACCAGCTTAAACAGTCTCCTGCTGACATGCAGGGTCCATGGATTCATGAGGCTGTCTCCATACCCATGCACATCTATCTGCTCGATACAATCTGAAACGAAACTCGCCAACCAGGCAACATTTTTCCAGTCATCAACAGTCCAATGTCGGTGTTGACGGGCCCAGGCGAGGCGTAAGGCTTTGTGTCGTGCAGTCATCAAGGGTACACGAGTGGGCCTTCGGATCTAGAAGCCCACATCGATGATGTTTCGTTAAATGGTTCGGACGCTGACACTTGCTGATGGCCCCGCATTTAAAACTGCAGCAATCTGTGGAAGGTTTGCACTTTTGTCACGTTGTATGATTCTGTTCGGTCGTCGTTGGTCCCTTTCTTTTAGGACCTTTCTCCGATGTCGGGGATTTGATGTTTTACCAGATTCCTGGTATTCACGGAACATTCGTGAAATAGTGATGCGGGAAAATCCCCACCTTATCGCTACCTCGGAGATGCTATGTCCTATCGCTCGTGTGCCGACTACAACACCACTTTCAAAGTCGTTTAAATCTTGATAACCTGCCATTGTACTAACAGCAACGGATCTAACGACTCCGCCAGACACTTGTTGTCTTATATAGGCGTTGCCGATCGCAGCGCCGTATTCTGCCTGTTTGAATACACATGCCCATACCAGTTTCTTTAGCGCTTCAATGTATTTTCTCCTGTGAATCATGACGTTGTCACGATTAGGCGATGCATTGCAGAAATATACGTCTACTGCATAACTAAATTGATGTGGCTACAGTTTCATCATCTGGTGGAAGTATGTCAGAAGCAATACCAGCCTGCGCATACATAAAGCGATATGATGTTGCAGTGTTTGTGTTATTCCGAATTACGATGCAAAGTTTCTTTAGACATGCTTCCAAGCATGTCCAAAGGTTCTTTGCATCTTAATTGAAAATAACACAGGTACTGCAATATGGTATTTGCCCGCCGACACCGGGCGAGCGACTTCCAAGTAAACGTCTGAAATATGTTCATATGTGTGTGAAATCTTATGGGACTTAAATGCTAAGGTCATCAGCCCCTAAGCTTACACACTACTTAACCTAAATTATCCTAAGGACAAACACAGACAACCATGCCCGAGGGAGGACTCGAACCTCCTCCGGGACCAGCCGCTCAGTCCATGACTGCAGCGCCTAAGACCGCTCGGCTAATCCCGCGCGGCTAAACGTCTCACCTGTGCAGGTATATACATAATGGATGTACGAGTACAAGTTGCAGACGCATGGTTGACGACATACGTATGTTTGGGTCCGACCGTGAAGGGTGTGTGGATAGTGAAATGGTAAGGCTACCGCTCGCTATAAGTGGGAAATCCGGGTTCGAGTCCCGGTCCGCCATAAATTTTTATTGTCGGTATTCCATTCTACAGCTGATGGTTGTTAATATTCTCAATTGCGAATACATTTAATATATGACACATAGAGATGAGCGCGCCGTATGTGGCGACCGCTGTCCTGCACAAGGTGCCTCCTTCGACCAGTCTGATGGCTGCGTGCACTGATAGTCTACAACATTATGCTCGAGCGAGTATGAACGATCAAAATGCCGATTTTTCGGACCTCTGGTACTCACCGCTACGACTGTTTCATATTTTCGCGGTGTCGCCGCGCCGCGTTCGCAACAGTTGACTCACGGCGGACGCCGGTTAACAGCGGTACGCGGCGGCCTCTTGAAAAGGTACCTTCAGCGGAGACAGCCGAGTGCGAAGCACCGAGGGCGGTCGATCGAGACACAGCCGAACCGTAGACAGCAGCTATGGCAAATTCTGGAAGAAAATGAGCTACTATTCCCTCCCTCCATTCCTCCCCCCCCCCCCTTACTCGTCAGCTCTCATACCCAACTCCACATGTATGGGCTCAGCTCAATCGTCGTGTTAGCTTTGCGATTCCTCTGTCACACATTCTTCAGCATTTGGGGTGAGTCGCTTTCAAAACGTCTACATACTCGGCCTGACAAAAAAAAGTCGTCCTCAACAGAACATGTGTTGGACCATGTCGGACGTAAGGCGCGTCCCAGTGCCAGTGTTCTGGATATCGAGGACGAGTTAAAAAATTTGTGGTGCAGCTTGGCTCAAGAGAGAGTACAATGGATTTATGACACCTTTCCCAATCGAATCAGAAAAAAATGGTTCAAATGGCTCTGAGCACTATGGGACTCAACTGCTGTGGTCATTAGTCCCCTAGAACTTAGAACTACTTAAACCTAACTAACCTAAGGACATCACACACGTCCATGCCCGAGGCAGGATTCGAACCTGCGACCGTAGCAGTCGCACGGCTCCAGACTGCGCGCCTAGAACCGCGAGACCACCGCGGCCGGCCAATCGAATCAGAACATGCATCCAAGACAGAGGGCGTGGAACTTCATAGTGATAAGTGGCCTTCTACGAGAGTTGGAACTTAAATAGTGGCAACTATTTATTCACAACCGATACAAAAGAGTTACATGTTTGCACCTGTTAGTGTCCTTCAAACTAGTCACCAGTGTTGTGTACAACCCGTTGCCAGCGATGTGGAAGGCGAAGTATAGCGTTAGCAAAGCCTGTTCTGTTGATGGTGCGAATGGAGCGGTCTACTGCCTGTCGAATCTCTGGAACAATTCTGAAGCGAATGCCACGAAGCGGTTCCTTCATCTTCGGAATCAAATCAAAGTCACAAGGACTTATGTCTGGAAAGTATGGTGGATGGTACAGTACTTCCCAGTGCCATCGACCGAACAGAGCAGCCACAAATTGCGCTATATGCGCCCGCCCACTCTCGTGGAAAATGAAGGGTGGGTTGCGCAGAAAGTGTCACCGCTTCTTTCGAAAAGCTGGTCGCAGGTGATGCTCCAAAAACTAACAGTAATACCGTGCATTGACAGTCTGTCTGAGTAATGCGTTAGCATAACACCATCACAGTTGTACACGAGAATCACCATAACTTCCACCATACTGGGGCTCTGACGCACTTTCGACGTTCGCGGCGACCCATAATGACCCCATTCGTTGGATTTCAGTTTTGGCTCGTACGATGTGGCCAATGTGTCATCCAGTGTTGCGATACGGCGTAAGGAAACCTCTCCTTCTCGCACATAGCGCTCCAAGTGCGTCTGAGCAGCGCCGTAACGCATCCATTTCTGTTTTGGACAGTCGGCCGGAGTGGCCGAGCGGTTCTAGGCGCTACAGTCTGGAACCGCGCGACTGCTACGGTCGCAGGTTCGAATCCTGCCTCGGGCATGGATGTGTGTGATGTCCTTAGGTTAGTTAGGTTTAAGTAGTTCTAAGTTCTAAGGGACTGATGACCTCAGAAGTTAAGTCCCATAGTGCTCAGAGCCATTTGAACCATTTGTTTTTGACAACATGGTTGTGGAGAGAAGCAGCGATTAGCATGATTAATCAATAATTCAAGGACAGCCTTAATCGCATTTATTATTGTTATAATACCGCCAACCGGTTTCAACCCGACGTAGGGGCCATCTCCTGGGCGTTTCCACCATTATTCGACTGCTGGTGGTGTCACTCGTGCCGTTATGTAGACAGGAGTGACACCACCAGCAGTCGAACAATGGTGGAAACGCCCAGAAGATGACCCCTACTTCGGGTTGAAACCGGTTGGCGGTATTATAACAATAATAAATGCGACTAAGACTGTTCTTGAGTTATTGTTTGCATCCATTTCAGTATTTCCGTCAGTTCATGCGAAACCCATCGTGATGCAATTTTTCGCATCCCCAGGCGTTCCTTCAGGACGCGAAGCACAGTGGTATGTGCTAGTCCGGTTTCGTGGGCGAGCTCACGAATCTTATGGCGTCGATCACTGTCCGATAACGGGGCAACAGCATGCACTTCTTCTTCAGAGGCGCTAGGACAACCTGTCCGATGCATGTCTGCCACAGTTTTGCCGACCTTCGTTGAAGGCTTTTACCCAACGTACCACTGTTTTATGTGCGGCAATGCCGATTCCCCTCACGCCTCTTGAAGGCCTCGATGACACTGTCGTGCTGTACGACCTCTGGCACATTCAATCTTGATTCAACTCCGTTGTTCCTGTTTCGAAAACATAGTGACACCGTTACGTTACACCGCTCGCTCACAAGTGACTGTTTTTCCCTCGACTGTGCGCACACCGGTGACGTGGGACGGGCGACTACATTTGCTCGGAGGTAAGGTAAGTATGTCAACAACGGATGCTATCAGCGACAATAGTAGATTCCGTTGCATAGTGACTCCACAGCAGTGTTGCCATTATTTCAGTTCCAACCTACGTATTTCCTAGTGCTTTGTAAATCTGCCTCGGTTCCGTAATCATTGAAATAACATCACATTCCCTCTCAACCAGTGAAGTTCCATTTCGTTCATTCCTCCCCTTCCGTCTGCTTCACTTTTTTTGTCAGACAGTGCAATTATGATCTGCGCTGCCATCACCGGGTGGTAATGATAATACGACTCGACACAGTAATTTGGATATTTCTCACACAGATGCCTTTTTAATGTGGGGTGCTCGACCGTACGACTCTTAGCGCCAGAATGAACGGTTACAATTACATAGCAAAATAGTTCCATAGTGAATCATAAATACTCCAAAAGCGGTATAATAATTCTGAATTAACAGAAGTTAAAAAATTAAGTATATACAACATTGTATTAATAAGCAGGAAAAAATACAAAGAAAGAATTATTTTGTAGCATATTTTAAGTGTATCTTGATGGACATACTGTTTCCCATTAACAGTTTTGACAGGAGGCGTCAAGACAAAAAAGAAAACGTTATGAGTTTTTTTAACTACTGTCGTCGCCCAAAATGGTGCTCAAATCTCCAACGAATTCATTGAGTGTCTTCTCATTAGGCAAATGTGGCCATAAGCATTGCAAAATGATATCCCTAGTCCAATACCCAGCTGAGTAATTCTCAATCGCTGTACGTCAATGATGCTGTAAGGCAGAGAAGGTACATATTAAGTTGATCCTGCATATAGAGTGCTCTGGATGACGCAGTCATTGAAACACTGCACTGTATTAGGAACGAATATGTTTCAAATCACTGTCTAGCTGTCCTACTTTAGAACTTCCGTAATTTTTCTGAAATACTTTAGACGAATGCAGAAATGGTTCTTTAACCAAGGGCGCAGTCGATTAATTCCTTCATTTAGGTCTGTCCTCGCTAGTACCTCGATTTTAATAACACCAGTGTCCACGGAACTCTATACGTTTATCTTCTCCCTCTCTTACCTTGTGACGAACAAAGCTGTGAAACAATTACGTGAGGGAAACTTATTAGGAGTATCGACGCAGATCAAATAGCAGTTTAGTTATTCTGCAGCACGCAGTCCGTACGCTTACTGTGTAATATCAAACGAATTCAGTTACTGAAACCTCTAATGATCTCCTGAGCATTTCACACCAATCAAAAATAAGTGCCCCATTTCCCTGTCTCAGTAAATAAATTACACATAGTTACATAATTTTGCTGCAACGTTTCACATTTTACTAATACCTGACTATGAGGTTCGACATGGTTTTAAATGAACCTTTTCGCCTGTGCTGTTGTTGTGTGGATGTAAATTACTTCAGTGACAGAGTTACTCTGTCTGTGTATCCACGCCAACAAAAGAGACTAAACAATATTGCAGCTCGTACATGCTATTGCGTAAGTTCTATGGTCTTGCATAACGTGTTCCACGTCGAGATTTACAAAGCTACCGAGGCTTGTGACAGGTTTGTCCTCCAGAGAGGAACTGTTGCGTTAATTAATTTTCCCAAACAAGAAGTGACAGCAGGGACAATTACTACGTCCTTTAAACACGTATCCGACATGGAGCAGTAGCTGTCACCTAAAGCCCCGACGCACATGGCAGTCTATAACAGATAGCTAATACTCAGTAACCTGCTTTCTCTTTTTAACGGCGATTATCTCATGAAACAAAATATTTTCAACAAAGTCTTACAAAACAGTAATATGGCAATGTAACATTATTTATTAATTTCTTGATAAAACTGTTGTTGTTGTGACTCCTAATGAAGAGATACATACCTCTCCTAACGCCAGAGAATATGATTCATGAGTGGCTACAAGAGTATATAGAATATTGCGTACGAATGGCGTATATCAGTTTTAACTGCATCGTGTGGAACACGAGATGCAGCGAATTGACAGGAACATTCTTGACGCTTTATTAATGATTTACTAATTTCAGTATTAACTGTCACTGATGAACTGCTGACAGAGATGATGTTATTAACGTGATCCAAATTGGTTCAAATGGCTCTGAGCACTATGGGACTTATCATCAGTCCCCTAGAACTTAGAACTACTTAAACCTAACTAACCTAAGGACATCACACACATCCATGCCCGAGGCAGGATTTGAACCTGCAACCGCAGTGGTCGCGGAGTTCCAGACTGTAGCGCCTAGAACCGCTCGGGCACTCCGGCCGGCTAACGTGATCCATTACTCATTTTCTGGTCTCGACAAACCTGAGTGAAAAGCGATTGCTAGGCGTCTTAATAAAACAGTTTTATGAAGAAAGTGTCGTAAATGTTCTCCAGACCCCAAATTGTATACAAAGAAAAGAACGTTTTACAAACGCACAAATACTTAAGCTTTCTAGTAGACTACCAAAGCAAAAAGTCAGGATATGGAAAAAATAAGTCCATGATAAGCTCCCTAACATGTCCGCTGAACTACTGGAATTAGGAGTAAACGTATTAGTAAATACAGTGAAAACTTTGTTCGTCAGAGAAATAACATGGACAGATAATTAAGAATTAGCAATAGATTACTAGCGCCAACAGAAACAAACGTGTGGTGCTCGCAATGGAGCCGAACCCATAGATCTAAAGATGTGCTCAGAGATATGACTTCTTTAAGAACTTTAGAACAATTGTCCAACCAAGGCCCTCTTGACCTAAAATTCAAAAGTTTTTTATTAGCTCACCGTCTCAACCACTCTGCCGAGTGTTACGAAGAAAAGCATTTTAACACTTCTCCAAGAAACGAGACGCTTTCACATGATTGTCAATGGTGCTGCGAATGCAGTTGCTTTCCACTTGTCCGGTAGCAATATACAGGGTGGTTATAATTAAACTTCCGCTACTTGAGAGGGCGCCAATGGGAAACGAGTGATAGTAGGACAATGTAGCTTCCTGGAAACATGCGGAAGAGAAATAACGAATAAACGTCTAAAAGAAACACATTTTCATTTCCAATTTATAGAGTAACATTTGTTAATTGTGTACCACGTTTACGTTCCACGTTACAAACGTTGCTCAGTCTGACGACCTTCTGTGTCCACGACAGCCTGGAACCGCGTTAGAGATTGCTTTCCTGCAGCCCGAAACATCTCAGGTGGGATGCTGGCTACCTCCCTCGCTATGCTCATTTTCAACCTCTAACGTGTGTTAGTGTCCCGTTCATAAACCGTATCCCACAGCCATAAATCACAAGGTTGGTGGCTGCGAAGTTTAGAACGATCTACCACTTATTAGGTTTTCCCCAAATGTGTTAAGAGTAACCGACTGACCTCACGAGCAATGTAAGATGGAGCTACATCATACACCAAAACATTTCAGTCCAAAGCACCTCTTTTCTGTAGAGCAGGGATCACATGTTGACGAAGCAGATTATGGTAATGTGTGCCTTTCACATTGCATGTCCTTGGTCCTCGAGGTCCAAGTCCCTCGAAGAAAAATTAGCCAGTCACGAACTGTGCAATGAAGCCAAACTTCAGGAACGTTCGTCGGCGGTGAGGATCCCCAAATGCGATTACTGTGAGAGTTCTGCGCCCAGTGAGCGTAAAGTGTGCTTCATCGCTCCTCAAAATCTTCTAAGGTCACAAGTCGTCAACCTGAGTACTTGTAAGAAACGCAAGTGCCATGATGGTAGGCGGTGGCAGTGAACGAGCAGTCCTACGGCTCACGAACGCTAGCTCAGGAGTTAGCGTTCGTGGAGTTGTAGCGCCTGCTCCATTCCCTTCCCACTCCTTCCTCTGGGCGTCGATTCCCCCACAATTCGCCGTCGAAAACGACAGTTCGCTGTGCGATGAGCAACAAGACTAGATTCTTCAAAGTCTTTGACACTGCTGACACCCCCGAACGATTCAATCCTTTTATAAGGACGTTGTCGGGCTGAAACACCATTGAACGTGATCGCATCCATTTGGAGTATAATGTGACCATAATTTTCGTTCTTGCGTGCGGGGTGGAATCACTAGGGTTCAAAACCCTTTGACGAAATCTGAACGCGATCAGAAGTAGCAAAGGGTGTTTATGTTTTTTCAGCCCTCCTCTTTCGCGCCCTCTTATGACGTGATTATGGGGGATTCGACATTGACACAAGTGTGAACAAAATGACAAAGAGTCCCTCTGAGACCCCCAGTTCGGCAACAAACTCGGTGTCACCCGTGCACCTTTGTTGGACACTTTAAAAGTGTCCCTGTACGAAGACAGCCGTTCACTGATTCCTATGCACTGGCGTACAGACATCCATTCGACACCTCTTAGATTTTGCATGCATCAGTAGCAACATAACTGAGCTGTGCCGAAATGGTTGAGTGGCACGCTGGCGCCTAGGCATCAGTGAATGCTCTGTACAGAAAATTTTAAAGTGCCCAATAAAGACTCCCGAGTGGCATCAAGCATCAAGAGCGTTGCCAAACGGTGAGGGTGGGGGGTCTTAGAGGGATCTATTTTGTGCGTCAGTTCTCACCCTCCCTCCTCCTCCCCCCCCCCCCCCCCCCGTCCTTGATCATGCCACAGGAGGGCAGAAAAAGCATAAACACACTTTTCTGCTTCGGGCAACGTTCAGATTTCTTCAAGTGGTTCTGAAGCGTCTCTAATGGTTCGACCCCGTATACTAGAGCAAAAATTGCCGTCGCACAACACTCCAAAGGGTTCAGCTAACGTTCAGTGTGGATGTATCCCCTCGATGTCCTCAGAGAAGGGGTTAATCACCTAGAGGATGTCAGCGATGTAAAAGATTGTCAAGAACCTCGTACTGTTGCGCGTCGCACAGCGAACTGTCTTTCCCCAGAACGAAATGTGTGTACATGAACGTCCTAAGTCAAAGACTGGTTTCATTGACGCCCTTTATGGCACTTCCTGAGGCCTTTTCCTGTCTATTCTGAGCGGTGATGTGTTCATATGTTTCCCTTTGCCACCTATAAGGAAAGCGCTGGGTCTGAACGATGTGTATCGCAGTTCTGACCTCCATCGCAGAGGTGTCTAGAGAAGTTGTGGGATGTGGGGGGAATGGGGCAGGGGTAGTGACGACCATTCCATGTTGTGACACTTCCACAGTCGCGTTGGCAGAACTGTGGTGCCAATGTAACGTCATTAAACCACCTTACACCTCAAATGAACATCTGAGCTAAGGCCTGGTTTTTCTCATGTGTCGATATCTTGATGTTTGAAACGTCGCCGAGACCGAGGCTGACTTCGCAGGGTGCCACGGTTTTGCACCATTACGGAGGAGGTTTGTAGGCACCTTTGAGCCGAATTTCCAAGTTCTGCGTCGCAATAGGAGACAATTACGAGATTTCGGAGAAGTGACCTTTTGTGTTACGCACTGTGGTTGGAAAAAAGACACTCGACTGGCAGTCGTAAAGCCCGATATTTGAGCCCCCGTTCTGTCATCCCTAAATATCTCAAGACAAATATGAGGAGGATTCCTTGGGAACCAACGTGGGTGATTTTCGTCGGCAATCCGAGCTCACAGTCGTTATGATATTTAACCCTAATCTTCCATTCTTTTTAATGCAGTTAGGTTTCATAACTTCACACAGGTCAGTCTTCCCAGCCTCAACAATCTTTAAAGTACAGCTTGCTGCGAGCCTTACCTCTTGCGGTTCAACTTGGATGAGGTGCCACACGCGTTGTTCTACTCCATTTATCGCGTACGAGATCGTGAGAATTTCAGTCATTTATTCCAACACAAAATGCCTCTTCCACCAAACTGCAAGCCATGAAGCCTGCGTCGATAACGAAACACTTCCTTGCTACTCTTTGACGAATTACCATTCTCGGGATTTGCTCTTACAGACTCAACCAGCCAGACACGTGTCACAATTAGAATCAAAGCTACCGTCTGCCAATAATGCCTTCCTACGCAACAAATTCCACTGATGCTTTCCTATACCTGTCCTTAGACTCTCTATTACAGGATGACAATTATTGAACTATATGAAACTAGCTAACACTTGGTTAAAGAATCATAAAAGAAGGTTGTATACACGGAAGAATCCTGGAGATACTAAAAGGTATCAGATAGATTATACAATGGCAAGACAGAGATTTAGGAACCAGGTTTTAAATTGTAGGACATTTCCAGGGGCAGATGTGGACTCTGACCACAATCTATTGGTTATGAACTGTAGATTAAAACTGAAGAAATTGCAAAAAGGTGGGAATTTAAGGAGATGGGACCTGGATAAACTGACTAAACCAGAGGTTGTACAGAGTTTCAGGGACAGCATAAGGGAACAATTGACAGGAATGGGGGAAAGAAATACAGTAGAAGACGAATGGGTAGCTCTGAGGGATGAAGTAGTGAAGGTAGCACAGGATCAAGTTGGTAAAAAGACGAGGGCTAGTAGAAATGCTTGGGTAACAAAAGAGATATTGAATTGAATTGATGAAAGGAGAAAATATAAAAATGCAGTAAATGAAGCTTGCAAAAAGGAATACAAACGTCTCAAAAATGAGATTGACAGGAAGTGCAAAATGACTAAGCAGGCATGGCTAGAGGACAAATGTAAGGATGTACAGACTTATCTCACTAGGGGTAAGATAGATACAGCCTACAGGAAAATTAAAGAGACCTTTGGAGAAAAGAGAGCCAATTGTATGAATATCAAAAACTCAGATGGAAACCCAGTTCTAAGCCAAGAGGGGAAAGCAGAAAGGTGGAAGGAGTATATAGAGGGTCTATACAAGGGCGATGTACTTGAGGAGAATATTATGGAAATGGAAGAGGATGTAGATGAAGATGAAATGGGAGATACGATACTGCGCGAAGAGTCTGACAAAGCACTGAAAGACCTGAGTCGAAACAAGGCCCCCGGAGTAGACAACATTCCATTAGAACTACTGACGGCCTTGGGAGAAACCAGTCCTGACAAAACTCTACCATCTGGTGAGCAAGATGTACGAGACAGGCGAAATACCCTCAGACTTCAAGAAGAATATAATAATTCCAATCCCAAAAAAAGCAGGTGTTGACAGATGTGAAAATTACCGAACTATCAGTTTAATAAGTCACAGCTGCAAAATACTAATGCGAATACTTTATAACCGAATGGAAAAACTGGTAGAAGCCGACCTCGGGAAAGATCAGTTTGGATTCCGTAGAAATTTTGGAACACCTGAGGCAATACTGACCTTTAGACTTATCTTAGAAGAAAGATTAAGGAAAGGCAAACCTACATTTCTAGCATTTGTAGACTTAGAGAAAGTTTTTGACAATGTTGACTGGAATACTCTCTTTCAAATTCTAAAGGTGGCAGGGGTAAAATACAGGGAGCGAAAGGCTATTTACACTTTATACAGAAACCAGATGGCAGTTATAAGAGTCGAGGGGCATGAAAGGGAAGCAGTGGTTGGGAAGGGAGTGAGACAGGGTTGTAGCCTATCCCAGATGTTATTCAATCTGTATATTGAGCAAGCAGTGAAGGAAACAAAAGAAAAAATCGGAGTAGGTATTAAAATCCAGGGAGAAGAAATAAAAACTTTGAGGTTCGCCGATGACATTGTAATTCTGTCAGAGACAGCAAATAACTTGGAAGAACAGTTGAGCGGAATGGACAGTGCCTTGAAAGGAGGATATAAGATGAACATCAACAAAAGCAAAACGAGGATAATGGAATGTAGTCGAATTAAGTCGGGTGATGATGAGAGAATTAGATTAGGAAATGAGACACTTCAAGTAGTAAAGGAGTTTTATTATTTGGGGAGCAAAATAACTGATGATGGTCGAAGTAGAGAGGATATAAAATGTGGACTGGCAATGGCAAGGAAAGCGTTTCTGAAGAAGAGAAATTTGTTAACATCGAGTATAGATTTAAGTGTCAGGAAGTCGTTTCTGAAAGTATTTGTATGGAGTGTAGCCATCCATGTATGGAAGTGAAACATGGACAATAAATAGTTGGGACAAGAAGAGAATAGAAGCTTTCGAAATGTGGTGCTACAGAAGAATGTTGAAGATTAGGTGGGTAGATCACGTAACTAATGAGGAGGTATCGAATAGGATTGGGGAGAAGAGAAGTTTGTGGCACAACTTGACTAGAAGAAGGGATGGGTTGGTAGGACATGTTCTGAGGCATCAAGGGATCACAAATTTAGCACTGGAGGGCAGCGTGGAGGGTAAAAATCGTAGGGTTGCAGTAGGTACTGGTAGATGAAGGAGCTTGCACAGGATAGATTAGCACGGAGAGCTGCATCAAACCAGTCTCAGGACTGAAGACCACAACAACAACATGAAAAGAACATTAAATTAGTGACAAACTGCAGCGTGCGCACACTTTATTCAACATGTAAACGTCATTACAGATATTCGGATTTCGGTTATGACATGTTCGATATGCCTGCCATCATTGGCGATGATGTGGCACGGACGAATAGCGAAATTCTGCATGACCCATCGAACAAGTTTCGGAACGTCGATGTTGTCGATGATCTCCTGAACGGCTTTTTTCAGCTCATCAATGGTTTTGGGGTTATTGCTTTACACCTTGTCTTTAATATAGTGCCACAAAAAGGAGTCGCATGTGTTCAGATCTGGAGACTACGGCGGCCAATCGAGGCCCATGCCAGTGGCCCAGAGCCAGAAAGCGCTCCCCAACGTGCTCCTCCAGTACATCAAACACTCTCCTGCTTCGATGGGGTTTAGCTCCGTCTTGCATCAACCACATCTTGTCGCAGTCAGTGTCACTTTAGATAATGGGGATGAAATCATCTTCCAAAACCTTCACGTACCGTTCGGTAGTCATCGTGCCATCAAGGAATATAGGACCGATTATTCCGTGACTGGACACTGCACACCACACAATCACTCGTTGAGGGTGAAGAGACTTATCGACTGCGAAATGCGGTTTCACAGTCTCCCAAATGCGCCAGGTTTGCTTATTGACGAACCCATCCAAATGAAAGTGGGCTTCGACGCTAAACCAAACAACAATACGCATACTAATTCCCATGATGCCCCGCGGCCAGTCGTGCAGTTTGAACGTCGTAAAACAAACCATTCAAAAGTGATGATGATTTTATTTCATATAGTTCAGTAATTGTCAGCCTGTAGTTTTATTAAAGCCTACGCTCTACTACAGGGTGAAAATTTTATTCTCGGAGCAGTTTATTGTTCATGAACCAGTTAGATCTACTCATAGACCAACTAATCAGCTAAATGTTGCGGGAGCAGCCAACCGAGAAATTTTACAATTAAGAACATTGATGACGTTGCCGTCTGTTTCGTGTCTTCTGCGTTGAATCCTCTGCTTCGCGGTAGTAACAGAGACGTCCGTTAGATGGTGTTCACTGCGGCGCGTACATTAGACCAATACAAGCTGAGTACAACTTGCTTCTCATGGTTGCAGCTGTAAATATTCGTGTCGCAGCCTCTCCAGATGATCCGTTGTGCGCACTGTTTTCCCCACAGACCAGGGCTCTCAGCTGCAGAAAGTTAGCAAGCACATCAATATGCAAAGCCACGAGGGTAGGGGAAATTTATCTGCCGGCAGAGAGATGGCTTTCATACTAACTAAATTTGCTTATACTCGTGTTAATTACATTTTGCGCAATTTTCTACATCAAGTTTCTACTCCATCTGCAGAATGGTTTTTTGTGTATGACTTTCAAATTGGTCGAGATGTATGTGTTTCCGTATTGCGAACATTTTCCGTGTTTTCGCCTGTGTCCGTATTTTGGGGCTCCTTCACGTGCATCATCTCTAGAGAAGTACAAACACATTTGAATTCAGTGGCCCAGTTCTTAAATATTAAAAGCAAAAGAGTAGATTCGTTATGGATTTTCGCCAACTGTTAATTAATTTCAGGTGGAAATAACCCTTAATAATCAACAATTTGATGACTGCGTGCTATTTAAGTTTAACCACTTGAAGCGAACGCACACAACACTACCTCAAAAATTAAAAACTTAAAATACAAACACAAATATTCTACTGCTCATGTTGGTACCTTACTGACGTTATTGCGCAACATTAACTACCACAAAAACAACAAAATTTCATTGACATCGGCGTTATCTTTGTGGCATACCAACTACTTTCCTCCTTACTTCCATAACAAATCATCCTGGGATCATCTCTAAGGGTTCGGGGATTTTAACCTCACTGTTCTGAACATGAGTTGAGTACCTTTACCATGATAGCAATGCGCCCGTGATACACAGCGAAGCAGCATGGAAACTGACAGACAAACAAAGTTTCGTGGTCTACGAAAGGTAGCGTCTTGTATCAGCAACTACTGACGCTCACGTCGAGCGTCTCTAACTAACGAATTTCACATACTGTGTGTGAAAAGTCGGAATCTATACCACACACTAACGAATCTTAGAATAATAGCAAACTACGGACCTGTAATCAAGAGATGAAATCCCACGTGGCCGTACTTGGTATGAACTTTTCTGCGCCATGTTCAGAATGACACACGCCCCTATGCTCAGACACTCAGTTACTGCTCAAATTCGTGAACTATAATGTATTAGTATATTCAGCATCGCAGAATTTACAGTAATGAACTTCATATATACATAGACTTCCGTGTAACTCAGATACGTCACATTTTTCATAGATAATATCGGTATCGAACCAAAGTCTTCTATAAGTGACAGTATTCAAAGAGCAGAATATTTTTCCGTTTAGTCCGTACTGGAAACTTCCTGTCTACCAAGACCTTGAAGCACTTCTGCTATTTTTTTTAACATGAACAATAACTTCTTTTTAATGCAACTGGATACTTTATAAAGAAGAATACAGCGATGTCGTGCTTGTTAACTATCGCAGTAAAACACTTCAAGCATTTATGAAACTTTAGAATTGGAAACATTGCATACATTACCGACGTTGCTTTAGAAACAGAAAGCCAATAAATAAATAAATAGATTTGTCAGAAAACCGTTTTCCACGCGATTAAATGTGTTTATTTTCTGCTAACTGTGGCACATGTTATTTCAGCTGAGTCTTTTCTTGAACTTTAACTCACACCAAATATTGTTGCATTCACTGTCTGTGAGCCTACTTTCTTTCTTCAGTGCATGTTTTGCCAGCTTTCGACTTCTCTGAAAGGCTTGTGCTTTCCACGTTTCTAATCTGAAATACACTCCTGGAAATGGAAAAAAGAACACATTGACACCGGTGTGTCAGACCCACCATACTTGCTCCGGACACTACGAGAGGGCTGTACAAGCAATGATCACACGCACGGCACAGCGGGCACACCATGAACCGCGGTGTTGGCCTCGAATGGCGCTAGCTGCGCAGCATTTGTGCACCGCCGCCGTCAGTGTCAGCCAGTTTGCCGTGGCATACGGAGCTCCATCGCAGTCTTTAACACAGGTAGCATGCCGCGATAGCGTGGACGTGAACCGTATGTGCAGTTGACGGACTTTGAGCGAGGGCGTATAGTGGGCATGCGGGAGGCCGGGTGGACGTACCGCCGAATTGCTCAACACGTGGGGCGTGAGGTCTCCACAGTACATCGATGTTGTCGCCAGTGGTCGGCGGAAGGTGCACGTGCCCGTCGACCTGGGACCGGACCGCAGCGACGCACGGATGCACGCCAAGACCGTAGGATCCTACGCAGTGCCGTAGGGGACCGCACCGCCACTTCCCAGCAAATTAGGGACACTGTTGCTCCTGGGGTATCGGCGAGGACCATTCGCAACCGTCTCCATGAAGCTGGGCTACGGTCCCGCACACCGTTAGGCCGTCTTCCGCTCACGCCCCAACATCGTGCAGCCCGCCTCCAGTGGTGTCGCGACAGGCGTGAATGGAGGGACGAATGGAGACGTGTCGTCTTCAGCGATGAGAGTCGCTTCTGCCTTGGTGCCAATGATGGTCGTATGTGTGTTTGGCGCCGTGCAGGTGAGCGCCACAATCAGGACTGCATACGACCGAGGCACACAGGGCCAACACCCGGCATCATGGTGTGGCGAGCGATCTCCTACACTGGCCGTACACCTCTGGTGATCGTCGAGGGGACACTGAATAGTGCACGGTACATCCAAATCGTCATCGAACCCGTCGTTCTACCATTCCTAGACCAGTAAGGGAACTTGCTGTTCCAACAGGACAATGCACGTCCGCATGTATCCCGTGCCACCCAACGTGCTCTAGAAGGTGTAAGTCAACTACCCTGGCCAGCAAGATCTCCGGATCTGTCCCCCATTGAGCATGTTTGGGACTGGATGAAGCGTCGTCTCACGCGGTCTGCACGTCCAGCACGAACGCTGGTCCAACTGAGGCGCCAGGTAGAGATGGCATGGCAAGCCGTTCCACAGGACTACATCCAGCATCTCTACGATCGTCTCCATGGGAGAATAGCAGCCTGCATTGCTGCGAAAGGTGGATATACACTGTACTAGTGCCGACATTGTGCATGCTCTGTTGCCTGTGTCTATGTGCCTGTGGTTCTGTCAGTGTGGTCATGTGATGTATCTGACCCCAGGAATGTGTCAATAAAGTTTCCCTTCCTGGGACAATGAATCCACGGTGTTCTTATTTCAATTTCCAGGAGTGTAGTCATTTTGTGATCCTCATTTTTTTTTACATTCCGTTCACGATCGCTTGGTTTTTCGTGCACAAAGTAAGTGAAAATCGCGCGGGTTCAGTCTTCCTTTTGTGCGTGGTGCCAGTCACGTATTATGGATGCAAGTTCAGTACGTTGTTATGCCGTCTTAGGAAATCTAACAGACAGTCGTTACACACGACTGTGTAGGGCTTAGTAAACTGTAACATATGGTAGGAGTGTGAAAGAGGAAACACTCGGATGAAGAAACGGAACGCAGAGCCATGATGATAGTATTGACATGAGCGGTGAGATTCTGCGAATGCAAATTATAGGAGGATACTCTTGAAGTGAGCAAAGTGAGGAGGGAACCAGTAAATTTGACAAAAAAATAGATGCCTTCATATATATTGTTCAGTTCACCGAAATTAAGCGCTGTTGGGCAGGGCTAGCACTTGGATGGGTGACCATCAGGTCTGCCAAGCCTTCTGTTGGCAAGCGGGGTGCACTCAGCCCTTGTGAGGCAAACTGAGGAGCTACTCGATTGAGAATTAGCGGCTCCGGTCTCGGAAACTGACATACGGCCGGGAGAGCGGTGTGCAGACCACATGCCCCTCCATATCCGCAACCACACCTATGAACTGAGGATGACACGGCGGCCAGTCAGTACCGTTGGGCCTTCATAGCCTGTTCGGGAGGAGTTTTTTCATATATATTGTGATCTGTGGGAGAGGTGGTTAAAATTTTGTTGTAGAAGGACATGAAACATGTAGAAGCACAGAGAGGAGCGCTGGAAAGCAAGGGTTGGAGAACGGAAAATGAATTTCTACGAATCTAACTTACGACAGGTGGCAGAAATTTTTGGATGTTTTTACTACAGAAAGAGCAAAAGTGGGATGCAGGTACTAATTTTGGAAAATCAACAGTGCAAGGAAATATGGAGTGGAAATGGGGCCAAGCCTTGTGATGGAACTGGAACTGTTAACGGTGACGTAAGAACGATTGTTAGTTAGTAAGGTCTCTATTGGTCAGACACAGAGGACGGACAAGGTTCAGTAAATGAAACTGAAGGATAGTGGAGAAGAATACATTTTGTTTTAGGCAACAGTGAATATGGTCGGCTAGAGTAGATTCAGGAACTCTATTAAATATAATCGCATCCTGATGACACCATTGGCAGAGGATGACACGGCGGTCGGTCGGTTCCGTTTGCTCGTCTAGGCCAGAAAGTGGAGCTTCACATTAAGTATAAAATTCTTCAGACGGTAACGGCAGTAGTTTGTCTCGCGAGGGTATTTTTTATGTCAGAAGAATTTTTCATGCATTCTATAGTTCAAGGTACTGACCTGTACACAGAATGTTTTGTTTAAAAAGTGACCTTATTCTTACAGGGAGATGGTACTGGACAAAACTAGGAAATAAGTCCTATAAACATATGTGCCGAAACGAAACTTGTTGAGATATGAGCCATCTATCTGATGGCACTGTGGAAGATGTTCACATAGTTACCATCACTTTTTACGTACTCGTATGTTTCAACACTCTTCCTCGAATAATCACAAAATTGTATTAACACGCCTGGTAGCCTTCAGATTTGCTGAGATGTGTGGAACAAACACTCGGCAACGTGTACACGTTGTCTATGCGTTTGGACTGTACCAACGATTTTAAACGTCGCCATAGCCAAAATTTCAAAGGTTTAAAGTCAGGTAAACGTGGAGATCGTGCTACAGGACATTCTCACCAATTCATCGCTCACTAAACGTTTAGCTTGGCTAACGTCGTACGAGGCGCAGAAAACTGGATAGAACCATGTCGTACATAACCAGTCTACTGTATTTCTGCAAGGATAATTATTCACGCAGAAACTGTAGTTAGACAGCGGCTGATAACGTGTGCGGCAAAGTGTACTACTGTACGAATACGTTACCCACCGTTCATACTACATTGAACCTGATCTCTTGGTTCAACGATCGTTCAAGAATATGCAATTGCCCATGCGTCGTTATCGTGGTAATTTATTACTCCAGTATGTGTGGCATCCACCTTATGCCTAATTAAATTGTGGATATTTAGCACTTAGTACCAACCTTACAGAATGGATGATGCAGGAAACAACTTTAACTGCACCACAGCAAATAGAATGCGTACACAGCCAAATAATAATCAATAGGGGCGAGCAATAATCGTCATCATTTGGTTCTGAAGTTTTATGTAATCGCAACAAGTAGTCGCGAAAAATTTTCCGCAACAAAATTACGTTTATAAGTAAAATTACTTTTTAATTCACTAACCACATTTCGTTGCAGATGGCAAGGTAAATAATAGTAGTAGTATAGTGGGGTTTGGAGCGCAATCTTGATATCAAATGGATATGCATATTAATTAAATTGATCAATTAATCACACACCTCCACTACTGCACACCGCCGGCCCGACCGCACCCAACCCCGCCCCCAGATGACGTCACGTGTTTTTCTCAGCTGCACGTGTGCCTCAGCCTCTTCATCCCCCTCCCCCCTCCGTCACCCCCACTCCTCCCCCCGACCTACCCTATTGGTGGGAATTTCGAATTTTGGCGGAGTAAAGTGTAGCACATTGTAAATACTGTTTACTGATGTCAAATACACATATACAAACACTCGTGCACTGGCTCGAATACATGATCCATTCTGTAGTTATATATTGTAGCCTCTAACCTGGTAATGCCATGCTGCTTAGCCAAGGAAGACCTAAAATTTTCTCATAGTCGCATCTATGGGCACCTTATAAAGTCGATAACGTGGTTACCAATATCATTATTGTGCACTGCATTATTTTGCCTGTTTAAGCATTGTAAACGTGTTTGGAGAGCGTTATACATGCATTATATTGATAATTTTGTGTGCAGTGAAGGTTTCTGCACATTAGTGTACTGCATTATTTTGTGAATATGTCTGTAGGCTGTGCAATGCATTATTTCAGTAATTTACGAGTTGTTTTCGTGTGTGTACATCAGTGTACTGCATTATTTCGGTGATTTACGAGTAGTTTCCATGCCTGTAAACGGTATATTGTGACCCCAAGCACATCAGGGCGAGTGTTTTATATCAATGTAATAAATAAACAACGTGAAATCCGCCCCTAAATAAACTGTTCCATAAACAAATAAAGGACATTCCTTCCTCTCTGCAGCAGTCCAGAACAGACTGAGTCCTTTTCCCACCATTTTTCCCCTCCAGAGGGCCATATTGTATTATATCATGTGAGGGACGACAGTGCCCTCTGGTGGCAGTGCTGTATACCAGGTCAGTTGGACTCCAGACCCCATGTTGGACACATCAGATGGAGGCACTGCCTCAAATTTTTTTAATAAAGACTGTTTAAATAAAGACATTCGTCCATCCTATCGAGCACAGTCCTGGGACAAAGAAATTCCCACCAAAATTCGAAATTCCCGCCAATATGCTACGTGTGTGGGAGGGGGAAGGGGGATGAGGAGGTTGGTGCACACGTGCAGCTTAGAAGAATACATCTGGGGGCGGAGGTGGGCGTAGTCGGGGGCGAGGGTTGTCGGGGGTGGGTGGGGGGATAATTAATTGATCAATTTAACTAATTTGCATATCAATTTGATATCAAAATTGTGCTCCAAACCCCACATACTACTAATAATAATAATGCAAAATATGTCCTACAGAGCTTAACATTGGCAATAATAAGGTAGGTGTCGCAATAGACTTAAAATGTGTTTAGTCCTGTAATTCATTTTTCAACAGTTATTATTTCAAATGTGTTTACATTTTACAAACTTGGATGAAATGCTCTCAAATGATGATACGAGTTTGCTGAAACATGTTTGGGTAAAAAAATGAATATTTATGTTTGCATACTAAGCGGGCCGCAATTCTCATAATGAGCGATAAACTTGGACAGCAAGGCAACTTAGACCTCAGAGTTCTGAATATTTTCAACATAAGTAAAATATCTCATACCTCGAAAGTTACTTTTTTCTGGAAATAGGCTGATTTATCCTTTTTTCTAGTTTGGATTAACAGCGTTTAGTAAGCGTATAGTACGGTTTATTTTAACCCTTTGCTTACCAGAAATAAAATGTTCATAATTTTTTTTCCTTAACAAAAGTCATATCAAGTGAATGTTAAATTAGCACCAGCACAGATAATTTAAGAAAAGTGTGTTTTACAGCAATTTTGTTGTATGTTGTTTCACAGGGAAACTGCTGGTAAAGCACGCGTTGTTCACTTCTTGCTGCAGTCTGCAAAACAGTTCTCAGTATTCCAGAATATTTTCACTTTGCAGCGGAGTGTGCGCTGATATGAAACTTCCTGGCACATTAAAACTGTGTGCCAGAACAAGACTCGAACTCGGGACCTTTGCCTTTCGCAGGCAAGTGCTCTACCAACTTTTTTTTTTTTTTAATCTCATTTTGTTCACTTTGGTTCGTTGCATCTGCTCGGGGCGGACGTCGTAAGACACCCGTTTAAGTTCGTTGTTGATCCATTAACTCAGTTTTTTTTTTTATTACATAGGGCTGCTAACCCTCTGACCGAACACGCTGAGCTACCGTTCCGGCGTCAACTGAGGTACCCAAGCACGACTCACGCCTCCTCCTCACAGCTTTACTTCTGCCAGTAGATCGTCTTCTACCTTCCAGACTTTACAGAAGCTCTCCTGCGAAGAGTAGTTGCCAGCGAAAGGCAAAGGTCCCGAGTTCGACTCTCGGTCTGGCACACAGTGTTAATCTGCCAGGAAGTTTCAGTTCTTAGTATGACACCTGAGGAGTCCAGCATCACATGTTTGGTACATCGACCTGGTATGATGGAAGTGTCATGCTGTGCTACAGAGTGCTTAATTTCCAAATGTTCCCTTTGCAGGCCCATTACTGTTTCATGTCATTTATCAGTTTAGTTTCTGTAACGTATGCTCTATAGGAGATAATGCCTAAAGCTCATTTGCTCCTGTTGTTGCCGAAAACATGGACGGCTCTAATGGCCTACAATGACAGAAATTCTAAACTCCTTCAAAGCCATTCTGTCTTCTGCACTAATTTCTCAGAGATTGTGTCAACACTGACAATAGCCACATTTACGACATGACACATTACATGGTGCCATTACATCTGTTTGATTATCACTATCGGAGTTTACTGCCTTGTCATCACACGGTAATCCAGTAGCTGAGAGGGCATGTCACTGATCAAGTCAGCAGCATGCAGATTCCATAAATCTACTTCTGAGAGGAAGAGATGATTCCACCCTTTCTTGACAGTGGCTACAGCCTGAAAACACAAATGATAGTCTTGTTTATGTAAATCGAAGGTGGAGGGGAGAGAAAGGAAAGGGAAGGAATTAATGATATCAGCTTCATTGGGGCTTTTTGCATAATTAGAGACGATTTGAACCCGGGATCTCCTGCTTATAGGCAATTGCGTCAACGACAGCGCCACCCGGACACAGCGCGGACTACGGCACGTTCCCCAGGCGACTCGCATTCCCACCTCGCACCACCTATGCGTAGGCCACGTCCAGGTCCTCCATGCTCGCTAATTTTAGATACCCGTTGGAGGTCGAACGTAAATGTGTGTCTGCGCTAAAGGTTGTGGATTCATTGCCCATTGAGGCGCATCAGTTTTATGAACACGTTGTGTCTGTCCTTTTGGAAGCGCAAAAGAAACTGGTTTAGGCATGCACATTCAAATGCAGAGATATGTAAACAGGCAGTATACGGCGCTGTGGCCGGCAACACTTACATAAGTCAACAAGTGTCTGGTGCAGTTGTTAGATCGGTTACTGCTGCTATAGTAGAAGCTTATCAAGATTTAAGTGTGTCCGAACGTGGTGTTATAGTCGGCGCACGAGCGATGCGACACAGCATCTCTGAGGTGAATCCATGGAACCTGCATGTCAGCAGGGGACTGTTCAAGCTGGCGGAAGCTCTGTAATGGTGTGGGGCGTGTGCAGCTGGAGTGATATGGGACCCTGGTATATCTAGATACGACTCTGACGGTTGCACGTACGAAAGCATCCTGTCTGATCACCTGTATCTATTCATGTCCATTGTGCATTCCGACGGACTTCGAGAATTCCGGCTGGCATTACATCACCTCACACGTCCAGAATTTCTACAGAGTGGCTTCAGGAACACTCTTCTGAGTTTAAACACTTCGCTGGTCACCAAATCCGCCGGACATGAACATTATTGAGCGACTATGGGATGCCTTGCAACGTGCTGTTCAGAAGAGTTCACCACCCCCTAGTACTCTTACGAATTTATGGACGCTCTCGGGAGCCCTATACAATATTAGGCAGGTGTAACAGTTTCTTTGGCTCTTCAATGTATATTCACGCGGTCATATAACTGATTCGCCTCGATGGGCAATTAACCACAACCTTCAGCGTGGATGCACATCTACCTTCGACCTCCAGTGGAAATGTAAAATTAGCCAGCCTAGAGGATATATACGGAGGCTGTGGATAGGTGGCGTCACTCGGGTATCTGAGACAGCAAGGGAGCGCTCAAGAAAGTCCGCGCATTTGCGGTTAACGCTGTGTCCAGGTGGTGCAGTGGTTAACGCTACTGCCTAGTAAACAGCAGATCCCGAATTCGAGTCCATGTCCGGCACACATTTTCACTCGTCGACGTCGATTCTGCATAAAGTCCCGATTCCCGATGCAGCTGCTATCATTAGTTAATTCCCTTTCCTTTCCCCACCCTCCCCCTCCAATTTGCGTGGTATGTATCGCATCTGGAGATTTCGCGTGGTGGCTGTTCTTTCGGACATGTCCAAAAGGACAGACACCACGTATTCATATAACTATCTTTATAGCAGTGGAACCCATAAGAAACCTAAGCTATAGTTGTTATTTCTAATCCATTAAAGGCGGGAAAAGTGTCCTATTGCACACCGAGTTCTGGAGGTGACCATTAATGCCCAACAGTTGCAAAAAAAGTGACGGTTCCACTATGGAACCACTGGCATGCTAGGAAGCCGATCTATCAAAGATTGCTGCTCAAAGTAGCCATTGGTAAGAAAAGGTTTAAAAATCTGTATAACGCGGCGTTAAAGGAAGTAAATATAGATGTTAGGCAAGAATGGATGTATCAATATTTTTTTTAATGTGAAAGCGTAGGGAAATTGCAGAAGTGCGCATATGTAACTTTTTTTACTGTACAGCGAGAACTGTGTTACGTGGGTGGCTTGCAGGTGTGGATCCTGTACTTCTTGGAGTGCCCGTACCACACGCAGCACGTAAAGCACAACGACGTGTTCAACTGGACGGCGACGTACCGGCGCGACAGCGACATCGTGGCGCCGTACGAGCGCTGGGCGTACTACGACGACCGCGTGCGCCAGAAGCCGCACGCCGACTTCAACTACGCCGCCAACAAGACCAAGAAGGTCGCTTGGTTCGTCTCCAACTGCGGGGCGCGCAACAAGAGGCTGCAGTACGCGCACGAGCTGCAGAAGCACATCCAGGTCGACATCTACGGCGCGTGCGGGACCAAGAAGTGCCCGCGCTCCAACGCCAACAAATGTCTCGAAATGCTCGACAGGGACTACAAATTCTACTTGGCATTCGAGAACTCGAACTGTAAAGACTACATTACGGAAAAGTTCTACGTCAATGGACTTATGTAAGTTACTGTTAGAAACATTCAATTATTTTTTTATTTCTCTGCCTTTATCAAGTTAAATCCCTGTCTAGTGACAGAGACGTGAAAGTGTAACTTAATATGGGTATTGGGGCAGATTATATACACAAGAAACTAACGTGCCAAAGTACTCACTAGAGCACTGGCTACTAATTTATCGGAAAACGGGTCCCCAGCCTCTAGAGATTCTTTAAATTATGTCGTTTTCCGCTTTTGCCTGTAACTGTGCCGATTGTCCTATTGCAATTTCGGCTTATGTGGCATTGTCACGCATTGATGCCACCTAATGGCATAGAAATAAAGCTGAAATCGTGCAATAACATCATACACAAGATGGTGGTGCATCATGGACTGCACGTGCTACAACACAACGATGTTCTTCCTTTGGACTCGTGTACTGTGCTGCTGAAAACACTGATGTGACAAAAGTCATGGGACAGCGATAGGCACATATACAGATGGCGGTAGAATCACGTACACAAGGTGTAAAAGGGCGGTGCACTAGAGGAGCTCAGAATTGTATTCGTGTGACTCATGTGAAAAGATTTCTGACGTGATTATGGCCTCACGACAGGAATTAACAGACTTTGAATGCGGAGTGGTAGTTGGACCTAAACACATGAGACATTCCATTTCGGAAATCGTTAGAGAATTCAGTATTTCGAGACCCGTAGTGTCAAAAGTAGGTTGAGAATACCAAACGTCAGAGTTGTCAGTGCTAACAGACAAACAACACTCCGTGAAATAACCTCTGAAATCAATGTGTAACGTACGTCGAACGCATCCGTTAGGACAGCATCGCGAAATTTGACGTTAATCGCCTATGGCAGCAGACGACTGACGTGAGTGCCTTTGCTAACAGCAAGATATCGCCTGCAATGCCTCTCCTGGGCTCGTCGCCGTATTGCCTGTAGCCTAGGCGAGTGGAAAATGGTAGCTTGGTCAGATGAGTCCAGATTTCTGTCTGTAGGAGCTGCTGGTAGGGTTCGAGTGTGGTGCAGACCTCACGAAGTCACGGACCCACGTTGTCAACATGGCACTGTGCAAACTGGCGGTGGCTTCACAGTGGTCTGGGCTATGTTTGCATGGAATAGACTGGGTCCTCTGGATGTTCGCCATTTTCAGCCATTCATGGACTTCGTGTTCACAAGAACAACAGAATTTTTAAGGATGACAATACGCTGTGTCATCAGGCCACAATTGTTTGCGATTGGTTTGAAGAACACTCTTGCAAATTCGAGCGAATGGCCTGGCCACCCAGATTGTCTGATATGAATCCGATCGAACATTTATGCGAACATAATCGAGATGTCAGTTCGTGCACAAAATCCAGCACCAGCAACACTTCGCCATTGTGGACGGCTACAGAGGCAGCATGTTTCAATATTTCTGCAGGGGACTTGTTGAGTCCTTGCCACGTGGAGCTGGTGCTCTACGCCGGGCAGCAGGAGGTCGAGGAGGTACCCCATCACTTTTATCACCTCAGTGTAGTCCACATGTGAGAAATATCTATGTTTAGCTAAATGCAGCAATGTGGACAGTAACAGATTGCATTAGGTCTACTCGTGTTCACTGGTTACCACACCTAGGGTACATTGCGCCGCTATATCTTCGAACATAGAATTCACTTTTCAAGGAGTATGAAAAATTAATTAAAATTACTCAGCTCCCAAACCACTGTTGTATACCTGCACTTAGAAAGAGTGATTAAAATCCAGACAGCCACCTATCATACTGGCAGAATCAATGCAAGCAGTGGATTTCAGCTTGAGCAGAAAGTGCTCGGAAACACTGAATAATATTGCCCATGAGGAATATAGGGCCCTCACAATACCTCGCGCAAGACGAGCCGGCATGGAATTACCACGGCGTGCTTCGAAAACAATTAACAGGTCTCGTACACGCCATAGCATTTGTGCAGAAAGCCTCCACCGATGGCGAAAGGCCTGTGTGGTAATGAACATCAGACCATCAAACACATTGTAACAAACTGTAGTAGACGAGCTTCACCCGGAAATCTAGAAGGTTTCTTGGGAGTGACAGAGTCAGCCCTAAAATGGACTGAAAATTTAGATATTAATTTCTAGATTTAGTTCTTTAATTCTATTTATTTTGCAGAATCACGTAATTCTTGAACGTTAGTTGCAGTTCAGTTGGAATTGCCATATGCTAGACAAATAATGGCACAGTCATAGGTTAAAAATAACAAAGTTCTTGTAGGGCTGTGACCTACTTCATGGTAATAGCATCAATGGCTGTTTTCAATGACATAAGTAACATGATACGTAGATCCGCACGTCGTACTCGTGTAAATAACACTGTAAGGTAACCGTATCCTGAGACACCTCTAATGTCATCTCACTATTTTAGTAACGCACAGGCGATCAAAATTCTCTATATGTTAATGAATATGTGAACTTGCCCCTGAATTCCGTGCCCCTTTGATGTAACTGTTTGACAATAAAAGTACCGTTAAGAAAAGGAAATGCTCAGAAAAGTATTACCCTCCTCTGACAGTCACGTGAAAGGCGTATGTTTTGTTGCTGTGTGGTGTTCACGTGCTCAGAGCGTAGAACGTAGGTAGGGTGGATGTCATGGGAGTGCTCGCGAAGAATTGATAAAATTAACATTTGGGATAGAGGGTCGAGGGTCCACGAAAGATGCAAGCATTACGAGTAAAATAATGAAACAAGTACACAAGCTGTTTCAGTGATCGACGAAGTGTGTAACATGATTGTTCGAGTATGCCCAGCCGACACTTGATTTGTATGTTAATAGTTGGAACTGAGAAACAAAACGAGAAATTGTAATTTACAGCTGAAAACGATTAATTATAGCTTCTTTCTTCTTTTTTCTTTAAACATCTTCCCACAAAAATTACTGCAACGAAAATTTGCGGAAGAATCATCTTGAAAGAAGTGGCGCAATCAACCAGGGTTCGTTGTCGTGATGGAGGTAAAACAAGGGACATAAATGCCATGCTCAGGAAACCACCATTTCAAGACCAGGAGACAGGTCAAGACACAGCTTAACATAAGGACTAGCGGATTCAGTGCCCAAGAATAGATAGTGCATGTCATCGGCTCTATCACTAACATTTCCTTTTGCAGTCAGACTAGACAATACAAAAAAAACCGCTGTGCAAATAAAAAGTAAAAATTACATTTCCAGGGCCATAAAGTTACGAAAATCGTATACTACAGAATAAACATTCAAAAATTATACACTTAATTAATTGTGCACGAACTGCAGTAACAACACCTCTTAGAACTGCAGTCGTAGTATAACACAAATTAATGTATTATGTTACTCATGTAATTGATAACAGCCACGACCCTGTTACCGTCAAGACTTACACAGCCTTAAAAGAACGTTCTTGCTTCAAGACTATTTATATGCCATAATATGACATT
This sequence comes from Schistocerca gregaria, assembly GCF_023897955.1. Taxonomy (NCBI): domain Eukaryota; kingdom Metazoa; phylum Arthropoda; class Insecta; order Orthoptera; family Acrididae; genus Schistocerca; species Schistocerca gregaria. The sequence goes on along the minus strand of NC_064931.1, from coordinate 26,345,898 downwards.
GCGTATTATGTTTGATAATGGCACAGAGGCCAAAGCTGCAACAGCGCAATAAAAACAGTTATAACCAAAAGCAGAAAACGACATCATTTAAACAAAGCACTTCTGTTGGTCAAATCAAAGATGATACCAGACATTGCTAATCACCTGACGAAACACGAGAGGAATGTTCTTCTTTCATTTCGTTATTAATGGGACAGTCTACAAGAAGTACAAACAGGCAAGTGGAAATTCAGTCATTCCAAAGCAATTCCCAGTATTGCGATTAACTTTTCATTGAAATACACAGACAAACAAGGAATTATTGTCTTGCTAATCAAAAAATAGTACAATTGATTTATTTACCAGCACTTTCAGAATTTCTCCATCTCGTTATTTAAATTTGTTTGTTCGCTTTTAAATTGTGGAAGTTAAATGATATATGAACATAAAACATGAGGGACGTATTTTTTGCTTAAAGTAAGAGCTGCGTAATTTTCTACGACACGATATACTGGATGTTTATGCTGAACAGGACACTCTGCACGAAACGCTCCATGAGAGAGGATAAGGAGCAAAAAAAGGTGATATGGATTATCACGGTGGCGGGGATTTGGGGGTGGGGGGGGGGGGCGACATTGACACATGCGAGATGGAACAGCAAAGGGTCCCTCCAAGACCACCCAGTTCAGCAACACCCTCAGTGTCACCCGCGCTCTTTTGTTGAGCATATTATAAATGTACCTGTACAGAGATAACTCATGATGGACTCTTAGGCACCTGTAGGTAAGCTGCGCTGCTGCTGTAGCCCCTGGTAGCGAGCATTTGGCATGAGAGGGGTGTCAGGCGCCTAGGAATCCTTCGCAGATTATCTTTGTACAGGTACATTTTTAAAGTGATCAACGAATGTGAGCAAGTGGCACTGATGGTTGGGGGGGGGGGGGGGTTGTCTTACAGGGACTCTTTGCCATTCTGTTCGTGCGTGTCCTTTGCTCCCTTGGTTCACTTTCTTATTTCGTCTAGTGGTTTTGAAGCGTCTCTAGTTGTTCCACCCTGTACACCAGAGCAAAAACTGCGGTCACATTACACTCCAAAAATGTGCAGTCACGTTCAGTGGGATTGCTGGCCCAAGATGTTCTTAGCTTAGAGCTGAATCGTCTGGGGGAAGGGGGGGGGGGGGTGGAGCAGCAGCAGGGTGTCAGCAATGTCATGGTTATCAAGAACGTCACTCTGTTGCTTTCGAACTGCCTGCGACAACTGCAAAATGTGAACGGATCAACACCCCGAGTGAAGGGTGGTTTTACTGGCACCCTTTTCGCCACCCCCTAAAACCCTTCGTGTCAGTTCTGAGCAGTGCTGCCTCTGAAATGTTTTCCTCGGCCTCTCATAAGAAACCGCATGATTTCAATGCTGGGCTTCGCGGTTCTGACCTCCATCGCAAAGGTGCCAACAAAAGAGGTGACGTGTGGGTAAAAGGGGTGTGTGACGATGTTCCAATCGAGTGACATGTCCACGGTGGCGTTGGGCAGAATTGTGGAGAAATTTGGTGCCAATGTGACATCATTAACACGCCTTGTACCTCACATACACTTCTGAGCTGTGACCTTTATTTTCCATGTGTCGACACCTTGTCCGTTGAAGTCACAGGGCGCCATGCTTCGCACCATCATAGAGGATGGTTTCAGGTACCTTTGAGCCAAATTCCAAATTTCTTTGTCATAATTCTAGACAGTTACGGCTCTTCGAAAAAGTGAGTCATTGCCTTAAAACGATGCACTCCCCTTGCTTCAGCGTAAAAGAAAAATAATAGATCCGACCAACAGTGAAATTATGTGATGATTTCTTTCGTAAAAGGAAAAAAAATACCTATTGAAGACTAGCAATGAGAGCAATCAGTTTGAAACTTTCTGTAAAACTACGTTATAACGTGTAACTCGGTCGTCACCGAAGAATTCCCTTCGACTTCCATTTCAACCTTCAAAATGGGGAAAACCTTCAGAATGGGGAAACACAAACAGTCCACTCGCACGTGCGCCCTAGAATACCGTGAGTTTTGGGTTAATTTCACTTCATTCCATTCTTCTTAAAGCTCAATTAAAATTACTACGTAATTAATGTAGAATAATTTTTTGTAATATATTTTGGCATACTCAGTGAGTTTAAAACACTGATTGTTTCACTGTGTACCTAAGAAGAGCGCAAAAGGTAAGTACCTATATTTATAATTAGGTTATTATTATCTCGACATTTTCAAGAACGTAATATCAGGACCAGAAATGCATGGACACAATATTTTGTACACGGCCCAGTCACATTACTATCACTACCGCCTACCTTCGACATGAGTGTGAAATGGCCACTCACCGACAGTCGTAATGTAGAAACGGAGTGGTTTATCTGACATCCAAGGATGGGAGCATTTCCGAAACGCCTAAGTGTCTGCATTGTTCGTGTGCCGCCGTCATTACGGTGTACCGTGCATGGCAAAATGGCGCTATCCAAAACAGGCGTCGAGATAGCTGTGGTGCACCGCGGGCAATAGATGACAGGGATGAACGAGGGCTGCAGCGACGTGTGCGGGCGAACACACGTGTAACTGACTGGCCAGGCGAGCCAAGGGGTTACCAACAGTGTCTCCTTAACGACCGTTCAGCGAACGGTGTCGCGTAAGGGCCTCCGTAGCAGGCGCCTGGTTCGTGCAGCCATTCTGACTGCAGTTCATCATCGACGAAGGCTGGAATTCGCACGTAAACACCGCAGCTGGACGTCCAAAGAATGGCAACAGTTGGTTTCAGATGAATCACGTTTATGCTCCAGTGGCGTGAAACGTCTGAAAGCAAACACAAATCGTCGTAAGGGTACAGGACGGACGAGAGAGCGTTATAGTGTGGAGAATGTTTTCGTGGCAATTCCTGGCTAATCTCCTCATTCTGGAAGGTACAATGGGTCAACACAAGTATCCATCTATCCTTGGGGACCATGCCACATGCAGTTTGTTTTTCTTCGGCACGATTGTATCTACCAGCAGGACAATGCAACGTACCACACATCTCGCAATGCACGTGCTTGGTTCGAAAAGCACCAGGTTGAGTTTACCGTACTCCCCTGGCCACCAAACTCCCCGGATTGAAACCCAATTGAGAATCTGTGGGACCACCACGATCGGGCTGTTCGGGCAGTGGATTCTCAACCGAGAGACCTAATGCAGATGGCTACGGCACTGGCTCCACATCCCTGCAGTAACTTCCAGAACCTCATTGACTCTCTTCCTGCACGTCTCGCAGGTATCCGGGCTGAAAAAAGTTGTTATTCAGGCTTTCAACAGATGGTCACGTTAATGTGACTGGACAGTGTTTATTTCTTTGTAAACGTTAGATTTTCTCTTTAGAAAGTTTTAAGTTTTAATACTGAAATGTGTTACAAATTCTACAATCATGATGTCCAACAAGCACATACTGGTTTATAGAATAGCAAAATAAAAATAATCTTTTTAGACACTGAACAAATTGGCTTTGAAGTGAGTCACAATATGAACACTACACACAACATTCATTTGATAATGACCATATGTACATTTACGATCACGATGCTACTATATTCTCATTACTAAAAGCCTACAGGCTACATGGACAGACAAAATTTCTTTTAATTGGCATGTAGGTTATGATCTGTCAACGAAATAAAGTTGTAAAGCTTTTTTTTTTTTTACTGGAAAGAATCCGTCCATCTGGCTCTCACAAAACAAATCTGAGAAAAGCAAGGACTGGAGAAGATAATCACTCGCTAGACCTTTATCCAAATACCTTTCCTCTCGTGGAGAAAATAATGACGACGAAGGAAAGATTAATCAAACTGTTTAATGTGCCTCTAGTGTACTGACAATTACTGCTATTGAGACTAAAAACACTGGTGAAAGGCCTGCTGTACGTGATTTTAATTAACACTTCGACATGACACTGAAAAAATATGATAAAGATAGTAATGAAGAGAAAATTACTGAGAATGAACATATTTCTGATGGATTTAATTTGGACTCCTCTTCATCCATTGAAACTACAATACCTGTGTTTCAGAATTGTGATTATTGAAAAGGATAGTGAAGGATATCAGACCAAGGAAGGATCTTTTGAATCTATAGAAGACGAGGTGAACACACTAAAGAAACACATGGTTGCTTAATTTTGTCGTGGTTTTACTCACATTTGAACGAGACTAAATTTTTAAGGAAATCGATGCTACTCTGACCATCAACAAAGAAATGTACTGATTTCACTGCCGATTATTTGCCTCTGAGGGCGATACCAATAAAAATAAATTTATTTCTGACTTCTGTCATTGCAGGAATTTATATTCAAAGACATTAAAGCTTGAATCATCATGTCAACATCTATCAAATTTAGAAAAATTCAGAACACTCTCTATGAGGTTGAAGCTTCATAAATCCATTGGCAAAGATAGTCAGAAGAAGGTTAATTGCGAGACCAAGAAATAGAGACACATTTTACATAGCCTTCTAGATATTACACTATTTGTAGCCCAGCAAAATCTTGCTTTACGTAGTCATCGTGAACACATCCCATCGGGAAACAAAAGAACTGATACAGTTGATGACTAAATATGCTCCAGTATTGAAACAGCATTGCTTAAAACTTGAAGAGTCCGCTGGCTGATCAAACAGAGTACGTTTTGATTTTTCAAAAGAGATACAAAATAATTTCTTTTTCTTTTGGGTGAAGAAGTTAAGGAAAAATTGACTGCAGATACAAAAAAGGGTAAATACCACGAAATAACTTTTGACAGCATTCCTGATGAAAGCAGAATTGACTTAATGAGTCATATAATTACATACTCCCATAAAGAACACAACACTGAGGAAGTTCTAGAAACCTTCTTACATTTTTATGTCGGAAAAGACTACAGAATGTATGGCAAAAGATTTTCAACAGCAGATGGGAAAAAGAGGGGCTCTATGTTGCGTTGTGCAAGGCAGGGCCGGAACTAGGACTTTTACCACGGGGGTAAGCTTAAATTTGCCTCTAGAAACATCAACAGTTTTATACCAGTAATTTACGTAATATATTTCGAAATAAATATCACCATTTCATAACATTAACTTACTGTATTGACTAAGTAAAGTCAATGTCAAAACAAACAAAAACAATTTTAAAAATACAAAAAATAAAACATTATGATTTATTGTAGAAATAATAAATTTAGAAACTCACTTTCCGCGCCTTTTTTTAACAAAAATGTTTATGATCTCAGTTTATGGAAGCGGCTCGATTTTGCTCTACTGAGATTATGTCCAGAATTAATAACCTTTGCTGAGAAACTGTGCTCATCAAATAACTTTTAATTCATTTCAGCTTGCTGAAACTCTTTCTTCCGGATGAAACAGAAACCGACAAGCAAGGAATAATTTAAAGGCTGTAGTAAGGTTGGGATACCTCTCTACCAATTTATTTTAATAAATTAAACTTAATGTGGGTGATGTAGTGACACCTCGCAAGCCTCTTTCTCTTACCAGCGCATGGTGTTTGGAACTTTCAGTTTCAAAAACAAATACTTCCTTGTTAAGATGTTCTGCATAGATACCTCCCAGTTCCGCTCCTATGGCCTTTAAGTCCTCCACTTGCATTTCTTGAATTTCGACACCACATAAAAAAGTAAACTTTGCACCAACTTTCTACAGTGCCTTAAACCTGGTACTCAGCTCCTTTATAACTCGCACAGTTATTTCTAATAGGGACATCATGAACAAATTTTCCTATGAATGTTCGGATACTTCATCCTCATAAAGCTCGTCGGGCATTATTTCTTTCCTCTAATCCTTTTTTCTGAGAATTCAGTTATCATCTCATTCTTTTCTACTAATTGTTTGGCCTCATAAATTGCTCCGTGGGTGCAAGAGTCGCTAGAAGCTTTATGAAAGCTCAAAAAGCCTTCGATATTTCGAGCACTTATATGAGTCGTAATATCTTATCTATGTAGAAACTGACTGACGTGATCTTTTTTTGTTAGTATTGCATTTTTCTTGTTGTGGTCTTCAGTTCTGAGACTGGTTTGACGCAGATCTCCATGCTACTCTATCCTTTGCAAGCTTCTTCATCTCCAAGTAACTACTGCAACCTACATCCATCTGAATATGCTTAGTGTATTCATCTCTTGGTCTCCCTCTACGATTTTTACCCTCCACGCTGCCCTCCAATACTAAATCGGTGATCCCTTGATGCCTCAGAACCTGTCCTACCAACTGATTCCTTCTTCTAGTCAAGTTGTACCACAAATTCCTCTTCTCTCCTGTTCTGTTCAGTACCTCCTCATTAGTTACGTGATTCACCCATCTAATCTTCAGCATTCTTCTGTAGCACCACATTTCGAAAGCTTCTATTCTCTTCTTGTCTAAACTATTAATCGTCCACGTTTCACTTCCATACATGGCTACACTCCATACAAATACTTTCAGAAACGACTTCCTGACACTTAAATCTATACTTGATGTTAACAAATTTCTCTTCTTCAGAAACGCTTTCCTTGCCATTGACAGTCTACATTTTATATTCTCTCTACTTCGACCATCATCAGTTATTTTGCTTCCAAAATAGCAGAACTCATTTATTATTTTAAGCCTCTCATTTCCTAATCTAATTCCTGCAGCATCACCCGATTTAATTCGACTACATTCCATTATCCTCGTTTTGCATTTGTTGGTGTTCATCTTATATCCTCGTTTCAAGACACTGTCCATTCCGTTCAGCTGCTCTTCCAGGTTATTTGCTGTCTCTGACAGAATTACAATGTCATCTGCGAACCTCAAAGTTTTTATTTCTTCTCCATGGATTTTACTTCCTACTCCAAATTTTTCTTTTGTTTCCTTCACTGCTTGCTCAATATACAGATTGAATAACATCTGGGATAGGCTACAACCCTGTCGCACTCCCTTCCCAACCACTGCTTCCCTTCCATATCCCTCGCTCTTATGACTGCCATCTGGTTTCTGTACAAATTGTAAATAGCCTTTCGCTCTCTGTATTTTACCCCTGCCATCATCAGAATTTGAAAGAGAGTATTCCAGTCAACACTGTCAAAAGCTTTCTCTAAGTCTACTAATGCTAGAAATGTAGGTTTGCCTTTCCTTACTCTATTTTCTAAGATAAGTCGTAGGGTCAGTATTGCCTCACGTGTTCCAACATTTCTAAGGAATCCAAACTGATCTTCCCTGAGGTCGGATTCTGCCAGTTTTTCAATTCGTCTGTAAAGAATTCGTGTTAGTATTTTGCAGCCGTGGTTTATTAAACTGACAGTTCGGTAATTTTCACATCTGTTAACACCTGCTTTCTTTGGGATTGGAATTATTATATTCTTCTCGAAGTCTGACGGTATTACGCTTCACTAGATGGTAGAGTTTTGTTACGCCTGGCTCTCCCAAGACTTCAGTAGTTCTAATGGAATGTTGTCTACTCCCGGGGCCTTGTTTCGAATTAGGTCTTTCAGTGCTCTGTCACACTCTTCACGCAGTATCATATCTCCTCTTTCATCTTCATGTACATACTCTACCATTTCTGTAATATTGTCCTCAAGAACTTCGCCCTTGTGTAGTCCCTCTATATACTCCTTCTACCTTTCTGCTTTCCCTTCTTTGCGTAAATCTGGGTTTCCATCTGAGCTCTTGATATTCATTTAAGTGGCTCTCTTTTTTCCAAAGGTTTTTTTAATTTTCCTGTAGGCTGTATCTATCTTACTTCTAGTGTTATGCGCCTCTACATCCTTGCATTTGTCCTCTAGCCATCCCTGCTTAGCCATTTTGCACTTCCTGTCGATCTAATTTTTTAGGCGTTTGTATTCCTTTTTGCCCGCTTCATTTACTGCATTCTTATATTTTCTCCTTTCATCAATTCAATTCAATATCTCTTCTGTTACCCAAGGATTTCTATTAGCCCTCGTCTTTTTACCTACTTCATCCTCTGCTACCTTCACTATTTTATCTCTCAAAGCTACCCATTCTTCTTCTACTGTATTTCTTTCCTCCATTCTTGTCAATCGTTCCCTAATGCTCTCCCTGAAGCTCTCTACAATCTCTGGTTCTTTCGGTTTATCCTGGTCTCTTTTTGCGTATCAGCACGAATTAAACTAATGACTTTGAGTTTTCTTATATTTCTTTAAAATAGATTTTGCCGCAGTTTTTGTTAGTGGAGTGGGTAGTTATAAATTTTAACTTCTCCCAGAACCTTTTCAACGTTATCAAAATGCTTATAAACAGCCTGACCCCTCTAGTTTCGCAGACTACCTACTCGGTCTCTCGGATGTTGATATTATGGGTGCATGTTTTTGTAAGATTTCCCAATTTGAAGTTCAAGCCACAAAGAATAGATAAAAACGATGGATAGTTTCAAAGTACATTTGAGCTACGGCAGATGTGTTGGCTGTACATGATCCTGCTAAATTTATAGAATTAGCAACACATGGTACTCTTCTCAGGCATTCTTGATTGGGACACTTGTACTTTCGAGCGATGTTTGCTCCATTGACTCTGCAGTATTTCATGTTCAACTCATCGTCTTCTTTTTTTTTTTTTTTACTGTCTTCCGACAAAGAACTTCTCCTGTTTTATCTCTAACTATAAACATGTCAACAAAACTCTCCACAACCTGTCAGTCACTTAACTTTACATAGTGAGTTACTTAACCCATCTGTTCATTGTGGCTGATATTTGGAGTGCATTCGAAAACATAAATCAAAAGTACTTAGCATCTAAAATATCTTTAATTATATCTTTTCTTATTTTGTTGGCAATGAAGTCAAGGAACTCATCTTGTATATTTTTGGGAAAATATCTAATTTGCCTATTCATGTGGCGTTCAATACGCTGATGTATGGCATCACCATAGAATGATATGACATCAATGGTATTTCCAAATTTGCCACTCTCTCGATCACCAAAATCAGCAGCTTCATTTGTTCCTCTAAAGGGTGTCCCCTGCTTTCCTAGAAAAAGAAGAGCATCGATAACACAGTCCCACACAGTTCTCCAATGAGGTTTCTCTCTTTTTATCTGGTCTTGTAGCTTCGAATCAAAGCCCCAACATCCATGAGAAGACTCTAGAACCTTATAGCTTGGTGAATTTTCATGGCCCTTCTTCTTTAGCTAAAAATGATTTTGACTCAGCATCTGAACCTAAGTAATAAAATGATCTGCAGGGTGTACAAGATAAAACAGCTTTGCTCTCATCATAGCCTAGCCATAAAATTTTTAACTACTGACCCATTTTTAACTTCTTTCAAAACCAATCTTTATTTAAATTGCAGTGTTCTCTATAGCTTTTGCTGATTTCAGGACCACGTTCATTTCCTGCTCTCATGTTTATAACATAACATCTCTCAATGTCAGAAAATATCGTGGGGCATGTAACAGGATCGTTAAAATCAAATTCAGACTCACAGGTTCGGCCTTTTGATGAAGACCAGTTCACGATCCAGGAATTTATGTTTCATATTTCACTCCATCGTCTATTTCCTTCTTACTCGTGTCATCTTGGTGGTTAACTTCAATTTCTCCTGAAACATAAAAATATAAAATCCATACTAAATTTGTGAGGTATATAGTCCTGGAGTAAGTTGTTTACGTCTTTTTCTGATGTGATAACACTACAGTACCGGTAAGCGGTTAATCACTGCTAAAATGTCACATAAAACAAGTACAAAAAGAAAACTATCCGTACGCAGTCGGTTATTGTCTTGTAATTTACATACACAAACCAGTCGGTAATGAAAATCTGTACAATAGCATGAGCAACAAAAATCTACTGTTATTTTCTTCAAGCGTAGATACATATTTTCAACCGTGAGTCTCTATTCATATTTATACTCTATTTTATCTTCTATTTCATATATGTACATCTTTTTTATAAAATTCAGCATTTAGGTCCATTCTTATATGCTCTATATTTAGATATGAGTAGATACGTTTATGTGTGCAGGCCTATATCTTAAAACATAAACTGGGTGATACTTCGCGTTGTTCAAATCTTTCACATACGCAAACATAATAAAGACTCCCGATTTGAAAGGTCTTCAACAGCCAAAATAGAAATAAAACGAATTCACACGCGGTCTAACGTTTTGTTTACACTTTATCTTTCTCTTTCTTGCGCAAAGGGTCCATTTCTATCGCCCGAACTCGTTAAAAACAAAATAATACTCAACGATAAAATCACAATAAAAACGAATATTAATACCGTATGATTTTAAAAGCATATAAAACGCGAAAATATCATTACAGTTTCACGGTTCCCGTCACGTATTTATATTACATAATCTTACCTGATATTTTGTTTTCATTACAGGCAGTAGGCTTTGTGAAATACGAATCCTGTTTTCGTGTTTGGAATAACACCTCACTTACTTTCTTCCTCTTTTCTCCCGATATTTTTCTATACATCGCTCCACTACTTCGTCTCGACCATACAGTATTGTAAAAGTTATTACATAAATTTAAACACACGAATATTAACAAAACATAGAGATCAATGAAACAGGATTTGCAGTCAGCAAACAATGGATTGTCATGTGATGGGAGGGAGTCAGGTTTCGCAGGCATAGTGTCTGAGACAATTTCCGTGTCAGCTTGGAGGCACTCCAGCTTTATTGAATGTCATAACTTTTTGATTGTACTTTTTTAACATACATATAGTTCTATGACAGTTACTTTTATCAAAATTTATTAGAAACAAATATTTTATACTTAACCTAAAAGTAAAATTTCGCCCAAAATTGTCCGCCTCCTAAATTCTGCCGCCCAGAGCACGTGCTCATTCTGCCATCCCCGTCCCCCTATCACCCCCCACCCGTCCCTCCCACCCTCTCCCACTTAGATCCGCCATTGGTGCACGGCTCAGGGCTCAAGGTTGTGACAGTGTTGCGTCAGTGTCAGGTGTACGTGGAGCAGTAGAACGAAAACTTCGAGAATTCAATCCTAAAGCTCTGCTCAGTCCCTGAGTTAATCATTCCTTAAATCTTTGTAACGTTCATTCATTCTCATATGCTCCTTCTAGTGTCATCATTTTTGGAATTGAGGTGAGGACATTGGTTCTCCTCCCCTTCTACATATAGATGGGAATTACTTGTAGAAAAAATAGGAAAGAGTTTGAAACGATTGTCTCACACTCACTGGAGTACTTATTACAGTTGACTTAAAGTTGTAAAAGTATATGTGGAAACTATTGTGAGTACCTTGGAAGATTAGCAAAATCCATTGAAGACAAACCTTGATACTACATCTGCAACAAGCTTGCTTCTTCCAGCTACATGTGATTTCACCTTTATGACCCACATCAAATTTTGGCACAAACTACTAGAAGAAGTAAATTTAGTCCAATAATATCTACAGTCCCCAAAAATGAAGTTGAGTAAAGGATTCGCCAAATTAAAAACTCTGAATGAGTTTTTATGATGTAACGAACTACAATTATAGACAATGCTGTTGCTTTTGGTATTGAAAAATTCAATGATATGAACATTAAACATTGACTGACTATGAAAAAGGAGGATATTTAAAACTGTACTGGATAAACTAGCTCATAACACTTGATTATCGATTCTTTGTTCATCTCCTACTCCTCCTCCACTTCATCTGTCCTTCACCTCCACTTACTCTCTCTCCATTTTCTCCTCCTCCACCCTTCCTCTGTCCTTCACCTCCTCCCTCACTGTCTGTCCATATTCTCTCCTCCCCCTATCTATCTGCACCTGCTCCTCCCTCCTTTCTCTATCCATCTCCTCTTTCCCCCCTCTACGTCCATTTACCCTTGTCTCCCCCATCCCCCTCCCTGTCCATTCCCTCTTTCGCCCTCTCACTGACCTTGAGCCTTTCTTTATGCTATAGCCAACGAAACCTTGACTGGGAACTAAAGTCGCTTGAAATAAATGGATTAATTGGTTGGGACCACATGTATATCGGCTATGAGAGACCTCTCCAGCTACTGGATCCTAGAGGATCTTCAGACACTTCATTCTGCATAGTATTAATCTGCAAACAGATAGGTTCAAGAAGTTTTAAGCGATTCAGATTTCGTAGTAGTATTCTAATCTTAAGCCTACAGCCATTAATATAACGTTCTTGTTTTCTATGCAAGCCGACTGTGAGGAAGTTCTGTAGCACCATATTCCGAAAGCTTCTATTCTCTTCTTGTCTAAAGTATTTATCGTCCATGTTTCACTTCCATACATGGCTACACTCGATACAAATACTTTCAGAAAAGACTTCCTCCCACTTAAATCTATACTAGATCTTAACAAATTTCTCTTCTTCATATATATTGCAAAATATATGACAAATGCCTGTGCAAATGTTTATTAAATTATCGTGTACAAACTGCAAGTAAATCGGTCAAGAACTTCTCGAGATTTTTGCTAACAATGTGTTCTCAACCTGCGTCCGTCCAGATGTTTGCCACAGTATAGTTTTAAATAAATCGAACAACAAATTTGCGAGCCATTTGATAACAACATGTCCCTTTGTATAGTATGTACTTATATATTTATGGATCACATATATTACAATATATATTCTACGTCTGTCTAATGTTTATTACAACATTGTGTAAAAACTGGTTCAAATCGGTCAACAAGACTTTGCTAAAAAGGGTCCTCTGTTATATATACTTACATGTCATACATATTAAAAATATGTAGCCTACGTCTGTCAAAAGGTTTATTGGAGTATCGTATAACAACTGAAAGTAAATCGGTCAAGAAATTCTAGCAGTTTTTGGTAACAACGTTATATATATATATATATATATATATATATATATATATATATATATATATATATATAATCTTCAAGTCTTCCTGCATTCCTTAGCACCTTTCTGACGGCGTGACGTTCCTGTATACCATAATGTGATCTTCAATCATCCTCAAGAGCTAAATACGTCTCTTTTAGTAAACAGTAGCAATCCTAAAACACTTCCTTGAACACAGAACCCGAGTTTTGCTGAAGATAACGTCTCCCCTTTCTTCTTCTTATACGTTAATCTCGTCTAGTGCCGATTTCGTTATACACCAGATTTGGCAAAATTATTTTTATTTACCATTGCGGCCGGCTAGCCTTCCTGTCGCTGCCATCATCAACTTATGGGGCTGTGTCTGTGAAATGTGCTTACTTTGTTGTGTGTGTGATCATATTTCAATTCTTTATGTGTTGTGTCTCTCCGAAAGAACAGACACCACACACATAATAACAATACACACAGAGCTAGATAAATTCAGACATTCTTTCCACAACTGTATTTAGCATGGATAGGGACTGCAACTGCTGTGTTCGGATGCAGGCTGAGTTGGCATCCCTTCCCTTCCAGCTTCAGGCAGTGTTGGCTTCAGTCCCACAGCTTGAGGCTGTTGCCACTGGGAATCACTGTGGGGGTCCGGATGAGGGTTTGTCAGGGACTGCCAGCTCGTCCCACGTATCCTCCGATCGGACTACGACTGTGGCTGCCCGGGATACTGCCCAAATTGAGGCTGATCCCTCACCTGTGGTTAGAGTGGGAGGTCGTCTCGAGATGTGGCAGGGGGCGAAAGACATTCCGGAGGGCTGAACGGAAGGCCTCTCCAGTTTGTCTGACGAACCGGTTTCAGGCTCTGTCTGCGGCTGATACTGATCTTCGGCCGGAGATGGCTGCTTGTCCTGTTCCAGAGGTTGCCCCTCAGTCTGCAAGATCCGGGCAGTCGCAGAGAGTGGGCTTACTGGTAGTTGGGAGCTCCAACGTCAGGCGCGTAATGGGGCCCCTTAGGGATATGGCAGCAAGGGAGGGGAAGAAAACCAAAGTGCACTCCGTGTGCATACCGGGGGGAGTCATTCCAGATGTGGAAAGGGTCATTCCGGATGCCATGAAGCGTACAGGGTGCACCCATCTGCAGGTGGTCTCTCATGTCGGCAACAATGATGTGTGTCGCTATGGATCAGAGGAAATACTCTCTGGCTTCCGGCGGCTATCTGATTTGGTGAAGACTGCCAGTCTCGCTAGCGGGATGAAAGCAGAGCTCACCATCTGCAGCGTCGTCGACAGGACTGACTGCGGACCTTTGGTACAGAGCCGAGTGGATGGTCTGAATCAGAGGCTGAGACGGTTCTGCGACCGTGTGGGCTGCAGATTCCTCAACTTGCGCCATAGGGTGGTGGGGTTTCGGGTTCCGCTGGATAGGTCAGGAGTCCACTACACGCAGCAAGCGGCTACACGGGTAGCAGGGCTTGTGTGGCGTGGACTGGGCGGTTTTTTAGGTTAGATGGCCTCAGGCAAGTACAGAAAGGGCAACAGCCTCAAAGGGTGCAGGGCAAAGTCAGGACATGCGGGGACCAAGCAGCAATAGGTATAGTAATTGTAAACTGTCGAAGCTGCATTAATAAAGTACCGTAACTTCAAGCGCTGACAGAAAGCACCGAAGCTGAAATCGTTATAGGTACAGAAAGCTGGCTGAAGCCAGAGATAAATTCAGCCGAAATTTTTACAAATGCACAGATAGGGTTTAGAAAGGATAGATTGCATGCAACCGGTGGTGGCGTGTTTGTCGCTGTTAGTAGTAGTTTATCCTGTAGTGAAGTAGAAGTGGATAGTTCCTCCGAAATATTATGGGTAGAGGTTACACTCAACAACCGAGCTAGGTTAATAGTTGGCTCCTTTTACCGACCTCCCGACTCAGCAGTATTAGTGGCAGAAAAACTATGTGCAATGTATTCCAAATTTTCTCTCAAATTTTTTCAGCGTATTGTAGTCTTAGGTGGAGATTTCAACTTACCAGATATAGATTGGCACACTCAAATGTTTAGGACGGGTGGTAGGGACAGGGCATCGAGTGACATTATACTGAGTGCACTATCCGAAAATTACCTCGAGCAATTAAACAGAGAACCGACTCGTGGAGATAACATCTTCGACCTACTGATAACAAACAGACCCGAACTTTTCGAGTCTGTATGTGCAGAACAGGGAATCAGTGATCATAAGGCCATTGCAGCATCCCTCAATATGGAAGTTAATAGGAATATAAAAAAAGGAGGAAGGTTTATATGTTTAGCAAGAGTAAAAGAAGGCAGATTTCAGACAACCTAACAGATCAAAACGAAAATTTCTGTTCCGACGCTGACAATGTTGAGTGTTTATGGAAAAAGTTTAAGGCAATTGTAAAATGCGTTTTAGACAGGTACGTGCCGAGTAAAACTGTGAGGAACGGGAAAAACCCACAGTGGTTAAACAACAAAGTTAGGAAACTACTGCGAAAGCAAAGAGACCTTCACTCCAAGTTTAAACGCAGCCAAAACCTCTCAGACAAACAGAACCTAAACGATGTCAAAGTTAGCGTAAGGAGGGCTATGCGTGAAGCGTTCAGTGAATTCGAAAGTAAAATTCTATGTACCGATTTGACAGAAAATCCTAGGAAGTTTTGGTCTTAAGTTAAATTAGTAAGTGGCTCGAAACAGCATATCCAGACACTCCGGGATGATGATGGCATTGAAACAGAGGATGACACGCGTAAAGCTGAAATACTAAACACCTTTTTCCAAAGCTGTTTCACAGGGGAAGACCGCACTGAAGTTCCTTCTCTAAATCCTCTCACTACGAAAAAATGGCTGGCACCGAAATAAGTGTCCAAGGAATAGAAAAGCAACTGGAATCACTCAACAGAGGAAAGTCCACTGGACCTGACGTGATACCAATTCGTTTCTACACAGAGTACGTGAAAGAACTTGCCCCCTTCTAACAGCCGTGTACCGCAAGTCTCTAGAAGAACGGAAGGTTTCAAATGATTGGAAAAGAGCACAGGTAGTCCCAGTCTTCAAGAAGGGTCGTCGAGCAGATGCGCAAAGCTATAGACCTATATCTCTGACGTCGATCTGTTGTAGAATTTAGAACATATTTTTTGCTTTAGTATCATGTCGTTTTTGGAAACCCAGAATCCTACGGAATATCAGACCAGCTGTGTGGCTGGATTGAAGAGTTTTTAGATAACAGAACACAGCATGTTGTTATCAATGGAGAGACGTCTACAGACGTTAAGGTAACCTCTGGCGTGCCACAGGGGAGTGTTATGGGACCATTGCTTTTCACAATATATATATAAATGACCTAGTAGATAGTGTCGGAAGTTACTTGCGGCTTTTCGCGAATGATGCTGTAGTATACAGAGAAGTTGCAGCATTAGAAAATTGTAGCGAAATGCAGGAAGATCTGCAGCGGATAGGCGCTTGGTGCAGGGAGTGGCAACTGACCCTTAACATAGACAAATGTAATATTTTGCGAATACATAGAAAGAAGGATCCTTTATTGTATGATTATATGATAGCGGAACAAACACTGGTAGCAGTTACTTCTGTAAAATATCTGGGAGTATGCGTGCGGAACGATTTGAAGTAGAATGATCATATAAAATTAATTGTTGGTAAGGCGGGTGCCAGGTTGAGATTCATTGGGAGAGTCCTTAGAAAATGTAGTCCATCAACAAAGGAGGTGGCTTACAAAACACTCGTTCGACCTATACTTGAGTATTGCTCATCAGTGTGGGATCCGTACCAGATCGGGTTGACGGAGGAGATAGAGAAGATCCAAAGAAGAGCGGCGCGTTTCGTCACAGGGTTATTTGGTAACCGTGATAGCGTTACGGAGATGTTTAGCAAGCTCAAGTGGCAGACTCTGCAAGAGAGGCGCTTTGCATCGCGGTGTAGCTTGCTCGCCAGGTTTCGAGAGGGTGTGTTTCTGGATGAGGTATCGAATATATTGCTTCCCCCTACTTATACCTCCCGAGGAGATCACGAATGTAAAATTAGAGAGATTCGAGCGCGCACGGAGGCTTCCAGATAGTCGTTCTTCCCGCGAACCATACGCGACTGGAACAGAAAAGGGAGGTAATGACAGTGGCACGTAAAGTACCCTCCACCACACACCGTTTGGTGGCTTGCGGAGTATAAATGTAGACGTCGATGTAGATGTAGAACAAAGCTCATGAGATACCTCCTCGTATCGTGTCGGACCAGTTCAACGTAGGATAGACTCAACATGTGTTTGCAAGTCCCCAGGAGAAACAATGAGCCATGCTGTCTGTACAGTCGTCCATAATTCCGAAAGTGTTGCCGGTGCAGGATTCTGTACATGAGCTGACCTCTCGATTATGTCCCATAAATATTCGATGTGATTTATGTCGGGTGATTTGGGTGTCCAACCCACTCGCTCGAACTGTCCAGAAGATTCTTCAAACCGAATGCAAACATATCTGGCCCAGTAACATGGCGCATTGTCACCCATAAAAATTTCATCGTTGTTTGGGAACCTGAAACCCATGAGTGGCTGCAAATGGTCTCCAAGCAGCCGAACATCCAGAGTATCCAGTCCATTCCAAGCATACATATCCTCCACCATTATGGAGCTACCACCACCTTGCATAGTATCTTGTTGACAACTTGGACCCAGACTGTCATGGAGTCTGTGCCACACTCTGACCCTACCGTCAGCTCTTAGCAAGTGAAATCGGGACTCATCTGACCATGCCACGGTTTCCCAGTCCCGTAGGACCCAACCGATATGGTCGCGAGTCCAGGAGAGGCGCTGCAAGCGATGTCGCGCTGTTAGCAAACACACTCTCATCGGTGGTCGTATGCCATAGCCCATTAACGCCAAATTTCGCCCCACTGTCCTAACGGATACGTTCTTCCTATGTCCCACATTGATTTCAGCGGCTACTTCACGCAGTGTTGCTTCTCTATGCAAACGCCACTGCTCTCGGTCGTTAAATGAAGGCCGTCAGCACAACGTTGTCTGTGGTCAGAGGTAATGCCTGAAATGTGGTATTCTCTGTCCCAGGCGTCCAGCTCCAGTACCGTTAAAGTCCGTTAATTCCCGTCGTGCAGCCACAGTCACGTCAGAAACCTTTTAACGCCGATCACCTGAGTACAAATGACAGCCCGACCAAGGCTCTGTCCTTTTATGCCTTGTGTACGCGTTACTACAGCCATCTGTATATACGCCTTGGCGGCATTTCTTGGTATCTTTTCTGTGGATGCACCTTTCGTCCGACCTCTTGCGGGAAACGTGCCATATACTGCTATCAATGAGAATTGTGGACAGGGGCGCGCAGTGGAAGTAGTTGCTACAGGTTGGGAATTGGGGTCGGAGAGCCACAGCTGCAGTCTGCCTTTGGCAGTGCAACAGAGCGGACATGTTGTTGTGTTCCTACAGTGATTACTTACGCGGTGGCTTAGTGTCTACAATACACGGCGAACCATACCGTAAATCTACACTCCTGTTTACTTTTTGCAAAGACTATGCCCAAACCAAGGCGCCCGAGGTGGAGCGTTTTCTGAGAGAGGTCAAGATCACGGTGCCCGACATCATAGGCATACACTTGTTGATCTGAAAAACAGGGTCTACGTTAAAGCCGTCAATGAAGCGGCATGTGAACGCATACTATGCAAAACCAAATAGGGGTTCCACTTCTGTCATGCCAACGGCAATGTCGGGGCGGTGGCTGTCGGCCACGCATCTTGGGCATGCGTATTTCAAATTGCCATTCAAACTTCCGGCAGAGGGAGTTGTCATGGCACTCAGACCGTACGGCACAGTTCATAGACTCAGTTTCGGACATCTATTGATCTGCGACGCTACGTCCCGTTCCACGTACAGATCAGCGGATGCTGTGCAATAATTACGTAAAACAGTCAACCAAGGACCTGTTCTCGTTGTGGCAAAGAAGGCCACCTTACATCTGAACACCTTCAACGGCGCATTATGCAACTTCCAGTAACCGACAGGCCACCCTCGTCGCAAACAACAGAACTGCCGCTGCTCTCTCTTTTCCTGCCGCCTCGCAACGACGCCCGGACGCCACCATTGAGCCGGATCATCCTCTTATCGAGGGCGCCTCGCACGGCCTGGCACCTCGGCCGGCAGTCGACCCCGCTCCGACGGAGACGACGCTGTCGAACGCCGACCCACTCCTTAACAACAAGGTGGAGCACGAGTCGTTCGTCACCCCTACGGCGACCTTCTTGACACAGAGAAGCGAATCCCTGCCGTCGTCGGATACGGGAAGTCACGTGAGGAAACGACGTTCTCCGAAAAGTTGCAAAAGAAGGCGCTGAACTTTCTCCATCCAAGAGGGGACATTACAGGCCAAAGACAAGGCCACCATCGATCCGAATGACGCCCACGAAATCCCCATCCCTGAAGGGGACGATGTGAGTGTGGCTACATCTACCAGTGTTCCTGTGCCCGGCCCCCACAACACCGTGAGGACACCTAACTACCAGTAGACTTAGCTCTGATGATACCACGTCACAAACCAGTACGCCCTCTTTGGAGGACGAAATGGACGATATACTGGTGCCCGCCTCCATGGCACATGGTGTACAGTAGGTCGAGGACCAAGACCCACTAAGGGGTCCTGGGACACTGGCACCATTCTGCTATTCGTTCTTTCCCCAGAAACACCCATGGGCGAGTGGAACAATGTTCCATCACGACACCCACGACTTCTGTTGATGCCACAGCAGATCATCCTCGAGCAGTCCACCACCAGGCCTATCGAATAGCGACGATCAACACTAGCAACAGCAGGCCATGGGGAAAACTCCACCGTATGTGGGAGATGTTCTGGGCTTCTGATACTGATTTCGCCCTCCTGCAGGAAGTACATATGGCTAGTCTTCCCAATATAAACATCTATGCTGCTTACGCCTCTGAAGGTGACTCCATGGGCCATATACAGCTACAAAGGGATTCCTGTCTCCAGTGTCACTTTCCTGTCATCAGCTAGGGCCGTGGCGCTCCCTGCCACATGGACATGCTTCATTAATATTTATGCCCTGTCAGATTCCTCCCAACGATGTAAAAGGGCCCAGCTTTTTTGCGAAGACACTGTTCCCAGTTTTAGTGTGAAATGAGCACTGCCTGCTAGGAGGTGATTTTAACTGTGTTCTGCACCCAGAAAATCAGAATCCCCACTGATTGATGCCAGGAACCACGTTTAATCATGTGGGACCTTCTGCTTCACAATACCTGGCAAGTCCAAAATGGCGACCGTCCTGCTGTACATATCTTGCAAACCACCATTCTTCGATTTAAATTCTAAGGAACACACTCCTAGCAGTGTTCAAACCCGGTTAATTTCGTTAAAAATAGTGACGGTCTCTGAACGTGCAGCCATGTATAAAATTCTTGCAAACCATTTGGCAAGTCGTCTTGGTAGGATATACGCGTCACAGGATCTTACAACTGTAATAAGGGACACCAAACGAAGGCTGCTGGTCTTTTCCGACCATTGTGATTACATCTGCACGGTCCTCTTTCCACCCCAATCTGTATGACACCTCCAAGCCCCTTGGAAACTCACTATTCTCATCTGCTTGACCCAGACTGTCGTCAGCACATTGCTGTGATGTGGGCGGCCTGTGAGCAATGCCTTCCCAGCTACCACTTGGCGCTGATATGGTGGATGCACTGTGCCAAACAAGCGATCTGGAGGGTACTGATGCAATATGGAAAGGCCCTGGCTGCATGACATGGCAACATCATCAACTTCTACTATGCGATCCCCTGAGATCAGATCGTCCAGCCACCATCCCTAGACAACCAGATGGAAAGGCACAGAACTAAGGTGAGGATAGGTGTCCTGGCATGCCTTAAATTGCAGGAGGTGGTAATACAGAAGTGATGCCATGCCCAGGCGGGATTGGAAATTACATCCATGCATCACACAGTGTCCGATGATCGACAGCATCATCCACAGGTCATCGACACTCTGGTCATTCCATATGATTCACCAGTCACGAATCAGAATGATATTGTTAATGTTTTCATCAAACACTACCGACATACTTACAGGAAAGAGGATGCCAACGCCATTATGAGGACGCCATCTTGCAGTATGGCACATGCCCCCTCACCCACATGGAGGCAGATACTTAAACAGTGGTGCTCACATGGGACAAAATCGATGATGCAATCGATAAAGATGTAGTCAACAGAATGTCCGGCGTCGACAGTTTACTGAATAAGATTTGCTGCGCCTTCTGGGGGTTCATGGCACCACAGTGGATGACTGCGTTCCAGGAACTGATGATATGTGAGGAAGCAGTCCTGCTCGCATTCTTTGAGGGCATCATCGTTCCAATCCACAAACCATCTTGTGGTTTGACCATCACACACTAACGACTGCTCACCCTCCTCAACACACATTACAAGATCTTTTCCCAGTCACTAGCAATGCATCTCCAAAGGCCCTTATGTCCTACCCTGGAGTAAACTGCACCTTTGTGCAGGTTAACGCAGATGAATCCCGTGATTTAATTGTGATGCTGGGGACCGGCAAAATCCGCGCGGCAGTCGTCACTATAGATTTCGATGGAGCTTGCGATAAAGTGCTGCACCGTTTCTTCCTCTTTTCGGCGGTGGCCTGCATGGGCATCCCACCTCCCTTTATCGACATCCTCCAGCGCCTTTATAGTGGTGCCTGTTTCCAAGTACAAGTCAATAGACGACTGGCAGGACAGGCACTCATCTGCCGCTCAAAATGGTAAGGATGGCCCCTCTCAACCCTCCTATATGCTATTGCCCTAGAGCCCCTCATTGGCGGTCTGTCGATCAAGCTCTCTGAACTCACCCTTCGCCAACACACCTTTTGTTTCCAGGTGAACGTCGACGACCTCCTACTCCTCGTTAACTCCGGCTCTGAGATTCGATTAGTCCTGGAATTGAGTACATGCTATGGGACAGCTGCAGGTCAAATCTGTGATGTACATCAGATGAGGCCTCCAGGAAGATGAGGTGACACCCCTGCTGCAAGTACGGACTTTCTGGTACCAGGGCGTTTTCTTTACCCCCACTATCACAAGCACAGTCGTGACGTATTTCCGCAACGACGTCTGCCAGTACCTCCGCCGCCATCAGGACCCTCTTTGATCCATTGAGTTCCTTAATCGCTATGTGGTATCTAAATTGGTCCACGTTGCACAAGTGTTCCTTCGCCGGCGACAACGGGTTGCAACCTTTAGGTAGCCATTGGCTATTACATTAAGTTAGTTCCATGTTTTTTTAAGTCCGTTATGAGACCCTTAGCCTCCCCCCACCGGATGATAGCGTCGGACTCATCAATGTCCTGATGCGAGCCATCCCATTCCACATATAAAATGCAGCTTCTTGGGTGGAATTAATGGGATCGCTTAAAACGCATTATCCTCAAGAAAGCGCTACCTGTTGGACAAATAACTATGAGAAAACAATGTACTCGACGGGGCACGTCCCTAACACGCAGCTTGCTTGATGTACTCCTGCCTGGTCTACCTCACCAATGGTGTCTGTCAGTCACATTACGCCACACCTGTCTCACATTTAAGCCTTCTTTGTCGACTACAGCTATGCACTACCTGTCTCCCAACCACGCATCTGCCCAGTACTAAGGATTTGTACTCCCTACGACAGCACAGCATTCTCCATAACGTACTGGAGACCAAATATCTCTCCATATGGTAGCCTATAGTGTGGTGTACCATCCACCAACCCTTCCTTCCTACCGACGTCCGGGAGACATGGTACCGCGTAGTCAACAGGAAATTTGCCAAAAAACAACGACTGCACAACATCGGTTTGTCGGAGTTCCCTCTGCCGGCCGGTGAGACCGAGCGGTTCTAGGCGCTACAGTCTGGAACCGCGCGACCGCGACGGTCGCAGGTTCGAATCCTGTCTCGGGCATGAATGTGTGTGCTGTCCTTAGGTTTGTTAGGTTTAAGTAGTTCTAAGTTCTAGGGGACTGATGACCTCAGATGTGCCATAGTGCTCAGAGCCATTTGAACCATTTGGTATTTTTCGGAGTTCCGTGTTTGTCTCCTTTACCAGTAATTCGACACTGACGACCACCGTTTGACCTTTACCTCTTCGCACTACATCTGGCGGTTAGTGCACAAATAACTGCCTGCTACATTCGCGTGTCACCAGACGTGACTAAACAGCGAATGTTTCTATATCCAGAGGACACATTTTCCCGCCGCCAAATATCATGTCCTTACGTGGGTAAAGTTGTCGGCACTCAGTTTTTTTTTGTGAGGGATGAAAATCCTGCCTCGACATCTGAAAATATTTACAAGCAGCCCTCGCAGCGTTCGAAAATACCCCACGTTACTGACCTTTATTTTCGAATTGTCTTCGAGGGGTCTTTGTTACACCCCTACTTAGTAAAGTAGTACCAGGTTCCTGCCCCCTCCGACTGTGTCTTTTATTTTTCATTTAGCTTCACCCCTCTTCTATTTCTAACGCACTTCCGGCTCTTATGCGTGAAAGACGTACGCTTGCAGCATGGTAACGTGGTGCCATCTTTCATCTTCTCTCCTTGTTTCCTGATCCAGGCTTTGGCACACGCAAGCCTGTCTGTATGGTTTCCCTGTTAACCTCGGATACGGTGACCCCAGTCCTTTTCGGTTCTTTGTCGTTTATGTTCAGAAACGCTTCTGTTCCCTACGTAGGTGACGTATTCTCACCAAAATTTCATAATAACAGTAATAATAAAAGACTTACACTTCAGTTGTTTCCCAGCTCTCCCACTGTCCTATGCTACACTGGCTGGGTGGCAGTGACAGGGATATTCTGGCCAGGCCTCGGAATTCGGCCCCTCCCCACCCCCCCTCTCTCCAGCGAGCTCCCGTTGGTCAATTCCTCTACAATAAAAAAAAATAAACAAATAAAGCGTTTAAGACTACCGTTCGAGTAAAGCGGGAAATCAGGGTTCGATTTCCAGCTTGTCGCTACTAAATTATTTCAATACCCTCATGTGGCTGACGTCGGTATTTCTCTTTCATCACTGAGCCAATTTTC
This sequence comes from Schistocerca gregaria, assembly GCF_023897955.1. Lineage (NCBI taxonomy): Eukaryota > Metazoa > Arthropoda > Insecta > Orthoptera > Acrididae > Schistocerca > Schistocerca gregaria. Next base: position 26,322,073 of record NC_064931.1, on the reverse strand, counting down.
TCGACGTCACTTTCAGAGTAGGAACTGTGACAGACAGAGGGAGGGGACGAGACGGGGAAGGGTGAGGAGGGGGGGGGGGGGTGCGTGAAAGATTAACACAGCTTGAATAACTTCGCCGTGTAAATTCTGGCTATATATTTAGGCGCCTCATTATTATATCTTCAGTGCCTGCGAAGATCAATAACATTGTAATACTGCAACACAACGAGAGTAACAGGTAGACTGCATCCGTATTTGATATGAAATGATTGCAAGTTCCGATAGACGCAATACTATGTATTCATTACTCACTGTATGTGAATGCTGGAATCTTCCATCAGCGGGAATACGGCTGTTTGTTTCATCAGTCCATGAACAGATCAAGTTTTGGCTCATATCTAATGATCTATATGTGATGGAGGCGTCACTCACTCTCCTTTTTTTCTGCAATGCTAAGAATTAGTAACTACGCTGTATGGAAATCAGTACCAGTTATAGTTTGACACCTTGCTTGTTGTTATTGTGCGACGTGTCCTGAGGTGTCAACCTTATCAAGAAATCATGGAGGTGTGAAAATCTTTTTCCTAGGCGTACTGTATTTACAGCGCTGATACGGCGACGCGTAGAGTGCTGTGGACCACCGGGCAAGAAGGATAAAAAAGTATAATGAGACAGCACACACCACGACTAAAATACCATTGTAAAAACTATAGTACACTGAGGCTAAATGTTTTGCTGTTGGTGTTATTGCCTGCTGCTATAATCTGTACCCTAAACTATGTTCAAAAAATATTAATTGAAGCAAAGGGTCAACAAATCGTGGCTGACAGCGGTAAACGTAACAAAAGGTCGAAAAACAATGAGCATGGTTGTAGACGTTGAGCCTAAGAAGTAATATTATAATGGTTCAAATGACTCTGAGCCCTATGAGACTTAACTGCTGTGGTCATCAGTCCCCTAGAACTTAGAACTACTTAAACCTAACTAACCTAGGGACATCACACACATCCATGCTCGAGGCAGGATTCGAACCTGCGACCGCAGCGGTCGCGCGGTTCCAGACTGCAGCGCCTGGAACCGCTCGGCCACTCCGTCCGGCAAGTAACATTGTAATATAGATTCTATTTTATTATTTCATTGTTCGAATAGACAGTCAACTAACACAGAAATGTACTTCAAACTATGCGGAAAAAATATAAATTTTAGTTAAGGATCAAAACATCGTGACTGTTAGCGGTAAGCGTAACAAACAGAAACGGTCAAAAAATAATGAGCATAGCTGTAGACTGTTGACGCTAAGAAGTAACGTTCTAAGATAGATCTTTTTTATTTTTATTATTTCATGAGTCTGGTAGACAGTCAACTAAAACAAGAGCGTTACTTTCGAAAATTGGTGTTTTGTGAAGCAAAGTAGCTCTGTGATAAGACCCTCTTCATATCAAACCGGAAAGGTAATAATGTATATTTCATGCATTAACTACCAACCATTTTCAGTCAGAGTCTGCAGATTAATTGAACTGATTTTTGGATGACTGTTGTTAGTGAATGACAGTTCATAAGACTTCGAAAATTGCTCCATAGAGTTGTGATTCTGAATGTTCCATTATCTTTCCGTCTGGCACTGTCGTACTCATGTTTTATGAAGAATTGCATGTGCTGTTATTTTACAAGAGATCGACTTGAAAGAGCGAACAATTTGCCTTAATGATTTTTACTTCGAGTGGGACCACAGTCCCGTAAGTTTTTTCTAAAGAAATTTCCGTCATTTGACTGTAAATTGTTTATTTCTTTTACACAAGCGTGATTGCAACTTTATAGCCATATTCAAGTGCGTGTCATGCAGTGCAGGGCATAGAAACAAGACATCATTACGTATCTGAAAACATTATTTACATTTTCAGATATATTTGTCCTGTGTGAGATGTCGTCGTCAAAAAGAACATATTTCTGGTCTTGTAGACCAGTTGTCGTATTACAAGATATGAGTACATATCGAAGGTATATAATATGGCTGAAATCATGCACAGTGAATAATCATTAGCACACAGAATAGAGTATTTAATAGCCAATACAACCAATATATTTCTGTGACCTGCATTCGTCACTTGTGTGTGTCAACTGACGTTAATGTACGTCAAAACAGTCCCAGTGATCGTAAGAGGCTGTTATGAATATGTGTACTACAGGAATGTTAAGCATTTAGCCACAACAAGTTCCACCTTCACTTTTCTTGTAATAACTCTGCTAATCCAAAGATCATGCAGCCCTCGCAGTGGTGCAGCTTTGCTACGACCTCTGCCACTGTTTGGACACATGTTAACGTCTGTTGACGCACAGAAGTGACAAATACAGGACACAGGAATATATTGGTTGTTAAATACGGCATATTGTGTGTTAAATGGTTATTCAGTGTGCGCATTGTCAGCCATATTATGAATCTTCGATCTGTACTCATATCCAGTAATACGACAACTTCAGTTTAGAAATATGTTTTTTCGACTATGACATGTAACAGACAGGCGAGATGTATTTTTAATAAAACATGTAAAAATGTTGTGAAATACAACCAACTTATTGTTCCTATGCCCAGCTCTGTATGATACTTACGGTTTATTATTTTTCAGTTGAAGATGAACTTTAGAATGGCTATAAAGGCAAAATGATTGCGTAAAATAAATAAAAATTTAATTTCATATGGCGGAAATTTCTTTAAAAAACTTTGTCTCAACGAGTTTGAACATAGCTGGCGTTCAGCAGCCGTATTTAAGTTTTAACGATGGATAAACACAGCCAACTGCTTGCACAAATTTTACTGCATTGATCTGATAACCATACTAAGGGTACCTTCATCAGAATAAGTTACAGTTACCTATAAAAACTTTTTAATCAACATAGGAGAACAACAACCACATCTAAAACTTCAAGTACGATTAGAAGTACTAAAAAGCAGAAAAAGTATTATTTATATAGATTCTCATTGCATAGAGAAATAATAAGAACATATGAGCTGAAGGGCTAAAGTCAAATCAGTAAAAGTTGCTGTAAAACCAATGTTAAATCTACGAGCAGAGGAAGCCACTAGGCTTGCTAACCTTTCCGTGTGATATCAGTGGCCGTGCGGTTCTAGGCGCTGCAGTCTGGAACCGAGCGACCGCTACGGTCGCAGGTTGGAATCCTGCCTCGGGCATGGATGTGTGTGATGTCTTTAGGCTAGTTAGGTTTAATTAGTTCTAAGGTCTAGGCCACTGATGACCTCAGAAGTTAATTCGCATGGTGTTCAGAGCCATTTGAACCATTTGATGTCAGTTCTAGTGGTTTGCTATGCTTGTGGTTTTGATGTTTGTTTTACAAGATAACTTTTACTTATTTGAGTTGAGCACTTTAGCTCATATGTTTTCATTGTCTCTCCATGCAGTGTCAATCTATGTAAGTAACACTTTTCCTGTTTCTAATACTTCTAGTGCTACTTAGGGTTTTCGATATGGCTGTTATTCTCCTATGTTGATTGAAAATTATATACAACTGTAAATTATTCTGATGAAGAGGCCCTTAATTTGTATCTAAACCAGGTCAGTGCAATAAAATTTGTACAAACGGTTGGCTGTTTTTATCTATCATTTAAAAATTTATCTTATACTCTTTTTTATCACACGACTATGTAAGTGAGACAAAATTTTCAACGAAAAACCGGAGGAGGAAGATTAGAATTTACTATCTCTTTATGTGAACCTAGTTGAAAGTGTTTTAATCACCGAAGCAATGAAGGCAGAATAGAAGAATGAATATTAATGATTCTATCAGTTACACAAGTCTCTAGTGCTTGAATGATGAAAGATTATTAGCGGGTGCTTGTAAAACCAAGCGTTTTAAACATATAGGTTGTGGACAAAACTATGGAAACACAACACACTACCATTCCAAATAGGGTATAGACATTCAAACCAGCTTCTAGTCGCCTCAGTATAGGCTCTACATGGTTTTCAAGAGAGTCCTATACCATCCTACCTGCGAAATTGTGGCAAGTCAAGGTTATGGTGCGTAGGAGAACAAGGGTGGCATCAGCACAGTTTGATAGTGGGGGTTGCCTACATCAAGCTCAAGTATACATTCAGGGGAAAACCTATCATCCTCTTTTGATTGACAGGCCCTTAACCAATTGTTCTCCTCAGTGGATTATGACTTAAATATTTTGTCATCAGACTGCCGGTTTTTGCCTATAATGGCCATCTTCACATCTGTTTTTAAAAAAAAGTACAGATGAACTGTAGCCATAGTGGCATCGTCAAATGTTAAACGCAAAATCAGCACCAGCATCGTCAAATATATATAAATAACAGCATATGCAAGAGTCATCTAGATGACTCTTGGATGTAGTGTCATCTAGATGACTCTTGCGTATGCTGTTATTATATAATATTATGTATTATATTATATAATATTATATATTATGTATTATATAATATATATATATAAATAACAGCATATGCAAGAATCATCTAGATGACTCTTGGATGTACTGTCATCTAGATGACTCTTGCGTATGCTGTTATTTATATATACACTCCTGGAAATGGAAAAAAGAACACATTGACACCGGTGTGTCAGACCCACCATACTTGCTCCGGACACTGCGAGAGGGCTGTACAAGCAATGATCACACGCACGGCACAGCGGACACACCAGGAACCGCGGTGTTGGCCGTCGAATGGCGCTAGCTGCGCAGCATTTGTGCACCGCCGCCTTCAGTGTCAGCCAGTTTGCCGTGGCATACGGAGCTCCATCGCAGTCTTTAACACTGGTAGCATGCCGCGACAGCGTGGACGTGAACCGTATGTGCAGTTGGCGGACTTTGAGCGAGGGCGTATAGTGGGCATGCGGGAGGCCGGGTGGACGAACCGCCGAATAGCTCAACACGTGGGGCGTGAGGTCTCCACAGTACATCGATGTTGTCGCCAGTGGTCGGCGGAAGGTGCACGTGCCCGTCGACCTGGGACCGGACCGCAGCGACGCACGGATGCACGCCAAGACCGTAGGATCCTACGCAGTGCCGTAGGGGACCGCACCGCCACTTCCCAGCAAATTAGGGACACTGTTGCTCCTGGGGTATCGGCAAGGACCATTCGCAACCGTCTCCATGAAGCTGGGCTACGGTCCCGCACACCGTTAGGCCGTCTTCCGCTCACGCCCCAACGTCGTGCAGCCCGCCTCCAGTGGTGTCGCGACAGGCGTGAATGGAGGGACGAATGGAGACGTGTCGTCTTCAGCGATGAGAGTCGCTTCTGCCTTGGTGCCAATGATGGTCGTATGCGTGTTTGGCGCCGTGCAGGTGAGCGCCACAATCAGTACTGCATACGACCGAGGCACACAGGGCCAACACCCGGCATCATGGTGTGGGGAGCGATCTCCTACACTGGCCGTACGCCTCTGGTGATCGTCGAGGGGACACTGAATAGTGCACGGTACATCCAAACCGTCATCGAACCCATCGTTCTACCATTCCTAGACCGGCAAGGGAACTTGCTGTTCCAACAGGACAATGCACGTCCGCATGTATCCCGTGCCACCCAACGTGCTCTAGAATGTGTAAGTCAACTACCCTGGCCAGCAAGATCTCCGGATCTGTCCCCCATTGAGCATGTTTTGGACTGTATGAAGCGTCGTCTCACGCGGTCTGCACGTCCAGCACGAACGCTGGTCCAACTGAGGCGCCAGGTGGAAATGGCATGGCAAGCCGTTCCACAGGACTACATCCAGCATCTCTACGATCGTCTCCATGGGAGAATAGCAGCCTGCATTGCTGCGAAAGGTGGACATACACTGTACTAGTGCCGACATTGTGCATGCTCTGTTGCCTGTGTCTATGTGCCTGTGGTTCTGTCAGTGTGATCATGTGATGTATCTGACCCCAGGAATGTGTCAATAAAGTTTCCCCTTCCTAGGACAATGAATTCACGGTGTTCTTATTTCAATTTCCAGGAGTGTATTTGACGATGCTGGTGCTGATTTTGTGTTTAATATTTGATGATGCCACTATGGCTGCAGTACATTAGGACAGGTTTTTAAAAAACAGATGTGAATATGGTCATTAAAGACCAAAACCAGTAGTCTGATGATAAAAAATTTGTGACCATACACGTAAAGTGAAGGAAATTTATTCTATATTTGTGTCACTGTCTTATTTGCAACCATGTCGCAGTTCGTGAGGATTATGACTTCCTTTCGACTGACAAGTCGTTCCCCAATCCCTCTCCCTCCACCCCTCAACCACTCAGGAAACATCCAACCCTCCCCTCTCCCTCTTGATCATACAGGTGCACTTTCAGGCCCGAGTTATTTAATAGCCCCCTCTCACACTATCAATATAAACATATTAGTCAAACTAAATTAAACTGATAAGTTAATTAACCCCTCCCCTTCTGGTAAACCTCCCATCTTCCCCACTACTCTCCCATTGCCCTACCTGGAAGTTGGTGGCTCCACGCTGGAGATGAAGGACCTCACGACAGGAAGTTCAATTACTTAGCATAGGATATACTGTTTATTTACAAAATTCAGTTCGCAGGGGCTGAATCTAACTTTTATTTCGTGGGCAAAGCTCACATCTAGCAACCACATGCCCTAATTACATAATGACACTGCTGCAGATTGGAGGTGTCGTCTTATTGGAAAATTTTCATGTGTGCACTCACCTTTACATGCACAGATCGACTGAGCTAGTACACAGTGCCACCACCAGAGGGCTCCCCCCCCCCCCCCCCCCCGTACCTCTCATCTCTCCCCTCTCCACCTATCCCACAGAAAACTGGTAGAAAAAAGACTCACTTTGTGCTGGAGAAGAAGGATCTCACAACACTAAATTCAAATGAAAGTAAATAATATATTGATACATATTCTTTATTTAAGCAGTTTGTGGGAGACAGGTTTCCCCAGCTTGGGTAGATATCTTGATTGGAACCCAGAACCCTTGCTCCCCATGACATAGTAACTTTAACGTACAGGAAATGAAATGAAGTCCAGTATAACAGCCATCGTTGTGGTCCCCAATGTGTGTGTCTATCATCGGGGCACCGCCACAAAGGCGGTCATGTTACTAAAAACCACCAACCATGGACCAGATATCGGCCTCCTTTGATCTCGTGGTCCTCAAACAAAGTACCAAGTGCTGACATTCTGTTAATTGGCAAAATCCAGCCCCACTTCCTGTCCACGTCTCTCTCAAGAGGCCACTCCCTGCTTGTCTGTGTAAACCAACATGATGGAGGTTTTCATCTCTCCTCAGAATACTGCATTCCTGTTGGGTAATGCTGGAGGCAAAGGAAAAGCGGACGCTATTTCGATAGCAAAAACAGAGTGAAATAATTCCTTTGCACTACCCTGTCAAATTAATAGTTTAACAATTTATATGACTCAAACAGATCACTTAAAACACTCACTTCCCCTTACGATGATCCTTCTTCATAATAAAACATTTTTGCAATGTTTGAGTATCACACGCAAACATTATGCAAATCAAGTGATAAAATTTCCGTCACAAATAGATCATAGATCTAAATATATCTGAGGTCTTGTACGCACCGACGTTCGAGAGGATAAGCACTCTCCTCCACCACAACATTTCCACTAAACATGTCAGGTGAAGACAAAATCCTGTCAATCACACAAACTCGCGATTACAAAGCGCGCCGTCCGCCAGCTGCAGGGTAGCCTGTTCGCGCCAGCTGAGATAGAGACCCATACCCGCGCTGGCCATGCCCGCTCGTATTGACCGCATGCATGCACGCAATACAACTATTGGAAACAATAAACTGATGAATCGGGAATTTGAGGCCGCGATTGGGTTTCTAAAAGTACTATAGACTTCCTAAATTGGTTTTCTCCACTCACTACATTCCGAAGGAGGGAAGAAGGTTGTACTGTGTGATAGGATAGACACAATGGCAAGTACCACTGCAAGACAAAGTCCACTGCGATGTCCAGTATGAACATCCATCATTTTGAATCTTCTCTCGTGCCACAGAACCACGTCCCAACTGTCGCACGCATTCAGCACATTTGTCACTTCAACAGCCCTTGTTGCGGTGGGCAAGATCAGACAGGTTGGAGCATTCTTTGTACCCAACCGAGGCTGAGCTAATCCATTACTTCAGGTTCCCGACTGCAGCCAACCGTGGTGCACTGTGAGACAGACAACTGTATTTTGGACGTTTACAGTATTTGTAAACAATTCCATCCCAACATAGGCCCACCATTTTATAAAATCTACTTTACCCAATCCAAGGCATCAATGTTGTTCACCATACACCTAAAATTTCTCAAACGAAATTTAGATTTCTCCCTTTTATACGAGTGATTTTCGAAGATAGACGATATCTGACCATACACGCATTTTCACATCGCTAAAGTATCGTTACTTGTTCTGAAAATCTCATACAACATTATGACATAGGCTATATTCCGTCTAAGTACTAATTTTAGTCTCATGAAGGAATGCTAAGATGAACCACTATCATAGGATGTCTTCACACTTTCAGACTCTCACTTAAGGTAACAGCACACACAAGTTGTAAATATAAGTTTTATGCTACGAATCACTTTATAAATTCGGTAATAGTCTGATTTTCTTACGATGGTCGTCTCTCCCTGTGTAGCTGAGAGATTCAAATATTGTTAAAAGAAATCATCCCAGTGTAAAGAACGCAAAGGCAAGAATCATATCTGTGGTTCCCTAGCCATCACCTCCATCCACTAGGCGGCATGTCACTGAATCAAATTCACAGACAAATTGATTAAATTGATCATGAGAGTCACTTCGCATGGCGATAAATTTTTCTTTTTGAGTAGTCGGATTACTCTCACCAGTTAGTTGAAATAGGAATTCCTGGAGCGAAGACGATGTTCTTTTCAAGGAACGCTACTGAGAACTGACATTTGAAACTGACCACAGAAGGATTCTACCGCCTGCAACATACATTTTCCATAAGGACCACGATATTAAAAAGAAAATCACAATAACTATGTTACTGTCCTGTTGCACAAAAAGCAGTCTTTGTTCTACAGGCAACACAAGAGTCACTGATAGTGTTACGCTTTCTGGTAGAAATGCTGTCTGCAATTTGGAATTAAGTCTCTCCGCTCAACCACATACCTGCGTTGGATCCTATGGAGATGTCTTTTAATTATTACAGCCATTAGTGAATCATATTCGTGCCACTCCCATATCACCTTTTTCGAATCTGTCTGCTATAGTAAAACTACACTGTGGCTTTTTAGATAGCCCCTATGCGATTGTTCCTCAGTCTCTTCCTCGCCCTTCCTGCAGCTTTGTGCACGTGATCATACCAATTTACGTCAGAACTGAGCAGAACTCAGAGAGCGCTATATTACTACCTTCTGCATCCTGTGTAGAAACAGGCTGAGCTGAGTTAGTATGACAGGACCGTGTTTGGCCATTCAGGGGAAATGGAAACATGCTGTTGTAGCTCCGTCAACAGTGTACAACGTATAAGGCCGATGACAAATGAAGCTGCAACATGAGGTAGCAATAGAAAAAGACAGTACAGGAACTGGAAGAAGGATGAGTATTTTGCTACCGCACTGCAGTGCGTCTCCAAAATATATACAGTCACTGCAGTCCGAAGTAGATCTGCATGCCTCAGGGTGCTCAACAAGATTTTACAATGTCCCTGTCTTCCGATACATATATCGAAAACAGATACCATCTACATGCTGGCATTGAGCACATGCGCTGACCTTCATTAAATGTACATGTGTTGATCCCCTCAGTGATCAAAGTCGCCTGCACAGACCAGTGTAAAGTGTCATCGCCTGTCCTATAGGGGGACCATATCCCATATTTCCTGCATGACAGTGTTTTAATGATACACCACATCTTCCTGGGTGTAGGCCTCCAGTTCTTTTGCTGCACATTCTTATGGAATTTCGGTACAGAACTTTAAGTTTACATCTTTGGCAAAAGAACTGCAATTAAAGGTTGTTATTCCGTTAGTTTTAAGCTCTGCAAACGGTTGTTATCTTGCTAAGTGTATGACATCGAGCACACCAAATTTTGATATAATGTATTCATCCTTTTTAAGCAGATCCGAAGAGGAATGGAGTTTGAGAAACAGATTTTTCGTGAGTCCTTTAACATAGTAAACGTGCTCCAATCCGCCATTTTCAGCCAGGACTCCAGGATGTGGCCACTTACCACTGCCCTTTACAGTAAAAGCTATTATCTTTCATTCCCTAGTTGTAGCCAAATTTCTCCATACACTGTGTTTGAAGCCATTTGCAAACCTGGCCTGCACATCCAGAATAGCCTCTTCCTTTTCCAGCTGCAGCTTATATTCTTCTTTATGGCAATTATTTTCGCCATATACTCCATTTTTGTTTTCGTTTCTTCGATGTCCTCCATTTCTAGTTTCCTTTTCGGTGCACTTAACACATTAACTGTATTTAAAAGTTTAATTTCTTTAAAGGCGAGTGGTGTAAGTCTGTGTGATACGTTTAATCTTTTTCTTAGGGCTTTTGGAATAACGTCGCTCGTGTCAACCAGTCCCAGTTTTGCAATATCTATATCGGACGGTATTGTGGAGAGCAGTGCTCTAGACTGAGAAAAATAATCTCCTCCTGGTTTAACATAACACTTCTATATAATAGTTATATCGTTTTTATTGGAATCGGAGTTAAGAAGCTCCACGTAGTTTATTGGCAAATAATTAAAACTGTATGCAGGCAGAACATAGCTGATAAGCTTTTTCCGGTCTGGAGTATCTGGAAGACTTGCTTGTACACCTGTCAATTTCCGTATTCTTATTACCCCAGTACACAAACTGTGGAATGTTATTAAACATGGAAGCACTGCAAACTATTTCCAGGAAATATAAAAATCCTGTTGTTATACCGTATAAAGTGAAATTATCTGACTTCCAGGAAATATAAAAATCCTGTTGTTATACCGTATAAAGTGAAATTATCTGACTTTAAATTTGATGTTCTAATGGGAGAGGTGCCTGGAATACTGCAACAGCTACGTGTAGAGGACTATTACCATTTGAATATGAACGTAACGCAAGACTATGCCGGGGTTTTTAACAAACTGGAGACGTGCTAAAACTTAATACTAACCCACGACTTCTCCATGAAAGGAGATCGCGAGAGAAACAGCAATGTGACTGTGAACAACGATAGACTGTCTAACGTGGATAAGCTCCAACTGTAGAGTAAAGATATATAACAAATTTACATGCCAGATCACGAGTCCAGGGGTGAATAAAGATATTGGTAACCCCGTTATAGACTTTGTAAAGTGCCCAGACATGCGACTGGCTAAACAGCATGGCATTACCAGGTTGGAGGCTATAATAAACAACTATAGAATGGATCTTGTGTTCGACCCTGTGCATGAGTGTTTACGTGTATTGAATATCAACAAACAGAATTTACAATGTGCTCCACTTTACTCTATGCCACTCAGCTTCATGTGGTGTCAATTAACAGATAACGTATATAACAGTTGTGTTTAATAACATTCTGCAGTTAGTGTACTCGGGTAATAAGAATACACGAAAATTGACAGATATACAAGTAAGTCTTCCAGATACTCCAGACCGATGGTGGTGGTAGTGGTTAGTGTTTAACGTCCCGTCGACAACGAGGTCATTAGAGACGGAGCGCAAGCTCAGGTTAGGGAAGGATTGGGAAGGAAATCGGCCGTGCCCTTTCAAAGGAACCATCCCGGCATTTGCCTGAAGCGATTTAGGGAAATCACCCTCCAGACCGAGAAAACCTTATCAGCTATATTCCGCTTGCATACAGTTTTAATTATCTGCCTATAAACTACGTGGAGATTCTTAACTCTGACTCCAATAAAGACGATACAACTATAATACAAAAGTGCTATCTTAAAGTGGAGAAGGTTATTTTTCTCAGTCTAGAACATTGTTCTCCATAATACCGTCAGATATAGATATGAGGAATTGGAACTGGTTGACATGAACAACGTTATTCCAGAAGTCCTAAGGAAAAGAGTAAATTGTATCAGACAGACATAAACGATTCCCGATTAAAGATATTACATCTTTGAGTACAGTTAATGGAAAAGGGAAGCTAGAAGTCGAGGATATCGATGTAAAGAAAAGAAAACTGGTGTATATGGAGAAGTTAATTGCAATAAAAGAAGAATATAAGCTGCAAATGGAAAAGGAAGAGGCTACTGCAGATGTGCAGGCCAGGTTTACAAACGGCTTCAAACACAGTATATGGAGAAATCTGGCTACGACTGGGTAACACAACATAATAGCATTTATTGTAAAGAGCAGTGGTACGTGGCCACCTGTTGGAGTCCTGGCCGAAAATGGCGGACTGGAGCACGTTTACTATGTTAAAGGACTGACGAAAAATCTGTTTCTCAAACTCCATTCCCCTTCGGATCTGCTTAAAAAGGATGAATACATTATATCAAAATTTGGTGTGCTCGATGTCATACACTTAGCAAGAGGACAACCTTTTGCAGAGCTTAAAACTAACGGAATAGCAACCTTTATTGGCAATTCATTTGCAAAAGTTGTAAACCTAAATTTCTGTATCTAAATTCCACAAGAGTGTGCAGCAGAAGATCTGGCAGCCTACACCCAGGAAGATGTGGAGTGTTATAACAACAGTGTCATGCAGGAAATAAGAGATAAAATTAATATCCCCGAATGATCTCGTCTAGAAGAGCTGCCGGTAGGAACAGAGCTAATTGTTAAATCCATGAAAGTGGTAGTTTACAGGAAAAAATTAGATATATTCTGGAGTTCGAGAACATACCATCTCTGTACTTGTCAAATTACTAACTGGAGAAAGAAATAGATAAATCGGATATCGATGTAAGTTATAAGTTAAAAATTAATCTGGACATTATTAAATGTTGCTGTTGTTGTGGTCTTCAGTCCTGAGACTGGTCTGATGCAGCTCTCCATGCTACTCTATCCTGGGCAAGCTTCTTCATCTCCCAGTATTTACTGCAACCTACATCCTTCTGAATCTACTTAGTGTACTAATCTCTTGGTGTCCCTCTACGATTTTCACCCTCCACGCTGCCCTCCAATACTAAATTGGTGATCCCTTGACGCCTCAGAACATGTCCTGCCAACCGGTCCCTTCTTCTTGTCAAGTTGTGCCACAAACTTCTCTTCTCCCCAATCCTATTCAACACCTCATTACTTATGTGATCTACCCATCTAATCTTCAGCATTCTTCCGTAGCACCACATTTCGAAAGCTTCTATTCTCTTCTTGTCCAAACTATTTATCGCCCATGTTTCTCTTCCATACATGGCTACACTCCATACAAATACTTTCAGAAACGACTTCCTGACGCTTAAATCTATACTCGATGTTAACAAATTTCTCTTCTTCAGAAACGCTTTCCTTGCCATTGCCAGTCTACATTTTATATCCTCTCTCCTTCGACCATCATCAGTTATTTTGCTCCCCAAATAGCAAAGCTCCTTTACTACTTGAAGTGTTTCATTTCCTAATCTAATTCCCTCAGCATCACCCGACTTAATTCGACTACATTCCATTATCCTCGTTTTGCTTTTGTTGATGTTCATCTTAGATCCTCCTTTCAAGACATTGTCCGTTCCGTTCAACTGCTCTTCCAAGTCCTTTGCTCTCTGACAGAATTACAATGTCATCGGCGAACCTCAAGGTTTTTATTTCTTCTCCCTCGATTTTAATACCTACTACGAATTTTCTTTTGTTTCTTTTACTGCTTGCTCAATATACAGATTGAATAACATCGGGGAGAGGCTACAACCCTGTCTCGCTCCCTTCCCAACCGCTGCTTCCCTTTCATGCCCCTCGACTCTTATAACTGCCATTTGGTTTCTGTGCAAATTGTAAATAGCCTTTCGCTCCCAGTCTTTTACCCCTGCCACCTTTAGAATTTGAAAGAGAGTATTCCAGTCAACATTTTCAAAAGCTTTCTCTAAGTCTACAAATGCTAGAAACGTAGGTTTGCCTTTCCTTAATCTATTTTCTAAGATAAGTCGTAGGGTCAGTATTGCCTCACGTGTTCCAACATTTCTACGGAATCCAAACTGATCTTCCCCGAGGTCGGCTTCTACCAGGTTTTCCATTCGGTTATAAAGAATTCGCGTTAGTATTTTGCAGCTGTGACTTAATAAACTGATAGTTCGGCAATTTTCACATCTGTCAACACCTGCTTTCTTTGGGATTGGAATTATATTCTTCTTGAAGTCTGAGGGTATTTCGCCTGTCTCATACATCTTGCTCACCAGATGGTAGAGTTTTATCAGGACTGGCTCTCCGAAGGCCGTCAGTAGTTGCAATGGAATGTTGTCTACTCCCGGGGCCTTGTTTGGATTCAGGTCTTTCAGTGCTCCATCAAACTCTTCACGCAGTATCGTATCTCCCATATCATCTTCATTTACATCCTCTTCCATTTCCATTATTAAATGTACACCTAACAAAAATAAGGAAATAGTTGTTTTCTGTATGTAAATGTACATGCAAAAGTTCATAAAGATTTGGTGCTAGAATACTTTCTTGTCTTATTCGATAATCTATCAAAAATCCTACTACATTTCCTGTATATAATGACCCATGTGCCTGTATTTCGGATGGAGAAAATGGGTAGTCAAGTGACATTGAAATGTAGTTAAAACTAGGTCGTTGGAAGTGTAGTAAGGCCTTTCCGTACGTACATGGTAACATCCAAATTCCCACCACTCCAAACATCCCCGGATGCCCTCCATGGCATACACGCGCGTCCACGACTGTGGCTGCGGCCGCCGCTGTAGTTTCCTCTGGTCCCTGAACGTTGTCGCTGGTGGTGTATGAGTGGACGTCTGGAAGGTGAGTGCGAGTGCTTCAGCGATTTCCGACATCTACCCACTGCAGCTACTGCTACAGTCTGGGTCCTGGTTTAAGTGTGTCGTGTTTATAACTTCTGAATACATAGCAGTGGACTCTGTCTAGCAGTGGTATTAGTTATTGTGTCTATCCCATCACGTGGTAGAGCTTTCCTTCTTCCGAATGTAGCGGAGGGAACCAATTTAGAGCTTTAAAAACCCAGCCTCGACGCCAAATTCCCGACTGATGGCGATCTCCGACAGCTAGCCACGACTAGTACTACTGCTACTACTTCTACTACTACTACGGTTTGTATCATGATTTGAATGTGTTGTGTTTAGTGCTTCTCAATGCATCACAGTGGACTCTGTCTTGCAGTGGTGTTTACTGTTGTCTCTACACTATCACGCAGTAGAACCTACATCCCTTCTTCAGAACATAGTGGAGAAAACCAGTTTAGGAAGTCTGTAGTACTTTGGAAAACCCATTCGTGACGTCAGTTTATTGTTTCTGGTAGTTGCATTGCGTGCACACATGCGTTCGGTACAGGCGGGCACGGCCGGTGCGGGTGTGAGTCTCTATCCCAGCCGGCGAGGAAGAGGCTACCTTGCAGTCGGCAGACGGCGCGCTTTGTGATCGCGAGTTCGTATGATCATCAGGATACTATTTTTTTCAACCAGATATGCTTAGTGGAAATTTTTGGTGGAGGAGGGTGTATATGCTTTGAGCACGATCTCGGATTTATTTAGCGCTACGATCTATTTTTGAGGGAAATTTCATTACTTGATTTGCATGATGTTTGCATGTGATACTCAAAAGTTGAAAATATGTTTTATTATGAAAAAAGATCATCGTAAGGTGGAAGCGAGTGTTTTAAGCGATCTCTTTGACTCCTGTAAATAGTTAAACAATTAATTTGACAGACTAATGCAAATGGATTATTTCTCTCTATTTTTGATATCAAAATTGCACCAGCTCTCCCTCTGTTTTCAGCATTAGCCACTACGAATACAGTATGCTGAGGAGAGACGAAAACCTCCATTTTCTTGTTTGTAGACGATGGTTCTCACGGACAAGCAGGGCGTGGCCTCTGGAGAGAGACAGGAACAGGCAGCGAGTGTGGAATTTCCCGGTCAACAGAATGTTGCCCCTTGGTGCTTTTGTTGGTGGCCATGAGTTCAAACGAGAGCGATATCCGCTCCGTGGTATTTATGAACGTGGTCTGTAATTGAAAGCCGGCCTTTGTGGCCTAGCGGTTCTAGGCGCTTCAGTCTTGAACCGGGCGACCGTTACGGTCGCAGATTAGAATCCTGCCTCGGGCATGGATGTGTGTGATGTCCTTAGGTTAGTCAGGTTTAAGTAGTTCTAAGTTCTAGGGGACTGATGACCTCAGTTGTTAAGTCCCATAGTCCTCAGAGACATTTGTAATTGGGAGATTGGGCCGTTTTGACCTTAGTGGCGGCGCCCTGATGATAGTCACACACGTGGGAGACCCGAAATGGTGGCTGATATACTGAACTTCATTCCATTCCCTTGTGATTACAGTTATTATGTCATGGGGAGCAAGGGTGCGGGGGTGCAGTCATAATGTCTACCCAGGTGTGGGAACCCTGTCTCCCACAAACTGATTCAATAAAGAATATGTATGAATATATTACTGATTTTGATTTTAATTTCATGTCATGAGATCCTTCCTCTCCAGCACAGAGTGAGTCCTTTTCCTACCAATTTTCTCTTGGATGGGTGATGAGGGAGGGGGTGAGGGGTAGGAGGGGGGTTGGAGCGCCCTCTGGTGGTGGCACTGTGTACTAGCTCAGTCGATCTCTGCATGTAAAGGTGAGTCCACACATGAAAATTTTCCAATAATAAGACACCTCCAAATATATAATTAGCACGTGCAGTTGCTGGATACGTGCTTTTCCCACCAAATAAAAATGAGATACAGCCCCTGCGAAGTGAATTTTATAAATAAGTGGTATATCCTATGCTAGGTAATTGAACTTCCTGTCGTGAGAGCCTTCCTCTCCAGCACAGACGGCAGCTTAGGGCCCATGGCGGAATCCACTCTCAGTCGGTAATTCACCTTGGAGTGAGTTCTCGTGTAAACGGTGCTTTGTTTGCTATTTGGTCCGACCGCGACCGACGACGCGTGCAGGCCCAGCAGTGGCACGTTGCAGGAGGAGCAAGAGAGAGAGAGAGTACATGTTTCGGCAGGAATTTCTTGGGTGCTTTCTTTCAGGGATTAGCGTGACACAACGGACGCCCCTTGGCGGGGCCCCCCGTGCACCCCGAATCTGGTCAGCCTGCATGTGTGTCGCAAGCCAGTACTGGATGCGGGATGGTGGACGGTGCATGCTTTGCACATGTAATTACAATTTTAACAGTGTTGTTACGTGTGTTGACTGTTTCATAACAGTATTTCTCGCACGACCGGGATAAAAAAAATTGATCGATTTAATTACTTACTTTCGATGTATTTTACAAGACCTGCATCTTCCTAAACAGTAGGGAATGATGAGCAAGAGAGATCCAACACGTGCAGACTGAATTGTTTTTAAATAAGCAAAATACCTTCTGCTACATAATTGAACTTCCTGTCTTGAGATCCTTCCTCTCCATGACAGAGCCACCAATTTCCAGGTAGGTGAGGGGAAGAGGTGAGGGAGGGTTGGAGGTTTACCAGTGGGGGCTAATTAATTGATCAATTTAAATAAGTAATCAGTCAAACTGATAGAGTGGGAGGGGGCTATTCGAATAACTCAGGCCTGAAAGTACATCTGTAACAGCAAGAGGGGGGAGGGTTGGAGCTTTCCTGAGGGGTTAGGAGGAGAAGGGGGAGGAGGAGGAGGAGGAGGGGTGGGGGGACATTTCTCAGGACAGATTATCCACAGGGGATCTTCATCATCTTCGCAGAACCGTAGGTTAAACCCCTGTCAATCAAAAGAGAATAACAGGTTTACCCCTGAGAACATACTTGCACCTGATGTAGGCAACCTGCACTAACAACTGTGGTGATGTCGCCCTTGTCCCACTGATATGGTGATGGAGGTGGATAGAGATCACATAACCTTCTGACCAAAGTGGCACAATAAATTTGAGATCTTGTGATTGTGGTGGCCAGGGGAGATTCGACAATCTATCTTCATGCTCATAAAAGCAGTCTTGGGAGAAGCGAGCTGTGTGAACAATGGTCCTATCGCCTTGGAACACACCATCACCATTGATGAACAAACACTATACCATGGGATGAACCTGATCAGCCAGAATGGTCACATAATCCTTGGTAGCAATGCGACATTGCAGAGTAACCGTGGGGCCCATGGAATACCGCGATATGGCTGCCCAAATCATCACCGAACTCCCGCCATATTTCACTCTTTGGACGTAAACTCGGCCAAAAGCTCGAAACAGTGCGGAACACGACACATCGAGCCAAATTACAATTTTCCATCGCTCCAGAGTCCAGGTTTTATGGCATAGGCACCACGTTTTCTTATTATGGGAATTTGCACCACTGATGAGAGATTTTGGAACTCCCTGCAATTTCCGGCCTATAGAGCTCCCTTCGTGTTGTTTTCGGTTCTGATAGGGTTCGTGAGTGCGGCATTTAGTTCAGCAGTGACTTTTGCATCTGTCATCCTCTTATTTTTCGACACAATCCACTTCAGTGACCGTCCACCACAGTCACTCAACACGTACTTCCGTTCGCGTTGTGACTTAGCGAATGACGTTTTCCCACGTTAGGGCTCCTTACCGACATTGTCGCCCCATGAGGGCACGTTGCAGAGTATTCCTTGTCACCCGTGCTGATCACACATCCCCATTAAGAACTAAGTCCCGTCGTTTGTAATGTCCAGAGGACCATCCTGAATTGCGTTGACTTCTGTATAATTATTATCTTTGAATAAGAGTGTCATTTCTGTTCAGCTCATTGCGTATTTCTTTCAGTCACATTTTGCGCTTTACACTGATCAGCCAGAACATTATGACCACCTACCTAATATCCGGTATGTCCATCCTCGGCACGGATAACAGCGGAGACGACGCCTTGGTAGGTCGTTGGAGGGAGTTGGCTCAACATCTGCACACACCAGCCACCTCATTCCCGCAAATTTCGGAGAGGGGGCCATGAGCTCTGACGCCACGTTCGATCAAATCTTAGATGTGTTCGATCGAGTACTGATCTGGCGAGTTGGGGGGCCAGCACATCCACTGGAACTCGCCACTGTGTTCCTCGAACCACTCCGTCACACTCCTGGCCTTGTGACATGGCGCATTATCTTTTTGAAAAATGCCACTGTCATCGGGAAACGTGATCGTCATGAAAGGGTATGCGTGGTCTGCGGCCAGTATACGATACTCCTTGGCCGTCATGATACCTTGCACGAGCTCCACTGGGCCCATAGATGCCCACGTGAATGTTCCCCAGAGCATAACGTTGCATAAGCGTACTGACAATCAAATCTTCGAGCAGGTACAGTCTCAGACATAAAAACTGACCGCCGGCCGGTCGCCACAGAGACTAAGTCGGAGTCGTTCACTTAAGGTTGCCAATAAAACCGACAGCCCCTGACAGCGCTGAGTCCGGCCATCTGCACAATGTGGCAACACTGTAAGATGCGGAAGTGTCAGGAGGAAGTATTATTTACGTCCGAGAGTGAGTCGTGTTGTGCGAGCCTGTGGTAATTGTAGTGAATAAATTATGAATAATCCGCCTCGATTGCGAAAATTCCCGGTGTTTACCCAGGTTTCAACGTGGATAACCACGCCTTCGTCAGAATAAAATAAAAAACAGCTTGCCTAAATGGGCATAGTCAATTTCTAAAATGAACACCCACAACGGCAGGTCCCCATAAAATTTATCAACATTACACGGTACATCCGTACCAAGTCAATAACACTACTTAACTGTGTGTGCTGCCTCGCCCCAGCCAACGTGCGATGGGTCACAGGCTCTCCACTGCACTGGGGCGAGGCAGCACACACAGTTAAGTAGTGTTATTGACTTGGTACGGATGTACCGTGTAATGTTAATAAATTTTATGGGGACCTGCCGTTGTGGGTGTTCATTTTAGAAATTGACTATGCCCATTTAGGCAAGCTGTTTTTTATTTTGTTCTGAAGAAGGCGTGGTTATCCACGTTGAAACCTGGGTAAACACCGGGAATTTTCGCAATCGAGGCGGATTATTCATAATTTATTTAGATAATTGCGATTGCTGACGCGCTGCAATGCTGAAAGTTCTGTAATTGTAGTGCATTCAGAAATTATAGTCGCGTGTTGGTTGTCAGTACGCTTATGAGACGTTATGCTCTGGGGAACATTCACGTGGGCATCTATGGGCCCAGTGGAGCTCGTGCAAGGTATCATGACGGCCAAGGATTATCGTATAATGGTCGCAGACCACGTATACCCTTTCATGACGATCACGTTTCCCGATGACAGTGGCATTTTTCAATAAGACAATGTGCCATGTCACAAGTCCAGGATTGTGACGGAGTGGTTCGAGGAACACAGTGGCGAATTCCAGTGGATGTGCTGGCCCCCCAACTCGCCAGATCAGTACCCGATGGAACACATCTAAGGTTTGATCGAACGTGGCGTCAGAGCTCATGGCCCCTCTCCGAAATGTGCGGGAGTTAGGTGGCTTGTGTGTGCAGATTTGGAGCCAACTCCCTCCAACGACTATAATTTCTGAATTCACTACGATTACCACTAGACCACGGCTCCCACACCACGACATACTCTCGGAAGTAGGTAACACTTGCTCCTGACACTTCCACATCTTACAGTGTTGGTAGATTGTGCAGATTGGCGGACTTAGCGATGTCAGATGCGTCGGTTTTTTTGACCATGGTAAGTGAACAAGTCTGATTTAGTCTCCTTGGCGACCGGCCAGCGGTCAGTTTTTATGTCTAAGACTGTACACTCACCGGTCAACGTTAGTGTGACACGGTACTCCTTCCTTGCATCTTTTTAGGCGTGCATTCGCCCCTGGCTTCATTTATATAAATGTCTCCGTCCTGCAGTACAGGTGTGAAGGAGATGTCCCCCTGGAAGACGACGGATTCGCGGCCTCCCTTCGGCATGATGAAGAAGATATCGGGATTCATCAGACCACGCAACACTCTGCCACTGCAGCAACGTCCAGTGCCGATGGTCACGTGCTCATTTCAGTCGTAGTTGCCAATGTTGAGGTGTTACCATTGGAACATGCATGGGTCGTCGGCTGTGGGGGCCCATCGTTAGGAGCGATATGCACTGTGTGTTCAGACACGCGTGTACTCTGCCCAGCATTAAAGTCTTATGCTAGTTCCGCCACAGTTCATCACCTGACTTATTTTACCATTCTGCCCAGTATAAGACGTCCGACATCTGTAATGAGGTGTAGCCACCTAATCCCCCGAGATCTGGACGTGGTTTCACTTTGGCTTCCCCACGTGCTGAAGACACTCACTTTAGCACTATCGCACATCTGACAAGTCGTGTAGTTTCCGAAATGCTCGTGCCGTGCCTCCGGCCCTCCAAAATCTACCCCCGCGCAAACGCAGATTGCGCGCCTGCCTCTTTCTACACACTGACAACCCGATCACTGGTACTACATGCACCTTGCAATTGTCTGACTGGCAGTCACTCCTCGCTAGGTGACGCTGGTATCACCTGAACGGGATTATATCGCCAGTAGGTCGGTGGCCATACTGTGCTGGTTTATCACTGTACTTCAACGTGGTGTAGCCATTGGCGTCCGTGCTGTACTATAGCGTTCTTTCTGCGTATGTTTCAAGTTTCATCAAGCTATGTTACTTGGCAGTGAAACATCATGAGAAAGTTACTTTCGTCTGTAAGTTTTCTACTCTCGTGTATACCACGGTTTACAGGGATTTGTGTTTGGCATCATTATACCGTTGCGAAAGAAGCAAAATAGTACAGATTTTTTTGCTACACTGCTTTAGTCCTGAACCGCGCTGCTGCAAAGGTCACAGGTTCGAATCCTGCCTCGGGCATGGATGTATGTGATGTCTTTAGGTTAGTTAGGTTTAAGTAGTTCCAAGTCTAGGGAACTGATGACCTCATATGTTAAGTCGCATAGTGCTTAAAGCAATTTGAACCATTTGTGTTACATTGACATACTAAATAAATACAAACATTTTTCCATCGCCCTATTCGCGAGTAGAACTAAAACTGAGAAATAATACCAGTTTCAAATACCTTCAACGACGCCCTATAGAAAGGCTTATGGATGTTGATAATGATGTTGGCAAGATATGACCAACAGCTGAGGCAGATGCGCGTCTGCAATGTCTCCAGCTGACAGGAAGAATACTACATATCTCCCTATGCAGTGACGTAGTGCGCCGTGTCATACCGAAGAAACAGCTATAAATTTCCTTTTTTGGATCTTTAAACATATTCTCTTTATACAAGGTATTAATTACAAACATAAAAATGATCTGGAATTTTGACACTAATGAGTAACGACGATGCAAAATACAATTTCCGTTAAATAACAACAGGCCATTTCGAACAGCCCTTCATTGTAACTGCGTAACAGACGTAACACATTTTTGTAAATTTGCGAGTTATTATTGGTGATGGATTCGGTCTGATATTTAAACCACTGTATATTTATATCATCACTTATTCCATTGTGAAGAGTTCTCACTAAACCTTAGAAAACTCTACGACCAGGATTCCAACGTTGCAGCTGTGAGGTGTTGCAGCTTCATGTTACTATCAGTTCAGCCCAAACATATACAGTGGTAGGAAACGTAGCCGGCCAATGTGGCTGCGCGATTCTAGGCGCTTCAGTCTGGAGCCGCGCGACCGCTACGGTCGCAGGTTCGAATCCTGCCACGGGCATGGATGTGTGTGATGTCCTTAGGTTAGTTAGGTTTAATTAGTTTTAAGTTCTAGGGGACTGATGACCTCAGATGTTAAGATGTTAAGTCCCATAGTGCTCAGAGCCATTTTTTAGGAAACGTATTTCTACTACAGTTCACTAAACAGGTGTCAGTACGCACGCTTGTTAAAACCTGCTTGACACCTACTTGACATGGTGGTACTATTACAGCAATGAGACAACCCAGTCAGATTATCAATAACATTTATTAACATTTACGACACAAAATTACACTTAATTTTGGTAACAGTTTGATGCATAGAACTTGAAGTCCTATCCCTAACACAATGAAATCTAAATAAATTTGCTGCCTCTTGGCAATCTATGATATTGTCACTATGACTGAAAGTAATTATGGAGAATCTCGTATTTCCCGTTTCTGTTTCTCTGTAAACAGCGACTGCCAAGTCGGAACTGTGGTCTCCTGAACGGAATCCGTGTAACTGTGCTCCATGGCGTAATTTCAGAAACTGCTGGCAGCAGGCAGCAGGCGATCTACAGGAACTGAGAGAGTGTCTGCAGCTCATCAAATTTAGTGCCCGTTGGCGGAAGGACCGTTTCCCCGTAGGCGGAAGCACAGTAGTCCACTCTCTCTGGAGGCCGGCAACTCTAGAGCCATGTACACAACAGCAACATTCTACACTTTTAAGTGAGTTTCGAACATTGATGTGTATATTTTACATTACACAATACATTGTCGGAGATGAGAATCACCTTACAGGGTGACAATTTTTGAACTACATGAAAAAGAAACGCAAATTAGTTACAAACTACGGCGTGCACACACTTTATTCAACATGTACAGGCCACTACAGATAATTGGATTTAGGTTATGACATATTCGCTTTGCCTGCCATCATTGGCCATGACGAGGCACAGACGAATAGTGAAGTTCTGGATGACCCGCTGAAGTGTCGGAGCATCGATGCTGTCAACGGCCTCCTGAATGGCTGTTTTCAGTTCAGCAATGGTTTTAGGGTTATTTTTGTACACCTTGTCCGTAATACAGCCCCACGAAAAGGAGTCTCATGTGATCAGATCCGGAGAATATGGCCTTCAATCGAGGCCCATACTGGTGGCCTCTGCGAACCGCAGAGCCAGAATAGGATCTCCTCAAGAACATAAAACACTCTCCTGCTTCGATGGGGTCAAACTCCGTCTTGCATGAGCCACAACTTGTCAAAATCAGGTTCACTTAGGATAATGGGGATGAAATCACCTTCCAAAATCGCACCGATTATTCTGTGACTGGACATTGCACACCACAGTCACCTGTTGAGGGTGAAGAGACTTCTCAATCGCGAAATGCGGATTCTCAGTCCCCCAAATGCGCCAATTTTGCTTATTGACGAACCCATCCAAATGAAAATGGGCTTCGACGCTAAATCAAACCATATACGAGGATTGCCCAGAAAGTAATGCACCGCGTTTTTCTTTTTCAACAATGCTTTATTGAACAACATGAGAATTACACACACGAAGGAATGATGTTTTAGCAACATACCCTACTTTTCCACGTAATCTCCATCCGCCCGAAACAAGGGCGTGTATGCCCTGTCGGTGCCAATCCTTATCCTGGTGGCGGAGCCAGTGCTTCAGTGTGTGAATCACCTCCTCATCGTCCTCAAAATGTCTTCCACAAATGACGTCCTCTAATGGCCCAAACAAGTGAAAGTCTGTGGGGGTTAGGTCAGGGCTGTAGGGTGGATGGGGTAACACTGTCCAACCCTTTTTGCGATGTGTTCAGCAGTCCTCAGACGTTTGAGAGGCCGAGCGTTATCGTGTTACCGCAACACATCTCCTCGGCTGCCGTGGCGCCAAAGTCGCCAGAAGCGCGTCTTGAGGAGTTTTGTTAATATGTTGACATATGCTTCTGAATTAATGGTACCGCCAACTGCCGAATCGTAATGCGTCTGTCCTCGCGAATGACAACATCAGCTCGCTGCAACATGTCAGGTGTGACAGCCGTGGATGGTCTCCTCGACCGCCGCAAATCGTGGAGCTCCGCCGAACCGCCTTCTGAAGGCATCACCCTCGGTGTCTAGCGACTAACTGTACTTCTGTCGACAGCAGATGCTCCATAGACTCTTCACAAGCGTTTATGAATATTCCCCACAGTATCTTTCTCTGCAGTGAGAAATTCAATGACGACACGTTGCCTGTAACGTACATCACCTAAAGATGCAATTTTGAAACAGTACTGAAGCTACCATAACTGTCGGAAGTGGCGCGCTCACTCAGGAGACTTCAAATAATACATACGTAACGTTTCGCATTCGCAGCATTGTTTTCGTACCAGAAAAAAAAAATGCAGTGAATCACTTTCTGGGCAACCCACGTAATTCCCATCTTGCCCCGCGGCCAGCCGTGCAGTTTGAACGTCCTAACGCAAACCGTTCAGAAGTCATGACGCGTTTATTTCATATAATTCCATAATTGTCACCCTGTAAGTGCCCAGAAAAATCTTTACATCAGAGATAGAACGAATACCTTATCTCTGAATTCTTAGTCCATCACGCATCCACTAAGTTGTGCACTGGAATGCTCCATTGACTCTAAACCTAACTATAACTATCTACTCAACAACAGCCTCCAACCAGGAGACTCAAAAAATAGTACAGAAACAATTTCGTTCGTATAAACTGAGAGATACTTGCATTGCGTCTATAGTTCAGAACGGCGATTCAATAGTGAAGCCATTTTGAGTAGTACAGGAGAAAGGGTTTCACATGATGTAATTTAAGAAAGTCATGCCTCCTCTCAGTATTTTTGTTAAAATTGTATCATCAGTCATTTAGTGTTAAATGTGATGATGATAAAACATTTTTATGTTACGAATATTACATAGAAGGGACAGTAATTAGGCAGCCATAAAGAAGAGAAGAAAACGATTACAAAAAACTTTGTCACTTCAAAACAATGCATTGGACAGATGGAAAACAGAGTAAAGATCGTCAGACTGAACAAAGGTTATTAAAATAAACCAGTACACAACTAAATGGGAAAATCATGATCCAGTTGTCTTAATGATACAACCATCATTAAAATTACAATGAATGAGGTCATACACTGTAGAGCCAAAGAAGCTGCTACACCTGCCTTATATCGTGTACGGCCCCCACAGAAGTGCCGCAACACGACGTGGCATGGACTCGACTAATGTCTGAAATAATGCAGGAGAGAACTGACCCCATGAATCCTAGACGGCTGTCCATAAATCCATAACACTACGAGGGTCTGAAGATATCTTCTGAGTAGCACGTTGCAAGGCATCCCAGATATGGTCAATAATGTTCACGTCTGGAGAGTTTGGTGGCCAGCGGAAGAGTCTAAACTCAGAAGAGTGTTCCTGGAGCCACTCTGTTGCAATTCTGGACGTGTAGGGTGTCGCATTGCCCTACTAGAATTATCCAAGTCCGTCGGAATGCACAATGGACATGAATGGATGCAGGTCTTACGTCCCACCTGTCAGAGTCGTATATACAGGGTGGTCCATTGATAGTGAACAGGCCAAATATCTCTCGATATAAGCATCAAACGATAAAACTACAAAGAACGAAACTCGTCTAGCTTGAAGGGGGAAACCAGATGGCGCTATGGTTGGCCCGCTAGATGGCGCTGCCGTAGGTCAAACGGATATCAACTGCGTTTTTATTACATATTCGTGTGGTACGTATGGAAATATGAACGTTTTAGTTGGACCACTTTTTTCGCTTTGTGATAGATGGCACTCTAATAGTCACAAACGTATAAGTACGTGGTATCACGCAACAATCCGCCAGGGCGGACGGTATTTGCTTCGTGATACATTACCCGTGTTAAAATGGACCGTTTACCAATTGCGGAAAAGGTTGATACCGTGTTGTATGGCTATTGTCATCAAAATGCCCAATGGGCGTGTGCTATGTATGCTGCTCGGTATCCTGGACGACATCATCCAAGTGTCTGGACCGTTCGCCGGATAATTACGTTATTTAAGGAAGCAGGAAGTGTTCAGCCACACGTGAAACATCAACCACAACTTGCAACAAATGATGATGCCCAAGTAGGTGTTTTAGCTGCTGTCGCGGCTAATCCGCACATCAGTAGCAGACAAATTGCGCGAGAATAGGGAATCTCAAAAACGTCAGTGTTGCGAATGCTACATCAACACCGATTGCACCTGTACCATATTTCTATGCACAAGGAATTGCATGGCGACGACTTTGAACGTCGTGTACAGTTCTGCCACTGGGCACAAGAGAAATTACGGGACGATGACAGATTTTTTGCACGCGTTCTATACAGGGTGTTACAAAAAGGTAAGGCCAAACTTTCAGGAAACATTCCTCACACACACAAATAAAGAAAAGATGTTATGTGGACATGTGTCCGGAAACGTTTAATTTCCATGTTAGAGCTCATTTTAGTTTGTTCTTCCACCTACGCTCAATGGAGCACGTTATCATGATTTCATACAGGATACTCTACCTGTGCTGCTAGAACATGTGCCTTTACAAGTACGACACAACACGTGGTTCATGCACGATGGAGCTCCTGCACATTTCAGTCAAAGTGTTCGTACGCTTCTCAACAACAGATTCGGTGACCGATGGATTGGTAGAGGCGGACCAATTCAATGGCCTCCACGCTCTCCTGACCTCAACCATCTTGACTTTCATTTATGGGGGCATTTGAAAGCTTTTGTCTACGCAACCGCGGTACCAAATGTAGAGACTCTTCGTGCTCGTATTGTGGACGGCTGTGATACAATACGCCATTCTCCAGGGCTGCATCAGCGCATCGGGGATTCCATGCGACGGAGGGTGGATGCATGTTTCCTCGCTAACGGAGGACATTTTGAACATTTCCTGTAACAAAGTGTTTCAAGTCACGCTGGTACGTTCTGTTGCTGTGTGTTTCCATTCCATGATTAATGTGTTTTGTAGAGAAGTAATAAAATGAGCTCTAACATGGAAACTAAGCGTTTCCGGACACATGTCCACATAACATATTTTCTTTCTTTGTGTGTGAGGAATGTTTCCTGAAAGTTTGGCCATACCTTTTTGTAACATCCTGTATAGCGACGAAGCGTCATTCACCAACAGCGCTAACGTAAACCAGCATAATATGCACTATCGGGCAACGGAAAATCCACGATGGCTGCGACAAGTGGAACATCAGCGACCTTGGCGGGTTAACGTATGGTGCGGCATTATGGGAGGAAGGATAATTTGCCCCAATTTTATCGATGCCAATCTGAATGGTGCAATGTATGCTGATTTCCTACGTAATGTTCTACCGATGTTACTACAAGATGTTTCACTGCATGACAGAATGGTGATGTACTTCCAACATTATTGATGCCCGGCACATAGCTCGCGTGCGGTTGAAGCGGTATTGAATAGCATATTTGATGACAGGTCGATTAATCGTCGAAGCACCATACCATGGCGCGCACGTTCACCGAATCTGACGCCCCCGGATTTCTTTCTGTGGAGAAAGTTGAAAGATATTTGCTACCGTGATCCACCGACAACGCTTGATAACATGCGTCAGTGCATTGTCAATGCATGTGCGAACATTACGGAAGGGGAACTACTCGTTGTTGACAGGAATGTATTGCCAAATGCACTGAGGTTGACGGACATAATTTTGAGCATTTATTGCATTAATGTGGTATTTACAGGTAATCACGCTGTAACGGCATGCGTTCTCAGAAATGATAAGTTCACAAAGGTACATGTATCACATTGGAACAACCGAAATAAAATGTTCAAATTACCTACGTTCTGTATTTTAATTTAAAAAACCTATCTGTTAGCAACTGTCCATCTAAAATTGTGAGCCATATGTTTGTGACTATTACAGCGCCATCTATCACAAACGGAAAAAAGTGGTCCAACTAAAACATTCATGTTTCTTTACGTACTACACGAATATGTAATAAAAAATGGGGGTTCTTATTTTAAAAAACGCAGTTGGTATCAATTTGACTTATGGCAGCGGGTCAACCACAGCGCCATCTGGTTTCCCCCTTCAAGCTAGACGAGTTTCGCTCTTTGTAGTTTTTTCGTTTCACGCTTATTTCGTGAGATATTTGGCTCGGTCACGATCAATGGACTACCCTGTAGAGGTATCAGGGATCCCACATCACTCCAAGTGCACACGCACCACACTATTACCGAGCCTCCACCAGCTTGAACAGTCCCCTACTGATATGCAGGGTCCATGGATTCATGAAGTTGTCTCCATAACCGTACGCGCCCATCCGCTCAATATAATTTGAAACGAGACTCGTCCGACTAGGCAACATATTTCCAATCATCAATAGACCAATATAAGGCGAGGCGTAAAGCTTTGTGTCGTGCACTCATCAAGGGTACACGAGAGGGCCTTCGGCTCCGAAAGCCCATTTCGATGATGTTTCGTTGAATGGTTCGCATGCTGACGCTTGTTGATGGTCCAGCATTGAAATCTACAGCAATTGGCGGAACGGTTGCACTTCTGTCACGTTGAACTATTCCCTTCGGCCGTCGTTGGTCCCATTCTTGCAGGATTTTTTTCTGGCCGCAGCGATGTCGGAGATTTGATGTTATATCGGATTCTCGATATCCACGGCACACTCTTGAAATGATCGTATGGGAATATCCACATTTCATCGCTACCTCGGAGATGCTGTGTCCCATCGATAGTGCGCCGCCTATATCACCACGTTCAAACTCACTAAACTCTTTATGACCTGCCGTTATAGCAGCAGTAACCGAACTAAGAACTTCCGACCGGAGCACCGTATTCTGTCTGTTTTCATCTCTCTGTATTTGAATATCCATGCCTGTGCCAGTTTCTTAAGCGCTTTAGTGTAAAATAAAGTTAACTGCAGGATACAAACAAAAATCTGTGTTCGCATTCAAGCAACAACCCATTTGCAACATTTCTAAAGCTACTGGCTTCTTTTGAATCTGCTGAAGCGTTGATGTAAGTCGAAATACACCCTGCAACCATGAGGACTTTGTACCTTATTCCATAGTCCATTACGTTTCGGACATGTATCTATAGAAACTCCCACTCTTCCGCTGAAACTCATAAGGCAGGCCTATGCTTCTTCCGAATAAGTCGATCGACTGAAGCTACGGGCTTAAAGAATATCTATAGATTCTTCACTTCATCCCAAATGAGTCTTGCAGCTTTTGTAAATAGGTTTTCTCGGAATAAGTGTTTCCTATCTTCGAGCGACTACCAATCCAGGTTTTTCAGCATTTCCGTGATGCTTTCCAGTGAGTCACACAAACCTGTCACCATTTGTGTCACTCTTTCTTTGCGTATCTTCAGTATCCCCTGTTTGTCCTATATGGTATGGATCCCGCGAATTTTATCAATACTGCAAGATGAGACGTCCAAGAGATTAGTAAGCAGTCTCCTTTATAGAATGACAGCAGTTTCCCACTATCCGGCCAATGAACCAGCCTTACCAACGAATGAGCCTATGTGACCATTTCATTTCATATCCCCACAAATTTTTACATCCATGAGTTGCTAGAGTCCAATGGTTTCTCACTGATGTTGTAGTCGTTGGATACTGCTTTTCTACGTCCCGTGAAGAGCACAGTTTTACACTGAGTCGAGGAAAGTCATGGGATAGCGATATTTACATATACATATGGCGGTGTAATCGCGTATACAAGATATAAGAGACCAATACATTGGCGGAGCTGTCGTTTGTATTCAAGTGATTCATGTGAAAAGGTTTCCGACGAGGTTATGGCCGTACGACGGGAATCAGCAAACTCTGAAGGCGGAATGGTAGTTAGAGGTAGATGAATGGGACATTCCATTTCGAAAATCGTTAGAGATTTCAATATTCCGAGATCCACAGTGTCAAAAGTGTGCTGTGAATACTACATGTCAGGAATTAACACTCACCACGAACAACGCAGTGGCCGACAGCCTTCACTTAACGACCGAGAGCAGCAGCGTTTGCGTAGAGTTGTCAATACTACGAGACAAGCAACACTGGCTGAAATAACCGCAGAAATCAATATGGGGCGTACGACGAACGTATCAGTTTGGACAGTGCGACGAAATTTGGCGTTAATGGCCTATTACAGAAGGCGACCGACGCGAATGCCTTCCCTAAAAGCACGACATGGCTTCCGGCGCCTCCGCTGGGCTCGTGACCGTATCGGTTAGACCCTAGACGACTGGAAAACCGTGTCAAATGAGCCCCGATTTCAGTTGGTAAGAGCTGATGGCACCGACTCCACGAAGCCATGGACCCAAGCTGTGAACGAGGCACTGTGCAAGCTGGTGTTGGCTTCATAATGGTGCGTGCTGTGTTTGCATGGAATGGACTGGGCCCCTGGTGCAACTCAACCAATCGTTGACAGCAAACGGTTATATTCGGTTACTTGGCGACCATTCGACGATCGAATTTGTAAGGATGACAATGCACCATATCTCCGGAACACAGTTGCTCGTGGTTGGTTCGAAGAAGATTCTGGACAATACGAGTGAATGATTTGACTGGCCAGATCGCTCGACATTAATCCCCTCGAACATTTACGGAACATAATCGAGAGGTCAGTTCGTGGGTCTTCCAACGACTTGTTGAGCCCGTGTCAAGTCGAGATGCTGCACTACGCCGGTCAAAAGGACTTCCGACACGATATTAGGAGGTATCGCATGACTTTTCTCACCTCAGTGTTCATTTTTGGAACGCTTGCTGTTAATGTTGTACGTTAATAGCTGCTTCATACTTTTCGCAGATGGTGTGGTTATCGATAATGAAGTAACGTCATTATCGATAACCACACCATCTGCGAAAAGTATGAAGCAGCTGTTAACGTACAACATTAACAGCAAGCGTTCCAAAACACTTTCCAAGAATATAACTGAAGTTACTTATACTTCTGTTAGTGACTCTCCACCCAAGATAACACGCTAAGACCTCCTTACCAAGAAATCCTCAGTCGTCATTGATACCCCAAACGTTCGTACTTTTTGTTAATAAAGGTTGTGGTGCGATCCATGGCTTTCAGGATGTCCTGCGAGTAAACCAAGATTTGGCTTCGCATGAACGATGTTTTCAGAAACCATGCTGGTTGACATGGAGGAGGTTAATCCAAATGAAAGAACTTTGTTAATCATCTCATAACGCGTTTCGGGAAAACCCCATTATCAGATCTGTGCATGAAACGTAAGATGTGAGGTGGGATATTAAAGGTAGTACATTGCAACAACGTGTTAAAATCAATGAACAATCTCATCTCACTTAACAATTCCGTAACATCATCCATACCCATCTAACATAGGCAGTTCGGTATTGTATAAGGAAAACAATTTCACTAGTAGATGGCGTTACAGAAAGTAATGTCTATGAGATAAGGCATAATTGTCATATGACGAATGTCTATTAAGAAATATAATGTCTTATTGAGATTTTGCACGGTCCAGTGACATTAATGTAACCACCGCCTCTGTTCAACATCAACGTACAATAACCCATTCACACACGGCAGGAGGTAGCACTAGCAGTGGGAGGAGGGTAAATAAACCGTGTCGGGGGGACGCGGAAAACAATGCAGTCGTTATCGTATTGCGGAAACGGAGCGATTTACCTGACGTCCAAATGGCCATGAGCATTGGCTTTCGGGCCATGGGTGGAAACATTTAAGAAACGACTAAGTTTGCAAATTGTTCGCATACCGTCATGGCTAAAGTATACCATGCGTGACAAAATGGCGCTATCAAGAACCAGCGCCGAGGAAACGGTCGTGCACCACGGGCCCTAGATGAGAGGAGTGAACGACTTCGGAGATGCGTACGATGGTATAGACGTGCAGCTGCCCAGATGATCGAAGGGTGTCGCCCCAACGACTGTTCAGCGAACGTTGCTGCATATCGACTTCCGCAGCAGACGTCTGGTTCGTCCACCCATGCCGGCTGCCGTTCATCCGCGACGAAGGCTGGAATTTGTACGCCAGTACCGTAACTGAGTGGCGATAGATGACCTTTTCAGATGAATCGCGTTTTGTGCTTCATCGGACAGATGGCCGTTGGCGTGTACGGCATGAAATGTCTGAAAGCAAACCCTGCAACAATCGTCGGAGAAGTACTGGCCGAGGGAGGGAGCGTTATGGTCTAGGAAACGTTTTCGTGCGTTTCCCGGGGTGATGTCGTCATTTTGGAAGACAAGTGGATCAACACAAGAATTCATCTATCCTTGGGGACCATGTTCACCCCTACACACAGTTTGTTTTTCTTCAGCTTGATGGCATCTGCCTACGGGACAAAACATATCACACAGCTTGCAGTGAACGTGCTCCGTCCAAAAAGCACCAGGATGAGTTTAGCGTATTCTCCTGGCCAACGGACCCCCCGGATTGAAACCAAATCGTGAATCTGTTGGACCTCCTCGATCGGACTGTCCGCGCCATGAATCCTCAACTGAGAAACCTACATCACTCCACATCCCCGTCGGCAACTTCTAGAAGCTCATTCGCTCTCTTCCTGCACGAACGCTGCAAAAGGGGATTATTCAAGCTTTCGACAGGTGGTCACAT
This sequence comes from Schistocerca gregaria, assembly GCF_023897955.1. Classification (NCBI taxonomy): domain Eukaryota; kingdom Metazoa; phylum Arthropoda; class Insecta; order Orthoptera; family Acrididae; genus Schistocerca; species Schistocerca gregaria. The sequence goes on along the minus strand of NC_064931.1, from coordinate 26,288,792 downwards.
TAATGAGACTGGATAGTGAATGTATAAAAAATTATTAACAAAGAAATCGAATATGTACTAAGAAGCCCGGGGCTGATGCGCTTCAAAGCGTCTGGAATTTGAACATAGGAAACTAACACAAATTGAAACAGCTCACTATATAAATTCCAATAAAAATTTTAAAGGCAACAGTACATGGCAAAATCAGAATCGTAAACAGATCAATAAGTATAAAACTTTAAACATATAGATGGAAAGGAACAGTAATATTTTATTGCGATTGCGAGGAACCACTGATATTCATGACTTAGTTGTAGGTAATATTAACAGATCGAGACAATGTCATTCCATTTAGAAACTAGTACCAACAAGGCCATAGCTTCTGCGCCCCGAGTTAATGGATCTTGAACATAGTAATACAGCGCATACGGATACACTCGACACGCATACGTCAACCTAATTATTTAAAAACAATAGTATAAAGCAGTCATACAAACAAAATCAAAATTTAAAACTTTAAAACTGTGGAAGAAAAGGAACAAGGATATTTATACATTTAAGAGGAACCACTAAAATTTGGGCCTAGTGGCAAGTTACACTTATAACGTCGACGTCATCAGTCATGGCAAATGTACTACAAAACTTTGAAATCATTATTCACTGCCATTTCATAAGACCCCAATGTTACGCCGCACTTCATCACAAACGAAACAAAGCAGACCCACAGCCGCGACACAACAGCAACTGCAACTCACAGCGCACATCGCCGAACAGAAAATGAAAAACTCAAATGCTTAAATAATTTTTAAACAAAATTACAACGAGTCTTTTACAGTTTGAAATGAGACATAGAAAAAAATACAACCTGCGTCTACGACATGAAATAAAATTTTCCGAATAAAAGTATTGCTCATGATATGACATGTACACCTTTTAATATACTGACTTACACTGAGGTGACAAAAGTCAAGGAATACCTCCTAATATCGTGTCGGACATCTTTTTTGTGGGCATAGTGAAGCAACACGACGTGGCATTAACTTTCCAAGTCGTCAGAAGTCCTCTGCAGAAATATTGAACCACGCTTCTCCGACAGCGAAAGTGCGGAAGTGTTGCCGGTGCAGGATTTTGTGCACGTACTAACCTCCCGATTATGTCCCATAAATGTTCTGTAGGATTCATGTCGGGCGATGTGTGTGGTCAAGTCATTCTCTCAAACTGTCCAGAATGTTCTTCAAACCAATTACGAACAACTGTGGCCCAGTGACATGGCGCATTGTCATCCATAAAAATTGCATCGTTTTTTGAAAATGTAAAATATATGAATGGCTGAAAATGTCACCAAGTAGCCCAACATAAGCATTGTCGGTCGAGTTGGACCAGAGGTCCCAGTCCATTCCATGCAAACACAGCCCACACCATTATGGAGCCAACACCAGCTTGCACAGTGCCTTGTTGACAACTTGGTTCCATGTCTTCGTGGGGTCGGCGCCACATTCGAATCCTACCAACAGCTCTTACCAACTGAAATCTGGACTCATCTGACCAGGCCACGGTTTTCCAGTCGTCTATGGCCCAACCGGTCACATGCCCAGGGGTGGTGGTACAGGCGATGTCATGCTGTTAGCGAAAGCACTTGTGTCAGTCGCCCGCTGCCATAGCCCATTAATACAAAATTTAACACGCCCGGTTGGCCGTGCGCTCTAACGCACTGCTTTCCGGGCGGGAAGGAGCGCCTGGTCCCCGGCACGAATCCACCCGGCGAATTTATGTCGAAGTCCCGTAAACCTGCCAGTCCGTGGATGGTTTTTAGGCGGTTTTCCATCTGCCTCGGCGAATGCGGGATGGTTCCCCTTATTCCGCTCAGTTACACTATCTTGGCGATTGCTGCGCAAACAAGTTCTTCACGTACGCCCACACCACCATTACTCTACCACGCAAACATAGGGGTTACACTCGCCTGGTGTGAGACGTTCCTGGGGGGTCCACCGGGGGCCGAACCGCACAATAACCCTGGGTTCAGTGTGGGGCGGCGGAGGAGTGAAGTGGACTGCGGTAGTCGTCTGGGGGTTGTGGACCACTGCGGCTGCGTCGTTTCTAGGTCCCCGGTTAACATACAATACAATACAGTACAATGCCAAATTTCGTCACACTATCCTAACGGATACGTTCGTCGTACGTCCCACATTTGTTTCTGCGCCCGCATCTCGTGGTCGTGCGGTAGCGTTCTCGCTTCCCACGCCCGGGTTCCCGGGTTCGATTCCCGGTGGGGTCAGGGATTTTCTCTGCCTCGTGATGGATGGGTGTTGTGTGACGTCCTTAGGTTAGTTAGGTTTAAGTAGTTCTAAGTTCTAGGGGACTGATGACCATCGATGTTAAGTCCCATAGTGCTCAGAGCCATTTGAGCCTTTTTTGTTTTTTGTTTCTGCAATTATCTCACAAAGTGTTGCTTGTCTATTAGCGCTAACAACTCTACGCAAACGCCGCTGGTCTCAGTCGTCAAGTGAAGCCCGTCGGCCACTGCGTTATCCGTGGTGAGAAGTAATCCCTGAATTTGATATTCTCGACACATTTTTGATACTGTGGATAGCGGAAATTGAATTCCCTAACGATTCCCGAAATGAAATGTCCTATCCATCCAGCTCCAACTACCCCATTCCGCGCGCAGAGTTTGTTGATTCCCGTCGTGCGGCCATAACCTCGTAGGAAACCTTTTCACATGAATCACCTGAGTTCAAATAATAGCTCCGACATTGTGTACGCGATACTACCGCCAGCTCTATACATGCATATCGCTATCCCGTGACTTTTGTCACCTCAGTATATATCCTATATTTCATGCCACTGATCTGATGATGGGGTTCTCCCGTAACGCGTCATTATACGAGTATGGTAAGTAAATGCAATGTAGCAATCAGGACAAGCGTATTAACTTTTAGAGAGCCAATATGGTAGCAGATGTCCTTAGGAGTTTTTTTTTTTTTTTTTTTTTTTTTTTTTTTTTTTTTTTTTTTTTTTTTTTTTTTTTTGTCTGAAGGGAGTCATCTTGCTGCAGATACATCAGCTGTATTAGTGCATTCATCATCGCGTAACACTCTCACCGTTTACCAATGTGCATTTTTTTTGCACCAAAGATTAGTAAAATAAGTGAACTGAAAGAAAATATGTGGGAAACTGGATCACCTCTTACCGTGTCCCGCATCGCACACTTTACGTGTATTACCAACATGTGCACTGCTCTTGTTTCCTTTGGAAAGGCTTGAATTAATGCGCTTAAACCGACCTTGCAGTTTATGAAACGCTCAAAACGAAGAAGAAAGAAACGAAAGGAGAGGGAAACAGCTCTACGTGAGCGTTCTGTATTGTGTAGCTATGAAATGCATTCAGGCCATCAGCGGAGCCATGCAGTGGATGCAACTACACAGCAGCGAGCGAGTTAGCTCTTCTTTTGGCTCGTAACGATCGCGTCCCGTGCCTGCCAGTCGATGACCCAGCAGCGCAATATTGCAGCCCGCCCAAAAACTGCTCTGCAAATACAAGCGCCGCCTGTGACCTCCTTTTCAGTACCGTGTTCTCTTCTGCTCCCTCCACCGCTCGGTCCAACAATAAAACCACCTTCCTACTTTATCAAGTGTTCCTTGATTCATGTTTGACTAAGGATGATGTGAGGGCTTTCGTACCAACGCCTATTTCGTAAGAGTTTTCTTACACGTTTTTGTTGTTGTTATTGTTATTGTCGTCTTCAATACGAAGACTGGTTTGAGGCAGCTCTCCAAGCTACTCTATCCTGGGCAAGCCTCCTCATCTCCGAACAACTACTCGATCTACATCCTTTTGAACCTGCTTACAGTGTGTGTATTGGCCTCCCCCTACAGTTTTGACTCCCCCTCCACTCCCCCCCCCCCCCAATCTCACACTCGCACTTCCCTCCATTACTAAACTGGTTGTCCCTTGATATCTCAGAACGCGTCCTGTCAACCGATACCTTCTTTTAGTGCAGATGTGCCAAAAATTTCTTCGTTTCCCCCAGTGCTATACAGTACCTCCTCATATAATCTTCAACTTTCTTCTGTAGCACCACATTTCAGAAGCTTCTGTTCTCTTCTTTCCTGAACTGTTTATGGACCAAGTTTCACTTCCATACAAGGCTACGTTCCAAATGCTATGCTACATCTACATCTACATACATACTCCGCAATCTACCATACGGTGCGTGGCGAAGGGTACCTTGTACTACAACTAGCATCTTCTCTCCCTGTAACATTTGAATCCATTTGCGATGTTAGCAAATCTCTCTTCTTCAGACACGCTTTTCTTCCCACTGCTAGTGTACATCTGGTATCCTCCCTACCTCGGCCATCATCCGTTATTTTACTGCCCAAACAGCAGAAATCATCTGCTACATTTAGTGTCTCGTTTCTTAATCTAATTCCCTCACCATCGAATGTTTTAATTCGACTACATTTCATTACCCTTCTTTTGCTTTTGTTGTTGCTCATCTTAGATCCTCCTTTCAAGACACTTTCAATTCTACTCAACTGCTCTTTCAGGTACTTTGCTATCTCTGACGGAATTACAATGTCATCGGTAAACCTCAAAGTTTTTATTTCTTATTTCTGAACTTTAATTCCTTCTCCACATTTTTCTTTGGTTTCCTTCAGTTCTTGCTCAAGATACCGATTGAATAACATCGGGGACAGGTTCTAATCCTGTCTCATTCCCTTCTCAAACATTGGTTATCTTTCATGCCCTTCGACCCATAACTGTCGTCTGGCTTGCACACCAGCTAGGATAGTTATGTTATGGTTGGACTCCCAAGCATACCAGTACTTCTGACGGAATGTCGTCTGCTTCAGGGGCGTTGTTTCGACTTCCAGTGATCTGTCAAATTCTCCTCTCAGTATCATATCTCCCATCTCATCTTCATCTAATCTATATTTCCTTTTTATAATACCGGCTTACTTTCATTTATTTTTATAATCCCTCTATACAAGGTGTTTAAAAAAGTGTCTAATACTTTGAGAGGTAGTAGTACTCTTCGAAACAAGTAAAATAAGTCCAGTAAACATGGGTCCGAAAATGCATACTCTCTGAGATAAGTCCAGTAAACATGGGTCTGGAAGTGCATACTTTCTGTGATGAACACATGTCTACAGGATGTGTTCAACGTGGCGTCAATTCATGACAATGCACCCCTCTCCCCTCCTCCGTAAGGAATGATGCACCGTTTGAAGTATGCCCGATTGTTGTTGTACCTGCTGGCACACATTGAAGACCCGACCCTGTAGTGTCCCCACATTGTTGGTTGGCGTGGCGTAGACCAATTCCTTTAAGTGGCTCCATAACCGAAAGCCTAGGGGATTTAGGAATGGGGAAAGAGCAGGTTAAGTTGTGCCCCCCCCTCCCCCCCCCCCTCCCCGACCAACCCAGTGGTCCTGAAATGTCTTCACCAAATGTTCGCGCACATTGCGACGGAAGTGTGCTGAATTACCATCATAAATGACCCATACTTGTATTCGTTGCTCCAGTGGCACAGCCTTCAGCAAGGTAGGCAACACATTAATAAGAAAGTCCAGATAGTAACCCCCTTCCCCCCCCCCCCCCGCCCTCCCAGTTAACCTATGTGGTAGCACGTATGGCCCTATTAACCTATCGCCAAGTACGCCTGCCCATACGTTGATTGACAAGCGGTGTCGATTCCCTCTTTCCTGAATTGCTCGGGGATTTACATCTGCCCGTACAGTCTGGTTATGGGAATTTACAACACCACCTCTTGTGAACCCTGCCTCGTCGGTAAATAAAATATTGGATGTGAACAGTGGATCTGCGGCACACCTCTGCAATAGCCATTGACAGAACCGTCGCCTGCCATGATGGTCCTGTAGCCTTATGGCCTGAACGCACTGTAGATGATATGGATACAGCAATTGCTCATGAGGTACCCCCCAGATAAGAGAGAGAGAGAACACGCCTTCTGCTGCTGCTAATTGTCGCACACTAGTCCTAGGGGTTTCTTTCACCGAACGTAGCACACGCTCCTCGATGTCAGTCGTGAGGACTGTGCGAGGCCTTCCACTGTCAGTTTAATGAGGTGCAAGGGTATGTGTGTCCCTAAGACGCTGGAGAAGTCTGCCGAACAGGTTATCAGAGGGCAGTCTGCACTGCAGATATTTTCTAGCCCAGAGGGCACTAGTTCGCAAGCTACGGCCATTTCTTAAACCATAGCAGAATATCGTATCCGCCATTTCACTTGTCGAATAGAAGGCTTCTGCTGCTAACAAGTGATGAAAGAAAGAAAACGTAAATGTACTACGCCATTTGTACGTACAAACAGCGCAATAAGAGTAAACACATAAGTTAATCCGCGTTTGGAATGAGGTAAAAGACAATTATACGCACTCAGGGTTGACAGTACTGTACAACAACGCACACAAGCACGACGAAAACTAACGTTGCCTACAACACAGCTCTAACCACACAACTGACTGCAGACCGCCTGATGGTTGGTAGAGTACTGTGAGTAAGACGCCATGATATCCTGCCGACACATTTGACGGAGCGCCAATGCAACGACTGTGCTGATGTCCGCAACCCTTCCTATAAACATGTGTTTATCTCAGAAAGTACATGGTACTCATCTTTCTTGTTTCGATGATACTACCACCTCTCGAAGTATTCGACACTTATTTTGAGAACCTGTATGCCCCTTCCATCTTTTACCTTTCCCTTCTTTGCTTAGGACTTGTTTTTCATCTGAGCTCTTGATATTCGTACAGCTGCTTCTCTTTTCTCCAAAGGACTTTTTAATTTTCCTATAGGCGGTATCTATCTTTCTCCCACCCCCAATTCCTGTTCTCCCCAATCCGTGCAGATGACGGAGCAGAATGGGAGAGATTCTGTGAATTTCAGAAAAATTAGGAGAAGGCTATGGCAAGCTAAACCTTCGTCAAACCATGTCAGTGACGCGATTAATAAGCGCACTACTCACTAAATACAGAAACCTGTATTTGAAACCCAATCCAGCAAACAGTCTAACATTATCAAGCTGAAGAGAACAGCTTTCAACGCGCAGTATTTGTACTCGCTAAACTGTAAAAAAAAAAAAAAAATGTTAAATATATCTGTTAAACGTGTGGAAAACGCACCACTTGAGCAGTTAGCTCTCAAACATTATTATTACATTTAAAAAATACACTGCACACAAGAACTTATGACTTTTGGAAACCCCGTAATTGTCTCTCATTGTGACGCATAAGTCTAAAAAATTCCTCAAAGGTGCCTCTTGCCTTTCCCTGCAACGGTGCAAAAGCGTGGCGCCCTGCGATTCATCCCTGGGCTTGGCGACAGCAACAGCGACATGCGAAAAAAGGCCACAGCTGAAAGTTCAGGTGAGGGGAAGGGTGTGCTTATGATGCCACAGTGGCACCAAATTTCACCAAAATTTTGTCCAACACCAGTGTGGGCGTATCAGACGATGGGAAGGTCGTCCTCACATCTCATAGCTTCTCTTGACACCTCTGCAGTGGAGGTTATCACCGCGAAGCCCAGTGTTGAAATCACGATGTTTTCTTATATCTGGCCGAGGAAAACATTTGAGACACACAGCCGCTCAGAATATCGTGAAAAACCCTCAGCAGGTGAAACCATCCCTTCCCTTGCGGCGTTCATTCCCATACATTCCCCGGTTGATAACGACAGCTCGCAGTGCGATGAGCAACAAGACGATGTTCTTGGCAACGTTCGAAACTGCTGACACCCCCGGACGATTCAACTCTATGCTAAGGACATCGTGGAGCTGCAACCACATTGAACGTGATCTGACCCCTTTGGAAGGTAATGCGACCACTATTTTTGCTCTTGTACACAGGGTGGAACCACTAGGGGCCGTTCAAAATCATTCGACGAAATTTGAATGTGATCCAAAGTAGCAAAGGGTGTTTATACTTTTTCAGCCCCCTTGTTTCGCGTCCTCCTGTGGTATGATCAAGCTGTGGCATGATCATGGACGGGTGCAACATTGAAATGTACACGAATATAATTGCGAAGGGTCCTCAAAGACCCCAGTTCGGCAACACTGTCGGTGCCACCCATGTTTTGAGAACATTAAAAATGTACCTCGAGAGACTTAAGACATCGATTCAGCTGAATGGTGGCTCAGAGCTGTTCTAGCACCTGAGGGCACACAGCCCCTATGACACACCTTAGGTGGGGTTTCCTGCCCTCAGGGGTGGGAGCAACATTCTGGCATCACTCAGCTGAATGGGTGTCGGAGTACTTGACAGGTACATTTCTTACATGCTACACAAAGGTATGTGTTGCCAAACTGGGGGTCTTAGACGGACCCTTTGCTATTTTATTCATGTGTAAATCAAAGCATAAACACCCTTTGCCGCTTCAGATCAGGTTCAAATTTCGTCGGTTGATTTTGAATGGTTCCTAGTGATTCCACATTGTATACCAAAGCAAAAATTGCGGTCGCACTACCCTCGAAAGGGTTTAGATCGCGTTCAGCGGGGTTGCAGCATCACGATGTCCTTAGTTTAGGGTGTGGCAATCAACGCCATGATGGAAACGGCGCTTTCACTGACGCCCTTTATGCCACCTCCTGACGCTTTTCGTTTTGTTTCTGAGCGGTAGTGTATCTTCGTCTGAAATGTTTTCCTCGGCCACCCATAAGAAAACGGCGTATTTCAACGCTGGGTGTCGCGATTCTGACGTCCATCTCAGAGACGTCAAAATAACGGGTGAAATGTGGATAAGAGGGGCTGTGACGACCTTCCTATCATGTGACACATCCACGATGGCGTTGGGCGGAATTGTGGTGAAATTTGGTGCTAATGTGACACCATAAACGCACATGTGAACTTCTGAGCTGTGGCCTTTCTTCGCGTGTGTCGACACATTGCTGCCTGAAGCGTCTCGGAAACCGAGAGTAACGTCTCAGGGCGCCACGCTTTTGCACCATGACAGAGGAAGGGTGTAGGCATCTTTGAGCCAAATTGCAAACTTGGGAGACGATTACAGGGTTACAAAAAAGTGATAAGTCTTTTTTTGCGCAGTCTATACTCATACATAAGGGTACTGCCATTACCAATGTCTGAGTGCATACACTGCATATCGAAACAGGTAGCCCTGTCATTGCAAACAGTTCAGACTACTCACCGAGCGAGGTCGCGCAATGTTTAGCACACTGGACTCTCATTCTTGAGGACGACGATTCAGACGCGCGTCCAGCCATCTAGATTTAGATTTCCCGTGCTTTCCCTAAATCGCTTAAGCCAAATGCCGGGATGATTCCTTCGAAAAGGCACGGCCGCTTTCCTCCGCCATCCTTCCCTAATCCGAGTTTGTGCTCCATCCCTAATGATCTCAATGTCGACGGGACGTTAAATACTGATCTCCTCCTCCTTCGGACTATTCAATCTGAACAAAGCACCAGGCCCGAACATAATTCCTACTACATTTTATATATAATTCGCTGCGGAATTAAATTCTTTCCTAGTTCGTGTTTATCGAGAATCTCAAGCGCAACGAATAGTTCCACATGATTGGAAAATAACGCAGGTCACTTCCGTTTTCTAAACGGATAAAACGAAAGACGCACGAAATTGCAGGTCTATTTCGCTAACGGTTGTAAGGTTCTAGAACATATTTTAAGCTCCAACATTCTCACATTGATGAAGTACAAGAAGCTACTGGCAGGGAAAAAACCACTCGTGAGGAAAAAAGTTTGCTTTATTCACACAAAATATCTTGCAAATAGTAGATGCAAGTGAGTAGGTAGAGTCTGTCTTCCTCCATTTTAAAAAAGCATTGGTCAGTACCATATTCTTGATTAATACTAAAAATATGAAACTGATTATCTTTGTACATATGCGGATGACTCGACTAATAAAAAGCAGTACGTTATAGGCCTACTGGATGGCACACATTCAACAGAAACGAAAATAACATCGAGTGTGTTCCGAGACAAGCGTTAATGCTCTCAATATATATAAACGATTTATCAAACAGCCAAGTAATGTCAGCAGCACTGTCAGATTGCTGTTGTCTACACGAACATCGTTGGACGACCGTCAGGGAAAGCAGAAAGATTTGGACAGAATTTCCACTTGGTGTATGACAGCTCTCTCCACCACTGGAGTCCGCAGCTCGTGGTCCAGTAGCTAGCGTTGCTGCCTCTGGATCACGGAGTCGATTCCCGGCCAGGTCGGGGATTTTCTCCGGTCGGGGACTGGGTGTTTGTGTTGTCCTCATCATCTCATCATCATTCGAGCAGTACCGAGACTGGAAATCGAAATACTAGGAACTTGTACGGGCGCTCTTGACCACGATGTTAAGCGCCTATCATCATCATCATCATCATCATCATCATCATCATCATCATCATCATCATCATCCACCAGTGGATAACTACACGACAGTGCTTACAACAAAGAAAGATTAGAGGAGAACACCTTAAATGTCTGTAGGTAGTAAGAAAGGCAAAATGAAGACTTTGGTTGATTGGAAGGGTCCTGGGGAGGTGCAGTGAATGTGTACAGAAACCTCACATAAGACGCTAGTGTGATCAGTTCTCGACTGCTTCCCCACTGTATTGAAAATTTGTGAAGTAAGCATGGCAACAGATACGGACCGAATTAAAAAATTTTCTGTTAGCTCTGTAGCAAGTAGGTATAGGCCATATCATAATGTAACAAAGGTTCTCAGGGATCTTAAATAGTACTCTTAGCAAGACAGTGACGGTGTCTCGTAAAATCCTGTTGGGTAAATTAAGAACCGATACCTGCAAAAGGCTGTGCTACTGTTCTGCTGCCGTCGTCATAAATCTCACGCAGATATCATGAGAATAAGGTAAGCGAGATCAGGGCGTATACAGAGGCACATGCGGGGTGAACCTAATCTCCATTGACAACACTTCAGAGGTTCTTCAGGGATATTTTTTAAGTATTTTGGTATATACTGAGATGACAGAAGTCATGGGATAGCGATACGCACGTATACAGATTGCCGTAGTATGACGTACAAAATGTATGAAAGGACAGTGCATAGGCGGAGCTGTTATTGTACCGAGTTGATTCATGTGAAAACGTTTCCGACGTGATTATGGCCGTTCGACGGGAATTAACAGACTTTCAACGCGAAAGCTTCTGAGCTAGACGAATAGGACATTCAGTTCCGGAAATCGCTAGGAAATTCAATATTCTGAGATCCACAGTGTCAAAAATGTACCGAGAATACCAAATTTCAGGCAGTATCTCTCACCACGGACAACGCAGTGGCCGACGGCCTTCACGTAACTACCGAGACAGCGGCGTTTGCGCAGAGTTTTCACTGCTAACAGACAAGCAGCACTACGTGAAATAACCTCAGAAATTAATGTGCGACATACGACGGACGTATCCGTTAGGGCAGCGCGAAAAAATTTGGCATTAATGGGCTATGGCAGCAAACGACCGACGCGAATCCCTTTGCTACGACCAGAACATCGCTTGCAGCGCCTCTCCAGGGGTCGTCACAATCTCGGTTGGATCCTAGACGACTGGAAAACAGTGGGCTGGTCAGATGAGTCCCGATTTCAATTGGTTACAGCTGATTGTAAGATTCGAGTGTGGTGCAGACCCCACGAAGCCATTAACCCAAATTGTCAACCAGGCACTGTGCAAGCTGGTGCGGTTTGTGTTTGCATGGAATGGACTGGGTCCTCTGGTCCAAGTGAACCGATCATTTACTGAAAATTGTTATGTTCGGCTGCTTGGAGACGATTTATAGCCAATCAACGATGGAAATTTTTTTGGATGACAATGCGCTGTGTCACCAGTCGTTCTCGACTGGTTTGAAGAACATTCTGGACAACTCGAGTGAATGATTTGGCCACTCAGACCGCCCAACATGAGTCCGATCCAACTTTTATAGGACATAATCGAGTGGTCAGTTCATGCAAAAAATGCTGCACCGACAACACTTTCGCAGTTCTGGACGGCTGTAGAGGCAACATGACTCAATATTTTTGCATGGAACTTCCAACGGCATGTTGAGTTCATGCCATGTCGAGTTGCTGCACTACGAAAGGAAGCCCGACACGATATTAGGAGGTATCCCATGACTTCCGTCACGTCACTGTAGTGTCACTGTGCCCCCTTCTGTAGCGTTCAGTGAAACCATAGACGGGATTCATATTTGCCAACTCTTCGTGAGACACTTATACATACTGCAGTGGTTCACTTTAGCGTACCGGTAAAACTAAAAAAAGAACGTTAGAGACAATCGAGCAATACTTAGTGCAAGCTTTAGGACGGAGAGTAAAGTTGTAGCTTATTCATCGTGTGGTTGAAGCACCCTTCTTGTCCACGTTTGCGTACTAATACATAATTACGGAAACATGGGTTTTGCCCTGAGCAAACACAAATTTGTGTGTGCACAAGGGAGAACCTTACTTCCATAATTACATAAAGTGGTTACAGTTGCTAACAGCAGGTACCGTGAGTGAACGGAACAAGATTATTATCCAAACGAGACACGCAGCGCATATCGTATTAGTTGACCACAATATTATTGCACGTGGGAGTAAGGGCACTTCTGTCGGCTCATCGTGAGTCTGTGGGTAATCGGGCTTGATACTATATGCACAATTGACATGAAAGCCTTGGTAGTGCAATGTGTTTTCCTTAGGCACCATTGTACTTTTTTACTGTAACGTCACTGCGTATATCAAATAACGGCAAAGAGCACTAACATCGTGGCTGAGTACTAGACATTCGCACTATTGTGCACTTATTTTCAATGCAATACATATGCGAATATAAATGTGGGGAAACAAGTTAAATGCAATTACTTTGGAACGATCCAACGTAGTGCAGCGATTCGTCATACCAAAATACTCAGAAAACATTACTGAAAATCTCTGAATTTCGCTCGTGTTCGACCTTTATACAGTAGTTTTCCTCTCGATCGATACACGAATGGAATAGGACAGAAAATCGCTGGACTCTTGGTGTGAAATACCCTCGCGCATGTGCTGTACTGTACTGTCGTGAGCTTGGGGATGTGCTCGTGTCGACACGAAGACTGACCAGCAACACTTCCATTGGGATGTCCACACGTAACTCTGAATCCTGAAAAGTTCTACTGATAGATATTCCCTTACTTAACCCGTTCTAGAAAGTCTACTAGTACAAATTACCGTGATTAAATCACATTCCAGACTAGTCAGGACCATGAACACATGGCTTGTACAAACATTCGCAGCAATTACTGGAAATGAATACTAACAGAGTGAAGATATGACGAAAATTAATATCACATACTGAAACGACGAACTAGGGCTCCAATCTGTCTGAATAGTTCTGCACATGGTTTCCACAAATAAACGTAAAACCAAATAATTAAGGCAACAAAAAAGGTGGCACGTGTGATGAAAAGAAGAGAGGATGGAAGATGAGGATTTACATCTAACTGAAGATGAAGTCATTAGAGTACAAGTTCGAGCAAGACAAGGAAGGGGGAAGTGTGAACACATGGGACGACTGTGCAAATAATTTATTTACAACTTGTCTGAAATGTACAAAATAATAAGTCAGCTTCATATGACATATGTAGCATCACGAGTGAGGTGAGATATAAAAAGACCATCCCTACAGACCTCCACGCTTAAAGTTCCGCGTGTACTGGTATGTGAATCCACATAAAAATATAGCATCCAGCCTCATTACAGACACTACCTCATCCGAATGTATCTCTTTCAGGTATGTTTAACGGATAACATTGGCTTTTCAACCAATCAAATACCACTTTGTAATCCAATTTGAGGCATATTCATGAATAGAGAGAATTCCCCAAAAATGGTTCAAATGGCTCCAAGCACCACGGCACTTAACATCTGAGGTCATCAGTCCCCTAAACGTAGAACTACACGTCAATGCCCGAGGCAGAATTCGAACTGTAGCAGCAGCGTGGTTCCGGACTGATGCTCCTAGAACCGCTCGCCCAGAGAGTTCCGCTCGTTAGGCCTGTAGATCAGAGTACCTGTTCATAATCAAGAAAAATGAATATTTGGGTTTGATATCTCACTGATGATGAGGTCATTGTGACAGAATGCAAGCTTGGATTGGCGAAGTGTGGGGAAGGAAATTGTCCCTGTCCTTTTCAATGAAACTATCCTGGCATTTGCCTTAACTGATACTGTGAAGCTGGCAAAAGCTAGAGATCAGAAATGAGGTCCGTATACCCGCGTCAAACTCACCAGCGAGTCCTGTGACTTCATCTCCAAACTCGCCATCTGCGTGTGTCCGCAGACTCGACTCGTAAGTTTCCGCCGCAGTCCACTCGTTACCTAAAGCACACGCACCTGAAGTTCCTCGTTTAGCGCATGCGCAAGGAGCAGCATACTCGGAATTTGTAACTTCTCACTCGGCACGGTCTATGGATCACTGACGTCACAGACACACTCACGTCGTGGTTGGTTGCTGATTTACAAGTAGGCATAAAAAGTGCACGAACTCTGAGTAGTCGATTTTGATCAGAAAGTCGCTTGTGTAAAACGGGCTCGAGTCTGTTGTCGGGTACACAAGTGGACTCAACTCGCACACGGAAAGGAGAGCGAGCACACGATTTCACAAGTATAACCACGGAATCGCCAGCGTTCCCGTTACGTACACAATTTCCGCCATTAACATGTAAATTATTATTCATTTATTTCACACATTCATGATTTCGGTTTCATAGTCATTCTAAAGTGAAAGATGAAACGTCACAAAGTTTCCGACCATCCTAAAAGACAGACATTTATTGTATACCAATGTAATATCTGATCGGTTAGCAGTGCAATTTGTTCTGTTTACACATATACAAAACTTTGTCGAAGATTGCTGTAAATTTATTTTAATATTTCAGAGAATGTCTAACAGTTACGTTCACATATACACGCTTTCGAGGCGTCACCGAATCTATGAAGATGGTTCCACAAAACATGACATGAGAATGAAGTGCAGTCTCTAAATGGTGATTAATTACTATAGTAAATTGCAGAAATGAATGACAAACTACACAACTCACCGTTAGCCCAAAAGCGCAAGTTGCCATGACCAAATGAATACAGAAATAGCTCGTTTCTTGTCGCAGGGATATAATGTGATGCTCTTTACCCAGTTTTCGTTTCAAGTAGCACTTATGTTTTCTAGTGGCGGAGGTAGAATACAACCTTTTTTTCACTGGACGAATTTTTTATGTTTTTCTTATAAAGCATGAACTATTGCATGAAACGTATAGCAGACATTGCTCCTCCTCTAACGGAACAGATTTGCAGTAGTGTACTTTGCAGCAATTGGACTGCTCCTTATACCCCCACAGTCTCACAGAACACAGCTTCATTAGAGGCCATCTGATCCCGACAACTGGTCATTTCGCCTTGTCAGGGCTACTTTACAGCAGCAAGATCGCGTACTCTTCTTCCTTACTAACAATAAAACAGTCACGACTAGCCTTACACTCCTGCACGCTACCGCAAGAGAGAACGAGTCGACGAGTATGTAGCGACCGCGGCGCCACAGTCATACTCGCGAAATTAAAGTGGGAACGAAGGAAGCCCGTTATCACTGGAGGAACAGCGGCGCCTTGATTCGTGGAGTATGCAACTCACAACATTAAACTCTTACTCGCTCCGTTTCTGATCTGTAACGTCAGGTTTTACCCCTCCTTCTGAAGGCAAGTTCAGTGTCTTAATCATTGTACTACCTAGCTCGGTTACACGTTCATCCACTTCCTGTTTAGAGCAAAGAGTGGTACACATGTGCCTGGTTATTTGGCTCCGCAATTATGAAATCTGTCGTTATTATGTGATGGTATCATCCTTCTTCATTTTACAGAAAGGACAGACCAGAGTTGGGGCGGGTTCACAATCCTGTATCTCCTAACGGATAGCAGGAATTATCAAAAGTATTTGTCATTGTCCTCACTTTCCCTGACTAAATCTTGTGGTTGATGAACCTGTGATTAGAAATGGCCATAATGGTCTAAAGACTATGACAAATATTGTTTTCGTTTTAATGTGGGCACATACCAAACTTAAGGATACTTGAAGGAGACGAATATCACAAGTAAACACTTCATTCTGCCTGAAAAGCATCAGACTAATCATTAGCTCTTTCAGTATTAAGGTTCTCATTAGGAGAAGGAATTTACCTTTGACAGCATATGAAATACTCATCCCATACTTTGAGTTCAGGAAATTACTGAATTACCTCTTTTACTCTAAGAACTTGATGAATGTGTTGAAAATAGTGACTTTTCGGCACCATTTAAGACATAAATGTCAGTACCAATTCATTAACTGACATTACAGTATCTAATCTGGCTGCTGTGTTGGTAACAAAGGGACAGAAAAAAATCCCAATTTGCCATCTTGTTTTGGTTTCAGTGTTCATGACATCTTTCGATGATGATTTCTTTCAGGCCAGAGATTAATGAGCCTATAGTAAATAATATGTACTCACTCAATTACTACATATCCCTTCTGACAGTTTCTTCCTGTAAGCACTTACAGTAACTGATCACTGTTCTGCACTTTTGCTTTACTAGTATCTGCCATTCTTGCTACAATAGTATATAGGGAGTTCAGAAAGTAAGTTACAAGTCATCCCACATGAACACCACTGGGCAACAAGAGTGGCACATTGCCTGATAGTAATACATGTTCTGTGCTTTGTGCAGACACAATTCTGCTACGGTATGGATAACACGAGCATGACAGTGTGGGAATGAAATGGTACAGCAGCTGCAAATGTGCTCCAAAGTTGAAGTATGAAGGATAATATGATTCTTGTGAGCAAAAGACATATATTTGACACAGATTTATCATGAAAATCTGGCAATATATAGACCAAATTCAATATTGTGTCTAGCCATTGTGAAGTAGTGCCAACAATTTGACCACGACATGGGTGATGCTGACTGGAAAGGAAGGAAGATCTTGCACCTTGAGATTTGCACCTTTTTGGCAAGATGAATGAACGTCTGAGGGAAAAGAGATTTTTCTAGGAAGAAGATTTTCACACACTGGTTTCCCGATGGCTCTGTGGCCAACGAGTAAATTTCCATCATTGAGCAACTGAACAATTGGTAGAACATTCTAACTGTTGCTTACAGAGTCTTTGTGTCTATGTAGAACAACAGTGTAATGTAACTGTGTCACTTTGAAGAGTGCAATAAAAGGTATCTGGCCTGCCATAATAATGTGAAACTCGCTTTTTTAAGTCCCCTCTCAGCTTTCTGTCATGGAGGATGGTATGAAGTAAAATAGTTTCACAGAGCTACAATATGAAACAGTGATTTAAATAGAAGCAGTATTTCATTTGTTTCTGATTTTGTGTCATATAGTACTCAAGTCAGAAAATTAAACTGGTTTTGATACTTTAAAAGTGTGGACCACATTTCATACATATATTTATATGTAAATTATATGATATACAAACATTTAGTGCTTATAAAAATCATGTAAAAGAGAAACACTAAATGGGTAATAAATATACTCTCCTATGTTCTCAACTGAACAAGCTATTTTCTCATTTGTCAACCAACTCCTTGAATCAATAAACAACAAAATGTCACCAGTTAGAATCTTTCTTGATCTGTCAATTGTATTCATCTGTGTAGATCAAAGGGTTCTACTAAGACAGGCTGAGCATTATGGCTTAAAAGATAAAGTAGGGAAGTGGTTTGAGCCATATCTAGATGACAGAAATCAGAAAGAAGTATTCAACGGTTGTGCAAACGCACCTGCCAGCTCTGATTGGGGTACATTAAAATGTGGAGTGCCGCAGGGCTCGGTGCCTGGGCCCTTACTTTTCTGAATCTTTGTAAATGACCTCCCATGGTGTGTGGCCTAAGAAGCACACTTCACCCTATTTGCAGATGACACAACCATTATGATTGACAAGGTACCCAACTGCAGTCTACAGAACACTGCAATCACTATATTCCAAGAAGTTCTAGATTGTCTCACTGCAAATGGTCTGTCCCTCAAAGTTAGTAAGACACATTTCATTCAGTTTCAAATAGTAAACAAAAAATTGGAAAATGTTGAAATAAAATGTGGAGACAAAGAAATAGTGAAAGTTGCATCTTCCAAATTTCTGGGTTTATACATTAATAACAAACTAAACTGGTCTGTCCACATCACTGACCTATGTAAAAGACTGAATTCAGCAGCATTTGCCATTCGCTCAGTTGCATCTGTTTGTGACATGGAAACAATCAAAACTACATATGTTAGTTATTTCCATTCATTTAAGACATATGGCGTCATATTCTGGGAAAATCAACCACAAGCAAATAAAGTCTTTGTTGCACAGAAGAGAGTAATCATGATTATGAGCAGAGTGCATCCTAGATCTTCTTGCAAAAATTTATTCAAACAGCTGGGGATCCTCACCATGCCTTGTCAATACATCTTATCACTAATGTGCTTCGTGAACAAAAATTATGCAATTTACAAAATGAATAGTGTGTACCATGTTCACAATGACAAGAAGAAAACATGATCTTCACAATGATTTAAAAAATCTCAGCATGGTACAGAAAGGAGTTCATTATTCAAGTATAAAAGTGTTCAATAAACTTCCTGTCCATATCAAGTCAGTCATAGGGGACCTTACTAAATTCAAAACTGACCTAAAACTTTATCTTTTGGATAATTCTTTCTATTCTTTACAGGAATTCTTTGATAATGTGTAATACTTCTTGAATTTGTGTTTAATTTTATGCATTTCTAATAGAACTGATTATGGAGATTTGCATATCACTTGTTGGCAAAATATTTTTTAGATGAATTAGGCCTACTTTAAATTTGTTTTTGTAATCATCTGTCATTACTGCAGTATTATTTATGCAATCATCTATGTCATTACTGTACTATTATCTGTGTTGTTATCTGAATTTTGGTGTGGAATTATTTGACATGTGGATGTCCTTTTTCATGTATCTGTTTTTATATGTTAAATTGGTTGCCTCATGATCATCTATATGTGGCTATTACTGTAATAACCTGACACGTTCTACATCCTAGCGATACGTTCGCGTCAAGGACCCACGGAACTCGAAAATAAATAAAATAAAATCAGGCTGTTCAACAAGCAAAAGTCCTACTCAATGAGGCCAAGGCCTGGTTCATTGTTAGCAGGATGAAAATTATTCAAAAAAACATGCAGAATTTGATGAGGTTTTTTAATTGATACCAAGTTAACCTGGCAACAGCACACTAAACATGTTCCAAACTTCCATGGGTACTCTACCTCTTGAGTAAAACTATAAATTATAATATCAAAACAGTACCTACTGATAGCATTGTATGCAATGTTCTGCAGGCACATCAGCTATGGGCTGCAGCTGTGAGGCCACTCTGCAGCCTGCAAGAGTGCTTTTATTGCAAAATATAGCAATGAGAACATTATCTCAAGCAAAACAAGAGACCATTGTAAAATCAAACAATGGAAATTCCATGTTGGAATATCACTGTTACAGGGAAAAGATAGATTGCTACTCACCATTAGGATGACATGTAGAGTTGCAGACATGCACAATGAAAAAGACACAATCACATTAGCTTTCAGTAAAAGCCTCCTTCAGAAAAGGAAACACACAAACATCCATTCATGAAAGCAAACACATCTCATGCACACATGACCACCATCTCTGGCAGACACAACTGGAATCATTCTCTGCTAAGGGTACATGAAAGTTTAGACAATAGTGAAGTCCAGAGAAAGTATTCAAACTGCCATGTGAAGAATATTCTTTTAGAGACATTGCTGAAAATGTTGTCCATTTACAACAACACACAACTGGTATCTTTGTGCTAATGATTGTCTAGCACACTCAAAACAAAGAGATGTTTCATGAATCCTGGGTGCAGCTTCAGCCACATGGACAAACAGCTCTTTTTGAGTGTCTGTTGGTGTCTCAGACACCACAAGCTCCACCCCCCCCCCCCCAAAAAAAAAGAAATCCATAGGAGTGAGATCAGGGTCGAAAAGTTGTGGAAAACATTGTCTAAATGTCCTCTAACATCGAGTGCATTGTGTCGTACAGCCCTGTTATTCTAGAATTATAATCACTCTCTGACCAATAGTGGGAAATTCTCCAACATTTCTGGTAATACTTAATGCAGAAAGACATGGCAATTTTCTCCAGTAAGCATGTTGGGGAGAAGATTCACCCCCAATTAGATGTTCATGAACAATACCGCCACACACATTTATGGAAAATATCTGTTGATGAGGAATACATGAGTAACCTCAGGATTTTCCAACTCCCAGGCATGGCTATTGTGGCTGTTAAACATTCCTTCGTTTGTGAAAGCAGCCTTGGTAGAAAACAAAGTGAACATTTGATGATTACTGGTTGGTATGGGTGCCATTGGCAAAACTTCATGTGCTGGGGAAAATAATCAGCTGGTAGGTTTTGTATCTCCTCTCACCTGAATGGATGCATGTCCGTTTCACACAAGGCAGTCCACATACTGGTTTGGAGGTATTACCACCTTGGTAATGGACTGTGTACTGGTGCTGAGGTTGTCCTCAGTTTGTTGTAACACAGCTTCCTCAAACTGAACAGTTCGCACGCTTCAAGATCTACCAGTTTCCCATTAGTCTAGCCAAAGGGATCCATGTCAATGAACAATGCCATTAATTCATTAATTCCTTGAAATGTGATATGATGTGGTAACCTCCTCCCTGGAAATTTTTCTGCATGAAGGTGCCTTGCTGTTTGACTGTTCTATCATTTCTCCCCATAAATGAGATGTACCGGGTGATCAAAAAGTCAGTATTAATTTGAAAACTTAATAAACCACAGGATAATGTAGATAGAGAGGTGAAAATTAACACACATGCTTGGAATGATATTTTTAAGGAAAAAAAAAAGGTTCACCAAACGCCTGACAGATGGCGCCAGACAGCAAAACGTCAGTGACTGCACATAACAATCATGTATAAAAGGAGCTGTAATGAGTGAGAGAATCAGATGTGCCAGCAGTTGCAGCATGTTGACATTACCCGAAAAGGTGCTTTTGGTGAAGCTGTACTATCAGACTGGGAAATGTGCTAATTCAGCATTACGATCCTATCGCCATAGGGGATTCAAATGGGTAATGATCCTTTGATTTTATACATACTGGATGAGAGGTCGTGGTTGTGAATGTCAATGTTAAAAAATATATCGGCTCAACCACTTATTGTGTCTGGTGCATGTTCCATTTTAGCGAGTTTTAACAGGTTCTTTTACTTTTTATTATTCTGGTGATGGAAGCTTGACTTCCAAAACATGTAAATCTTAGTGTTATCTATATACAAGTGGTCGAGCCGATATATTTTTTAACATTGGGTAAAGGTCTGTTGACAAATGCCGCTGTGGCGAGAATGATTTCAAAGTTCAAAGCCACAGGTTGTTAAGACGATAGATCCCGTAGTGGCCGACCAAGCACAAGGCATAATGCTGCTGAGACAGTTCAGAAAGAAATGGAGACTGTAGCGGGTTCATCTATGTACGGGGAAGTCAGCGCTCGTGCAGTCGCACTTCACGCCAGCATTCCATACACTACTGTTTGGTTGGCACTTAGGCGTACCCTCTGATGCTATCCGTAAAAAATCCACCGGCATCATGAACTGGGCAATTTGGTGAAGCAGAGAGCATTTGCGGTGTGGGCGTTTCAAAAGATGGTGGAAGATGATGATTGGTTGAGTAACGTGTTGTCAACCAACATAGCTTGTTTTATGCTCCGAGAGTCTGTAAACGCCCACAACTGTAGAATTTGGGCTACCGAAAATCCTAGAACTGTCGTGGAAACTCCATTGCATGACAAAAAACTCACAGTATGGGTTGGACTTACCACATCTACTGTTATCGGGCTTTTTTTCTTTGAGGAAATGCATGATTCTGGTTTTGTAACTGCTACCGTGACGGGTGAGAGGTACGCCAATATGTTACAGAATCGCATCATCCCCAGCCTGGCTGATAAACACCTGCTGTAATATACGATGTTCATACAGGATGGCGCTCCACCCCATACTGCTAGACACGTGAAAGATCTCTAGCATGCGTCGTTTGGTGATGATCGTGTGCTCAGCCACCACTTTTGTCATGCTTGGCCTCCCAGGTCCCCAGACTTCAGTCCGTGCAGTTATTGGCTTTGAGGTCACCTGAAGTCACAAGTGTATCATGATCGATCGACATCTCTAGGGATGCTGGAAGACAACATCCGATGTCAATGCCTCACCATGACTCCGGACATGCTTTACAGTGCTGTTCACAACATTATTCCTCGACTACAGTTATTGTGAGGAATGATGGTGAACATATTGAGCATTTTCTGTAAAGAACATCATATTTGCTTTGTCTTACTTTGTTATGCTAATTATTGTTATTCTGATCAGATGAAGCACCATCTGTCGGACATTTTTTGAGCTTTTGTATTTTTTTCGTTCTAATAAAACCCCATGTCATTCCAAGCATGTGTTTCGATTTGTATCTCTCTATCTACATTATTCCATGATTTATTCAGTTTTCAAATTTATACTGACTTTTTGATCATCCGGTATGTCAGCTTACGTGGTCTGAGTGTAATCAGCCATAAAGAACCTGTGCACATCAGTACAAACAACATGTGGGCAAGCGATGGCCCATGGGTCACATCTGGCCTGCAATGGTTTCAATCTGGCCTGCAGAAGAAATACACAAAGTTACTTAATTACTTGCCGACTGGAACTGCCTATCACCACTGACATATTTTTTTCCAGTCTTTCTCATATTAGCATTAGTAAATAATTCTTGTCCATTGTAGAATGTATTAGAACATTGCAACTGTTGAAACTGAATGTGATTTTCAATTAATTAACTGCAACCAGGAATGTATATAAGCAGTGTTTTCCCATAATGACATTTCAAGATGCCTGGAAACCTATCTTCAGATGGTTACAGTTTTTTACATGTTGTGAACATTGTTTCTTTACTAACAGTGTTGCACAATTTTTTAGTGGAAGCTTTTAAGACAACTTCTGCAAAACATTGTAACTAAAGATATAATGTTCATGATGCATAAATAAATGTATACATCTGATGATGGGATGAAAAGAATGGATATAATCTCAAAAATGTGTGTTGAGAAATAATTTGTTGGCTTGGCATGTCAGGAAAGAGGTGCCATTGATATTGATGTGTTACTCCATAAAGATTAACGTCACAGATGCTATAGCTTTGACTTTATACGATAGGAGCACTGCTGCCACATCACGTGACAAGGTGGCCCATGAATTTAAGTAACTGTGAATCAGACTCATAGGTCAGCAAAGGCTCATCATGCCTGGTATAAACTTTTATGTAAACACAACACAAAAACCCATTACAATATCTACCAAGTTTTGCTGCCATACAATAGTAGCTATGTGTAGCATTTCGAATTTTGTCTACAATATAAAATTTCTACATACAACAAAAAAGAGCAGGTTACAGTACAGATGTAGCTATGGTTATTCGAGTTATGTTAACGAACTACAACAACACTTTTGATTCTTCCTGTTGGTTATCATGTATAATTAATTCAGAATAACATTTACACTACAGTTCACAAATATGTCACTGTGAAGTAAAGAAACTAGTTGTCAAATTGATTTTATTGTAAGACTCTCTGCCATTGTACTTGATGCATATAACTGCTTGAGTGTGGTGCTGGATGGTTGACATGATAAAGATTCATAATTCTCTACTTTTATTTTGCAGGAGGAATGTTCTGCCTGTAGTTATGGGAGCAAGACCTGAAGACTACGCACGAAATGCTCCAGAGCGTTCCTACATCCATGTTGATGAATTTGCCTCTGCTAAAGAACTAGCAGCCTACTTACATCAACTTGACACAGATGATGAGCTGTATAATTCTTATTTTCGTTGGAAGGGCACTGGAGAGTTCATTAACACATACTTCTTCTGTCGTCTTTGTGCACTCCTTCATGATGATTTTCCAGCCAAAGCATATCGTGATATAAATGAGTGGTGGCGAGGTCCAGGAACTTGTACTAGCGGATCTTGGCGAAAGGTTACTCATGAATAATGAAATTTGAGAAAAGATGCTGATTTAAAAGAGAATCAGTTTCATATTACTAGCTGATAACATGTTTCCATGTTAAGTATAATACCACTACAACATGCTGCAAAATGTGGCTTTCACCTGCATCTTGTAAGATAGATAGTCATATCATTCTGGAGAGAATAATGATAATTAACCTGAGAAAATAACTTGTACATATTGTACAATTTAACAGCAGACAGAGAATATGCTATTTAATGTCTAATAGGGTTAGGTCAGCTATGGTGAATGAAATGGTTTCTTATCTAATGTATGTGCACCTACATTATATTCAATTTCTTTGAAATTTGGCTTCGCAGTGAGGATGAACAATACAGATTTCATTCCAGTATATCAGTGCATTCCATTCAGTTTAATCTCTCTTGCAGTCAAATTAGGAGAAAGCTTCAATATAAACACAGAATTTTTTTATCCATACTATAACCATGAAAAAGATGGTACAGCACTTTAAAATTACACAAAAATATTATTAAAGAGTATAGGGGCATGGAAATGAGAAGAAAAAGTAACTCATAACTTTATGTCCAACAGACACACACTCTACATGGTACAGGATGTATAATGCCATCAGTGGAACATCAGCACAAGAGGTACAGTGTACTGATTAGATGTCAAAGTACTGTTAAAATTGGAGATGATTAATAGCTGGATTATTGCCAATGGCTGTCTGAGAAGGGAAGTAAAACTACATGGGTAAACAGAAAGAAAAGTGTAATGTAAAGTAATTGAATATTGAGGAGGGGGGGGGGGGGGCAAAGGCTTGATATAACATGAAGATCTGGGACTGAATAAGGAGTTGTCGTTCACAAGATCAGCTGATCTTGGCACATCACTTCTTATTAAATGAGTAATGAACAATCGTCTCTTGACTAGTCCTGTATCTAATACTCAGAAATTTTTATCAGATATACACTTTCCACTGCTTGCATTCTGTTTCATCTAGACACTTCTGTAGCTCTCAGTATCCAAGATTACACATAATTTTCTGTATTACATTACTATCCTACAACATCATGTAAAAGGAACTTGTAAGATAAGATGCTAAAATTTGTAGTTTGATTTAATGTAGTTTATATATTATGTCTGAGAGCCATTCAGATACAAACCAAGACTACTTTCACATATGCTGATGAGTGATAAAAAGCAGTTTGTTAATTTGCTTTGTGATTTTCTTTAGTAGAGATATGTATCAAGCACTCCAGCAGATAATTACACATGTACTACTCACCTGTTACATTGTTGTTGAACTGTCCCCATCTTGATAATCCCGTTTGGGGCCCAAATATGTGACAATAACATATGCACAAGCAGATACAGCAATGAACGTGTTAACAGATGGACTGTTTACTGAGTACAATAAGTAAAGCAAACGTTTTAATTCAACCCAAAACTTAATGTTTTTGATCAATTAGCGTCCCAAACCATTTATAGAGTCTGGTCAAAATCTAGAGTAGTTTGACACCTTCATTTCTGAGAAACTAAATAATATTTAATTTGTACAGCAAATGTAAGAATCTCCAGTGTTTGATATAGGATTTAATCCCATCTGTATAGGTACTTCTAGCTGCCATAAGAGCCCCAGCCCATAAGTCTGGTATATATTTCAATAATACTGATGAACATTCATATTATGTACGCATCACATCAGATGTTACTGAAGACACAACAAAAATTTATACAAGCTAAAATAGCTTTACTCTCAGGATAGTGGTTCAAACTAAAAATACAAGTAAACCACTTGTCAGGAGCAGTAACACCCAAATTTTGCACAAGAATTCAATAAAGATGTAAGCATGTAGAGAAAATGAGGAATTCAGAACATTTTATTTTCAAAAGAAATCTGTTGTAGACTGATAGTGGCATTGATGATTTCATAATAAGTGAAGGGTGGAAATTTTCTGCACAATAATTTCTGAAACTGTATGCATACAAAAGCACAATTTTTTGCTCTATGTGGGGAGCTGACGAAACAGGTGAAATGAAGGTCAAAGGAGTATACCAAAATCCATTATAGCAGTATTATTAAAATTATTCAATATAATTTACACTGATTGCTATCATTTGACACCTCTGTACATATATACAATTTTTCATGTTGCTTCAGAGAATTATTATATGAAGCTAACTGTCCTATCACCGAATAGCAAAATCATAGAGTCATCAACAGCTACACACAAAAGAGAAAGATAAACTACAGAGAGAGAGAGAGAGAGAGAGAGAGAGAGAGAGAGAGAGAGAGAGAGAGAGAGAGAGAGAGAGCATGTGTGCTTGTGTGTTCTCTTTTCTGTGTGCCTGTTGATAACTCAACATTTCTACCATTTGGTGAGTGGTCTCCTTCACACCTAAATTTACATTCTACCAGAACTTTCCTATTATGATTGTGCTATAATACATATGGTGGCATGGTTTTTTTATAATTTTTCAACAGCTATATGCAGAATCAACAACATAATATATTATATAAAAATATTCAGCTCAAAAGTAGGAAAGGCTAAAAAAACAAGTAGTACAAAATACGTGTTTAAAATACAAGGTTGTGAATATTTTTTGCAGAAAACAAATAATTATGCTGAAATTTCAATAATAACAAAGCACTTTCTATATGAAGATAATTACCTATTCTCATAATAGAAATTCAAGAGGCTACGTTCGAAAAACAAAATTCTGAAGGATTTTAATCAGTAATGGTGATAATGTTTTGTTGTCGACACTCACATGATTGTGAGTAAACATATCAGAACTGCCAATGCAGACCCATGTAATAGTATAAATGAAAAACAAAAATTCAAATGTAATGTTCCCATCATTTAACATGTTGACAGTGTAGTATTTACAATGTAGTGTCACTGGGAAACCAGGTCTATCATGTGAACCTGAAAAGTTTTTTGCCTTGTTCATTACTATTCAGTAAAATGTATGCCAAATGTCATATATAGAACTGTGCCACTGACATTAGCTCAGTAGTAGAAACAGTAATATTTACAACTCCTGTAAGTATGTTGTAAGATTGTCTTTTAGAGTACTGATTCAAATTCCTCACCAAAGATGTACTAATCCACCTGTGTCAAGGTTGGTTATAAGATAGTTACTATTAGATATGGAAAAATATATTGATAATAAGTTAAAAGTGTGAATTTTCCATATAAAAAAAAGTCATTTGATGTGGATATAGTATTTATTTAGCTGTGATAAAAATATCAGTTCAGTTCTAAAATTAAGAATCACTGATAAACTTAGTAAGCTTCTATTATCAGTATTTATTTCTTAGAATGCTACTGAATGTGGTATTACAGGATTTTTCCCTCTTATATTTTAATGTACTGGTGCTGAAAATTTTTGTGGTGTTTATGGAAACAGCATTTATTTCTGTCTGTAAGACAATATGATTAATGCAATATTCTGAGTGATTTGCTCAATAGACAGTTACCCATGCTGCAAAGTGTGAATCCAGTGGTGCATAAATTTGTAGAGTCTATGCTCAACTGTAAAAATTAAGATGCCTGGAATAGTGTGGATGTTAGCTAATTGTAGAAACCTTTTTATAGTGTGAAATGTCTCGCAGAATATGAAAAAGCATTCCAATAAGAAGTTGTTAGATACTTTGTGATTTCATTATAATTATTTCTAAGAATTTTTTATCACTATTCTAGAAACTGTTCATCGCCATTTGGTTTAGGTCTTTGACAAATATCTGTATTAAAACTGCATTTCAAAATATGATGTTCCTCGATGTATGCTAACTATATTTGTTAATTATTTCTCTTTTAATATTTAAATAGAATCCAACATCTTTATGAAAAACTAGAGTAATTTAAACACACATTAAATGAACTCAGTGTGTCTCTTACAGAAATCAGTTTTTATTCTGTGCCTCCCAAGTTCTCTCATGAAAGTAAACCTAAATTTGTGCTTCATAAGTTTATTATCAGTCCACATTTCTCCAGTTCTTTGTGTGCTAAACAACTCAATCTAGGTGTTTTCTGGTTTTTACTTGGTAGCTTAGAACTGAAATCTTTCAATAACCTGTCATACAAATAAGAAAGATTTAACTACTCCCCATGAATTAATATTCCTGCTTAAGTTTCAATAATTTTTCTGATAAAATTTTATGTCCAAAGCATTTCATTTTGCAGGGTACTTTCTCAACAAGTCATGAAATTCATTAAAAACAATTTCATGTGCTGATAAGTGTACCTTGATTTAAATATTCCTTGTCATAAAATTTTATACTACAGTATTATAATATTTGTGACTAATTAGCATGTTCAGATTAAAATCATGTAAGAACTCTTATTAAAAGAGGTTAATAAAATTGTAACATTTTTGCTGAGTTTAATGTGTGAGAGGTTCAAATATAAATGAGGGTTGTTATGTAACTACAACATATTGCTTGTTGCTCTTCGATTTGTCCCAATATCTACCTAAAATGAGGATAGTGATACTCCAAATATTAGTTGGTGAACATTAACTTGCATTCTTCCCTCCCATTCTCTCTTTTGGATTGCAGTATTATGGAACTTCAATACATGAATCAGTAATTGATCAACTATAGCACAAAGAAAATATGAGGGACTGGAAGAGTGATTCTGTATTTGTTCTTTCATCCCTTTCTCACATCACCTCTGTAACAAAATATTTACGTTTTAAAATGAGAATCTGAAATAGTTTTCAGCATTTCATATGTAGGTGAAAATAATTTTTCAACATTCATATTTCTAAACTGGGTAGGTAGCAAAGGCAGGTGACAATAAAAGCCACATACTAAATCTACCTATATCTCCATTTATTTTATGTGAGCATTAACGTCACATTTGTAGAAATTTTCTGGCCAAAAAATGGTCTTGCCCGACCATACACATTTGGTTGTGACAGAAATCCATGCCTAAAAAAAGTACTTAAGTATTTTGAAAATGACAAAAAGTGATGTGCCCTTCATGCATGGACAATGTGATGATGAATGGCTTAAGAGGTATGGGCGATGTGATATGGCATTCCTCAAAATATGACATATGTTGACTGATGTGAAAAAATTACATGAAATTCTCATTTATACTTGAGCCCCTTCATCATTTTTAATTATAAGAATGTAGATGCATCAGTAATTTTTATTTTTATGCTACATTTTAGCACATATTTTATTCCACTGAAACTTGCAAAGTTATATCCCAAATTACCTCTCAACAATTTTGTTGGCCACAATAATTCAGGCACAAACTAAGAAAATATGTGAAATATTTTTTTGAGGCTTACAAAAGTAGCACACTACAACACTTTCATTCTCTAAAACAGAACAAAAGATGTATAACATCTAGACTATACACCATTTACTATGCTAAGAATATACCTATCCCAGCCAACAATCAGTTGACTGAAGTAATGTGTATTTAAATGCATGCCATTAGTCGTTCAGACATTATCCACTGATAACACTTTGTGAACATTTACAATGACCTGGAATAAGCAATCAACAAAATTTAAAACCTCAACAATGTGAGACTTGCCTCAAATCATTATTTCTAAGTAACAAATAATGATTTGTTCACAGACTTTATATGTCAGTCTAAAATTGGAGATAATCTTTCTCTGTGTGCTCACAATTATAAAATAATAATTAACATATTAATATCTGTAGACATATCAAGTTGATAAAATGTTTGCTAAAATGTAACAGAGGGCATTATCAAAATGATCACTGCAGCAAATAAAATGTCACCCATTTAGTTAGCATTATTTCTCAACCAAAATGTTACACACATTCATTTATGAGTTAGTTCAGTTTTTTTAAAATTATGTGATTTTTATACATTTTTTCTTTATGTTTGTAAAGATGAGTGGAATGCATGATCAAGTATACTTAATGTATTTACAATGACACTACAGTGTCTGAACGAAATTACATTCTAAAATTTAGTGTATTAACCAAAGATTACTCCCTTTTTCATAATAAATAAAAATATTGTTGTTGTTACAATAATTATACATCTTGTGTGTCATTTTAAACATATATTTAAATCATTTGGTTCAACTTCTCCAGCTGCTGAAACATCACCACTCAACTAATTCCCCCTATAGCAGAATGGTTATCATTTCTGGCTAGTGATGCAAAGTTTTTGAGTTATGCTCTCAGTGACTACCTCACACAAGTCTGGAATGGGGCTCAGACAGCCTCATAAAGTCAAATGAGAAGCTATAAATTTTTTCTCTGTATTTCCAGACAGTGATAACAAATAAATAACCATATTATGTACATTATTACAGATATTTCATTGTTATAGCTGGCTGGAAAGAAAGAGGAAAATTTCTGTGCTGTGACATGTTACTCAATACAATGCTGCCACAACTTAAAAAAGTGAAATACAATAGAAAAGTTGTTTGAGTTAATAAACAGTACTATTAATAAAAAAGTGTTTCCAATATGTTGCTAAGAAATGTTTTTAGAGTTATGATATTGTGGTATCTTAAAAGAAGCCATTTTCCTGTGTATGCTGTTCTTTTCTTAATATACACTTTATTTCATTTTTTAACTATTAGCTAATATCACCCAGTTGGGCATTATGAAGCTACAGATCTTTGATATGACCCACTGGGGTGAAATTAGCAAATTACTACACACTGAAATAGTGTTTACTTCAAAATAAAACGAATGGCCTTAGCAAGATGATAAATTGCTTTAAGAAATTTTCAGTGCCATGGAACCATAAATAAAAAAGAATAGTGTAATGCATTGCTAAAGAGAATTTCTTTTCACACAATATCTTCATATTTGTGTTGATATGTATCTACACTGTGTGGGGAAAGTAGCAGACATTTGCATGTTAATGGAGTAAACAACACAGACATTTCATTTGTTTTACTGTTGTAACAACTACAATTTGAGTCCTACTTTAGTCCATGACATGATTATTTTTACAATGATATACTCATTTTATTCAAATGTGCAACAAGAGGGAAGATCCAAATGGCACAACTTGTGAAACAATCACTTAAGTCAAGCATGTTGTGCTCAACAGTAATCTGCCACTGGGCAGTCAACTCTGCTCTTGATCACAGTTCAGAGGTGACCACTCATTCAGGTGAACAATAAGATGGTGGCCATGTCCACACAAAAACTATCAGAAGTTACAGAAGAAGTGGTATATGACATGATTGCTTTCATGCACTGTCCTGCTTCTGATAGGGTAGGGTATACCTGTGATGAGTGGAGGAAGACGTGCTGGGTGGTGCCTGGGACAAGCCTTCCACCAGGGTCTTCCACATAGATATGGTTGATCTAGCAAAAGGTCGGACATAGGTGAGACACACAGATGGACCAGGATAGTTCCATAGATTGGGTGAGCAGCAGAATATCAATTTGGGAGATGTAGAATGAATTGTAGATAGGATGTTCCTCATTTCCAAGCAAAGCAAAGCAATGCCACAGGATGTGTTACTGGTTTGCTATTCTTGTGTGATGCTGGTTAATGGGAGAGAAGGGGTAGAGTGCTCCTTTGCAGCTAGTTTATGTGAGTGGTTAAGGGGTTGGAAGCAAATGTGGATATAGTGTGGACTTGGTTGACTTGATATAGACTGATAATTTTCATTGTGTCATTCAAGCACGTAGACGTCAACATCCAAGAAGGTGACACATTGGACTGAGGAGGACTGATTGGGTGACGTTAATAGGAGAGAGTGTGATAAGGCTGTAGAGCATAGAATATCTTGACTCTGGGTCCAGATCACAATGATGCTATCATCAATGAAACTGAACCTGACATGCAATGTAGTACCTCAGACGGCAGGGAGGCCATGACACAGATGTGTCTGTTTATCTTTCCCTTGAAAAAGAAGCAGTTGAAGTTTCTTTCTGGCAGCTTAAAACTGTGTGGTGGACCGAGACTCTAACTTGGGACCTTTGCCTTTCATGGGAAAAGGCTCTAAGGTAGGAGACAAGATACTGAATGAAGTAAAGCTGTGAGAACAGGTTGTGAGTCGTGCTTTGGTAGCTCAGTCGATAGAGCACTTGCCTGCAGAAGGCAAATGTCCCCAGTTCCAGTCTCAGTCTGGCACAAAGTCAGTGCACACTCTGCTGCAGAGTAAAAATTTCATTCTAGTTGAAGGTTAGTAGGACATTCAGTAGGATACTGAGAGATGTACTGTTTGGCAACAGCAAGGCCATATGCATCGGAGAAGTTAGTGTGTAAGGATATTGCAAAAGTAGGGATCTTTCAGTAACAGGATGGAGATGGCTTGTGAGGTGATGAAAAAAGTGGTTTGAGTCCTTGATATAGAAAATTAGGCTATAGGTAATGAGTCTGAGGTGCTAGTGAACCAGAAGTGATATTCATTCTGTGGGAGCACAGTAACCAGTTAGAATGTGGCAGCCAGGATGGTTACTTTTATGCAAAGTGTGTGTGCAGAGGGTAGTAGAGGTGAGAAGGAAGATGGCTTCAGAAGAGAGGTTCTGGAATGAGTCTAAGGATCTGAGCAGGGATTAGAGGTTATGCTGGACGTCTGGAATGGGTTCCCAGTGACTTGGCTTGTAAGTGGAAAAGTCAAACATGTGGTGAATATATGTCACGTAATTACTGTGGTTCATCATGACATTGATGGACCCTTAATCTCCAGAAAAGATGACAAAATCAGTGTCTGTCTTAAGACTGTGCACAGCTGTTCTTTACTTTGTTCAAAGGTTTTTGTAATTGGAAAGGGGCCTATGAAAGAACATAAGAAATTCCTGGAAGGAATGGCAGCTGTGTGGGAGTGGGTACAGTCACAGTTGGGCAGAGGATGGGAGGTTGGGAGAGGAAAGGCTCAATGTTGGTTTTGAGAGGAGGGATGGGTGACAAAAAAAAGTGCTTCCACTGAGGGAATTAGCAGAATATATCTTTGACCATTCCAAAATGACACTTTGAGTGCAGGGCGAATGTAGGTCTTTGGATATAACTGAAACATCTGTGATATTGAGAACTTTTGCAGATAGGTTGGACAACAATGTTCTGGGAGATTAAAACTGTATACCTAAGACTTGAAACCAGTTTCTTTGCCTTTCATGGGCAAGTGCTCTACCACCTGTGCTACCCAAACACAGCTCATGACCCATCCTCACAGCTTTAGTTACACCAGTACCTCATCTCCTACCTTCCAGGCTTTACAGAGGCTCTCCTGCAAAAGCTGAAAAGCTGCACGACTAACATTCCTGGAAGAAAGGATATTGTGGAGACATGGCTAAGCCCCAGCCTAGAGGCTATTTCCAGAACGAAATTTTCACTCTGCAGCAAATTATGCACTGGTATGAATTTTTTTGGCATGTTAAAACTGTGTGCCAGACTCAGACATGAACTTGTGTCCCTAGCATCTTGTGGGCAAGTGGAAGAGATGAGGTACTGGTAAAAGTACAGCTATGAGGATGAGTCATGAGTTGTGTGTTGGTAGCAAAGCTGGTAGAGCATTTACCTGTGAAGGGCAAAGGACCTTAGTTCAAATCTCAGTATAGCACACAGTTTTAATCTAACAGGAAGTTTCACATCAGTGCACAATCTCTTCCAGATTGAAAATTTCATTCTGTAATAGCATTCTGGGTTTGTTTCGGTTCTGGGTTATGTGGCATGTTGGAAGGGAGTTTTAGGGTATGTTGGTAGAACTCAACATGGTCAAGTCTAGGTGAAATGGGAGTTTTATGGGTGTGTGTTGGGGGGGGGGGGGGGGGGGGGCAGTATGTGGTAGGGTAGATATTGTTGATTAGTGACATTCAATGACTGAAGCATGATGACAGTAAACTCAAAAATTGTTTGGAGACAGTGTGGTTGAAGTACTGTACTAGTAGTCGTGGGGTAAGAGTTTCAATATTTTGGCAATGAGCTGCAGGCAACTGAAACTTCAAAACAACATTATCTTTGTACCAAACATTTTTAGTGATCTTATTGCATCAACCCATGATAAACATTAAAGTTTCCAACAACATCATCTGCTATCATAACAAGGAAAGCAATTGACTGTCACAGATGTGATAGTAATCCACACATGTGCATACTGCTTTGGCATCACATTACCAGAGACTTCAGCAGTACTGATGGTGATGTATCACAAGCACTGCTGCACTTCTCATAACAAAGTAATGGAGATTACTTTTCTGTTTAAAATACCTTCTACCTACTGCTATGAGCATATTCTATTATCTTTCAAAGTTTTTATGTGTATTATAATTTACAAGGCATCCTGAATGGATCAGTCTTTATAATTTGAAGCATTGCTTTGAGTCTGTCACTGCTTGGAAATGATACTTTGCTTTTTCTTAAGTGTTGTCACGACTTATTTCTCTGTGCATTTGAAGTCGATGTACTGCTAGTGTCTGGTGCAGCATTGGGAAATGCTTTGAACAGACAGTTCCATGCAACAGTATTTTAATCCCTTATCTGTTTAATATTTATCCATTTTACTGGATTTTCCTATGCAAAACAAAAGTTGATCCTGCAGTTTTCTGCAACCATTGTGTGACTGATTATGGGTTCTATGGTGTTTCCACTTTGTTGAGAGCACTCTTTTCTTAAGTTGCATCACTTTCAGATCTGTCAGAAAACATTCAAACTATTTATATAACCATTACAGCTCACAAAAATGCTCCAGCATGCTGTCTCAGCTTTACATACACCACTTTGAAAACTATACCAGTTTCTTCAAAAATCTTATTCATACAAAAAATGTAAAAATGCACACCAATTTTGTCTTTAATGTTCATGAATTTTATGTCATACCCACTCTGCACACTGCAGAAGACTGTGCATGAGACCTTGTTCAGCTATCAACTGGAAGGTTTAGTCAATTCTACATTTGTAAATTGTAACAGACAATGGCATGTAACTCTTTCATGTCTGAAGTTGGTTATATGTAATAACTCTAAAGATGTGGCAACACTTCAAATGAACTTCTACAGTACACCACAACCTTCCAAATGAGATGTCAATCATACTGCACTGGCATTTCTCATCAAGATCATTTTCATATTTATGACTGATCCAGTTCTCTCCAGCCAGTTCCTTCCAACATGTATCACTGTTACAGGAAAATATCAAAGTTACAGTTTCATGATATGGCAAATTAACCTTCAAGATACTATAAATGTGTCCTATCTAGATTCTGTAATTTGGACATATGGATATTTTTGCCATCACAAATGGTCTCTCATATAATTTTACACCTGGAAGTGATTATACACAGTGTTTAATGTCCTTCAGCATACATAACAGTATGTTTCAAATCATTAAACAGTAAGTTACATGTATGGTAGAAAGCCATAAATCAAAAACATTGATAGAAAGTTAAAAATGCAAAACTTCCTGGCAGATTAATATTTTGTGCCAGACTGGGACTCAAAGCTTGGACCTTTGCCTTTCATGGTCAACTGCTCTAATGACTGAGCCATCCAAGCATTACTGATGATCCACTCTCACAGCTTTATTTCCACCAGATCTTCATCTCTTACCTTCCAAACCTCAATGAAATTCTCTGCAACAACACACAGTCTGCTGCAGAGTGAGAATTCATTCTGGAAGCTACTGATGGTTGGAAATGGACATTTAACTTTTTACTGGTGGTGGTTAGTGTTTAACGTCCCGTCGACAACGAGGTCATTAGAGACGGAGCGCAAGCTTGGGTTAGGGAAGGATTGGGAAGGAAATCGTTCGTGCCCTTTCAAAGGAACCATCTTGGCATTTGCCTGAAACGATTTAGGGAAATCACGGAAAACCTAAATCAGGATGGCCGGAGACGGGATTGAACCGTCGTCCTCCCGAATGCGAGTCCAGTGTGCTAACCACTGCGCCACCTTGCTCAGTCTAATTTTTTACTGACATACACAACTTGCACTTTATTAAAACAACTTAAGGTCATAGCAAAGTGGTGACTGTCAGTCTCGAAGCATTAAGGATACACAAAATTTTGCTACTCTCTCCCAGATATTTCTGTTGTCTCTTCTACAATGTGACAGGAAGCTAAGACCACTACCAATAAGTTCCCCTTCAGTTTCCACTATAGTTTCATATACCGACAACACCACATAATTTCAGCAAGAAAAAAAGTCAATTTGAGTGACATGTGGTGATAATGCTGGCAAGGGCATGATAGTTTGTTAAGGAAGAGGGCTAGATCTGGAGGTATGAAGTAATTCTAATATTTTGGAAAATGAATGGCTACTTGTAAGTAGCTGCTTGGTGTAGACACCCTTGAGTCCTGGCTGTGGGATCAGATCATCCTTTCAAATACAATGATGAGGGTGTCAGTTCTTCAGATGCTCATGAATACTAACAAGAAAGTGGGATAATTCACTGACCTGTTGAACTGGAATCCTCTTGCAGAAAACAAGAAGTATGGTCTCCAACAACTGTGATGGCTTGAGTGACGAGGAAACTGAAAATACATCAAGTTTTATGGGTTCAAGCATACATTCATCCTTATCATCCATGACTGAAAAGGTGATGACAGACTGAGAGATAGCAACATCACTGTGGGAAGTAGTTCTATGGATACCTCCAGCAAAGCATCAGGAGCAGCTAAGGTATGATAAATATACTGTGTGTCTCATGTGGCATCAAAGCAAATGCTAGAAGAAAATCAACCTTGCTAAAGATCATCATATGCCCATGGAATCAATCACATGATGATGATAGACACCTGTAAAATATACATCTGCCCAGTACTTGAGTATGGTTGCATAACATGCACCAATCAAATGAGATGGCCATAAATAAGGTCCTATTAGTTGATCTTACACAATTCCAGTGGACAGGTTGGTAAGAAATCACTGCTGGTGATCTGAGACAAGTGTGTCAAATGGCTATTTATCACTCTTACCTGGGAATAAGTTCAACCCTTCAGAACTGCCGTGGAGAATCTATTGATAGAACTGAATTCTGAGTTCAGAATCATTTGGCACCATTATCTGCAAACACTGATTGTGATAGGGGTATAATTGCTGCTCCATCTGTATGCTTCACAATATATTCTTCAAATTATTCATTTACAGATAAGTTGATAAGTGCTTATTAATGAATTTTCTCCCACAAAATATGACACCATCTTCTCAAACACTACTTGACAATTAATTATTTGTTGAGAACCTTGACCAATTCTAGTGGTTTGACTGACCCAGATTCTCGTAAGTTTCTGTCTACAGCAATCAATAGCTTTCAATAAGGAGAATGACTGATGTGAAACTTTTTATCTGTATTAATTAACAGAGTGAAGTGCAGACCTGGCTGTGGCAGGAACTTACTTGTACCCATAACTTGGTATAGCCATTTTCCAATTCAAAATAGTGCACATTGTTACCTCTGAGTGCAAGCATAGAAAGGGGCAGTGCAAAATTTTTTCATGGGCAGGTGCCATGGGAAACTGTTAATAACATTAAATTTAATTATTATGATGAGATGGGCAAAGGAGTAACAGTACCAGTGAAGGAGGTGATAGAATGTCAAGCAAAATTATATGCTATGAGTAGGTCTATCGTATGAAAATTACAAAATGAGGTGACACAAAACTGTGTTGAGTGGAATTCAAGTACCTATCCCAAAGAAGAAGAATCAAAGAGCAGGCAAACGATATTTCATTGATGATATGGATAAATGAGATATTAAATGGCAATTTCTGCAGTATTATGAACAATACAAGGAAATGGCAGCTTTGTGCAAACTTAAAATATTTTGACTCATATGACTGGACTTTACAGCTAACATGGAAACTCTGAGAAAACAGTTCTGCCCATAGGACTTGGCTTTAAACAGTAACAGAATAAACAAGTCTTTATGTCTGAATGCAAGGACATAGTTGCAAAATGAGTATACTAAATTAGATTTTTACAAATAGAATGAACAGGATGAAGTACCAGAGTTAAAGTGGTCAGTTTATTTATTTATTTTACAAGCTCTGGACTTAGACAGGCAAAATTTAAAATGCAACATGATAAATAAAAGTACAGTACAGTAATACAAGATACTGAAAGTAATGACATAATACAGCAAGACATGTATGGTTTTCTATTAAAAGGAATGCAAGTTCAGAATTCTGTGGTTTTGGTGGCCTTATCACTTTCTGTGTAAAGATCTTCTGTGGTGCAAGGATCGGGCAGGTTTCTGCAGACCAGGAGATGTTTTGTGTCCTGTAGGTTGTCACACTCACATAATTCATCCTCAGTGGTGTAGCCCCACTTCCTGAGGTTCGCCTTGCATCTTGACACTCCTGCCTTCAGTTCATTTAGAGTCTTCCATGTCACATGCAGATGAAAGCCCATGGCAGGTTCCTCTTTGATGTTTTTCTTATCCCTTTCACTTAATGAATCTTGCCATAGTTCTGTGTGATGAGTTCCAGAATTGCCAATGTTGTGTGAATGAAGCTCCTTCTTGAACTCAGCCTAGGTCTTTGTGCTTCAGGTCTGAACAATGGATTCCTGGGATCAGTTTCCTGCTACTTTTTCTCAACTTCTGTGGATGTCAGGTGACGCTGTATCCATAATTTGATGGACTTTGGTGACAGGAATTGATCATAGGGAGGCAGTCATGGTACATCCAGTCTCATTCAATGCTGTATCTACCTGTTTAGCCTGTGAGGAGTTGCACCAGACTGGTGCTGTATATACTGCTCCAGAGAAGCATACCATAGTGCCAGCGCAGATGCATGGAACATTTTAGGCTGTGATCCCCAGGTGGTGCCAGTGAGTTTGTTTATACAAAACACAGGTTCATGCAGATTACTCTGTGAATACATATTAGCAAAATGATAGTGTGTGACAAGTATTTTCACACAAAAGTGGCCATCAATGTTTTAGTGTTACATTCTGGGTTCACTTCTAATATTCACCATCTACCCCAATTTCCAGGCTGGTGTTATTCCTGCTGTGTAAGCAATATCAGTGCAGTAATTATGGTGCCAGCTTGAACTAACAACCATAATCAACAGATGTGCATTCGACCAGTAAGTTGTGAGCAGGCATTGTTAAAGTAGTGGACATGTGGTCATTGTGTGTCTACATCAGACCATCCCATTTCAAGTTCATCTGACAGAAACACTGAGAAAATTCATAATCTCTTGATAATCAGCCATACAGAGCTATTGCTGAAGAACTGAACACCTCTAAATCAAGTGTTAAGACAGTCTCCAAGACGTTTTGAACAAGAGAAAAGTGTGTGCAAAGATTGTCCTTCATACCTCAACTCCCAAACAAAAACATCTTAGGGATGTTTGTACTGTTCTCGGGTCTCCAGCCAAATGCAGTCATTTTCAAATCACAATGCTTGGGCAGCATTCCTTTCTGTCATCGTCAGGTGATACCTGCAGACTGACCATCTCTGCTGAATCTCCTCCCCTTTATACTCTGATTGCTCCCCACCCCTTCCCCCATGTTATGCCGCACGTGGTGCTGCGAGGAGTGGTGGTGGGGAGGGGCGGGCTGTTGGCCGCAAACTGTGGACCATCAGATGTCCTGTGGCCTCCGTTGGGTGTGTAAATCATTTTTGGTCAGTGCTGTGCTTTTAGTTGGCTGAGTGCTGGATCCCAGGCTTTGCTGATGTTGAACTCGGAGTTTCTGTTGAATAGCCCATCAGCTACACATATTTCAATCGCCTCCTTCAGAACACAGTCTAAAAAAGATGAGGCCTGCCATAAAACTTCCATTTTCGCAAACTCCATAGTATCTCCAGTATCCATGTAATGTTCCGCAACCGCAGATTTTGTAGGCTGCGTCAGTTCAGTGTGCCTTCTGTGTTCCTGGCACCTTTCTTCGATTGTCCGTACAGTCTGCCCAACGTATGCCTTGCCGCATTTACATGGAATATGGTAAACACCCGGTTTGCGGAGCCCCAGGTCATCTTTTACTGTACCTAGCAGAGCCACGTTTTCGGAGGTGGGCGGAAGACACATTTGATGTTACATCGAGCCAGAATTCTGCCAATTTTATTGGATACTTTGCCAGCCTAAGGCAGGTATGCCATTGTCTTCTCGTCCTCTTTGTTCTCTCTCTGCTGGGTTTGTGCATTCTGCATGAAAGCACGTCGAATTTGACTCTCGTTATACCCATTGTTCTTGAGAACATCCTTAAGGTAGTTAAATTCTCCTTGTAGGCTTTCCTCATACGATATTGCGCATGCCCTGTGTACCTCCTCATCTCTGGGGAGGAGATGAACCAGAGACTCAAGAAGCTGTACCCTGCTAGGTACAGTAAAAGATGACCTGGGGCTCCCCAAACCGGGTGTTTACCGTATTCCGTGTAAATGCGGTAAGGCATACATCAGGCAAACTGTGCGGACAATCGAAGAAATGTGCCAGGAACACAGAAGGCACACTGAACTGAAGAAGCCTACAAAATCTGTGGTTGCAGAACATTACATCGATACTGGAGATACCATGGAGTAGGCGAAAATGGAAGTTTTACAGCAGGCTTCATCTTTTTTGGACTGTGTTCTGAAGGAGGTGATTGAAATATGTGTAGCTGATGGGCTATTCAACAGAGACGCCAAGTTCAACCTCAGAAAAGCCTGGGACCCAGCACTCAGTCAACTAAAAGCACAGCACCGCCCAAAAGCGATTTCCACACCCAACAAAGGCCACAGGACATCTGATGGTCCACAGTTCGCAGCCAACAGCCTGCCCCTCCCCACCACCACTCCACGCAGTGCTGCATGCGGCACGACATGGGGGAAGAGGTTCGGAGCGATCAGTGTATAAAGGGGAGGAGATTCAGCGGAGATGCTCAGTCTGCAGGTATTTCCTGAAGATGACGGCAAGGAACGCTGTCGAAATATCGTGGTTTGAAGATGACTGCAGCCTCCTGGAGACCCGAGAACAGTACAAACAGTTAATTCCCCGGGAAAGCCTAAGATCACACAACTTATGAATGCCTTACACAACTTAAGTCAAATTAAGAACTTGGACACTTCCTTTCTGGAAAAAATCATCATGGGTGATGAGACTTAATGTTATCAATATGAACCTACTACAAAATGTCAAAGTGCAGTAAGGGTCTCTGCTGGTTAGTCAAGACTGAAGGAAGGGTGAATGACAAGATCGAAAACGAAGATATGCTCATTGTCTTCTCTGTTGCTCATGGCATTATCCACACTGAATCTGTTCCCACTGTCACCACTGTAAATTTATAGTATCATTTGGGTGTCATAAATTGGTTGTGCAAGAGGATTCAGAGGACTAATCAGCAACAATGGAAGGGAAGGGATCTCTCCTTCCTGCACAACAATGTGCACACTCACACAGCTGCAGCTTAGTGCAGTTTCTAGCAAAAATACAAGTGCCAGTCCTCATCCACCATCCATATTCACCAGATTTGGCAAAGAGTGGCCCCCCTTTTTTTTTTTTTTTTTGTTCCTCAAAAGTAAAAAATTCATACTAAGAGTCAACACTTTGATGAAATACCTAACATTCACACCAGTTTGATGCAAAAGTTTAACACCACCCCAAAGAAGGACTTTTCTGACAGTTTGGCACTTTCAAATGGTTGTATCAATGTGCTGTGCATTGTGCATTGTATTCAAGTGTGGAAAGACTATGAAGAACACTTGAAGTGTTAATATCACTATTTTTTTTCCCTCCAGCCTAGATGACAAAAGTTCTGATTTCTTTAGACTTGGTTCATAATGTATGTGATAACTGAGGAGCCACTGCTGTATTTCACTTTTTAATGAACAAGTGGAAGGTGGTATATTATCCTCCTACTTCTGCCAAAAATGACTATACTGCTAAAAGGTAATCCTGGGATAATACATGTCTCTTTGTATTTTAAAAAAAATTTAGTGACCATTTCTGAATGGCAATTTGAGGTTTTGATTTTTGAGTCATATCCATCAGTCATAGCATGAATGATGTCCACGCCACAAGAAGAGAAACTTGCAGGCAACATCCAAAGGAACCTCCCAGTGGCAGTGAGACTACTTTCATGAATAGACAGGGATGACACAAAAAAAAACACTATCAAAACTGGAAGATGGAATCCCCACGTTATCACTTATACTGCAAGAAGTGTCAATTACCAGTAGACATTGCAGTATTCACAAAATAAAAGAACTCAAAAGAAGAGACAGGCATAGAGAAGGTGATACTTGACAACATCGTCACCTAAAGGAAAGCAACATGAAATGCAAGCAAGAGTATCAACCTTTACACAGGAAAATGTTATGTTGCCACTTTTTCCTCAGTTGTGAAATGAATGCATCGACATTAACATAAATCAGGAAACTCAGTTCCCACCCAGCTCCTGAATCTGCCATCACTGATAGTTTAGAGGGCTCGTGGCACTGACTAGCCTCGAGGTTGGGTAACCCACATTCACTACATTGTAACCAGCCAACACTGCTTATGCTCTTTGAAGTGCTCACTACTGGAATAACCCAAGGGTTACATGTAGCTTATTGAAAGCTACAGATGCATCAAGAATTATTCCCTTCATTTCACTGTACCCCTCCAAAACTGGACTTCCTTTCTGAGATGTAATACTGCCCCTATTGTCTAATATGTTTGGAGTCACAAATTATAATGTGAATATAGCTGAAAAATTATTAAATAATGGTATTTCATGAATTTGATACACAAATTTGCACTGTCTGTAATAAATTACTGGACACACAGAGGCGATGGCTGCCTTAACACAATTATTATTAGTATAAATACTTGAGACCATAGGATGAGCGCAGTTGAGCAAATGATTGCATATTATAACCATTTACTTATGACTCCAGATACAAAAACATCAGTCCATTACGAAGGTGGCTACCCAAACTTGGAAAAAAGAAAATCCTTGATAATTCCAGGTATGGGGAGCAAGATGGCATAAGAAGTTCCTCATAATTAACAATGAGAGGGAGGGGAAGGGGAGTTTCTCACAATATTGACTTGTCGCTTTCCTATTGTCTGGAAACATTGCAGTTTTTAAACACTGATAATTTATTTATTTATTTGGAATAATATTCATGTAATTAACTTACTTTGAAATATTAAGTATTTTAAAATTTGTGATTCATAAAACTCAATAAATTTAAATTCCAATGCTAGGTTAAAAACACAGAACTTCCTTATATTTTATGAAATGCCCTGAGGTTTCCCTGATTTTTCCAGGTAAAATGTGATTCCCTGAGACTTTCAGGTTTTCCAGAAGAGTCACCACCCTGCACACAAAGTGATGCATTCTAATATTTATTTCATGTCCTTAAGAGACATCTCGCAGGCAAATCATAGGATAGACAAAAACTAATCAAACAACAAGGGTGGTGCACATCTGAACTAGAATCTAAAGTGTGCATGAAACTGAATTTCATGGCAGGCCTTAGAGTAGAAATGTCATGTCGGTATATCTAGTGACACACAAAATTCCACTGGACTGCTCAAGAGCTATGCAGATGACCTAGTAGTAAAATTTGTGATTTCTTTAAAAAATATGGAAAAAATATTCACACTGCAAGCACACAATATAAGAGAACAAAACTGTTTTAGCTGATGATCACTCCTTCAAACACACTAAAGATTAGGAACAGTTACATGATATAAACTGCAGCTATAACTTGTCAGACAGAATTAATGGGCTACTTGTACTAACTAAAAGACTCTTATTGTTGTATAGACCACTCTCACCTCTCTTGATACCTTTTGTCAAGCAAAT
Organism: Schistocerca gregaria; assembly: GCF_023897955.1. Taxonomy (NCBI): domain Eukaryota; kingdom Metazoa; phylum Arthropoda; class Insecta; order Orthoptera; family Acrididae; genus Schistocerca; species Schistocerca gregaria. The sequence continues at coordinate 26,245,056 of NC_064931.1, read as the reverse complement.
GAAATACTAAGTATGAAATACAAACAAAGTCTGCGTGAGCTGAGGGAGGTTAGACATATAAGTGAAAAATCTCTAGGGAAAGTGAAGTCCTTACTGCAGTCTGAGAATGGAGTGCTGAGTATGGTACAGCAAATGGCATTACTTATAATCACTTTTTTGTACATACTTTGACAGAAACTGTCCAACTACCTCCTAAGGTAAAAAAAAGTGATCAAACATCTACATCTACACCTAAATCTATACTCTGCAAAAAACTGTTAAGTGCGTGACAGAGGGTATGGTCCACTGCACCAGTTATATGGATTTCTTCCTGTTCCATCCATGTATGAAGTGCAGGAAGAATGATTGTTTAAATGCTCTGTGCATACTGTATTAATCTAATCTTGTCCTCATGATCCCTATGTGAGCGAGAACAGAGGTTTGTTGTATTGTCCTAGAACCATAAATAAAGCTTGTTCTTGAAACTTTGTAAGCAGGCTCTCTCTGGATACTCTATCTTCAAGAGTCTGCCAGTTCAGTTTTTTCAGCATCTCTGTGACACTCTCCAATGGGTCAAACAAACCTGTGACCATTTGTGTTACCCTTCTTTATATACACTCAATATGCCCTGTTAGTCCTGTTTAGTGAGGGTCAAACATACTTGAGTGATATTCTAGAATGGGTCACATGAGTGCTTTGTAAGCAGTCTCCGTTGTAGACTGATTGCATTTCCCCAGAGTTCTACCAATAAACCAAAGTCTACCACCTGTCTGACCCACGGCTGAGCCTATGTCATCGTTTCATTTCACATCCCTATGAAATGTTACACCCAGCAATTTGTATAAGTTGGCCAACTCCAACTGCAACTCACTGATATTACAGTCATAGAATGCTATGTTTCTTTTCATTTTGTGAAGCACATAATTTTACATTTTTGAACATTTAAAGCAAGTTACCAATCTTTGCACCATTTTGAATTCTTATCAAGGTATGACTAATTACCCGTGCACCTTGCATAGTACTTCATTACAGATAACCACAACATCTGCAAAAAGCCTGAGGTATCTATTAACATTGTCTGCAAGGTCATTAATGTACAACATGGGCAGCACGGGTTACAACACATTTCCCTGGGGCACACTTGAAGCTACTTCTACACATGACTATGATTGTCCATTCTAGATAACCTATTGTGTCCTCCCTACTATAAAATCCTCAATCCAGTGACAAATTTCACTTGATACACCTTATGATTATACTTTTGACACTTGTAGATGTGATACTGAGTCAAATGCTCTTTGGAAATCAAGAAATGCTGCATCTACCTGATTGACTGGATCCAAAGCTTTCATTATGTCATGTGAGAAAAATGTGAGTTGGGTTTCACATGATTGATGCTTTTGGAATCCATGCTGGATGGCATGGAGGAGGTCATTCTGTTTGAGATAACTCATTACGTTTGAGCTCAGAATTCTAAGATTCTACAACAAATTGATGTGAAGCTGCTTTGATGCAGAATTGGAGTCAGTTATGAGTATGTTATGTGTATTCACAATATCAAGGAATTTTTTTCAAAGCACTGGATTGTCTTCCTAGCTATACCAAATTACCAGAATTGTTGGCCATCAATTACCTTCAGGAGAAATTGGATGACAAACTCCACCTTATGCAAGTCACCCTTGAAGTATTGTTTTACCCAGACATGTTTCAGCACTTTTTGTGTATCTGCAGTGGATTACCCTGGTCCCTTTCTGAAGAACTGTTATTGCATATTAATGTTTAGAGAACATTTGGTGCAAAACATTTGTATTTGTGAATGAAGTGATTGTTGTCAAGTATTATACATGGCTTTTTTACAGTTCACAGTTGAGATATGTATTACTGGTGTATACATTCTATGTTGTTTATTACAATATGTCTAATGTTCTGGTTTTATAACGTATTTGGAAAAATGGAGGATGTATGCATTAGTTTACGTACCTTACATGAAGCTGTTCAATGTTTATGTTGGTATCTGTAAGTGTGCTACACAATTTACGACGTGTTACTTGCAAAAAGCAAAACGTAATTTTTATTTTTGTTCATTATGCATTTCCAAATTAAAATATGAGAGAGAGAGAGAGAGAGAGAGAGAGAGAGAGAGAGAGAGAGAGAGAGAGAGAGACAGTGATGAATACTCATTTACTACTTTCTATCCATGAGATATTAATTTTTGGATGTGATAGTTTACTTCTATTGTTACTTTTTGATATGGGTTGTTACTAATTTTATGAATCTTTAGGTCAGTTTCAGAGTTTGTTGGGTGGCGATTCTGTGCTACCAGGTGATCTGCAAATGCCAAGTGTGAGGTATTGCTTTTCATTGCTTTGAGATGTTCTGTGCACTTGGTTCTGTAATCCCTGGATGTTTGACCCATATATACAGACTGACAGCAGTTGCAAGTTAGTTGGTACAGACCAGACTGGCTTTATTAGTCAGTGTTGGTAGTATTTCTTCCAAGTCTGTTTTGTATATATCATTTCAGAACCAGCTACACGGAACACCTCAGAGCACTGAAAAGAATAGCTTACACTCAACACTTGCAGATCACCTCATAGCACAGAATCACCACCCAACAAACATAGAAACTGACTTAAAGATACTTAAAACCAGTAACAGCATATACCAAAAATTAACAATAGAAGAAAACTATCACATCTAAAAATCAAAATTTCAGGGAAAGAAAGTACTAAAGGAAACTGCATCACTGTGCAATGAAACCCTCTTTGCCACAATGAAAGAACTATATAAATAACAATCACACCAAAATCTCACATGATCAGCCCCCTAAACTAAATTTACCTCTCCCCACACTTCACAACATTCACAAACAAATGAATACTACACAGCCACAACAATACATAATGGCAGCAAAAACAATGCAAGTTCAAAAAATTGCAGAAAATGCCTGTAAAACGGCAACAGTGGTAGAAATAAATGTGTTACCTCACCACAGACAAACAAGACAAACACCATAACATAATAGCCGGAAGTAACACACAAAATAATGTGATACATATGCATTTTCATTCACAAATGCATAATGAACAAAAACAAAAACTATGTTTTGCTGTTTGCAGATGACAAGTTGTAGATTGTGTAGCAGACTAACAGCTACCAACATAAACATTCAACAGCTTCATCTACAATATGTAAACTACTGCATATGTGGGGATCGAGATGTTACGTACAGTAATATCGAACCCAACATTAAGTATTCACTCATTTGTACTGAATTAACTTTATTTTCATCATGTCTGTATAAACACATCCGCTCGAATACAGAGTTCAGAACACATTGAGATCAACAGTTTTCAAAGAAGTTCGTTCTCAAAGATGAGGCAGACGACTCTTGCAGTCAATAACCTCCACAGAGCCCCCGCCGGTAGTGCAGAGCAAAGGTGCGACCAGTGGAGGGAAGGAGGCGCGGAAGGTGTCCACAGGTTGACTGTGCCATGCTGCTGATGGCACGGTGAAAGCAGAAGGTGGCGGCATGTCGATGGGGAGAACATCGTCGTGCGAGGCTGTGTGGTGCAACGGGGTTTTGATCCGATCAAAGGCGCAGAATGCGTCGAAGATGCGATGCGATGTATTGCCAAAGTATTTGATGGCGAGCGCCACAGTAAGTGCAACTTGTCCTGTAACAGTTTGTTATTGGCCGTATGACATAAAGGAGCAAGCGTGCTGGGGCTTAACAGGTTGCATAAGAGATGCCGGATGAGCAACACTCGCAGTAATGACGGAGTTATAGAGGCGCTTGATGTCGCAGCAGGGGAGAAAACAGCAAGCTGCACATGACTGACCTTGGCGGCGGATGACTTCGGTGTCGACGGAAGCGTCACCTCAGAGTCCATGGACGGTGAGTGTGTTACAGCGGTAGATGGCAGGATGTCCCAAGCGGATGTGACAGTGTCGGTGTTTTGATGTGCAAAACAGCCGTGATCGAAAGTTGGGGGGGGCGTGGCCGTGAGCCCTGTGCATGAGGCATGGCGGCAGTGAGAGGTGGTGGAAGGTGGATGTGGTCGGCGAAACTGTGGTTAGAGCGGGAAGGCGATGAGACCCAATGTGAACGTGAAGAAGTCGAATCGGCACATGAACTACTGGTCCGTGGCAGAGAGGCAACACAGTTCAAAGGAACTGGAGCTGCTTGTGTGCTGTCGCTGTTGGCGCTGCGGTAAGGCTGCAAGCTGCTCGCATGAAACTGCTGTGCGGTTGTGTGTCGGAGCGGAAAGATGCTCACTCGTCGAAGCAGAAACGGCAGATGTGTTGGTCGTACATTGTGGAGGTAGTGAAGAGGGCGGCAAAGCAAGCGACACTGGAATGTGGCTGGTTATGCCATGGTACAGAAACGAAGTGTCTTGAACTACCAATGAAAGGTGGAAGTGGCGTAAATAAGTTGCTCGTATAACATCAGTAATGTAGAATTTCCTCTTGAGGCAGCGTGATGATGACAGTTGTGACATCTGGGACACAGATTCATGTAGCGTGATCATCAGGGTATTAGTTGTAGCTGGTAATAACGGCAAAGGATTGTCAGCAGTCGGAGGCTGAACACTGACAGGAGCATCTCGTTGCATGTCGTGCTCGGTCGGTGTCGGCTGCAGCATGTGTAACTGATCTTGTAACAACAAGTTGTATGTCGCAATTTTCTCACGTAGCTGTTGCAGTTGTTCAGGTGAAAATATATTTTGTGAAGCAGTCTGGTGTGTATCACTAAGATGGGGTCGAAATCAGAATCTGTCTCTATCAAAGGGTAACCTGGCGTACAAGACAAGGTCGCCGGCACAGTATTGACGTAACAGTTTGAGTAGAAGAGATCATGTGTCTGATCGCGAATGTGAAACTCAGTACTTGATGGAGGCGGAGTGAGAACACGGTCACTGCTGTATAAAGCATCGATACAGCTGAAATCGTCTTCTGGGGTGGGTGTACAAGTTGCGGGCGCGATCCAGTAGTGAACGGCTGGGCGTTAACGTGCGTAGTGTTGGCCAGTTGTTGACAAGATGCAGGTACGGTAGCCATGGCGGGATCGTGTGTTGTGCAGCTGTTTATTTAGACTACGTCGAGGTCAGTGAGCCAGCAGGCGGCAGCCGTGACTTCGCTGTTGGTAGCGGTCGAGCAGAGTCGGTGTGGCTCGGGTGAAGTTAGGAGGGAGCCGTGGCACGTCCAGTGTTACACTGAAAAACAGCTGGCATTGTCGTTGATGTAATTGGTGCATTGTCGTTGATTGATAGCATGTCCTTGATGGAACTGTTTCTGTGAATTCGACCAGGCATGCGATTTAGCCATAGTTCGGAGTTCATGTGAACTGGGATTTGCAACACAGACCCCGTTTGTTGCAGTCCATTGTTTGGCATGATTCTCCGATACCGAAGCATTGCACAAAGTTAATTCATTACGCAAAAGCAAGTCAAAATAGTCCAAATTAATTGGCAAAGGAGCACTGCAATGTCTGGAAGTCAAATTACTGACGCATTGAGCGGTATGTCAATGTGTGAGGTAGTGACGAAAGTTACCAAACAGCACGATTCACACAAGAGTCGGGAATTTACACACTAATTACACTTTCTGTACACTGCACCCAGATGTGGCGCGATGCGAAGTCGATGGACGTAGAAATCCGACAAAGGATTGCTACATTGTTTGTCCATGGTAATCTTCCAGTACACATTTCTGGCATCGTAAGTGGCGTTCGTGAGCGTCGAGGTCACCAGTGTGGGGATCAAGATGTTACGTACACTAATATTGAACCCAAAATTAAGTATTTGCTCGTTTATACTGAATTAAGTTTATTTTGATCATGTCGGTACAAACACATCCGCTCGAATACAGAGTTCAGAACACACTGAGATCGAAGTTTTCAAAGACGTTCGTTCTCAAAGATGAGGCGGTCGACTCTAGCAGTCAATAACCACCACACATACATCAAACCTTTTTTCCAAATAAGCTATAAAACAAGAAGTTCAGACATACTGTAATAAAAAACATGCAATACATCAGTCCAGTAACACATATCTCAACTGCAAACTGTAAAAAAAACCACGTATAATACTTGACAACAATCACTTCATTCACAAATGTCAATATTTTGTGCCAAATGTTCACTAAATGTTAATATGTAATAACAATTTTACAGAAAGGGAATACAGTAACCCACTGAAGATAGCACAAAATATGCTGAAACATGTCTGGCTAAAACAGAACTCCAAAGATTCTTGCATAAGGCAGAATTTCTCATCCAATTTTCTTAGCAAGCACAGAAATAAGAAGAACTGCAACATCACAAGATGATTATTCAGGAGGAATGTCAGTTCTCCAGATAGACATATATAAAATAAATATATTATCTTAGCTTTTAGAAGTAACAGTTTGAACTTCATGATGAGATGTCGTCGTAACTGCCGTCCACTTCACGTCTGCTGTGCAGCGAGCTACCTTAATTTAAGTATTAACTGTATTTTTCTTACTTGTCACTTCTTCTTCTGGGTGTTTTTGCTTTTAGGAAGCTTTAATTGTCGAGTGCTAGTAATAGTGTTCCATATATTTCGTGGTTGTTTTGAATACAGTCAGAGGGAGTCCCTTTAGTTAACCATAGTGCCAGTAGCGCTAGTGTTTGTTAGACAGGTAATGCTATTTTGATTGTTTTCTACAAGATGTGGCTAGTAACCACAGTTTAGTCAGTTTAGTCAGCCGCCTTTAGTGAATTAGCAGTCTACTTAAAAGTTGATTAACTCTCCATAGTAAATTGATTTCTTAGGATGGATAGAATGTGTGACTGCTGTGTACGGATGCAGGAGAAGCTTGCCACTGTTCGCGAACAGCTGAACGTGTTGATGGCCGCGGTCATCCGTCTTCAGGCTGCTGCCTCGGAGTGTAGCGGCAGTGGGGAGTCCGGTGTGTCACATGGTACACCCTAAGTGTTACATGCTTCACCCACTGTCCCTGCCGTTGAGACATCTTCGCAGATGCCGGGTGAGGTTGGGCCACCCTCTCCCCAAGGGGAGTGGCGGGTTCAGCAGCGTTCACGGTGCATGAGGCGGGGGGTCAATGTGGAGGCTGGCCGTGTGGCATCGCCCACTCTGCCTGTGAGTGGACATGTGGCTGCTCCTTCAGCAAGGTCCGAGCAGGCACATGGGGGGAAGGGTTTATTAGTTATTGGGAGCTCCAACGTTAGGCGGGTGATGGAGCCCCTTAGGGAAATAGCGGAAAGGTCAGGGAAGAAGGCAAGTGTTCACTCTGTCTGCTTGCTGGGGGGTCTCATCGGAGATGTGGAGGAGGCCCTGCCGGCGACGATAGAGAGCACTGGGTGCTCCCGACTGCAAATTGTTGCTCATGTCGGTACCAATGACTCCTGCCGTCTGGGTTCAGAGGACATCCTCAGTTCATACAGGTGGTTGGTGGAATTGGTGAAGGCGGAAAGCCTCGCTTGAGGGATGGAATCAGAGCTAACTATTTGTAGTATCATTCCCAGAGCCGATAGCGGTCCTCTGGTTTGGACCCGAGTCGAAGGCTTAAACCAGAGGCTAAGACGATTCTGCAGAGATCTGGGGTGCAAATTTCTCAACCTCCGCTATCGGGTGGAGAAATGTAGGGTCCCCCTGAATAGGTCAGACGTGCACTACACGCCGGAAGCAGCAACAAAGGTAGTGGAGTATGTGTGGAGTGTACATGTGGGTTTTTTAGGTTAGAGAATTCCCTCCCTAGGCCCGACAAGATGCCTCCTGGCACGCGGCAAAGTAGGAGTAGGCAAAATGCAATAGGGAATAACAATATTAATGTGCTAATAGTAAACTGCAGGAGCGTCTATAGAAAGGTCCCAGAACTGCTCTCATTAATAAACGGTCACAACGCCCATATAGTACTAGGGACAGAAAGTTGGCTGAAACCAGGCGTAAACAGTAATGAAATCCTAAACTCAGATTGGAATGTATACCGCAGAGACAGGATGGACAGTGAAGAGGGAAGCATGTTTATAGCGATAAGAAGTGCAATAGTATTGAAGGAAATTGACAGAGATCCGAAATGTGAAATAATTTGGGTGTAGGTCATGGTTAAAGCAGGCTCAGACATGGTAATTTGATGTCTCTATAGGTCCCCTGGCTCAGCAGCTGTTGTGGCCGAGCACCTGAAGAATAATTTGGATAATATTTTGAGTAGATTTCCCCACCATGTTATAATTCTGGGTGGATATTTTAATTTGCCGGATATAGACTGGGAGACTCAAACATTCATAACGGGTGGCAGGGACAGAGAACCCAGTGAAAATTTTTAAAGTGCTTTATCTGAAAACTACCTGGAGCAGAGAGAACCGACTTGTAGCGATAACATATTAGACCTTCTGGTGACAAACAGACCCGAACTATTTCGAAAAGTTAACGCAGAACAGGGAATCAGTGATCATAAAGCGGTTACTGCATCGATGATTTCAACCGGAAATAGAAATATTAAAAAAGGTAGGAAGATTTTTCTGTTTAGCAAAAGTGACAAAAAGCAGAATACAGAGTAGCTGACGGCTCAACACAAAAGTTTTGTCTCAAGTACAGATAGTGTTGAGGATCAGTGGAAAAGTTCAAAACCATCGTACAATATGCGTTAGATGAGTATGTGCCAAGCAAGATCTCAAGAACTTAAGAGATGGAAAAGAGCCACCGTGGTACAACAACCGAGTTAGGAAACTGCTGTGGAAGCAAAAGGAACTTCACAGCAAATATAAATATAGCCAAAGCCTTGCAGACAAACAAAAATTACGCGAAGCAAAATGTAGTGTGAGGAGGGCTATGCGAGAGGCGTTCAATAAATTCGAAAGTAAAGTTCTATGCACTGACTTGGCAGAAAATCCTAAGAAATTTTGGTCTTATGTCAAAGCGGTAGGTGGATCAAAACAAAATGTCTAGACACTCTGTGACAAAAATGGTACTGAAACAGAGGATGACAGACTAAAGGCCGAAATACTAAATGTCTTTTTCCAAAGCTGTTTCACAGAGGAAGACTGCACTGTAGTTCCTTCTCTAGATCGTTGCACAGATGACAAAATGGTAGATATCGAAATAGACGACAGAGGGATAGAGAAACAATTAAAATCGCTCAAAAGAGGAAAGGCCGCTGGACCTCATGGGATACCAGTTCAATTTTACACAGAGTATGCGAAGGTACTTGCCCCTCTTCTTGCAGCGGTGTACTGTAGGTCTCTAGAAGAGCGTAGCATTCCAAAGGATTGGAAAAGGGCACAGGTCATCCCTGTTTTCAAGAAGAGACATCGAACAGATTTGCAGAACTATAGACCTATGTCTCTAATGTAGATCAGTTGTAGAATTTTGGAACACGTATTACGTTCGAGTATAATGACTTTTCTGGAACTAGAAATCAGGAATCAGCACGGGTCGTGTGAAACCCAGCTTGCGCTATTTGTACACGAGACTCAGAGAGCCATAGACACGGGTTCACAGGTAGATGCCTTGTTTCTTGACTTCCGCAAGGCATTCGATGCAGTTCCCCACAGTCGATTAATGAACAAAGTAAGAGCATATGGACTATCAGACCAATTGTGTGATTGGATTGAAGAGTTCCTAGATAACAGAATGCAGCATGTCATTCTCAATGGAGAGAAGTCTTCCGAAGTAAGAGTGATTTCAGGTGTGCCGCAGGGGAATGTCATAGGACTGTTGCTATTCACAATATACATAAATGACCTTGTGGATGAGATTGGAAGCTCACTGAGGCTTTTTGCAGATGATGCTGTGGTGTATTGAGAGGTTGTAACAATGGAAAATTGTACTGAAATGCAGGAGGATCTGCAGAGAATAGACGCATGGTGCAGGGAATGGCAGTTGAACCTCAATGTAGACAAGTGTAATGTGCTGCGAATACATAGAAAGATAGTTCCCTTATTATTTAGCTACAAAATAGCAGGTCAGCAACTGGAAGCAGTTAATTCCATAAATTATCTGGGAGTACGCATTAGGAGTGATTTAAAATGGAATGATCATATAAAGTTGATCGTTGGTAAAGAAGACGCCAGACTGAGATTCATTGGAAAAATCCTAAGGAAATGCAATCCAAAAACAAAGGAAGTAGGTTACAGTACACTTGTTCGCCCACTGCTTGAATACTGCTCAACAGTGTGGGATCTGTACCAGATAGGGTTGATAGAAGAGATAAAGAAGATCCAACGGAGAGCAGCGCGCTTCGTTACAGGATCATTTAGTAATGGCGAAAGCGTTACGGAGATGATAGATAAACTCCAGTGGAAGACTCTGCAGGAGAGATACTCAGTAGCTCCGTACGGGCTTTTGTTAAAGTTTCGAGAACATACCTTCACTGAAGAGTCAAGCAGTATACTGCTCCCTCCTACGTATATCTCGTGAAGAGACCATGAGGATAAAATCAGAGAGATTAGAGCCCACACAGAAGCATACTGATAATCCTTCTTTCCACGAACAATAGGAGACTGGAATAGAAGGGAGAGCCGATAGAGGTACTCAGGGTACCCTCCACCACACACCGTCAGGTGGCTTGTGAAGTATGGATGTAGATGTAGATGTAGAGATGGAAGCACCTCCTCCAGCTCCACTAATTCATGATTGGAGTGACTTGCCCTTCCTTTGTAACCTTCTCCAATTTATACCTCTGTCCTTCCCAAGGAAGGAACCATTAGTTCCAAAACCTAGGGTAGTGCATGTACTTTATTACAAGTATCAAGATTTCTTTTGATGACCAAGCGAGGTGGCGCACTGGTTAGCACACTGGACTTGCATTCAGGAGGACGAAGGTTCAATCCCGCAGCCAGCCAACCTGATTTAGGTTTTATATGATTTCCCTAAATTGCTCCAGGCAAATGCCGGGATGGTTCCTTTGAAAGGCCATGGCTGACATCCTTCACCATCCTCACCTAATAGCAGTTTGGTCTCTTCCCCTAAACAACCCAACCTATTTCTTTTGAATATAAGTACTAGACAACAATTCTGTCTCATAATTTTATAGTGTTCTTGAGATAATGGAAGAGGTTGGAAGAAGAAAGTGCTAACCCTCAATTTAGTAAGGATAAGTCTGCTCGAGTTACCTCTTGTGTTTTTCAACACAACACATGCTGATAACAAGTAAATCCATACACTGATAAGCCAAAACACTATGATTACTGCCCGCCATGATGTTGGATGCTGACTGGTAGTGTTGCAAGCATGTGATGCATTAACAAAAGTATGTAAGTGGAGCAGACATGGCTGGGGGATCGGCCCAACAAAGATATGGGCTGCAAATGGGGAAATCCATTGAGATAAGCGACTTTGACAGAGGACACATGATTATTATGCAGAGCCTGTGAATAAGTATTTCTAAAATGGCAAAGCTGGTTGAAAGAGGTAAAAGGGCAGAGAAACTACCACTAGGCGCTAAGTGGTTGGAAGTGCACAACTGCTCACAGAATGTGGGGTACGGAGGCTCTTCTGTTCTCTAAAGTAGAACAGATGGTGATCTGTGGCATCTCTGCCAAAAGAACACAATGCTGGTAGACACACAGGTGTTTCAGAACACATTGTTCATTTCACATTATTGAACATGGAGCTCCACAGCAGACCACCCCAATATGTTCACATGTTAACCCAATGACATTTTCAATTATGACTACAGTGGGCATGGAACCATTGGGATTTGACCGTTGATCAATGCAAAGTTGGTTTTTCTGGTGAATTAAATTTTTGCTACACTAGGTTGATGGTTGTCTCCACAAGTGCAGTCATCTAGGTAAACGGTGGCTTCAGACATGCAGCATGCCATGGAAACAGGCTGGTGAGATTAGTATTATGCTATGGGAAGCATTCACCTGTGCATGTATGGAACCTGTGGTAGTAATTGAAGACATGCTGACTGCTGTGAACCACCTGCATCCCTTCATGCTTGATGTTTTCCCCAACAGCACTGTCATCTTTCAGCAGTATAATTGTCCATGTCTAAGAGCCAGAACCATGCTACAGTGGTTTGAGGAGCTTTATAGTGAACTCACATTGATTTACTTCACCTGAAGTAAATTCTATGGAACCCATCTGGGTCGCTATCAGGCGCCATCACCGCATATACAAATCAGCAGCCCCTTATTTATATGAATTACATGACTTGTGCCTAAACATCTAATACCACATACCTCCACAAATCTTCCAACAAACTTTCAGATCCCTGATACATAGAATCGGTGATATATTTCATTCCAAAGATGGATAAACAAGCTATTAAGCAGGTGGCTATCAGTCTATGTACTGTTAGAAAAGCTATCGACTACATAAACTGCTTTGACTTATTGTACTTATCTTCTTGTCTTTGCATTTAACCAAACATACAACCTGCAATAACTCAAAATTTGCTTGTCTGTGTTAGTACTTCCTTCTGCTGACCCCTTCAAATCTCCTTTGATATACTTATACCATATTAGTTAATACATAAACTGCACTACCTACATCTACAGCTACGCACTGCAAACCACCATAAAGTGTGTGGCAGAGGATATGCCCCACTGCATGATTTACTGGGCCTTTTTTCCCCATTCCATTCATATATGAAGTGTGAGAAGAACAACTGCTTAAATGCCTCTATACATGCTGTAACTAGTCTACTCTTAGCTTTGCAATCCCTATAAGAGTGATATCTAGTGGGTCGTAATACACTCTAAGACCGATTGTTTTGACCCACGGCTTTCAGAATGCCATGTGAGAAGAGAGCAAATTGAGTTTCACATGATCTATGTCTTCTGTTATGTCCATAATCCATAATAATGTTTCTATTTGTCTCTGTAGAATCAATGAGAGACTAAATAAACAAAGTAAAAGCGATGCTCTTACACTAAATGACTCCGTCACAGCAGTATGAGCTCCTAGAGTGAGCGTATGGGCTGTTGCCATTATTTGCAGATAAAGTTCGTCTACAGGGAGGAGACTGAAGAGGCCATAAATCATTACATTCAAAGAACACACTAAAAGGGAATACAGTCCACGCAAGGAGCTTGTGACCTTGTCTACTGATAAGGAACAAGGTCTACATCATCTGTGAATTCTGGTACTCACTATGATTTTAATAAGTATTTTGTTAAAATAGTGGGAACAACTGTGAACAAGATTTCATATTTCAGCACAGATCATGTTAGTACTGTAATACGTAACATGTGCTGTCTCATAACTCTATAGAAAAAAGTATCTGAATGGGACTATAATGAAATCTTGCACTTCTCAAAATTTCCAGGTGTCTATTCTACATCATGTTCTGTCCTGAATGAAACTTTTTTGCACTGCAGAACCACTAGCCACAGTAATAAAAATGTGCTTATTGCCTAGTGTTTTTCAATAATATTTCAAAAAAAGATGATAAAATGAAGTGTCTAATAGGCCACTTTCACTATTTATTGTACTGGTTAAATTTGCTTCCCAAATTACTCTGAAGGTAAGATCTTCTATAAGAAGCAATGTGTGCAATGTGAATTTCACAACTACAACCACATTTGATCTGGCAAGAAGGATCATGAAAGTGTATGGAGAGAGGAAGTCATTAGCATGAAAACTTAGTGATTTCAATGACTGCATACCATACAAGACCTTTCTCAGCAATCAAAAGTGCTGTAGTGTTGATGGGTCTCATTTGAAATTTAACAACAAAACTCTGAGGGGGTTGTAAAGGGTGTATTGTTGAAAGTTTGAGTATAGAAACCCATTTCCTAAACATATTCATGGACACTACAGAATATGAATGTTACAGGAGCCAACAACTGCCGCCCTTCAGCACCATAAAAAAATTTTTTTTTTACCCTGATAGAGTGACAGTAGAGCTTCTTGCGATGGATCTCATAGCATTCAAATCACTGGATGAAACTAAATGGTCCACATCTGTCACAATAACACTGTTTACAGTTTGTTAGCATGCTAACTCAAAATTTGCTGCCGAACTGATGGTCTAATCATATGTATTGTCCCATATAATTTCAACACTGAGCAGCACCAATAGATGGTTTTTCCAGACGTGGGCTCCATCTTTAGTTTGTTTCTCAAAGACACCTTCCACTCCCCCCAGAAGTTTGTTGGTATGATTTCGTGTCACCTTGTATAGTCCAACACAGCCACATTAGTTACAGATTACATTGTGGGGCCACTCACTAGGCTAAAATCTTGTCCTGAAAACTCTAGAAAAATACTGTTAGAGAATTATACTATTAAGTAACAAACTGGACCACTGTAGACCCACCTTCAGTCACTTAAGAATAAGGACAGTTTTCAGTCAATATGCCTTCAGCTGTCTCAACTAGTTCAAATGAAAAAAAGATAGGATACGTTTAGTATGTAACATGAAACCAGTCACTGGAATATTTCTATTAAAAAAAAAGAACATCTTGAGTTTCCAAATTTCAAAAATGTAACATCTTTCCAGTAGTGACACTGAAAATATTGAATGTTTTGGCTGCTGAAATACAGCTACTGCCTCTGAGAAATTTTAGAGCAGAGCTTCGGAGTAAGCTCCAGCGCAGGGAACTTTGTATTCAGTTAGTATTTTCTTACTGTACTTAATTTGCAGGATTGATTTTTGAGCAGCTACAACTTTTATTTAAAGCTGAAAAGTGCCATCAAGTTACGGCTATTGCAATAATATTTTAATATAATGGGCTTTTACTTTTAAATGAGTATACCAGCCATAGTTCTTAAGCTACCTATCGCCTATCTGCGACTCAGCATCTCCGCTATATGGTGAGTGGCAACTTTCCTTTCCATTCTGGATTTTCCATTGTTGACATTAACTTGAAATCATTATCACTGAATTCCTATTTTACTGTATGCAAATTCCCAATTGTGTGTATTCCTGATACTATAATCACACACATTGATTAACATTTGGAAACTAATGGTAATTAAATTAAAATATATAAATGGGATGCGGATAATCATTTCACAGGCGCATATCAGGAGTACAGGCCAATGGCCTTGCCACAGTGGGTGCACCGGTCCTCGCTCAGTTACCAAAGTTAAGCAAAGTCAGGCCTGATTAGTACTTGGATGGATGACCATCTGGAACGTGCAAGTCACTGGAGTGGCATCTGATTGGAAGACTTGCACCAGGCCATTGAGCCGTACAAGATTATTATTTATCTGGAGTACAGGTCAGATTTTTTAAAACCTACAAATACTATGTAATGTGTTTGTGAGCATGTCAAATGGAACTATCTTGCAAAATGAATGGTAGTGTGTCATTAATAAATTCTGTATTTTCCATCAGTAATTGGTCACAAGTGGTTCCGCATGAGACAGTTATAAATACTGCATTAACAGTTTCAGTGTTAGATACTGCATGGCACCGGATGACTCTCTTGAAGATTACACACCACTAAAAATATAAGCATCTGACTGGATTATTTTCAGAACTTACATATCTCTGTCTCCTAGTACAAGCAGAGCTACTGTATAATATTAATATCTTGCTGTTCCACATATCTGTATCCTAGAAATGATAGTTTTGCAAACAGGAAGTATGACTCATTGGTAAAAAATACAGAAGTAAATCAGTATGATAGAGGAATCACAAATGACATTCACATAATTTACCAATGTCAACATAAAGAGCACCCCATCATTATGGATAGAAGAGGACTTGTATAAAAACTGCTCAATAATCTTGAAGACTCAAGACATTTAAATGCAAAGGACAACAATGTTGCAGCTGACACACTGCTTCTATTCATAATCACTTGGCTTGACAGAGAGTCACTCTGTTTAAATGAGGGAAGGGGAGAGGAGTATCTTCATGTTGTGCCTTGACCATGGGAAATTAATTGCAATTTCTTATCTCGATCTTGACCTTGTCAGGCAATCAAATTTGTCCCTACTTGCACGGTGTTTGAATTTGACTAACAAACTGAGGAAGTGGACAGGGGTTACAACACACATTGCAAAATGTTATCATCACAATATTCATCTATTGAAATCAAGAACTTCCATATTTTCAAGAAAAGCCCTCACAAGAGTAAGATTGCAGCCAAGGATTCACTGTAGACAGACACAAACAAAAACCTGAACATTTAGAGCAAAACAGGCATTGTTGATAAATTACTGAACATGTATTGGTTACAGAGTGGCAGACAATGTGATGTTACTCTAGCAGCTAAATTTAATCTCTGCAAAACAGATTCTGTAGGAGAAAAACTTTTCAAATAAAGCATGAAGATCGTTGCACTCATTACTCAGGTGAGTTTGGACAAAGCAATAATCAGAGGGGGTTGGGTGGGGAGGATAACTTTCATCTTCTTACCACATGGTGATGTAGAAAGTGGTATGCAGCATCCAGCAACCTGCTGTAATGCCTTTGTTCATAATAGGTCCTACTGTCATTTTAAAATGGTGGCACTTAGTCATAGGCTTCACTATGCACATATGTCCAAGATAATGAACAGTAAAATTGTAACAAGACTAGAGGTGGTCCTCGAGCTGGATACAATAACCACTGATGTCTTCCAAACATGCAACCACTATTGTCCAAATAAGGAGAATAGAGCTGAGATGGCTGCATCCTGGAGTTTTACAGCCTGAGGGAATGATACTCTGTAAGCTTCTGACTTCAAAAAAATAGCTCTCCTACGAACTGCTGAAAAAGGAAGTGGTCGAGTTCTTACATGCTGTTCTTTAAAGGTTTCTCATCCTGCTTAGGTGCAAATCAGTGCAAAGGAGGGCATTTCTGTATGAAGGTGCATCTTGTACACAGAAGCAGCAGTTCAAATTTTCAGTACATTCTAACAGTTGTTGCCATTTTGGAGCAATTACTCAAGTTCTTTTATGATGATCATATTGTAGAACATATCACGTAATGCCATTCAGGAGTATGTAAGGAATTTGCCTACGGCAGTCTCTTTGCTTTCCAATTTTCTTTGAGAGGGAAATCTGCATGTAAAGTTATACAGGTGTTAAAATAAAATTAATATTAAAAAAAAATAGGTACACAAGTGTTGTGGTATCAATATTGTGTAGGAATATAGACATGATTTTAATTAGTGGGGAACATTCTCTTTGTTATTTAACCTCACATGAGCACTTATTGACATGTTCTAGAATATTGCGAAGCTGACTTGTGTTGTAATGTCAAATATTCTGTAGAAGATATAAAAAATGTGCCAGATTAAAATAAGGTAAAGGTGTTGCCAATATGATAACCACTGTCACAATATGTGTAAATAATCTTTGTATTTTATTCCTTCATTAACACCCTGACTGCCATGAGGCCACTGGCAGACACAGTACAGCTTCTTACCTGACACCATGTGCCCGCCAGTGGCCACATACTCCACTATCTGTATCACTATATAGAATGCAGTATGGTGCATTACTTTGTATTTCTTGATTGAGCTGACACAGGAAATCAGGCATAATATCCTGACCAATGTTTTTAACTTTTTTTTCAACTATACACACCTTCCAAAGATATACTGTACTCCACAGAATATACTGTGTAGCCACAGGCAGGTATATAGCATTGTATGAACATCTGCTGTGTCTGCCGGCGGTCTTGTAGCCGTCAGTGAGTTAACTGGTAGAATCAGTGTATTTTATTATTCTTTCAACTAAGGAATCTATAGTAAACATGCTCCTGTGATTAACCCCACATCTTTGTTTAAACATAACGCAACATTTCTGAACATCAATAAATCGGTATTTCGTTGTGCTGACACTTGTTAACACCATTCAATGGACACGGGACTCAATGAAGATTTGTATGCTCACAACTTTTAATAGCAACCATATTGTACAGGAAAACATCTACTTTCATGTATTATCTGCCCTGGTTAAGTAGTTACTGAACATCAGTGTCAATGCAGCACTTTAATGAAATGGAATGGAAAACACTGTAGTACTTTTTTATGCATATAGTTCATCTTTCAAACATAAAACAAAGTCTCTTTAGACCATCTCATCTCACAGAATACACTTCAACAGCCCAGAATCAATCAGCTTCCAGAAGAAGTATCACTAACATTATCATTGTTACGTATCATAACACATACCTGAAAACGCTGTCAACTTCAATATGATCCGATTTCATAACCAATCACTCCAGTGACTGTTCTCAGCATCCGTATCTCCAATGTGGCCTGCACTAAGAACGGTAACACCATACTCACACATATACATGGGTATCAACACCCCTGTAAGTGTGGCTAATTCTTTCTTTTCCAAGTATCCAACATTTAAACAAGTCACTCAGTTCCATAGTTATAGCAATTTTGATACATTCGAGTGTCATATGGAACAATTTTTCATATTCCCAGTAACAGAGGTTCTGATGTAAGATAAAAAGGATTCTGACAGCTTCCAACTGTGTCATTTTGTTGAGTAAATGAAATCTCTGCCCAAGACATAATCAGTCAATTACCTTGATATTTCTGCTGTTTCAGTAGAACAAGGTATATTGGCATTGCAAACAGATATTGTCACTCTCATGCTAAAACCATAAATGTGCAAGAAAAGGCAATTTTGACTTATGTGAATCACTACATTTCAGTTTTCATGTTTCTTGATATGGGAAAAACTCACATATATTGCTGGGATAGTGAAGGATAAAATGCAAGGTTGAATATTAAAGCAGCTAAAAGGAATTATACTTTGCTATGCCACGACAATGAATGTGGAGTACATTCGTGACACGTGTGTGTCACATTTGTGCTCTTAACAGTTTGTTGAGAGCCCTCTAAATATTATTCAAGCATGAATGTGTGATGTTAATTGGTTAGATACAATAACAAATGATGTCACATGTGAAAATAATAAAACACTTTGTCAATATTTATAGCTCTTTGTGGGTAAAAATATGACTAAACATTTCAGCTGCACTCATTTAGGTTTTCAGTTCATTACAGACAAAGAGAACTGGTAAGAAATTTGAGGAAACAAAAGAAGCTAAAAGGAGGACCATACACTGAATGTAGTGGAACAGAGAAATCATAGAAAGCATTGATTCCTGCTCTGAGCCAAAATAAACATCCACACTTTGTTGATACATGCCACTGAATCAAGATATACGGTGTGTCGAAGGAAAATTGGTCAATATTCAGGGGACATAACAGGAGCAACCACCTGAAGCAAAAAACTTCATCTAGACATATACCCTATTCCAAACATCCATACAAAGTTTTTTGCTTCAAATGAGTGTTCCTATCATATCCCTTAATATTGACCATTCCTCCTGGGATACCCTTAATACAATGCTTTCAGGAACATGTAAACATTAAGACAAACAAAGCCAATTTATTGCAAATCACAGCCAAAAGATGAGAAATGTTCAAATGATTATGAATAAACAAACAGACCAGAAGGCGGTCAAGTGTGTTGGCTGTAAATTTAAATCTACAAGCTGCACTGGACACTTCAAAAGGACCTTGTGGTTTGAGCAAGACAACTGGTAGTGTATACTGTGGGAATACACATGGTGGACCAAATACGCACTTGTTATTTGTGAAATTAACCAGGCTGGAAAACTAGGTAACACACGTCTATGATTACGTCATGGCACTACAGAACATCACAGAAGTGGTGGTGATTATGATGAATGCAAGTCATCAGAAGAACTCTACACTTATAGAATGAAAATGAGAGGGGTAGTGGCAGAAGTGAAACTGTGAGGGTAGGTCATGAATCATGCCTGAATAGCTCAGTCAGTAAGATGATTTGCCACAAACGGCAAGGTTCTGATTTTGAGTCCCAGTCTGGTATACAGTTTAATCTGCGTCAAAGTTTCAACTCTATGTTTGTTTCTACATGCACTGACTGATAGAAAAAGTGAAGCACCCACAAGGGGAGGAAAAAATGAAATGAAATTTCACAGGTAAAGAGGGTATGCGATGTCATTCTGGTGGTTACAAAACAGAGTCAAATTTACACAAAAATTCTGTACTAATCTGTAAATGCTGACAGTGTGTGAGAAACAGATGATTTCAATCAAATATGACAAATTTTATTACAGTTTCTTGAGTGATGGATTTGCATGTTACATATTATCTGAACCAGACACTGAAGTGTATTCTGCTGCACATCAAAAGTGTTATGTCAATTAGTTTTTTTTTTAGAATTTGTTTATTAACTAGGATTATAGTCTCTCTCAGTTTATCACACTCTAAAAAGTATCATGAACCAGTGAAACTGGAATCAGCCATCAGTGCATCTGATTAGCTTGTAGCACACATGTGATGCCAGAACAATGAATGTGCTAATCCCCCCCCCCCCCCCCCCTCCTCAGAAAAAAAGAAGAGGGGATACATTACTGAATCTAATATCCTAAAATTTGTAATTGTCCTAATAATAAATCAGATATCGACAATCTCCTAACATGTTGACTGCCACATGCTCAGTAATGGATGTTCCACCACTGCCAAGCCAAGCTCATGGCGTTAGGTGTGAGGCACTGCTGTGGCCTCTGCAGGTACATGGCAGTCTGTGTGTTGAACTCCCATTGTTGATATTTAAAGCTCTGTAAAACATTATATGACCTATACTTCAAACCTAGTGAAATGCACATTCACTGTTTTGGCTGAAGTTGAAATCTTGATGGTACATCTGTCTATACATATACTCTCATACTATGTTCTTGTTTCTGTGATTAAGCATTACAATCTGAGATTCTCTATCCATTCCGCAAATTATGTTGTGGCATCATTAGTTTTCTGCTGGATTTTAACTTGTTTCTTGTGCAGTGACATTACACAGGTAACAGTTTGCTATTTTTACAATCTGACATCACAACAATTTAAGTTGCTTATCAACCATCTTTATTCAAGTTCACTATGTTCTGGCTAATACTTTTATCAGCATAACCATCAAATTGCACCTGTTACAGAATACAGCTTTGCCTCCTGAATGAGCTTCAATTGGACGGCGAGTCAACTAAAATGTTCACCTTAAACAATTTGTAAACTATTAAAACTATGACAAATTTGTTTTCACTTTTTGGTAATGTTACCTAGGCAAACACGCAATACTGCCCTATATATTATCGTCAGCTTTAACAGCTGCACTAAGGATTTCTTTTTATGCTGCTACAATTATTTTACTCCTTCCACCAGTTACGGGCACTGCAAATTAAAAGGGTGAGATAATTTTCATTTAATTCCAGTGAATATGCAATGTTTTCAAATTTTCTTCATTTGTCAGCCGTATACAACCTATTTAAAATAAATCAGTAATAATAAATCAGTAATAATGTGTACAAGAGGGACACTACAACAAGGCCTTTTTTTTTTTTTTTTTTTTTTTTGACAGCCAGGTATCTGATCCATTAAGCAACTTCCCTACCAGGTGCACTGCATAAAACAAAGGAAAGCGATTCAGCACAGTTTGATGCAGCCAATGTGGATATCAAACCATTCCACTCTGCGTAACAATGAACACGTTCTATGTGGTGCCAGTACATCAAATGAAATGGTTTGTTATTACGTGACTCTGAAGAACATTTCTTGTTTCCCATTATTATTGATACGTGTACATGTGCCATTGGAATAACGCTCTGTTCTGTGCAGTTCTGTATCACTCTGCACCATGTGCTTGTGCATGGCACTACATGGCACACACCCAGTGTGGACATGGCTTTACATCCATATGACAACACAAAATTATTTAACCTTGAAGGTATCATAAGCTTGATAGAGATAACAAGGAGGACAGTGGTATTGTGTGTGAAGGGACACTCCCAGTTTCCAATAAATTAAAAGTGAAACTGTGTTCCAAGAGTAAACAAGGTAACTGTGCAGTACAGCCATGTTAGGGATGCACAATTAAAATAAAAAACTTCAATGAAATGGTACAAGATCAAAAAAATAATTAAATGTTAATGATGGGAGTGCATATTCACATTCTAACAAATCAAAGGGAAGAAACTGAAAAAAAAAATTTTTTTGGAACTTAAATTTCCTTTGATAGAAGGGCTGACAATAGCGTAAGTTACAGGAAATAAACTGCAGCTGGGGAAAATCAGAAAATTAGAAACTGAACTTAAAAAAAAATAAAAAATGAAAATTTGGTATCTTGAAACCAGGTCAAACAGCAAAGGTGCTACTTCTGAAAGTATGTTCTAGAAACAAAACGTAAGTGATCTATAAAAAAAACACGACAAACAGTTGTAAAAAAGAAGAGGAAATCTAATTTTAAAGACAGAGATAAAAGGAAAATTTCGAAAACTACCAGTCATCAGATACACCAAAGTTCCCAGCCACCAGTGGCAAACAAAGTGATGCCCAAAATAATGGGTGTTGAGCGACAGTCATGGTCATGTAATTCCTACACAGCTGATGGACACATAATTCTTGTAGGCATATGATTTCGTAAAATCAGGAGCTCCATTATGTGAAATAATGTAACACAGTCCACAGAAGAAACTAGTTTGAAAAAATGACAATTTAGTGATGCTGATTCAGATTAAAATGATAGTTATAGGAACAAGACTAACAAGGAACTTACACATATTGGGAAGAGGAGGAGGAGGAGGAGGAGGGACAACTTAAACCACCAATACATACAAATGTAATCATTGTGAACATTCAATTTCTTTTTCCATTTCCGTTCTTGGCTGTGTGTAAGTTGCAGAATCTGTATTGCAAACAAGGATATTACATAAATAACTGCATACTTTAAGTATGCTGAACTTACCTACATAAGCTACATACAATGAAGATACCACTCAGGTCATGGACTCCAATGCATGAACATATTGGCCAAAAATATATTTCCACGTCTTGGGGAAATGAGAATGCTGGAGTAATTATCCTCATACACTTGCAGTGAAACATCATATTGATCAGAGAGCTATAGTGCCTGGAAATGAAGCTGTACTTGCTTTGGAATTGATAGAAAATAAACGAAAACAATTAACATGGCCGAGTGGAAGCTTAACAGTATAAGGACAAGTCTTCATTCTCCACAATAGATATTTTACAGCTTACATCACCAATATCAGCAACAAGAGACAGGCAAAAATTACACCATGCGATCAAAAGAATCCAGACACCTGGCTGAAAATGACTTAGCAGTTCATGGCGCCTTCCATCAGCAATGATGGAATTCGGTATTGTGTTGGTCCACCCTTAGCCCTGATGACAGCTTCCACTCTAGCAGGCGTACGTTCAATCAGGAACTGGAAGGTTTCTTAGGAAATGGCAGCCCATTCTTCACAAACTGCTGCACTGAGGAGAGGTATTGATGTCTGTCAGTGAGCCTGGCATGAAGTTGGCATTCCAAAACATCCTAAAGGTATAGGACTATGTGCACGCCAGTCCATTACAAGGATGTTATTGTCACGTAAACACTCCGCCACAGGCTGTGCATTATGAACAGGAGCTCGATCATGTTGAAAGATGCAATCCCCAGACCCGAATTGCACTTCAACAGTGGGAAGCAAGAAGGTGCTTAAAACATCAATGTAGGCCTGTGCTGTGATCGTGCCTTGCAAAACAACATGGGGTGCAAGCTCCCGCCATGAAAAACACCATCACACCTTAACACCACTGCCTCCGAATTTTACTGTTGGCACTACACATGCTGGAAGATGACGTTCACCAGGTATTCACCATACCCATACCGTGCCATCAGATCGCCATATTGTGTACCGTGATTTGTCACTCCATACAACGTTTTTCCACTGTTCAATTGTCCAATGTTTATGCTCCTTACACCAGTGTGATTAGTGGCTTATGAGCAGCCACTCAACCATGAAACCCAAGTTTTCTAACCTCCCACCTAACTGTCATAGTACTTGCAGCGATTCCTGATGCAGTTTGGAATTCCTGTGTGATGGTCTGGATAGACGTCCACCTATTATACATTATAACCCTCTTCAACTGTCGGCAGTCTCTGTCAGCCAGCAGACAAGGACGGCCTGAACACTTTTGTGCTGTATGTGTCCCTTCATGTTTGCACTTCACTATCACATTGGAAACAACGGACCTAGGGATGTTTAGGAGTGTGGAAATCTTGCGTACAGATGTATGACAAGAGACACCCAATCACCTAACCACGTTCAAAGTCCTTGAGTTCTGTGGTGTGCCCCATTCTGCTCTCTCACAAAGTCTAATGACTACTGAGGTCGCTGATATGGAGTACCTAGCAGCAGGTGGCAGCAAAATGCACCTAATATGAAAAAAAGTATGTTTTTAGGGGTGTCTGGATAGTTTTGATCACATCGCGTATGTACAATGACAATGTGATAAGGAGTTCACCAAACAAAATAAGAGCAATATGGAAGATTAAAAAGTGGAACTTTAAAGTCTTTATCATTTGATAGAGTCAAAGTAACAGACATAAAATTACCGCTGAAAAAATTCAATGAATACTTCGCATCACTAGTTGAAGGTCTTCGCCACTAATGAAAAAGGTTCTACTGATACAGTTTCCAACTACCAACCTGGACCTCAGTTAAGTTCTTTTCCTAAAGCACTAGAAATATTTCTCTTGTAACCGGATTCTAGTGGGACTAGAGCGCACTGACGGACTGGAATTGCAGGTACAATGCAGACACACACAACAGGGATGCATAACAACACAGACTACACAGCAAAATACGAAGAACCAGAGAGCAAAACCAAATTGGATACCAAGATGTAGCAACTATAAGTGACCAGAGCAATGGCAAATAGATAAATGATCACGAGTGCTATCGGGAACATGACTGCGGTCTGAGCCCCTATGCTGTCAGCTTTATACGACCACTGTGAGCCAACAGGCTGGCATGGTGGGCATGGCCCACACGTAGTGCCATGACGGTGACTGCAGCGCTCACAGATTATGGGTCCACTGCCTAGTGGCTGTCTTTTACGTCCGTGCCTTCTAGTGGGCCGCCAAATTTGTCCGACCGGGATACTGGATTTTTTTTTGGCCAGCCTCAAATTTTAGAAGGAGCAACCAAAAAGCTTTTATCTGAGGACATCACTGCAGTGTATACACAACATAGCACAACTTCGAATCATATACATAAGCACTAACATGTAGGCAAGTGGTTAGAGTGGCATTTCATGTTCTTTTAATGTGCCTGCAGTAAATGCAGAAATACGAACTGTGTGAAGTTATCACCAAATGTGTCCAAATAGGAAGAACATGTTATTCTTTTCTTGGCTGCCAAAGAACATACACTGGTAGATATCCATCGGAGAATGAAGAATGCATATGGAGCAGCATATCTTTTGAAAACCATCGCTGGGGAATGGTGCATCGAGTTCCATGCTGGTCACAATTCAGCACAAGAAGATGGTCTATCTGGGAGGCTAGCCTCATCTATTACAGACCAAGTCAACTGGAAGACATTCTAGCACTGGTCCTATAGTCCTCCCCATGCTTTTATTATGCCTTCAGTCATTGCAACCGGTCTTGAGAGGTCAACAATTCCTGATGGACAAGGATGTGCAGCAGGCGGTTACAGACTTCTTCATGCAGCAGGTCACAGTATTTTACCAAAAGGGGTACCTTCAACTTGGTGCATCGGTGGGATGATCATCTCAGTACTCGTGGTATTTTGCCTGATTGGCATTCCGATTCTGGACTGCATAGCCCTCAAATGTAAACTTTTTGATCATCTTTTGTATACAAAAGTATTGATCTACCATTCTCCAATAGCACGGTACCAGAAAGTCTATGTCTACCAAAACAGAAAGCTTTTGAGGTTTTAGATAGTGCTTTAATATCCCTCAACAAACAAGAACCTCCTGCAGGAATTTTCCCAGAACTTTCAAAAGACTTCAGTATCTTTGATCATAAAACCCTATTCGAAAAATTACAATATCTTGGGAAATGCAGACAGAATGGATCACTTCAATGCAGGCTGAATGTTTAGTATACAATCATAATCATCACCATCTTTTCATGACCTCAATGAACATATGAAGCCCTCAAAACTCTGTTCTATTACCCAAGGATATTAGTGTATTACTCTCCACATCTAATATAGAAGGTATGCAGTTAAACATAAACTACACAAAGAATTTCAAAGTGGTTCAATGCAAACAAGCAAACTGTAAATGATGAAGTAATTGTATCTGTCAACTTTAATTTATCTCCTCAATCTGATGATAAATATATCCAAGTAACTTTAAAAGAAAAATTTACAGAAATTGTTAAGAGCAACGTAAGTTTTTTGGTCCGGTGTTTAAGCAGGACTTTAAATAGGATATACGTGTGGGTAATGTGTTGAAGAAATTTGGAATAATGTGTTATGATATGAGTATATTAACAGTTACAAGCAAAGAGAGTGATTCAGTCATACTATGTACTATTCAACACACTGCTTTGCTGCAGAAACTACTTCCACAAAACTGCTACTCAGGTAATAAACGCATTTAGAAAGCAAAAGGAAAGAGTGCTAAGGATAATTTGTGGCCTTAAAAAACAGAATCTCATAAACCTAATTTTACTGAGCTTGGTGTTATAAATGTTTCTTCCATGTTTGTTTATCTATGAAACAATCTTATTCACTACAGATTATCTCATGAAAACTGGTAAACTAATGCAGAACAAGGATATACACACTTATGATACCAGAGGAAAATCAAATGTCCAAAAATGTTTCTCAGATCCTCCTCCTACAGGAAAAGTGTTATCCTCTGTGGCATCCCCTTATGCAGTAAGACAACAGAACAAATAAAAATTGCTCCAGAGCCTGTATTTAGGACCATACTAAAGACCTACCTAATAAAGCACTGTTTTTATTCTGTACAAGAATTTCTAAATATGCAAAAAGAGTAATTTTTCTTCAAATATAAATCAATCAACCAAATTTAGAGCTTAAGAATGTTTATGTATTTTTCCTTTTTTTTAAATGTACAATATATCATTTTGGCCTGTCCAATAAATACTGCATATTTTGAAGAAAATCAAAGCTGTTTATTTGAAAACAATATAATACACATTAAGATCAAAGATCTAAAGCTACAACATGAATGAAACAGTTGAGACAGCAAAACATGTTTGAAACAAAACAAAAAAACACTTTATTTGTCCAACAATCATATAACATGCATAAACAAAGTGGAAACCAATACATCGCACATCGAACAGTTGACATCGCATGCAGTGTTGAAAACAAAACTAACACTGTACACAATCATTACACACATACCATGAATAAACAACCAAGAATGTTGTATAATAATAATTGATTGCACTCATTTCTTGTAGCTAAATAATATGCTTGAAATGCTGTCCACCCACAAAGTCACACATGTAGGCTCCACAGCAACAGTATAGACTGAAGATTCTTATTCACAACTGAAGAGCAAGCATTAACTACTCACTACATGATGCTCCCACTCATTCTGTAGTCTTAGCAACCTTCCTTCCTTCCTTCCTTCCTTCCTTCCTTCCTTCCTTCCTTCCTTCCTTCCTAACCTCCCCCAATCTATACCCTTCTCCTAACTAAAGTAGTAACTGTTACTTCAGAAAGGTAAATAGTGTGTTACTTTAACTTTCATATATGTATTGGCAGGACTATAGATTTTGCCTCTTGAAAGTAAGAACTGGCTAGTAATTCTGTCATAATTTGCTAATTTTCTCAATTGAATTTTCCTTTCCTATAATCAACTATACAACACATTCTTTTGTATGATGTACTCATTCATGACAAGAACAGATAACTATGGAAATGTGAAAACAGGAAATGTGAAAACAGGAAATGTGAAAACAGGAAATGTGAAAACAGGAAATGTGAAAACAGGAAATGTGAAAACAGGAAATGTGAAAACAGGAAATGTGAAAACAGGAAATGTGAAAACAGGAAATGTGAAAACAGGAAATGTGAAAACAGGAAATGCAGAACACAACATTAAAACAAAAGTAACACTCATTAATAACAATGTTACTAGCTGTAATTTAACCAGTTGCATTTACTAACATGGTAATTTATTGGAGAATCTTACAACATAGTCTACAGTAATGTCATTCACAGATTGTCAGACTTCTTAACATTCATGTAATTAACAATGGATAGCCTCACCAGAGTTTTCATATAAAATATTTACATACTATTAATTTTAAGAGGGACATTAAATAATTAGAGAGATAAATTGATGTAGAAGAAAACTGTATTTTTACCAAATGAGACATTAAATATTTATCATAATCCCCACCAACATTAGTACACCTGTACCAACAATGAACTAGTTTTTTATACCTAATCCAAAAAAAACTGTTTGTCTTTTTGTTTGAGCCACATTTCCGTAAATGCTTTGGCCTCTTTGTTGTCGCTCAACTTCTCTCTGCGTAAGGTCTCCTTGGGCGAACACAGCAGTATCACAGCTTTTCTTTGAAATCTGTGATGTTTTTCTCTCATTGCTGGCTTTGTTCATCAGGATGTCCAAGTAGTACGCATTATTGTTTATTCGGCATACCAAAAGATGGCCAACATGACCTTTCTTGCTGATGCTTGTATTCTGAATTTCTTTCAGACAAGTGAGCTTGTGTGCTTCAGTTCCATGATTCGTCTTTTGGACTGTTTCAAAATGGTGAACCCAAGTTCCATGAAATCTTGTTTAGAATAGGATTACCTTCCCTTTTGTGGTGTTCTTTCTAGTCTGTACACACTGAGTCTTGCTTCCTTGTTGTGTTACATTATTTCTTTTGGGATGATCTGACACCTGTTTCGCTGCAGTTAAGTTACTGATAATGTAATGAATTGTGCCAACACTCAATTCAATTGTTTTTGCTATAACTTGTGGAAGTCCATCGCTCTCATAGACGTCGAACAGCGGCTGATGATATAACTAAAGAAAATGATCCGCCACAGCCATACTATCAAAGAAATTTAATTCAAACAACTAGTTTCTGCACAACACTTATGCTATCTTCAGGTCCACTGTAAACCAAAAGAGTACTTTCATTTCTTCATCTATGTATGGTAGACCCCATATAATACTAGTTGTCATTGAATTCTCACATCACGAGTGCATACCTTACATCGTGTTGGCACCACTGTGTACAGCACACACTCATGATGTATGCTATCCATGATGGCTAGGATTACGTGGATACTATGATACACAGGGCAAAAATGAAATTGCTATTTTGGTTTATAGTGGACCTGAAGATGGCAAAGTAGTGTTTTCTTTTGTTTAAAGACGCAGAAGACAACTGGGGCCATATGTGCCCAAGTCAAAACTATACAACACGAACACAGAGATGAGGGAAACGACTACACATCAGTTCCAATGGACAGAATAAGAGACAGCTAAAAACAAGTCTGTGGAAAAAGGGCTAAGGGGGGGAAACAAAAAACACCATACAAAAATGGAGGTCCAAAACCAAGACTTAAATGGCCTTCACCATATTGACTCGGTAGGTAAAAAGTAAAATGCGGTCAACAGCCCAAGCGTCATTCGTTAAAACGGCTGATAAATCAGATGGCAAACCTCAAGATGAAACGTAAATTGTCTTTTTAAAAAAAAAGGACGTTCCAGCAAGTGGCGACAGTTAAAATTTGGGCCCAATGTGTACAAAGTGGCAGGGTAGTGCCACTGAGCAAATGACAATGGCTAAAAAGGCAATGCCCAATATGCAAGCGAGTTAAAATAATCTCCTCCCGGCAGGAAGGTTGAGAGGAGGTCGTCCAAGGCGCCGCAAGGGGCTTAATAAGCCAAAGTTTATTCCTGTGAAGGGACACCACCTCCTGACAGACGGCAATGCAGAGATCATCGCAAGGAATATACGTACCCATGGGCTGAGGTATGAGGACTGCAGCCTTGGCAGCAGTGCCAGCAGCCTCATTTCCTGATGGATTGACATGACCAGGGACCCACAGAAACACTAGATTGGCTCCACCAAGAAAGAGCAAGTGACAGTTTTCCTGGACCCGCTGTACTAAGGGACGAGCAGGGTACAGCGCACAGAGACTTTGGAGGGTGCTGAGTGAATCTGAGCAGAGGATATAATTAGGAAGGCTGTGTCACCCGATGTACTCCATGGACTGATACAAGACAAAAAGCTTGGCCGAAAATACTGAAGAATGTGCCAGAAGCCAATATGAAAAGACACGGGTGCCAATGACGAAGGCACACCCAACCCCATGGTCAGTCCGAGAGCCATCAGTGTATACAGAGGTGTTGTTGTTGTTGTCTTGAGTCCTGAGGCTGGCTTGATGCAGCTCTCCATGCTACTCTATCCTGTGCAAGCTGCTTCATCTCCCAGTACCTACTGCAACCTACATCCTTCTGAATCTGCTTAGTGTACTCATCTCTCGGTCTCCCTCTACGATTTTTACCCTCCACGCTGCCCTCCAATGCTAAATTTGTGATCCCTTGATGCCTCAAAACATGTCCTACCAACCGATCCCTTCTTCTAGTCAAGTTGTGCCACAAACTTCTCTTCTCCCCAATCCTATTCAATACCTCCTCATTAGTTACATGATCTATCCACCTTATCTTCAGTATTCTTCTGTAGCACCACATTTCGAAAGCTTCTATTCTCTTCTTGTCCAAACTAGTTATCGTCCATGTTTCACTTCCATACATGGCTACACTCCAAACAAATACTTTCAGAAACGACTTCCTGATACATAAATCTATATTCGATGTTAACAAATTTCTGTTCTTCAGAAACGCTTTCCTTGCCATTGCCAGTATATATTTTATATCCTCTCTACTTCGACCATCATCAGTTATTTTACTTCCTAAATAGCAAAACTCCTTTACTACTTTAAGTGTCTCACTTCCTAATCTAATTCCCTCAGCATCACCCCACTTAATTTGACTACATATACAGAGGTACTATCGCGAAGTTCCATGCGAAGGTCGTGAAAGTGAAAGCAATAGACCGAGGCTGGAGTAGTGTCCTTAGGAAGCAAATTAAGGCCAAGGTTAACATGGACTGCCAAGGTGGTGAAGGGTTCACACCCACTGGGAAGGTTGCAGGTAGCGTAAGTTAAGCCGCCGTAGCACATGGTGAAAGTGGGCTCCAGGAGGTAACAGAGAAGAGGGACGAGCCCCATACCAACGATCAGAGGTATCATCAAAGAAGAAGGCATAGGAGGGGTGGCCACACAAGGCAGACAAATGGCACATATACCTGCTGAGGAGAAAGTCACGACAGTAGGGCAGTGGTAGTTCAGCAGCTTCAGCATACAAACTCTCAACTGGGCTGGTGTAAAAGGCACCTGTGGCCAAATGGATGCCATCACGACGGATAGTGCCGAGACGGCGTAATGGGGATGGGCGTGCAGATGCATAAACAAATCACCCATAGTCGAGTTTCAAACAATTAATAGGCCAGTACAAGCGGAGAAGGGTGGTTCAATCGGCACCCCAGGAAGTACCACTGAGGACACGTGGGGCATTGAGGGACTGCATACAGTGGGCTGCCAGGTAAGATTCATGCGAGGACTAAGAGAGTTTCCTATCGAGCAGGAGCCCCAATAATTTCATAGTGTCAACAAACAGAAATGTAACAGGCCCAACATGGAGAGGTGGTGGGAGAAACCATTTGCGCTGCCAGAAGTTCATACAGACAGTTTTGTCAGGGGAAAAGCAAAAGCCATTGTCGATGCTCCAGGAGTGAAGATGATGAAGACAGCGCTGAAGAAGCCTCTCAGTGAGACAGCTCCTTGGAGAACTGCAATAGATGGCAAAATAATCGACAAAAAGGGAGCCGGAGATGCCCGGTGACAGACAGGCCGTTATAGGGTTAATGGTGAAAGCAATGAGGATGACACTCAGGACAGAACCCTGAAGCACACCATTTTCCTGGCTAAAGGTGTCTGACAAGGCAGAACCCACATGCACCTTGAAAACTCAAGTCTTCTAAAAATAGCTGAAGAAAACAGAGCAGGCACCCACAGAAGCCCCACATGTAAAGAGTACGGGGCAAGCCAGTTCTCCAGCAGGTGTCGTAGGCATCCTCCAAATCGAAAATCAGTAGCTGCCCAATAAGCTGAAGGAAGTCTGCCCTGGTGACAGCAAATGACAGAGGGACATAAATGGTACAGAGGGAAAAGGTCAGGCAGGGAAGGAAAAGGTAAAATTTGCAACAGCTTGAAGACGGGTAGTCAGGGAGATGGGTTGACTATGAAGATCATCCTGTATGAGCAGCATGACGTCCCCATGAGATGAAATGACGACCTCAGGGAGAAGGTCAGAACGAATGGGGAAGTATTGTGAAAGCTCAAAGTGGGCGTGAGGGTGAAATTTTGTTTCCTGAAGGTAGAGTAGTACAAGGGTATGCTGCGACGCTAAAAGCAGCCGTAGATCCTCTTTGAGACCGAAGGCCATGATTGTTTCACTGGAGGACAGTCAGGAGGAGGAAGAGATGTAGGGGTGTCAACTTGGCAGCCATCAAGTGACAGCTGGTGTATAGTCCATGGGGTCCACAGAAATATCGGCGTGCTTGTGGGGTGGGTCTGTGGAGTCCAATGCTGAAAAACTGTTGGTGGTGCACACTGGCAAGACAGAGGCCAGCCGGGCTGAGAGACCACGTGGCGAGACCCGAGACCGTCGAACAGGAAGGAGAAGACCGTTTGCCTTTAGCAGACTTCTTCGAACCCTTCCGGTTAGAGGAAGACTTGAGTGTTGTTTGGCTGGAGGGACGGAGGAAGTCTTCACAGGAGTACTCCTTCTGTCCTTTCCTGCCTGCTGGTTGTGTAGTGGGTGGCTTCACCCATTGCGACAGGAGTTTGACGGATTGTTGCACGGTGGAACAGGGGGACGGCGATGCTATCTTGACACTGAGCAATTTCACAACTTCAGAGCTGAATTTGAGGTCACATGTCTGTGTAGCCATGTCCTCCACAAGAACTATAGGTGCCAGAGGTGAAAAAACAGGGTTTGCGACTAGTCAGTAACTTGCGAGCTACTGCGTAAGGCACTTTTTCCTTTGCCCGAGTCTCTCGAACAGCCCGCTCATCCAGATACACAGGACAATCTCTAGAGGCGGAGGCATGGCCGCCATTGCAGTTGATACAGCAGGAAGAAGGAGGTGGACATTTGCCCTCGTGTGCACCCCTGCCACAGGTTACACTTTTGGCTGGATGTAGACAAGATGTTCGAGTGTGGTTGAAATGATGTCACTGGTAGCAGCACATCGGATTCCGAACGTAAGGCCGGACTGTGATAATTTCATAGCCTGCTTTGATCTTGGACGGCAGCACCACCCTATCAAAGGTGAGGAAAAGAGTGTGGGAGAACACCAAGGAGGACTTGACCTTTTTCATTACATGATGGACGGCAATGACACCCTGATCAGAAGCGTAAGATTGTATTTCAGCCTCAGATAGACCATCAAGCAGCCTGGTGTAAATTACACCACAAGAAGAATTCAAAGTTCTATGTGCCTTGACATGAACAGGGTAGCTGTGGAGAAGTGAGGCAGCAAGCAGCTGTGTTTAAGAATCAGAAGCTGTCTCCAAAATCAAAGTGCCATGCCATAAACAAGAGCAGGATTTCACAGGGCCAGCAATTTCATCAACACCTTCCTGGATAATAAACAGATTGACTGTGGTGAAGGACTGACAGTCTTCAGTATGTGAGACCACAAAAAAACCACAGTGCAGTTGGAAGAGTCTTCGAATCAGTAGCCTCATTACATTTATGCTTTGTTGACGGGCATGATGATTGACTCATTGCGAGGAAATCCCCGATGATTGCCAACGTCTCCGATGGTACATTCCTTCCGTCTGGAGGTCACCTTCAATTTGAGAAGGTTACAGATCAGGCAATCACCCCTCCCTGGGCCTGGTCTGTGCCAGGGGGTACGTGCGAACCCTTCCTGTGGACCCGGGGCTGGGAATTACGCATTACACAGTCACCTATTATGCGTCAGACATAAGGGCCAACCTTCAGAAGTGCACAGGGAGGAAGAAGAAAAACAAGGATCCTCAAACGCTAAAGCGGAGGAATGAGAGGAGAAGGTAAACAAAGAAAGGAAAGGAGAGCCAAAAACAAAGTTGTGACTGTTTGCACATCAGTGACAGAATGCAGAACATTCCCAATAATACCCCAGACATGTTATCCAAGGGAGGAGAAAAAGAATAGCATGAGGATAGACATGCTGCATGGAATGAAAAAGTGCTGCAAAGGATGGAGCCCTGTTGTAGCCAAGCACGAACCCGCCAAAGAGTGGCGAGCCACCATGGGGAGGAGGGGGATGATGGCAAAGTGTTGCACCAAAACTAGTCATTTGAAATAAATTTGTTTCACGATACATCTGTGGTGGTTCATTTTCTTTGTTTTTGCTGTATGTTAACTGCAACCTGTTCATACTTCAACTGGTCAACCAGGGTGTCACTCATCAGTCACTAAGGCTTAACCATTTTTGAACTGTTCTACCTATTTATAAAAATTTGTGGGTCATACAACTTCCACCACACTGTAAAAAAATTAGAGAAAACATTTTTGTTGGTTTTTATCTTCAGAAAGCAAAAAACCTATCACTGAACATTATTTGATTAACGTGGAAACTTCAGGTGTACATACCATTGTTAAGTGCAATACTGAGGTTATAAACAAAACAGTCATCATCATTCAGCTATTATGAGCTGATCCTAGGGATGTCAACCTAAAATCGTGGAAGTACAAACTCCTACAAATTGTTTCATTTCGATATAAATTTGTCTCTAATTACTGAATGTCCCTCCTATCATTTGAAATCATTTGTTCATACACATCAGTGTAGGATGGTAAACAAAAAACACATTTTGGCTTACTAAGACCAAAAGTGCTCCACTGCCTGTGATTTAATGCCTCACATTCCAAGTGCTAACCACACACCACCCTTAACACAGTTACACAATGCCTGAAAGAAGACCACTGTTTTCTTCAAAAAGTACTTTCTCTCTTAATGCCATTCCTATTCTACACATGGATGGAGTACAGCCTACTTGTATGTCTAGTGATTGTAATATGCCTAATCTTAACTTCGCAATTTAAGTAAACAGTATGAAGGAAGAAGATAATATTTACACATTTGCATACTGCTTCAATACATCCCAATTTCAGCAAATTCATTTTTGTCACACACACTATGAATTTAACACATTAATCCCACCCTTCAACTTACACCTTGAATATTCCCTGTTAGTCCAAAACACAAACTACTCTCATGTGTCAGGTTGAGCCTTACAAGCATGTTGTAAACAGCTTCTTTTGTAAGTACACAATATAGTATTACAGTGTGTACACAGTATAACACTAAAGTACTACAGTGTGGCTAATTCTCTTAACAGACAACCAGAAAAATGTGAAAAACCTTTTTCAACATACACGATCAGAATGGGATTGTGTAAGCACAAAGTTTTCTTTCCTCTTGTGGGTATTGCAGGGTTGATTACTAGCATGACAAAACCGCATTCAGCTATTTTGAATCAGCTTACGCACTCATCCATAAAAACAACAACACTGACAAGGGGACCATCAGACCTATTAATCACGTATTTTGATCAGTCTTAGGTATGTTGTACAGTGACCTACCCTGAGTACATGCAATAGCCCCTAGTTTCCAAGGAAATTGATGTTGAATTTTTATGCATGTCTCCTATAGCCACAATGTTAGTCATGTTTTGACCAAGTGAGAGTTGTGCAGTGGCTAAGGTTCATTGCTGCCATGCTGGCTGCACAGGTTCATTTTCGCCTCACAATTTTTATTTTGCTCCACACAACTGCAAACTGTTAAAGCTCAATTTTGGAGGAGCTGATGCGAAAGTGTCTGCCCTCTCTTTGTATGATAAAGGCATACAATCCACTGGTTCCAGTGCGAATTCTTTGGTTGTGACAAACTTGTCATCCCTATCTAGTCCCATGCACTGCAGGGCAAATTGTTTCATTTTTTTTATTTGTCCGGGAAAAACAAAAAACACACAAAGGCAAAATTTTGCACCTCTTATTCTTGCAGTTACACCAACGCTTAATTAATCATCCAGAAGCAAGCTTTGTCTTTTGGCAGACAGACTTTGTATTGCACTGGATATACACTAAAGTGCCAAAGAAACTGGCATAGGCATGCATATTCAAATACAGAGATACACTATGTGATCAAAAGTGTCCAGACACCTCACTAAAATTACTTACAAGTTTGTGGCGCCCTAAACTGTTAATACTGCAATTCAATATTGTGTTGGCCAACCCTTAGCTTTGATGACAGATTCCACTCTTGCAGGTGCTGGAAGGTTTCTTGGGGAATGGCAGCCCATTCTTCATGGAATATTGCACTGAGGAGAGCTATCAATGTCAGTTGGTGAGACCTGGCACAACATCAGCGTTCCAAAATATCCCAAGGCATTCTATAGGATTCAGGTCAGGACTCTGTGCATTACAAGGATGTTATTGTCACGTAAAGTCCGCCACAGGCTGTGCATTATGAACAGGAGCTCGATCGTGTTGAAAGATGCAATCGCCAGCCCCAAATTGCAGTTCAACAGTGGGAAGCAAGGAGGTGCTTAAAACATCAATGTACGCCTGTGCTGTGATAGTGCCATGCAAAACAACATGGGGTGCAAGCTCCCGCCATGAGAAACACAACCATACCGTAACACCACAGCCTCCGAATTTTACTATTGGCACTACACTTGCTGGCAGATGACGTTCACTGGGCACTCATCATACCCACATCCTGCCATCGGATCGCCACATTGTGTACTGTCATTCGTCACTCCACACAATGTTTTTCCACTGTTCCGTCATCCAATGTTTATGCTCCTTACACCAAGCGAGGCGTCATTTGGCATTTACCGGCATGATGTGTGGCTTACGAGCAGCTGCTTGACCATGAAAACCAAGGGCATCACCTCCCACCTGTCATAGTACTTGCAGTGGATCCTGATGCAGTTTGGAATTCCTGTGTGATTGTCTGGATAGATGCCTGCCTATTACATGTCATGAACCTCTTCAATTGTCGACGATCTCTGTCAATCCACAGATGAGGTCAGCCTGTATGCTTTTGAGCTGTATGTGTCCCTTCACATTTCTATTTCACTATCACATCAGAAACAGTGGACCTAGGGATGTTTAGGGGTGTGGAAATCTTGTGTACAGACATATGACAAGTGACACCCAATCACATGACCACATTTGAAGTCCATGAGTTCCATGGAGTGCCCCATTCTGCTCTCTCGATGTCTAGTGACTACTGAGATCACTGATAATGAGTACCTGGCAGTAGGTGGCAGCACAATGCACCTAATATGAAAAACATATGTTTTTGGGGGTGTCTGGATACTTTCGATCACATAGTGTCTGAATAGGCAGAAGAAGGCTCTGCAATCAGCACCACACATATAAGACAACGAGTGTCTGGCACAGTAGTTAGGCGGGTTACTACTGCTATAATGGCAGGTTATCAGGACTTAAGTGAGTATGAAAGTGGGGTTACAGTTGGTGACCAAGTGATGGGACATAGCGTGTCCAAGGTAGTGATGAAGTGGGGATTTTCCCATACAATCATTTCACGAGCATACCGTGAATATCAGCAAGCCAATATAACATCAAATCTCCAACATCGCTGTGGGCAAAAAAAGACCCCGCAAGGTTGGGACCAACGATAACTGAAGAGTCGTTCAACATGATGGAAGTGCAAGCCTTCCACACGTTGCTGCTGATTTCAATGCTGGGCCATCAACAAGTGTCAGCATTTGAACAATTCAACGAAACATCATTGAACTGGGCTTTCAGACGCGAAGGTTCACTCATGTACCCTTGATGAGTGCACAACAGAAAGCTTTGCGCATCGTCTGGGCCTGTCTTGATGACTGGAAACATGTTGCCTGTTGAACGAGTCTCGTTTCAAATTGTATTGAGCGGATGGCTACGTACAGGTATGGGGACAACCTCATGAATCCATGGACCCTGCATGTCACCAGGGGACTGTTCAAGCTGGTGGAGACCCTGTCATCCCAACGGTGTGGGGCGTGTGCATTTTGAGTAATATGATACCATTGATACATCTAGATACGACTCCGACAGGTGACACATACATAAGCATCCAGTCTGATCACCTGCATC
Organism: Schistocerca gregaria; assembly: GCF_023897955.1. Taxonomy (NCBI): domain Eukaryota; kingdom Metazoa; phylum Arthropoda; class Insecta; order Orthoptera; family Acrididae; genus Schistocerca; species Schistocerca gregaria. Next base: position 26,207,090 of record NC_064931.1, on the reverse strand, counting down.
CACTCATGTCCCTTGTGCATTCTGACAGACTTGGGCAATTCCATCAGGATAATGTCACATCCCACACATCCAGAACTGCTACAGAGTGGCTCCAGGGACACTCTTCCGAGTTTAAACACTTCTGCTGGCCACTCAGCACCCCAGACACGAATATTATTGATTATGTCTGGGATGCCTTGCAACGTGCTGCTCAGAAGAGATCTTCACCCCCTTGTACTCTTAAGGATTTATGGAGAGCTGTGCAGGATTCATGGTGTTATTTCCCTCCACCATTACTTCAAACACTAGTAGAGTCCATCCCACGTCATGTTGCAGCACTTGTGCATGCTCATGGGAGTCCTACACTGTATTAGGCAGATGTATATTTCTATAGCTCTTCAGTGTAGCATCCGCAGTTGCAATGGAAATCATGCTCCAGAGGTGTATTTGTAAGAAGGTTCATATGTGTAGGAATCTTTCAGTGTATCTAATGGCCTTAGTTAGTTCGTTACACTCCTTCATCAGATCAATCTTCTTTAGGCTGTCCTCTCTATGAACACTTGCTTCATTCATTTTACTGTACTCTCTTCCCCAACTGATGTTTGCAACAAATGCCACCTGGCGGTTTAGAGGGCCAGGGAGTTCCGTAATTGTCCATGAGGGAGAGGGACAACAAGAAGCGAGTTCATGACCAGAAAACACAGAAAGTGAATGTTATCGAAATATTTGGAATTCTAATTCCAAACCACATATGGAATACAAATTGTCCAGATATTTATGATTGTAACTACTAACCACAAACACACTACACATTTCAAGAAAGTTCGCTGTAATTACTGATTTATTAATGAAACTGCTAGGCAAAAGTTTATATTTTTGAATAATTTTGTACTACAGACAACTGAACCCAAACCACCAGCATGGCAGCCATAAATTGTAACTGCTGTGCTACACTCGCTTTACCAAAGACACGACTAACATAACAACTACCCCAGGTACACATTTTTTGATTTGTGGCTGTAGCACAAAAAGCCAATAGCCAGGAAGTCATGACAGGTCCCTCTACAACATACCCAAGACTTTCAGCACCACTGATTAACAGGCCTGATGGTCCCCTTGCAAGCACTATAGGAAGACAAAAGGTGGGCAGTCATCCTCAAGATGTGTTGCTGAAGGCATAATCCAAAATTCAGTCTCTGCACAGTAAGTTGTGACAGACTGTGGTCAACTTTTCTTCCACAAAAGTTGTTGGAGGCACAGTCACATCTTTATGTCTACAGCATACTTATTTTCCCACAATCAATGCACACTGTTTACAGAGTGAAACTTTTGTCTCAATCACTGCATTACTGGTGCTTCAGCTCTTCATGAAGACAGTAACGAGTCATAAGAGGCATTGTGTGTAAAATCTGGAATTGTAAAGTATCATATATCGCACTGCATTCACACAAACCTAAAAAACATGTATATAATATATATCCCATGTATATAATGGATGGTTGTTGGGACTTATATCAAACTGACCTTTCTCCATTTATTCCAGTCTAAACTGGAAGAAGGAAGGAAGATTAGCATTTAACATCCTGTCGACAGTGTGGTCATTACCATCCAAGCACAAGCTCAGCTTACAGAAGGTCAGGAAGAAAATTCAGCCACGCACTTTTCAAAGGAACCATCCCATCATTTGCCTGGAGTGATTTTGGGAAGTCACAAAATATCTCAACCTGAATGGCCTGATGGGATTTGAACTGATGTTCTCTCGAATGCGAGTCCAGTATGCACTGAAGAGACAACTATTTGTATGTGTGTCAAATACGGGTGAACAGATATTAGATGAAAAACCACAAAGCTGAAAAATATAACATACCTTATTGGCATGCCACTGGATATGTTCATAATGAATGGACACTCTGCAACAACAAATTTAAATATTCTCAGTAAAATAACAAAACACAGAAGTAAATGTAACATATTCCTTCCTGTCAACTGACGTTTCAGCAGCCAAAGCCACAGACAACCAGTAAGTCTGGAACATATTATACAGCTATCAGCTAGTATGTTGTCTTTGCAGACATGGTTATTGCAGCATATGGCCTCTGGTAACAGCCACAGCTCATCTCTGTACAGCACCCCCTGCAATGAAAATATCAATATTAATAATGGAGCCACTTGGCACATACTTCCTCACCGGGTCTATGAACTGAGGTGTATACTTCAAATGAAACTATGCAAAGTACAATATGTCCAGAATATCTGTGTGTTTTACTCTTTTGTGCTATTTCTCCGAAGACGAAAAAAAGCAAACAAAGAAGTTATACATGTCTCGAGTTTTCATTTGCCTGTGTACTTTGTTTCCTTGTGAAGTTTAAGGTACAACTTTGTACTTATCACAAGGCACATACTTCACTATGTTGGACTGTACTTTTTCCAAGGTTTACTTCAATACTTCTGAACTCGCATTAAATATGCACATATGTGCAGAGAAAGATTGAACACATGGTACAGAAATAATAATAAAAAAAAAAAGTGCTATGGTAAGAACGGCATTATGCCTTAATGTGTTTACAAAAACAATAAGATCAGCTGGTAGTGTACTGTGCATGAAAGGCAAACAAAAACAAAGTTAAACTCACACTCAGGTCTAGTCTCTCAGAATTTCATTATAGTGTGCATTCCACTGCAGCACGAGTGTCTCATTATGGCTAATGAAACAACAAATTTCATATTAAATATTTTATGTAACTGACCTCCAAACTGTATTGAATAAAAGAATACAATAAAAGGTTAAAAAAGTATACTAATCTTTCCTGAAATCAAAATGCTCAAATACTGTGCACTATTACAAGAGTGAACCATCTTACAGTGTGTGTTCAATTCTTGCAGATTTAGTGGAAGGGTGAGTGCCAAAGCCTACTATACACCACCTGACTTAGTGCCAAATGTAGTCAAAAAAATGGTTCAAAGAACTACTTAAACCTAACTAACCTAAGGCCAACACACAACACCCAGCCATCGCAAGGCAGAGAAAATCCCCGACCCCGCCGGGAATCGAACCCGGGAAGCATGAACACTACCGCACGACCACGAGATGCGGGCCAAATGTAGTCATCACAAGTAGTACACACAATAGACACTGTTAACCACTGATCTCCAAATATAGTCCCTTAAGCATATTTTTATTTTATTTTTTTGTCATTTTACTCATATTATTATGTAGAACCAAACTGAGAAGTAAATCTCCATGGTCAAGGAACGAGTCACTACACAAAATCAACATCATAAAAGCTAGTAACAGACTAAATAAAACTTTCATGAATACTATGCAGACAAGCTGCTCAATATATACAGGCACCAACAGTATAACACTTGAAATTGCTTTACTTTTTTCAAGGAACTCCCCAGCAGAACAGGGGTAGTAATTCGGGGAGAAATTTTTCAGTTTTGACGCAAAAGTGCACAGATTATTGCTAAGATTTTTAATTCTTGTGGTTGCTTACAGAAAATGGATGTAGCAGAATACAACAACTTTCATCACACGTCAAGGAGATATGATCCAAATGCAGATAGCATTTCTGCTTAGTATTAGCTGAGTGAAAGCTGCTAAATCTTGAATAAGAACATATTGTTACCAAATGACATTAAAGAAAATATATACTGAGAGGTCAATGTTAGAATTCCCAGACTCCTGAATGGGGGTCAACAAGAGGTTCACATACTATTACCACATTCTACTCAAACTGCCCTGTCTCTGGGCCAAAAAATATCCATTGTAAAAGGAAAGATATACACACGACCCCCCCCTTCAAAAAAAAATTAATACCATGTCATAAGCAACTGAAAATAAGCAAAGTAGACTAATTTTTGCACTGTACTATGACTTGCTGCAGACATTGTTCCAATGGTAAATACAATTCAGTTTTGAACAAGATCCTGAAAATAAGCTTTATATGACAGCTTATCTATCTAAAAATCTACATATTTTGAGTGTTCAGACTCACCAAGCTTATGCCCAGTCTGTGTGACCAAAATATGTTTTAGTTGAATTGTGTAAACTGTAAAAACTCAGTCTTAATTTGTTTACACTTAATTTACTTTCTAGACTCCATAAACTTACGTCTTGAACTGCACTATGTGATACATTACCTAAGTTGCAACCGACATCCTTTACTACTAAGCCTATGTCAACAAATATTTTAGAATCATCCAATATACCAAAACACCTCTCATTTGTATACAGCAAACAGTAGTGGTCTTTGCACTGACCACTGGCGCATTGCTCAAAAGATGTGTCCTACATTGACAGGTATTATAATCCTGTGAACTGTTCTCCCGTTCCATGTTCTGTCTTTTCAAATCGTCATAAAAGTCATCCCACTCCGAGTAGCCATCACCCAAGAAGAAACTGGCAGTCGTCTCTGTAGGAATCAATTTTACTGCTGTGAGGACCAAAGCTCTCACATCTCAACCACCAACAGGAATACCCTCTCCTTTACTTCTCAGCAAGTTTTACCTTCTTATTGACATTTAGCATAAAGGCTACATTCAGTGAGGTATTTGTCAACATGTTGACTGCAGCAAACACAGTGATGGACGTTTCACTGCCAAGCCTGGCCAGCCCCACACACAGCATTAGACGCGTGTCTACTGTGACGACCAGCGGCCACAACGCAATACATGTGTTAGCACATTTGGAAATATAAGTCAACCCAGAAGGTAACTAATGTCCATGTGCTTATAATCTGATAATGTATTTGTTAAGTATTAATGTAACTACACAGTTATGAGTAAATACACAAACTAGTTTTAATACTTTTTTATCTTTTAGATCACTGAATGGCAATCACAGAGCAAACTGCAGTGCTGAACTGCCTACACCTTTTGTCTCGCCTTTACACTGCCCATCACAGAAATTTATTGGACCAGGTTTCCCTGCAAGTAACTAGATCCATTCACCAATGCTTCACATATTCACATTCTAACAAATCTATAGAACTGGATAAAGCAACTACAAGATCTCGGATCCTAAACAAAAAGTGTGAAAGTGTGGAGACAAGCCAGTATCAAATATTCTGTGATCAGACCACGCATCACTTATGCCTCAATTATCTTAATTCAAATTTGAGATCTATTCTACTGCTGCACTTCAAATGCAGCAGCATCCTCTGAACTGTTGTGGTACCTTTCAACAATGAAAAACTAACAGTTTGTGTATTAGGATTCACTGGCACAATTTAAGCAGCCACCATCAGGTATGGGAGATTACAGCATCTGAAGATCAAGAACTTATAGCACATCTCTGCAGACTCTACGAAATAAGCAAGCTCCTTTACCACAATTACACAATACACACAAAACGACATGGGGGTTCGACTTGTCGCCCTGTAGGGCAATAGGCTGGTCATGAAAAATTTAGTAACGTATGTTGATAAAGGCACATTTTAATTTTAGTGTACCAGCCAACTACTAATTATTCTGCTGTTGCAGCATGCTCAGATCCATTCATCAAATTAAATAGAAGTAACAAAGTACATTTGTGTGTGTTCTGCTGTTCATTTCTATATTAGCACTAGCAAGCATTGCAGATATTAGCAGGAAAAGGATTTACAATGTAAATCTCAGGATATTTCAAGAATACTTTGAAAAGTAGTTGTTTTCTATTATCAATTGAAAGAGTAAATGAAAATTTAAGAAGAGTAAAAGATTTATGTTGTTTTATGTTGTAAATTTTTCAAACCTGTTTGCACATACACACTGTACTGTAAGTTTTATACCAGCAGGCTAAAGTATATCATACCTACTGATAAAGGTAATACATGTGAAAGCAAGAGAAATGCAACTTGTACATGACTTCATTGATGACAGTTAACACATTGACTGCCACACTGATTGATGTTTCATCACCAGGTTCAGCCATCATGTGCGTGACTCTGCTGCAGCCGGCAGTGGCCTCATAGAGGTCAACTTTGCTAATATGCTTTCTTCACTGCAAGTGGATTCATTTAACCACACTAATACAGGGCATTAACTGCACTTTACTAGAGTATGCTTTCCTGAACTTACCAAAAAACTTCACACCAGCAAAGGAAGCTAAAAGTTACCCAGCATTGTTTTTTATCCAACACTGTCCCAGCTTACAAGGCACCCAAACTCATTTCTCAAGCATTCCTAAATATAAATAGCTCTGCACTGACCTTACATCACAGATTCAGTTCAATGTAAGCTATACTCGCAAACAAAAAATGAGAAACAGCTGTCAACTTTCTCAAGGAGGCAAACCATACATTGACTCATTCAGCTAAGCTGAGAATGCAAATTCCCACTTCCTTAAAATCATGACATGATTAGTTCAACTTTCATTATGACTGCTGTACACCTTCCATTGTTACCTTTATAGGCCACTTCCGCATAATTATTTTCTTGGATGTGAATTCATAATTTATTTTAACTATAAATCAATAGTTCTACTTTTGCAGCAGTAGGAGAAATGTTAGAGTTAAATTTACTAGTTCTATCTTTACTAGAAAAGACTGCTCCACTACAATAGTTTACACTACATATATGGCAGACTTCTTTGACTGCCTGTAAGACATCAAAATTTTACTGTCTCCAACAAGAAATTTATTTCAGACCTCTCAAAACAACTGATAGCAAAATACCAAGCAACTACCATTTTTTACCATTACAGAAATTTCTGCTACACCCGTGCACAAGATCCCAGGTGCTTTTAAGCATTTTAAACAACTTCAGCCAGCCTTGCCTTCAATATGTTTTTTTTAGGAATACAAATACTGCAAATAAGACATGTGAAAGTACATAAACATCTGGTTTACACACAGTGAATTTATAAACCGACGGTCTCAATAACAAAGTTTTGTTTAATCCACCACCAACTCTGATGAACATTTGAAGAAAATGCTCTTAAATTCTTTACATTTCCAGAAGAAATGCTTACAAGGCAATGTCCTGAATATTTGTACAGTTACATATTTCACTCTTACAATCAAAGTTCAACTTTTCATATAAAAAGGCATCTAACTGACACACTGAACTTCCTATGTGGATTCATTTACTTTAGCTTTGCTGCTAACAGTTACTATATAGAACCTATTTGGAAAGATACAGTTTTCTCCTCCATAATGCCAAAAACAATGCTACACATAAATGTCAAACTAAGTCAATAAGAAAAAATCCTCTAATCTGTGTAGACTGCTAGAGAACTCTCAGTAGTTCAGTGGCAAATAGCCTATATAGACTGTTCAGAGTAATGTCTATATAGTCTCAGCTTTAATGTGATACACACCAGGTACTGACCTCATGAATTGACTCAAGGATAACAGGATAATTTTGTATTTATTGCAGATAACTTCATAAGTACTGTATAACCATATGCCATATTACATCATGTGGGATTTCCACAAATGGCCACTGTGCTTTCCATAGACACTTTCAGCAATTTCCATTGCTAAGAGCTGATATTGACATCATTGCCAACAAACTGTCAATGCATCAAGAATTACACAAACTACAAAATTCTAAAAGTAAGGAAAGAATTCGAACCAGCATTGTGATCCAATCTATATCTTCAATGAAGTGTGTTCCTTGTATTAATTTTTAGACCTGCAACAATTAGGTCAACCAATTTTGTAGATAAGCTATATACAAAATTTCCATTTTTTTTTAACACTGCAGCAGATTTAAATTTACCATTCCATATGGATCAACCATGACATTACACCACAAAAAGACACCTTTATGCACTAGTAAAATAGTAAAAGACTGGCTTCCTTCCAAATTTTATTTTGCTGCATATTTATAACAATGTAAGTGTGGTTAATCTCGCCAGCGATGACCACACACAGGATTACAACATTTGTAGAAAGTAGTCATAGGCTCATCTGCTGATCTTGTTTGAATCTGCATGAAATAAGCTCTTGGATTAGAACATTTAGGACAACGTTCCTCAGTAGAATCTACGTTTTCCCAAGCTGCAGCTCCTCCAAGTACATCATCAACTTCCTACAAATAGAAAAGATTAATGCACAGCAAACTTTTGTTTTAAAATTCACAGGGATAATAAAACATGTTATGGAGAAACATGTACTAGATTAAGTTTCTCAAGAAATTATCACCTATGGCAAAACTTAAGTGTCACTTTAGCTAAATTAAACTGCCATATAACACTATGCATGAATAAATGTACACCTGCAGTCTCTACTTTGTCAGTGTTTAATGAACAAATGTTTTCCGATTAATTTTTGTTCAGAAGTTAGACATTACTTTCTAATTCAAAAATAATCATAAATAAATGTAATAATAAACTATCAGCATAGGAGAGTGAGCACTAAAATTTTCTTTTTAGCATTGTCAGAGTGAATGGCAACAAAAAGATAGGAGTAGGTAACTGTGTAACAAGATAGAGAGCCACGCTAAAATTGCTCTGTATGTAACAGAAGAATAGTACTGGAGAAAGAAAGCGAGATAGGAATCTGTATCCAGCTGTTAAAAATAAGTGGAAGTGAGGTGGCACAATGGTAAAGACACTGCACACTTAAATCCCAGTCTAGTTGTGCTGACTCTCTCTGTAAACCATTTAAAGTAAATTCTGACCTGACTCCCTTGCAAAAGAAACAGCAAATTTTCTTTCCCATGCTAACATTTGTTCAGAGTCTACAGACAAATGGGAATTGAGCGTTAAATCCTAGTCTTCCAAAATTTGCGATACTCAAAGGAATTTGTACTCAACACTTGGCAAAAATATTACTAGCAGCGCACCACAGATCAATAATGCACACTATTGAGAGACCAGTAAGGTTTAGACGACTGTTTCAGCTGCAAATAATACCGCTATCTTCAAATAACTGACGTGTTTATGTTTTCAATACTGGTACAGCCGACAACCGTCATCACCAAACAGCATTACACACACACGGGCGCGCGCGAGAGAGGTGTGTGTGTGTGTGTGTGTGTTCTAAATACCGCTCTACAAAATAAATTCGCGGTAGTGCTGCTCTCAACCCAGCTCTCCCTCCTCACTCCCTTTTCCACGGCATGTCCGACGATGCCAATCTTCCCCATTTTCGTAATTGCCCTGCCGAAGTAGAAGAAAAGCTTTAGGGCAGGTAACAGTTATGATAACTGAAGAGAATGTTCTTACTGCAGCTGGGTAACACGTTCCCCATTCAAATGGACAAGTAATCCTAAAATCACTGCACATATGTTATACTGAACGCAACAGAAATCTGTATATTTTCAGTACTGCTCAATATTTCCATCTATATAGGTCACACTGGATGCTTTTACCAACCACATACATACACGCAGTTTGTCGTATCTATACTTCAGACTGACGATAAACGAGTACTACAAGAAATTCAGGAGAAAAGACTTGGCAGTGAGACACTAGAACTAAATAAGAACACAGCAAATAATTCTAAATAAAGTAAAAGTAACTGAACCTTTAGTTTTGGATGTACGCGATTAGATATACGATATATTATATCGTAGGAGTACGGACATGTTGCACAACAAAATCTATATGACTGTATACCGTCCTGCACCACAAGAGCATTAGCACAGTTTGGGCAGAACAGTAACATTCTACCGAATCCACTAACAAAAGGTGTGTCCAGTACTTCTTCTAACAACAGAATGCGGAATCACCGCATATGTCACTGACGTTACAGTAAAAAGGACACCAACAGAAATCGTTACTTCTCACTTACCCTGCAGCCGACGCATGCTCAACCTCCTGACACATGCAACCAGAGTTGCTACACCAGTCAAAGTTGTCAGACACAGGACGCACCAATGTACTTATTTAAATACGCAGGAAAATGAAACACTATTCATCATTGCCAAACGAACGCTTCTCGCATTCATGATGTTTTACAATATTATCCCGTTTTCCCCTTTCATTACAGTAATTTTATTTGAGAGCGAGAAAGTAATCATTAAATAAGCATTTACGTAAAAACTATACACCGATCTACAGACTGCATATTTCTACCAGTTGTCAACAGCTCAGACGGGCATTTTCATTCCATTTTACTGAGAACTTCACATTTGATCATAGGCCATACAGCATTTCAATTGTTTTCACATCCGAAATGAATCCATTGTACATAGTACGTTTAGCTACTCTAGCGACTTTTTTTTTCTTTATTGTAATTTTAAAACCTGTACAACAGGCAGGCTGTCAGCAGCGTTCTATGCTGCTCTTCAGCCAGAGGAGACAAGATGAGAAAAAACAGAAAGATTACACATAGGTTACAGAACGGTGGGCAAGAAAACAGTTGACACAGAAAGGCAAACACGGAGCCGTTCACACTTGACGATAGTCCACACTTAAAACTGGTGACACGACGCACAAACACGGAAGACGGCGATGGCATAGGTGAACGATGGAGTTCGACGGTGAACACTGAACACTAAACACGACGGCACACACGAGACACTGATGGCGATGATCTCCGGCGCGCGAAAGTCCACGTAACGTGTGCGAGTCCGGGGACCTGCCAAAAGGGGAAGAAGGGTGGAGAGGGGAGAACAAAGACGCCAATGGCTGAGGACATGGGAGGAGGAGTAGAGGGACAGGGGAGGGGAAGCCCAGGGGAGGAGTGGGGAGAAAGGGAGGAGGGAGGGGGGATGCCCAAAGGAACAGAGACAGGAAGAGGGAAGGAGGATCGAAGTTGGTAGGAGGGGTATATGGAGGGAAGGAGGACATCATCAGGGAGGGGGAGCTGGCGGAAGCCACCTTGGGAGAGGGTAAGGATGGTAGAGAGATGGAGACCAGGTGGGACGTGGGAATACAGGCGCGGCAGCGGGCGGGGGGGGGGGGGGGGAGGGGAGAGGATGGGCGAGACAAGTGGGTGAGGAGGATCGAGTTTGCGTGAGGTGTACTGGATCCGTAGCCTCTCAAGGAAAAGGAGGAGGTGGGGGAATGGAATGAGATCATACAGGATCCGCGTGGGGGAGGGGAGACGGATGCGATAGGCGAGGCGGAGAGCATGGCGTTCAAGGATTTGGAGGGATTTGTAACAGGTAGCTGGGGCAGAGATCCAGGCCGGATGGGCGTAACAAAGGATAGGGCGGATGAGGGATTTATAGGTGTGGAGTATGGTGGAGGGGTCTAGACACCATGTATGACCGGAAAGGAGCTTGAGGAGTTGGAGACGGAAGCGTGCCTTGGCTTGGATTGTCCAGAGATGTGGGGCCCAGGAGAGTCGACGGTCGAGGGTGACGCCAAGGTACTTGAGGGTGGGGGTGAGGGCGATAGGACGGCCATAGACGGTGAGATAGAAATCAAGGAGGCGGAAGGAAGGGGTGGTTTTGCCTACAATGATCGCCTGGGTTTTGGAGGGATTGACCTTGAGCAACCACTGGTTTCACCAAGCGGTGAACCGGTCAAGATGGGATTGGAGAAGGTGTTGGGAGTGCTGCAGGGTGGGGGCAAGGGCAAGGAAGGCGGTGTCATCGGCAAACTGGAGAAGGTGGATGGGGGGTGACGACGGCGGCATGTCCGCCGTATACAAAAGGTACAGAAGGGGGGAGAGTACGGAGCCTTGGGGCACACCAGTGGAGGGAAAAAAGGTGTAGGAATCTGTGTTATGGATGGTGACGTAGGAAGGACGGCGGGAGAGAAAGGAGCCGATCAGACGGACGTAATTAATGGGAAGGGCGAAGGTTTGGAGCTTGAAGAGGAGACCGGAATGCCATACACGGTCATAAGCACGTCCGAGGTCCAGGGAGAGGAAGATTGCAGAGCGACGGGAATTAAGCTGTTCAGAAAGGAGATGAGTGAGGTGAAGGAGAAGGTCATCAGAAGAGAAGGATGGCCGAAAGCTACACTGGGTGATGGGAAGGAAGCGGTGCTGGCGGAGATGCTGGTGGATGTGGTGGGTGAGGATAGATTCCAGGACCTTGCTGAAGACCGAGGTAAGGCTGATGGGACGGTAGGAGGAGACAGCAGATGGCGGTTTACCAGGTTTAAGGAACATCAGGATACATGAGGTTTTCCACAGGTCGGGGTAGTAACCGGTGGACAAGACTACATTGTAGAGCCTGGCCAGGGTGGAGAGGAAGGAGACAGGAGCTTCGCGAAGGTGACGGTAGGTGACGCGATCGTGACCAGGAGCGGTGTTGCGTTTGGTGCGGAGTGTAGCAATGAGATCCCGTGTAGTGATAGCGTCATTGAGTTCTGTGTGTGCAATGTTGTCCAAGTACTGGAAACCAGGCGCTAGGGGAGGGACAGAGGTGTCAGTTCGATCGCGGACATCCGGGAAGAGGGAGTAATCGAACTGGGGATCGTCGGGGATGGAAAAGACATCGGAGAGGTAGGAGGCAAAGTGATTGGCCTTACTAAGGGTGTCAGGGAATGGGTGATCATCATGGAGGAGAGGATAGTAGGGGGAGGGTTTAGTTCCGGTAAGGCGACGGAAGGCTGACCAGCACTTGGACGAGTTGATAGGTAGGGTGGCATTCAAATGGGTGCATGTCTGTCGCCAGTCCCGGCGTTTCTTGACCGCGAGCAAATTACGAATGTGTCACTGGAGTTGCCGGTGGCGTCGGAGTGTGTCCGGGTCACGCGTGTGGAGGAAGGCACGGTAGAGACGACGGAATTCACGGAGGAGGAGGACGGCCTGTGGAGGTAAGGTAGGACGGTGGGGGTGGATGGAGACAGTAGGGACGTGGGCCTCCACGGCCTCAGACAAGGTCTGCTGGAGAAAGAAGGCGGCATGGGATACATCGTCAGGGTGGCGGTAGGTGAAGGGTGGCTATCGACCTGGGTGGAGAGGGTATCCCGGTAGGCATTCCAGTTGGCACGGGAATAGTCGTGGATATACTTTGGGGGAGGGTCATTACGAGGGTTTGGGCGGGGGCGACGACCTTCGGAAATGGTGAGGAGGACAGGGAGATGGTCGCTACCAACAGGTTCCAGGAGATCCACCGCTATGCGGCCAAGGAGGTTAGGGAAGGAAAGGATAACATCGGGAGTGGAGTCGGATTCGGGACGGGTGTGCTGGGGGATGGGGATGAGGTCCCCTTGAAGGGAGGAAAGGAACGACTATGGATGTTGAGGTCGGCGGCGATCACGTAGGAGGAGAAGGTATGGTCAATGTGGGAGAGGAAGTCGAAGGGAATAGGGAAGTTAGGGCGGACAAAGATGGTGGCGCAGGTGACGGTAAGGCCAGGGAAGAAGAGACTAAGGATCAGGTGTTCGGTGGGATCGGGAAGGAGAGGTTGGAGCCGTACTGTTATCTGACGGTGGTGACCAATGGCAACTCCGCCACACGCAATCGGGAGGGGATTATCAGAGCGGTGAAGGAGGTAGGGCGACGTGTGGACGGTGTGGTGGGGTTGGAGGAAAGTTTCATTGAGGAGGAAGGCATCCACGTGGTGGGTGGCAAGGGTGTGCAGGAAGAGGTTCTTGTTGGCAGGAAGGGAGCGGATGTTGTTGAAAAGGATATGGTGCTGTTGCGCCACGACAGGGATTTAGACAAGGGTGTCAAGATGGGAGAAGGTGAAATGGGCCTGGTTGTTGAAGTAGGTGGCATACATTTTCAAGTGGAAAATGGAACGGGCGGCGAGGGAGACCTGTTGAAGGGTGTGAGGGCGCTGGAAAGGGTGGACGTTTTGTAAGACAATGGTGAGGAACCTGATGATGTCCTCAGCGGGGGGGGGGGGGGGGGGGGGGCGAAGGGAATTGCCAGGAGGGGTGGGAGCGTCCAGAGGACGGACAGGTACAGTGAGTTCAGGAGAGGTCGGAGGGGGTCGGGCTTTACACTTTTGGGAGTTCTAGCGACTTTTGTCGTTACTTATTTTATATACGTAATCCATTAGTCCCGACCGGATAGTCGCTCGCGATAGCACGCAACTTCCGAGATAAGCGAACATGCGTCGGCACCGAATCGAATACAATCGGCAGATTAACGACGACTCGACCAGGAGGGTATCTACTAACATTGCTAAATCCTGAATAACATCCATATCCCTCAAAGACGCAGTATAAGGCCAGAAAGAAGAAGAGCCTTGATTGTTTAATTTTACTTCGACATACAATATACCCTTCTTAATGCTAGACAGTAAAACTCCTGTTTTCGTTTACTACCAATACATTTTCAATAAAACACCCAGCCTTGAAATATATGGCCTCGCTGTGCTGTTCAAGATGTAAAGTATACGCAAAAATATCGGCATTGTGTGACTACATTACATAAATTATATTCCATGGATCCCACAGAGGAAATACGACAGGATACGGACATAAGTAGAGATCTACATTTTATTTACATTTTACGGTATGTGAAATAAAAGAGCATGTATTATAAAAGCTAAAAACATATGCAGAAACCACAGAGTAGATATATCTCTGGAATGAGCATTAGGGTGCGGAGAACACATGTGTTGTCACCAGTGATCTCCATACTACTTAGTATGGAGATCACTGGTTGTCACCACACATCGCAGGCCTGATCACGTGATCTTCGGACCGCCATAGGCAGTGATGGGCCAGTTGGGGTTATCGCCAAACCGAGTTGAAAGTTTGCATAAACCGAGTTCAAACCAGGTTGGGACGAAAAAAACAGCTGAGATAACATTCTACGACATCTCTGTTTCACTTTTGAGCAGATCACGATTCATCTCAGTTAACCCAACGAAGTTTGGAGGTTTTCCAGTCGATGATTGTATATAATGTTCGTGCAAACATTGGTGACACTTGGCGCGGTGGCTGCTGGGAATGACTGTAAATGAGGAATGCCACCAGTCAGAGAGCCGAGTGTCAACTTTCTTTGCGCGTGTAGTATGTTAGTCACGAGCGTGATGGATACTGTATAGGGCGCAATTTTTCGTCTTTCGGCTTGAAACATTGTAGACAGACATGTGATAACGTTTTGTTTGTGCACATTAATGAAGGTACAGACATCTGACTGGGATAAACTAGGGTTCGGTCGATTCGAAAGCGGTGGTGTGCTCCGAACTAGAGTGAAACAAATCATAGCTCAGCGCCGCCAGCTGTACAACGCGTTCAACTCGAGTTAGTAAGAATCCAACCCAAGTGAGCCCGTTTCATAAATCAAGTTGACCCTAAGCTCCTTCAAACCAATCTGGCAGGAAAAGCTAAATTAACATTGGACGTCGTTTGCCACATTTATGTCTGATCGGGTTGTGACTTCTCTTAACACGCTGAGTTGGCAGAAAAAATACTTCTTGTGTTCATTTCTCTTGTTAGTGTCTGCGCAGTTCGCACGGCTTTTTAATTGCAATTTTGTTTCTTATATGAAATCTGCTATTAAACTGAAAACCCTTTCATGTTCCCTGACATCAAATATCTTAGGCGAAAGCAATATGTTCCATCTAATGTAATTTATTTCTTACAAGCTATACACCCTATATCATTATAATTTGTCTAACATATCAGTCAATTTATTCCTTGAGGCAGTTCATAACAAGCAATTTTGTAGCCAAATGCTCTACCACAAACACGAATGGCTACTGCACTTTAACACAAAAATTCAAGTCATAATAGTTATGTCCCTTTCCACAATGAATATAACCTCTGCGCATAAAAGGCAATGTCCCAATTGACACTCTCTCTCTCTCTCTCTCTCTCTCTCTCTCTCTCTCTCTCTCTCTCTCTCGCACACACACACACACACACACACACACACACACACACATCATCGCCAGGCCCAAACCAATAACGACAGAAACTTGAAATTTGCAGAGGATGTTGATCTTATAGTATAGATATGGTTTAATAGGGCAGTTTTTGAGATTCTACTCCTAAGGGGCTGAGACAGGGGATGAAAGGCTTTTGGAAAACTTGTCGCTATTAAGATTATTTTAAAGTTAGGCTGTGTTTCAGAATTTTTTTTTAATTCAGCCCCTATGGGGGTGAAATAGTGGGTGAAAGTTTCTTTGAAAACTAATTTTATTATTATGAGCTACTAAAGCATTTTAAGGCTAGATCTAAGCAAATTAGTAATTGACTTCTCGGATAGAAACAAAAAATACTTGTTCCAATGCTTTTGGAAATTCAACCCCTAAGGGAGCGTTTCATGAAATATTTCATTATGAAAGCATTTTTAAAGCTAAATCTACTTCTTCATTAGAAATAAAAGATAGGTCTTTCACTGTTTTTGGAAACTGAACACGTGTGGGAGTGGAATAAGGTTATAAAAATACTTTATTATGCAATCATTTCTGAAGACTTTTTTGAAGATAAATCTATGAAAAAATGTATTGGGTTTCCCTGTTACATACAAAACAATATACACTTTATAGTTTTTGGATACTCAACTCATAAAGGGGTGAAATAAGAGGTTGCAATGTTGTATGAAAAATTTCATTGCGGAGGGAATTTTAAAGCTGTATCCATGACAACAGATATTTGGCTTCTCAGTAACAAATGAAAAAATTCGTATTTCACTGTATCTGGAAATTCAGCGCCTAAGAGAGTGGAATAGGACCGACTCATCACCACTCAGCCCAAATCACTAAGGGTAAGAACTTTAAATTTGGAGATGGTCTGTATATTACAGTGTCGCCATCGTTTAAGAAGGAATTATTTTAAATTACACTCCTAAGAAGATGAAATAAGGGATGAAAGGCTTTTAGTAAATCTGTTGCTATTACGGGAGTTTTGAACCTAGAACTCCGAAATTTGGTATAAAGTTTCTCAGTCAGAAGTGAAAAGTATGTGTATCAGCATTTTTGGAAATTCAACCAGTAAGGGGGAATGAATTTTTTTTAAAAAAAATATAACATTACATTAAATATTTTTAGAGTTAAGTCTATGAAAACTGGTATTTCATTCCTCAGTCAGATGTAAAGAAACGTGTACACTCTTGGAAATTGAAATAATAACACCGTGAATTCATTGTCCCAGGAAGGGGAAACTTTATTGACACATTCCTGGGGTCAGATACATCACATGATCACACTGACAGAACCACAGGCACATAGACACAGGCAACAGAGCATGCACAATGTCGGCACTAGTACAGTGTATATCCACCTTTCGCAGCAATGCAGGCTGCTATTCTCCCATGGAGACGATCGTAGAGATGCTGGATGTAGTCCTGTGGAATGGCTTGCCATGCCATTTCCACCTGGCGCCTCAGTTGGACCAGCGTTCGTTCTGGACGTGCAGACTGCGTGAGACGACGCTTCATCCAGTCCCAAACATGCTCAATGGGGGACAGATCCGGAGATCTTGCTGGCCAGGGTAGTTGACTTACACCTTCTAGAGCACGTTGAGTGGCACGGGATACATGCGGACGTGCATTGTCCTGTTGGAACAGCAAGTTCCCTTGCCGGTCTAGGAATGGTAGAACGATGGGTTCGATGACGGTCTGGATGTACCGTGCACTATTCAGTGTCCCCTCGACGATCACTAGAGGTGTACGGCCAGTGTAGGAGATTGCTCCCCACACCATGATGCCGGGTGTTGGCCCTGTGTGCCTCGGTCGTATGCAGTCCTGATTGTGGCGCTCACCTGCACGGCGCCAAACACGCATATGACCATCATTGGCACCAGGGCACAAGCGACTATCATCGCTGAAGACGACACGTCTCCATTCGTCCCTCCATTCACGCCTGTCGCGACACCACTGGAGGCGGGCTGCACGATGTTGGGGCGTGAGCGGAAGACGGCCTAACGGTGTGCGGGACCGTAGCCCAGCTTCATGGAGACGGTTGCGAATGGTCCTCGCCGATACCCCAGGAGCAACAGTGTCCCTAATTTGCTGGGAAGTGGCGGTGTGGTCCCCTACGGCACTGTGTAGGATCCTACGGTCTTGGCGTGCATCCGTGCGTCGCTGCGGTCTGGTCCCAGGTCGACGGGCACGTGCACCTTCCGCCGACCACTGGCGACAACATCGATGTACTGTGGAGACCTCACGCCCCACGTGTTGAGCAATTCGGCGGTACGTCCACCCGGCCTCCCGCATGCCCACTATACGCCCTCGCTCAAAGTCCGTCAACTGCACATATGGTTCACGTCCACGTTGTCGCGGCATGCTACCAGTGTTAAAGACTGCGATGGAGCTCCGTATGCCACGGCAAACTGGTTGACACTGACGGCGGCGGTGCACAAATGCTGCGCAGCTAGCGCCATTCGACGGCCAACACCGCGGTTCCTGGTGTGTCCGCTGTGCCGTGTGTGTGATCATTGCTTGTACAGCCCTCTCGCAGTGTCCGGAGCAAGTATGGTGGGTCTGACACACCGGTGTCAATGTGTTCTTTTTTCCATTTCCAGGAGTGTATTAGGGGATGAAGTTTCTATGGAAATACCACCATGAGAACACAAAAGGCATGATTAACATAAAGCTTGGGCTCCAGCAACCAGAATCGCTTTTTTGTCAGAAGTACATTTGGCAAAGGCCAAGCTTCTATGACCTTATTTTGCATGACAATTTTAGAAGGTGTAATAATTCGTGAACAACATAAAAATTAGATTAATGAAAAAATAAAAAGCTATTCCGACCATATAGACTACATGAGCGACACAGCAGGCAGTAACCTAGTATTCAATATTTTCAGGTTCAGGACCTTACTTTTACATTACTACTCCTTTAAAAAGTATGTTGTTAATATAAATCAACAACAATTTAACGAATTGAATTTATTTAACAATGTTAAAGTTTGACATAAAGTACAACATCCTCTGGGAATGCATATTATGAAAAATGCGTTGGCATTGCTAAGGTTAATGAATGCCACACTACAGGCTGAAATATGAACACAGTTATGAGACACTTTGTATTAGTGTAAGATTTAGATGGCGTTCAGACGATCTTAACGTTTTGAAAATAACACTTACCAAATACTTCACGTATTTTGGCCAAATAGATTTTAATTGGATATTGCATTTTTAGAGATCACAGTGAGTGACATCCTATTCTGTATGCAGACTCAACTTGGGTTCCGTCGCCGAGACAGCAGTGAACTCCAACCTCACACGAAACCATCATTGATAGCAGTGGCTGCCGGGCACCACATGAACACAGCTCCAATCAGCAACAATTTAACTCTGGTTGACTTGAAATCCCTTCAACCTGAGTTAAACTGGTTTGGTAACTCGAGTTGACCAACCTCTAGCTGTAGGTTTGTCCATAAAGTGCTCTGTACATATCGAATGCCATTTTGTCACTAGTACAGACAGATACTCTTCATAGGTGCAGCGGATTTGGCACAGACGTTTCGTAAATATCATAACAATATGTATTTGGCACCTGGAATTAACTGGTTTGAAGAGAAATGAAGGAAAAAAGGAGCTGAAACTGTAAAGAGCTTCTTTGTGACAAGTGTCACAACTCAGAAGCACGCAGTTTTTGTTATCTGGGTCAGACCCGAAATTTTTCGGTGTTACTTGTCACTTAATCATATTACCAAGACTGACGTAGTAAACGTTTGCTGTGGTAGTAGTGGAAAACGTTTTGATGACAAGCCATTGCCTTTGAAATTGCCTGAATAACTGCCTAATTTGGCACGTGACAGCAATTATAGCACCTACTTCATCGATTTTTTCAAGTTTTTGTGGGTTTATTTTCCTCTTTCTTGTAGGCTAACACACAGTTTTAATTACTGGTAACACTTTGACGTACATCAGGAGTGGGAAGAGCTGCCCGCGTAGTTGCCCACAGCACCATGAGCCTCGAGGGCAATGTTGAGCAGCTGTGAGGGCACGTAGTGTGGGTAGTAGAAATGTGTGATGTGGCTGGCCACTTGGGTATGCACGGGGGACAACCACACCACTGTGAGAGCGCTTTCCACACACCACTGAGTATGGACAAGCCAACGTACGTAGTGCAGGTGGAACACACATACACCCGAGGTCGTTTCACTCGTATGTGGTGTCCGTGAAATCGGCACAGGTACATGGTTATCGGGAGGCCAGTCACATATGGCACAACATACGTGTGTGGGAGATAAGTGTAAAATGTGCTTACCCAAAGTGTGTGTATCTTGTGCCATGCGTCAGTTGGCCATGTATGTATGAAACACAGTTTCGAACCATTGTGACACGTTCTGCTTTCATGGCCACAAATAGGATACAGGTGCAAAGGATTAAGAAAAAGACACATTAGCACTGTAAATTTTACTTTATATCTCAATATCTGGCGTAAAAATTACTGGTCATTAGGCGCACTTCACCAGTTAAATGATCATCAGTAAGACTACTCCTAAGCTTGGATTTCGTCAGTTTCATTATGGAGAAAACACTTTTGCAGAAGTATGTTGTTCCAGAAAACTATACACATGAGCAGCTATTTTAGATAACGATGGATACTGTTCACATGGGAAATACGAGATTATATGTAGAAACTTTCCAAGGTTTCTACAGTGCGAAACTTCTCGTTCAGCACAGGATTGCGTTGAAAGTCAGTGAGTTCCAATTGAATCTGAGAAGGCACATTTTCAACGTAAACTGCAAAAGGAGCCGCCAAAAGGCTGAAATCGTATTCCAGTCGATTTAAATCACCAAGTCTACTATCAAAAATGCCTTCTAGATACTGTTGTACCGTCACAAACCCATCAAAATGTTCTTTGAACCTCTCCCGTTACAACTGTTTTCACTAACAACTAGTGCAAGGCTCGGGAAGTGTACACACGACATTTCTGACTGCTGCTTTGCCCACAAAAGCAGTTTTCTCTTGAATGCCAAAATAGTGTAAAACACTTCGCTAATTACCTTATTTATACCTTGCAAAGCTACATTCAAGCTATTCAGATGCTTGGTTACGTCAGTTAAAAACGCAAAGTCTAAAATCCACTGTGGGTCGTCCAATTCTTTCACCGGTTTTCCTTTTGAATGCATGAAGAATGCAATATCTACACGTAAATTTAAAAAAAAAATCCTTCTAAAACAACACCTTGACTCAACCAGCGTAATTCACAAAAATATGGAACATCGCCATATTCACACTCGAGATCTCCCAGGAACGATATGAATTGTCTGTGTCCCAAACCGTGCGATCTTAGAATGTTAACTGTTTTTATAACCACGTCCATGAAGCCAACTACTTTGGCACATTTTGATACCAAATGAACATAGTGGAGAACGTAATTTATTGTTAACAGTTCCTGCTGGACACCGAGGGCTTCCAACTTTTTTCACATCAAAGCAACGATATCTGACTTATGACCAATCATTACAGGATCTGTTTCAATCGATGAAAGTTTTTCCCAAAATAGCTCGTATTTCTCTATTATATGTTCTAAGCATGCCATTCTTGTGTAATGCATTGGCACTAAATTGAGGAGTTCTTCAATCACATTATACTGAGTATCAGCTGCTCACAAAAAGACTGCAAGTCGAGCATCAACACATACATTGTTACTTTCATCCAACGCTAATGGAAAGAAATCTTTGATTCTGTTTCGCAACTGAGCATCCACATCATGTGCCATTTATTCAATGCGCCTGCAAACCATTGTCCACGAAAGAGGAACGGTTTCATAAACAGGACACTTGCTCGCCTCAAAATTTTTATAGCAGCGACAAAACATTCTTTCACAAATTCTCCATTGCCGAAGAGCCATGCTCTTTCTGCTATTTTAAGAGCTACATGATAGCTTACTGTCATCGCTGGATCGTTGTGGATGATGAGGTTTTCGTCCTGTAAATACATACAGGAGAAGGCAAAAGTGATGGAAAATGCACATAATATATTATTAATAACAGTAATAATGTTACTCAATGTCATAATCATCTGTAAGTATTATATGTACGTCTTTCTCGTTTTTCTGCTTCAGTTCGATAAGTTCGGTCTTTCTTTCTTCGTTATTCAAACCAGCTATATCCTTCTCATGAAGCAGTTGATAATGTCGCTTCACATTGTACTTCTTCCGTGAACACAATGTTACTTTGCAATTTAAACACTGAGTTCCGCTTTGTGTTCCAACAAAAAAGTACTCTTCTTCCCACAGTGGATTAACAAGTATATGTTCAAAGGACTTTCATTTCAACGATTTTAACTCCTCCTCAGCCATTTTCCACCCACTAGTTCTGTTTTATCACAAACACCGAATGCGATGCCTACACAGTCGACAGAAATGACGGGAAGTAAACGGATCGAGTAGCTATGCGCGGTGCAGTGACGTCCGTGGCTAGGCGCGTAGATGGTGGGGGAACTGCTGGCTGGCGGAGTGGGGGAGAGCTGTGGGCACACCTTGCAGGCATCGAAACGGTATTTGCCCAACCCTGACGTATACAGGGTGGTCCATTGATAATGACCGGGCCAAATATCTCACGAAATACGCACCAAACAAAAAACTACAAAGAACGAAACTCGTCTAGCTTGAAGGGGGAAACCAGATGGCGCTATGGTTGGCCCACTAGATGACGCTGCCATAGGTCAAACGTGTATCAACTGCGTTTTTTTTAATAGGAACCCCTATTTTTTTATTACACATTCGTGTAGTACATAAAGAAATATGAATGTTTTAGTTGGACCACTTTTTTCGCTTTGTGATAGATGGCGCTGTAATACTCACAAACACATGGCTCACAATTTTAGACGAACAGCTGGTAACAGGTAGGTTTTTTAAATTAAAATACAGAACGTAGGTGCGTTTGAACATTTTATTTCGGTTGTTCCAATGTGATACATGTACCTTTGTGAACTTATCATTTATGAGAACACATGCTGTTACCTGTAAATACCACACTCATGCAATAAATGCTCAAATTGATGTCTGTCAACCTCAATGCATTTGGCAATACGTGTAACGACATTCCTCTCAACAGCGAGTAGATCGCCTTCCGTAAAGTTCGCACATGCATTGACAATGCGCTGGCGCATGTAGTCAGGCGTTGTCGGTGAATCACGATAGAAAATATCCGTTAACTTTACCGAGCGAGGTGGCACAGTGGCTAGCACACTGGACTCGTATGCGGGAGGATGACTGTTCAATCCCGCGCCCGGCCATCCTGATTTATGTTTTCCGTTATTTCCCTAAATTGCTCCATACAAATGCTGGGATGGTTCCTTTGAAAGGGTATGGCCGGCTTCCTTTCCCATCCTTCCCTAATCCGATGAGACCGATGACCTCGCAGTTTGGTCTCTTCCCCCCCAACAATCCTATCCTTCAACTCTCCCCACAGAAAGAAATTCTGGGACGTCAGATCTGGTGAACGTGTAAGCCGTGCTTCTACAAACAATCCACCTGTGATGAAATATGCTATTCAATACCACTTAACTACACGTAAGCTATGTGCCGGACATGCATCATGTTGGAAGTACATCGCCATTCTGTCATGCAGTGAAACATCTTGTAGTAACATCAGTTGAACATTACGTAGGAAATAAGCATACATTGCACCATTTAGTTTGCCATCGATAAAATGGGCGCCAATTATCCTTCCTCCCATAATGCCTCACCATCCATTAACCCGCCAAGGTCCCTGATGTTCCACTTTTCGCAGCCATCGTGGATTTTCCGTTGCCCAATAGTGCATATTATTCCGGTTTACGTTACCGCTGCTGGTGAATAGATCGCGTTCAAAATATCTGCGACTGTCCCGTAACTTCTCTTGTGCCCAGTGGCAGAAATGTACACGACGTTGAAAGTCGTCGCCATGCAATTCCTTGTGTATAGAAATATGGTACGGGTGCAATCGATGTTGATGTAGCATTCTCAACACCGACATTTTTGAGATTCCCGATTCTCGCGCAATTTTTCAGCTATTGATGTGCGGACTAGCCGCGACAGCAGCTAAAACACCTACTCTGGCATCATCATTTGTTGCAGGTCGTGGTTGACGTTTCGCATGTGGCTGAACACTTCCTGTTTCCTTAAAAAATATAACTACCCGGCGAATGTCCGGATACTTGGATGAAGTCGTCTAGGATACCAAGCAGCATACATAGCACACGCCCATTGAGCATTTTGATGACAATAGCCATACAACACGGTATCGACCTTTTCCGCAATTGGTAAACAGTCCACTTTAACACGGGTAGTGTATCACGTGATACCATGTACTTATACGTTTGTGACTATTACAGCGTCATCTATCACAAAGCAAAAAAAGTAGTCCAAGAAAAACATTCATATTTACATACATACTACATGAATATGTAATAAAAAATTGGGGTTCCTACTTAAAAAAAAAACGTAGTTGATTTTCGATTGACCTATGGCAGCGCCATCTAGTGGGCCAATCATAGCGCCATCTGGTTTCACCCTTCAAGCTAGACGAGTTTCGTTCTTTGTAGTTTATCGTTTGATGCTTACTTCGTGAGATATTTGGCCCGGTCACTACCAATGGACCACTCTGTATGTTTAACACATTTGCCTCACTCTACTTTACAGACTAAGTAAGAAGTGAATAAAAAATCCGATCGCTGGTTAAATGCACTACAAGGCCACATATGTCCCATGTTGCACTCTCCTCTCAACGCTACACGACGACCCCCCCCCCCCCCCCCCCCACACCATACACAGTATACTGCATGAACTAATATCGTTACTCCTGTATCATTTATTTTAAGTATTCAGTGTCAGACCATTTAACAGCATCAATGGAAGTGAGTGACATAAATAGATGGCATCTTATGTAACAATATTTTTTATTTGTTAATCATATGATAAAGACAATAAACTGCAGGTAAAATTCAACAAATCATCTGGTTTTGTGCTTTGGTTACATTGTGTGTGTGTGTGAGAGAGAGAGAGAGAGAGAGCGCGCGCACACACATGTGTGTGGTTCGTTTTCTGTGTGAGTTTGGTTCCCGTATTTTGATTCAAATTCAGTCTATTTATTTCTTACACACTTACTTCCCAAGTAGAATATACAACCCAGGTGCAAAGATAAGGTGTTATGATAGAAGTAACATCCTATCCGACCAAGAGTGGAATATTTCAAGAGCATCTTGCTTTCAAATAAAATGAGAAACTGTTTCTTCATGTTACAGAATACCACATGGGAAGTATATTTCAGTTTAAAACAAAGTGGCTACAAATTACACAGATATGAGCTAACATAAATGTATGAAAGGAAAGGTTCCTAACTTCTACGTCTTTTCTGGGTTCACAGCTGTTAAAAGAATGCCTATTTTGCAAGCTGTGGATTTAAGTAGCTGTTTATGTGTATCACTAACAAGAAATGACGCACATCTTGCTCAGAAAATAACAGATATAAAATATTTCTTCGAAATACAACCAGAACAGCACAGCACGTCAGAGTATTCATATAACACAAACTTTTTCTCCTTCCAAGAATTTCTCTTTGCAGCTGTAGCAACAACAGTAGTTCCTACTGCTACCACCAATAAACAAATGGTGAAAACACAACAAATATGTGTAATATTAGAAGTTTCGAACTCCGCAGAAATCGTAAACAAACAGCGGTATCCTAGGATCACATGACACTCATAGGTTGAAGTTGACATCATGCACAGAATGCAATGTTCACTCCAGAGATATTTTTACTCTATGGCAGAAACATAGTAATTGTCACACTGTCTCATAGGCATGATGCATTCTTGTGTAAACACAACACAGAAGCTCAGAAAACAAGATTTAAAATAAGCAATCTGCATTGAAACCTCTCCACGAACCATGGAATGCATTTAAAGTCTGAGGGGGAAGGTTTGTTTCTGATTGTGTCACTGAAATAAATAATTAAAGACTTAAGGAATGGAACAATCTATCAGCTTCCTCTATGTCCTGCTGACAACAGTGATTAAAGTAAAATAAACAATAAAGAAGAACCAATAGTCAACACAACTGGCGATCGTAATTTAAACTAAAGGTATTTGGTGCTGTAAATGTGACTCTCAACCATCGAGTCGTGAAAACACCATATCCAAAAATTTATCACCATAAGGTGCAATTCCTGCGTACTGTTAACTGATTAACTAAAATATATCTCAGCATTTCGCATTACTGAACACTGTCTTAAACCAAAACACGAAAATAAATAAATTGATTTTGTCTCTGTACTACTGCAGGAAAAACTGCAAGCAGGATGTGGTGGCAATTTTGCATAAGGACATACAGATTTTACTACTGTTACTGACTAAGTAGAAGAATGTCGAAAGAGTTTATGAAATTGCAGTTAGAAATATTATTCAGTTCAACCTGGTTATTGCTACAGTTTGCCAATGAACATCTGGAAATTTTGAACTTCCCTTAAACGAAATGGAGTCATAGCTAAACAAAGTAATTAAAATGGATTGTGAGTCAGTAATCTGTAGCGAGTTCAGTAATGATTTCCTCACAAATAGTAGAAACAGTTAGGTCCTTTTAAACCTTTTGCAACGTCCTATAATTTAATGGCTGAAGTAAAAGCTGCTGTCCAAGTAACAGAAACTTGTGAAACAGCTTTAGATCAGTTTCTAGTCAAGAAAAATTTACACAACAATTCATTAAAAATTTTCAGTGCAGGTTTTAGTGAATGCCTTGATCAATTACTAAGCTTAAAAATGAAAGGGAGCATTATTAACAACATGTTTTAAGCACCACATGTAGAAGGTATAATCAGGATATTGTAAACTACTTCCAACAACTTGTTACAGACAGAAAAATGGTCACAAGTTTACAAAATTAATGATATATGAAAAATTCAACACCTTCATTAATGTGTTAACCCATTTCTTTCAAATTGCATTCCCACTGAAAACTTTAACCATAAGGGGGAATTCCAGAACAAGCAGCTGGATCACAGGGAAAATAAGGGTTATATGCCATAAGAAAGGACTACTTTATGGAATATACAACTCAAAAAATTCTTCGCTTGAAATACTCATATGTTATAAAAATATTCCAAATTACCAAGAAAAGTAATAAGATAAACAAACATAATAAATGATGATAAATACATTTATAATTCACCTTAAATAGTGAGTCATATGTGGAGTATTGTAAAAAAAGAATCTGGCGAACACAGACCATCTTGCAAAAATATGACTCTCTGAGTAAAACATAAAAAAAGTAATAAATCCCTTAAAAGTAACCGACAGATTTAACCATTTTTTCATAGGTGTTGCTGATAATATAATACAATTAAGCCAATGAATATAAAATAAGTGCTTATAGAGGGTCAGAGTACATCTGCGCTGCCTCAGAATTTGAACAAGCTAATGAAATAAAAGGACTAAGAAATTCCTACTCTGCAGACAATGGTGGTGCCCCTGCAACAATCTTAAAGAAGAGTTCATCAAACCTAACTGTGATACTTACACATTTATGTGACTGCTCATTTCAGCACACAAATATCCACCTAAAAATTGTATCTTAACACTTACCAGACTATAAACAAATTAAATATGGTATACCCTAATGATCAGTAATGTGACGCCTTCTGTTCCTTCTGTATATAAATGATCTCAACTTAAATGTGGATGCACATAAAGCAATCATATTTGCAGAGTATACCACAATCCTGCTAAAAGAAGACAGTGATGGACAATTACAGCAATCAGTAAACACTGTCACAAAAGAACTTAGCAACTGAGCACAGAATAATCAGCTTTCAACTAAAACTCCACAATGCTACAAACAAAGGCATGTTTATCCCATTAGTCTCTGTCAATGATGAACAAGTTGGTATGAGTACTGAAACCAAATTATTAGGGCTTTGGCTGCAGAGCAATGTAAAACGGAACAAGCATACTGAATACCTTAATGCAGAACTGAGAAGGATGTCTCACTTTCATTTCCCACTAAAATCATACCGCAGTGAGAAAACATATGTATATCATGCCTCCTCTAAACTCTAAAACACCTAATAGTACTTTCAAACTACAAAAAGGGCTAGTAGACTCTTGTTTGGATGCAAACCTAGATACTCTTGCAATCTGTTTAACATATCTGTTATCCTTCCATTTCCATGTGTGCATATTATAGAAGCCCTTATAGTCTTTAAAACAAGTATGTAAGGATGATCACTTTACCAGAAAAAGAAAACTTTTCATACAGCCCAAATCAACTCATTTCTGTGCCAAAAAGGTACTTACATGGGCGTTAATCTTCAAAACAAACGTCCTCAAAACATTAAACCTATTACTGAGGTCAAAACCTTTGGAAGAGCTCTAAAGTCGTGTTTACAGCATCACTTCATTTAGCCCATTGAAGAATATTTAAATTTATAATGTGTGTTATATAGTTAATGTATAAAGTGTGTTATTATAACCTTAATTAAGTATACCTAGAAATCACTTTCAGAAGTGTACTTATGACTTGTCCACCGTCTTATGCAAAAGATGCTTTTGCAGACAAGAGCAATAAATACAATACAATACAATATCAACGTGTGTAGAATTTGGTGCTTACATCGCTCTGTATTTAGTAGCTCTGTGAAATACGTTTCCAATTTCTAATGCCAGCTGGTGAGCACATTAGAGACGTATTGTGGTGTTTCACACCCTTGAGTGAACACTGATAATAATGGACAGTACGGCGAAGTAAGACATCCAAAACTATGGCTGAACAAGGACGAACTGGCAACACAGGAGCAATGGTATGCAGATGCAAGCGAGGCTGTGCCTCTAATTAACCAGCATGAAAACAACTAGGCCTTCAACATGGATGACGAGGCAACAAATTGTGAGATGAGAAGCAAACATTTACCTAATGAGACAGTTGGAAATAAAGATAATTAACAGGTAAAAACGACGAAATTGCTGAGTGAAACAGACGAAGTGTCTCCATAAGTGCTGCATTACGATAACGTGGGAATTTTGTATGGAATCAGATATCAGTTATACTGGTTCATATAATAAAAAATTTGCCAAAACTGACGGAAAAACAATCTCAATATATCCTGTGACCAATAGTGCTGGCTGAGTTAGAATGATAGAAATAGAATCTGTGTACATGATATCCAAGATTAATGGATCAATTCATCATATCCTTTTTATATATGCAAAGAGGTAAAGGCCCAAAATGTTGGCAACAGGCACACAATAGCATTGGAAAAAATAGTTCTTGAAGCATATCCAGACTACCATAGGAACATGAGAAACATGAGACCTGTAGGGAGAAACAGAAGTAGAATAGGCATAAATTCCACAGAGGCGGCAAACAATTCTGTTTCATAGCAAACGGTTATTAGTCTACGTTCTAGCTCAGAGAGTGACCTGGCCTGGTGTGATTCATAGTGTTGATTTGAACATTATGGGTGAAAAATTATTTCAAGCCATAGAAGCACCAACAAAAGTTCTCAGCATCAGAAGGATGACTAAGCGTGTTTTAAATGGGAATTCTTTGTCGTCTTTCTCACACAAAACCTATGTTTTGACTTCTGATTCCCAAAACTTACCAGAATAAGTAAATGTGTATGGTGTATGGCATGAGGTGTCAAGTCTGACCATTTGTAGCAACACTGAGACAATGTTTCAATTACCTAAGATTTAACCATATTAGTAGTCAGCGACTTTCTCTGAAATGCTGTAAAAATTTCGGTGATAATCAGTCTTAGATGAGTGCTCAAACCTAAATCCCATATTGTAAAATGGAGTTACTTTGATCAACGGTGTAATATTGAACAGTTTTCCAGAACGTTATATATACTATTATAAATACTATTGAAATAATGTTGGAAGGTAAATTTCTGTTTGCATTATTTAGAATATTTATGTTGGTACCAGTATCTGTGTCTGGTAGCATTTGTATATGCTTTGGTTGAATTTTGAAATAGTGCCAACTCTTGGCTAATTTTTTTCACACATGCCCACTTTTATATGCACACAGGCCAGTATTGACTTTAACTTTCCGAAAATACTGGTATCATAGCCTTTAATAAGTTCGTTAAATGTAGAATGCGTGAGTTTTGCATTGAATTTGTGTATCTTAAGGTTATGTCAGGAAATATTTATTAGGGAAATTTCTAGCCTCAAATGAGGTAACACTGAACACTGTTCAAAGTTACCACCACAATTTAAATTATCTACCACTCATAATTGTTTTCATTTTGTATGAAGTTAATTGTTTCTTTATACTAAAATTAGTGTTTGTAGGTGTTACATGAAGGAGTTATTATATTTCAATTTTAAAATTCCAGGTTCATACATCTGCAACGTTTATTCCCCTCCATACAAGAGGTACTCTATGCAGATCTTGGAGGAAGCTTTGAATGCAGTAAAATGACTATGAGAGCAGCTAGCAGATATTTTTTCATTCGCATAGGAGTTCACAGGAATAAATTGAGAAACAAACACACCAAAAATATTGGGTAGCAATTGCCATTTTCTCATGGGGAGAATAGTAGCTTTGTTGATCATCTTTTAACTGTATCTGACTGAGAATTTCCATTCGACCTGTTAGACTCACAAATGAGGGCAAAGGCCCATTTGACAGCTCAGGGACGTAAGTTAACTACATTCAAAAATAATGTGCCAGGTATTCGATGTGTTCTAGGCATGTGCCACAGACCCTGCAAAAATTAGTCCATTTAATAAATAATGTACTTCAATTTTGAAATTTTCGGAAAAATAGTTAGTGGAGAGACACAGAACAGCAATATATTCTGCTCTTTTGCTGGACAAGAGAACGACTAACTGCCACCTGTGGCACTCTGTGCACTGTGGGCGACAGTGTAGACTGGGGATTAAACCTTAACAGCGGAAACGTCGTGAACAGTGAAAACGTTGCCCGCCAGCAGGTAAGCTGAGACTTGCAGAGGGGCAAGCGTTCTGTGGCGATGCCCCTCACATCATTGGGAAAATGTGGGTAGGAGGGGAGAGATGGAGGGATACGCGAGCATGCAGTTTTTGAGAGAGGGTGCGACTTGATGTCACTGAAAGTGTGAGATGAAAAGACTGCACCGCACGCTTCGTCCGGCAAGGACGTCTTCGAAGTCCACATGTGGGTGTTGGTGTTGTCTAGATATATTCCTGGAGGCGTTTGCCGTTTTTCTTTTTAACTTTACATGTTTGTAATCGTCTAAAATTCAGTGAAGTGATATATTTCAAAAACTACAATAGTTCTTAGTGTTTTTATTTCATGTCATATGTGGCAATGGAAATAACTACAACTGTGAAACATCTGCTTGAAAAACCGTTTTACACAAGAACACTTCAAGACAATCTGGAAGTATTTAGGAAAGGTAGGCCGAAGCCATCATTACCTAAACTAATATCAGAGCATAACAGCAAAAAAGGACTCTGGTTGACGGGCTGTCCCAGTTCAAATGAACTTTCTTGTTGGCAATGTTTGCTGTTTTCCTGAGAAAAATCGGTGTGGAATACTCACGGATTTTCAGCTTTGAATCACCTGTTACACAGCCAACAAAGATATTTGAAATCACAAAATCGTATTCAGCCCTTTTGCAGTTAAAAATGTGTGCGAAGGGCAGAGTTGACATCTTATTAAACGAGCTGCACCGAAGTAATATTCGTCAGGACAATGAACAAATTAAAAGGAACAGGGAAGTTTCGAAAAGACTCATCGATGCAATATGTTACTTAGCTAAACGAGAACTCCCATTTCGAGGGCATAATGAGTCAAATGCATCTGATAACAAAGGAAATTACCTGTAATTACTGAATGATTTGAAAAACTACGAATTCTTGTTAGAAACACATTTGAGTACTTCTACATGATTTTGAGGAACTTCTGCAGGTATACAATATGAGTTATCAAAGCCATTTCTGAGGCACTCAAGGGATCAATGGAACAGGAAATAGAATCATCAGACTTTGTAGCCATTATACGTGACGAAACTTCAAATGTACACTGTAAATCGCAACTGTCCACAGTTCTGCGTTATATTCATGAAGGTGAAATGAAAAGATTCATTGGTTTTACTGACATCAGTGCAGAGGGAACCGCTAATGGTTTGTTTGCTCACATTGAGTGCATAGTCGACGAATTTTCCATTTCAGGGAAGTTGATCAGTCAGACATATGTTGGAATATCAGTAATGAGTAGTTGTGTTAATGGCTCAGGAATGGTTTTGTCAAAACATCTGACGGCTTCCTATCTCACTGATATGCCAATGTATTAATTTTTGGTTTGCAACAAAGCATCTATAATATAAAAGGATTTAAAACATTCTTCCGAGGTCTGAGCAGTCTTTCTTCATTTTTTTCCAAACTTTCTAAAAGAACTTACGTGTTACAGGAATTTGTTCAAAGGAAGTTGCCATCAACTGCCCCCACTAGGTGGAACTTCGCATCCAGATTAGTCCACATAGTTACAGAACATTCAGAGCAACAATTACAGTTCTTTGGTAGTGTTCTGAACAATAGTGATAATTTGGTCAACGATGCAGTGGTGAAGTCTCAAGGATTTCTGGCTTTTCTGAACAGCTTTCAGGCAATTTTCTTGTTGGAAATTTTTCTAAGCTGTTCAGTTACATAGATGTCATGTATAACTTACTACAAACAAAAACTATGATGTCGTGTATTGCAGCAAGAACATTAAGGAGATTTCATAAAAGTCGCAAAGTGTCAGGGAACTCCCTTTGAAAAGTTTTTGTAAATAGTCTGTGGCTCAAAACTGTGAGACAAATTCGAATCAGAGAGTAAAGAGACTGTGTTCGATAAAATAGAATCGGGCTTTTATCGTCAGTTGTACTTTGAAATATTAGATCACATTATGTGTGAAGTAAAACAGAGGTTCTCTTCTTTCGATAAGCTGAAATTTTTTCACCTGGTTTGCCCCAGAACTACAAAGATTACAAATTAAAATTTACCTGGCCATTTTTTACATAAATTGTCATCAGTTTATGGACCGCTTGTAGATTGTGTTGCTTTGAAAAAATGAATTTGTTGTACTATACAATTCATCTGAATTCTCTTCAAAGAATATGTATGAGGCAATTTCACTAATGAATGAGCACAGCCTAATTTCGGATTTCAGTAAAATGTATAAACTATCAGCTTTGATACTAACTATTCCATGGACTACATCTTTAGTGGAACCATCCTTCTCAGCTCTGTAAAGAATCAAGCCACGTCTAAGAAGCACGTAGTTGCAGGAAAGACTGAGTGACTTAAGTCTACTTCCAATAGACAAGGAGACTGTTATTACTCAACGAGCAAGCCCCAGTGTTATGACAATGTAATAGGAAATGATTTAGAAGTCAGGTTTTCAACATAGTCGGAACAGAAAGTTTCTTAAGGCCACTTAAGAGTCGTCATTTGCATTTCACATTTCACAACATTAAAAATACTTCCTCCCCCCCCCTGTAACAAATTATTGTGTGGGCGCCATTGACATATTCAAATGGTTCTCAAAATCCGAAAAGAAATAAAACAGACTCTCTGTTCGATATGCCGATCGTTGAGTGAGTCAGATTTTTACAGTTTGTTCTACTTCTTGTAGGAGGTGATCCCCCTCACCCTCCCACTTTCCCAGTCACCAGTTTGATGATATGGAGAACAGCGTGCCCACCAGATTTTTTCACTAGACGCCATGGGTACAGATGGGGCTCTTGGATTTCTGAAAAGTCACAGGAACAGAATTTCATAGTGCATGAGTTGTAACATTACAACAAACAAGAGATTCTTCATCTGCAGGAAATGTTAAAGATTACTTTAACAACATGAGTTTCACTCTGAAAAATGATGATGGCTCTGATATCCTGCCAGATAATGTATTTAACTGCCACGAGACCAGTTTTTTGGATGACCTAGTATAGTGGAGAGAAGGTGCTCCACCAAATACACAATATAATTGGAGTAAAAATAGCTAGTTTGACGTAGTTACGTTCAAACATGGAATCCATGGACTCATTAGCTTTACAGCAGGCAATTGCTAATATTTTATCTTTTTTTTTAAATAAAAACATTTTATGAAAATTTTAAAGTGGAATGCCCACTCAGCAATCTCAAACAAGGACATTTTAGAGTATGAATTTTTTCTAAAAAATTTAAATACTGCAGCAATTTGTGAAACTTGTTTCAAACTGGAATCAAATATTAAATTTAAAGAGTATCGAGCTCTCAACCAAGAAAGAAATGACGGAAAAGGAGGCACAGCTCTGTTATTAAGATCTTCTGGGGCTTATGCTGTACATTTTATAGATTTTACCTATATATGTAATTTTCATACTGTAGCAGCCAAAGTACATATATCACTACAATTTTTAACTGCAATCTCAATGCTTTGTCTGCTAAAATCTAAAATAACAATAAGAGAATGGTACTCATTATTTAATCAGTTAAATCTACCATTTTTAACATGCAGAGTCTTTAATGCTCATAATTCTTCATGGGGCTGTGAAATTGACACCTGCAGAGAATTCATTTTGGAAGAAATGGATGAATTTAATTTATTTATATTAAATAATGGGTCTCCAACACTGCTTAGTACACTACCATAGAGAAAATCAGCTGTTGATTTAGCTATTTGTTCAACACTGCTATCAGAAACATTTGAGTAGTAATTTCATATCCAATAGGTTTTGATCACTTTCCAATTAAAATATCAGAATATAATTTCGCAATTAATGTTACCTGTAAAGCAAAATCAAGATGGAATGTAAGGAAAGTAAACTGGGCTAAATACCAAACATACTGTTACAGATCTTTAATGCAGTATTGGCAAAAAGTGAAGTTCCTCAAGAATGGACCACAGAAATTATGTACCTGTACAAAAGTCCAGTAAAGATCCTTCAACAGAAGATTTATATTGTCCAGTTGCACTGTCATCATGCTTAGATATTCGAGCATTTCCTCAGATTATATTTTGAGTGATAGTTCGAACATAATAAAATTTTGCCACTGGCACAGTATGGTTTTCAGAAAGGGAGGAGAACTATTGACCATTTAAGTGTCCTCACGATGGACTTTGAAAAAGCATTCAATGAGAAAGGTTATCTTACAGCTTGACTTTTGGATATATCAGGAGCATATGACTCTGTTGACGTTTTCTTACTCTTGCAGAAGTTACACCACTTAGCCATCCAACACATTTGTCTTCACTTTCTTAAAAATTATTTACACAATAGAACTGTTTACATTAGAAAGCAAGACAGCAGTCTAAATGACCCTTCTCAACATGGACAGGCTTACCTCAAGGTGCTATTCTAAGTCCACTTTTATATGCCTTTTTTGTAGCAGATTTAGAAAACACATATGGCCCCACTATTCATGTGCTACAATATGCAGAAAGTGTTTGCATATACACACCATCCATCAAGTTGGAACTGTCTTGGTCATGGGTGAATAATGCCACTGATCTACTGTGTAAATTGTTGCTGAGGAATGGTCCCAATTTGTCACAATCAAAATCTTCTGTACTTTTCTTTACACAAAATCATTGAACAAATTCATTATATGGCAGGTATGGGACCTTTTGGATTTAAAAAATGGTTCAAATGGCTCTAAGCACTATGGGACTTAACATCTGTGGTTATCAGTCCCCTAGACGTAGAACTACCTAAACCCAACTAGCCTATGGACATCACACACATCCATGCCCGAGGCAGGATTCGAACCTGCAACTGTAGCAGCAGTACAGTTCCGGACTGAAGTGCCTAGAACCACTTGGCTACAGCGGCCGGCCCTCTTGGATTTAATGTACAAATATCAGCTAAGGTACTAGGGCTTTTTCTGGACGGACTAACATGGACAGAACATGTTAATCATATTGTTATGAAAACAGGAAAAGCTCTGAATGTCTTATTTGCTATAAGCCGTGTGTGGTGGGGAGCCCAGTCCGACATACTCTCTGTAATGGACTATGGTAGTTTTCTGTTTAGAAATTGGGGAGCCCAGATATACTCTCTGTAATGGACTATGGTAGTTTTCTGTTTAGAAATACATCACAAAATGTACTAGAATAACTAAATGTACTTCAATACTGAGCTATCAGGCAATGCCTAGGAGCAATGAAGTTGTCACCAACTAATTCCTTTCTAATAGAAGCCAAATAAATACCTCTTAATGTCTGTAGAGAACTGCTTGCTAAAAAATTTTTGCTTCAAGATCTGTAGTAATTAATCATCCCTTTATAGTTAAAGCTAAACAGTTGGCACAAAGAAGATACTCAGATGAACACATACAAACACCACTGTTAGTGACAGGCTTCCATTGTCTCAGACTTGCGTTCCCTTTGACATGGAAGAACCAAATGCTACCAGAGTTCGGTAACGAATATGAAAGAAGTCTGTAAACCTGAAATTTTCTATCTACCATACAGAATTAGTTGAGAGTTTAGAGTAACAAATTACCTGGAAAGTGAATGGCCAGAGTTTTTGCATTTATATAAGGGGTGTTGAAAAAGAAACGAGCCAAAGGCAAATTAGAGAAACCAGTACCTCTATGTTAGAAGTATTGACCCTGGCTGTTGAGACACTTGCCCCACTGTTTCACAAGGTGGTGAATGGCTGTCTCATAAAATTCCCGGGGCTGCAATGTTAACCAGATCTGTACGTACAGCTGGACGTCGTTGTCCGAGGTGAATCATTTGCCCCTCAGAGCCTTTTTAAGGGGACCGAAAATGGTGTAATCACAGGGAGAGAGGTCTGGACTGTATGGAGGGTGGCTGAGAACCTCACATTTGAATTTCTGCATGAGTGCTGTGACTGTGTTGGCAATATAAGTCTTTGCATTGTTGTGGAGCAGAATGACCCCACAGGTGAGATTGCCTGCTTCTTTTGATTTGATGGCTAGGCGAAGGGTGGTCAAGGTTTGCGAGTAATGCTGGGCATTCACTGTTGTCCTGTGCTGCAGGAAGTGAATCAGAAGGGGGCAATCCTGGTCAAAGAAGAACGTCAGCATAGGGGCAAATGATTCACCTTGGACGACAATGCCCCTTATATATACTGACGGATTCAAATCTCATGAGAGAGTTGGCTGTACATATTAAAGCTCTACGTTGCATGTAACTAAAAGTTGTTATGACCTTGATTAAGTAATATTTACACTACAGAAGTGACAACAATTAAAGAAGCAGTTAAGTCTGGGAATGAAGAAGGGGACAAAATACTAATTCTGACTGACTCTAGAAATGCTTTCGACCAATTAGAGCATGAAAAGTAGCAAGCTGATAGCAGCTGTATCTACGATGTGGTCGAACCAATAATGAAAGCCAACAATGAAAACAAATCAGGATATGTAATGTGAGTAAGGGACATACAGGTTTTTGACACAATGAAGTAGTAGATGGTCTTGCCAAAGAAAGCATCAAATGAGGGGACCTGATTTTTACACAGGTCCTGCATACAGACTTCTCTCATGTTTCAAATAAAAAGGCATACAGTCAATGGGAACAGCAGTGGCAAACATCATAGATGAAAAAGGGCTTTTCGTTTACATCAGTCCAGTGTAAAATATATAAAGAGGTATGTAACATGAATTATTACAATAAAATTGGGACTTGCATGTTCCTCCACACATCCTTACATGATGACAGTGATACACTCTTCCACTCGTAGAGAGAATCCAGAAGATGATGGAGATGTTGATAATATCATTTTGGGATCTTCCAAATATGCTTCACATTGCAATAAACTGTAAACAATATTGCAAAAATGAAGATTCCCTTACCATAAAATATTAAAACATTAATGAGTGGCAAAAACCTGAAAATTGATAGTGTAATAGTGTGTGTCCTTCAAGAGGCGGATATAAAACTTTGACATACAAAATACTGAATTTGTAATTGTACTTTTGTAACTTTTTATATGTATAAAGTAGATGTGTACTTAAAATTTAACTTAAGTCAACTTAAGCAACTAAACTGAGAAAAAGAGAGAGAATTAAGAAAATTTTCAGTTTACAAATTACAGTCATAAATTGTAAGTAGGCTACCAAACACCAAAATTAAATGGTAGAAACTGTCAATAATTACAGATTCATTTCACAAAAGCTGTGTTTAATAATTCAAGAGTTCTTTTACTGAGTAAAGCCACTTGTAGTTAATCCATAGCGTGACTTGTACAGACAGGACACATTAACTGGGTATACAGGGTACATTCTGAGTATTGCGTTATTACTGTTAAATGAAACAAAACACACATGAGCATGTAAACATATGGCAGTGCAAAACCAGATTTCTTAAACACTAAAGATATGAGGTACATCACCTTTTTCTGTTGTGAGATTTTATGCAACCTATATCAATACTTCCAGAATGAAATTTTCATTCTGCAGTGTATTGTGCACTGATATGAAACTTCCTGCCAAATTAAAACTGTGTGCCGGACCAAGACTTGAGTCTCGGTCCAGCACACAGTTTTAACCTGCCATGAAGTTTATATCAATACTGTGTCAACATTAAATTGCATCCTGCTAGACTGAAGTCTGAATTCACTACAGAGCCCCCCCCCCCTCTTTCCATTCGCCTGACGTTGCAGAGCACTGGGAATGCATAACAGCTGCTCCTGCTCTGTGGTGGAATCCTCAAGGTGGGGAGATGGGCAGAGAGAGCAGCGGTAGCGTGAACGTAAAGGTGTAAATGGTAAGTCCAGTGGAGGTGAGGTGGGAGAAACCACCTGGGAGATCACCAGATGTCATGTCTGGCTGAAGGGTAGTGTCTGCAGTGAAATGACAGTGGTGTGTCATAGTGTGCTGGAGTCTTGGCAGTAGGCCCCCGGGCTCAAGACCCAAGTGGTTTGATTCTATGCATTGAAACCATTGTGCATTTGTCGTGGAGAAGGGTGTCAAATGTATGGTCACCCCTCTGTAGGACATTGTAAGGACTGGATTGTAGTGGCTGAAGTGGTGCCTGTATAGGTTCATCATGTAGCATAACATACTCACACTTCGCCAAGTCTTTGCGCACAAAAACCTTGGGAAAGCTGTGAAGCTGCAGAGGTGGTGCCCGTATGTTGGAGACATGTTGTCTGACTCATTGAACCATTGCTAACATTTCATTTGTGTTAATTAACGCCCACAGGGTCGACCAACTCTGCTGGGAGATTCAGTGGCTCACCATATAGGTTCTCTGCCAGCAAAACATGAATGTCCTCTTTGAAAGCACTGTGAGCATGAGGAAGTACCCACAGAAGGCCCTCCAACCATTGTCTGCCATGGCACATTAGTGATGCCTTAAGTGTGCAATGCCACCGCTACACCAACCCGTTGCTCTATGGGCCACACCATTGCTCTGTGGGTGGTAAGCATTGGTGTGAAAATATACCCCACAGAGGCTGTGTATTTCTTTGAACAGTGCTCACTTGAACTGCCTGGCCTGGTACATTGTTATTGTTGTGTCCTGTCTACTCATCGAATATGGGGTGCCTAGGAAACCTGCTTCCTCATATCACTAGACCACAATTCAAGCAAATCGTGTTAACGAATTTTTCTTACAGTAAGATAAATGACAACACTTAACTTTGAGAATTTACAGTGGTGTGTCGTAAGCGATGGGAGACAGACAAATAAGAATATCTGTTCAGTATACACAACTCCTAATGAAGATGACAAAATTCACTTCCTAATCCACCGCCGTAGAGCTCTTAGAATGGCTAGTCTACAACTCAGCCGCACCCAGGTGGCATGGCACTATTGTTCTCTTCACCTAGAGGCCACTGCGGTCTCAGTTTCGTCCTAGAGAGGGGTCAGTCAGCGTAGTATTGGCTGTCTTCTTTAAAGACCTCTCTGCTCTACCGTTCCCGACCATTATGCAGCTGCTTGATTTTTATGCTGGAATATTCCTTCCCCACAAAGTGACGGACCATCGTCCTATAAGGTCAACAACAGCTGGCAGGCAGAAGTGTGGATGCTGTGTTGGACCGGAAGCTGTGGCTGCAGGGGACGTAAAGCTTCCAGTCGTACCTTGCCATCTGGCCTTTGCTCTGGCAGAAAAGCCCCATAAAACGACCAGAAGGGTACGTTTCAACTTTTGAGGCCCATAACCAGATGTAGAAGGTGTCAGATACTGCGGCGTAGGCGGGTCTACTGCCATCGGTAGGATGAGAGAGGGCGAAGGCTACGTCTTCGTGGTGTCATCTAGTGGTGTCATGATGATACCCTCCAGTGACTGCTGTTGCCATGCTGTCCTCAGGATCTGTGAATCTGGGGGGAAAGACACAGAAGGATCACCGCACACATGACAGTGGCAAATTTGATTGTGATGTCAGTATTACAATCCATCTGGGCCTGAAATGAGATACATGCATGCACCTTGCACCCACTGTCTGCTGCCACTAAAATCCCTGTAAAACGCAATATCATGAGGCGTGAAGCGATACTTATGGCCTTCCATCGGCAGCAGATGCTGAGGAGGGTGGAGCAATTGGAGCAGTGTCCGATGGCGGCGGCTGTGAAGCAGTTCTGTCGGTGATGGTCCATCTCGCGGATGCAAATGATAGGAGACGAGAAACAGTTGCAGTGTTTAATCCCTGGTGTGTGCAGTGTGAAGCTTGGCCATCTGCTGCTTGAAGGTTCTGACAAAACGTTCCACTTCACCGTTTGACTGTGGATGGGATGGTGCACAAGTTAGATGCTATATACCATTGGGTTCACACAATGTATAAATTCATTTGACGTGAACTGAGGGCCATTACCCGACACTATGAGTTCAAGTAAACCCTTGAGGCAAAAAAGTACAGGACAATACCTGAATTGTGCTACATGATTTCGAGTTCATTGGCACAACAAAAAGAAACTTGCTATACAAGCCAACCACAATGACCCAAGGAGTGTTCCAAAAAGGTCCCACATTGTGTGCACACATTGCCATGGTGATTGCAACTTAGGCCGAGCAGAGAATTTTTGTGGCAGAGCCGACTGATATTACCCACATCCGTGACTCTGTGATATCATCTGTTCTATTTGGGTGTCTATTCTATGAAAAGTACAGTGTTTCATACCAACAATTCCCCACTGTCCTTGGTGAAGTAACTGCAACACTTCTTTTTGCAAAGCCTTAGGGATCAACACATGTGAATGTCCACTGCATTTTGAACAAGAACCAGACCTTGCTATATCGCAAGGCTATGCTGACATGCAAAGTATCGGCGCACTTCAGACTTCTTGATGCTATGCAATGACCAAGGCCAAGATGTGCGAACGTATTTTAGCAAAATGTTGAAACCTGAATCAGCTTCCGTGGCCTATGCAATTTTCCTGTAGTTGAGAGGAAAGGATTGAAGCATTTCAGAATCCTGAGCATTGATGTGACAAGATGCAGCAGAAGTGTCAAAAGTCTGTATCAGGGTCAATGGGAAGAATTTTCTGCGATACAAATTGTGGTGGAATTTGGTGACACCACACACAACAGCCAATGCCTCTTTCTCTATTTGTAAATTGTTAAACTAATCTTTGGACAAAACTTTTGATGTGAAAGCAATAGTCCTACCTTTATCCCCTATTCTGTGTGAAAGCGCTGCAATGATTCTGTAAGAGGAAGCATCTACTTGCAACACAACTGGTTTTTCAGGCTCATAGTGAACCAAGCATCGATCACTGAGCAATGCATCTTTAACTTTTTGAAAAGCTTCTTGGCACTCAACCGTCCAAACAAAAGGGGCATTTTTGCAACGCAAGCAATGAAATGGAGCTGCAATTTGTGTAGCATTCGATATGAACCGAATATAATAGTTCATTTTCCCTAAAACTGACTGCAGTTCTGTGACATTGCGAGGAACTGACAATTCTCGTATGAAACTTCCTGGCAGATTAAAACTGTGTGACAGACTCGAACTTGGGAACTTTTCCTTTCGCAGGCAAGTGCTCTACCATT
The DNA here is from genome assembly GCF_023897955.1 of Schistocerca gregaria. Taxonomy (NCBI): domain Eukaryota; kingdom Metazoa; phylum Arthropoda; class Insecta; order Orthoptera; family Acrididae; genus Schistocerca; species Schistocerca gregaria. The sequence continues at coordinate 26,165,522 of NC_064931.1, read as the reverse complement.
TGAGCTACCCAAGCACGACTCACGCAGTGTCCTCACAGCTTTACTTCTGTCAGTACCTCGTCTTCTACCTCCCAAACTTTACAGAAGCTCTTCTGCAAAACTTGCACACAGCCTGGGGAATTTTTCCAGAATGAAATTTTCACTCTGCAGTGGAGTGTGCGTTGATATGAAACTTCCTGGCGGATTAAAACTGTGTGCTGGAGCGAGACTTGAACTCGAGACCTTTGCCTTTCTGGGGCAAGTGTTCTACCATGGTAGATGCTGCATGGAACTGTTGCACTAACTCAGCAATAGGCTTTGAGCTGTTGTGATTTCTAAGAGACAAAAAGTGGAATGTAAAATTGTTGGAGAGAAAACAGGAAATGTAAAATACATTCCCATTCTGGGAGGCAAATTAGCTGATCGGGTAAAATGATTGTTGTTATAATATCGTATTTTCCCATATCATATAAATGTACAGGATTTATTTAATACTGTGACGTATGTACTCAAGCTGCACGTGTATTGTTGTTCTCATGAACATTATAAACAGCAGATTTAGTTTCATAGCTGTGTTTTATGCAACTTACTACAATTGTAGTAGCTGTTGGAAGGCTTCTTCAAAGGTAACTCTTCTTGACATATGTTGAGATGTTCAGTAATGGAGTTGTTGAACTTTAAGTTTAGTCACTGAAGTATATAATGATGAAATTTGCCAAAAACAGGAAGAAAGAGGCAGCAAAACTGGAGATACTGCGGGAAATTTGCATTTGCAAAGCAAGATGCTGAAATAGCATATGAAAGTCTCACATGTCATTCAGAAAATTCGTAAATCAAATCGGTGTCTAGTAAATTCACTATTTATTGTTAATCATAAATACCATTAGGAAGTAAATGGTCTAGGATGTAAATATTAGAATTTCAGTGTTAGAATGGACAGTTTTTATATCTTAGCTCCGCTGCTTAGAAAGGAAATGCTCTAGGACAGATTGAATAAAAGTATGCTGTCAGTCCTGGGCCAGTACTGTGAGAAAGATCTCCTAAGTGTGAAGCAGGCAATACTGGCCTTTTTGGGTTGTACCTAAAAGATGCAAACTCTGAACAAATGTTCCAACAGTAATTAAGTTTCGTTCTTGATAATTTAGTCCTGTTTTCTTGCCAATTGGCAGTTATTGCCTCATCACCATTTCCTACCTGAGGCTAATGTGAGGTTAGTAACCCAACGGCCGTTTCCTGCTTCTACCCCCATCTGCTTTTACCCATGATGTCATGGTGAGCCTTGATGTATTTGAGTCTTTGTGTTTTTAGATTGTGTGTTGTAGTATTTGGTGGAGCTCTCTTGTGCTGGATGTTTGCCAGTGACTTGTTAGATATGAATTGAATGTTGCAGGTTGCTATTGAAAGAATTTGTGCTGGCTTTCTGATGAGTTACTTTGAATTTGCATATTTTAGCTGATGGATTCATTTTTATGTTTGGAAAGATTAGTGGCATGTGTTTCTTGTGGTCAGAGATTTAATATTTTTCTCTTTTCTTCAGTTGTGAAGAAGATACAGATATTTATAGCTTGTTGCAATGGACAAAGTTGTTTGTGTATATTAAAATTGGTGGTGATGGAAGTTTTCATGAATTTTTGGGATTTTCTTGTTAGTAATCAAAATATCCACGGGTGTACTGCCGGTCTATAGTGTCCAACTGGCACAATATTTCGGCGATCACACATGTCGCCATCATCAGCTGAACTGACGGACTGGGCTCCTGTGAACGCGCCGGCACGGAGATCCGTACGCTATGGCTGCTCAGGGGGAACTGGGTTCGGTCGCCGCGGTGGACGATTTATATACCCTCCACCTGCGGGGCGCTCCCTCCGCCGTCCGCGCCCCGCACCACGGTAGCGCGGTGGAACAGATTGCGACGGCGTCTGAGATGACGTCTGTATGATGGCTCTGTCCGCCGTGGTCGTCACAACTATGCGTTTGCTCGATTTACTCTTGATTAACCCAATCGCTGGTTCCCAAGCCTTGCTAAGATTATAACCACAGTCACGGTTTATGAGGTTGTCATTGGTGCGAATTTCGATGGCCTCTCTAACAACGCTGTCCCAGTATCTCGACGTCTGTACCAGAATCCTCGTGCGGTCATACTCCAAAGCGTGATTTTCCGACAAACAATGTTCAGCGACCGCCGACTTGCTCGGATACATCAGTCGTGTGTGCCTCTGGTGTTCACGGCATCGATCCTCGACGGTACGCATCGTCTGACCAATATACGACTTGCCACATTGACACGGAATCTGGTACACGCCGGCCTTCCTCAAACCGAGGTCATCTTTGGCGCTCCCCACCAGTGCACGAGTTTTATTCGGAGGACAAAACACAGTTCCGACCCGGTGTTTCTTCAGAATGCGGGCGATTTTCCCCGAGAGTGCGCCTGTGTATGGAATAAACGCAGTGCCTACCTCCTCCCTCGTGACTTCATCCATCTCAACAGGTTGTGATGCAGTGGTTGGGCGGAGAGCACGTTGGATCTGCTACTCTGAGTACTCACTTTTTCGAAATACAGTTCTCAGATGTTCCAATTCCTGCGGTAGACTCTCTGTGTCAGAGATAGTGCGCGCCCTATGTAGTAGAGTTTTAAGTACCCCATTCCTCTGTGAAGGGTGGTGGCAGCTGTCTGCGTGCAAATACAGATCAGTGTGTGTTGTCTTTCGATACACCCCATGACCTAGGGTGCCGTCAGCCCTTCTCCTGACCAAGACGTCAAGGAAAGCTAATTTACCCTCCGTTTCAGTCTCCATAGTGAATTTGATGTTGGGGTGTATGGAGTTTAGATGTGTAAGGAAGTCAAGGAGTTTATCGATACCATGTGGCCAGATGACGAACGTGTCGTCCACGTAACGGAAAAAGCAAGTAGGTTTCCATTCGGATGACGACAGGGCTTCCTCCTCGAAGTTCTCCATGTACAAATTCGCTACCACCGGTGAGAGTGGGCTACCCATGGCGACTCCTTCCGTTTGTTCGTAGTATTCTCCATTAAAAAGAAAATACGTGGAACTCAAGACATGCCTAAAAAGTTCAGTGGTATTCTCGTCAAACCTCTGACCAATCAACTCTAGCGACTCTCGCAGGGGTACCCTTGTAAACAAGGAAACGACGTCAAAACTCAGCTTGATATCTGACTCATCCAACCTGAAGCTATCAAGGCGTTTAACAAAATCCACGGAATTACGGATGTGATGAGGGCATTTACCCACATAAGGACTTAATATTCCCGTCAGGTATTTGGCCAACAATTATGTAGGTGACCTGATGTTGCTGACAATGGGGCGTAATGGTACCCCCTCTTTGTGAACCTTTGGGAGTCCATATAGTCTAGGCGGTAGCGGACCTTGGGGTAACAATTTCTTAGCGTCACCCTCCGGTAAATCTGCGTCCTTGAGAAGAACCCTCGTCTTGTTCTCTACCTTCTTTGTAGGGTCAACGCTGATCTTCCGGTAGGAATCGTCATTTAGCAGGGTCTGCATCTTATCAATGTAGTCCTTATGGGAGACAACAATAGTAGCATTGCCTTTGTCAGCTGGGAAGACAACAATTTCAGAGCGTTCCCTCAGATCACGAATGGCCGCCCTCTCTTTACTGCTGATATTTGACTTCATCGGCTTGGATTTCGTCAACGCACGACAAGTTTCACGACGTATTTCCTCGGCTGATTCTGGCGGAAGTCGAGCTGCAACCTGTTCAACAGCACTAACAATTTCTGCGACCGGAGTGAACTTGGGGGTGGGAGCGAAGTTGAGACCTTTCTGCAAAACCGAGACCGCATCATCACTCAACACCATGCCACACAAATTGATGACAGTCTTGCACGGAACCTGCAGAGATGGTTTGTCAAGGAGATGTGAAAACTGTTTGACGTCCCGTAGCCTTCTTATGGGCGGAATCATGTGACACCCAGATGACACCATCAATCCAATCCCAGGAAAAAGAAGTGAACTTAGTAGCCAGTTGCAAATGTAATTTGAGTAATTCCTGTGAGATAAACTCAAGGCTCCGGCGGGTGAATTGCACTCTCTCACGTACCAATGCGAGGCTGGCTCGTTTCTTGATTCTCTTAGCTGCTGCAGAATCGATGTGATGCATAACCTTAGCAAAGTTTGGAACAACATTCTCGGAACGACATCTCTTTAGAAAGGCAAGAGTACTTAGCAAACAACATCTACAGTGGCGCAACGTTTCAAATTTCTTCATGCTGTGATACATCTCCTCCCCGTAAAGGTGTATGATGTGATTCTTGAGTTTCTCCCGGCGTATTTGATAATCAAAATATCCACGGGTGTACTGCCGGTCTATAGTGTCCAACGGGCACAATATTTCGGCGATCAAATATGTCGCCATCATCAGGTGAACTGACGGACTGAGCTCCTGTGAAGATCAGCGTTGACCCTACAAAGAAGGTGGAGAACAAGACGAGGGTTCTTCTCAAGGACGCAGATTTACCGGAGGGTGACGCTAAGAAATTGTTACCCCAAGGTCCGGTACCGCCTAGACTATATGGACTCCCGAAGATTCACAAAGAGGGGGGTACCATTACGCCCCATTGTCAGCAACATCAGGGCACCTACATATTTGTTGGCCAAATACCTGACGGGAATATTAAGTCCTTATGTGGGTAAATGCCCTCATCACATCCGTAATTCCGTGGATTTTGTTAAACGCCTTGATAGCTTCAGGTTGGATGAGTCAGATATCATGGTGAGTATTGACGTCATTTCCTTGTTTACGAGGGTACCCCTGCGAGAGTCGCTAGAGTTGATTGGTCAGAGGTTTGACGAGAATACCACTGAACTTTTTAGGCATGTCTTGACTTCCACGTACACTCCTGGAAATGGAAAAAAGAACACATTGACACCGGTGTGTCAGACCCACCATACTTGCTCCGGACACTGCGAGAGGGCTGTACAAAGATTGATCACACGCACGGCACAGCGGACACACCAGGAACCGCGGTGTTGGCCGTCGAATGGCGCTAGCTGCGCAGCATTTGTGCACCGCCGCCGTCAGTGTCAGCCAGTTTGCCGTGGCATACGGAGCTCCATCGCAGTCTTTAACACTGGTAGCATGCCGCGACAGCGTGGACGCATGTGCAGTTGACGGACTTTGAGCGAGGGCGTATAGTGGGCATGCGGGAGGCCGGGTGGACGTACCGCCGAACTGCTCAACACGTGGTGCATAAGGTCTCCACAGTACATCGATGTTGTCGCCAGTGGTCGGCAGAAGGTGCACGTGCCCGACGACCTGGGACCGGACCGCAGCGACGCACGGATGCACGCCAAGACCGTAGGATCCTACACAGTGCCGTAGGGGACCGCACCGCCACTTCCCAGCAAATTAGGGACACTGTTGCTCCTGGGGTATCGGCGAGGACCATTCGCAACCGTCTCCATGAAGCTGGGCTACAGTCCCGCACACCCTTAGGCCGTCTTCCGCTCACGCCCCAACATCGTGCAGCCCACCTCCAGTGGTGTCGCGACAGGCGTGAATGGAGGGACGAATGGAGACGTGTCGTCTTCAGCGATAAGAGTCGCTTCTGCCTTGGTGCCAATGATGGTCGTATGCGGGTTTGGCGCCATGCAGGTGAGCGCCACAATCAGGACTGCATACGACCGAGGCACACAGGGCCAACACCCGGCATCATGGTGTGGGGAGCGATCTCCTACACTGGCTGTACACCTCTGGTGATCGTCGAGTGGGACACTGAATAGTGCACGGTACATCCAAACCGTCATCGAACCCATCGTTCTACCATTCCTAGACCGGCAAGGGAACTTGCTGTTCCAACAGGACAATGCACGTCCGCATGTATCCCGTGCCACCCAACGTGCTCTAGAAGGTGTAACTCAACTACCCTGGCCAGCAAGATCTCCGGATCTGTCCCCCATTGAGCATGTTTGGGACTGGATGAAGCGTCGTCTCACGCAGTCTGCACGTCCAGCACGAACGCTGGTCCAACTGAGGCGCCAGGTGGAAATGGCATGGCAAGCCGTTCCACAGGACTACATCCAGCATCTCTACAATCGTCTCCATGGGAGAATAGCAGCCTGTATTGCTGCGAAAGGTGGATATACACTGTACTAGTGCCGAAATTGTGCATGCTCTGTTGCCTGTGTCTATGTACCTGTGGTTCGGTCGGTGTGATCATGTGATGTATCTGACCCCAGGAATGTGTCAATAAAGTTTCCCCTTCCTGGGACAATGAATTCACGGTGTTCTTATTTTAATTTCCAGGAGTGTTTTTTCTTTTTAATGGAGAATACTACGAACAAACGGAAGGAGTCGCCATGGGTAGCCCCCTCTCACCGGTGGTAGCGAATTTGTACATGGAGAACTTCGAGGAGGAAGCCCTGTCGTCATCCGAATGGAAACCTACTTGCTTTTTCCGTTACGTGGACGACACGTTCGTCATCTGGCCACATGGTATCGATAAACTCCTTGACTTCCTTACACATCTAAACTCCATACACCCCAACATCAAATTCACTATGGAGACTGAAACGGAGGGTAAATTAGCTTTCCTTGACGTCTTGGTCAGGAGAAGGGCTGACGGCACCCTAGGTCATGGGGTGTATCGAAAGACAACACACACTGATCTGTATTTGCACGCAGACAGCTGCCACCACCCTTCACAGAGGAATGGGGTACTTAAAACTCTACTACATAGGGCGCGCACTATCTCTGACACAGAGAGTCTACCGCAGGAATTGGAACATCTGAGAACTGTATTTCGAAAAAGTGAGTACTCAGAGTAGCAGATCCAACGTGCTCTCCGCCCAACCACTGCATCACAACCTGTTGAGATGGATGAAGTCACGAGGGAGGAGGTAGGCACTGCGTTTATTCCATACACAGGCGCACTCTCGGGGAAAATCGCCCGCATTCTGAAGAAACACCGGGTCGGAACTGTGTTTTGTCCTCCGAATAAAACTCGTGCACTGGTGGGGAGCGCCAAAGATGACCTCGGTTTGAGGAAGGCCGGCGTGTACCAGATTCCGTGTCAATGTGGCAAGTCGTATATTGGTCAGACGATGCGTACCGTCGAGGATCGATGCCGTGAACACCAGAGGCACACACGACTGATGTATCCGAGCAAGTCGGCGGTCGCTGAACATTGTTTGTCGGAAAATCACGCTTTGGAGTATGACCGCACGAGGATTCTGGTACAGACGTCGAGATACTGGGACAGCGTTGTTAGAGAGGCCATCGAAATTCGCACCAATGACAACCTCATAAACCGTGACTGTGGTTATAATCTTAGCAAGGCTTGGGAACCAGCGATTGGGTTAATCAAGAGTAAATCGAGCAAACGCATAGTTGTGACGACCACGGCGGACAGAGCCATCATACCGACGTCATCTCAGACGCCGTAGTAATCTGTTCCACCACGCTACCGTGGCGCGGGGCGCGGACGGCGGAGGGAGCGCGCCGCAAGCGGAGGGTATTTCCCCCTGAGCGCCATCGCCAGGAAGTTCTACGAGAGGACGGAACACTCCCGCAACCGGCTCATCCGTGGACTGGGCCAACAACCACATCACAGGCGAACCACGCGTTGGCATGACCTGCTGAGGGATTAAGTTTTTACTAATCCCTCAACAGAGTGTGTCTTTCTCTTTTTCAGGTAAAACCAGACAGGACCATTCGACTAGACCGTTAATTAATATTTCTCTCCCCTACAGGAACTGCAGGAACGACATATGTATGTCTATACTGCATCACCTCGAGCCAAGGACAGGCTCGTCATTCCAGCGTCAGCGTCAGCATCGTACGGATCTCCGTGCCGGCGCGTTCACAGGAGCTCAGTCCGCCAGTTCACCTGATGATGGCGACATGTTTGATCGCCGAAATATTGTGCCCGTTGGACACTATAGACCGGCAGTACACCCTCGGATATTTTGATTATCAAATACGCCGGGAGAAACTCAAGAACCTTTCTTGTTAGTGTTTGGTAATTGTTGGATTGTTATTGGTAGGTATCATGGGTATTGATGTACCATTGTTGGTTAGAATACAGTTCTGATATCAGTCATGTGGGCATGGTTTGGTTTGTTGTACTGAGAACTTTGGTTGAGGTAGAGTAGTGAAAGTGTGGTATCTAGGGCTTTGTTTGAGCTACGCGGGTGAATTGAATTTGCAGCACTATGTTTTAGAGTGTTTGATTCCTGGTATTAAGGGCTTTGTTGGAACTATGCAGGTCAAGTGAAATATGTGTTGAGTTTTTGGGTTCTCTATGGGTTACTGGTATTGAGGTCTTCATTTGAGACATATAGGTCATATAAAATTTACAACACCAATAGTTTTCATGTTTGTAATTTTTTTGTTAAATTCTTAGCATTTCGTGTGCTTGATTTTTGGATGAATATTTGTTTTGCAGTGATGTCATTATTGCCAGTGATTGGAGTAAATGACTATTCTTTTGAAATTGTGAATGTTTATTTATGTCACACCACATTAGTGAATGTATGTATTGAGAAGGTGCTCTGAGAATGCTTAATGCATGGAAGATGGGCCTACAAAATGACTGTTCTTAAACACTAGCGCCACTATCCCCATCTTCCCACTTACAGTGTGATGCAATATGTGATCAGATTAGCTGGATATGTGCTTCAGCATTTGGCAACTTAATATTTGTTCAAATTCACTAATTTTTACTCAGAGTTACTTCATTTGAAGTTGATTTGTATCTCATTGGCGATGGAGTGGTGTACTCTGCATACAAAACTCATGTTACTAATCATTACATACTTATTTTTTGTAATTTAATATGTAATGATGTTATTCTGATTTGACGTCTAGTGCTGATATTCTGCTTATATTTGTTCTTTTCATTACTGCCAGGTTCTATCAAAAAGTATTCAATAATTCATGCAGTATCCTTTTATTTTTTTTTTCGGAAACACATCACAAATCCAGTACCATACCAAAACTTCAGGATTGTGCAACCAAACGTTCTCTGCCACCACCCTATATTTTTTGGGATGGGTACTAAGGACAGGCCATGGCAAATACCCAAGATCATTATTTTGTATTTTACCTTCTTTGCCAAACTAATGTGTCTGGTAATATATTAATGTTACGTCACTGTCAATAGTAGTATCATAGATACACTTTAAGAAAATGAAATGGTTTACATTCCACTGTGAAATCCCACTGTCATAAAAGGTTTATTGAAGTGGATGACACATGTATCTCTTGTGTTGGTGTTACTGTTGCTATGAATGTCATTTTTTAGTATGACATGTTAAAAACAAGTGGAGTAAAATAAATTTGTTTATTGCAACAGGAGTTGTCTCTTACATCTGTTATATCATCTCATTTTATGTGTGTGTTGTTCACAATCCCTGCTCCCATCCCAGCCCAGAGAAAGTAATTACAGAATCATTGCATAATGTTACTGTACATTGTGTGTGTGTCTTGGAAAGGGGGGGGGGGCAGATTGCATGCACTCGTGAGAAGAGTTTATTGGTCCATCCACTAATGACTATAGGTCCAAGGATATTTTTTGACTGAGTTGCTTAGATTTTTCAAAAGTAAAGCTGTGAATGTTTTGTGGTTGGTTCTGCATGGAATATTGAATGTTTTGTTATAATATATACAATTACTCAAAGTGTATTCGCTGACTGTGAACTGTTAGACATCAGCAGTATTAGGTCAAAATGTAATACCTATTAGTGACATGTGAACATTTCTGCCGGACTGCAACTTGAATCTACATTTCTCTCTCGTTGCAAGAAAATATTCCATGAAGTTCAGGGTTTGCAGTCAGATGTTACTGAACCAGTCTCCTAACTACATAACTTCCAGCAATCTGAATGTGAATGGTATGAAGAAATACTGAATATTCATCTGTCCTAGAAACCTCATCAAAGATTCTCTGTGTATATGTTTAGAATAAGGTACAATGAGCCAATTGTAACACATTCAGCCAATGATACACAGCTTCTTATTAGTCATGTGTTCAGTTCTTTTTCTTTGATTCCTTCCACACATCACCTCTCCTCTGCTTGTAACTTTGGATTGATCAGTCTGTGAGAGTACACAATGGGCTATGAAAGTGAACACTAATTTACAAGTTTCTTCTAGATATGTTCAGTTTGGTTTGACCTTTTGGATGTGACATGACATTGAAGAAGTGGAACAAGTAGAAGTAGCAACAGTTATGACCAGTGCTTGGTTTTTAAAAAAGTGTTTGTACCAGTAATGTGACCTACAAGGAACTGTTTTTTTTAATTAATGTCTTAAAACTTTTTAAAACATTATTTTAATGGTTTTTTATCAGAGGTATTGGTACAGAGTACTATCACAAATCCAGCACTGGTTATAACAACAAAAGCAGTTGTCTGGTTTGAAACAGTGACACCAATAACTGTACCTGGATTGCTTTGTCATCTCACAGCAATAAAAAAGGAAGATTAGTGTTTGACAATATTATAAGAAGGATAGTTGCTACTGACCATATAGTGGAGATGTTGATTCACAGTTAGGCACAACAAAAAGATTGTCAAACAAAGCTTTCAGCCAAACAGGCATTCATTACAATTACAGAACATATTCAGCATCTCTGCTGTATGGTGAGTAGCAAGTACCCATTTCATAACATTGTCATTATTACATAATGTATTTTACATTGTGTGAAGATCAGTGTTTAATGTCCCATTGACCACAGTAGTAAGTACAGACTACCAGGTTTCTCCCAACAGTTGGTGCATGCAATAGATATCTTGCCAAGAGTGGAGCTTATCTGTATGTGGTCTCTATCAACATGGGCACAATCTTCCTCAAGGCAATCTGTGGCCGAGTAGCAGCCAACTGAATATTGTCTGAAACTGAATTAGTGATAAATAAAGAAAATAAACAGAGAGGAAATTTGCTAAGGGCATAAACTTGAAACTGATGTTAAATTGACAGATTCTTTGACCAAAAGTTGGCTCACACTACACAAAGTGTTTTCTCAGTGAAAGTTTTCCTCTTAATTGAAATTCGTGACAGTTTATGTTCATCAGTATGTTTGAGAATTATCCCCTCCCCCCAAATATATATATATATATATATATATATATATATATATATATATATATATATATATATATATATATATATATATATAAGATTTTAGTGGCAATTGAAGCATAGTAAGTTTGATTTCATAGCTATTATTTATTTCCTTTCCTGATTTTATTCAACTGGCTCCATGGCACAGCTGTTTCTGCCAGAATTATGGATTTTCATTTCCTTGCAACGCAAATCAAGGTGGAAAAGTATACTGCTTAAGTCAAACAAGGTAAAAAAATATGGAAATTCCACATAACTGCAAAAGAATGAAATACTGTGTAACTGGAGCTTCAGTAGTTACGTGAGGCTATTTGTCTGTATGGAGGTTGAGAAACTGGAAGACTGCAGCCAAGTGCAGGAATGCTTGCAGAGAATAAACAATTGGAGGAGCTGCTAGCACTGTGAACAACTGTCAAGACAGATCTCTATGTTGATGCACCACTTTCTAGTGAGCAACAGTTTGTCATTGAAGATACCATTCCAATTTCTGTCAGCTGAAGGTTTAGTACAATAATTGCTCTCCACACAACAATGACCTATGCAAAAGCAACATCAGTTACATTGTATTTGTTTTTTCAGTGACAGTACGTCTATAGGTAATACGTTTCCAGTAACATTACAGTGAGAGAGATGCAGAAGATGAAATGGGTTGTGGCTAAGACTGTGAATTTGTTTGTTTATCAGGTGCATAGTATGATGATGTAAATTCTTTCTCAGAGGCCATCAACTGATTTGGACATAAATCTACAAGAATGAAGCCACTTCTTTTATTTTGGATGAATACAGTTTAAAATAATATATCATACGGCTGTGTTACCTGGTTTATGCTTCAAGAGCAGAGGTTGTGAGAATTTCAGGTCTTTTGATGAAACAAATTCATCATTTTAGGATGATCAGGGCAATATTTCACTTAGTTCTGCAAACCTGTTTGGGAAAATAACTTCTTAATAGATACTCTGCTTCTGTGTATTTAACAGGATAATATTTATGACAAAATTTCTGTGATTGAAGTGGAAATGTTTAGTTGGGGACACTGACTTGCTTGTGTAACTTAAGCCATAGCTATTGTAAATGATGTGGTTGAGCGATGGTTATGACAGTTCACCAGTGTATAGCTGGTGAGTGGAATGTCTAGACTTTTATGAGGGGATTTGTGGGGTGGGGGGCCTTCGTGTGAAAGTTTATGCTGTCATCTCATATGTGTAATTGAGTAGGCTGATGACCAAACAAAAAGACAGCATCACTGTAGTTTATTTGTTGCAGTAAACATAATGCTGCCACAGAGTTTCAATGTCTCCCTGATGTCTCTTCTGCTATGCAGTGCTGTGACGGGAGACCTCAGTAACATCGTTTGAATCAAGCTGGCGTGTGTAGGGCACTTTCTCAGATCACTGAGCCTCACTCACAAGAGTTTCATTAAGATATAGGTAGCAGTGATACAACTCTGAAACACACACTGATTGAGAAAGCAGAGAAATGTGATTACGATTTTTGCAGAAAAGTTGCTGAACATATCAACAATGTTTAGTATTCAGTGGCTGCAGAAGACTGTTATCAAGACTGCTATGCTGAATTAGTGTCAAACCCCTCCTCTGTTTGAAATGGGGGCCACACTCTTGGTGCCAAGTTTTATGCTGGTTTGCAAGAAGTATCCAGTTTTCTAAATTATTCAGAGAAATACCAATTTTCACTGTAGGATTTATTGCCGAAAGTCAATGAATGACTCCCAGACTGAGATATAATTACTATAAAAATGATTAGAATACAAACTGAGCGAACATTACAGTTATGGAGTCATTTCACAAATATTCAATGATCCATCCCCCAACCCACAGTCTGGTTACGGTCCATTCATGACATATATCTTCATGATCTGGACTCAGGGCCTAAGCAACCTATTCACATTCCTTCAGAACCTCAACAACCTTTCTCCTATCTGCCTCACCTGGTCCTCCTCTACACAATATGCCATTTTCCTGGAAGTTGACCTCCACCTCTCTGATGGCTCCATCCACAACTGTCAACATCAAACTCACTAACCACCAACAGTACCTGCATTTTGACAGCTGCCATCCCCTCCATACACAAAATCCCTCCACATACAGCTTAGCCACTTGTGGATGACATATCTGCTCTGAGGAGAACTCTCTTGCCCTGTAGGCTGAAGGGCTCACAAAGGCCTTTGCAGATAGCAACATTCCCCCAATCTAGTCCATAAAAAAATTTCCAATGCTGATCCTCACACATGCCTAATCATCCCACCATCTCCAAGAACCAGCTAAAAGGAGCGCCACCTCATCATCCAATATCACTATGGACTGGAACAAGTGAACCAGGCTTTATCTCTCATCCTGCCCTGAAAGAGGGACACCCTACCCAAGATCCTTTGCACCCCTCCTAAAGTGGTGTTTCTTGTCCACCCAACCTATACATCATACTAGTGTATCTCTGTGCCATTCCCACTCTCATCTGTTTATCACAGAGATCATATACATGTGGCAGACCAAAGTACAAGATCTGCCTAATTCACCCACCAGCATCATACTACTCTAGTCATGTCACTGGCTTATCCTACCCCACAAGAGGCTGGGCCACCTGTGAAAGTAGCCATCATATACCAGCTCTGGTGCAATCACTGCCCAGCTTTCTGTATTATATGACTACCAACCAGCTGCCCACCAGGATGAATGGACACCCCCAAACTGCGGCGAAAAGCAAAGTAGACTGTACTTGTGGCACAACATGCAGCTGAACATAAAATGATTGATTTTAATGGCTGCTTCACAACCCAGATTATGTAAATCCTCCCCTCCACTACTAGCTTTTCTGAACCACACATTCCGGAGTTATTTTTACATTTTCTATTTCTGAAATTATCCCAGCCTCAAACTACAGTAACCTGCTGTCCCCACATCCTCAACCCAACAATTTCTGTCCTCTCCATCCTGTCACCTCTCCCAAGTTAAGTTGCTTCTAGCATGTGCCCCTTCCCACTGGCTGGGACAGTTGTACCAGCCCATATACCTGCCACCCCTCCCTCCCACATTCCTAGCCAGCAAACTGGCCATCTTATCTGAGCTGCTAGCTACCCATTACGAGCTCATCTCCCTGCCTCCCACCTCCACCTCCTTTCCCTCTGCACTGACACTGTCAGCCTAGCTGGCAGCAGACAGTGTGTGTGTGTGTGTGTGATGTCCAAAACATCATATATTAAAAACAAAGATTCCAAGACTTACCAAGCAGGAAAGCGCCAGTAGACAGGCACAATAAATAAAACACACAAACACACACAGAGAATTTCTAGCTTTCGCAATCGACGGTTGCTTCTTCAGGAAAGAGGGAAGGAGAGGGAAAGACGAAAGGATGTGGGTTTTAAGGGAGAGACTAAGGAGTCATTCCAATCCTGGGAGCGGAAAGACTTACCTTGGGGGAAAAAAGGACAGGTGTACACTCGCACACACACACACACACACATATCAATCCGCACATACACAGACACAAGCAGACATTTGGAAAGGCAAATATATATATATATATATACCCCTGGAAATTGAAATAAGAACACTGTGAATTCATTGTCCCAGGAAGGGGAAACTTCATTGACACATTCCTGGGGTCAGATACATCACATGATCACACCGACCGAACCACAGGTACATAGACACAGGCAACAGAGCATGCACAATTTCGGCACTAGTACAGTGTATATCCACCTTTCGCAGCAATACAGGCTGCTATTCTCCCATGGAGATGATCGTAGAGATGCTGGATGTAGTCCTGTGGAACGGCTTGCCATGCCATTTCCACCTGGCGCCTCAGTTGGACCAGCGTTCGTGCTGGACGTGCAGACTGCGTGAGACGACGCTTCATCCAGTCCCAAACATGCTCAATGGGGGACAGATCCGGAGATCTTGCTGGCCAGGGTAGTTGACTTACACCTTCTAGAGCACGTTGGGTGGCACGGGATACATGCGGACGCGCATTGTCCTGTTGGAACAGCAAGTTCCCTTGCCGGTCTAGGAATGGTAGAACGATGGGTTCGATGACGGTTTGGATGTACCGTGCACTATTCAGTGTCCCACTCGACGATCACCAGAGGTGTACAGCCAGTGTAGGAGATCGCTCCCCACACCATGATGCCGGGTGTTGGCCCTGTGTGCCTCGGTCGTATGCAGTCCTGATTGTGGCGCTCACCTGCACATCGCCAAACCCGCATATGACCATCATTGGCACCAAGGCAGAAGCGATACTTATCGCTGAAGACGACACGTCTCCATTCATCCCTCCATTCACGCATGTCGCGACACCACTGGAGGTGGGCTGCACGATGTTGGGACGTGAGCGGAAGACGGCCTAACGGTGTGCGGGACCGTAGCCCAGCTTCATGGAGACGGTTGCGAATGGTCCTCGCCGATACCCCAGGAGCAACAGTGTCCCTAATTTGCTGGGAAGTGGCGGTGCGGTCCCCTACGGCACTGTGTAGGATCCTACGGTCTTGGCGTGCATCCGTGCGTCGCTGCGGTCCGGTCCCAGGTCGACGGGCACGTGCACCTTCTGCCGACCACTGGCGACAACATCGATGTACTGTGGAGACCTCACGCCCTACTTGTTAAGCAATTCGGCGGTACGTCCACCCGGCCTCCCGCATGCCCACTATACGCCCTCGCTCAAAGTCCGTCAACTGCACATGCGGTTCACGTCCACGCTGTCGCGGCATGCTACCAGTGTTAAAGACTGCGATGGAGCTCCGTATGCCACGGCAAACTGGCTGACACTGACGGCGGCGGTGCACAAATGCTCCGCAGCTAGCGCCATTCTACGGCCAACACCGCGGTTCCTGGTGTGTCCGCTGTGCCGTGCGTGTGATCATTGCTTGTACAGCCCTCTCGCAGTGTCCGGAGCAAGTATGGTGGGTCTGACACACCGGTGTCAATGTGTTCTTTTTTCCATTTCCAGGAGTATATATCATTGCACTGTGAGTGAATAGAATTACTTGAAATGCTTTCAACTCTTTTGTTTATTCATCATCATTTGAACATTTCTCATCTTTTGGCTGTGATTTGCAAATAAATTGGCGTTGTTTGTCTGAAATTTTGCACGTTCCTGAAAGCACTGTATTAAGGGTATCCCAGGAGGAATGTTCAATATTCAGGGATATGATAGGAATGCTCATTTGATGCAAAAAAATTTGTATGGAAGTTCGGAATAGGGTGTATGTCCAGATGAAGTTTTTTGCTTCAGGTGGTTGCTCCTGTTATATCCCCTGAATATTGGCTGATTTTTTTATATATCACACACTAGTGCTCATTCAGCAGTTAGTAATACACCCAGAGGAAGGCACCATGCAACAGTCGCCAAAACATTGGAATTTTATAGTTGACAGAGCGGCCTCAAACACACAAGAATTTATTGACTACGACAACGGCCATGGAGAACTATGTTTACATTTGTTCTTCACCTTTTTATAGGAAAAATAAAACTACCTTAAATGCACACATCATAAGATATTTACTTTACAACATTACTTACCATCCCTTGATTGGAATATAGTCATTTTTTGAGCACTGCCATAACGTACTCTTCCTGCACATGTATCTTAAATAAGCCAAAAATCTTTAGTCATTCTTGAAGCACTTAACGATGTATTCTGCTGTATTTTATGCACATTCCTCAAGCATGCAGCATCAGTATTTGGGCATAGTCTGACAGCGTTGAGACAATACACAGTAGTTGAAGTGGATGGGGTAACTTCTGTGAATGATATTACTTCCCATGTTTTGGTGTGAAAACAGTCTTGTGTTCATTTTATAAAGTTCTGTCGAATCATAGTTAAAATAAGACACGTCTTTAAATTACATATTTCTAGTTCGTTAATGAAATTACTATAGGTGAACATGGATTCGATCTATTTTCAATGAGAATCATCTCACTCGTTGATGTACTTCTTTGGGAATCCTATATAATTTTGTTGGGAGGTGTTTACGATCTGCTGAGTTAGAAGCAGCCTGACCCCTACTGAAGGAGGCCTGTCACCTACTGAGCAGCCCACCGCCAGTGAGCACATGCAGCCTGCGGTGTGCTACTAAACATTCGCGTGAGAATTGCCCGTCACGCCAATCTATTTGCTTTTATTGTAATAAAAAAGGACATGTTCAGAGTGTTTGCCAGAAAAAGCTCAGATCGGAAGCTCAAAACCGTTCCAGGCACTTTGCTTCGCGCCGGAATCGGAATCGAATCAAGGATACTCAGGCTCGCGAAACTTCTCCCATGGAAATTCATGTAGTTCATTCCATTCCGCCCAGTGCCACTCTCTCTAACAGTGACTGTGTTCGTCCCAAAAATAGTGTGCGTCGACATCGCCGGAACTCCCGTCAAGTCGCAAGTGATTATGTATCAGTGTCAGTTCACGTTGCACGAGACAGTCGCTCTTGTCGTCAGCAGGACAATAAACTTTTTGTAGACTTGGACATTAACGGCAAAGTGATACCATTCCAGCTCGATACCGGAGCTGCAGTTTCACTGATCAGTCAAGACACTTACAAACTGCTGGGAACACCTCCGTTGCGTGCCGCAAATGTTAAATTATCTATCTATTCCGGTCAAGATATCCCTGTGTTAGGACAGTGCAGCATTCTTGCAACATACAAAGGACAAACAAAACTTGTCATTTTAGGTCCTTCGTTCTTCTTCTGCAGTGAACTTGTTTGGTTTCGATTTATTTCAGTTGTTTAACTTGTCTATAGTAAATCAGGTCCTATTAGTGAACCAGACGGTGCCTTCAGACAGTGTTTCTCGTCTATGTGAAGAATTTGCAGACATTTTTGCACCGGGCCTCGGTTGCGCTAAGAACTATATAGCACATTTGGAACTGAAAGTAAACGCGCAACCGAAATTTTTCAGAGCGCGCAATGTTCCCCACGCATTGCATGATGAGGTCGCAAAAACATTAAACGATTTGGAATCACAAGATGTAATTGAATGTGTGCAGGCTTCTCTCTGGGCATCACCCTTAGTAATTTTGCCAAAACCTTCCGGCAAATTGAGACTTTGTGTGGACTTCAAGGCAACAGTGAATCCACAGCTAGTGATTGCAACTTTTCCTTTACCACACCCGGAAGATCTTTTTGAAAAACTGTGCCCAGGTATATATTTTTCGAAGTTGGACCTAGCAGATGCGTACTCGCAAATACCGGTGGACGAAGAATCCCAGCGCGTTTTGGTGGTTAACACGCATCTTGGGTTGTGTCAATCCAAACGACTGCCATTCGGGTGTGCATCCACCCCTGCATTGTTTCAGCAATATCTACAAACTGTTTGTGCGTCGGTCCCTACTGCAGCAAATTATCTGGACGATATTGTGATCTCTGGAAAGAACAGTTGGCCAATCTCAGAACATTATTTCAGGTCTTGCGACAAAATGGTCTTCGCTTGCGGAAGGACAAATGTGTGTTTTTTGCTCGGGACTTGCCATACTTGGGCCATGTACTCAATGCCCAAGGCATACATCCCAGTCCCACGCACCTTCGTGCCATCCAAGACTTGCCGTCGCCGCAGAATTTGAAGCAGCTACAGAGTGTGCTGTGAAAAATCATCTATTCTCATAAATATATTCCCCATGCCTCTTCCATTTTAGCTCCGCTTCATCGCTTACGCCGTAAATGTGTTCCGTTCGTCTGGACGACGGAATGCGAACCCGCCTTTCGCCAGTTGAAATCAGCGTTGCTTTCCAATACTTGCCTTACGCCATTCGATCCCCAGAAGCCACTTTTGTTGATGGTGGATGCACCGGATTTCGGGATCAGAGCTGTGCTTGCGCACAAAGATGGATCGCACGATCGCCCTATTGCCTTTGCGTCCAAATTGCTCTCGTCTGCGCAAAGAAATTATTCACAGATCGAGAAAGAAGCATTGGCTCTCGTATTTGGTGTTACAAAGTTTCATGATTTCTGGTATGGTCGTCACTTTATCATAATCACAGACCACAAACCTTTGACATCGCTGTTTCATCTTACCAAGCCTGTACCTCCACGTACAGCGCAGAAATTCATTCGCTGGTCTATTTTCCTCTCTCAGTACCGTTACAATATCTTGTATCGGTCCACTACTAAGCACGGAAACGTCGATGCTTTGTCCCGCTTGCCTGTTGCTGAGGATAGGGCATTCGATTCCTCCGAACTTGCTTGCATGTTCGTTGATGCAGAAACCGATGACGTGGTCGAATCGTTTCTGATTGATTTTCGTCGTGTAGCTACAGCCACAGCTGCCGACCCTGTCCTTGCTCCAGTTCTGCGTTTTGTAGCTACGCAGTGGCCCTTGTCAAAGTCACGGATCGGGGACCCGTTGGCTCGCCTTTTTTTTGCTTACAAGGAGAGACTTTTTGTACGACGTGGTGTTTTGCTGTTGCGTTCAGATAATGATCAGTCCAGGGTCGTGGTACCACGTTCGTTACAGTCCTCTGTCTTACAGCTTCTCCACCAAGGACATTGGGCTATAGTGAGAGCGAAACAACTTGCTTGTCAGCACTGTATTTTTTTCGGAATCGATGCCGCGATTACGAATATGTGCTCTTCAGGCATGGTGTGTGCCGAACAACAATCAGCACCACCGCGGAAATTCTTTGCATTGCCAAAAGCCACTTCCCTTTGGCAACGCTTACACATCGATTTTGCTGGTCCATTCTGGAATGCTCGATGGTTGGTTGTGGTAGATTCATTCAGTAATTTTCCTTTTGTTGTCCGGATGTGTTCCACGACGTCATCTGCCACCATACAAGCGTTATCCGCTATCTTTTGTATTGAAGGTCTTCCACAGACTATTGTTTCCGACAATGGCCCACAATTCATGTCCGCAGAATTTCAGTCGTTCTGCAAGGCCAATGGTATTCAAAATCTGACGTCCGCGCCGTTTTTGCCACAGTCAAACGGTGCTGCTGAACGACTGGTCAGGACTTTCAAGTCACAGATGTTGCAGTTGAAAGAGTCGCATTCTCGGGAGGACGCGTTATTGTTCTTGTTGTCCTCGTATCGCTCTCAGCCCCGAGATGGTCGCTCGCCGGCTGAGTTGCTCCACGGTCGCACTCACGAACCTTGATGTCTTTGCTGCATCCGCCGCATCAGGTTCCTGTGCAGCGGCGGACACCTGCATTTGCTCCAGGCGACATTGTCTACTATCGCCACTACTGAGGTTCACAGCGCTGGCTCAAAGGGTGCATTCTTCGCTGCCTCGGACGCGCTATGTATCTGGTTTTGGGGGCCTCTGGTGAGGTGCGTCGGCATCTCAATCAGCTGCGCCTCTGTCGTCACACGGGATCTGCCCCTCGCCGTCTGCTTTCAGCGGCGGTGCCGTCCGGTCAGCGCCCTGGGGACCCATCTTCTGGCTCGCCTCAGCCCCAGGTGTTACCGATGCTGCCTTCCGTTTTGCCCCATGGCGACGCGCCGCCGCCGCCGCCGCCGCCGCCGCCGCCGCCGCTGCCTGTTCTCCCGCCGGCGACGCCCGCAGTGCACGTGTCGCTGCAACCGCCGGGCGCCTCTCTGGGTCACGCGTCGCTGATCGCTTCCCGTGACCGGTGGACCAACGACATGGAACTCTTGCCCGCTCCGCACCATATGTCGTTATGTCGTCTTCGCCCGTCGGGTGCCTCGGCCCGATGGAGGTCGACCCTTCGGCCCCTCCTGTCTCTCTACGTGCGCATACACCGCATGTTGTCGTGCACCCTGGAGCAGGTTTTCAGGCGTTTCCTAGCTCCCCGCAGTCCGAATGGCAGGGTGCGGGTGGCACAGCCTCGCCTGTTGTTAGGCTCCCCACCTCGTCGCATACGTCAACATGCGGTCCTCCCCGCGGCGGGTGGAAGCCTTATGCCACAACCGTACGCCGATTTGTGGGGGAGGAATGTGGTGTCACCGCTAGACACCACACTTGCTAGGTGGTAGCCTTTAAATCGGCCGCGGTCCGGTAGTATACGTCGGACCCGCGTGTCGCCACTATCAGTGATTGCAGACCGAGCGCCGCCACACGGCAGGTCTAGAGAGACTTCCTAGCACTCGCCCAGTTGTACAGCCGACTTTGCTGGCGATGGTTCACTGACAAATTACGCTCTCATTTGCCGAGACGATAGTTAGCATAGCCTTCAGCTACGTTATTTGCTACGACCTAGCAAGGCGCCAGTATCCGTACTATTGATATTGTGAATCATGTACCATAAAGAGCGACGTTCTCCATTAATGGAGTAAAGTTAAGTATTCTACCAGCTACTTCCGATTTTCTCAATTCTAATTCCCTTGTCATGTTCCAGACCTCACGCCAGCCTGCGTGAGCTAAAACGCGTGCATTTCGGCCTCCTTTAGGAACACGGTTGGCTCTCCTGCCAACCACAACACATTGAATATGAGTTTGAGGAGGAAGGGTATTAGTAGTTCATTTTATTTGTCTGTGCATTGCATGTCGTCATTGGCAGAAATCGGCACATTCCGTTGGAGTTTCCTTTGTTGCTTGCCATTGGTGGAAATTGGCGAATAGGAAACTGAGCAGTGACTGCAGCATAGCATTGTTAGTTAACTGCCTAGTATTGACTAGGGCATGTCAGCACTCTGTGTACCCTCCGCTGCTGTCGTTCCGCAAAGCTGTCACTGCTGGCAGCCAAGATGCTGGAAGTCAGTACCCGTCTCCCCTATTTGTATTGTCGGGTCACATGGCTATTTCCATAGCCTCTCTAATATTCCTCCTCAAACTAAACGGTTGTTTCGCCAGTATGCTAGCCTCTCGAAATTCGATCTTCATCCTGCACTGTTCGTGATGTTCTGCCACCGCTGATTTGTTGTATTGTTTGAGGTGGATATATCTCTTGTGTTCAGTTAATCTTGTGCTTATTGGATCCCCAGTCCCACCCACATACACCAGTCCACATTTGCACCCTATTTCATAAACTCCAGTCCACGTCATTATGCCCAGAATGCTGGCTACGATACGTTGATGACTCCTGGTGTTATCTGGCCACACAGAGAAGAAGAGCTTCAGAACTTCAACCCAAAATCTCAACCAGAAGTACAGCAAAATTCACTTTACCATGGAGATAGAAAAGAATGGGGTATTGCCTTTTCTCTATGTGGAAGTTTACTGTAAGCCTGATGGGAAGCTTGGACACAGAGTTAATAAGAAGCCCACCAACAAGGACAGGCACCTGCATGCACCCTCCCACAACCAACCTATGCAAAATAAATTGGCCCTGCAAACTTTAACTAAGAGTGCCTACAGGATCAGTGATAAACACGATATGAAATTTGAACTACAGAACCTCAAGTCCATTTTTAAAGCTAATGGCTACGTCATGAGGATGATACACAAAACCATGGTGCCGAAGGAGGAGGGCAACAGGGAAATGCAGAATGAAGCACAGAACACTGTCCTGCTAGCATACACACAAGGTGTTCCTGAATGTCTGGGCAAAATTCTCCGTCAGGCAGGTATGAAGCCAATTTTTTGTAGCAACAACAAAATAAAAGATGTTCTGGGCTCAACAAAAGATACAATTGACAACCTGAATTTATGAAATCGGGTGAGAACGTGGACTGGTGTATGTAGGTGAGACTGGGCGTCCAATAAGCACAAGGTTAACTGAACACAAGAGATATGTCTGCCTCAAACAATACAACAAATCAGCGGTGGCAGAACATCAGAAACAGTGCAGGATGAAGATCGAATTTTGAGATGACTGTGTACTGCCAAAACAGCCATTTAGTTTGAGGAGGAAGATTAGAGAGGCTATGGAAATAGCCAAGTGACCCGACAATATGAATAGAGAAGATGGGTACCAACTTGCAGCATCTTGGCTGCCAGCAGTGACAGCTTTGCAGAAGGACAGTTCTCGCAAAATAACAGGTGCACAGTAGGCCACAACGGCGGAGGGTACACAGAGTGCTGACATGCAGTTAGTGAACTACACTATGCTGCAGTCGTGGCTCAGTTTCCTGTTCGTTGGTTTCCACCAATGATAAGCAATAAAGGAAACTCCAATGGAAAATGCCGATTTCCATGATGACAACACACAATGGAAAGACGAATGAAATGGACTCCTAATATCCTTCCTCCTCACCCTCATATCCAATGACAGCACTCCTCCATAGTATATAAGTAACCAAACTAGTGCTCATTTAGCAGTTAGCAATACACCCTGAGGAAGGTGCTTTGCAACAGTTGCCAAAATGTCGTAATTTTATAGTTGACAATGTGGCCTCAAACCCAGAAGATTTTTATTGAAAGTAAACAGTTCTTGGTATATTTCTTGAGTTTCATCCTATGTGACCATTATTCTGATGCAGTTTTAAACTCTTATTTTGGCGCATATATAAAGATTTTTTGTTGTATTACTTCCCCATTCTCTTAAGAATTTGCTTCTATTCTACATTAAACTCATAAACATGCTAATCAACAATGTTTAACATAGTGTCTATTCTTGTTAGCTAATAATAATACTCACTATAATTTGTACAGAATTTATGATATATCTACACACTGTACTGTGATCTTTACAATTACATTTTTACAGATTGTTATTCAGTTGTGGCATAGGAAATGCACCATGAGTAAATATGAGCAAAATGTGGAATTGTAATTGTATTAAACATTATAGTATTGACTGAGATTTTATTACACTGGCATTTATTGTCTAATATTCCAGGTTCAACTAGGTTTGCAGGGACAAAGGGCATAAGGTATATTGCATTAGTAACACCACTGACAAAGTACTACCAAAGGATGTGAATTTTTGCTTGAGGGAGTATCCTGTACAGATTGCTTCCTGTATTCAAACACGTGTTTTAATTAGTGATTTTGTAACACTGAAATAAAAATATCACAAATCTGCTAGGAGTGATAATATTACACAGACAACCTAAATATTTGGAGCCCATAATGATTAAAAATTATTCTGTATTTAATGTTTTTTGTGTAAACATGCTGAAGTCTGTAAGTTATGTAATACATCAAAGAACATGTGCAAGACAATTGCGCCCTAGTTTCCTTTGGTCAGAATACAATAAAAAAATAAAACCAATATTTTTCTTGGGCAATGGCCTTTCCACAGTCGTAACACCAGTTCCTGTCAGATCGCTGAAGCTAAGAGCTGTTGGGCTCAGCTAGAACTCGAATGGGTCACCATCTGGGACTGCCGAGTGCTGTTGGCAAGCAAGGTGCTCTCAGCCCTTGTGACTCCTATTGAGAAGCTGCTTGACTGAGAACTAGCAACACTGGTCACAAAAGCTGACAACAGCTGGGAGAGTGGTGGGCTGACCACATGCCCTTCTGTATCCACACCCAGTGATGCCTAAGGCTGAGGATGACTTGGTAGCCAGTCAGTACTATTGTGCCTTCAAGAACTGTTCAGATGGTTTTTTTATGCTTTCTTGAACATGCTGGAACCATGTCATAAATGGGTCTACATCCATTGACTATTATATCAAATGTTTGTTGATAGTAAGTAATGGAAACGAGAATAGTTAATTTAAAATAATAATGATACAGACATTTATTTCATTCTCTTTAGAAGCAATCCTGACAATTTGTACTGATGCAAAAATCCATTAGGACAACACACTTAAAAGCATTGGCTGTAACTGTAATTAATTTACTTAGGAAACTTGGATGTATTTTGTTATAAGTCACAGCTTCCATTACATCTCGTTATGAGGCACAACTTCCATCCATTTGAACCTGCTTACAGTAGTCAAACCTAGGTGGGACTCTGTAATTTTTACCTCGCCCACTTCCCTCCTATACCAAACTGACTTGATGATTCCTTGATACCTCGAGATGTGTCCTAATAGTCAGTCCCGTTTTTTAGTTGTGCCATTAATTTCTCTTGTTACCAAATTTATTCAGTACCACCTATTTAGTTATCAAGTATACCCAAAAAATCTTCACCATTCTTCTATAGCACTACATTTCAGACGCTATATTCTTACGCAAATTTATTTTCAGGTTGTGTAAACACCTACTTTATCTCCCTAAATGAACACTGTCATAACAAGATTGAATAGGTGTTGTGTTGTGAAGACTGATCTGTACTGTAACCAGAGGATTAGGTTAGGGTGGCTAGGTGACAGTTTGGTTGCATGTGGCCAAGCTAAATGTGGAAGCAGAGTGTTAAGAGTGAAGTATTGTTCCATATCTGTGCAGATAGTATTTTATGGGTGGGTACAGTGGAAGTGGTTTGGGTTTCATTGCCTGCAAGCACTATCTGGTAGGTGGGATTCAGTTCAATGGATGAGGCCTACTCAAATGCAGAACTCCTGAGCTACAGTTAGCGAGTCTGCAAAAGATCATATGGACAGCTCATCCCAGTATGACTAATAATATAACTGCCTGGAGTGCCTAATAAGAAAATCACCCCTTTAACAATTAATGCAACTGCTGATAGTGGACCGAGCACACTGCTCAGCAGATTACTGCAGACTAAGATGGTCACACCTTTGTAACAAAAAGGTAGACACATTTGGGGCTGTGGGGGTGCCAAATTATTTGGAGCTAGATGTAACATATTGATTTATAGAGTAGCATGATGGCTATATTCATGCCATATTTAGTGCACTTTTGCTATAAAAACGAACTGCAGGGTAAACTCAGAAAGCACATATGGCACAATAAACAAGTATCTCTTGAATGCATGACATATATTGTACATAATCTACAAAAAAATTCAGTGGGGGAATGTCATACTGTCTTTTAAACATATACAATAAATATTTCTATTTTATTTCATGATAAACAATTGAGAAGATCTAACTGATATTATCACATGAATTCAGATATCACTGTTTGTTTACATTCCATGCAATGACTGAAATTTAAGTATTACATTATTTGGTCATCTTTTCATATTTACTATTACTGCTACAAATGCATAGACAAATTCATGAAAAAGGAAACAATAAAATTTCTTTCATAGGACAGTATTACAAATGTTCAATTATATTAGTAGGACATTGCAAAAATAAATATGCAGAATTTGGATGAAAACAAAGGTGTCATTGTATGAATGTCTGCCAGAACAAGAAAGGAACATTGATTTTTTGTGGGTGGTCCTGAGCAATTTACTTTGCTGCGAGCATCTCGATTCAGTGCAATCGAGGAGCTAGCTGCTGTTGTATGTACACAATCTCCTTATAACAGAAGACTATGTGTAATGTGAAGACAATGATGTGCTGCTGTCTAAGAACCAACCTTTACCCCTTTGTGGTGATGACTCATGATTATTATTGTATATAAATGTCAGGTCATTAAAAAATAAAATTGTTAATCTTAGTATTCTGCTAGGTGTAAACAAGAAGACTACATTATGTGTTAATAAACACTTACTCAGTAAAGATAAACTACAACTGTACATATCATGGAGGATGGTCCTGGCACACAGTAGCAGATCAAGCTGGCATCCACCACCAGCTCTAATTACACCCCAACTACTACCATAATTTTTCTCTCTCTTTTCTGCCTCTGGGCATCTTTTGGTTCTGATTATCAATAATATTTGTATGTGATGTAGCCATAAACCTGCCCATTTGTTATTTAGGTCAGATTTCATGGTTGCAGTTGTAGTCTCAGTACCTGACAGCAAAATACAGTTAGTTCTGTTTAAAACTATGTTAATTAAAAGTTATGTCTGATTAAAAGTTTTACTATGGTAATCAGCAGTGAAAATATTTTGAGCTAATAAATAGATTTGGTAAGGATGATAGCACTCATTGTAAAGACTAGCATTCCAACTTTTCATTAACATAGTTAAAATTTTATGGAAAAATTAACTTACAAGATAAATCATTAAAGTTCAGAAGCACACATTTTACATTGCATATTTTGAAGCTGTGCTTATTAGATTTCCTCTTTGACTGCTATACTACTGTTACTCCAATTTTTATGCACAAACTAGCTTACTTCATTAACTGATTGAGCCATTAGTTATGAATATTGTGTGATCTCCCATGATGTTCAGTACCGCACTTGTATCCATAAACAGATTAGCGCCAATGCAGATGCGTAAAATGTCCTAGATCACTACACTTTTTACTAGCCAAATTATTATTAATTATTATAGTCTATCCTGAATAGCAATTTTTTTTCACATGAAGTTACAAAATTGGTCATCATCCAACAATATGACCTTGAAGATAATATATGAAAAAGTGAAACCAAAATTGTGATGGTGTGTACATTTTTGAGCGAATTCCATCCTGAACTCATTAAGATTTTCAGCTTTACAACTTCAGACTGATGTGCTACTGAAGAGGCATCATACAAGAGACTACATAAATCAGGTTGGTGGGCTTCCAGTACTTGTGGATGATAAAAGCCTAGAAAATGCAATGGAAGCAGCTGCACTGTTACAGCCCACAGTGAAAATCATAACTATATTTTTGTACTGTATTCCAGATACTAACATTGAAGCATTTGGACAATCCATGGAGAAAATTGACTTATTTTTTACAAAATGATCTAGGGGAAGGATATATATTCTTGGAGACATAAATATTGATGTAAGACTAGGGCAACCACACAATTTAGTGTTCTTAAAATGCTAAGATTGGATGACTTATATTGTGTTAATGATAGTTTATATCATTTTTTTCTGCCATCATAAGAGTTCATTAATGATACTTCAGAAAACAACAGGATTTCAAATACCTCTCATCATGTCCTGAAATGAAAACTCCTCCCCCCCCCCCCTCCACATACACAGAGGTATTCTGCTGCCTACCCAACTCACGCTATATCCTTGTTTGCCCCTATTCCACCCCTACTCCAAACCAGTTGCCCCATGAGGCTTATTCTGTAGTAGATGCAAAACCTGACCCATGCTACAACATGCTCCAATCCTATCCCAAGCATCTCCCATCCCATCAGAGGCAGGGACAAATGTGAAAGCAGTCATGTGATCTACCAAGTTATCTGCAACTACTTCCTGTCATTCTGTATGGTCATGACCACTGCCAAGTTGTGTGTCCACATGAATGGCCAGTGCCAAACTGACCAAGAGACAGCTGGATCACCCATTTACTGAGCATGCCACTTAACATTATATGCTCTAATTCAATGACTGCTTCTGACTGGATTCTTTCCACCCACACCACCGCCCCGATCTCACCCTTCCCTTCTCCCACTCCAGCCCTACACAACCTTCTATCCTGCCAACAGAATCCTTTTCCCTTCTCCCTTCTCTTCTTTACTCCAGTTCCCCCACAGCTCCAGCATAGCCTGCAGATGCTGCAACTAGCAGCTCACTATCCTGTCTCTGCTATGTCCCAGCATGGCTCTAAAATATTATTGTACACATTTCACAAGTGGGATTTCAAAATGTTTACACAAATAATTTTTGTCATTTCTACATGAGTACATAAAATGTACATAATTAGTTTTTCATTGTAAGTGTCAATTACTCATAGTGATATCTGAAACTGAAATCATGATTTAATGTATAGTTTACTGCAATACGTGTGTTGTTGTTGCCACTTGCAGAATTGTAAGATTCAGTTTTTGGACTCCGCTATCTCTCAATTGTAAAATCACAGTTCTTTTATGTTGGACTATGACATACAGTACTAAGAAGTTCACAATCCATGTTACTTATTCACTACCTGTATAAATTTTAGTTACTGCTCTTAAAATATCTTGGCAGGCTGTTGTACCACTTGTGTCTATTCATAAATTTTTGTTTTTCTGAAGTAATGGTATTGTGATCAGGTATCTTATTACACATTAATCTTAATGGTATATGAAAAATAAAAAGTAACTGTGAAAGTAAATATCTTTTTTTTGTTGGATCATGTCTTGACATGTGGTCCTTCCTACACAAGATTACACCTACTTAAACCAGAGTCCTTTTTTTTGTAACTCTTTGTCTTAGGTACACATTACAAAATATTTATGCTAGATAGCACCTTTGTGGATGTAGATCTGGAACAAGTGTTGCTGCTCTCTCTTACAACAACAGTGTTCTGTTTCTGTGTGTACTAACCCAAAGAAATACTATAATCAGAACATGCTACCATTTTGTCAAAAGGAGGGAATTATGTTTGATCCAAGAGCTATAATGCTTATCTCTGAATTAATTAAAAATTTGGTATTAACACAAACTGAATTCAATATTTTTCATCTGTCAAAGATAATTTTAATCCAGAAACTTATGCAAATGCAATGAAAGGTTCCATGTATTTATTCTATTTGTCCTTCGGCAGTATAACAATACTTAGCAAAGGTTTCCTATAGTTTGAATGGGTTTATTGTTTATGAATTCAGCACCTCAACAAACTCATTGCATTATTATGTAGACTACTCCATAATTCCATTGTAAGATGTGGATATTAACACCTTGTATATGTATCTAGCCCCCATTCGTAATTTTAGTTTTCCTAAATTTGCCTGATGAACTTATAATTGACTCAACAGTAACTCTCACAGGCATATCTTGTATATGAAGAAGAGAAATCTATACAAAATGGACTCATTCCTCACATGATTTATTTACTTCACGAAATAGAAACAAACTCTTCAAGTGTCAATGAGTGCACTGTACAGTATAACATTTAGTATTGCAGTTTTGGGCAACCTGTTTTTCCAGTTGGAAAGGAAGTTGCTTACAAGATGCTTTTTTAAATGTGCACTCCTCTCATACTTAGTCATCAGGGTAGCCACATTTTATGTTTAGTGCATCATTAGGAAGCTTTTCATCATCATTAGGGATTCTGCAGTTGCCCAGTGAAAAACTAAACACACTATGCAACATTACTATGCAGTATATTGCTGGAAATCTTTTGTAATGCTAAACTGATGAAGTCTCATTTTCTGAAATTGCTTGAAGATATAATCTAATATTTCAGTGATGGACATGACATCATTGAGTTCAACTTGAAATCACTTCACATTTCTTAGTGCCAAAACACACAGTGATGAAGATTAACTTCTGCTATTACTATTTTTATAGTTCAAATAAATCAAGTCAGCTACTACACTTGATGAACTCTAAACAGTGACAGGTTCTTTCCATGGTGAAGTTGTCATCCAAGTCTATAAAAAAGTAAATCTTCATAAAATAGCATTTGAAAGAACTCAGTTACTGAAGCTTTACTAACACTTTAACACAGAGAAGTAACGTGGACTACTAAAGACAGATTTTCCAAACAAGTCCATTAAATAACCACACTGAGTGACTGTAACAGTAAGATCTGCCTATATTAGAGACTTTGACATTGAAACGTGGAATGGATGAGTGTACTCTATGAATTTTTACGATGAGATATTAAGACGAAAATAGATAAATATGACTCTGCTACAGAGAAGTTACTGTAACGATTACTAGGACCTAAATTCCTATTGCTGTATAAAGAGAAAAATTTTGAAATTAGTGGCACTGACATTATGGGCAAGCAAGTAATAATTTAGTTTATCTATGTGATAGATGATATGCCATAGGTCTTTCCCAAGCGTTTTGTAAATTTAACAGGATACTAGTTTCCTTCATTTCTTAATTTTCAAACTACTCTGATAACCAAAGCTATTTTATAGTTCAGAAAAATTGCAGTAAGAAAGTTATAAACATACTTAAAGGTCAAACCAGTAATATTATTTTTTGGTTGTTGAAACTTTAACTATGAATAACATTTTAGTTAATGACTTTTCACAAATAATTAAATATTTACTGATAGAGTGAAATGAGGGCTTTTAAATAATTTATGCCATTCTGGAAACAAACAATAGTTAGGTCACAATATGTTCCTGAGCATATGGCTTCTGAATAAAGACAATTACAGATTTATTTTAAAAGAACATGTACAGTGAAAAATTAACTATACCATTGGCATTAGCAAAACTCAGATAAACTGATGAAACATCAACTAAATACGAATTCTGGTGCTTTATGTAAATGTGGTACATCTACTACCAGCGTTATATAAAAAAGAAATAAGAAAGTTATCTATGAAGTAGATTAATAGCAAATGGAATTACTCCAATTTACTAAGTTTTAAGTTCCTCATCTGTACAATAGAAGCACATATTCTGCTGCCACCACCTCAAAAAAGTGAGTCTACAGTTATCAAATCCAAAATGGTGCATGTCAATCAGTGTTTATGCAGCTACTGTTGATTGCTTTAGCACTGCAGATAATCTAGCTGGATTAGGAAAACCTACCAAATTTGGAATATCTTTAGCCCAGCACACAGCTTCAAGTTTCTAAGGGGAACACGGTATTAAAAAAAATAAAATGCTGTAAAATAATAATAGAGCATTGTGTACATAGTACACAGATCTACAAAAGCAAACTTAAGAGAGAGTGGCATACAAGGGCAGTCAAATAAAAACAAAAGAAATGGAAAAAAAAGTAAATAAACTATTCATTAATACAGTAGTACTTGCCATAGTTGTTAACACATTTATTCCACTGTAATTGCCTTACAACAGTCAACTCCTTTGTGGAAAAATGTTTGCGGTTGCCAGGCATGCACCTCTTTATCTGAAGCAAAGTGACAGCCATGAATGTCTTGCTTCAGGGCTCTAAAAATTTGTAAATCACATGGGGAGAGATTGGGACTTTATGGAGAACATGTGTTTGCCAGGGAAACTTCTACCGTGTACTCTACACAACCTTGGCAGGCATTTTATTGGCAGGATGCTTAAACTATGCTACAGAGTTTTGTCTGGGAAGCCTTCACACAACCTCCATACAGTCCCAATCTCTTGTCATGTGATTTCCATATTTTTGGAGCCCTAAAGAAACATTCCTGGCCATTCGTTTGCTTCACACCAATAGGTGCACAGTGGGTACAATCATGGTTTCATAGACAACCACAAACAGTTTTCCATGAAGCAATTGACCATATTGTCTGTGGCATAAATGTGTTCACACCTATGGTGATTACTTTTGAGGTACTAAACAGTTTACTTACTTTTTTCCATCAGTCTTGTTTTCATTTGACTGCCCCTTATACATGGAGTTTTCATCTCGTGTACTCTTTCTGAAGTTTTGCATTAGTGGAACCAAATATATTACAACAAAAAAAGATGAATGTAACAGGGTTCAGATCCCATGCATAGCCAATCACAAAATATTTTGATTTAATTCATCCCTTCCAAATTATTTTTTAATTCTGCTATGTTGACTCAATGATAAATCTATAATGGCAAATCCATGATTAAGTTGGGATTTCTTAATACTAAGATAGATTTTTCCATCTGAGCAGTGCAATCCTTCCCCTCTGCCTCTACCCCCCCCCCCCCCAGCCCCACCACCACCACCACCACAACCACCACCACCACCACCACACACACAAATCATAAGACCAATTTCATTTATCAGTTTCTTTGGGTGCAATGGGGAACAAGGGCATAACTGACAAAAGACACAGAAAATTGGACATTATAACAAATCCATAATGGATATGCTGAGTCACAGGTAGGTACAACAAAAAGACTGTCAAACATGGCTTTCAGCCAAACAGCCCTTCATCAGAATCACACACACATACAAAATGTAACATTATGCAATGATTCTGTAATTACTTCCTCTGGGCAGGGATGGGAGCAGGGACTGTGAACAACACACATATAAAATGGGGCAATGTAACATATGTAAGAGACATAACTCCTTTGGCAATAAACACATTTATTTTACTGCAGTTGTTTTTAACATGTCATACTAAAAAATCACATTCATTGCAACAGTAACTCCAACACTAGAGATACAAGTGTCGTCCACTTCAATAAACATTTTATGACGGTGGGTTTTCACAGTGGAATGTAAACCATTTCATTTTCTTAAAGTGTATCTATGATACTACTATAGACAGTGACATAACATTAATATACTACCAGACAAATTAATTTGGCACATATGGTAAAATAAAAATAATTATCTTGGGTATTGGCTGTGGCCTATCCTTAGTAAACATCCCAGAAAATATAGGGTACTGGCAGAGAACATTTGGTTGTGCAATCCTGTAGTCATTCTGTTGTGGTACTGGATGCACAATGTGTTTCTGAAAATAAATCAAAGGTATATTGAATGAATTATTGAATATTTTTTTATAGAACTTGGCAGTAATGGAAAGAACAAACATAAGCAAAATAACACCACTATATGTCAAATTACAAAAGAATAAAGTATGTACTGATCAATAACATGAATTTTCTATGTAGGATGCACCACTCTGTCACCAATGAGGAGCAAATCAATCTCAAATGAAGTACCTAGGAGTAAAAACTCCTACATTTGAGCACATATTAAGTTGTCAAATGGTGAAACATATAATCAGCTAATCTGATCATATATTACATTCACATTGCAAGTGGGCATCTGAAGATAGTGATGCTATGGATGTGATGATGATGATGGTGATGTTTGGTTTGTGGGGCACTCAACTGTGTCGTTATCAGTGCCCATACAGATTTCCAACCTTTGCTCAGTCGATGAAATGATGAGGACAACACAAACACCCAGTCATCTCGAGGCAGGTGAAAAATCCCTGACCCCACCCAGAATCAAACCTGGGACTCTGTGCTTGGGAAGCAAGAATGTGAATGCAAGACCACGAGCTGCGGACTGCTATGGATTTACTAACAGTCTTTATGTAGGTGCATGTTCAAGGTATTAAGTGTTCTAACATCACCTTCACATTATATACATTTACTAATGACATAAATAAACCATCCCATTTCAAAAGAATAGAGATTTCTTCTATTCATTCATCATATTCTGTACATACCACTATGAAGGTGAACCTACAGGGCTAAGGAACAAGTGAAGGTGCATATTAACAAAAGACAACCAAACATTGCTTACGCTGTACACTATATTAACAAGAAACTATCACAATACTGCTTAATACTAGTTCTGTTTATGCCAGTTAAATGTGTTCTAGTGAATTAGAAAGAAAGCTGCTGCTACTTCACTTACATTACATAGCTGCAGGCTGTCTTATCATTAACTTAATATTTACCTCATTAATCAAGTATTTTTTCAAAGAAAACAGTTACCTAAATATGTCATTACACACGACAATCTACAACACACTACTTGCCATTCATCTAAGGAAGAAATCAATTCCTTGCATTAAGATAATCAGTGGAAGGAGTTACTAATGAGACATGTTTTACATTTTCCTTTGAATTGGCTGAGCTAACTAATTACTTGCTGTATGTTAGATGCGAACTTCTCAGATATCTTCATACCATAGTACATAACTTTTTTAAATCCTAGGTAATGATGCAAAGTTTACATAAAAATTATATTTCTGTCTTGTACTGATAGTGCAGATCACAGTTCAACTTGAACTGATTTTTCACAACCACACTACACTTTGACTAAATAACTCTGTGATTGTGGCAGTGGCTAATTGCAGTTCTTTCTTGACACCTATGTCGCCACTATAATGACTGATTTTTTAGGCACCACACAGCTTTCTCAGGCATAGTACGATGCACAGGAAGGGGAGTGCCAACTGTTGCCCTATCCACCATCCCCGCTAATGTACTTCCCACTGCTGCTGATGACAACAATAAAAGTAATCTGAACATATGTTTTGCTCTAGTTGCATTGCATGTGCAGCTGTTGCTTGTTCTAAGTATGTGGAATGATGTATATAACTAACAACTCTGCACCACCATAGCTGTCTGTCAACCAAGAGGTTATTTTAATCAAAATTTAGAAGGAAACATAATGGTCGTATACCACTAAGACTGCCAAAGGTTCACAAAAGTGTTCAACAATAACCATAAAAGTTTTATATTATTTTCCCACTAATATGATTTGACAGATGCCAAAAAATTTTAAAACTTTCCAGAAATTACTGTTATCAGCCACATTCTGTGTTTTCTTTCAATCTTTATTTACCATGACCAGTTTTGAATCACTATCATCAGATGGTACATATTTATTGCATGTTTGCAGCATTGTTGGAGTTGTGCAGCTGTGACCAGTCATGAACTGTACATACTATTTACCACATTCAGTGTGTATATGTTTCGTTCTCTTGTTGTAACTACTTGAGCCACAAATTTGTATCTGAACTGGCACTGCTTGTTCTGACAACTTTTGCTCTAGAGGTGGATATTTAACAAAAAACGTGTGGTATAAAAGCTTACAGTGATTGCTTGTGCTATTTAGAAGTAGATGTAAACATTCCGTAACAGTAATAAGAGTAGCGACACAGACCAATATGTTCATTATTATTACTTTTCACCCAATAAGCTGGCTTGTAATTTGTAAATAGCCAGTATTTAGCCATAAACACAAAAAAGACACAGAGTGTAAAACCAATGTAATCTACACCATTTTGATAGAAACAGACCAAAGGTCCTTCGAACATAGCATTATTTTAATTAATCAAAACACACACACACTATATCCGAAGAACAAAATCAGTTTATATAAAATGATCTACTTCTATATTATAAAATATATTAAAAACAAGGATTCCAAGAGTTACCAAGCAGGAAACCACCGGTAGATAGGCACAAAGAATAAAACACACAAACAATTTCTAGCTTTCGCAACTGATGGTTGCTTCTTCAGGAAAGAGGGAAGGAGAGGGAAAGACGAAAGAATGCCTTTAAATATGTCTGCTTGTGTGTGTGTATGTACGGATGGATATGTGTGTGTGTGCGAGTGTACACCTGTCCTTTTTTTCCCCCTAAGGGAAGTCTTTCCGCTCCCGGGATTGGAATGACTCCTTACCCTCCCCCTTAAAACCCACATTCTTTCGTCTTTCCCTCTCCTTCCCTCTTTCCTGAAGAAGCAACCATCGGTTGCGAAAGCTAGAAATCCTGTGTGTGTGTTTGTGTGTTTTATTCTTTGTGCCTATCTACCGGCGCTTTCCTGCTTGGTAAGTCTTGGAATCTTTGTTTTTAATATATTTTTCCCATGTGGAAGTTTCTTTCTATTTTATTTACATCTATATTATAAAAAGTAGACAGGCATAAAGTCATGACTCCACCTGTCTGTTTTGACCAGTAATGCAATCAAAATGGTGTACACTATTTCAAGCACATGCAATATGGTGACCACGACTTCACTGATTATACCTGCTGACAAACTTAAATAACATGTGAAGTATTTAACTCTAGCAATAGAGTGAAATTAACAGGACAACCAAATGAAGAGGACAAACTCAATAAATAACAGTAAGAATAAGGACATCACTGTAAAACAAATATTTGGCCAAAACCCAAGCACACGAAATCCTAAAAAAATTACAAAAATGAAAACTATTGGTGTTTTAAATTTTGTATGACCTATATATCTCAAATGAAGACCGCAATACCAGCAACCCATACAGAACTCAAAAACTCAACACAATTTTCACTTGACCTACGTATCTCCAACAAAGCCCTCGATACCAGAAACCAATCACTCTAAAACATAGTGTTGAAAATTTCACTTCACCCACTTAGCTCAAACAAAGCCCTAGATACCACACTTTCACTACTCTACCTCAACCAAAGTTCTCAGTACAACAAACCAAACCATGCCCACATGACTGATATCAAAAATGTATTCTAACCAACAATGGTACATCAATACCCATGATACCTACCAATAACTATCCAACAATTACCAAACACTAACAAGCAAATCCCAAAAACTCATGAAAACTTTCATCACCACCAATTTCAGTATACACAAACAACTTTGCCCATTGGAACAAGCAATGAGCTATTCATAAATATCTGTCTCTTATTTACAACTGAAGACAAGAGAACAAATATTAAATCTCTGCCCACAAGAAACACAAACCACTAATATTTTCAAACATAAAAATGAATCCATCAGCCAGAATATGCAAATTGAAGTAACTCACCAGAAAGCCAGCACAAATTCTTTCAATAGCAACCTGAAACATTCTATTCATATCTAACAACTCACTAGTAAACATTCAGCCCAAGAGAGCGCCACCAAATACTACAACACACAATCTACAAACACAAAGACTCAAAAACATCAAGGCTCACCATGACATCATGGGTAAAAGCAGATGGGGCTAGAAGCAGGAAACGGCCCTTGGGTTAATAACCTCACATTAGCCTTAGGTAGGAAATAGTGATGAGGCAATGACTGCTAATTGGCAAGAAATCAGGACTAAATTATCAAGAACGAAACTTAATTACTGTTGGAACATTTGTTCAGAGTTTGCATCTTTTAGGAACAACCCAAAAAAGCCAGTACTGCCTGCTTCACACTTAGGAGATCTTTCTCACAGTACTGGCCCACAAACAGGACTGACAGCATACTTTTACTCAATTTATCCTAAACCATTTTCTTTCTAAGCAGCGCAGCTAAGATATAAAAATTGCCCATTCTAACACTGAAATTCTAATATTTACATCCTAAACTACTTACTCCCTAATGGTACTTTTACTAGACACTATTTGATTTACGAATTTTGTGAATGTCAGGCGAGACATTCGTATGCTATTTCAGCATCTTGTTTTGAAAATGCAAATTTCCCGCAGTATCTCCAGTTTTGCTGCCTTTCTCTTCCTGCTTTTGGTGAGTTTCATCACTATATACTTCAGTGACAAAACAAAAAGTTCAACATCCCCATTACTGAACATCTCAACATGTTTAAACGAGAGATATCTTTGAAGAAGACTTCCAACAACTACTTCAACTGTAGTAAGTTGCATACGACAGAGTTATGAAACGAAGTCTGCCGTTTATAGTGTTCATGTGGTCATCGGAAGCGGCCGATCCCACCCGTGGGCTTTGACTCATGATGTAAGGCTGTTGTGGTATGTCACATCATGACGCGCAACACCTACAAATACACCACTCTCACAGACTAAACTCCGTGCCGTCATGATGTCACACACCACAACAGCCTTTTAGTTTGTCCCCACCCAAAAATCCCCAATTTCCCACACTTGTCCTGTTAGTTTTATTAGATTTTTTGTGGAAGCTGTGTGTGTTGGTTTTTCAATGTATTTCTGTGTTTGTTGTCATGTTTACGTAATGACGTCATAGGTGCCATATTGGAGTCATAGTGGATGGTTATTTCCTCCGTATTTGTGACGTCATGGTCAAAGCAGACGGGTGGAATAGTATTACATAAATCCTATACATGTGTATGCTATGGGAATATACAATATCCTAACCACAATCATTTTAACTGATCAGCTTATTTGCCTCCTAGAATGCGAATGTGTATTACGTTTTCTGTTTTCTTTCCAAAAATTTTGACTTCCGCTTTTCGTCTCTTAGAAATCACAAAAGCTCAAAGCCTATTGCTGAGATACTATGACAGCTCCATGCAGCATCTACTGCCTCGACAAAAACAATAACAAACACAGATATTTCTGCCCAACAAAAATTTCATCTTCAAAGATAACACTCACAACACCTTCAACTCTATGTGGTAACTTCTGTGAACTACATCCCTTCCCGTGTTTCATTGTTGCTAGACTCTTATGTGTTTATGCAACGTGGCATGCGCAAGATGCTACTGCTTAATGGGCTGGTTACGAGCAAGGGGTGACTTGACCCAACAAAATTCTGGTTGCTCAAAATTATCGGCCAACATGGCAGCTGAGTCGTACTGGTCAAGTATTTGCACTATGTGCTGAAATGATGAATCAGACTGTTTCAAAATCTGCTCTTGAAGTTTGACATCAGTTACATTGTAAATAATTGCATCACGCAATGTAACATTTGAATATAAAACACCACAAGCACATCTGACTTTGCATTTCCTCGTCAGATCCTGCAAATCTGTTATCCACTCACGATAAGTTTGTTCTGACTGTTTCTTGCAAACTAAAGAATTAGTACCTAGCTGCTACCACATTCACTTGATGGTCATAATAGTTAGTTGTCGAATCTACAACCTGTTCATATGAAAGTTCACTCAGAGTGGCACTAGGAAATAACTTCTGAATGAGTCTGAACACTGCACTTACTACCGTGGACTAGAAATAGGGGAGTTTCAGAGTACCTGGTACATTGTGAGCAATTACATGGGCTTCAGACTGTTTCAGCCACTCAAGCCTTTCCTCGTCTTGTTCATGAAACTGGCAGAAAGGCGGTATAGCACTTGGAGTGACTTTAGGTGTTGCTTGTGCTGCATTAGTAGTCTGGTTCACCAGGAGCTGCTGTACTGTGTTTAGCAGTGCGGAAATTTGTTGACTTTGAAACTGAAACATCCACATTAGCTGTGTTGCATCTAACTCTCATGGCTGAGGCGCCTGGGCAGGGGCAAGATAGGTGGAATGGACATGTTGGAAGAGACAAATGTGAGAAACAGACAAGTCGTGCCAGTGAAACAGAAAAACCCACAAGCAAAAACAGGTTGCTGCTATGGGATGTGTTGATGTCCTTGTTGCCAATGTTGTGCACTGCCTACTCATCAAATAGGGGTGCCTAGGAAACCTGCTTTCTTGGGACGCTAGATCACAATTCAAGCAAATTGTATTAATAAATGTTTATTATACTAAGATAAAAGGCAATACTTAACTTGACTTGGTGTTGTCCTAGAGAGGATTTGGTCAGTGTCCTATTGGCTGATGTCTTCTTTACAGCCCTTTCTGCTCTACTGTTCCTGACCATCATGCCTGTGCTTGAATTTTACTCTAGAACAATTATGGCAGGAGGACAACCAAACTGTGAGATCCATACATGAACAAAAGCCTTAGCTTTTATTTCAGCCATGACGTCTGGTATAGATACTGCCTTCACCCACAGTGTGATGTGATCAGTAGCTGACAAAATATACTTGCATCAACAGAATCAGGAAGTCAACCAAACCCAAATTTACGTGTTGTAACATTCCCTCTGGAATCTTGTAATGGCCAAGATCTGGGCTGGCATGTGTGCTTGTTTTACAGCATTGACATGTGATGCAGGTGCAAGTACATATCTTATAATCATACTTCACATCAGGACAAATGAAGCAGTCCATTACACACCTGTTCATAGGGCAGATACTGGGTGTGACAGGTTGCAGAGATTATCAAACATGGGTATTCTCATTTATGAAGGAACCAATGGTAAAACTTTCTCTTGTGATATGTTGACCCAGACTTGTCTGTCAAATCTGGAGAGTCAATGGTGCTCAAACTGAAGGCTAGTCTAGGTGTTCTGCAAAAGTTCTGTAATTTGTGTATCTGTCTCCTGTGTTGATGCAAGTTCATCTTAATTAATGCAAACTGAAAGGTCACTGATTCTCGAGAGAAAGTCTGACACAACATTGTCAGTCTCTTTAATTTGCTGCATGTTGGGTGTAAATTGACTTACATACTGGTAGTCCAAATGGCGAAAATGTTTTGGCTGGGAGGGTGGGGG
Organism: Schistocerca gregaria; assembly: GCF_023897955.1. Classification (NCBI taxonomy): domain Eukaryota; kingdom Metazoa; phylum Arthropoda; class Insecta; order Orthoptera; family Acrididae; genus Schistocerca; species Schistocerca gregaria. Next base: position 26,125,135 of record NC_064931.1, on the reverse strand, counting down.
GGAGGGGTGGGCAGTCCTGCCTGGGATTTTATATAGCCTCCGCTAGTGGTATTTGGTTTGTGAAAATACTGAAGGGCCTACCTGTCATTTCTGTTTTGAAATGACATACTGCCTCATACATTGCCAACAGTTCTTGATCAAATGCAGACCAGGTGCACTGTGACTCAATAAGTTTCTGAGGAAAGAATTGTAATGGGTGTTGAAACCCCAATGACTAGTTTTGGAGTACTGTGCCACTAGCCTTATAGTACTGCACTGCTAGCATTATCACTCAGTTTATAGTGATAGATGACAAAGAAGCCCTTACAGGATGTATTAGCCTGCTGGAGAGACAATTTGTTGTTATCAAAGCCCCTGAGCATTTCCGTAATCTATGCCAGTGTTTGCATACCATGTTTGTTTTTGCCTGCCAGTCCATCCATGAGAGGAGCTAGAATTGGCAGAGCCTGTGGTAGGTATTGCCAATAAAAGTTGATTTTTCCCAAAAATTGCCTTAATTCTTTGTAGGTTCAAAGCCGAGATAGAGCTTCATCAGTGCTGTTTTTTATGCGGTGAATTGGACCCAAGACCTAGTAATGTGGCCTCTTCCCAGCGTAGGTGAAACTTATCCAATGTCTTTGTCTTGACATTGTACACCACCAACGCCAACAGCAGCAGCAACCAAAGCAATGTCAGTAGCTACAACCACAATGTATACAGAAGTTACTGTCAATTATACTTAGAATAAATTTCACAAATGGTTGAAGAACAACTGAAAGAAATGTTTTACACCCAAGCATGCAAGCAGTGACAATAAAAATTATGTCCTCATCTCGACTGAAGACTATGCCAGTGTGATACATACAGTTGGAGCTTAGGGGATCCATAGTTTCACTTTCCCATTCATCAAACCACAGGTTTAAAAGCTATCATTCAGCACAATCTGATGCCTTTATCCAGCAAAGATGTCAACAAGGCACTTGAAGACCTAAGATATGCTGCCACCTCTGCCACATGCCTGATGTTGCTAGGGATGCAAAAGATTGCACTACTAAAAACTGTCATAATTTTGGCAACACTACAGCATCAAGAGATACTCCATCTTAGTATACCAAGTGCACTAATAATTAAGGTTAACAACCATGTATCAGTCATGGTGTAGCACCTCAAGCATTAAAAACTTCCCTCAAGCAATAGTAACATTTATTCAGTAATAAGTAAAGGAAAGTAGTCAAGTAACTTAAGTTTTGATATACTAATTAGTTTAGATTCATTAAAACTTTATGGTCAAATTTGATATGTTTAACTGCATTGCAATGAGCAAGGAGAGCTATCAATAACATTGCTAGGTACAGGAGGCATTGCAGACAAAGTTTCAGTTTGATGACATTAGTCATTAATTGTTTAACTAAAATCCACGAAATGGTCGTTAATACACAGCTTCTGTTGCTCAATTTGAACGCACCATGAAGTGTGGGTGCCAACTAAATGCCATTCCAACAGCTCCCCCCACTTCAAGAGGGTGACTATAGGTACTGGTGCCATCATCGCTTGACAGTTGGTAACTCACAAACTTAGGTAGTCTTTCGTTTTTGGAAACTGAGCTAATGAAACCATGAGAAGACATTAGGACACTCTAATTCTGTACCTATGCTTTGTCTGGATCAGAATTTGATGGAGACAAATCATCCTGTGTAGGACAAAGAAGATACGCTGTTAGGACAATAGCCAATAGCATAGGCCATCCATCTTGGTCTGTTTTCCAATGCAGACTGATGTGCATGTTTAGCAATTGTTGGTGAGCTGCAGAATTCAATCATTCCTTTGCACATTATACCATGTTTTACAGAATACTGATTTCACCAACTGCATCATGATGTTACTAGTAATTCAACACCACCACAGCTGCTTCAATACCAGATGCTGCTACTTCCTCTGCAGATCCCATAGTGAAACCAGGTAAAGAGCCTATGTGGAGACTTCAGTTTTCCACAAGAGTTCTCATTCGTCCTAAGCCTTCTTGCTCTTCCCAACCATTTATCAATATTGTGGCCTTGAATATTAGTCGTACTGTGTGTTCTTCGGGTCAGTAGTAGTAGGCTAGACCCAGAAGCATTGACTGTTCGTACTCAGTACTTTGCTTGCAGTACCTGTTTTGTACAATGAACTGCATAGTCATTTGTCTGTGATTACATTTCTGTATGAGTCCCATCCTTTATTAAACAATACAACCATGTTGTTTTCTACATGTCTGGCTTCTATTATGCCAGTTTTCTGAAACCATTATCCTGGCGCTCCCTTTTTTCTGCTTTGGAATTATTCCAGGCACAGTCATGTTCTGGAACAAAGACGCCATACCTGTAAGTAATTGATGGATGCAGCTGTCAGTTGCCAGAGGCTTCCGCAAATAATCACAGCCACCAGCTGACATAGCACATTGGTGACATTAGTGTCATTTATTCAAGCAATTCCAACTCAACAGTGGCCCAGTGCAATGCTACACATTCAAAGAATTGTTTCATATTAGGTGGCAATGAAGTGGTCAACATTACAGTCAACAATGCACACTTCTGAAAGATGTGAAATGTAGCAACCATGGGAAAAACCATCGAACCATCTACAGAGGACGTATAGCTCTTAAAGATGCAAGAAGACACATGTGGTGCCTTTTGCTTATGGCAGATGGAATAAGATGCAAGGACATCTCATGCCAACACAGCACCACAAGTTGGATAATAAGGTGCAGTTCAAGCAACATGGCCATCAGTCATCGAAAGACACATTGCTCCTCCCCATGCCAGTGTTTTAGCCTCTGATATCAACACCATCTGTCCTTCAATGACAACAGCAGCAGAGAACCCACCAGCTGTTACTACACCAAAGCAACTGTCCTCAAGTACACAAAGCCTAGTCAAATTGCAAGTGACTACTACAGTACAGACTGACTTTGTTGGACTCCTCCAGATGTTCACTAATGCCTTCGTAACATTCAACAAAGCACTTGCAGAACTACCAACAACAACAAAGTCAAAGCAGCAGTCTATAGCTTCATAGCAACCATCAGCACCAATATACAGTTGAAACATAGCTGGAATTAGATTATCAGCTGAGCTTACCATTGTGATGTGAAATGCCAATGACATCTATCACTGCATATTAGAATTCAGGCAACTCTTACAGGACGAGAACTTGATATATGTTTGGTCACCATGATGGACTGAAAATAGCTGGTTATGACAATGAGGCCAACTACAATTGCAGCAGAATGGACACAGGCATAGCAAGTGGCACACAGCAGTTTACATGAGAAAAATGCTTCATTACTATGCAGCACCTGCACCACCTTTGCACAACATCAAAGGCACAACTGTCACCATACAAACCACACAAGGTGTTATTACATTTGTAACTGTATATCAACCATTAATAACTGAATTAGAAAATGCTCAGTTTTTACTCAGGCAATGAGGCAAACTCTTTGCAGCTGGTGACTTAATTACAAAACACATAGACTGGAATTCGTGAATCACCACCATCAGTAGATGCTGGCTGCTGAACAAAATCATACCCACATTTGGTGTCCAGAGGAGCCTACTATCTACCCAAAGGGCACAGGTAGGCCAGATATCTTAGATATCAGAGTCCTCAAATGAATTCAAGATGCTGTCACAGCAGAAGTGATTTATGCACTACCATCTGACCACCATTCAATCATCTTCCAGCAGGAAACAGAGATCATTCATCATCACGAAATTGAAAGCCAACAATATAGATGAGTAGGTGTTCTGCTGCTATGTACCAGACTGCAATAATTATGCATCATTTGGTGAAAACAAATCTGATTTATTTTCGATGGTGAATTTGTTATCCAGTGTTGTGCTGCTTAAGCCAAGCAATGCAGTGTTGTGTGTAGGATGGCCTAATAAATAAATGTCTCAGAGTCCTGATGACTCGTGCAGACAGCAGGGTGGAAGATTTGAGTGTTTAAAGTAAATTGTCACAGAAATTAAAATGGAACAAAAGTAAGGAAAATAAAAAGTAAAGGAGGCAGATACAGTCAAGTTGTGTCAATCCTATTTATGTAAGAAAGGAAACAAGTTACTACAACAATAGCAGTTTAAAAAAAGATGCGTGGAACCACTCCAGAAAGGTAAATGGAATTTCTGTCAGCTGCCTCTGATCAGTGTGAGGCAGACAGAATGGCACACAATACAACACCAGATGTGGGGAAGCTGTGCTGGATGGTGGATAGGTTGTAATGATGAGTGAATGGCATTGTAGTATAATAATGGTTTTAGCAGTGAAGGATGGCGAACAAGCAGTGAATGCGATCAAAGGTGTGATTGTGGTCACTTTCAAAAATAGATTCCAAGTTAATATATTCTATGGAATGAGTGTAGCAAGAATAATATTTACACAGTTGCTAGGCAACATTAAGAACTAACTCATGGCAACAGCATGAAGCTTGTAATCATTGAGCAATTCAATGAGAACTACTTCAACACCTCATTCAGTTGTGGTGAGCTGTTGACTAGACATCGAAAGCATTTTTCAATGATTTCATACTGTACTACCAATCCAGTCATGGAAATCCCAATTGATTATCCACCTTCAAACACATCTTAAAGCACCTTTCCAGTATGTAAATGAGATGGATGTCGAAAGGCAAGGAAATCATTGGAATGAAGTATGCAATAGTTGCTGTCACTGATGTAGTAATTGGGTTGGGGACCAAGTCTGGGCCATTAAATTCCACGCATCTGGAAAAGACACAGATAATCTTCAGGCAACCTTGTGGTAGCTGAAATTACCAATTTAAACAGCCTGAATGGGGTCATGTGGAAACGCTCATATCAATAAACCTTTTAATCCAAATCAATTACAGAATCAATAGTGTTCATACCATCTGTCATTTAGATCTCCTGAAAAACTGCAATTACCTACACGATCTAAAGGGAAAGAGTGATGCTATCATGGCTAAATAACAGTAAAGTTAATCATATTTGAAGTCTGATGTGCTGTAACAGGACTACTGGAAGTGACTATTATAAAACCATCTAAGCAATATTCAGTTTGGCAGAGATACCGATGTGAATGAAATTGTTAACACCTTTTGCAACACTGTCCATAATGCATTCATCTCATTGACACCACTGCCAAGACTTTCTCGGCTATTTGCAGTCACGCTGATTTGGAGATACTGGACATGATGCATGAAAGGAGTCATCCTAATTAGGATTGTGGAATCACCTGCAATCCAGTCATCAAATGATGTGAGATCTTCTGAGAAGGCAGATTATGGTTGCACTCACTGACTATTGCAACTGATACTGGCAGGAAAAGCTTTCAGCCCTGCTGCCAGATGCATCAACATGTGGCAGAGCACACATTTTCTCCTGCTCACATTTTCAGCTTCCACTGCTTGAAACTACTGCAGGGCATGCTTACATGTTAGAAGGAACGCGAGTGCTCTAGCAGATGTTTTTGAAAGCAATTTCCATCTTATTGAAGACCCTCAAAATCATCACCACATGAAGCAAGAAGAGGAGAGATACACAATCTACCTCACCACCTATGTAGATGTAGAACCTCTGCCACCAAGTGATATGATAATCTACATAATCAGTTCTATTAAAAATGCATGAAATTAAACACAAATTCAAGAAGTATTACAGAGCAAATCTGCCCTTGTGTCTGATGCCTACCTAAAAACAAGGGCCCTGGATATGACCATGTAAATGCCAAAACACTCAAGGAGCTACTGCAAGAAGCCATAATGACCATAATAAGTATCTTAAACAAAATGATTAGCAAAATGGCATATTCAAATGTGTGGAAGCATGTCAGCATTGTGGCATTTCTGAAATCTGGCATGAATATGGCTGATCTAAAAAACTATCATCACAGAAGCCTCTTCCTGCTGCTCAGCAGATTCTTTGAAAGAATTCCTATACAGAATCTGGCTCAAAATCACCAAGAGCAGTATTTTCCCTCTAGGACATTTTATTTAAGTTATTTATTTTCGAGTTCTGTGGATCCTTGATGCGAATGTGTCTCTAGGACGTAGAACGTGTCAGGTTATTACAGTAATAACCACATGTAAATGATCATGAGACAACCAATTTAACATGTGGTGACTATTGACCAAGTCACATGTAATATCTTTGTTTTGTGAAGCTCTTTGCGGCAGTCTGTGGCCGCATGCAAAAGTTAACACACGTGAAGAGTGACCAAGAATGTATTTAACTGCTTCCAAGTAATAAAATAATGTTTATTACATGTGGTATAGTGTACATCATTGGATCTTGCAGTCCTACGACACTAAAACCCATACTGGTGACCCCGAATTTTGTTCGCGAGTGCTACAACGAACTTTCATACCGTCGAGCAGTACACTATGGACTGCTTGCTGCCCACGACACTGCTCACGTGCCAACTAAAGCAGTTTCTGAGCACACCTACTAGCAGTACGCAACAGAATAGTGCTTCTGCATTCCCACAGCCATGAGTGCCAGCATTAGGTATGAACAAGAACTTTTCATTATAGGACGTGAGTCAGCAGTCATGTGGCAGTGTTCTGTACAAAGATAATGTTTTTTGTGCACAAAACTTTGAGTACAAACGTTTTACATAGAGTATCAACTTTCCACGTGTACCGAGTGCTCAACAACGGCCGACACAATGTGCTCAAACCCAGTGACTATGTTTGCGGGATTCCCAAGTGCCAGTGTGAAATTTCCACCCCAAATCAGTGGCTGTACAAATCGAGCCGGATGCCCAAGACGGGAAATTTCATGTTTATCCCGGAACCCCACAGTTTGCATCAGCCCCCCCCCCCCCCCCCCCCCACCTCACGCACTACCTGGGTCCACTTTACAAGTGTTTCCTGTGGCACACGCCATTCCTTCCACATCTACCGCATGTGTTCAACAAACATTAGGTGACTAACATTTTTAATGCACCTGTAGGGGAGGGGCCCGGAAACTGTACTCCCATTGTTCTCCAAACATCGGTCGACTACGGTCGACTCTACCGCGCCGGTCCATTCTATGCCTGTTGGTGTTACTTCTTCGAATGCATGATTTGCCGATTTCTCGATGAAGGTCGAGCCAGCCGCACCTACCGTGGCACGTGCCACTGACAGTGTCGGAAGCCGGTACACCGCTACTACACCCTAGCTACTTCAGCTGCACAACTATGGACAGAGAGTGACAGTTCCTAATAAACAGTTATGTCAAGACTTCCCCATCCGTTAGCCAAAGCTACCACCCCTTTGGAAGAACCACCCACACACATGGTATGACTTGGTCCACCACGTCCTGCAGCTACACGGCATCACCGACAACAATTCAAAGTTCCTCTGCCTACTATGTCACCTCCATGATGAAGTGGACCTGATCTGCGATATTGTGGCTTTCCCTCCCACTACAGACAAATATGCATTTGTCCGGCACACCATCCAGGAGTGACTCTCCACATTAACAGAGGAAGCTATCCACCTCATCAATCACGAATCGCTCGATTCCCGATCCACATCGCAGCTCTGGCATCAACTCTGCACTATGACAGACACACATCACATGCCAGATGTTACGCTTAGGTCCATATGGTTGCTCAAACTTCCTCCAGAAGTTCAAATTCAACTTCTCCATGTGACTTCAGCCCCAGTAAATGCCAAACTGAAGATCGCAAACCAGGTATACAACATTCTGCCCACCCAGCATACTCTGGCCTCAGAGTTTGGCACACCTGCACTGCAGCTTCCACTTTGTGGTACAGAGTGCACACAACACACTTTGCACATCCGTGCAGACCCTATGCCACCTGACAGCTTCTGCCCTAACTCCTCTCACACCAGTACTACTGCAACGCCAGCGCCGGAGGAACCTGCAAACAAGACCCCTCCCTCCACTGCCACTTCAACCTCAACCTCAGCCTGCACGATGAATGATGCCATGTGCCATCCCAGTTGGTGTTATTTCTATTCCCACTTTGGTGACATGGCTAAGAAGTGTCGTTCTCCATGCGTGATCCCAAACTAATAATGCTACCCAATTCAGGGGCTATGCATCGCGTTGTGCCACACAGGCGCCTGTCACTTAATACTTCTTCACCTCATGCACCAAGACGCATGTATGTGAAAGATGCAGTGTCTTGCCTTTCATTTGTAGTCGACACAGGGGCCAAGGTTAGGATGATATCTTTGTCCGCAGGTTTTAAATTCGAGCGTCTATCTTGCCCCTGCTTCAAGCTGCCAATAAGTCTCTGATTCAAAGTCATGGAATAACTAATTTAAGCCTTAAATTGCATGACATTAACACCCCCTTACAATGGACTTTCGTTATCGCGGAGATGGACGAACCCGTGCTCGGGGTAGATTTTCTCTTAGCCCATGATCTGTCACCCAATATACAATGAGGTACACTAACCATTAACTCAACAGACTGTAACACAGGGTTCAGGTACCTCTTCCCTCTCATCTCAGAGTGCCACTCTATTGTGTGAGCTAGCTGAAACCGCCGTTGCAATGTTCTCTCTTAGATCACACAATGGTGAACTTCGAGACAGCAATGAAGCCCTTTGCTTATGCATCACCACTGTGCAAGCCAAGCTATAGGATGCTCATAAGCAGGTCACGCAGCTGTCACACGTGGTCATATCCCCAACCTCGGCACCACTTCCTCGAACCTGCCGCCAACGCCACGTGATTTTTCTACTACCAGACAGAAGCTGTGCCCGGGACGCTACCTAGTACCCCACCGAACTCTACGACAAGGACTACCAGTGGATAACCGCCACAGCTGCTGACCTGCCGGCATTGGACACACAAGTGTGTGCATTACAGGTTAGTTGTAGTGCATCAGGTGCAGGCCCATAATCCCCATCAGTGTTCACGATCAGCAATGGTACTGTACACAGAATCAGTACCACAGAAGGCCCACCGGTACATGCAAAGGCTAGGCGTTTAAATTCAGAAAAACTTAAACATGCCAAAGCTATCATTCAGAAACTTTTAGATAGTAAGACTATTCACCCTTCTTCTAGAAGTTAGTCATCACCCATTCATCTGGTGCCCAAGAAAGGTGACACTTTCTGCCTGTGCAGTGATTATCGGGAACTTAACACCAGAACAATTCTAGATAATATCTCATCCCAAATATTCAAGACTTTGCTTCCCAACTGCATGGGGCACGAATTTTCAGTGTAATCGACTGTCACAAGGCGTATCACAAGCTGCCAATGGCACCGGAGGACGCTGAAAAAACTGCTGTCATCACCCCATTCGGATTGTTTGAGTATTTGTTTATGGCATTTTGCCTGAAAAATGCTGCACAGATGTGGCAATGGTTCATCGACTCGTTGGTCGGAAAACTGGACTTGCATACACCTAACTGGATGACTTGTTAATCTTTTCTTCTTCCCTCGAGGAACATGAACTCCATTTAAATACACTGTTCCAACTATTAAAAGCAAATGGTGTTGCAGTGAATGATGCTAAGTCACAACTCCGCTGCACTAGTGTCACTTTTCTGGGCCACTGGGTTTCGGCCAATGGCATCCGCCCCCTACCCGAATGGGTCGAGGACATTGGTACGCTGCCTTTGCCTAAGGATTTTCAGGGCCTCCGCCGCTTCCTTGGAACAGTAAATTACTACTGCAAACACATCCCCTGTGCCACTGAAATACAAGCCCCACTGATGGATGCTCTTGCAGCACGAAAAAACACTTCAGGGTGTCGGCAGTCACATGGACTCCAGATATGCGTTGTGCATTCGATAAACTAAAGTCAGCCTTACAGACAGCCGTTACGCTTGCTCACCCCATTCCTGATGCTCCCATCTCACTTACTACAGATGTGTGTGATACAGCAGTGGGGACGGTACTTCAGCAGTCCATGGGTTCTGTGGTACTGCCACTCAGATTTTTCTCCCACAAACTGTCCACTTCCCAACATAAATGGTCAACCTTTGACTGGGAACTGTTTGTTATTTACGCTTCTATCATATATTTCCAGGATGATATCGAAGCTCGCCATCTCCTGGTATTTACCGACCATGAGCCTTTGGTATATGCTTTCTGTAACCCAGGCAATGACTCGTCCCCGAAACGTATTCATCATATGGACCTCGTATGTCAGTTTATGAATGACAACCGTTACGTCAGAGGGGCAGTAAATGTAGTTGCCAATTTTCTATCTCATGTGTCGGTTTTATCTTCACAACTGGACCTCGCTGAACTCCCTAAATTGCAGACAGAGGATACTGAAGTCACCTCATGCACTCTGATGTTGAAACAGGATTCAAACTAGAGTTAAGGAAGCTTCCTGGGTTTTCATCATCCTCCTGGTGCGACATTTCAATAAGATGCATACGTCCAGTGCTTCTGGCACCTCTCCACCGGGACATTTTTAATAGTATCTGTGACTTGGCACACCTTGGCATTCGCGCCACCACACATCTGGTATGTGAGCATTTTGTTTGGCCCGGGGTGATAAAACAATGTTGTAGTTGGGCGTGGCTTGTCAGCGCGCAAAAGTAGGATGTCATGCACAGCCCCCCATGGGTACGTTCAATGTGGCAAAAAGGAGATTCCAACTTATACATATCAATATTGTTGGGCACTTACCACCCCGGACCCCTTCTGTTACATACTGTCTGCCATTGACAGGTTTACCCACTAGGTAGAGGTAATTCCTCTCACTACTACCACAGCCGATGGAGTAGCCCAAGGCCTTTTATTAATGTGGATCTCGCACTTTGGCTGCCCAGTTTCTACCACCGCTGACCAGAGCCCCCAATTTGAGTCCGCCCTCTTGCAACAGTATTGTGAACTGTGTGGGGTGAAATGATTTCGGACAACAGCATACCACCCGCAGAGCAATGGGCTTGTCAAACACTGGCACTGAACACTTAAAGCTTCCTTGATGTGCCAAGGAGGGGATCGGGTTGATGCCTTACCATGGGTAACGTTAGGTGTTTGGGCTGCATACAAAGAGGACCTTGGTGCATCCCTGGCAGAAGTTCTGTGCGGAGAACCCCTCACAGTCCCAGCAGATCTAGTCGAGCCTTCACTCCCTCCAGATCAAATCTGTGACTCGACATTAATTGCTAACATTCACATGACTCCACCTCGACTGCATTTGCCCCCTGCCATATTTATGCATAAGGACTTGGTGTTGTGCACTCACGTCACGGTGTGCGATGACACTGTTTGACCAGCACTCAGACCTCCATACTCAGGCCCGCACAGAGTCGTATCACGACGTACCGACAAGTTCGAGGTGCTCATTAATGGCACACCTCAAACAGTATCTGTCTGCCACCTCAACCTTTCATGGTCTCTGAGAGAACTGCCCGATACCCCACCCAGGCAGCTCCAATCCCCTGCTACACTCGCCTCACACGAGGCATCTACCGACAGTCTGCAGATGAGTGACGCCCATTCCTGCACTTGTGACGTTACCCACTCCCAGTCGTGTGACAGTGCTACAGGTGCGTGTGACATTCCCATACAGAGTGATGCGTGTGTAGACTCCTCCTCCTACAGGCAGCCCCCAGCTCCTCCCAACCCACAGTCCCTTTCCTGGATCCCTCGACTGCTGTACGAGGATTCACCTACTCAGGCAGGTCCATCCGCCTCCCCTCGGTGGCCCGAAGACTTCAATTACTAATGTAATGTAAGGTATGGTTTTGATTAAACACCCTCTACCTCCTCCTGGGTGTTTTGTTTACAAGTATGCCCCAATATTTATATTTTGTGCTCCACACTCGGGGACGGGGGTGGGGGGGGGGGGGGGTGGGGGGCTAATGTGGCTACTTGTTTTGCGAAGCTCTTTGCGGCAGACTGTGGCCCCTCGTGAAAGTTTACACTCGTGGAGAGTGACTAAGAATGCATTTAATTGCTTCCGAGTAATAAAATAGTGTTTATTACATGTGGTATAGTGTGCATCATTGGATCCTGCAGTCCTACAACACTAAAACTCATAAACATATATAAGCAGATTCATGAAAAAGGACATCCATGTGTCAAATAATTACACACAAAAATTCAGATAACAACACAGATAATAGCACAGTAATGACATAGATAATTGCATAAATAATAGTGCAGTAATGACATAGATGATTACATAAACAAATTTAAAGTAATTCATCTAAAAAATATTCTGCCAACAAGTGATATGCTAATCTACGTAATCGGTTTGATTAGAAATGCATGAAATTAAACACAAATTCAAGAAGTATTACACATTATCAAATAATTCCTGTACAGAATAGAAAGAATTATCCAAAAGATAAAGTTTTAGCTCTGTTTTCAGTTTAGTAAGAGCCCCAATGACTGGCTCGATATGGACAGGAAGTTTATTGAACACTTTTATACTTGAATAATGAACTCCTTTCTGTACCATGCTGAGATTTTCTAAATTTTTGTGAAGATCATGTTTTCTTCTTGTATTGTGATCATTGTATGCACTATTCATGTTACAAATTGTATAATTTTTGTTCACAAAGCACTTTAGTGCCAAGATGGACTGACAAGGCTTGGTGAGGATCCCCAGCTGTTTGAATAAATTTCTGCAAGAAGATCCAGGATGCACTCTACTCATAATCCTGATAATTCTCTTCTGTGCAACAAAGACTTTATTTGATTGTGGTTGATTTCCCCAGAATATGATGCCATATCTCATAAGTGAATGGAAATGACCAACATATGCAGTTTTGATTGTTTCTGTGTCACAAACACATGCAATTGAGCAAATGGCAAATGCTGCTGAATTCTGTCTTTTACACAGGTCAGTGATGTGGACAGACCAGTTTAGTTTGTTATCAATACGGAAGCCCAGAAATCATAATGGTTGTGTCATCTGCAAATAGGGTGAAGTGTGCTTCTTAGGTCACACACTAGAGAGGTCATTTACAAAGGTTAAGAAAAGTAAGGGACCAAGCACCGAGCCCTGCGGCACTTCCCATTTAAATGTACCCCAATCAGAACTGGCAGATGCCTTTGCACAATTGTTTAATACTACCTTCTGATTTCTGTCATCTAGATATAACTCAAGCCACTTCCCTACTTTATCTTTTAAGCCATAATGCTCAGCCTTTCTTAGTAGAATCTTGTGATCTACACAATCAAATACTTTTGACAGATCACAGAAGATTCCAACTGGTGACATTGTCTTGTTTATTGACTCAAGGAGTTGGTTGACAAATGAGAAAATGGCTAGTTCAGTTGAAAAACCCTTTCGGAATCCAAATTGATTTTTACTAAGGATGTTATATTTATTCAGGTGAGTCATGATTCTATTGTACATAAGTTTCTCTAGGATTTTTGAAAGACTTGTTAACAATGAAATTGAGTGGCAGTTATAAACCTCTGCTTTATCACCCTTTTTGAAGAGTGGTTTAACAACTGAAAATTTTAGTCTATTGGGGACAGTACCTTGACTTAGAGATTCATTAAATATGTGACACATAACTTTAAGAATACATTTGTGGCAATTTTTCAGTATTTTGGTAGATATATTGTCCACACCAGCGGAATTTTTGTTTTTCATTTGGCATATCACCTTCTCAGTCTCATCTGAGGTAATGTAGGGTACATACATCAGGCTAATTTTTATCTACACTCCTTTTAGTAGAAGGTTCATGGCTTCATCCATAGACCCTTTCCATCCAATTTGATCCACTGCTGCCAGAAAGTCATTGTTGAGGGAACTGGAAACTATTTCCTCTTCATCTACCATGCTTCCATTGTGACACACTTGGATACTGTCTGTATGCTCTGAAACTTTTCCTGTCTCTCTTTTTACCACCCCCCTACCTGGCTTTAGGGGGGGGGGGGGGAGCAAGCCACTGTGTCTCACGTTTGATAAACAGTCAAGTAATTAAGTAATCTTACTAGTTCCACGTCACTTTGTCAAACATTAGAAAGACTCACAAAAGAACATTCTACAGTCATGATTCTGGACAATCATTAAAATCACACAAACATACTACAGTACCATATGCAAAAGACAGTGTTATTATGGTGTCTATGCTGCCACATCATAAATCCATAAGCTAAACCTATTCATTTAAGAGCATTTTCTTCCTTTATGAAAGTTTATAATACAAGAAGTTATGCTCCTATGATAGTGACACTCTCTGCCAATGTATGGTTGTCAGACCATTCCCCCCTTGTTTTCACCAGCTGAAATATATGCAGTGGTTTTAGTGCATAGGGTACTGAACCACTGAATATAGACATTTTTGGACCTGAAGAGTATCTGTTGAACTTTGCCAAATTAATCCAACTGATTATTGGTTTTCCATTGACTTCCACTGTTGATATTTCTGAGCAGATCATGACTGCAGATCAGAACACTTCACACGCTACTGAGGAAATCAATACCCATGACAAAAATTAATCCCATATCTCCAAGAAACTCCAGCTCCATCTCAAAGCCTTTTACCTAAGAAGAAAAAGTGAAAAAAAAAACAAATCTGTTATTCTGATAGACACTCCTATCAAACACATTCTTGAAGGAGAAGGTAAATTGACAGAAGAAAAGAAAAAGAAGTAATCTAACACAGGAAAAAGTCTAGCAATGAAAGGAATAAAAACTGAAAGAGAAAGATATTTGATTTGAAAACATTTAAATAGTCTGAAAGAAATAGTAGCTATGACGACACACCTTCAGCAGTGAGTCTTTCTTCAGATGAAGGCAGTATTGCGTAGTCTTTAGAGTAAACCTATGAGGAAGATTCTACAATTTTCACTCATTGTGTTGCTAAGATTTTGCAAATAGTTAAAGATGGAGTTCGAGTGTCTTTTGCACATGTCTGATTTGAAGAATGCAATTTATGCCAACAGATGAGAGAAGTTTTTTACCAGAGACTTATGTATCAGCATTTCTTAACCTGTTTCAGCTAATATCAGAATGATATATAAAAGTGTTGATGATTTATTTTTGGCAAATCAACTATTCAATACGTTTGTTTTGAAACAATGTTTTATAAGTTTCTCACCTGTAATCTTTGCCAGAAACTTATCAAAATGTCACACCAAAAATTACGTATTTTCCAGATGATTTCTCGAGAAAAATTTATCAGTGTGGTTCATTAGGAAAGCCTGCATTTGCATACAAATATTTTACCTTTTCATTGTTATCTGAGTGACTTCCCATAGTATTTGCTATTTATTAGACTTGGAGATGGTTGTGATTTTATAATCTGTTGTTTGCAGTTTGTTACAGTGTATGTTGTACAGCCCAGTCGTAAGCTTATTTTACATTATTATGTTGCTGAATGCAAACAAGTTAGTTACTATGTTTCAGTTAACCCCACTGCATGATTCATTTAACCTTCTGTGAGAGGTTAAGTGGATCACATAAAACTTTGCCATTTTTCTTTTTATTAAGAGTAGACTTATAATGTTTTCTACAATGTGGGTCTATATTATTCTGGTAATTGTTTGCCTTACAACTACTTTTATGTAGTCACTCAGTGGCAGTTACTAATTTCAGTTCTCAAATTTCTTGAGTGTTTGTGCACTTACTAGGCACAGTGTAGTGTGTTAATAGCTTTGTCCCACTTTTTGTACTGCCAGAGGCATTTGTTTCTTTTAGTTAGAACTGTTCAGGGTCTGTTAGACAGTCAGTAAAGATGGGTTCTTCCATTCCTTCAATGGCACAGATGAGTACAGCCTTAGTTTGTAAATTTTTTTACAAGCCCCAAACAGAAGCAACTGATTTTCAGTTACTTGTGTGGTAACTAGTTTAACTCTTAAGTTTCTTGTGTGTTTGTACGCTGACTAGGCATAGTGGAACGTTCTAATAATGATGTAGTTTAGAGTTTGACTGTCTTTAGTGTGGCTGGGGGACTGTGATTTCTGTCCTCAGATTTATCCTGAGTTGGTGATCCTTTGCTTACAGCTCCAGGCAGTGTTGGTTTTGGTCATGCAGCTTGAGGCTGTTGCCAGTGGGGGTCACTGTGGTGGCCAGGTGTGGGAATCTGAGGGCTGTCCAGCACATCACACAGGTCCCCTATCAGTCCAATGATGTTGTTAACCCTGTTACTGCTTGCATTGGGGTTGACCCCTCACCTATTGTCAGGTGAGAGGTCGCTCCATGGTGTAGCAGACAGTGAGAGACTCTGGGAGGCTGATCAAAAGGTCTCCCTGGTTCATCTGACAAACAGGTTTAAGCCACTACCTATGGCTGATACAGATACTGAGCCAGATGCAGTTGCTTATCCTGTTTTAGAGGAAGTCTCTCAATGTGCTAGATCCAGGGAGTCACAGAGGGTGGAATTATTGGTAGTTGGGAGCCTCAGTGTTACACCCATAATGGGGACCATAGGGACATAGCTGCTAAGGAGAAGAAGAAATTCAGTGTGCACTCTATGTGCATACTGGGAGGGTGTCATCCAAGATATGAAACAGGTCCTTGCAGATGCCATGAATTATTTAATAAAATTGCACCCAAATAGCCATATACAGTTACTTTACTTAACATTTTACATTTACATTTTACATATTTGCATATTCATTTATCAATTTCATTCTTTAACTGCACAGTTCTATGTGATATCGTTCACAGCTTAATTACAGAGTTCACATACACATGTTGTGGTTGGGTCATGATAAGTTTTATTTTTGCATATTAGATGATGAAAGCCATGAATAAAAAGTCTAGTTATGACATGTCACAGCTCGAAGTTTGGTGCTGTCCATGAGTGGTTCATCATTCCTTCGGTGCCATAGAACTCTGGCCATATTTTTTCTCATTTGTCATCCATGATCTTCAGTTGCTTTCTGGAAGCCCTGGTGTGTGGCATCACATATCAAAGTTTGATGTCTTCAATTAGGAATGTCTCTGTCACTAGCAGGTACACTAGTCTAGATCTTGTCTTTGAGAGACCTAGTGCTCTTTTTAGATAAGTCAATTTTACCTTTTCTAGTGTTTCTAGATTTTCTGTCATCTGGTCCCATATAACCTCCATCCCATAGGCCAGGATTGGCAAGATTTTTGCATCGAATAACTTCGTGGCTGTTTCTAGACTGAGTAGACGGATGTTTTTGATGTCCTGTATTGCTATTATTGCTTGGGCTGCATGTTCTGTTGTATGTTTTATGAAGCATTTGGCTGTTGGTTGCAATGTAACCCCTAGGTATTTAAAGTCTGATGAGATTTTTATTTTTTGTCCTCTGATGCTGATTTCTGCATTCTTGGGTGTTTTGCCTCCTTTTCTGAAAATTACCATTTCTGTCTTTGTTATGTTTATGTGTAGTTTGTGCTCCCTGCACCATTTGTCTACTTTCTCAGTTATTTTCTGCAGCTTCTGTATATCTGTTGAACATATGGCTATGTTGTCAGTGTATGCATATACATATACATCTTCTTCAGTTTCTCCAATTCAGAGTACTTCTTCAGTGGCAAGAATGTACAGCAAAGGGCTCATTGGGTCACCCTGTAAGACTCTGTTCAATTGCAGAATGAGGTTCAAGAAAGAGAGGTTGTCTGATATTGTGATTAAGTTGTGTTCGAGGATTGACTTGATTATTCTTGCCCACATGCTATCTTCTCCAATTGCGTTTTCCAGTTTTGGGACTGTGAGATCTCTTTCTCGTATGTCAAAGGCTTCGGTAAAGTCTACGAACACTGTGTAGAACATTTGTTTCTTTTGTAGCACTTCATTGATATTGTTTAGAAGAAGCCTGACTGCCGTAAGTGTTGAACTTCCAGATCTGAAACCCATTTGTCGTTCTGGGAGATGACTGTCCACAGAGGCTTTGATTTTTTGAGTAATTATCTTTGAAAACATCTTGAACTGAGTATTTTCCAGGGCTATGCCTCTGTGCTTGTTTGGATCCGTTGAGTCTCCTCTACCTTTGTGGAGAACTTTTATTTTCGAGTGTCTCCATTGTGTCGGAATTCTTCCAAGTTCCAGGCATTTGTTAAATAGTTTGATCCATACTTGTTGGATGGTGTCTTTTGCATCTTTTGTATGTTCATTATATATATTATAGGGTCCTGCTGCTTTCTTGTTCTTCAGTGCTTTTATTACTTCTTTTACATCTTCTTCATTTACAGGTTCCCATATATTGTCTTTTTCCTTGGTTTGATGTTTTTTCTCTTTCTTTGTGGGTGTTTTGATTCTTCGTTTGTTCAATATCTTACTGAAGTGATCTTCCCATTCCTTCATGTCTATATTTGGTGTATGAGCCAGTTTCCTTGGTCTTGCTGCTATGTATGGGTCTTTCTCTGCTTCATCCGCTTCTCTTTTTGCCTCCCTTTCTATGTATTCTTTTTTCTTCTCTTCTATTAGTTTTTTGAAGATTTTCCTCTCTTCTGCGTACAGTTTGTGTATTTCCTCATCATGCTGGTTTCTTAATTTGTGGAGCATTCTTAGAACAGTGTTCCTTTTGCTGTAGCATTCAGCATTGAACCATCTTTTTGCCATCCTTGTTTTTGGGTTTGTTTGTATCACTGAATTTTTTAGGAGGTCTTCTATTTGGTCTGTTGCTTTTTCAAGGTCTGCTCCCTCTATTAAAGTTTCTATTTGTGTTATTTGTTCTTGCTGGTTTGTTAATTTTTCTAGATAAATTTTTCTTTGTGTGATTTGGTGGGTTTTTCTTGTAGGCAGTGATGTGATGATATTTATTTTTATCTTCATTGGAATATGCTTTCATATAGGAGTAATGGAGTTATGCCATATTGGTTGAATACTTCCTTCTATTTCTCCTCTTGTTAATGCGATATCAATGGTGCTTTTTCCATTGTGGCATATGTATGTAAGTATCTGTCTATCATTCAGTAGGGTGAAACCATCTTCTTCTAAGGTTTCAATGACTAGTTTTGTTTTATAGTTCTCCCCGTCTATTCTGCAGTTGAGATCACCTGCAATAATGGTGGGTTTGCTGTCAAACTGTTTGATGAGTGTGACTATTTTGTCAATTATTTCTACAGCATTTGTGTGTGGTTTAAAATAGCCTGCAATTATATTTATGTTTGCTGCTTGTACTAGCATACTATTTTCTTGTTTTATGATTTTTTTGGTGGGCATCATTCCAGGGTTTCAGTAGCATAGATATTCCTCCCATGGGTCATTCTTTTTTTCCCTTCTTTGTCATTAGGTGATAATTGTAGAAATCTTTATGTTGCCAGTTGTCTATCAGGAAGGTTTCTGTTAGAATTGCAAGAACCGAGTTTTACAGAATGTCTGTTGGTGTTAGGTTAAGAGCACTTTTTATTCCCTCTGTATTCCACAAGATGCTTTTATTTCTTGCTTTTCTGGTTTTCTTCTTAGTTTAGTTGAGCTCTGCTCCCTCTTCCATTGCTCATCTTGGGTAACAAAATTGATGTACTTTTATGTTTCATGTTCAGAATTCTGGTTCTTGTGTGATTGGTGCCCAGCGGTGCAACTGTCTTCTCCCTCGCTCGTCTCCTCTTATTGGATGTTCCTAACCTCTCTTGTAGGATTCCCATTCTCCTTCTTCTTTGCTTTTGTTTCCTTTTTCAAAGATTCTAAGCATTTACTTATTTCACTCACTGCCTCTAGAAATTTGCTCTTCATTTCCTTCTTCAAATATCCTCCTTCTTCTGCTACTTTTCTGATCATCATAAGAGCATTCTCAATATGATTCCCTGCACTGTCTGCCATCTTTATTATGCCATGAAGAGGACAAGGTGCAGCCGAACTGCAGGTGTAGGTACTAATAATGTGTGCCACATTCTATCAGAAGAGATTCTCTCCGGTGTCAGGTGGCTACCTGAATTGGTAAAGACAATCATACTTGTTCACGAGATGAAGGCATTGCTCACAATCTGTAGCACTGATGACAGGACCAACTACTGATCTTTGCTACAGAGCGAAGTGGAGGATCTGACGCAGAGGCTCAGATGGTTCTGCAACCATGTAGGCCGCAGACTCCTTAATTTGTGCCATAGGTGGTATCGGGTCATGCTAAATAGGTCAGGGCTTAACTACACACAAGAGGTGTCTACATGGGTAGCAGAGGCAGTTTCTTAAAACTAAAGAGTCTTGGGAAAGAACAAAAATGGTTTCAATCTCAAAGGATGCAGGTCAAACACAGGACAAGGGTTGACCTAGGAATCATAGGAATTATAGTAGTGAATTGTTGTAGCTGTTTTTGGAAAGAACCAGAACTCCAGGCACTAATAAAAGCACTGAAGCACAAACTGTTATAAGTACTGGGAGCTGGCTAAAGCCATAAATAAGTTCAGCCAGATTTTAAAAAATGGCAATGGTGTTCAGAAAAGATAGATGAAATAAAGCTGTTGATGGCATATTTACTGCCTTTAGAAGTAGTCTATCTTGTACTGTCTTGAAGCAAAATTGAATTGGATAACTCCTGTAAGTTATTATGAGTAGAGGTTATACTTGAAAACTGGAATAAATTAATAATTGGTTCCTTTTGGTGATGCTGAAAGGTTCAAAGAAGAATTGAGTGTAATTTCAAATAGGTATCCCATTCATATAATTGCAGTTGGTAGTGACATAAATCTACCCATAAAATACAAGTTGA
Source organism: Schistocerca gregaria (assembly GCF_023897955.1). Taxonomy (NCBI): domain Eukaryota; kingdom Metazoa; phylum Arthropoda; class Insecta; order Orthoptera; family Acrididae; genus Schistocerca; species Schistocerca gregaria. The sequence goes on along the minus strand of NC_064931.1, from coordinate 26,104,627 downwards.
AAGTCAGTGGTAGGCTTAAAACTTCAACTGAAATTGTAGTAAATATGTTCTTCAAAAATTATTTTGAGCAATAAGTTCAGGAGCCCACTCAAAGTGCACATGGTTACAAAAACATACTTCACATCTAGGCAACAGTTAATCCCCAGCAAATAGGGAGCATTATGGTGGACACAGGGATTGCTGACCACAAGGTCATTGCAGTGAGAATGAATTCTGTAATATCCAAACCCACGACAAAAAAGGAAAATGTAAACTGGACCATTAAAAATTTCCCTGGTGCCTTCCTGAGAGGTGGTTTTCATTCCTTTCAAATTAACTGGGAAAGTGTACACCAGATGTGGTGTAATCTGCCTCTGGTAGCTGCATCTGCATTGAATCTGGCTGGAAAGTGGTTGTCTAAAGTGGGGTATTTTAAATTATGTGGTCCACACTAAGTTTGCAGTCCAGACACTTTAACTGCACTTTGATAACAAAGAAGTCTCAGGCCTCAGCAGTGTGTTTACATTTCACGGCATGCAGTTGCAGCTGTAGTGGTTATAAACCTAAGTACTTTAAATGTTGTTTGTGCACTGTATTTGAATAATGAATTTAATAGTTTTCAATCATTCATTCAAATATTATCAGTGTCTTTATGTTTCACAGCATGCAGTTGCAGCTGCACTGATTCTTAAGTTAATTTCTGACAAAACTGTTTGTGCACAGTTATACAATTATTAAATTTAGTAGTTTTCTACAGTCCATCATGCTGTTAGTGGTAAAATGACTGTTTAAAAACCTTTTTGGAAATTTTCACCCATCGTATTTTTTAGAGCTGTCAGTGCATCGAAGTTGTTTAGTAAATTTCGTGCAGTAGATTTCAGCTGATGTTTCTTATTATTTCTAGTGAATTATTTAAGTAAAGTTTTCATTCACTGTTTTAATTTCATTGAGTGTCCCAGTGGCTGCTTCAATGTTTGGTTTTAGCTCAGAAATTGTGTAAAATTTTGGTGGTTTTGATATTAATTGTGGTTTAGTAGTATTAATAAAAGTTGGTGCTTTCTTAGTAGAGAGAGAATTTTGAGATTACTATTGTTAGTTCCTTAATAGTTCTGCTGTTGTAATTGAATTTAGGAATGTAGACACTTAGTTTTTCCAGTAAATGTTAAAAATTTACTGTGAGTGAGAAGTGTGGGCTTTGTCCTCGGTTTGTGAGTAGCAGGTTATGGTATGGGATCTGTTCAAACTATTTTCATTGGGAGCATGCAATGGGGAAGCCAGTAGGCATTCTAGTGAGATCCTCTCCTGGGAATGCAGAATCTGTAGCAGAAATAAGTTGACAGAGTAAGGTCTGCCCTTCAGGTGCATTTACAAGACACAAAGGAGGAACTAGATAGGATGAAGAGGGTGAAGGGTGCTGGAGAATGGGATCTGGCAGTTGGTAAAAAGGCAGCTTTGAGGAGGAGATATTCAGAAAGTTGTACTTTGTGAACAACTGTCAAAGTTTAGTAGAGAGGATCCTCTTCTAGCTGTAGGTGTAGGAAACATTTAGCAGTCCTGAGCAGTTAAGCAGCATAAGTCAGTTGCAAATTCTGACAGAAAGAAGAAGGTTCTGCTGCTAGGTAGTTAGCACAGTAGAGGTGTGGACCAGCAATTTCAGGAAGTGTTGTGGCATGAGTACAACATCACCAGCATTGTGAAGCCTAGTACAGGGTTGGCTCAGATGACTGACACCATAGGGGAGCTATATAGCTATTTTACAAAAGAGGATCAGTTAGTTATTGTGGCTGGAGCAAGGAATGGTCTTGACGGGGATGGGGAATATGATGTAGATGATGACCTGGTTAAGATAGCTACTCAAACTCAAACTGGTGGCACTAATGTGCCCTTTGTGTAACTGTTTCAGCTTCATGATCAGCCTCATCTTAATGCTGCTGATAGACAAGTTAACATGGGGCTTGAGTAGGCACTTATGACTGAGGGCATGGGTCACATTGCTTGCGGTGCCAGTTGAGTCTATCAATAGATCGGGTTTCACTAGGAGTGCTTATAGGTGACATTATAGTTGGTGGTGATGGTATCACTCATGGTAAAATGCCTGTAGTAGAGCTGCACCTTAGTTAGATTAAACTCAGTTGATAGGTATACCTGCTTAAAGGAAGTCCCTCTAATGAAAGAATCACCTTCAGAGTAGGTCAGTTACCCAAGTTGAGAAGAAATTAGCATATTTAATCAAAATATAACAGGTATTAGAGATAAAGTTAGTGAAGTGCATACAGATGTTGACTCTGACATTATTGGTATATCGGAGCACCACTTAAATAATTTGACAATTCAGATCCTTCCTTTACCAAGATACAGATTAGCTGGCTGTTTTTCAAGAAGTTCTTTGCAGATTGGGGGAGTGGCCATGTACATAAAAATCAGTGTTCCATTTGAGTCTGTAGATGTAGTATGACACTGCACTGAACAAGTATTTGAATGAAACTTCCTGGCAATTTAAAACTGTGTGCCAGACCAAGACTTGAACTCTGGACCTTTGCCTTTCGTGGGCAAGTGCTCTACCAACTGAGCTACCCAAGCACAACTCACGCCCCATCCTCACACCTTTACTTCTGCCAGTACCTCGTCTCCACTTGCCCGCGAAAGGCAAAGGTCCCGAGATCGAGTCTCGGTCCGGCACATAGTTTTAATCTGCCAGGAAGTTTCGTATCAGTGCCCACTCCACTGCAGAGTGCAAATGTCATTCAGGTATTTGAATGTTATGCAGGGGCAGTTGAATGTAGTGAAACTAAAGTTCTAAGTGTTGTTGTTTATAGGTCCCCTAACTCTGACTTATGAACATTTCTGCTCAAGCTAGAGTGGGTTCTTGGGTCACTTTATAGGAAGTACCAAAAATTTGTTATATGTGGTGATTTCAATATTAATTTTGTATATGATTGTGCAAGATTGTGTTGGTAGATCTCCTAAACTCCTATGATCTGGTACAGACTGTGTTTTTTTCCAACCAGGGTGCAGGGGAACAGTAGCACAGCCATAGACAATACTTTTATTTATTCTTCATTATCAGATGGGCATTCTGTTAGTAAAAGGGTGGATGGCTTTTCGGGCCATGATGTACAATTTTTAACACTAAAAGGCTTATGTACTCAAACAGATGTTGTGTATAATTACACAAGCTAATCCAGGCTAATCCAATGGCAACAGAGAATTTTTTAAACCTTGTTAAGGAACAAGAGTGGTAGGATGTTTGTAGTAGTGATAACATAGATGACAAATATAATGCTTTTCTTAACACAGTTCTCATGCTCTTTGAGAGCTGCTTACCATTAGAACATTCTAAACAGGGTACTAGCAGTAAAAGGCAGCCTGGGTGGCTGACTAATGGGATATCATGTAGAACAAAGAGGGAATTATATCAAAAGGTTGGAAGTAGTCACAGCCAAGCTACAGTATCTCATTACAAACAGTATTGTAAGAGCTTAAAAATGTTATTACGAAGGCAAAGAGTATGTGGTATGCACATAGAATAGCTAATTCACAAGATAAAATTAAAACCATATGGTCAGTTGTGCAGGAAGTGTCTGGTCAGCAGCACAAGGTCACCGATATAAAGTCAGTTCATAGTAAAAATATTTCTGTTACTGATGAATCAGATGTATGTGCAGTATTTCACAATCATTTTCTGAGCATTGTTGGTGAATTAAATAAAAACTGAGTTTCTACAGGGAATCATATGACTCTCTTTGAAAATGCCTTTCTGAGATTGATGTTTGAAATACTCCTCTGTGATACTGACAAAGGGGAGATTGAGTCAATAATTAAATAACTGAAGACTAATGACTCTCATGGATATGATGGATTACCTATCAGAATATTAAAGTACGGTGCTGCACATCTTAGCCCTGTACTTAGCCATATTTGTAAATTTTCCTTTAAGAATGGTCAGTTTCCCGAATGATTGAAGTTCTCAATAGTAAAGCCACTGTATAAAAAGAGACAAAGAGATAATGTAGACAATTTTAGACCAATATCTATGCCATCAGTGTTTGACAAAGTTATTGTTATGGCATAAAGTCAAGTACCGCCTCGCTAATCGGGAACAATACAACAGAGAGTGCTGTGAGATGGTGTCAGCCAATCGCATGCTGGCCAACCCCTCTCTAGGATGACAATGCAACAGCAGTGGCCTCTATGCAAAGAGGACATAAGCTCTGCACCTGACTGCTCATACCCAGTCAAAGAGGAGATTCAAGACTAGTGACCTAAATTGAAGCATCAATTGCATTACTTTGCATGTGTTAGGCTTTGTATATACTGGAGAAGCTTGCTTATTTTGTCTGTCACCCTTTGCTTGCACAACATCTATGTAATTCTCAAAGTTAAGTATTGTCATTTACTTTTTTTTAAAATAAAACTCATTAATACAAATTGTTTGAATGTTGTCTAGTGATCCGAGAAAGCAGGTTTCCTAGGCACTTCATATTTTGATGATTAGGTAGGATTTAACAGTTATTGAAAAAGCTCTCTATCTAAGGACAATTGATAATTTTATAAAACATAATTTGCTATCAAGTGTACAGTTTAGCTTTAGAAGTGGTTTAACAACTGAAAATGCTATATTCTTTGATTGATTGATTTTTATTTGGTCCCATTTGATTACATTTTGTACAAAGTGTGTACTTATAATATAGGACAAGTCAACTTAAGCCTATTTTCTTACAATATTTAACCTATTCATTACAATTTAATTCATCAAAGTGGCAATATTTGTAATAATGATGCATAGTTTTTTCGTCCATTTTTCAGGTCCCAAAAATTATTTACATTCTACATTATACACATATTTACATTTTTCTCTCAGTATTCATGTTCTCAAGTTATTTACATATCGTAATATGTTTAATTAGTTACAGTACCTCTATAACAGTAATACTAGCATTTCTCACTTATTGATACATATACTCTTCTACACTATAAAATTCTTTTTCCATTAAATAATCCCTTAAAAGTTTTTGGAATGTCTTTTTGCTCACATTGCCCTGTAAACTCTTTGGAAGGCACTTCATGAGTTTGACACCCAAGTATCGAGGACCTTTTTCAGAAACTCTCAGTTGGTGTTGTAAACTTCTCAGCTGGCCTTTACTTCTTTTTTCAGATATATAAACGTCTGCATTTCTTTTTAGTAGTGCATTTCCTTTTATTAATGATATTATTGTTTTGTGAATGTATAGAGATCGAAATGTCAGAATTATTAGACTATGGAAAAAGTTCTGCATGAGTTTCTTTGTTTCTTGTTCAGGATGGTCCTAACAGCTCTTATTTGCCATGTAAATATTGTTTATGTATTTTTTCTACTGGAATTTCCCCAAACAATAATTCCATATTGTAGGTATGGCTGAAATAGAGCATGGTACACTGTACAGCGTAGAGTTTTCTTGTTTGGGAAAGCAAATAAAAGTGTCAATAATGAATATCTTCATTTTCAGCTCCAAGCATTCACCACAGGACACAAAGATATTGAGAATCCTTGGCCGGAATTTAAAGTATTGTTCACCATGTTCTAGAGAAGTATGTGCCTAGCAGAAGTATAGGGGAGGGAAAGGATCCACCTTGGTATAACAAACATATTAGGAAGCTGCTGAGAAAGCAAAGAATTTTGCACAGACATTTTAAAAATAGTCACTGCTCTGGTGACAAGCAGAAATTATGCAAAATATTCTGCAATATTTTATCTGCAGATTCTAAAAATAGCCCCAAAAATTTTGGTCATACGTAAAATCAATGACTGCTTCGAATAATTCAATACCTTCTCTTGCTGACAGTATGGGTAATGTAACTGATGATGATAAACAGAAGGCCGAAATTCAAAACCTATGAAAAACCAAGTTACGTTATTGTACAATATTTATAGAAATCTGAAAACCAACCATGCTAAATTAGCCTATGTTAGCTCTAGGAATGAGTACAAAAAAGCAATTGTGGAAGCCAAACAAGCACACAGTCTCAGAAGTATTGAGAAATCCACCAATAAGTGCAAAGCAGCAGGGACACAAATAAATAGTGTCACCAAAGATAAAAGAAGTGACAAAATTAGTATCTCTCATCAGGAATTTAATGACTTTTTTATTAAATCAGTTGAGGAAGTAGGAAGTGCTATAATTAAACTTGAATACAGCTTTATCACAGTTACTGTCAAAAAATGTTGCTAGGTCATCAACAAACACAAGTACTTTCAATTTTTCTGAGGTCTCACCTAGTTTTGTGTTAAGAAGAGTGAAGCAGTTAAAATCATCAGACAGTGTAGACATATATGACCTGTCTTGTAACATGCTGAAGAAAGTAATAGATTGTATAGTGTACCCCCTAACATATTGTATAAACAAGTGAATACTAGAGGGTTTTTTCCCTGATGAGCTTAAACTGTCTATGATAGTTCCAGTGCATAAAAAAGGAGATAAAAATTCTGTCTCAAGTTAAAGGCCAATATCCATAGTCCCGTTTTTTCAAAAGTTCTAGAATGCATAATTTACCAACAATTATCTGTTTACTTTGATAACATAGGATTAATATGTGGATCACAGTATGGCTTTAGGAAAAACCTGTCATCCATTGATGCTATAGACAATGCTGTTAAATATATCCATCAAGTATATGAAAATAAATGCTTTGCTCAAGTGACTTTTTGTGACCTAAGGAAAGCCTTTGACTGTGTAGAACATACACTACTACTAAAAAGTGGACTTTTATGGTGTTAAAGGTAACGGCCTTAAGCTATTAAGATGATATTTACAAAACCGTAAGCAAGCCGTCTGTGTTGGGAAAAAAATGTCCAGTATAGAACAAGTTAAGGTAGATGTTCCACAGGGATCCGTGCTGGGCCCTTTCCTTTTCCTAACAATGATAAATGACCTGACATCCTTTATTAAATCCAGAACAGTACTCTATGCTGATGATACAACGTTTCTGAACAGCAGTAAAGATCTTAATAGCCTTAAAACATGTGTTACAGAGACAACTGAGCAAGCTTCACTCTGGTTTAAAGCAAATGGGTTCTTGCTGAATGAAAGCAAAACCCAGCAGGTGATATTTAGCTTAAAAGACAAGTTTCCATCAGATGATTCTAGTTGTGTTAAATTTTTAGGGGTATATTTGGATGATAAACTTTCTTGGAATCCACATTTTAAGTATATTAGTGGTAAATTATCTAGGGTAATCTATTTGTTAAGGCGATTAATGCACTGTGTACCTAAAAATTATGTCAGAGTCTCTTACTACTCATTTTTCCAAAGTATCATATCCTATGGTATTATTTTATGGGGAAACTCCACTTGTGTGCATGATATACTATTGCTGCAAAAGAAAGCTATTAGGATAATTACAGGCACACCATACAAGGCTCATTGTAAACCTTTGTTTACTCAGCAAAAAATCATGACAGTAATAAACCTATATATTTATTATGTTGTAATCTACACAAAAAAGAACTTACCTAAAGTAAAATGCAGGGCAAATATACATTGTTACAAAAATAGGACAAACAGCTGTATCTATACCCCCTACCACAGACTGTCAAAATCAGTTAACAGTTATGAACTTATGGGCCACATATTATTTAACAAACTTCCACAAGCTATACAAAATTTACCAGAGCAACAATACAAACAAACACTTTATGACTGGTTAGTTGCAAACTCATTCTACAATATAAAGGATTTCATGACCTGTGATATTAAACTGTAATGTTAATAACAATTCTGTTCTTTTATAGCATGTACTGTATTGTATTATGTGTATGACTTTGTCTATTGCTGTAATGGCTTAAAGAGAATAAAATTATTATTATTATTATTGTAGTAGTATGTCTATTCTGGCTTTTTCTTAAGGCAAAAGAACTGAAACCTGGCTGCCAAGACCTGAACCTGCTGTTTGTAATGCTGACTTAATGTACCTACTTCATCATAGGAGAGTGCATTGGGAGACGATGTAGGGAAGAGTTTTTGAAGGAAGAGACGCACAGGGGTTCCTATGATGGACAGGAATAATGAGAATTTGATGGACCTGAAGTGTGCCTGGAACTGGGTGAGATATTTGTGCCATTTATCTTCTTTTTCATCAAAGTACTAAAATGGTGGAATGCTGTTTGGTGGCACTTGTTGGATCAGTCACTTGTTTGGTTGGGCAGCTGACACAGCTTGTGCAGCAAGCAATGTGGTGATTTTCTGGTTCTGAAACTGAAAAATCTGATTCAGTTCCAGAACAGGAGCAGTCTGTGTCTGCGGTGGTGGGGCAGGGGATTGGGGGGGGGGGGGGGGGGATGTAGCAATTCTAACACTAGCAAATTACAGAAAAACATGAAAAGACAAATAGGAAAGCAACGTGCAAAGCCTCTAAAAAGACAAATAGAGGAGTTATGCAGCTCCCCCCCCCCCCCCTGTAAAAAATGCAACAACAAGAACAAATGAGCAGATAGAAGCACTGTAACAACAGCTCCCCTGCAGCAACGTAGATCACATGAAAAGCAAGCAAAACTTGTTGATGAGATTCATTGCCACTTGTTGTGGCTGTGCCCTCTTGTAATGTTTTGTGGTTACTGGCTGGATGAATAGAGGGTGGAATGATAGGTAGATGGCTGGTTTCCTCTCACTACAACACTGAACCTCACAAGAGGGCACAGACACAACATACTGCATCATGCCTAAAAACTACTTGTAAACATGATCACATTACCAACATGTTTTGAAATAGTTGTGGCACAGAAGTGCTACATTTTGAGATGTGTGTTCCAGTTCAAAATATGATATACTTACTCCCCGATACAAGTCTTAGAAGTGTGTAGTGGGAATTTCCAAACATCCTGTCTTTTCCTTCATGATGAATTTTCCATTATTGAAAGGTAAGAATATTGTAAGTATATGTATGATTACACACATTACTACTTAATAAATTTTCATGTGGTTAAGATACCATCAGCAGCAAGAAGGAAGTAATACTGGCATTAATGATAGTTGCAAATAAATCCCTTAAGCTGAAATGGGCTACTATAAGATTTCATATTTGTGTCCTCTTCACTTAAATGATATTTTTCTGTCAGATTGTTCGCATATCAAAAATGTACAAGGTGTACAACTTTGCATCCACCGTGTTTTCCCAAACATTTGAGGCTTTAATGGAAAAAAAATGGTTACACATACATCATTCAAAGTATTTTTCATCGCTGGACACTACTTTCTACCATCTTTTGGACAGTGTACAAATTCCGCATCAAAAAAATTGTTCATCTTTTGAAGAGATCCAAGAATTAATCCAATCTGTGACTTCTTAATGAGATTGGAAGTGTTGGTCAGCCAGGCCATGTACTACTGATCTAAACAGGTGATAGTCAGAAGGAGCAATGTCTGGAGAATACGGTGGGTGAGGTAGGTCTTCCCATTTTATCATTTCCAAGTATGTTTTGACCTCTTTTGCAATGTTGGGTTGACCGCTGTCATGGTACAAAATCACTTTATCACGCCTCTTGCTGTATGTTTGCTGTTTGTCTTTTAAAGCTCTGCTCAGATGCATTAATTGCATTTGATAATGAGCACCTGTGATTGTTTCACTTGTTTTTAACACTTCATAGTACATGATGCTGAGCTGGTCTCGCCAAATGCAGAGCATGATCTAGGAGCTGTGAATATTCGGTTTGGTCATCAATGTGGAAGCATGGCTGGGATATCCCCATGATTTCTTGCGTTTAGGATTATCGTAATGAACCCATTTTTTGTCCCCGGTCACAATACGATGCAGAAATCCTTCTGTTTTTGCCTCTGAAGCAACTGTTCACAAACACACAAATGCCGTTCAATGTCTCTTGGTTTTCAGCTCACATGGGGCCCAAGTTACTTCTTTCTGAATCATGCCCATAGCCTTGAGATATTTTAAAATGGCTTGATGTGTCACTCCCACTAATCCTGCCAATTCTTCTTAAGTTTGATATGAGTCTTCACTCAGCAATGTCTCCAATTCTCCATCTTTGAAAACGTTCTCTTTACCACCACTATGTTGGTCTATGATGTTAAACTCACTGTTCTTGAAGCATTGGAACCACTCGCGACATGTTCTTCCACTAATAGCGTCCTTACCATATGTACTTGAGAGCATTTGATGAGACTCAGCCTCCGTTTTCTTCATACTGAAACAAAATAGTAACACCTCAGACAAATGACAAGAATTAGGCTTGTAAACTGACATTTTCAATCAAGAAAAACTTTATGATGCAGACACAAATCGACTGTTTGAATGAGGTTATTTTCACCAAGGTCCAAGCTAACTGCCTGACATCTGTGATCTGTTTCTTTCGACCGCTACTTACTGTCATCTCCACGTATCGGCAAATGGCGGAAGAAAAGTTGTACACCTTTTATATTGCAGTTACATCTGTATCACTTTGAGATGTGCAGCTGGAAGTACTTTGTATTGGCTTAGTATAACTCCCCTGTGGACATCCCAATGAAGGTAGATGAACTGGCACATGTAGTACAGCGGAATAGTTCATAAACCTTCCATGGAGGCTGCATGTGATGAGTAGTATGAGCAGACCCACTGATGGAATTGTTCACCTGTGGGTGACAGTAAGTTGGGTGTGCCAGTGCTTATGCTGAATTATGCCACTGGAGAGCTCACCTTGCACTTCATGCTGAGCATTGCTGCCGACTACTCAGCCACCCACTCTAGCTGCATACTGACTTTGTGCATATCCCGATGTGGTTTTGGACTTTCTGCTTCCCATAGACTGACTTGCATAGTGAGTTTTCATTTCCTCTCATAGTGGTCTGTTCCCTGATTACTATCAAGCCACTGTTGGCACATGAATTTCTTGTGCTAAGAGTGTACACTAATGATGGTGTCATGACTGTGCATATACTGAAGTATAGTGAAGGAGGACATTCTTATGCATTTAATGCCCTTATTGTATGTTTCTGTTTTCCTGGTGTCAATTTTGGGCCACCATGGACGTAGCATTTCCGCACTGCTGGCAGGAACAGTTTTGTGTACAGAAGGAACAGTATCAACAGCAGCAGCAGTGGATGAGGCAGGTCAAGTGTCTGTTTTCATTCCCATCCCCACCACTCCCAATGCAAATTTGCCACATTTAATTAATGAGTTCACAGAGGTGGGAGAATTACTTGTGCCAGTTCTCGCATGATAGTGTCACATTGTTGTTTTCCAGGAGCACTGGTTTATATGAATATGTCCAGAATTTGAAGCCCTCCACTGAGTAAGAGAAACTCCCCTCTGATGAGTTTTGTTGTTTGCTGATGTGGCATTTTGAACATCAAACCAGTGTGGTGGTGGCGTTGTTGTAATTTAAGCAACACTGCAAGCATGTTGGATATTCATATGCACCCTGGAACCCCGATTTTCAGGGTCCCTCATGCAAGTGTCATTTTGGTTGTCACCAAATGTACTACCTCTTAAGCAGCCTCACTAATTTGTGATATGATTGTCCAGTTAGTGCCTGATCCCAAGGTTCAGACTAGTGCACTGATCTTGTTAAACCCTTTGTTACCTTATGTTGCCCAGACTGTGGAATCACTTGAGCTGACAGTGGTGGCACGGGACATCTTTTCTTATAATTGACAGTTAGGTATCCATTGTAAAAAGCCTCAGTTGTCCCACGGGGTACCCTCAGCAGCCTTCTCTTCTGTTGAGTCACCGTGTGTTGATGCTGTTGATGATTCTGTACAGTGGTGTTGCGGCACTGCCCACCTTTGTCTGTGCCAAGCTCAGCAGGTTTGTGATGGTCACAGCATCATAAGTTCCACCTATTTCTGTTTTCAGGTCATCAGCATTAGTCTCCTTCCACCCACTAGGTGGGCCATTGGTCCTGCCTCAACAGTCATTTGCTGCATGTTTGATAAGAGTGCACATGCATGGAAGCCATGTGTGAGGTCTGCCATCAGATAGGCTATTTGGCAACTGTTTGTGACAGTTGGAAAATTGTGAGTCAGTTGTTGGATATGTCTGTATTTTTGCTGGACTCTGGGGCCATCCCTGATGCACAGCGACCTGGCATATTTTGGTGACATTGGTTGTGGATTGACGAATGGTTGAATTACAAGTAGACATGGGAGCAACTGTCAGTCTCATTAATTTGGAGACATATGAGCTCTTGGGGTGCCTGAAGTTATAATGGACACTATGTTTGGTTGTGTCTCATAGCAAACAGTCCATTCCTTTGTGGGGGCAATTCTCCATCTCTGCAGTAAAAAGGACGTGTAACTGAAAATTATTTTGTTAGTGGTCAATTCAATGTTGACATAGAATATTTTTGAGCTAGAAACTCTTTCTGTTTTTGGCTTCCACATAGTTGACAATGTGCATTTAGTGTCTGAGTCCATTCCTTTCTGTGTTTCACCCAGCTTGTAACCTGAAAGTGTGTAAGTTCGAGACCCAAATGAAGGAGTCCATGTCTGCCTCATCCCACAGTGATGCATTGTTGAGTTTTCTGCCTACATACCTGGCAATGCCAGTCAATGGATGCAATCCAGTGGAACACTTCTGTGATTGCCAACCACAGAGTCTTCTGGATTGGTTATACTCTGGGTCAGATGCTGTGAACCACTGTGGCACACATCATTTTCCTCGTCCTTTGCCTGACACCAGGGATCACTGCCAGGTATCATGGTGGGTCACAATGGTTGGCAGTTGTTTGTGGTGGATGTCAGTAGGGAGCAACTGACCAGTCATTTGCTGCTGCCTGCAGCCTTGGGCCCAAGTGAGACTTAAACCTTTCGCCTGCCGATGTGGAGCTCATGAATTTTGATCCATCTTCCTCCCCTTCTGCCTCCTTGTCCTCTGGCCAGTGGAGGTGGCCATGCCTCCACTGCTGCCAGTGGCCCTCTCATCACCTCAGCCGTGCCCTTCTGCCATTCCAGCAGAGCCAGCGCAATCAGTGCTGCCTCCTTCAGTGGTCAATCCACTGCCATGTTCTCTGGTTACCTCTCCTGTTCTGGACTAGAGTTTGCAGCTCAAACCTTACCGTTTTTGACCCTATGTGGCCTTTTCATGAGTGTAGTACTTAGTATCCCCACTGGCAGATATTATGATGGAAACAGATGAGCTGTTGCGGCCAGTGCAGCAAAATAGTGAGGAAATCTGGCATGGATGATGCACATAACCCATAGTCTAGGGAGACCCATTAATGGGAGTGTTTACCTCTGGGTGGCAGTTAGCCACGTGCACTAGTGCTTACATTAAGTTCAACTGCCATGGACCTTGCCTTGCGCTTCATACTGAATGTTGTTGCCGAGTGCTCAGTCATCAGCCACCCACGCCAGCTGTGTGCTGAGTTTGTCCCCACGCATGTCTCTACATGATTTCAAACTTAATGCTTTCCGTAGATTGACTTGCACAATGGGTTATTGTTTCCTCTCATGGGGTTCTGTTCCTCAGTTATTATCGAACCACTGTCAGCCAGTGATGTATGCCTGAGACAGTGCAGTGTACTGGCACTGTTATCCCTGTGCAGGTACTAAAATTGCTATCCCATACACAATCCATAAGTAGCCTAAATCTATCATCACAGGTAATACACAAGAGACTATGGGGTATTTCCAGATCATTTTTAAAAAATACAGTCTTGAATTTTCTGTGTAGGATTTATTGAGATACTAGAACTTTTTTCTTAAAGTATTTGCCAGACCTAATTTTTCATTGCTTCTCTGAGCTCAAAATGATGCTCTCATCTCGTACCATGAATTAATGTAAAGAATGGATAGAACCTGCAGCTGAACATCAAGCATTAACATGAAACTGTCATTGAAGGTAACTAGACCAAATTTTATTCATTTGCATCCTCTAATGTTATTGTTATGTGCATCCCTGACAAGGAACCAAACAAGATAGTAAATATTTAACAAAGATTGTGAATTCAGTACACATCCCCCAATTTTAATTACATCAAACATAATGATAGCCAGTACACAATGATACGATATTAGAATTAAAAAAAAAAATTTAAAAAAAAACTATTTTGTGGCAAATATTGTCTTTGATTGTAGAGGTGTTGTTCTAATTCTAGTTTACTTTCTAATGCTAGTTTCTAATTCTATTTTCTCTTAAAGATGGTACATAAAATTTGTGACTCACAGGGTGAACTTTTGCTCACTGTCTGCTCGTATACTCTACCACACTAAGGGTTTCTTATTGTATTCAATTTCTTTTGTAGGGTTGCAGGGAAAGCTGAAATTTTAAATTTCACATTTAAGAAATCATTCACACAATAGAATTATATTAACATATTGTTGTTTGACTGTTACACAGACTAACATATGGAGGACATAGCAACAGGCGTCATTTGCATAGAGTAGCAATTGGAAGTATTGAAAACAAATAAGTTGCCAGATCTGGATGAAATCCCATTTCGATTTTCCTCCTGTGGCATTGGTCCCTTAGTTAGTTGCATTTATCATGAACCTCTTGCCCTGGGCGAGACATTGGGAAAAAAAAGCACAGGTGACTCCTGTATGCTGTGTGTTTGTTTTAACTTGTATGGAAAACATTGTGTGGAAAAATGTTGTAGGTGAAAACTTAACTAGAAAGGGGGACATCTGCCTGTGCTACAACTGACCACCTCCTAACCATGCTTCCTATGATGGTAGGGTCAACTTCAACACCTGCTTCTTAAACTGTGAGGAGCGCAGTCTGCCCTGTGGCTGTCATCCATGCCTCAGTCAATTTCTGTCCCTACAGTTGTGCTCAGAGTATCCAAAGTGTCTGCATATCCAGCACTGCTGTCCTCTGCATTCACACCTCATATGCCCTGAATGTCCAGATCCAAAACATTTAATGTCTGTATTAAATACAACCTTCTTTTCCCAAGGCTTGGTGACAACATCAGTTTTGACTAGCACCAGTGCTGTTTCTACTGCTTCATTTAGTCTGGAAATCGCATCTGAATAGTTTGTCACATTTCTGTCTGTAACCTCCATTCAAACATGTCAAGTGCTCTCTGCTCTCAGCTTCCTGCAGGACAATGTATTGGTACCAATTTTGAGAATATGGCCTACAAATCTCTCTACTTATTCCCCATACTTTTGAAACAAACTATTAATTTGCCATATAAGTAACTTGATGTAGTCTTCTGCCTATATCTGTCTACCAACCCATCCCTGAAGACATCAAAAGACTGTGTTTCCCATAACTTTTCATGGCACATCACATACATCCTAGCATCCTCTGCTAGGTTTACCTTTGCTACACTCAACAATTGCTCATTACTCCAATTTCACAACCTAGTGGCTATGTCCAAATAATCAAAAAATACAACGATATTGTCCCCTGTTTTGTCTGAAAATGATATAGCCAATGCAGCGGTGTTGGTGTCCAGGACAGGAGAACTAAGAAGTGTTTGTTTCCTACTTTCCTTCTTTAGTTGCCCCAATTCTGCCTAAAACTGAGCTATTTGATCTGTTAACTGTTGAACAGCACTCTGAGCCAAAACTTGATCCTTCGTCTTGCCTACTTACACCCAACCTAAGTATAAGTATAACCAAACAATGAAAGGACAAAGAAAGGATAAGAAAGCAATCATACATTCTCAAAATGAACTCTGAATTCAGCACTTACTCATATTGTTGCATAGGATGCACCTGCTGCAGATGATCTCAGGTTGTGGCTACTGTATTTTGACTGAATCTTCTTATTTCTGTTTATCCTCAGCAGTCATGCTGACACTAATTATAACAGGATGCTCTGACAGCCTAGTGTGGACCAAGATTCTCTGCTGAGAAAGAATGTCAGGCAGCTGAAGAAGGTGTGGTGATAGTTACAATAATTTATTGATTGAGGCTTGATCACAATCATTATATGGTGTCATGGAGAATATGATGGTGTCTCCTCAGAGATGACATCCTCTGGCTGCTGACTGCATGTTCCGTTACTGGATGGCTGATGGTGCATTGCCAGGTTCTCATATTTTCTGGTCGTAGTTAGTGCAGTTCTTGGTGCCAACCACAGGGATGTTTGGCTGCATCACAGAGCATGTCAGTTTTCCATTAGTGCCCTGGCTGAGGTGAAGATGTCTGGAACTAGACATGGTATTCTCCAGATGGCGACAGACCATGGAGTTACCCCCTGGTGCCCAGAAGCTTAGGCACTGCACAGCAGTTCATGTCCCAAGTGAAGCAGAAGTGTCTGTGTCATCAGCATGGCATGGAATAGTGCAGGCTCAAGATCACAGCGCTGCCCAGCTGTTCAACAATGACAGGCTAGTTCGAGCTTCCTTAAATACTGCTTTTCCATTGTGATTTCTGCTGTTTACTGTGGTTAATGTTCCACACCAAACCACCTGGAACGTGTCCATGACCTTCCAGTTGTCACAACTGGATTGCAATATTCCTGCAGGCTGTGTCACACATTGGCAGCAAGTGTCAACTTTTGCCACTGTACTTTTGTGAAGTTGCTGATCATGTATCACATCCACTAGCTGTGACCAACTTGTAGTGCACTGGTTTTGTCTTGATGCCCTTCTGCTGAAGACTTCTTTAGAACTTCATCCTTTAACAGTCTGCAGCAAATGGAGTATTTCTAACCATAAATTTCTGTGTTTCTCCATCTGAAGAGATTTGTAAATAAATCTTTTTGAGATCAAGTTTTGAAAAGTATGCACCACTGACTAATTTACATATTGTCTACCAGTTTTGGAGCTGGATAAGAATCATTGGATTGTTCATTGAATTTTGGTTTGAAGTCCCTGAAGACGTATTATGTGCCATTCATTACCTGTATTACCACATTTAGCATTGGCCATTATCTACTGATAATTGATTCTATGATACTGTTTTGTTTTTCTAAGTGGTCATAGTCTTGTTGACTTTATTCTTCAATGCAAAGGGAATGTTGTATGCACTGAAAAATTTTGGCACACCATTCAGCTTCTGTGTGATGTATACTTTGTAGGGGAGAGTGAGATAGCTGCAGTAGCGAAGTAGCCCTGGCTGGTTGATTTTCATCTATTCTTTTCCATCTGGAGGAGCTCTGGTTGGAGCTGTGCTCTTTATAGTAGTATGGTGAACTATCATCTGCAGTGACATTATTACTGAATGATCTGTTGTAGAGTTGTGTTTGGATAATTTTTTAATGTGCTTCTACTCTAATTTTCATCAGTTTTGTAGCCACTGTAATTTCCACTTGCCTTAGCATTTTTCCACTACATCATATTCCATAAATGATAGTGTTTTATAAGGTTTAATTTACTACATTGTGCAAGTATTTTAGATAATAATTTCTAATCCTTGAGAACGATTTTTTCAAACCAACCACAATGTGTAGCTATAGTAGGTATCAATAGGGTAATGGCAGCAGGCTACCAGCTCTCCTCTATGTGTAATTAAATACTCATTTTCTCTAGAACTAAAAACATACCTTATTTTAATTACATGCTGCCCCCTGTTACAGATGTTGAGAACATGGGAAAGAACCACAAATTGGGGAAACTGGTTTCTGAAGAAGCCCTTAAAATGGCATTGAAGTTAAGTGTCGATGGTAACTCCTTTAGTGCAGTAAGCAAATTGTTCAACATCCCATTTAGCACTCTACAAGAACACAAGAAGAAAAATAAAGTAACTAAACCTTATCTGGGACATAATGCCACTTTCACTGACAAACAGAAAGAAGCACTTGCCGATAGAATAAAGTTGTTATTGGACATTTTTTATGTTGTGTGAGCACAGGAAGTATGAAGAGCAGCCTTTGAGTTTGCTTGTAGAAAGAACATAGCTCATAGATTTTCTCAAATTGAGCATTTAGTAGAAAAGGATTGCCTTGATGGCTTTTTGAGATGAAATTCAACCATAAGCATTAGGAAACTTGAATCCACTGGTGTTAACGGAATCACTGTGTTCAAGTGAAGTGATGTGAAGAGATATTTTGAAAACTTGAAAAAAGTTTTTTCTGTATCCAATTAAATGCTAAATCACAAATTCAATACAGATGAAGCTGGTAGCACAACAGCATGAGACCCCAGGACAATAGTTGCCACAAAAAGCAG
This sequence comes from Schistocerca gregaria, assembly GCF_023897955.1. Lineage (NCBI taxonomy): Eukaryota > Metazoa > Arthropoda > Insecta > Orthoptera > Acrididae > Schistocerca > Schistocerca gregaria. Next base: position 26,086,617 of record NC_064931.1, on the reverse strand, counting down.
TAGAACAATCAGCTCAGTGAAAAGCTGGGGGAGGGGAAAGTTAGTGACTGTAATATGTGCTATGAGTGTGCCAAGAAGTTTTATTCCTGCAATGTTTATTTATCCCTGAAAAAGGAAGTACTGTACTGTTGACACTGAACAATCATATGTGCCACACAACTTTGTGGTCCTATACATTAAGTAAAAGTAATGAGGTTACTAGGGTCTCCTTATCACCCCACTGTTCACACTGACTGCAACCTCTGGATGTAGCTCTATGTTCTACTTTGAAACAAGTTTTTAACAAGGAATGTGATGTATAAATGAAAATGTGCAACTATAAAGCTCACTCCTTATGGTTTAGCAGGTCTTCTAAACAGGCATAGTCAAAAGCAGAACAACCACAGTGGCTGTATCTGGGAGAAACCAAGAAAATTCTGGCCATCCATAAAATCTATATGTGGGTCAAAGACTTCTATCCAGTTACTCATAAACCAGACTGAGGTGGCAATAGAAGACAGCAAAAGAAAACCTGAAGTTCTAAATTTCACATTTAAGATATCATTCATGCAGGAGAATCATATAAACATACTGCCATTTGACTGTCTTAGAGACTCCCACATGGAGGACATAGAAACTGACATACATGGCATACAGAAGCAACTGAAAGATTTCAAGACACATAAGTCACTAGGTCCAGATGAAATCCCAGTTCTGTTTTACAGAGAGTACTCTATGGTATTGACCCCTTACTTACCCCGCACTTATTGCGAACTCTTGCCCAATGAGAAGTCTGAAGTGCCTGAAAAAAGTGCACATGACTTCTGTATACAAGAAAGGTAAAAGAACTGAGCCACCTAAATACAGACTGAAATCCTTAACACTGGTTTGCTACAGAATTTTTGAACATATTCTCAGTTCAAAAATAATAAATTTCCTTGAGACAGAAAAGATTCTGTCACAGAAGTGGCATGGATTTAGAAAGCATCACTTGCACATAACTCAGCTTGTTCTTTCATCACACGATATCCTGTGAACTATGAATAAAGGGCAACAGGCAGATTCCATAGTCTTAGTTTTCTGGAAAGCATTTGATGTGATGCCCTACTGCAGACTGTTCACAAGGGTCCAAGCTTACAGTTTAGGTTCCCAGACAGGTGAGTAACTCAAAATATGTTTAAGTAATAGAACCAAGTAAGTTGTCCTGGAGCAGTATCTGATGGCGGCAGCCATGAAGCAATTCTGCGAGTGACAGTCCATCTTGTGGGTGCAAATAATAGAAGGAGAGGAACATTTGCCATGCTTGATCCCTGATGTGTGCTGAGCAAAGTTTGACCATCTGCTGCTTGAAGGTTCTGACAAAACATTCCACTTTGCCATTTGACTGTGGATATAACGGTGCACTAGTGCATTGGACATGAACTGATAGCTGTTGTATGACACTATGACTTCAGGTAAACCCTCATGGCAAAAAATAAAGGACAACACCTGAATTGTGCTACATGACATTGTTGGCGTGACTGGAATAGTGAAAGGAAACTTGCTATATGAGTCAACCACAACCAATCAATGAATGTTCCAAAAAGGTCCTGCAAAGTCTATGTGCACATGTTGTCCTTGGTGAAGAGCACTTCTTTTTGCAAGGCTTTAGGGAGCAACACATGTGACTGTCCACCATCATTCTGAACAAGAATCACACCTAGCTGTATAGCAAGGTTATGCCACCATGCAAAGTATCAGTGCAGTACAGAGTTCTTGGTGCTATGCAATGAGCACGGCCAAGATGTGCGAACGTATTTTAGCAAAATGTTGAAATGTGAATCAGCTTCCGTGGCCTGTGTGATTTTCTGATAGTTCAGTAGAAAAGCTTGAAGCAATTCAGAATCATGAGCATTGATGTGACAACAAGATGCAGCACAAGTGTCAAAGTCCGTATCAGGGCCAATCAGAAGACATGATAGTGCGTCTGCATTACCATGCTGAGCTTTCAAATGGTACACAATCTCGTACTGGTATTGAGACAACAACAAAGCCCATCTTCGCAATTTTTGGGCAGTTTGTATACAAACCAGTTTCATCAGATGAAACAAAGACTGCAAAGGCTTGTGATCCATTACTAAGAAGAATTTTCTGCCATACAAATAGTGGTGGAATTTGGTGACACCATACACAACAGCCAAACCCTCTTTCTCAATTTGTGAATAGCTACACTGACCTCTGGACAACACTTTTGATGTGAAAGTGATAGATCTGTCTTTATCACCAATTCTATGCAAAATCACTACTTCAATTCTGTAAGATGAAGTTTCATCGTGCAATACAACCTTTTCAATGCCAATAAACTTTACCAACAGCCATACACTTTAAGATATTTTATTTTATTCCGAAAGAAACCAGTTTTGGCAATTCATTTTGCCACCTTCAGGCCCCATACACTTTTTTCAAATTGACAAACTTATCGTATAGCACCATAAAACTGGATATTGTGAATTCCAATCATTGTGCAGCTGCTTCATACAAAAGCATGACAGCATAAAATAAAATATCTTAAAGTGTATGGCTGCTGGTAAAGTTTGTTGACATTGAAAAAAACATACCAGCTGATGCCCCTGGCCATAATGGACCAACAGAGATTGCAATACATCTGGTCTGTCAGAATCAAAGTGAAATAAGCATCAATCATTGAGCAATGCATCTTTTAGTTTTTGAAAAGCTGCTTGGCACCCATCTGTTGAAACAAATGGGACATTCTTGCAACACCAGTGATTTAATGGAGTGACAATTTGTGCAGCATTTGGTATGAATTGAATATTACTGTTCATTTTCCCCAAGACTGACTGCAATTCTGTGACATTGTGAGGAACTGGCAAATCTCGTATGGCTAACAAATGCGACTGAAGAGGATGTGCATCTTGACTGTTTATGTCCTGACCAAGATACTGTAACTCAGGTTTAAAAATCACACTTGTCCAATCTACATTTTAGTCCTGCTTCAGACAACACATGAAACAAAGCATGTAAATTTGCAATATGTTCTTCAGGTGTATGACATGCTGCAACAACGTCACCCAAATAGTTTGTACAGTTTGGCACCTGAGCTGTCAGCTGTTCCGAGTATTGTTGTAAAATGGTGGGTGTGGAAGCACTGCCAACAGCCAAATTCAAATATTTAAACAAGCCCAAATGAGTATTTACTAAACACACTTTTTGAGATTCTTCATGGAGTGGTATTTGAAGATATGCGTCGCGCAAATCAATTTTTGAAAAGTAACAACCAGCACCTAATCCGTCCATGAGATCCTCTGGGCATGGAAATGGATAATTATAACTGACCATTTGTGGGTTGACTGTAGACTTAAAGTCAACACAGAAGTGAATGCGTCCACAAGGCTTAGGGAGCAAACCAGTTGATTTGCCCACTGACTAGCTTGTACAGGTGCAGTAGCTCTGCTTTCTTTCAATTCTTTAAGTTCAGCAGTGACTTTGTCCCATAATGCAATGGGAATTGTTCTGGCCTAGTAAAATTTTGGCTCAGCATTTTCTTTCATGGTAATATGTGCAACAAAATTATTAGCTGTGCTTAAACCTTCAGAAAAGAGTGCCAGGAATTCTTTTAGCAAGCTAGCTACTCTGTTGTTTGCATGGAATGCAGACACTGACAACACATTGTCCTGAATGATAAAGCCGAACAAATCAAATTAATAAAAACCAAATATGTTCTCACAATCGCGTGGTTGTAGCACTGTAAAAGTCACTGTTTGTGTATGTGAGTGATAAATGGCAGGCAAAGTACATTTTCTGAGAATGGGAATATCTTGTCCATTATAAGCCATCAGTTGGTGCTAGTTTTAGACAGGCATGGGGAGCCTAACATTTCATATGTGTGACAATTTAGCAGTGTGACAGAGGCACCTGTGTCTGACAGAAATTTCCCACATTTTCAACACAGAAGCAAATGAACAGAGAGTTTGTTGGACTGGTGTATCACTGAAGAAACTGCACATTTGCTTCTTTTTCTAATACCTATTGCGGACTTCGAATATACTGCATTAATGACATGGGCCTTGTGACTAGATTTGTGTGAGCGGACCAAATTCTTATGTTTGTTCTATTGCAAACATACGCATTGTACATGTCCTTCATTGACACAAGTGTAACACTGAGCTTGTCAGGAGGGGCAGATTTGGCGTTTGTGCTGAGACTAACGCCTGTGTAGCCACTTGTTTAGTGAGCTGCTTATGCCGCATGGAATGTTGTTTACTCGGTATGGCAAGTGCAAAATGCTGCTGTGGAATGGGCCAGTTGCAAACAAGGGACTCAAGCAGACAATTTGCTAGCTGCTCAAATTTACCGGTGGACAGGGCACCTGAATCATACTGATCTAGTATTTGCAGGACCTGCTGAAATGATGGATCGGACTGCTTCAGTATCTATTCTCTGAGTTTGACATCATGTACACTGTACATGATCACATCACACAACATAACATTTGAACATAAAGCACCATAAGCATAGTTGAATTGGCATTTCCTCATCATGAAAATCTGTTACCTACTCACAATAAGATTGTTCTGACCATTTTTTACAATTAAAGAATTGACACCAAACTGCTGCCACATTCACTTGTTGGTTATAATAGTTAGTTAGCGAATCTACAACCTGTTAATATGAAAGTTCACTCAGAGTGTCATTAGGGAACAGTTTCTGCATTAGTCTGAACACTGCACCTCCTACTGTTGACAAAATGTAATGGCTTTTCACAGTACCTGGTATGTTGTGAGCTATTACGTGGGGTTCAAACTGTTGCAACCACTCAAGCCATTCCTTTTCTTGTTCATGAAACTACTGAAAAGGTGGTATAGCTTTAGGTGATGCTTGTTCCATCAGACATGCATTGTTGGCCAGTAGCTGCTGCACTGTGTTGAGCAGTGTAGATATTTGCTGTGTCTGGAACTGAAACATTTGCAATAGCTGTGTTGCATCTAACACTGGTAGCTGTGCCACTTGAGCAGGACTTGGGATGGGTGGGGTGGGCATGTTCAAGGAGACAAAGGCAAGAAACAGACAAGGCAAGAAAGAAAATAAGTACAAAAGCAAAGAAAATTTTTGCAAGTCCAACTGGAAAAACATGATAAGAGACTGTTAAAGAAAGTAAACTTCCCTGCAAAGAAAAGATAAGAGAGAATGAAGGTGCCAGCTGGTAGGTTGAATCAGCACACAAGTATTACAGAGATGGTTCGTGAACTCAAACTGGAATCCCTTGAGGGATGATGACACTCTTTTCACAAGGCACTATTGCAGAAATTTATAGAACTGGCATTTGAGGCTAACTGCAGAATGCTTCTACTGCAGCCTGTGTACAGCCGGGTAAGGATCATGAAAATAAGATGTCCAAAATTAGGGCTTGTATGGAGTCTTTTAGACATTAATTTTTCCCTTGCTCTATTTGTGAGTGGAACAGGAAAGGAAATGACTAGTAGTGATACAAGGAACCCTCCGCCATGCAGTTTATGGTGGTTTGCTGAGTATGTATGTAGATGTAGATAGATTCAACAGTATATGACCGTATCCATTCAGTTCGAATGTCCTTACTGATGATGACTTTTGAGCTGCATATGTATTTGTAGACCGATTAAATGTGTCTATTTCAGTCATTGAGAATGGTGATACAGGGCTTACACCCTCATATTCACCAGGTACAAGGTCCAATGTAGGTGAAATCCTAGAAGCTGGAGGATTAAAAGAAACAAAAAACCAATAACTCAGAGATTTTTAAGGACCTGATATCACTTTCTCCTACCACTGGCATGAAGGCAAAGGCCAGAAAACAAAGAGCACAGCAAAAGTCAGAGATTCTGACCACAACATCTGAAAAAAGTTGAATATCAATTCGCTATTGAAAACAAATCAGTGAAGAACCTAAAAAAAGAAAGTGTGTTACTGAAACAAGTTTAAAGCAACTATCAAAGACACAGCCAAGTGCGGCTTGAAAAAAAGTGAGGGAAGAAAGAGTTAAAAAGAAGAAAGCAATGTCGACATGTAACAACAAAACGAAAATGTCTTCAGACTGTAATGAAGATAACTCCATTGATGAAAATCAGTTATGAGATGATGATGATGATAATGATGATGATGATGATGAGATGGATGATTTGACAAGTTTGAAAAATGAAAATATCTCTTTCACAGGGTGGGGAGAAATAGTTTTGATGAACCAACTGTGCAACATTGATTCATTGTCTGTGTAGACCAAGCTGCTGGAGATAATGGTCATGTATGAATTTTGTGTGAGATGTACTTGTTTGTGCGAGTGAATATGTGTGTGTGCTTTCTTTTCTGAAGAAGACTTTGGCTGAATGCTAATGTGTAAGTGTCTTTTCATTGTGTCTATCTGCAACTCAGCATGTCATCTTCATGAAGAGTAGGAATCTTTCTTTTCCTTATATTGTTAATTTTCAGTTATATTATTCTTTTGTGTAATTTTTAAAAGTAAAACTTGTTTTGCAATGTTTGTTTATGAAAAAGAATAGTTGTCTTTAACCTCCTTCAAAATTTCCAATAGTTGTCTTTAACCTCCTTCAAAATTTCCAATAATTTCATGTTCCCATAAAAATATATTAAAATCTGTTTGCTCCAAGGGGCCAAACATACCTGCTTTAACCCCATGGGTACACGTAGTTAGGTACATGTAGTTGGTCTCATTGTTCAGAATTAGTTTATAACTGAAAATATTGATGTCTATACACGTAGGTCAATTTCTAGAGTGTAACTTTTGATATGGGGTAATTTCAAACAGTAATATAGTAATTCCTGCTTAATCTACAACTATGCCCCATTCTCGTTTTTGTTGCTTCTGGAAAAAAAATGTTACCATGTTTTTGTAACTTTTCTGTCAGACAGTCAGTCTGAGCCTGATTTGTAAAGCCTAGTGTGTTAAATAAATCCATGCCCAGCAAATTTGTTACATTACATGAATTGAAAACTATGAATCTGTTGTGTTTGGTAAATTTATCATATGCAAGTTTTGTAAAAAATTGACCTTTAACTGTAATATGTTGGTTGATGTAACTAAATAGCAAATTCTGAAATTCTCTTAATCTTGGCAATCTTAATTTCTTGGGGGCCTGTAGATTGAGTAATGAAATTGATGAGCCTGTGTCAATTTGAAAATTTGATAGCTCTTTTTTAACCCTTTGATAATGCCCTATCATTTACTAAATAAGATGCATTTACATGGTGTTTTGTCTATGAAAGTTTATTGATTTGTTCATGTTTGTTGTGAACATGTGAATTTTTATTATTAATCACTTTTGTATGTCTCTCTTATTCCTTTGTTTGATGTGCTTCATATTGCACAATTTTGCTTGCTGCCCTTTTGCAATAATTGTAATGCGCATTTTGAAAGAAACAATTTTCCCACCTGTGATTAACTATAGTGTGCAAAATATTTTAATTTACCATTAGTGAAGTTGTTCATGGACAGAAGGTCCTGTGGTGGTCTTTGCATGCAGTATGACTTCCGCATATATTCAATTTCTTGGATACGCTGGTTCCTGATGCATCAGTGCCCAAGTTAATGGCAGACAGTCTCATAAAGACTCAACTGTTAAACTAGCCACAGCTTTCTTTGTTTACTACCTGTCAAGAGCATGATAGGGCATTCTGGCGTTGTTGCAGTGGGTACACTGGTTCCCGTGAGATCACTGAAGTTTAGTGCTGCCAGGCATGGCCCGCACTTGGATGGGAGACCATCCAGGCTGCCATGCACTATTACCATTTTTGGAGTGCACTCAGCCTCATGATGCCTATTGAGGAGCTACTCGACTGAATAGTAGTGGCTCTGGTCACCCATCATAATGACCAGGAGAGTGGTGTACTGACCACACGCCCCTCCTATCTGCATCCTCAACTGAGGATGACACGGAGGTCGGATGGTCCTAATGGGCCACTTGTGGCCTGAAGATGGAGTGCTAGTGCTGCTAAAATCATGATAAGTGTACATGTGTGCATTGAATGAGAGAATCTTCATAAGACATTTCACATTCATAATTTCCACACTGAAATTTACAATCTCCATTTAAGCCCTCTAGTTGTGCTGTTGACTCTTTATAACTCTGATTTGGTTTATTAAAATACCAAAAACAATTTATGCCTACCTGCAACAACATGAACTTCTGACTCAAATATGATTCAAATATATCTTTAATTGCAAGACAGGAGAAAGGTGCTGGATCTATTTCAGGATACAACTTCTGGATTCGTTGTATAATTTACAGCCTTGCAATTGCATTGTGAAAAACTATATGCTCACCATCACCTGAAACATGATTTATAATGAAATGCCGTTCCAGTCTTGAAATGCCATTTGTCCAAGATTCAATTTTCCAGTTGAACACCAATAAGAGTGGTACTTACATCTTAAAATTTCCTTGGGAATTTTCGTTGTCTTTTTCAAGTTTGGCCAGGCACATCACAAACAACTCTTGAGTGGCAGAGTTGCAGTAGCAAAAGTTGTACCATGTTTGGTTGAAGTAATTCAGGTTGAGCCATGTCTGGAAAATACAACTCAAAACACTATGTGAGGACAATGACCTGCAAAGGTTGATTCAGGGACCAAAACTGGGACCAAGGAACACAATGTATTTGTGTGTTTAAAGCCTTTGTCTTTGTAGCTCTTTGACCAGTTCATTGATGGTAACTGACTGTAATGAATGTGTATTTTGGTGTCTTTCATTAATGAAGATAAAGAGGAACAGTTTCATTGTATCTGTAAGTGAGTGCAATTTGCCTACTCACCTACTCAGAATCTACCAGAACAGTGACCTGTGACAAGTACAGCACTTTATTAGCACTTCAGCAATGTGCAACACTGTGTTCTCACCAAGCATTGGACAATGATACTACACAAAGCTTACTGGGACCTTTCACCCAACCAAATACTGTTTGTGGTGGATTAAAATGTGCAGTGAACAATGTGGGGCAGTTTCATTGAGAAATGAAGAGTGACAGTGGTTATGAGTCTCCCACTCAAATGGAAGACCATGTGGACCATGTACAACAAAGTAATGTGTCACCTCCTTTGGATCTTACTGACTTTATTACATATGGACATCAAAACACATAACGAAAAACATGTTCATAGACCTTAATCAGATTTCTGTGTGAAAGTCATCCATTCTGACCATGTCCCATACCCTTACCATCATGCTTACATGCCAATATCAAAGCAAACACTTTCCTTTCCCCTTGTCGAAACGAGCCAGCTGGGTCACGTATCTACCAAGCATGCATTATCAATGTGGTTCCATATGATGACACCCCCAGATCACATTAATTTGTTTCTTACAGAGAGAATTTCAATTATTTTTATAATTTATGGCATGCATTACCATTATTTCAACCTGAATACATGCAGACTTGGTTTGCATAATAGAAACTGTTCTGTCTCCCAGTAACATTCTCACTGATGGGGCAAAATATTCTGCTTTGCTGTGCAATATTGGGGACTAAGCATCTATCATGTGGCATCATTCTGTCATTCCTGACCATCTGCAAGTTTGATAAAGCAAAGACAGCTTTACTGAAATGAGAGTACAGCTCACTGGAACAGCAAATTCTTCATATAAAAATTGAGCAGCAGAACGCCTTCCCACTCCTGGTGTCATTTAAGGGAGTTAGTGGACACTAATCTTATGCCTGATGATGTATTTTGGGTGATATGGATAAGCAAGTTGCCCCCTCAAGTTCAAATTTCTTTGATTACTGCTGAGGGCAACACATGTGATAACAAATTTCACATCGGAAACCAAATTTTTGCACTGCAAGGTGGACACCATTAATACCTAGGGGACACTGGTAGTATATAACAGCAGCAAACATATTACACAGCAGTGAGAAGGTGATCCAAGCCAAATACATCTCAAGAAACATGACATGTTCAACAGGTGCCACACAATCAACTTCATGTAGCAGGCCAGCCCACTACTAATGCCATTCAGAGTTCCACAACAGCTGACAAGGTGCACATTGGTGTCAATTTCATATGCATTTTGGAGCAACCACTCACAAATGCACCATGCCATGTTCACATATAAACACCGATTGCAACCTCCAGTAGATGTCACAGGTCATGCAAATAAGCAAGTATGACTAAACCATAAGTGTGTAAACCAAACCAGGTTGCATCATGGGTACAAGCATAGCAGATAATATTTTCTCATAGACTTGGGCTTTGAAACAAACACAATACCAGAAACAGCTGCCAGGCCTCCAACTTCAAGATGTCTTCTACATATCTGGTTGATGAATGACACACTATTAAAATGTGTTGCACCACCACTTGCACTGTTGACTTAGGCCTGGGCACACCATTTATATGGACATTCATGGTAGCAGATGTCAATGAACCATTGTTGAGCACATGTTTTCTCTGTCATTTCCACCTTTGCCCTGATTTAATGGAGGGAGTACTTCACAACAGAGATACTGGTGATTCCATTTCCATTTATTTCAGCAAAACCACTAGTTCCTACTCTGTCAATTTTGACAGATTCTCCTCATCATCAACTAAAGAAATGCAAGACTAATACCATTTGCTAACTAAACAGCTGGCTTCAATGGAGCAAATGTACATAGACATGAAAATGGAATTCTCAAAATTAGGGGCTGAAAATTTGGTTTTACACTAATCTTTGTGTGACAAACATAGTGAATTAGCTGAGGTCAAGCATCAGCAACCACTTTTAAGGACCAATGCAGTTCCCAAAAAAAGCATCTATCACCTGCCAGTCCTCATCTTCATGCTATCTTACAGACCATAGAGAAATTAAAGATTATGACAAACAGTTTTAGTGGATCCTCTGAGGAAGATAAAGAATATAAGTACCTGAATGAGAAAGTCAGTCAAACCTTGTTGGTGTAGGATGCTGTGAACATTGGAGGTGAAGAGGACATAAAACTGTTACATAAAAAAGTGGTACATGACAGTCATTGTTGACAACACCTGTTCTTCCTAACAACAGACTTCACGCAGTGGACATGGAGCACATACAGGGCAGTGATTGGGAGATTTGGTGAACTTTTCACTCTCCCAATGTTACTTATGTTTTGTTTAGTGTTCCTACACTCTCAACACAATGTGGCATTAGGGACAGAACCATCTACAAAATAAACACTTCTGAAGGACCTCCGGTCTTCCAGAAAGCATGATGTTTAACTCCAGCTAAGTTATATGCCATGAAAGCAGCTGTTGCAGAACTATAAAATAAGGGTATCATGTGAACATCAGATAGCACATGAGCCTCACCCATCCTGTAGGTACCTAAGAAGGATGGCACATATAGGATGCATAGGATGTGTGCGGACTATATGGCACTGACCAGAATGGTACCAAATAGATATACAATCCCTAATATACAGAACTTTTCTCGCTTGTTGGATGGCACTTCAATACACAGTCTTATCGACTCTGAAAAGGCCTACCTCCTGATTCCAGTGGTGAAGAAATACATTCCCAAGACTACCATCATGACTCCTTCCAGTTTATTAGAATTTCTGTACACAGTATTTGGATTAAAAGATTCTACCCAAACTTGACTGTGTTTTATTGATAGGGCTATCACTCACCTTCTGTTCTGTTTTCCATATCTAGATGATATATCAAGTTTTTTTCTTCTTCACCTGAACAACACAAGGAACAGCTCCAAAGGGCATTCAGTGTACTTGAGTAATTGAGGAGCTCTTTTTCAAAACACGATAAATGCAAAAAATTTAAAAATTGAGTTATGCATAGTAATGGCATAAAGTTCACCTTTTGCAGCAATCTCTGAGCCAAATTTTAGCAAAAGTTTAATATTGATGTACGTATAAGCACTCCAAATCACAAGGTTTTAGGAAAACCCAATACATGCATTCTTAGGGTTAAAGCAAAAGTTGACAAATGCAATAAAATTACTCTCAAGTGTCTTAGCTCTCTTTCCATAGCAAGAAGATGGCAATAATGGAGTAAATTGGTTTCCCAGGTTGCTGTATGCCATGTTACCATTACTGTAACAATATTTACTGATGGGAATAGTGCCAAAACCAGGCTTTGTTGTTGTCAGAACACTTGCAGCTTACTTTCAGACAAATATTCATCTGATGCTCATCAGTCTACAAAAAAGTATTGCAAGCTAAAGCAGAATAGGTGAGGATTCTTGTGATCCTGAAGACAGTGTGCAGGCCTAAGAATGTTATAGCAGAGAAAAATCCCAATTGAAGAAGAGGTTACATTGATCTGAAATGCAAAGGAAAAAATGTGAAAAGGAATCTATTATTAAATACACTCAAAGCTTCAAAATGAAAAGGAATGAAATAATGCAGAGCCACTAAACACTGCTATGAAGATATTACCCAGTTTCATCATCATGTGGCATCATTAAAGCAAACAGTACAAGATAAGTTCGTGTTAAAGTTATGGAATATTTTTTCATTTCAGCACAGAGTAGTGTACATCCAGAATGCAAAAAGGAAGAAAGCAGTAACAGTGAAGTATATCACTAGAAAAAGAAATGGTGAAGTAGTGCCTGTTTGTGCTTCCTCTTCCAAGGAGTTTATGACAGGTTGAAGGATAAGTTATCCTAGCTGTTAACCAGGTTCCATGAAGGAGGAAGGTTGCCAAAGGAAAGGAGAAGAGATGACATAACAGGAATGGCTCATAAGGACCTAACTATAGCCATTAAGAGAAATATAAAGAAAAATAAATGCAGAGAGAGCCATCATGACAGCGGAAGTCTATAAGAGGTTATTTGCCTTCAGATCTCATGGCCAATAATATGTTCAAGAGAGTCTGTGAAGACAGATAAAGAATAGACACGGGTTCACAGGTAGATGCCGTGTTTCTTGACTTCCGCAAGGCGTTTGACACAGTTCCCCACAGTCGTTTAATGAACAAAGTAAGAGCATACAGACTATCAGATCAATTGTGTGATTGGATTGAGGAGTTCCTAGATAACAGAACGCAGCATGTCATTCTCAATGGAGAGAAGTCTCCCGAAGTAAGAGTGATTTCAGGTGTGCCGCAGGGGAGTGTCATAGGACCGTTGCTATTCACAATATACATAAATGACCTGGTGGATGACATCGGAAGTTCACTGAGGCTTTTTGCAGATGATGCTGTGGTGTATCGAGAGGTTGCAACAATGAAAAATTGTACTGAAATGCAGGAGGATCTGCAGCGAATTGACGCATGGTGCACGGAATGGCAATTGAATCTCAATGTAGACAAGTGTAATGTGATGCGAATACATAGAAAGATAGGTCCCTTATCATTTAGCTACAAAATAGCAGGTCAGCAACTGGAAGCAGTTAATTCCATAAATTATCTGGGAGTACTCATTAGGAGTGATTTAAAATGGAAGGATCATATAAAGTTGATCATCGGTAAAGCAGATGCCAGACTGAGATTCATTGGAAGAATCCTAAGGAAATGCAATCCGACAACAAAGGAAGTAGGTTACAGTACGCCCAATGCTTGAATACTGCTCAGCAGTGTGGGATCCGCACCAGGTAGGGTTGATAGAAGAGATAGAGAAGATCCAACGGAGAGCAGCGCACTTCGTTACAGGATCATTTAGTAATTGCGAAAGTGTTACGGAGATGATAGATAAACTTCAGTGGAAGACTCTGCAGGAGAGACGCTCAGTAGCTCGGTACGGGCTTTTGTTAAAGTTTCGAGAACATACCTTCACCGAAGAGTCAAGCAGTATATTGCTCCCTCCTACGTATATCTCTCAAAGAGACCATGAGGATAAAATCAGAGAGATTAGAGCCCACACAGAAGCATACCGACAATCCTTCTTTCCACGTACAATACGAGACTGGAATAGAAGGGAGAACCGATAGAGGTACTCAGAGCCCACACAGAAGCATACCGACAATCCTTCTTTCCACGTACAATACGAGACTGGAATAGAAGGGAGAACCGATAGAGGTACTCAGGGTACCCTCCGCCACACACCGTCAGGTGGCTTGTGGAGTATGGATGTAGATGTAGATGTAGAAGTAGTGCTCCTTGCCGAAATACAGGCATGTATTTTCAAAACATTTCAGCCTATCTCTTAGGACTCCTCATACCAATACCTACTCCACTTAAAATGTTGGTTTAATGCAAATAAAAACAGAAACATGTTTGGGGAAGAAGAACAAACTATGAACTACAGAATACATAAAATTTGTGCAAACTGGTTTTATGATATAATGAAGGAAGATAATCCAACTGTAATTAAGATTTGCTTTGACATGCAGTAAAACCAGCCTGTTCCAAAACTATCAACCAGTGAGATTTTTTATGTTAGAAGGGCATGGTTATACAATCTGTGCATCATGGTCTGTACCAACAAACAAAAAGCAGAAAGCATCATTTTCTACACCTTACTGGAGACAGAATTATCAAGTGAATGCAATCAAGTTGCTTGAGCTTTGTTGGGCTTTCTTTCTGACTGAGATAAGAAATAACCAAATGATGGTGCTAATACTATCCATCTATTCTCAGATTCTTGCAGCAGCCAAAATAGAAACAGTTGTACGATGACAATGTTTATAGTGTTCTTGGAAAAGTATTCATCACGTCTTTCATTTTCATGGCTTTAGCTACATGCCTCCAGACTGAATGTTTGGTACAACTGCAAAGTCTTACAGATAAAAAGAAGCCCTAAAAAATATAATGACATTTTGGGAAATGCATGTTACTCTACATACAGATTGTACTGTTAAAAACCTAAAAGACAGTGCACAGAAAGGAGTAAAATCCAAACTGCCATTTAAAATAAACAGCCAGTGTATCTAACTGAAGAATGTAAAGAAATTTGTTGGTGTGTCAGTAATTATTACATACTTTGGAGATAAAGTGTAAGTTGACATCCTCAGAAGACGGAAACCATGCCATCCGACATTACTAACATCCACCCTCCTACCAAAATGAAATATTGTTAGCAAAGAAAAGAAGAAAGATGTCTCTGCATTGCTAAATTATGAGAGGGATTCAATAAATGATGCAACAAAACTTTTTTGGAAGGAAGATTGGTTTTATTCAAGATTTCGATGCAGCATTTTACTCCCCACTCTTTTGGCTACAAAACCCCATTTTCAATATAAACATCATCCAATGAGAGGGCCTGTATGGCCACATGGTGAGAAAAAAATGAAATGGTCATCTGGGGGAGTTCAGCCACCAGGTTGCAAGTCTTATTTCAGGTAATGCCACACTGCAGGACTTGCATGTTGGTGATGATGAAGTGGTGACGAGGGCAACACATCACCCAGTCCGTGAGTGGAGAAAATCTCCAACCCAGCCAGGAATCAAACCTGGGCCCACTGCATGGTAGGCAAAGACATTACTACTCAGTTAAGCAGTCAGACTCGATGAGAGATCCAGGCTGTGGGAAAGATGAGGAAGAACAGTCCAATGAAGTTTTGTGAGTTCCTCTCAGGTGTGCAGACTTGTGTGAGGATTTGCACTGTCATGGAGAAGGAGAAGTTTATTTGCATTTTTGTGGTAAGAGACACATTGAAGTTGTGTCTTCAATTTCCCACACTTCAGAGTTTATTGAACAGTC
The DNA here is from genome assembly GCF_023897955.1 of Schistocerca gregaria. Taxonomy (NCBI): domain Eukaryota; kingdom Metazoa; phylum Arthropoda; class Insecta; order Orthoptera; family Acrididae; genus Schistocerca; species Schistocerca gregaria. The sequence goes on along the minus strand of NC_064931.1, from coordinate 26,071,045 downwards.
CACAGGTGTAATGTCAGTTCATAGTGCCCAACTGTCACTATAGTCTGGTGATCAGATATGTCAGCATCATCAGGTGTGCTGACGAACTGAACTTCTGAGGGCATGTGGCTGAGTAATATTCCTGCGCCTGTGAGCCATTCCTTCCCTGGTCCCCATCTGTGCCTGCACTCATGGCTGTGCATGGGCAGTTGTGGAGACACTAGTGTCATTGTCTGTGATATTGTTGATAAGTGCTCTGTTCACCCTGGTTGCCAGATCATTTTGTTTGGTGAGAGTCTTCTTAGGCAAATTCAGTGCTAGTTTCCAAGCCTTGCTAAGAGTATAGACACAATCTCGTTTGCAAGATCATCCATGATGTGAATTTCTATGACCTCTCTAACAATGCTGTCCCAGTATTTGGAAGTCTGGGCCATGATCCTGGGTACACTCATACTCCATGGCATGATTATCAGACAAACAGCTCCCTGTGACTGCTGACTTGTTGGGATACATCAGTTGAGTGTGCCTCTGATATTCTTGGCAATGATCCTTGATGATTCACACTGTTTGTCCAATATGTCTTTCCACATTGACATGAAATCTGGTATAAGCTGGCCTTTCACAAATGGAGATCCTGCTTGATGCTTCCCAATAATGCTTGTGTTTTATTGGGTGGGCAAAAGACAGTTATTACTTGGTGCTTCCTCAACATGCATCCAATTTTTTCCAATAGTGGGTCAGTGTATTGTGTGAAAGCAGTGGCTGCTTCTTCCTCCCTGACTTTTTTCATCTCCACAGTTTTACTGTTGTTGTGGGGTGGAGAACTCACCTAATCTGTCATTCTAGGTACCTGTTTTTTCGAAATACATTTCTGAGGTGTTCCACCTCCTAGGGCATACTCTCTACGTCTGAAATGGTGTGCACTCTGTGTACTAGTGTTTTGAGTACCCCATTCATCTGCAAAGGGTGCTGGCAGCTGTCTGCATACAAATACAGGTCAGTGTGCTCTTTCTTCTGGTAGACACCATAGCCCAGGGTGTCATCAGCTCTTGTCTCGACCATGACATCTAGGAATGGTAATCCTCCTTCTGCTTTGGTCTCCATACTGAATTTAATGTTGGGATGTATGGAGTTCAAATGTGTAAAGGTATCAAGGAGTTTATACCTTCCATGGGGCTAGATGATGAATGTGCCATCCATGTACCTGTGGAAAAATTTTTTTTAAAAAAAATGGGTTTTCATTTAGATAACACCAAGGCTTCCTCCTCAAAGTACTCCATAAACCAATTCAGGACTACAGGTGAGAGTGGGCTCCTCCTTATGACTCCTTCCATCTATTCTTTGTGTTCTCCATTAAACAGAAAATATGTGGAGGTCAGGACAGGGCTGAAAAGGTTCATGGTCTTCTCATCAAATTCCTTAACATTAAGCTCCCCCCATGAACCATGGACCTTGCCGTTGGTGGGAAGCCTTGCTTGCCTCAGCAATACAGATAGCTGTACCGTAGGTGCAACCACAACGGAGGGGTATCTGTTGAGAGGCCAGACAAATGTGTGGTTCCTGAAGAGGGGCAGCAGCCTTTTCAGTAGTTGCAGGGGCAATAGTCTGGATGATTGACTGATCTGGCCTTGTAACAATAACCAAAACGGCCTTGCTGTGCTGGTACTGCGAACGGCTGAAAGCAAGGAGAAACTATGACCGTAATCTTTCCCAAGGGCATGCACCTTTACTATATGATTAAATGATGATGGCGTCCTCTTGGGTAAAATATTCCGGAGGTAAAATAGTCCCCCATTCGGATCTCCGGGCGAGGACTACTCAAGAGGATGTCGTTATCAGGAGAAAGAAAACTGGCAGTCTACGGATCGGAGCGTGGAATGTCAGATCCCTTAATCGGGCAGGTAGGTTAAAAAATTTAAAAAGGGAAATGGATAGGTTAAAGTTAGATATAGTGGGAATTAGTGAAGTGCGGTGGCAGGAGGAACAAGACTTTTGGTCAAGTGACTACAGGGTTATAAACACAAAATCAAATAGGGGTAATGCAGGAGTAGGTTTAATAATGAATAGGAATGCGGGTAAGCTACTACAAACAGCATAGTGAACGCATTATTGTGGCCACGATAGATACGAAGCCCACACCTACTGCAGTACTACAAGTTTATATGCCAACTAGCTCTGCAGATGACGAAGAAATTGAAGAAATGTATGATCAAATAAAAGAAATTATTCAGATAGTGAAGGGTGATGAAAATTTAGTAGTCATGGGTGACTGGAATTCGGTAGTAGGAAAAGGGAGAGAAGGAAACGTAGTAGGTGAATATGGACTGGGGTAAAGAAATTAAAGAGGAAGCCGTCTGATAGAATTTTGCACAGAGCATAACTTAATCATAGCTAACACTTGGTTCAAGAAACATAAAAGAAGGCTGTATACATGGAAGAAGCCTGGAGATACTGACAGGTTTCAGATAGATTATATGATGGTAAGACAGAGATTTAGGAACCAGGTTTTAAATTGTAAGACATTTATAGGGTCAGATGTGGACTCTGACCACAATCTATTGGTTATGACCTGTAGATTACAACTAAAGAAACTGCAAAAAGGTGGGAATTTAAGGAGATGGGACTTGGATAAACTAAAAGAACCAGAGGTTGTACAGAGTTTCAGGGAGAGCATAAGAGAGCAATTGACAGGAATGGGGGAAAGAAGTACGGTAGAAGAAGAATGGGTAGCTTTGAGGGATGAAGTAGTGAAGGCAGCAGAGGATCAAGTAGGTAAAAAGATGAAGGCTAGTAGAAATCCTTGGGTAACAGTTGAAATATTGAATTTAATTGATGAAAGGAGAAAATATAAAAATGCAGTAAATGAAGCAGGCAAAAAGGAATACAGACGTCTCAAAAATGAGATCGACAGGAAGTGTAAAATGGCTAAGCAGGGATGGCTAGAGGACAAATGTAAGGATGTAGAGGCTTATCTCACTAGGGGTAAGATAGATACTGCCTACAGGAAAATTAAAGAGACCTTTGGAGATAAGAGAACCACTTGTATGAATATCAAGAGCTCAGATGGAAACCCAGTTCTAAGCAAAGAAGGGAAGGCAGAAAGGTGGAAGGAGTATATAGAGGGTCTATACAAGGGCAATGTACTTGAGGACAATATTATGGAAATGGAAGAGGATGTAGATGAAGATGAAATGGGAGATACAATACTGCGTGAAGAGTTTGACAGAGCACTGAAAGACCTGAGTCGAAACAAGGCCCCCGGAGTAGACAACATTCCATTGGAACTACTGACGGCCTTGGGAGAGCCAGTCCTGACAAAACTCTACCATCTGGTGGGCAAGATGTATGAGACAGGCGAAATACCCTCAGAATTCAAGAAGAATATAATAATTCCAATCCCAAAGAAAGCAGGTGTTGACAGATGTGCAAAATACTAACGCGAATTCTTTACAGACAAATGGAAAAACTAGTAGAAGCCGACCTCGGGGAAGATCAGTTTGGATTCCGTAGGAATATTGGAACACGAGAGGCAATACTGACCCTACAACTTATCTTAGAAGCTATATTAAGGAAAGGCAAACCTACGTTTCTAGCATTTGTAGACTTAGAGAAAGCTTTTGACAATCTTGATTGGAATACTCTTTTTCAAATTCTGAAGGTAGCAGGGGTAAGATACAGGGAGCATTACTAATGAAGGGAAGACAAACCTTCGCATTGAGTGGCTGTTGTTTGTCGTTGCTCCTGATTTTCTGCCTAGAGTGAAGTGCTCGATCGATCTCCTTGGTAGAATAGCCATTCTTCATGAAAGTTGACCATAGATATTCAGTATGAGCCTTTAAATAAACAGGTCCACAAATTTTTTATGCTCTGTCTACCAAGGTTTCTATTACACCTCTTTTTTGTCTAGGGTGATGGTTTGAACCTTTATGCAGATAATGATCAGTATGTGTGGCCTTTCTGTACACCTTATGACCCAACATTCTATCCCATCATTTAATCACAGACACATTCAGAAAATTCAATTGCCCGTTACTCTTTGTCTTTATAGAAAATTGGATTTTTGGATTAATGCTGTTTAGATGTGTCAGGAAGACATCCAACTACTCTGCTCCGTGTATCCATACTACGAAAGTGTCATATCATCTGGCTAGTTTCTTACTGGCAGTCTACAATGCCTGTTGTTCAAAAGTCTCCATAAACAAGTTAGCCACAGCAGGACTAAGAGGACTGCCCATAGCCACCCCATCAATATGTTCATAAAGGTCACTACTGTATTGAAAGTAGATTGTGGTGAGACAATGTCAGAATAATGCCACAATATTGGAATAGGAAAAATATCCACTATGCATGAGATAGCTTCATTTACTGGAATCATGGTAAATAATGACACAATATCAAAACTAAGGAGAATGTCATTTGGGCCCATGCTCATTTCCTTTAACTTTATTTTTTTACTGATAGTGCATTATTTCGACACTCCCTGGATGTCTGTGGATGTCAGCGTTGCACCGGAAACATAACATGATTACTTTCAATCGAGAATGTTGACATTACCAGAGACAGTCTCATAGCTGTCACCACATGATGGGCAGTGGCACCCTCTGCACTGCCTTTATAATCAGCACTTCCTCAAGTTCTCTTTGCAGTTCACCGCTTTACCTTGGTGGATGCCTCCCGCAGTTGGAGTCAAAACGTCAGGGGAGAGTTTTATACATTGATCATGGCCTGTCAACCTGGAAGTTTTAAGTGAAGAAACTGTATATTATAATAAAAGTGCTGGAGGGACTTCACTGCAAAATAAGTGTGAAATTTACTCCGTGCAATAGCACATCATGGAAATGGGCAACAAATTGTTTTATTAGTATGAAATTATTATAATTAGATATAATGAAAATTGCATATATTTTTGTTTATGTTACTTAAATTTGCATGGATTGCACCCTATTATAGCTAATTCTGTTTGAAAATGTGTGTAGAAATCATATGTGTGAGTGCAGATAATGTGTTCAGAAAAAAATTACATACTGGAGGCAAGAAATTTAACTTTCACTGTCAGTTCTGTAATAGAAAGTCTATTTTCTGCACTTTCACAGAATAACAGTGATATGTATTTGAGCACCAAAAACTAGATAAAAATTTTCTACAGGTATTCTGTAACTTACAATAACTACTTTCAATAGTTCATTGTTTCCATGGTAAGAATAACATCTCAAACAAAAGCATCTGACTGGTGAGCACTGGATTTTGTATAGAATGTGTAGTAGCATTTCCTGACACTGCATCACATATAAGTAATATTTACATCATATCATCAATGACATCAGAAAATTGGGAACACTTACTCTGATACACCTGTATATAAAGTTTCTGCTCTGCACCAGAACACTTCACATAATTTTTTTGGAGGTATCTGTTTCCTAAATAGAATGCAGTGAGATGTCACAGTCTGTGTAATTTACTCAAATGGTCACAGACTCTTAATACATGTCAACACTGCATCCAACATGCAACCAAACTTAGCTCTGCCAATAGTGGCTTGATTATACAAAAGTGTATTCAACCATATGCTTGGATTCAATCTGGATGTGGGTATGGAGGGGCATGTGGTCAGCAGATCTCTCTTCCAGCCGTTGCCAGTTTTTGTGGCCAGAGCCACAATTTATCAATGAAGTAGTTCCTCAGTTGGCTTCACAAGGGCTGAGTGTACCCAGCTTGCCAACAGCACCCAGCAGACCTGGACAGTCTACCATCCCAGTGCTAGCCAGACCTGATAGTGCTTAACTTTTGTGAGCTGATGGGAAACAGTGTTACCACTGTGGCAATGCCATTGGTGTGATAAAGGTATTGTGTGTGCCAGAGTGATGGCATTATGGAGATACTCTCTGATGCTGTCAAATGTAAGTTGCACCTGAGAGATCGATAGCATGGATGTTTACCCTGAATATTTTTACTTGCTATGGCATTACTTAAGGGGGCCTGAATTTCTACAGCATGAGGAATGTCACACCCACACCTATAAAAGTTAACTATTCCCAGAAATGTTTAAATTTCATGGAATGTGGTAGGGCCGTCATGATGAAATGTATCAAAATTTAATTTTTAGAACAGTATGTTAGTGCATGATTTTTTTCCAGGTTTTAAAGTTGATAAATGTATATAATTATTGCTGTTATCAGTTAGTTTGCTTTTTTTAGTGCTGTGTGACTTTAATTTTTTTATAAGTAATTTTTTTAATGTGTGCTGGTGTTTACTAAGTGCCTGTACATTTGTACAATGGGTATCTTTGTATGCATTATGATATACTTCATTTCCTTAATTTACAGTTTTTAGCTCTATTGAGAATACAAACAATAATAGTAGAAGTACAGCAGCATAATAAAATAATAAAAATGACAGCTATTCTAACATAATTGTTTATCTTACATCATTATTATCAACAGAACTTAAAATAAGAAATGAATAACTGTGCTACAAAAAGTATTACATGTTATAATTACACCATTACTGTCAAGTTCTCACTTGGAAAAGTGTTAAGCAAGTATGGGGTGGACACTATTTTCTGACTCACCAGGAAAATAAAAGAATATTTAAGATCAGTAAAAGATGCACAATATCCTTTGGCTACTCTGGGGGTATACCAGATTCCTTGTAGTTGTGGACAGGTTCAGATCAGTATTACAAAGAGAAGTGTTAACACATATTTTGTTGGACATAAGAGGAGTTGCTGCCTGGGTCACATTGATAAATCAGCCATAGCAGAACGTGTTTACCCAGAAGGTATTCATGAAATAAAATTCAGCAAGACGAGCATCATATCTAGAACCTTGCATTATTATGTGTACACAAATAGAGAGGCTATCAAGATTGATAAACACCGTAAGACTTTTAACAAGAAAGAGGAAGATGTTAAAATGGATAAAATGTGTATGTCAGCATTACACAGTAAGTGTAACAATCGATTACTTTCAATTGAGAATGTTGGCATTACCAGAGACAGACTCATAGCTGTGATCACATGATGGGCAGTAACGCCCTCTGCACTTCCTATATAATCAGCACTTCCTCAAGTTCTCTTTGCAGTTCACTGCTCTACCCTGGTGGATACCCCCACAGTTGGAGACGAAATGTCAGGGGAGAATTTTATACATTGACCACGGCCTATCAGCCCAGAAGTTTTATGTGAAGGCAATATCAGCCATGAAAGCGGAAAGACTTCCCTTAGGGGAAAAAAAGGACAGGTGTACACTCGCACACACACACACACACACATATCCATCCGCACATACACTGACTCCTTACCCTCTCCCTTAAAATCCACATCCTTTCATTTTTCCCTCTCCTTCCCTCTTTCCTGACGAAGCAACTGCCAGTTGCGAAAGCTCGTAATTCTGTGTGTGTGTTTGTGTGTTTTGTTCATGTGCCTGTCTGCCGGCGCTTTCCCGCTTGGTAAGTCTTGGAATCTTTGTTTTAATATATATATATATATATATATATATATATATATATATATATATATATATATGCCCATGGAGAGTATTGGATGTGTCATACAACAGGCTATTAACATCAAACTTGATTTCATTATATATAAATGAAACAAATAATTAAACAGGAATAGTCCATAAGCATACAAAAGTATTACATGTTTCACATTATATACACACACAAATCCAAACAACATACAGAAACAATAATTTTTAAAGGTACATTTCAGTAATGATATAACATATTTAAACATCATCTTAGTATTCACTCAAACTGTATATACATTTCTCTGTGAGATATAGTTTCAAATGATTTTTAAAACATTTTAGGTCTGTTTCTTTTTTAATGATTTTGCGGAGTTTATTGAAAAACCTTTTGCCTGCTTTTCAGTGGCAGTCATAGACAGTTTTAGATTTCTGTTTACCATGTAGTAATTTTCATTTCCTCTTGTACCGTGTTTGTGTACATCTTTATTTAGGAGGTGTTTATCGCTTGACCTTACTGCCATTATGCTTTTGTTTATGTACAGTGAATATACTGTCATAATATTATAGTGTACAAAAGCTTGCATACAGGTCAGTCTTGGATTTTTTTTTTTTTTTTCGCATCTCACTGACGTTTTCTGAATTGTGAATATTCTTTTTAAGTAGCCAGCTTGTGCACTTCCCCATATATGAACTGAATAAGACAAATGTGGGAAGACTAGTCCATAATACATTGATCTGAGGACTTTGTCATCCACAGTCTTAGCTGTTTTATGCATGATGAAGATCTGTTTGTTTATCTTTTTACACACTGCATCTATGTGCTCCCCCCATGCAAAATGTTTGTCTATTATAGCTCTTAGAAAATTTGTGCTGGTTACCTCTTTAATAGTCTTTCCATTTATATTATAATTTTCACTATGCTTCGTCTGAAATACTACACTCATTGTTTTAGGCAGGTTGTTTTGTGTTAAATATTTATTTGCCTTTTTGGTATTCAGGAGTGCTTCCTTCTCAAGATCCTCCTTTGTGTCAGCTGTACAAATGATTGTTGTGTCATCAGCATACATTATAAGTTTCTGATTTATATAGCTAGGGAAGTCATTTACATAGAGTATAAATAGTATTGGCCCAAGCACAGACCCTTGTGGCACACCGTGTTTAACTGTTTCCAATTTTGATCTGTAGTTTGTTATATTTCCCCCACTAGTATGTCTGATTTCCGAGCATTGTTTCCTATTTGTAATGTATGACTTAAGTATGTCATAGCATTTTCCTCTAATTCCATCCTGATGTAATTTTATCATTAATTTTGTGTGGTTCACACAATCAAATGTCTTAGATAGGTCCATAAAAATCCCACAAGTCTTTTGTTGCCTGTCAAGTAAATTAAGAATGCACTCAATTATATCTGTTGATGCTGTTTTTGTTGACTTCCCTTCTCTGAAACCATGTTGTGATGAATGCAGTATACTGTACTTTGTTATAAAACCTACAATTCTACTCTTTATTATCATTTCATAGATTTGAGCAAATGTTGAGATCAATGATATTGGCCTGTAACTTCCTAATTTATCCCTGTGCCCTTTCTTAAATATTGTCTTCATTTTACTTACTTTCAGTGAATCTGGAAATATACCTTCTTCTATCGCAGCACTCAGCATGTGTGTCAATGGTTTTAATATACATTCTCTGCTTTCCTTTATGAGATGTGATGTGACACCATCCAAGCCAGATGAATGTTTAATTTTAAGTTGTTTTATTGTGTTTGACACTTCTGTATCTGTTGTAGGTACGAAAACCATAGTATGATTTGTATGTGGGGGGTTTAACAATTTACTTACTGCATTTGTTTTATTTTGTCTTATTAATTTGTCTGCTACTCTAATATAATATCTGTTAAAAGTATTGGCTATTTCTAGAGGGTTTGCGATGCTTTTCCCAATCATCAGTGGACAGATGTCCTCTGTCCGATTTGTTAGTTTTCCTCTCTCTTCATTAATGAAAGTCCATAAACCTTTTGAGTAGTTCTCTCCCTTATCTATAGACATCCTGATGAATGATGCTTTAGTTTTTCTGATAAAACTACAGTACTCTTCCTTTTTTATTTTATACAATGTGTTGTAGGCCTCAATATTTTTGTTTTTTTGTTTGGAGAGGTTATAATACACTCTCAGATTATTCTCAGATTATTTCCAGCATGGATTACTTCTCCAGTCACCTATCTTTTCTTTTTTCTATTTCTGCCTCTAACATCTTTTTTAGCAGATTTATGTTATGTGGGTAGTTCTGTCTTCTCATCTCCCATATCTTCTGCACTGAATCACTAGTCTTTATATTTATGTCTATCATGATATGCAAAATGGTCTGCTAATGTGGAGTTTATTGCCTGTGTACCACAATAGCATGTAGGAATATTTGTTATTACATGATCAATTATAGTTTCACTATGCTTTGTTACTCTGGTTGGTTTATCTATTTTTATTTTTAGATTGTATATGCACAATAAGTCCAGTAGGGTCGTAGTATTGTCTGTACTTTTACTTGTGTCTATGTTCAGATCTCCTATAATGATCAAATAAGCATATGTTTTTGAGAGGTGTTGGATTATATATTCCAGCTGTTCAAAGAAGGTTTTAATTACACTATTTGGTGATTGATACAAACCTAATAGACAACATAAATTCCCAGCAATTTTAGTTTCCAGTGCTGTAGCTTCAAAGCTCAATTCTATAGTATATTTTGTTATATTTATACTAAAGCTGCCTACTTTGGTTATTTTCATTCTATCATGTCGTATGGCATAATATTTTGGGGCAACAAGCCTTTAGCCAAAAAAATATTTACTGCACAGAAGAGAGCTGTTAGAATCATGAGTGGTGTTCATCCAAGATATTCTTGCAGAAGTCTGTTTCATAAGTTACAAATATTAACACTTACCTCTCAATTCATATTTTCTTTGATGATTTTTGTTTCTAACAACCTATCTCTTTTTAAAACTAATAGTGAATGTCATGATCATAATACTAGGTCTAAAAAATGATCTACACAGGGATCTGAAACATTTAAGTCTTGTTCAGAAAGGTGTTCATTATTCAGCCACAAAAATTTTCAACTCCCTTCCATCAGGTATTAAAGATCACATTAATCTCTTACCTACTTTTAAATGTAAATTGAGAGAATACCTAATGGTAAATTCCTTCTATTCTCTTGATGAGTATCTACAGATAAAGCAATGATTTTTTATACTGATAAAAATTTGTTTGCTATAGATCACATTAACTGTTTAATTTGGAAAATGTACTATATTTCCTTTTTAGGTATTGTTTTATATTACTTGAGCTATACCTTTGATTTGATTTTAACCTACAAACTTATTCATAATCTTATGGTACATTTTTGTCATTTTATATATGTGTATTATTTGTTTAATTTGGAAAATGTACTATATTTCCTTTTTAGGTATTGTTTTATATTACTTGAGCTAGACCTTTGATTTGATTTTAACCTACAAACTTATTCATAATCTTATGGTACATTTTTGTCATTTTATATATGTGTATTATATCTGTTGTATGTAATCATGACTCATTCCACATCCTTGTGATTTATCACAATACGGATTAATGGAATACGAAATAAATAAATAAAATAAAATAAATTATAGTTAGAAAAAATGGCAACCCCACCATCTTTATAGGAAGTTCTGCAAAAACTGGCTACTTTCACATACTTCTTCAAGTTGTACATTCCTATGTGGTTTTCTTTTAGCCCATGTTCTGTAGCTACTAGAATGTTTGGCCTATATTCCTGTAATATTACCTCTAGTTCCTCTGTTTTATTGTTTATGTATTGAACATTTTGGTGAAGTATTCTAACAATTGGCTTTAAATGTAATAGTTCCCCGTCCTGTGATATACTAAGCACTTCACTTGTTCCCTTTGCTTCTGGTACTGTGCAGTGATTTTTTTCAGTTTGTGTCATTAAACCTGGATTGTATCTTTGCTCTGTGTTCATATTCCTATCACTATTGTCACACTGGTATTTAAGATGGACAGTTTTACTTACATCTTTTTGCATGTTCTCTTTCTGATTACTCGGTACGATAAAAAATCCTCACTTAGTGTAGCAGGTCTCCTAGTTCTCAGGCATCTGTCTTGATTGGAAGCTGCTTCTGCTGTTGATCTCCCAGGCCTCAGGCACCTCTTCTGTGTGGTTGCTGTTGCTGGTGGCTTCTGTGCTCTCCGACTTGGTGACTGCCCTTCTTTGTTAGCTGCTGCGGCTAATGACCCTTGTGTTTTCCACACAAGCATTTTCATTGCCTTGAGATAGTATTGTGGGGTCTGCTGTTCTGGATGCTGTTGCTGATGACGACAGCTCTGCTGATGATTGTATTGATTCTGCTGCTATTGGTTTATCTGACACTGCTGCTGAGAATATCAGAGCCTTTGCTGCTGCTACTGGTGTGTGTTGTAGCTCTCCTGCAGATAATGATGGTTCCACTGTTACAGATGATTCTTGTTTTGGAGGAGTTTGGACTGGAGACACTCCCATTACAGATGACTCATTAATAAATTTAAGTGTTTTGGCACTAATAATCCTTTTCCTTTTTATGCTCATGTGGAGACCATGTCTTGAGAAGTGCTCTCTGTGAACACTGTTTATCTCTATGATAGTTGTATTCTGGAAACCTCTACATATTTTCTCAAATAGCCTGTTTGCTGTAATAATTTCGATGTTTACACATGAGTTTTCCTTCAGATCATCTCTCCTGGGGATACTAACAATGTAGAAATGCACTCGAGGCATCCTTTTGATTGTTTCCTTTAGGATTCTTGTCACATGCCATATTTCATTACAGTAGATGTCATTTGCACCTACTATTATGATGCAGCTGTTACCGGTCGTCAATATGTTGTCACTGTTTTTCAGAATTTTGCATAGTGGCGTGCCTGGTTTGATGATGCCCGTTACATTAAGGTCTGGGTGATTTCTTCTCATAATTTCTGTAACTCCTCTCTCATGACTATCTACATAAATATAAGTCTGTGCTTGTATCCTTGCTTATGCATAACATGGTTGTTTACTTTTATTTCTTTATGAATATTTACCTGTTTGTCATATGCCAAAGGCCCTACCACAATGGTAATACCAGGCCCTCTCAGATCACTGAAGTTAAGCACTGTTGGGTTTCACTAGCACTTACATGGGTGCCCATCTGGGTCTCATGAGTATGTTTGGCAAGTTGAGTGCACTCAGCTCTTGTGAGACCAATTGAGGAGCTACCTGATAGTGGCTCCAGTCATGAAAACTGGCAAGAAGCAAGAGAGCAGTGTGCTGACCACATGCTTCTCCATATCTGCATCCAGTGCTGCCTAATGGCTGAGGGTGATATAGCAGTAGGTCAGTACCATTGTGCCGTCCAAGGCCTGTTGAGATGGAGTTTTTTGCCTTATGACAGAAAGAAGTGACACAGAATTGGGAGCACAATTATTTCAGCAATAGAAAGTTAATGGGAACATTGAACAGAGAGCAATAGTCTTCACCAATAGAACCTAGCTGGAACGTGAAAGAATATATATTGTTACAGAAAAGAAACTTTTAGCTTTTGACTGGGATTTCAAGAAGTTTGAGAATTATTTATTGGGTTACAAAATTGTAGTTTATTCATGTTGCAAAGCTCTGAGTTAACTGCAAGAGTGTAAACTGTAACATTATAGAATAACTGGGTGGGTATTATTTCTTTAACAGTTTGGTTATACCATTAAACACATGAAAGGGGAGGAAAATTTAATTGCTGATGCTCTGTCCAAAAGTGAATTTAAAGATAACAGTGGGAAATATGAAAAAGAATTCAAAATGATGTACCTAAATGGTATTAAGAATGAGAGATAAATTAGGAACTTTTACAATAAAATGAGGAGAAACCAGAATTATAACCAGAATTGGAAATCTAGTAAAAAGATATATAGGAAAAAGGTTGATCAGTAAAGCAGAATAGTATTCAGAAGAAATAGTGTTGAAAGTCATAACTAGTAATTGTGTAGGCCTGATTAGTACTTAGATGTCTTAATGAAGTGTGTATTTGAAAGTTTTGGCCAATGTGGAGCTCCAAAGTGCATTCAAAATATTCAGGAAAATATGTACTTCTATAATATTGCCAGGAGGGTAAGGAAAAACTTGTAATATGTAACAGCTGCCAAAGAGTTAAAAGACAGCAACCAGATATAAAAAGGTTTCTTGTGAAACATCATACTGAAGAAACATCTAGTCGCTGTGGGTATTTATGGACCACTGCCAAAAAAATTTAGGTGGTTTTCTGCTACATGTTTTGTAATGTTATATTCTGAAATTTAAGAAGGCATCAAGTAAGAACATAATTTCAAAAATTATGAGAGATTATTTCACAAATGTCAGAATACATTGAGTACTCTTTCTGATAATGGGACACAGTTCACTTCACAAACCTATAAAAGATTTGTAGAGAGAGAGAAAATAAATGACATATTAATTTCTGCCTATCACACTTCAAGTAATCCTGCTGAAAGGTAAATGACAGAAACTTGAAGAACTTACTGTAGCAAAAATCATTCAGATTGGGTTGAATTCATTTAACAGTTTTGAAGACATCTTGAATAGTTTACATGACACTACCACTGGGTAAACCAGAAGGCAGAGACACTAAAAGAAATTAAAAATGACTCATTTCAAATTATGTGATTTAGTTCTGCTCAAAACTCATGAAGAATCCTTTGAAATACTCAAGAATCAAATGCTTATAGGCTAGTGTATTTTAAATCATGAATACTTTTTGGTGTAAAAATGTGACAGAGCTAAGATAATACAAATAAATAATCAATGTCATTCTTTCCCATTAATTTTGAAAATGATGCTGTATTCACTATTTCCTGGAGTATTCATACTACTCGTCACTAATTATACCTTGTATCCATGTGCACAATACACTTCTTGATGCAATATTCATTCCCTGTTGCCATACTAACTCCATGATACACTGTTCATTTGTTCCTGCAGTGTTCTTGTTATGTCTTGTCCTGAAGAGCATAATATACTCCTTGATACAATGCTCACTCATTGTTGCAGTGTTCATACCATATTTCATACAATATATATCACTAATTATGCCTTGCACTCATGTTCATAATATACTCCTTGGTGCAGTACTCATGTAATCTGCCAATAATTATTGCCCACATTCATATAGTTATTGTACCCTCTTTCTGCAGTATTCATTCAATTTTCCATTCAATGTGCACTTCACTTTATTCCTGTGGTTATTACGAGGGGTGGGGGGTGGGGGGGGGGGGGGGGGGGGACAACTCCAAGGGTACTGCCACCTGTAGACATAGTGCAGGGTTCTCACACTAGATGGTGTTAGTAGAGACCTTCATGAAACAGCTGTGCAGACACCGTCAGTGTAGAGCTGAATGTGCAAGTGTGTGGTATTGTGTTTCTCTGTCTGTTGGCGGGTTACTTCTGCAACGTCCTTATGTCCCAACTTTAAAAGAACAAAGAGTGTGTGTCAAATTTTGTTTCCTGCTTAAAAAACTGCAATGGAGACACACCAAATGCTTCAGGAAGCTTTCCAGGAGGACGCCATGAGCTGCACACAGGTTTTCGAGTGGTTTGGGCACTTGAAACATGGTGAGATGTGTGCTGAAGACCTAGATCCTTCTGGACGGCCTTCAACATCACAAAATGAGGAGAACATTAAAAAGGTATGCCAAAAGATCAACGAGCATCATCACCAAACGATTGACCAAATTTCAGCAGAGACAGGAATCAGTAGCAGCTCATGCCCGTGGATTTTGAGTGAGGATTTGCACATGAGACGTGTTGCTGCTAAATTTATTCCACACCTTCTCACACAGGAGCAAAAAACCATCCGCATGAATGTGTGTCAGGACTTGAAAACAGAGATTGCCTGTCATCCAAACTTCTTGAACAAAGTCATCACAGGGGATGAGAGTTGGTGTTACGGGTATAACCCAGAAAGCAAGCAAGCATCAAGCCAGTGGAGGACTCCCAACTCTCCCAGACCAAAAAAAGCAAGGCAAGTGAGGTCAAATGTGAAGACGATGATCATTGTCCTTTTTTATGTTCATGGAATTGTGCATCGAGAATTTATAACCCCTGTGCCAGAATGTTAACCAGCACTTTTACTTGGATGTTTTAAGGCGTCCGCGAGAGGATGTGAGGAGAAAACGCCCTAAACTTTGGCAATCAGGTGACTGGTTTCTGCATCACGACAATGCTCCAGCACACACGGCCTTGTGAGTGAGCCACTATTTGGCATTTCAGAGGTGGTTTGTCATTCCCCATGCTCCATATTCACCGGACCTAGCCTCATGCTACTTTTTCCTATTTCCACGAACGAAAAAAACGCTAAAAGGGGAGCGTTATGATGATGTGGAGGCGGTAAAAACAGCTTTGCAAAGGGCACTGGACAATAGCAAACTTGAAGAGTTCCAAACATGCTTCCAACAGTGAGAAAGGAGACTTGACAAGTAATTGAGAGTGTTTTGAAAGTGACTGAAGTAATTTTGTAAACAGGTTCATCAATAATTTTTTTATGACAACAATCCGGTTTCTTTTGGGTCCCCCCTCATATACCTTGTGCATCAGCACTTCTTTGGTATACCATTAAACATGGCCTCTACCCCAGTACTTAATGATATTCTTAGTTGTTGTGTTCATGCATTTTGTCATTAGACTTACTCTTTCACCTAGTGCTTGTCGTGCCCTCTCTCTAGTAATATTCTTACTCTTCATTCCAGTGTTTTGACAATTCACCTTTCATTATGTCTCTTGCCTCATGACCAATTGTTGCTGCTTGCAATCAACTACTTACTTAACTCTGATATCTCTTGCAGTTTATTGTATTTCTATATATTACATCTAGTTCTTACAATGGTTCTGAATAACCCGTTGACTCAAGGTTACTCATACTCATGCATGCAAGGATAATATGAATAATCAAGTTTTGAATTCTCATCTGGCCAGTTGCCTTTCAAGCCTAAGTATGCTATTGTCATACATAGAATCAAATACAGGGCACATTCTATGTCTTATCACCTTTTAACATTACTCATGTCTAATTTCACACGTCATCTGCCAAGCATGTATTTGCTTATATGAGGGCTAAATAAGGAACAAGGCAGTGTACTCCATCCATGGTCATTTCTAATACAGGTGGCCCAAGTCTGCTCCATCAATTTGTTGCTCAGCTCCATAGTTCACCTCAATATATATCAGTAAAAGTTGATAATTTTTATGATTTCAACTTCTGCCAACCACAGCAATTTAACATTCATTGAGTTACATTAAGCTTAATTTAATTACATATATTGTACCAAATTATGGTTTTTCCTAATCACAGTCTTAAATGCTTCAGTCATGTGGTTTTTATTTCAAATATCACTGTACATTTTTATTTAAAAGTCCACATACTTTGGAGCAGCTCCCACTAATGACTGCATCAGCAACCAAATGATTTATATGAATGAGTAGCCATGCATTCATATAACTGATTCACCTCAATGGG
Organism: Schistocerca gregaria; assembly: GCF_023897955.1. Classification (NCBI taxonomy): domain Eukaryota; kingdom Metazoa; phylum Arthropoda; class Insecta; order Orthoptera; family Acrididae; genus Schistocerca; species Schistocerca gregaria. The sequence continues at coordinate 26,054,032 of NC_064931.1, read as the reverse complement.
CAATGATTCCACAACCTTCAGTCCAAATTCACTTTTACATTCGACCTCCAGCAGTGATCTAAAATTTTTGAGGATGGAGGACATGGACAGCGGTGTACCGTAGGTCTCTAGAAGAGCATAGCATTCCAAAGGATTGGAAAAGGGCACAGGTCATCCCCATTTTCAAGAAGGGATGTCGAACGAATGTGCACAACTATAGACATATATCTCTAACGTCGATCAGTTGTAGAATTTTGGAACACTTATTATGTTTGAGCATAATGACTTTTCTGAAGACTAGAAATCTACTCTGTAGGAATCAGCATGGGTTTCGAAAGAGACGATCGTGTGAAACCCATCTCGCACTATTCGTCCACGAGACTGAGAGGGCCATAGACAGAGGTTCACAGGTAGATGCCGTGTTTCTTTACTTCAGCAAGGCATTCGATATTGTGTGATTGGATTGAAGAGTTCCTAGATAACAGAATGCAGCATGTCATTCTCAATGGAGAGAAGTCTTCCGAAGTAAGAGTAATTTCAGGTGTGCCGAAGGGGAGTGTCATAGGACCGTTGCTATTCACAATATACATAAATGACCTTCTGGATGACATCGGGAGTTCACTGTGGCTTTTTGCAGATGATGCTGTGGTGTATTGAGAGGTTGTAACAATGGAAAATTTAACTGAAATGCAGGAGGGTCTGCAGCGAATTGACACATGATGCAGGGAATGGCAATTCAGTCTCAATGTAGACAAGTGTAATGTGCTGCGAATACATAGAAAGATAGATTCCTTATCATTTAGCTATAAAATAGCAGGTCAGCAACTGGAAGCAGTTAATTCCATAAATTATCTGGGAGTGCGCATTAGGAGTAATTGAAAATGGAATGATCATATAAAGTTGATCATCGGTAAAGTAGATGCCAGACTGAGATTCATTGGAAGAATCCTAAGAGAAGGCAATCTGAAAACAAAGGAAGTAGGTTACAGTACGCTTGTTTGCCCAATGCTTGAATACTGCTCAGCAGTGTGGGATCTGTACCAGATAGGGTTGATGGAAGAGATAGAGAAGATCCAACAGAGAGCAGCGCGCTTCATTACAGGATAATTTAGTAATCGCGAAAGCGTTACGGAGATGATAGATAAACTCCAGTGGAAGACTCTGCAGGAGAGATGCTCAGTAGCTCGGTATGGGCTTTTGTTAAAGATTCCAGAACATACCTTCATCGAAGAGTCAAGCAGTATATTGCTCCCTCCTACGTATATCTTGTGAAGAGACCATGAGAATAAAATCAGAGATTAGAGCCCCCACAGAAGCGTACCGACAATCCTTCTTTCCACGAACAATACGAGACTGGAATAGAAGGTAGAACTGATAGAGGTACTCAGGATACCCTCTACCACACACTGTCAGGTGGCTTGCGGAGTATGGATGTAGATGTAGATGTAAATCTGTGTGTACATTGGTAGTTATTGAATTTTCAGTGTCACTTTAGTATAATATTGATAGCTGATAATTTTACTACTATGTTTATGGTGTGCTGACCTTTAAGTTAGTATTTGCAGTGTGTTTATTTTACCTGCTTTCGTGATTTGTTTTCAAAAAGTGAGTTCAACTCAACTCCAAGTAGAGGACTTACATGATAAAATTCATGAGCTACTGGAAAATACTAGTAATAGAGTATTTTAATGAAAGCAGTAGCAGTTCAGGAAGTTAAAATGATGTTTCTGCCGATATTTTAAATGAGTCAAGATTTCCTTAATTATAAATGTTATGTATCACAGAAGTGCATATTTGGGACAATTTGTAATGTACTGTTCAGATATTATGTTTATCTCTCTAAAAAGTAATAACATTTGCAATTTTCTTATGTCATTTTATTCAGAAATTTATGTAGAATTTGAAGATATTAGAGACTCTTTTTGAGATTAAGTATTGTGTTAAGTATAGGGAAAAATGAAATTTACATTTTTTAAGAGAGACTCTTTATTTGGTATAACAATGAAAATATTCAATTTTTGACAGAATAATTTAACTGTATAGATAAATTAATCAACTCACCAAGCAGCGGCAGAAGCCACACTCCTGGATATGTTTGTCTATCAAGTTAAATTATTTCTTGTTTGGTATGTCATAAACAATTTAAAGTGAAGTATAATTATATGTGTATACCATAATAAACTACAGTCTTTTGGGAGTAAGTTCTCTTTTGTCAGGTTTTTAAACTGAATATTAGATGGTATTATAGAAATACATGATTTTTTGGTACTCAGTGCTATAAAATGACAGGCAGAAAAAGGGCTAAGAAAATATTGTTTTTCGCTCAAGAAAATTTTGATGTGTTTCTATGATACAACATTTTTTCTGACTTTAGGGCTCCCCTCCAGAGCCAAATTCTGGATTTACCCCTGCACTAGACTTATCTTCATTACCAATGTGACCTCTGACAAACTGTTGGTTACTCCCAGTTGAAGACCAATTCAAAGAGTGGCTTTATTTTTCTTCATACATTGTCTTTCATTATACATCAGGAATCCTCTTATACTACTATTTCTGCCCATATAGAATACACAGTATATGCCACACATCATTGAATTATGTACTGGAACCTGCCTGTAATATAAGGTGCTTACAGGCACCCATGCCGCATGGGGCAGTGCTGGAATAATTTTGTATTGGGTAGAGCTATTAATCACTCATAACACAGATTTTGTTCATATTAGAAGACAACACAGACAGTAATACTTTTCAGAATTAATTTTTGTCACAAAATAAAGCCTGTATTAGACTTTGGTTGGCTTGTATTAATGCTATTATCATATGCAAAGTTTTTTTCCATTTGTTTTCACTCTGTTGCATGCTTCCTTCTTTGATTATTTCTCCTCCTTTGGGTTTTCAACGTTTGACATGCTCTCAAGAGGTCCACAAACATCTCATTCTGAGGGGAAGGTGGAGCTTGTAACGTAAAAGGCTGAGAAGCATTGACTGAAGTATGTGCTACACAGGATTAGTCTATTAATGACTCCAGCTTTTATTATGTACATAAATATTCAGTCTTTTTCACTATGTTAATTACTGTTCATTGTGTTAAATACAAGCATAATCAATGCCTCTATTATTAAGTTGTGTAAAAGATACACTTGTTTGCTATGAAAATAAACTCTGTCATACACTGTCCTGCCACATTAATGAAAGACTTGAATAAACACCTTTTGGAGTGCAGACCATTATAAGATATGCAGGAAGAGAGTCATTGAAATTCTGGAAGGTACCAATGAGTGCATAGGCCAGCTATGCTGGATTTCTTGGTTTAGACTTCATGGTGTGAACAGCTCAATCTAGGTGTTCCCACAGATTCTCAATTGGGTTTAAACATGGGGGTCTGTTGGCTAGGGGAATACAGTAAATTCATCCTGGTACTCTTTGAACCACACACGTATTCTGTGACCTGTGTGACATGTTGCAATGTGCTGTTGGTAGATGCTATTATGTTGAGGAAAAACAGACTACATATGGGATAAATGCATAGATAAAAGTCTACTCACCAAGTGGTGGCAGGAGAACACAAACACAAAAAGGTTTAACTTTTACAAGCTTTCAGAGCCAGTGGATTCTTCATCTGGCAGAAGAGTTGAAGGGGAAGGAAAAATGGTCAAGGAAAACGATTGGAGAGGTTTAGGGAAAGTCTTTCCTTCTCATCCTGTCCAGTAAGTCTCCACTGACCCAGGGTTCTGGGTGAATTTTCTAAATGGTACCCCTTTTGTTAAACCTCTCCAGTCCTTTTCCTTCACCTCCCTTCCTTCCCCTTCAATTCTTTCACCAGAAGATGTAGCCACTGTGTCAAAAAGCTTGTAAAGTTAAGTCTTTTTATGTGTGTGTTCTCTTACCACAACTTGGTGAGTGGATTTTTCACCTACACATTTACATTAAACTATATGTATGGGTGGATATGGTCTCCCAGGATAGATGCATTCATGTGTTGATCCACTGTAACTTCCAGAATGGTGAGATCATTCAGGGAATGACATAAAAAGATTCCCCAGACTGTAACGATCCTACCTTTGGTTTGGACACACCTGATGATTGTTACAGAGTGTTTACTGTCAGACATATCCCCCACACACACATAAAATATAATTCATCTGAAAATGCCACCTGTCACCACTCAGTGCATGTGCAGCCTTTGTCACCTATAAATAGCAATCAGCATGGGTGCATAAACCAGGCACACCCTGCAAAGGCCCATACATAACAAGATTTGGTGAATGGTCATTGAGGAGACACTGTTTATAGCCCCTTGGTTTATCTGGGTGGTCAGTTGCTCAACAGTTGCAAGTTTATTCACCCGTACACATCTCTGCAACCATTGTTCACTTCTGTCATCTGTGGCCTGTGGTGCACCACAGTTGTCCCAGTGACAGTTTTGGACAGGAACATTCTGACATCCATGGTATACTTTAACCATGGCAGCACACAAAAAGTTTGCAAAATTAGCTATTATGGAAATACTTCCACCCTTAGCCCAAAAGTCAATTGATTCATGCTCATTTGGACATCAGATAAACTGTTCCATTTCCCCATTATGACCATGACTGCACTGTTTTCCATGTTCCCCTGACAACTTTATATAACCTCCACTGCTACTGCTACCACCTGCCCTGAGTGGTAGTTGCATGTTGACATCGAATGTAGATGGCGGTCACTTTAATGTTGCTAGTCAGTGTCCCTCTTATCTTTTCAAAATTTCAAATAAATGTAGGAATACTTATTAATCTGTACAATATAAAATACTTTCACTAATGTTTGTCACATAATTTAATTAGAAACAGATTAATTCTATTAATTAAAAAAGATGATTGTTATAAAATTGAAACTAAAATAACATTTATTTCACGTTTCTGAACAGAAAATCTGTATTTACATTTTATTGAGTATTCTGTAGTGCAGCCTGTTGGTACGCAGTTGTGTTTCATAATTTTAATGTAATTAAGATGTTATTGTCCACAATATTATACATGATACATAGATTGTACAACCAAGAGAGGTAATGCAGTGGTTAGCACACTGGACTCTCATTCAGGAGGACGACAGTTCAAACCCAAATCTGGTCATCCTGATTTAGGTTTCAGCTTTTTGCAGGTTAAAGGTGCTTGCTGTGTGTGCAAATTTGGGTATTCAATCTGAAGAATCATATGTGGCAGATGTGTTGCCCTATAAGTTAGTTTTGATTTGATGCTTTGACCTGCCACTTATAGATACACCTGAAGATGGGGCTGAGTCATTGAAACCTAGCAGTGTAACAACTTCAGTCAGTAAATAACTGTACAACTGTAGTGGATATTTTGATCATCAGTTGACAAAAGTATGTACCTGACACAATAAAATGCATAAATGATCGAATTTGTGCAGATAAACAGAACATGCCTGCTACAATTTTATTGAAACTTCTTTTTGCTCTGCCTCAGTTATGGATGTAGGATATCATGAGCTAAAATATTTTGGCTTCATGCTTAATAGTTTGTTGGTACATGTTTGGAATGCAACATAACAGTGATTCTAAAAATTCTCAGTAGGGTTCTGGAGATATGCAACACCAAACATCTACACAGAAGCCAAGCAGTTCTCGTAAATTGTATGCTGATGGTTTGAGGGCATAGAGATAGAGTCTGATAGTGTCCCAAATGAGTCCCATCAGGTTCAGATCTTGTGTCAAAGTCACTAGCATCAGAGAATTTTCTCTTTTGTAGGCCATATCATACCTACAATTATCCCCATTCATTTCCACTCCACTTATACACTTTCCTCCCCATGTCACATGGTTGCACTGCCACCAGGTAGCGTTCAGTCTCATGGTGGGCAGTGGTCATAATGTTTTGGTTCATTGATGTAGACTATAGATTGTTGATATCATATTAGATATAACCCATCGTGATTTCACTGGATTGGGTACTGGGACTTACATGACAAATCCTCTTCCCAGCCTTTGTGTTAAGGCCATCTGGTAGTTGAGCCTGGGAGTGTCAGCTTCTCCTGATGTGACAGAGTAAAAAATATCACTCCATACTGCAATTGCTGATAGTATCATGATGTCATTTTGGATTTGACTGAAGCAACATCTGGCAGATGTAGAAGATGGAAAGGTTTACGTCATTGTTACTGTTGATCTCAGCCATAATAATTGGATAGTTTGTGACTTTTACATGTTGTGTATTACAATGGGTCCCATATTTCAAATAAAATTGCTCAAACTTTGTGACGTTTTGAAAAAGCAACCATGATTTTAAAATTCTGTGGATGGACAGATGAAAGCAGGGAACAATTTACACTGTGCAGTTGTTCTTCTTGACTTTCTGTCTCACAATTGAATTTATGATTTTTGATGGTAAGCTTCATGTAATCCTGGAAGTCCTGGGGCAAATAAGATGTGATTGAGTCATAAAATAACTCATCTGCATAAAATTTATCATATACCCTGATTCCACAGTTGCTCTTCAGTTTGTATAGCACTTGCATACATCTTCCAGAACTGTTCAGAGTATCCTGAACACACTTTAATAGCTACTGTAGTTAGAAGTAGTTTTAGCATTCTGTTGGAAGTGATATCCAGCTATGTAGGAGTCCGGAGAAACGAAATAACAGATAGAACAGCAAACAAAGCGACAAAGTTAAGGTAAAGCTGCCCTCTATCTAAAACTTGGTTTGAGTAAGACAGTTCATTTATTTATTTAGCCATCCATGGACATTTTAAAATGTATGGATGTTGTCAGTTTGTATACATTCATATATTTATACAGTTTGCTGTTACGTGTACTTAAACATTGTGACTTATAAGTTATTTACAATCCTTATCAAAATGTTATATATATTTAAATATTGTGAAACAAGAACAAGAGCTATTTACCATCATTTTTTACTAAGGAATTCACTTGTGGTGTAAAAGCTGTCTTCCTGCAAAAACAATTTAAGAGTTTTCCTAAAGTGGTACATGTCATCTGTTTCTTTTATTTTCTGTGGCAGTTAATTATACAGTTTTACACCTTCATACCAGAAGCTATTTTGAGTCTTATGTTTATTCTTCCAGTGTAGGCAAAGACAGTGACTTGTTCTTGTATGAAAACTTGTATGAAAACTGCTATTTGTGTTATAACTTTCTATGTTTTTCTTGATGTACACTGTGGTTTAGAATATAAATTCACAAGGAACAGTTAGAATTTCTAACATTTTGAAAAGTTTTCTGGTGTAGGCCCACTTATTGCTTTTTGTTATAATTCTTACTGTTCTCCTTTTGCATTTTAAATACTGTGTAAATTCTGAGCACTGTTTACCCAGAATATAATACCATAACTGATTACTGAATGGAAATAACTAAAGTATACAGTTCTCAAACATTCATTACTGCATGCGGATACAAGGACACTAAGTGCATAACATATTGTAGATATCTTTTTTGAAAGTTTCATAGCATGTTCATTCCACTTCATTTGGCTGTCAATGTGCAACCCTAAGAATTTTGTTGCAGCTACATCATCTATGGAGATGTATCTAGTTTTAAATTTAAGGGACTCTGTTTTCTTTTCATTCTAAAACATATTGTATTTGTTTTCTTTATGTTAAGAGCTACTTTGTTTTCCTGAGACCATTTTGTGAACATCCCTCAGCACTTCAGTAGAATTTTCCAGTGTTTGTGCTGGTGTCTTACTGGTGATTACTATGTTGCTGTCATCAGCAAATAATATCTTCTCTCCATGGCTGATATGTTGTGGGAAATCATTTATATACACCAGAAACAATACTGTGCCCAGTACACTTCCTTGAGGGACCCCAGTATTAATATATTGTGGATCAGATATATCTTTCTCAATGTACTTTGATCCACTGGAGATGTGTGTGATCTCTACTGGCTGTACTCTGTTTTCTAGATATGAATGAAACCATTTGAGAACCATTCCCCTTACTCCTAGTGCCAATAACTTATGCGAGAGCTTCTGGTGGTCAATGGTATCAAATGCCTTAGACAGGTCTAGGAAAAGGCCAGTTACATAGCTGTTCTCATCCAGTGCTTCTAAAACTGTTTTTGTAAATTGTGCTAGTGCAGATTCTGTCCGTCTACCAGGCCTGAAACCATGCTGGTCATTGCAGAGGAGGTTAAATTTACTTAGAAGCTCATAAGCCTGTTTTTCATTATTCTTTCTATCACTTTGGAAAAGCATGACAATAAGGCTATTGGTCTGTAGTTCTCAACATTTTCTACATCACCTTTCTTGTGAACTGGTAAAGTTTTGGTATGCTTCAGATAGCCAGGGAAGCAACCAGTTTTGAAGGATTCATTTGTGATTTCTGTTAGTGGAGCTTTACCATTTATGCATTTTTTCAGCACACACATTGGTATTTCATCTAAACATGCTTAGTTTTTGTTCTTTAATTGCCTTACAACGTAGCATACTTCCTCCTCAGTAGTTGGAAGCAATACCATCGAATTTGCTGTATGCTTCTGTACTGGTTCATTAGCACTTTTTTGGAAAAATTTTCTGTAACTTCACTGCAATTGTGGCTAAAGTAGGTGTTCACATAATTTGCTAATTCTTTCAGGTTACTTTCTAAGTTTTCCTTGTTCTGGATTTGTGTGTTTGTACGTCTCTGCTTCACAGTTCCTGTTTCTTGTTTCACTACAGCCAATGTAGCTTTACTTTTATTATTGGCTAAATTTATGAACCTATTATTGGCTGATTTTTTTGCAGTGTTGAGTACCTTCCTGTAGATCCTTTTGTAGTTTTTTGTAGTAGTGCAAAAAAACTGGATCACTGTTGTCCTGTTTAATGGAGTTTAGGTATTTACAAGTTTGAATACATTTTCTAATTCCTTTAGTATTTCATTCATTGTTGGTGGATGTTCCAATCTGAATTAATGCTTTGTGGAGTGCTTCTTCAAATTTTAATTTAAACTCAGACATAAAATTGGAGAATTTGCTATTCACTTTAGTTTCTATATATACTCCTTCCCAACTTTCATGTGTTAACTTTAAGGGAAACTCTTGCAAAACTGATGGAGAGTGGAGTCTTTTATATACATGCAGTTTTGATTCTTTTTTTAAACAAGCTTTTACTTTTATAATCTAACATAGATGGTCAGACAGTCCCAGATTTTTAAAAAGTACATCACAGTTTTCTCTGCCTACATCTGTAGCTACATGGTCAATGGTAGTTGATGAATGTGTGGTTATTCTTGTTGCACAGTTGACTAGTGATGACATGCCAAAACTATGTAGGATATTCATAAATGTGTTACTGGTGTCATCTGTTTTAGCTGTATTTATGTTAAAGTCCCCGCACAAAAGGATATTATGTTTCAGAGTCAACACTAGTTCTAGGCTTTGTATAAGTTTTTAAAAGAATATCTCTAAATTACCACTGGGAGAATGGTATATGCATAATATAATTAGTTTCTTGGGCATATTTATAGCAACTATCTCTCTTGCTCTTTGTCTACACTTAGCATGATAATATCATTTCTGACTTTAAAGCCGGCAGACGTGGCCGAGCGGTTCTATGCGCTTCAGTCTGGAGCCACGTGATCGCTGCCGGCGCATGTTCGAATCCTCAGGCATGGGTGTGTGTGATGTCCCAAGGTTAGTTTGGTTTAAGTAGTTCTAAGTTCTAGGGGACTGATGACCTCAGATGTTAAGTCCCATACTGCCCTGAGCCATTTGAACCATTTTTTTCTTACTTTAAATTCAATACTGTTCTTAACATAAATAGGTGATCCTCCATCTTTCATTGTGTTTGTGCAATAAGAACATGCTTGGACATGTGAGGGTAAATTAATATATATGATTTCACTTTCTTTACACCATCACTCTGTAATACAGATAACAGTGCTGTCTAAGATTTGTAACTCGACTTCCAGCTGTTACACTTTGTTTTTTACACACTGAATATTTTGGTGGAGTACTGTTAGACATTTAATGTTACTTATCTTGGTGGCTTCTTTTTCGTCATATATGCAATTAAAAAATCCTTCAGATTGGAAGGAGGTATCCTTTTTCGTCTACTTGCTGCCCTGTGGATGGTTGTTTCCATGTCTGCTGCTGCTCCTGCTTTTGCTGTGATTTCTGTTGTTACTGTTGTCTGTGATCCTGCTGTTGATGTTGATGCTGTTGTTGGCATTTCTGCTCCAATTATTGTTTGTACTGCTGCATTTTGTGTAACTGCTGTTGGTTGTGTTTGTTCTGCTGCTTTTTTTGTTGCTGGTATAATCTGTGAAGAGATGACGTCTCAGTTTTGAGTTGATACAATAATAGACATGATGTTGTTATTTATGTACATCATCTCAACCATCTCATTTATTCTAGAACCTATGAACTTTTCCCATGAATATTTAAATGCATACCATGCCTGGTGAAGTGTTTCCTTTCACATCTAGGAAGTTTGTGTTTCTGTATGCTTTGCACATTTTGCGAAATTACCTGTTGGCCTTCATGATTTCCTGGTTGACACATGACGCTTCTATTAAGTCATATCTGTGTCTGTGTGGTATTCCAGTCACTATTACACTTTCATTTTTCACTGTATCCAGGGTTTTCTGTAAGTCACAGATGCCACTTTTTAGTTCATTGCAATAGACATCGTTTGTACCACCAATTATAATCAAAATCCGAATTTCTTGTGTAGTGCTATCACACTGTATGTTCCTTATAGGCATAGGGGCCTCAGGTTTTACTTAGCCAGTAGCTCTAAGATTGTGTTCGTTTTGCAAGATTTTCACGAGATCACGAATACGATTGTCTGAGTAAACAACTCACCTGGATTTCCTACGATACGTATTTCTGCCATTACTGCTTTTTGGGGCAATGCTATTGCTGTGCTTTTGAATATCAACAGTGTCTGTTAGATGACAGTCAGTATCATTACAGTCTTCCTCCTTTGATTTTCCACAATCTAGAATGGCGAAATTGTTCTGTAGTTTTTTAGGCCGAGGCCTGCTGTAAACACTTTCTGATTCACAGTTTTTGCTTTCAAGAGGATTCCTCAATACTTGCTTTAAATTCTCCAGAAATTCTACATGTTTTCTACCTGCATTTATATCATAATAAAGCTCACGTAACACATTTAGTTCGATTTAGGGCAGCTCGTTTTGTATTATCGCGTTATAGGGGAGAGAGTGTGGCAGATATAATACACGAGTTGGGATGGAAGACGTTTTTCGTCGCGGCGAGACCTTTTTACGAAATTTCAGTCACCAACTTTCTCTTCCGAATGCGAAAATATTTTGTTGAGCCCAACCTACATAGGTAGGAATGATCATGAAAATAAAATAAGAGAAATCAGAGCTCGAACAGAAAGGTTTAGGTGTTCGTTTCTCCCGCTCGCTGTTCGGGAGTGGAATAGTAGAGAGATAGTGTGATTGTGGTTCGATGAACCCTCTGCCAAGCACTTAAATGTGAATTGCAGAGTAGTCATGTAGATGTAAATGTAGATGTAGATTCCGGCGCTGCACATTTCTGTTGGTACTCGGAGACCGTTGCACAGTTGATCACAATCGCACGAGATTCTATCAGAGTTTAATTTCACAAAAAAACTTGTGTGGTATCATTTATGTGTTAGTGAGCATGCTATAATACCTTTTGCCACTATAATATCATATGAACAACACTTTACTCATGATAATAACTCAAAATTTACAGAGCAATTTACCATATTTTGTATACACACCACCATCTTGGCTACTAGTTTAATAGGCATTATTGTATTTAAAGTGGAATGCTCTTGCTCTCGTCTGCACTTTGAACTGAATGACTCAGCCAGTTGTAACAGGACGTACAATGTAATGGGACCTCCAAAAAACAACACTAATGAGTACTTTTCACTTCTTTAAATCACTTCTCAAGTAAAAAAAAAAAAGTGATAAGTGACAGAAATAATTCTGGGAGTTATTTAAAATTAATTGCGGCACCCCTAGACTTGTAGTCTGACATTCACTTAACTGCCAAACTACACTTGGAGCCTACCATATTTTAGTATGTTATCTGCATACACACTGTTACTGCTCTGTTGAGCCAGAAAGCTATCTGCCAGTTGGAAACATGTGGTAGGATATGAGAGAAGAACATGCTCTGACATGTGTAGGCCAAGAAAAGATCATGGATAGTACTTTTTTGAACTATGAAGACAAGTTAAAATTGTTCCTACATGCCTGTGTACTGGTTCTGCTACATTAACATGTGGCATCCTCATCCAGTGTACGGCCCACCTATTTCTGATGCTTATCATTTACTCCTTTCTGTGCAAAATATGTTATGTATAAAACACAGTCATGGGTCACATATTATTTAATTTAGTTTTACTAGATTTGCTTGTTCAACAAGAATATCTATAGGTAAACAAGAATATCTATAGGTATTCATTGCACTGGTGGCAATGTGTTAAATTACCATTCAATACTATTGACAATACAACTTTATCTATAGTATAGTGCCAAACAGTAATTTTAACTCATGATGTGTTGCCACTTTGTGTCTGATGTGGAAAACCAGTACAAATGATACATGACCTATGCCTGTGTTTTGTACATCAGTTACCACGATTTCTGTTTCTCTGTGCAGGTGATGCCTGTGTTTCCTATGTGAAAAATATTTTTATTGGTTGTACTTCATGCCATCACAGGAATGGAAATCTGAATTAAATGAGGAGTTCACTGCCATTTTAAGTAATGATAAGATGATGTCGTTATATTTTAAAGACTTGGCATTGTCTGAAGTTTGTCCTAGAATATTAGGCAGAAAATTCTAATGTTTTGCAGAGTACCTGGTTCATCTTATATGTTGTGTGATCAATCTGCCTCTTACAACTGCATTTTCCGTTTTACCTCTTTACTTATACCATCAATGACAGCACATCAATAGACCCCTCATTGTGCTCAAGATTTTTTGCCCAACTTAACAGTGACAAGGTGACACCGGCCATGTCAAAGGAGGTACGCTGATTCCTGTCAGATCACCGAAGCTAAGCACCATCAGGTGTGGCCAAAACTTGGTTGAGAGACTGTCCACACCATTTGCTGTTGGCATTTTTCTCTTTGCCATTATGGTAGAGAGGAGGCGGGGGGGAGATGGTGGTGTGGAGTTTCTGATCACCAGTCTTTGTGCCAAATGTCAGGTATTCAATTCCAAACCACTCCACAGTGTCTCAAGAAGTGACAGCATGTGACACTGCTGACGGTGATCCGACCATCAGATGGGGACATTAAACTTGACAGTCACCTTTGTGCTCTTCAAAAGTAGTAGGCTATGACTCACACACACACACACAATTACAGGCACCTACACTTAACACATACACTTATGCAACAGCTGACGTACTTCATGAAGGAATGGTGCCTGCAGGTGCAAAGGATAGGGAAAACTTTTCGAATTAGGTAGCTGAACCTGTCCTTCAGGGTCTCCCAGCCATTCATGTCATATGAATTTACTTTTTTACTAATAAGGTAACACTTCCTGTTAATATGGCAACCAAGAGTAGCCCCATAACTCTGCTCTTGCTCATTCTGCTGTAATTAGCATAAAACAAATTCTGAAATATAGTGGACCAAGTAAGAGAATGATTTATTGCTGAATAATATAGACAAGAGAAGTAAATAAGACCTTTTTTACTGGTGAGAGGCATAGCCCTCTCAAAACTGGGAATACAGTGATATAAAAATTTTGTAATAACACACGTGCTGCACCTGAGATTCAAGAGTATTTGTGTTCCTAGCATAGTATTCATGGTTTATTATTACTATTATTATTTTAAAGTTTAGTATTCACAAGAGGGAGGGAGAAAGGGAGAGTTTATGTCAGCCGGAGTTCAACTAAAGAAGCAAGCAAAAAATAGACTCCCTTCAACAAACTAGACATGAACTGAACCTGCAACAGTGGACTTTAGTTGTAAAGAAAAGGCAGAACATCCACATAAGTTTTCCATGCGAAGCTTGGACTCACCTGCATAGTTTGATGGTATTATCACATTTGGAAACATAACTTCATTACTCAACATGTACAAGAACTAAACTGCTTCAGACACTCATAAATGTGAATCCAAGTGCAAGAATCAAGCACCCACACTGTAGCTTCAGTATAATGATTACAAATGTCAACTAATGTCAGTCGAAATGCCTGCACTGCAAAAAGCTCACTGCCTAACTGATATATTAGTGACACGCACAAACTTAGATCTAATTGCTATCGCTACTCAGAATAAGTTCAGAGCACTTGGTGTTGTGTTCAAACTCAGTTATAGTTCATCAGAGCTCCACAGCAATGGATGTTTCCCTGCACAAGTGTACATTACCAGCATGGAGGATAGGACTGTCAGGAGTGTTGCTCAGTGTCTCCTTTTGCTGTGAAAATGAAATGTCTCTGTGACGAGGGCCTCCCGTCGGGTAGACTGTTCGCCTGGTGCAAGTCTTTCGATTTGACGCCACTTCGGCGACTTGCGCGTCGGTGGGGATGAGATGATGATGATTAGGACAACACAACACCCAGTCCCTGGGAATCGAACTCGGACCCTTTGGATTGACAGTCTGTTGCGCTGACCACTCAGCTACCGGGGCGGGTCAGTTAGCCGACAAGTTTCCACTGCCAGATTGCTAAAGTACTACCATCCACTTTCTTGCACCTCCATGAGACTACATTAAGGCCATATACATATGCTAACACTGAAACTACAGATTAATAACTTAACATTTATTATATACATGTTTAAGTGTTGGTGACATATGGAGCCCCATTTCCACACTAGTTGACTTGCAGTTGCAGCACCACAGCTCAGTAATTTGAAGATTGTAGAGCAGTTGGCAGGTAGTCTCAGTCTGTTGTCTGTCTGCTCTGCCCTCAGTGAGCTAGTGTTCATATAGCAGCTTGTCTTTTCATTTTGTTACATTTATTATTAGTGTTGCCTTCACAGCTGCGGTAGCAGTGGGGCACCTGAGGCAAATGCTTTGCCGCCTCTGGAACCTATAGTGATGTCTGGGATCGCTGATGCTGCTGCACCTCCAGATTTGCACATCCCAACTGATCGACAGTTACCTGATGGTGACTGACGAATGGTGGAAGGGTGATAAATCTCTAGATTAAAGGAAAAAAATGCGTACTGACCACACGGCTGCCGCTTATGTCTTAAAATCAAATTTAAGGTATTGCCTACTGCTGAAAGTAAATATGAGCCAGTGCAGAATGCCTTGTCTTTTGGGACTGGGGCCAACCTTCCTGAGAGTTCTGGACAAGCACAGAGCATGGGAA
Source organism: Schistocerca gregaria (assembly GCF_023897955.1). NCBI lineage: Eukaryota > Metazoa > Arthropoda > Insecta > Orthoptera > Acrididae > Schistocerca > Schistocerca gregaria. Next base: position 26,038,779 of record NC_064931.1, on the reverse strand, counting down.
GTTCAAATGATAGACGGGTTATGGAGCCACTCAGGAAGAAAGTGGGAGTTCAGGAAAGACTCTGTTTGCCATGGAGGTCACATCTGAGATGTGGAGGAGGCTACACTTGGCTGCAAATAATGGTTAATGTAGGCATGAATGACACCTGCTGCCTGGGTTCAGAGGCCATCCTCAGTTCCTACAGGCAGCTGACTGATTTGTTATAGACAGCTGGCCTCACCCACATGGTGGAAGCAGAGCTATGGTTTTGCAGCATAATTCCCAGAACTGATTGCACTCCTCTGGAATGGAGCAGAGTGTAAGGTCTAAACTAGAGGCCCAGTCAGTTCTACTGTGGCATTGGATGCATATTTCTCAAACTCTGCAGTTTGGTGGAGAACTTTAGGGTATCCTTTAATCGGTCAGGTGTGCGTTGTATGCAGGAAGTGGCTGCCAGTGTAGTGGACTATATGTGGTCAGCACGTGTGGCTTTTTTTAGGTTAGAGAAATCCCCATAAGATGCCTTCTGAGTCAAAACAGTGTAGCATTCACCATAGCAGACCAGAGGAAGAAAACGTTAATATAGTAATACTTAACTGCAAAATCTATGGAAAGTCCCGGAGCTAATCTTGTTCATAAACAGTAACAATTCCCACATAGTAAGCCTACTGCAGACAGAAAGCTGGCTCAACCCAGAGATTAACAGCAACAAAATTCTAAATTCTGAATGGAGTGTTTACTGCAAAAATAGATTGAATGCTGGTGGTGGAAGCGTGTTTATAGCAATAAAAATACAATAACATCTAGTGAGATTATTGATCACTCAGAATACAAAATAATTTTGAAGAAAACAAATGTTAGAAGTGGATGAAACATGTTCATTGGATGGTTTTATAGACCCTTTATCTCAGAAGCAGTAGTGACAAAGAGTTGAGGGCTAACTAGAGAGAACTTATCACATAAATTTACTATCATTTTATAGTTTAGGTGGAGATTTTAACTTACTGGCTATAGACTCAGAAGCTCAACTGATTGGGAGCAGGGGTGGACAATCATGTGAAATTGTTTTAAGTGCCTTATTTGAAAATTACTTTGAGCAGTTAATCAAAGAACTGACTCATGAAGATAACATCTTAGACCTGCTGGTGACAAACAGATCAAACTTTTTGACAAAATTAGCATAGAAAAAGGAATCAGTGACCATAATGAGAGTACCACTCCATTTAATAGAGCTGTAAATAGGAATACAGAGAAAGGCAGGAAGTTCTTTCTGTTCAGCAAAAGTAACAATGGACAGATTTTGGATTACCTGACAGGACATAATGAGAGTTTCATCTCTAGCACTGACAATGTTGAGCATAAATGGACATGGTTCAAGATGGCGCTGCGGTCTGGGAAACTCTATAGTACGATATTTTCCACAGATCCACCATGCATAGCAATAAGATGGCGTAGCCTCTGAATGAAATTACCCGAAACCTTTGACAACGTGTCTGGCGGAATGGCTTAACATGCAGATGAGATGTACTGCTTCAGCTGTTCAATTGTTTCTGGATTCTGGCGGTACACCTGGTCTTTCAAGTGTCCCCACAGAAAGAAGTCACAGGGGTCCATGTCTGGCGAATAGGGAGGCCAATCCACGCCGCCTCCTGTATGTTTCGGATAGCCCAAAGCAATCACACCATCATCAAAATATTTATTCAGGAAGACGTCGGCCATGTGATGTGGCCGGGCACCATCTTGCATAAACCATGAGGTGTTCGCAGTGTCGTCTAAGGCAGTTTGTATCGCCACAAATTCACGAAGAATGTCCAGATAGTGTGATGCAGTAATCGTTTCGGATCTGAAAAATGGGCCAATGATTCCTTTGGAAGAAATGGCGGCCCAGACCAGTACTTTTTGAGGATGCAGGGACGATGGGACTGCAACATGGGGCTTTCGGTTCCCCATATGCGCCAGTTCTGTTTATTGATGAAGCCGTCCAGGTAAAATAAGCTTCGTCAGTAAACCAAATGCTGCCCACATGCATATCGCCGTCATCAATCCTGTGCACTATATCGTTAGCGAATGTCTCTCGTGCAGCAATGGTAGCGGCGCTGAGGGGTTGCCGTGTTTGAATTTTGTATGGATAGAGGTGTAAACTCTGGCGCATGAGATGATACGTGGACGTTGGCGTCATTTGGACCGCAGCTGCAACACGGCGTACGGAAACCCGAGGCCGCTGTTGGACCACCTGCTGCACTAGCTGTGCGTTGCGCTGTGTGGTTGCCGTACACGGTCGCCCTACCTTTCCAGCATGTTCATCCGTCACGTTCCCAGTCTGTTTAAATTTTTCAAACAGATCCTTTATTGTATCGCTTTTTGGTCCTTTGGTTACATTAAAATTCCGTTGAAAACTTCGTCTTGTTGCAACAACACTGTGTTCTACACGGTGGAATTCCAACACCAGAAAAATCCTCTGTTCTAAGGAATAAACCATGTTGTCCACAGCACACTTGCACGTTGTGAACAACACACGCTTACAGCAGATAGACGACGTACAGAATGGCGCACCCACAGACTGCGTCGTCTTCTATATCTTTCACATCACTTGCAGCGCCATCTGTTGTTGAAAATTGTAACTACTGTAATTTCGAAAGTTTGTCCGCCTGGAAATGTACTGTTGTCCCAAGCATGTTGCAACAAACGGTGTATTTCTATCGCTGCTCGTTTAGTTTTTATTGCCGTTTCAAATATACCAGTCATTTTTGAAACACCCTGTGTGTCTATATATATATATATATATATATATATATATATATATATATATATATATATATATGACCTAGTAAATACTGTCTGAAGAACCGTCAGGCTTTTCATGCTTTCACAAATGATGCTGTTGGATGCAACAAAGTCGCAATGATAGAAAATTTTAGCAAAATGTGGAAGACCTGAAGAGGATCGATGCTTAGTGAAGGAAGTGGCAATTGACCATCAACTGAAAAAAATGTAACATATTGAGTATAAATAGACAGAATGATCGTTTATTGTATGATTACAAAACTGCAGAACAATCACTAGAAACACTTACTTCCATAAAATATCTAGGAGTTTGTGTATGGAGTGATTTGAATTGGAACAACCACATGAAATTAATCATGAGTGAGGCAGATGCTAGACTGAGATTAATTGATAGACTCCTCAGTAAATGTAACCACAAACAGAGGCAGTAGCTTACAAAACATTCGTTCAACAAATACTTGAATAATGCTCATCAGTATGGAACCCATCCTAGGTAGGACTAATAGAGGAAATAGATAAGATGCAAAGAAGAGCAGCAGATTTCATTACAGGTTCATTTAGTAAGTGCAAAAATGGTAAAGAGATGCTCAGCCAACTCCAGTGGCAGATGCTTCAAATGACGCATTCGCATCACATCATGCTACACTGTTAAAGTTCCGAGAGCATACAATCCTAGAAGAGTCAACCAATATATTGCCTCATCCTATGAATATCTCACAAAAAGAATATGCAGATAAAATGGGAGAGATTTAAGCCCACACAGAGGCTTATGAGCAATTGTTTTTCCTGTGAACCATACAGTACTGGAACAGAAAAATAGGGAACTGACACTGGTACACAAAGTACTCTCTGCCATGCACCATAAGATAGCTTGTAGAGTATAGATGTAGATGTAGACTACAAAATTAAAGAAATGTTTACTTGATGAGTTAATTAAACAAGAACAGTAATTCAGAACTTCATTTGATATCTTGATACCATACTCTGTAGAGATCAAATTTCTTTTGTATGATTGATAACAAACTAAGTACAATGAAAGAAAAAACATGATTGTATGACATTGTCTTATGGCAGGGTTCCTACTGTGGTAAATGTAGATGACGTCTTCAAGAACAGTATTGATATCATCACATTAAATTAAGCAAAATTATATAAGCATTACATGAAGAGAGACAGCTGTTGTGAACTATCATACTGAATAATCTACTAAATTTAGAGCTTGCAATCTGTTTTGGTGGACTTCTCCCATTAACATGTTGACTTTGAACCATGAAGCAATAAGTGTATGAAAGAATTTTGCTGTAACCCTCAGCATCAGTCAGTGTAAAATCTCTGCATGTGAGATATCAACAGCTTTGACTCTGTCTACTAACATTTATCAAATTTCAGTATATATGGTAGACTTTTGTGGGCAATTGAGGCAAGAAGATCTATGATGGGATTGGCCTGTACTAATAACGCTGCATAATACTATGGTGAATGGCAGCTTAAATTGATGGGACAAACAGCCTCCAAAGAAACTGGAGGTGCTACTAAAATATTCAAAGGCTGTACTTGGTGCACCTCACTGTGTACCAATTATTTCTTTATATGTTTTGAAATATGAATTTCCACCAACAAACATGCATGGAATCACAGGTAAGTGCTTTATAAACTACACATCCAGTTCTTTTCCCTTCTCAGTTTGAGCAGTGTGAATATTAAACTGAATATAAAATTTATGTTAGCACTGTTAAGTGCTCTCTATAGCCTAGAGGTTATCTCAACAGAAGTAATTTCTCAGTACTATACTAAAGGTCATTATTTTCACAGTGAAAATAATGGTCTTTATTTACCTGATTTGTGTGATATGAGTCCAGAGTGAACTGAACTAGAACTAACAGTACTATTTGTATGTACACTACAATGGAAGTTTATGCAATAAACAACCAGCTTAAACTGTTTCCTTACCTGATTGCTGTGATCTAATTAAGTGCTCACCTAACCAGTAACAATGACACTTGTGTACACTGCAACAGAAGTCTACATGCTGAACAACCATGTAAATGTTTGCATCTATAAAATACAATGCTCTTCAAGTAATGGTGGCCAAAAGTCATTAATAGTGTCTTGCATGTGAAGTTTTCTGTTTTCTACTTGTCACATCTGTGTTCATTCAGTACATGTTAAAATAACAGGTGAACATGAATGGGGAAAGGTAATCTGACAGTAACTACTTATATCCTCTATTAATTTCACTTATTGTTGCTAGAATAGTTGAACAATGCATTAACTTCTTTTCACATTGAAGATTATTCCTTCAACTTGAATGAGGAAAACATCACTGTATTTCACAACATTACATTGATTTTGAAAGAATATTATTATTGTTGTTGTGTTTGTGCGTTATTTGTTGTTTTGAGTCTTACGTGTATATGTAACGATAGTGAAATTAATGACGATGTAAATAAAACAGAAAGAAACTTCCACATGGGAAAAATATATTAAAAACAAAGATTCCAAGACTTACCAAGCGGGAAAGCGCCGGCAGACAGGCACATGAACAAAACACACACGCAGAATTACGAGCTTTCGCAACTGGCAGTTGCTTCGTCAGGAAAGAGGGAGGGAGAGGGAAAAATGAAAGGATGTGGGTTTTAAGGGAGAGGGTAAGGAGTCATTCCAATCCCGGGAGCGGAAAGACTTCCCTTAGGGGAAAAAAAAGGACAGGTGTACACTCGCACACACACACACACATATCCATCCGCACATACCATGGTATGTGCGGATGGATATGTGTGTGTGTGTGTGTGCGAGTGTACACCTGTCCTTTTTTTCCCCTAAGGGAAGTCTTTCCGCTCCCGGGATTGGAATGACTCCTTACCCTCTCCCTTAAAACCCACATCCTTTCATTTTTCCCTCTCCCTCCCTCTTTCCTGACGAAGCAACTGCCAGTTGCGAAAGCTCGTAATTCTGTGTGTGTGTTTTGTTCATGTGCCTGTCTGCCGGCGCTTTCCCGCTTGGTAAGTCTTGGAATCTTTGTTTTTAATATATTAACGATAGTGAAATGTGCACACGTATGAATGTGGACCTATACTGCTACTAGGTGCCCTGTTACATACTGGTAGGCATGGTATCAATTGAGAAAGTGATATACTATACCAATTATGCCAAGTATTCTGTTTAATATAGTAATAGGCCCACAGTTTATGCAAGATAATTTAAGTGGCATTTCGTTTATACAGGTGACATGTTCTATATGTATGTTTACTTATCTGCTACACAAAGCTGAATGACAAACATATTTGCAGTCTATACACCAAATTTATGTTTCGTGGTTAATAAATTCTTGGGTATGTTACAATGTCCAGAATTTTAGATTCTAGTATGAGGTTTGTTTCAGACAAATTATGTTCTTATAATCCTTCTTTATGTTTAGACAAAAGTTTCTTCTTCTCAGACTAATAGATGAGTCTAAATATATTCCCAAATCTATAATACACAGATATGTCCCATGAAAGTGTTTGACTTCGAGAGCTTTTTCAGCCAGGTACGCTCTTCATAGATGGAAACACATCATGCAGTCTTAGACATACATGATTTAAAAAAAAGTAACATATTTATCAAACACTATTTCTAATGCATTTGACTGAGCAAAGTGAGACAATGGTGAAGACAATGGACTCATATTTGGGAAAACAATGATTAAAATTTCCATCCAGATTTAGGTTTTCCATTATTTCCTGAAAGTGGTTAAGGTGAATGCTCAGGCTGTTCCTTTGAAAGGGCACAGCTGATTTTCTTTCCCCATCATTCCCCAATCTGAGCTTGTAATCAATCTCTAATGACCTCAGCGTCAACATGGCTTCAACCCTAATATTCTTTTTCCTTCTTTTCTAATATATATATATATATATATATATATATATATATATATATATATATATATATATATATATATATATATATCAGGAAGAATGATTCTTGCTGGTGCCTTATTGAAGTTAGGTGGTTATGGTATTTTTTGTGTTATAAAGGTTATTTCTTATTTGGGTTTAAAGTTTAATTATTTTTGATTATCTTATGAGGTTGTATGGGTTCTCTTTCTTTAATTCGACGCGCAAGTCGCCTAAGTGGCGTCAAATCGAAAGACTTGCACCAGGCGAGCGGTCTATCCGACGGGAGGCTCTTGTCACACGACATTTCACTTCATTTCATTTTCCTTTCTTTAATGGTTGGTCATGGTTTATGTTCCTCTGGATTATTTTGTTCATGTAATATTATTTATGAAAGTCTAGGTAGACGAAGATTTAACAAGGGTATAATTAATTTGATACCAAGAATGGCTTTATGGTGATTTCTTTTAAGGTTATCCTTCCTCATTAAATTTGGTAGGTGGACTTAGATTATTTATTAGAATTATGTCTTATCTTCTTTTTCATTTTTTGCTTTAATATTTTTGTCTTTTTTAGAGCAGTTTGTATTTTATATATATATATTTTTTTTCTTATTCTCAGCATTGTAATTATTATTCTGGTGTTTTTACTTGTTCTCTTGGTTGTTTTCATGAATATCATCTTTTACTTTTACATTGATTGCCTTTACATATTCTTTGTTTAAAGGGTGAATATTTCTTTGTTTAGGTTGCTTAAGTATTTTAATTAAAAATATTGTTTTGTGGAAACAATGATATGAAGTTTTCCATCTTAGGCCGTGAATTTATTTTCTATTTGTTCTTTCAGTTTTTTTCTTTATTATTATTATTAGTCGTAAAGCTCCCATGTGGAAGACGCTAAGTAAAGCTGGTTCACTTTCCGTTCTTCTTGATCTTCTGGTTCTTTTTATTTGCCCACCAGTTTTTCATTGTTTGTGAAAATTGAGTTCTTCTTTCTTCGCTCCATTTTGTTCCGGTTCTCGGTGCTTTTGTCTCTGGTTTAACCTCCCACTTTTCAACTTTTATTCTAAAATTGTTCTTTGCAGCTATTTCTTCTTTAGTAATTTTTGCTAATTCCAAATCTTTTTTAACTTTTTGGATCCATTCTCCTCCATTAACAAGAGAATCTACGTATTTTACAATTCTTTTTGTTAATGTGTGTTCAGGAAGTCTCATTATGTGGCCATAGAATTTAAGGCGTCTTTTGCTCATGTCTATCTCTATGTTAGAATATTCTTCAATTTTTGATGTTTTCTGTAATCTATATCCATTCTCGGTCCATCTTGGTCCCAAAATTTTTCTAATTATTTTTCTTTCTTTTTCTTTATATTTTCTAGATCAGTTTTCCTGTTTAGTGCCAAGGTTTCGCTGGCATATAACATTGATGGTTTAATGACTGTATTATAATGCCTAATTTTTGCATTTAAAGATAAACATTTTTTATTATAGAGGTTTTGCACTAATCCTAAACCTTTACGAGCTTTTTGTATTCTTTCTTGTTGTGCAAATTTTTCTGAGATAATTTCTCCAAGATATTTGAAGTATGGTACTCTGTTGATTTCTCCGTATTTTGTTTGTAATTTGGAAATTTCTAAATTTGTTGTTGTAAACACTGTCTTTTCAAATGATATCCGTAGGCCGACTTTTTCTGCACATTCTTTTAGAATTTCTACCTGTTTTATAGCCATCTCACTAGAATCTGCCATTATTGCGAGATCGTCTGCAAAGGCTAAGTAGGGGATTCTTAGGTTATGTTTCTTGGTTCCTAATGAAATTGGTTTCCAGCACTTTTCTTCTTCAAGTTTCTTCTCCCATTCTTCCATGACTCTATCCAGAACTACATTGAACAACAAAGGCGACAACCCATCACCCTGTCTAACACCAGTTTTTATTTCAAATGGTCTTGAAAGTTTTCCCATAAATTTCACTTTGGATTTTGTATTTGTTAATGTCTGTTTTTTCTTTATTATTTTCCAGAACTATAATTTTTATTTTAGGTATTTATTATTTAATAATTAATTATAGAGCTTTTGTTGAGTGAGAACTTTTTAATTTAAATGGTTCTATGGTTGTTATGACTTTAATTTTGGATTGAATGTCTCTTATTTTTATGTCTTTTGTTATATATTTTACTTATTTGGTTATTTATTATAGAGAGGATTATATATCGGGCGAAAAGAATATAAATCGTTTTATTATTGTTGGTTTAATATTTATTCATTCTATAATGTTTTTAATTATTAGTCTTAATTTGATTAGAATTTTGTTAGGATGAGATGGTTTCGGTTTAGTTTCTTATTGTTTAGTTATTTACTACAAAAATGTAAAATCTTATAGTGCTGGTATATTAACTGCACTTTCTAATCGTATTGGTGATGTTGCTATTTTAATTTCTATTGCTTGAATATTAAATTTTGATGGTTGAAATTGTATTTATTATTATGATTTTATTTCTAATTCTTTTGAAATATAGCTTATCACTATATTAATTGTTTTGGCAGCTATAACTAAGAGAGGTCAAATTCCCTTTTTTTCTTGACTTCCTGCTGCTATGGCTATTCCTTCTCCTGTTTCTGCTTTAGTCCATTCTTCTACTCTTGTTACTGCTGTAGTTTATTTATTAATTCGTCTCAGATCAATATTAGATACTTATAATTGGTTGTATAACTATATTTATGGCTGGATTGTGGGCTATGAGAAAGAATGGTTACAAACTGAGCAATTATATTTAGAGCTAGTATAAGAAGATCAACAGAATGGCTACAAAATAACCCACCTGCAAAACATAGATCCTCAGAATTACCATTAATTTCTAGATTCTAATATGGCAGATTAGTGCAGTAGATTTAAGCTCTACAAATAAAGGTTTGACCTTTTATTAGAAAATTTTCAAATGGCAACATGATCAAATTTCTCCCTTCAAGATGGAGCTTCACCATTAATGGAGCAACTATCATTCTTTCATGATCATACTATGGTTGTAATTTTATTAATTACAGTAATTGTAGGTTATGCCCTAAGTTATATATTATTTATTGCCTATACAAACCGAAACATACTTCATGGACACTTAATTGAAACAATCTGAACAGCATTAACAGCAATTACCCTAATTTTTATTGCCCTTCCCTCATTATGACTATTATACTTACTTGATGATTCATTAGACGCAATAGTCACATTCAAAACCATTGGACGACAATGATACTGAAGATATGAATATTCAGACTTTATAGACGTAGAATTTGACAGTTATATAACACCAGAACAAGACCTAGAAAATGATGGATTTCGACTTCTAGATGTAGATAACCGAAAAATTCTCCCAATAAATACAGAAGAACGAGTATTAACAAGAGCATCAGATGTTCTACACTCATGAGCAGTTCCTGCATTAGGAGTTAAAATTGATGCAACACCAGGTCGACTAAATCAAGGAACATTTACAATAAACTGACCTGGATTATTCTTCGAATAATGCTCAGAAATCTGTGGAGCAAACGACAGATTCATACCAACTGTAATTGAAAGAACTTCAGTAAACTTATTTATCAAGTGATTATCTAAGATAATCTAAGGAGTTAGTTAAAATATATAACATTAGAGTTTCAATCTAAAATAACTAAACAATTAGTACATCTTGAAATACATCAGATGACTGAAAGTAAGTAATGGTCTCTTAAACCAAACAATAGTAAATTAACGACTACTTCTAATGGAGAAATTAAGTCCAAATCCCTCAAATATCCCCTCTCATATGATTCTCCCTATTCATTATATTTTCAGCTACCTTAATCCTATTCAATCAAATAAATGTTTTCTCATTCAAGCCCAATCTTATTAAAAGAGCAGAAAAAAGAATAATTGAAATATAAAACTTAAATTGAAAATGATAACAAACTTATTCTCAATATTTGACCCAACAACTAACATCTTCAATTTATCATTAAATTGAACTAGAACATTTTTAGGACTATTATTAATCCCATCAACGTTTTGACTTACACCATCACGAATTAATATTATCTGAAATAAACTAAACCTAACCTTACACAATGAATTCAAAACACTACTAGGACCAAAATCATTTAATGAAACAACATTCATCTTTATCTCAATTTTTATTATAATACTATTTAATAATTTTATATGATTATTCCCTTACATATTCACTAGAACAAGACATTTACCATTAACATTTGCAATCGCTCTACCTATATGATTAAGATTCATGTTATTTGGATAAATTAACCATACTAATCATATATTTACATACCTTATTCCACAAGGAACACCACCTGCATTAATATCATTTATAGTATTAATTGAAACAATTAGAAATGTCATTCGACCAGGTACACTAGCAGTATGACTAGCAGCAAATGTAATTGCAGAACATTTACTCTTAATCTTACTAGGAAATACAGGACCATCTATAGCAATAAACTTAATCTCACTACTAATTATTGGACAAATACTTCTACTAATTCTAGAATCAGCAGTGGCAATAATTCAAGCTTACGTTTTCTCATTTTTAAGAACTTTATATTCAAGAGAAGTATACTAAACCTATGTTAACAACTCACTCAGATCACCCATTCCACTTAGTAGACTATAGACCTTGATCATTAACAGGAGCAGTTGGAGCATAAGTCCTAGTATCAGGATTAGCAAAATGATTTCACCTATTGATCATTAACTTATTTAAAAATGGATTCGGAATCACCCTACTAACTATAATTCAATGATGACGAGATGTAGTACGAGAAGGGACATATCAAGGGTTACATACAGGATTTGTATCAATTGGGTTACAATGAGGAATAATCCTATTTATTACATCAGAAGTATTATTCTTCCTTTCATTTTTCTGAGCTTTCTTTAGAAGAAGACTAGCACCAACAATTGAACTAGGAATATTATGACCTCCAATAGGAATTCAACCTTTTAATCCTATACAAATTCCATTACTTAATGCAGCTATTCTTTTTGCCTCAGGAGTAACAGTAACATGAGCACATCATAGTTTAATAGAATCTAATCATACTCAAACATTACAAAGATTATTTTTCACAGTATTATTAGGATTATATTTCACAATACTTTAAGCATATGAATATTGAGAACCACCTTTCACAATTGCAGACACAGTTTATGGATCAACATTCTTTGTTGCAACAGGATTCCATGGTCTCCACGTAATTATTGGAACAATCTTTTTATCAACATGTCTACTTCGACACTCAATAAATCAATTCTCACCAAGACACCACTTTGGATTTGAAGCAGCAGCATGATACTGACACTTTGTAGATGTAGTATGATTATTCTTATGCATCTCTATTTATTGATGAGGTAGATAATTGTTTTTCTAGTATAAACAGTACATTTGACTTCCAATCAGAAACATTGATATAAATGAAGAAAAACAATCCTAATTCTATCTACGATAGTTTTTATTAGATTTATTATTCCAATAATTGTTATAATGCTTACAACAACATTATCAAAAAAAATTAATCAATGATCAAGAAAAAAGATCCCCATTTGAATGTGGGTTTGATCCAAAAAGATCAGCACGAATACTCTTCCTATGATTCTTCTTAATCGCAGTAATTTTTTTAATTTTTGTTGTAGGAATTGCACTAATTCTTCCAATTGTAATTATTTTCAGAACCTCAGACATTATAATGTGAACAGTAATAACAATATTTTTTATTCTAGTCCTATTAGGTGGACTATACCATGAATGAAATCAAGGAGCCTTACAATGAGCACAATAAAGGGTTGCAGTTAACTATTATATTTGGGTTGCATTCAAAAAGTATTGATATAATCAATCAACCTTAAATAGAATGAGAAGTGAAATATTGCAGTCAGTTTCGACCTGGAAGATTGGTAAATAAAATACCCTTATTATTATTACTTGAAGCCAAAAAGAAGTGTATTACTGTTAATAATACAATTGAACTATTAAGTTCCAATTAAGGAAACGTAAATCCCATATGATAGTTGCTAACTTTTTATATTAGCGGTTAAACTCCGTTAACATTACTAAAATTTATATGGTTTAAATATAACATTACATTTTCACTGTAAAAATAATATAATATATAAAAATAATATATATATATATATTTATAAATACCTAAAAGTAAAAATACCTCCTTAACATCTTCAGTGTCACGCTCTAATTATAACCTATTTAAGTAAACGAAAAATGATATCACTAAAATAAATACTCAAAAAATAAAAGTTAAAAGATAACTCTTGAAATTAGAATTATATCAACACTGAATATATCCAATTAAATAAATAAATAATCTATATAAACCTTGACCACCAAATAATTCACCCCAACAATAATCAAATGATTTAGATGAATAATAACCTAATTTTAAAGGAATATATCTAACAAACTTAGTTGAAAGAAAAGGTATAAACCATATAGAACCAGCAAATCTAACAAAAGAAAGGATACTTAAAGAAAATAAATTATGAGAAAAATCAAACTTAGAAATAAGATAACCCAAATAAGCACCTAAAACAACTACTGTAATAGTTAAAAACTTTAAAAAATAATGTAAAGCAATCACATGAGGAATAGGAAAAATTAACCAAGACAAAAGATTACCACTAAAAACAGCAACAAACAATAAACCAATTATACCAAACGAAATATAATAACCCTTATCATCAAAAGAAAATCTAGAATAAAAATTATTATCACCAGATATTGAATAATAAAACAAACGAAAAGAATAAGAAGCAGTTAAACCAATGGAAAAAAATAAAGGAAAAAAATTAAACAATTAATCCATCTTAAACAAACCATTTCAAGAATCAAGTCCTTTGAATAAAACCTTGCTTAAAAAGGTATTCCACACAAAGACAAACTAGAAACATTAAAACAAACTAAAGTTAAAGGTATAAAATTAACAATTGAGCCCATAAAATGAATATCCTGAGAATCCTTTAAATTATGAATTATTGAACCTGCACACATAAATAATAATGCCTTAATTAAAGCATGAGCTAATAAATGAAAAAATGCAAGTTTTGGATAACCTATAGCCAAAATTCATATTATTAAACCAAGTTGTCTTAAAGTAGAAAGAGCAATAATCTTCTTCAAATCAAATTCAAAATTAGCCCCTAATCCAGCCATAAATATAGTTATACAACCAATTGAAAGTAAAAATCAACCCTAATTATATATATATATTGGAAAACGACTTTCACCGGTATCAATGTAGGGCTGGTCCCATGAATGTACATGTTTGGAAACATTCTGAAACGAAAGCATATGTGTTTTTTAACACAAACTTATGTTTTTTTAAATGGACCTCCTATATTTTTTCTTCAGCAATCCATAGCATGACAAAGCACATACACAATGGTGTTGATAGCATCGCAATATTCCCATTACATTCCGAGATATTAAGACGCGAAGTTGACGCTTGAAACACCCGACATGGACTGCTAGCGCACGTCCTGAGGCTCAGGCGTGAACCCCATGCTGCCTGTAATAGCGATGTGATTGACATGCGTAAACAAACTTCCATACTTATCAAGAGGTCCGAAATGAATAATACGGTCTGCTGCCATCCTACATTAACGTCGTAGATTCCAGCAGGTATTTATCCCATATCTGTGTAGCGCAACGTTAGTCACAAAGTTAACTTCGCTTATCGTTAATCTGTTACTAAAAAGGTGATGCCGTTCAATGTTAAAACCTTACTTTACTGTACATCTAGCGCAAGTGACAGTTAATCATTCACTCGTAATAGTAATATTCATGCTGATGGTTTTAGTGAAATGAGCAAGTGGACTATAAATTTTACCGTTGTTTAGGTAAATATGTTTTGATTTGGAAAGTTCAGATAGGTCATAGAAGATGAATGCAAACATGTTTAACCAATTAGTTTTATTATCAAGTAATAATCAATGTTATGTTTATCTAATGCGTTAAATGACAAATTGTTGCATACAAATGTTTCTTAACATCAATGGGTAAAATGGCCCTTTGTAGAAACTTCCACTGTGATACCAGCACTACTAACTAAACATAGCGTTAACATCTAATGCTCAAAGTGATGCCCATTGGCTTGCATACAGTCACTCTGCGGATGAAGGATGCCCTACTTTGTGCTACTGTTTCCTCTTTGATGGCTGTACAAGCATCAATAATGCATTGCTTCATGTCCTCTGGTGTTGTTGGTTCATGTTGGTAAACAGCATCCTTCACTGCTCCCCGAAGAAAATAATCCAGCTGTGTAAGGTCTGGAGATCGGGCAGGCCACCTAACTGGGCCACCTCGTCAAATCCACCTACCAGTGAACTTACGGTTCAGGAGTCAGCGTGCTCGAAAGGCGTTATGTGCAGGGCATCTGTCATGCTGATACCGCATGACCATTCTCCAGTTCAGAGGTACGGTGTCCAAGAGAACAGGAAGGTTGTGTCGTATAAATCTGGAGTAGTGTCTACCATTTTGGATGCCATTTATAAAGAAAGGTCCGATAATGGTATCTCCAATAATCCCATACCAAACATTAACTTTCCAAGGACGTTGATGCTCTACCTGACGGAGCCAGTTTGGATTGTCTGCGGACCAATAATGCATATTCCTCATATTGACAATTCCTCTGTTGGAGAATGATGCCTCGTCGGTAAAGAGAACATCTGCAAAAAAATTTGGATTAGTAACAAGTTTTTGCTGAGCCCACTGACAAAATGTTACCCTATTGCGGAAGTCATTTCCATGAAGATCCTGGTGTAAATGAACATGGTAAGGATGAAATTTATGACGATTAAGAATACGCTGTGCACTAGATTTCGACACACCAACTTCACGTTCAATTTGATGTGTGCTGATTTGAGGATTCACGGCTATGGTAGCGAGCATAGCAACTTCAGCACGTTCAACTGTGCATGTCTAGGACGATGTCGCGGTCTTGGATTTAAGCTTCCCGTTTCACGTAGACAAGGTGTGAGACGACCAAACATCCGGCGCGAAGGCGATGGCTTGTCAGGGAATCGTCTTCTGTACAGTCGTTTTGCCTGAACAGCATTTCGTCCACCTACAACAGGGTACCGTACATGTTTGGAGAGTAGGGTAGACAACAGACATATTAACTTAATAATCATAATGTTCGCTAACAGTACTATCAACAAACAAGCAATCGCATAACGTATTTCCCGTCAATGTACATTCTTCATAATTCAGCAGCATTTCTACCGTATCTTCATTTGTGTACATTATACTGTACAGTAAAGGTTCCACAATACAACGTTTATTACCAATGTGTACTACCTCCGTGCCGTCACTAGATTACTATGATGCACGACTACACTGGCAAGCGGTGTACTGCACGCCAAAGCAACAACAAATGGGATGCTCGGAGGGTGGTGAAGCACAGGAGTTTGCATGGGTCGCTAATCATAAACAAGGCGAAGTGGTAAGTGTGGCAGTAGTGGAAACTACGTTGGACACTTGACTAGGTAGAGCCCGGCCCTGCGCGACAGGCACAATGGGTCATATAACGCATTACATAAACCTTATTTTGGGTGAGCAAGACAAATAAGAGAACCTGACGGGTGTACACCGATCGGTACTGGTTCATATTGTGTACGTAGATACGTAAAACGTGCAAGAGGGAAACCATTATGTGCTTATGAGAGTTGATGGCAACAGACCGTATTATTCATTTCGGACCTCTTGATAAGTATGGAGGTGTGATTACACATATCAATCACATCGCGATTACGGGCAGCATGGGGTTCACGCCTGAGCCTCAGGACGTGCGCTAGCAGCGCATGTCTTTTGTTTTAAGCGTCAACTTCGCGTCTCCATATCTCGGGATGTAATGGGAATATTGCGATGCAATCAAAGACATTGTGTATGTGCTTTCTCATGCTATGGATTGCTGAAGATAAAATATAGGAGGTCCATTTGAAAAAACATAAGTTTGTGTTAAAGAATGTTTCCAAATATGTACATTCATGGGCCCCAGCCCTACATTGATACCGGTGAAAGTCGTTTTCCAATACCTTTTATTGTTCCAGAGATATTTTGGGTGGACAAGATAGCTGTTTGTGTGTGTGTGTGTGTGTGTGTGTGTGTGTGTGTGTGTGTGTGTGTGTGTGTGTGTGTGTGCGCATGTAATGACCATATCATGTCTACATATGCAGAGTTTGCAGGTATGCACAGAGAGCAGTGTTTGATAGAGAGTAGTAGATGGATAATAGTTGCCCGTGTAAGGGATCTCATTCTCCTGCATAGACCTTACAAACCCATATTTTCATGCCACACTCTCCAGGACCGGCAATATAATATTGATCTGTCTAGATTAATGTGATTACAGATTAACAAGCCTCTGAAGCTATTAAAGCTATTTTTGTATAAATTAGTTAATATTAACTATAATCTATTTGTAATTTTGTGTGTTGCAAGAGTAAACAAAAAATTGTGATTTTATGTGTGTTGCAAGTGATGATTGCATGGCATAGACGTATTGTCCATAAATTTGTTGGGTTATGATTGCTATTATTTCAGGAGTTAGTAATCTTCACCAAGATGGTGTTTTTCATTGTAAGGAAACACTCTGTGCATAGTTTGAATGGCCCTTAACACATGGATAGTCTAGAGAGGCACCAGAGAAGCACTCTTGACCATTAGAGGAGGACAGTGCCAGTCAACGTTACTTAACTTTGTAGACTATACAAAACTGAGCAAGTGAGCACTTAGATTACCTATGAAAAGCAGAGCCTTCCACGCAGTGCATCATTTTCTCTGAAACCTGAGGTGTTAAATAGCCCCTGCAACAAGAGCTCTGTCTCATTTGGACCAGACTTCTTCTGCTGTCAAGATGTACTTCCCTGGCTGGTACAGTCTCCAGACTACATGGACGTACCAGTGCCATGTAGAGGTAGTGTAACTAATTGCTACAGGTATCAGGAGCTCAATCTAATACTAATGGTGAGTCAGAGAATCATTACACTGCTTTGTTGCCCACTAGTTGTGACAGTCAGGCTATCAGAAGCTATGGTGATCCCTCATAATTATGATCATAACCAGACTACTGATGTGTCCATGCCACTGCAAAGGTAAGTTGCCTTTTCTACTGTGGTGTGGCATCATTAGGACATATCTTTCTCACTCAGCTCGATTACATGTTTTATTTCTTTCTTTTGTAAGTGTTCTCTAATAATTTATGTGTGCAGTTAATCTTGTCCCCCACTCCTGTAATCACCATCTTGTATCCAGGCATTCTGCAACCTATTGCAGTGCCTTTTCATCTCTGTTAGTGATGTAATTTAATTTTTCTCTTTTCACATTATACAATAACATGCTGAAAAGTAATGCCTCTAAATTTTGTACATGAAAACTCTTAAACATTTTTAAATAAAACAAATGTTACTAAGACTCTACATTTTTATTCCTCATGTCCGCACATTTGTAGCCCTCTGTCACTAGAGGGTTCTAAACTACAGAATGTAACACATCAGTGTGTAACATAACTATGCCGGTGTGTGAGGAACAGCATGCTCCAAACGAGTTTTGAATTTGAATAGTTTATCTATACATAGAGCACCCAGTCCTTCAGCAGAACACTGCCAGACTACACACGAGTGCTGCGACAAAACAATCAGATACCTTGGGTTCACTGTCATCAATCTTCCTGCATACAGTCCTTACTTGGCCCCATACGATTTTCGTCTGCTTCCAAAACTTAAAGAACATGTTTGAGGACTTATCTTTGATATTGATGAAGTGGTGCAAGCAGAATAGAATAGAATAGAACAGAATAATTTTATTGTCATTAGGCCATTAAGGCAACAGACAAAGTCATACATATAATATAATTCATGTTGCAATAGATGATGGGTTTGTTATTACAGTGTAATATTACAATTGATGAAATCCTATAAAGTCATACTTATAACACAATGTAATTCCTGTTGCAAAAGAGCAATAGATTTGTTATTACAGTATAATATTACAATTGACAAGGTCATACATGTAATACAATATAATTCATGTTGCAAAAGAACAATAGGTTTGTTATTACATGGTTATATTACGATTGGTGAAATCCTACAAAGTCATACTTATTTTACTATATAATTCCTGTGGATAAGGAGTAATCAGTTTGTTATTACAGTATAATTTTAGAACTGATAAAATCCTTTAAGTCGTAGAATAGGTGGACAACTAACCAGTCATACAGAGCTTGTTTGAATGGTTGCTCTGGTACATCTTGCATAGCTCGTGGAAGTTTATTAAATAATTAGTGCCTCATTAGTTCATAACTGTTTAGTGATTTTGAGAGTCTGTGGAGTGGAGTATAAATACATCTATTAGTCCTAGTGTTGTAGCAGTGTAAATTTTCTCTGCTTTTAGCTTCGGGTAGCTTCTTTTTCGAGTAGATTAAAACAGGAAACAAAGGTTTACAGTGTGCAAATATCATGAGCCTGTAATTACCCGAATAGCTTTCTTCTGCAGTAGAAGGATGTCACGCACAGAACTGGAGTTTCCCCATAAAATGATACCATAGGTTATTGTGCTTTGGAAGAATGAGAGATAGGATATTCTAACATAATTTTTAGGTACAAAATCCATTAGTCACCTTAACAGATAGATTACCCTAGACAACGTACCACTAAGATACTGGGCATGTTGACCCCAAGATAATTTGTCATCCAAATATACCCCTAAAAACTTAACATAACTAGGATCATCAGATGGTAGCTTGTCTTTTAGACTAAATACTATCTGCTGAGTTTTATTTTCACTAAGCAAAAATCCATTTGCTTTAAACCAGTATGACACTTGAGCAATTGTCTCTGTAGCACAAGTTTTAAGGCTGTTGAGGTCTTTACTGCTGTTCAGAAAAGTTGTATCATCTGCATGTAGTACAGTTTTGATTTAATGAATGACGGCAGAGCGTTAATCATTATTAGGAACAGGAAAGGGCACAGTACAGATCCCTGTGGGACATCTACCTTAACGAGTCCTACACTGGCCGATTCTTTTCCAACACAGACAGCTGTTTTGTGTACCATATTTTGTCTTTTTGGAACTTCAGTTTTCAGGACTTGCTCAGTTAGGCCTATGTTGAATTTCTTTGTTGGAATGCAGTCATTAAAGTGTGCAAAAATACTTTAAAAACCTATCAAATAGTATATTTGCTGACAAATTGTTACTTAAGGTATAGCGTGTGTCTCCATAACACTGGTCAAACCGGTCTTTGTCAGCAAGGAAATTAAAAAATCTATGAATTTTTTTTATCTGAGACAGGTGTGGTGATCACAATTTTTGGGACAGGCTTAGATATAGTAGCCTTATCTGGAGGTAACCTACTTGTATAATTTAAGTTTACAGAACTATGATCAGAAAAAGCAAACTCTGACACATCACATGTCTGTGGTTTTGAAATTCACAAAAATATTGTCAAGACATGATTATTCTCTTGTGGGCCTATTATTGACAAGGTGTAAAATGGATTGTCTTACTAGATTTTGAAGTTCAGTGAAACTACATTTGTGTGTTGTTACATCAATAGTTCAATTTAGATCACCACCTATTACAATATCATAATTTATCCATCTAGTTTTGCCAAGTACATGTAACAGTTGGACCAGATTCTTTAGAAATACACTGACGATGCCCTTATGTGATCTGTACAAGGATATTACCAATAACTTAAAAGTGTCTAAAACTGTACCAGCAGCTTCAAGGTTTAGTTCATCACACATAAAATATAGATCCAATCTATTGACTGAACATCTAAGTGACTTGTTAACATAGATTGCTACACCGCCTCTTAAATGCAATTTTCTCCTGTATTATAATTATCAAATTCAACAAATGTTAGGTCACTCTCAGTAGCCGAGTGTTCACTCAAACACAAAATATCAAACCCATTCTCTATTCCAAGATTATTGAGAATAAGTTCCTTATCCCTCACTCCTTGAATGTTAAGATAGAAGATTTTAAAATCAAACCTGTCTTTCCTCACAGATGTACCATTATGGCAAGGGGCTATTAAATCTCCTGCACTATTTGTGTTATGGGCCACTTGTACTTGCTGGCTTCGACTAAAAAATCATTTAGATGGAGAGGAGGAACTGTTTTTCGCTGACCCACAACACTTGACACTGCTACTGTTGTTGAACTCTCTTCCCTTCTTCATGTTCATGTCTTGATCTCGATGACTGTGTTTCCCTTGTGGATAATTCAGATGTTGCTGCAGAATGGATACCTGTACCACTTGCTGCCACCGTTGCTGTTTCTGTTTTCTCTGTTCCTTGCTGTGTTGTTCCATCTGTTGTAGCTGTTAATATGCCTGCTTCTCTCCCAACATGTTCTTCTGTAATCTAAGTTTCTTCAAGTTGTGTTACTGCAGTAACTGGAGTAGCTGGTAAGCAAAATACTTTGCAGCTCTCCTTCACCATCGGCAATGGGGTTGGATTACGTTTCCTACTTCTAGGAGAAACACTGGCCACTAATGCCTTGATCTTCAGGCTGAGTAGCGATTTGCCCGATTTATTTAAATACATTCTATGTGTAGTGAAGTGCTTTCTCAGCAGGTCATCAATATTAAGGAAAAATGCATTTGAAGTGGCCTTGCAGATCTTTTTGTACATCCTGTTTGTTTTTTGGATCTCTCTGTTCACGCAATAAGATTCAATAAGATCATACTCGTGTGGTATGTCTACCACGATCACGTTTTGATTCACTAATGTACATAGCGCATTTCTTAACACACTGTTTGTGACTATTAGTTCATTGTTATCCACATCATTTGCGCCGCCCGTTATTACTATACATTCACTTTGCGACATGCAGTTATAGTTTTTACTGTCTTTTAAAACTTCTGTCAGACCTGCTCCAGGTTTCACAACATTTGTAATAGAGAGATCCTGCTGGAGGCGAAGAGTACCCGCAACTCCTCTCCCGTGGCTGCCAGCAAGCAAAACTGTAGGCCTACTAAAGTTTATTTTCGTCTTTTTATATGCGGCAGTTCCGTTTTTCCGACATTTTGCGTTTACTTCCCACCAATTCAGATAAATAATCTTGGTGTGAGTTGCCGGACTTGTCATTATCAACTTCACAATCTGTAATGAGACACTGAAATCTGTTTCTTAGCGGAACTTTAAAATTGTTTGAAGCCGATTAAGGTTTTGCACACTTCTTTGGTTCATTGTGCTCCTGAAATTGTCTGAGTTCTTTAAGTGAACTGATCATGTTCTCTTGTTGCTCTCAGTTCATTCTTCAGTGTTTCTAGTACTACAACTTCACGATTTGCCCGGTACATTTAAGTTGCGGCCAAACGTCCGTTGCACTTTGTTCCACAGGCACACGAAAGGTTTTCTTGATTTATTTTCGCAAAGCAATGTGAGTGATACAATGTATACATCACCGAAACGTTGTAATACCACTTGACATAATTTTGTCACCTAATATGCACATTTAGACGCTAAATACTCGCAATTTATGGAGCTGTTTACTACCACATCTATACTCACCGCCATCTTAACTGAAAGGGAAGCATCAGTAACATTTAGAGTCTCGGTTGCCACAAATATTTGGCTGTCTCTTTTTAATATGTTGCAATTTCTGAGATTGTTATTATAATGGAACCTAAGAACACTGTTGTTTTATCTAAATACATATGGAGTTTGCTTCTATATTGATGTAAGAATGTGACAATATTCCTTAATCTCTTGCTTCCCAATAAGTTGTCTCTCCAGGTGAGGATGTGGCTCTATCAGCAGAATCAAATATTCCACAGTGATGGTATCAACAAACTGGTATCCCATTGGGAGAAATGTGTTCATCACCAGGGTCACTGTGTAGAGAAATAAATAAGCAGACATGAAGAATAAAGATGTAGAATGTTAATAACATTTGTTTTATTTTTTAAAAAAGCTTTAAGAGTCTTCACATAAAAAAATTTGGAAGCATTACTTTTCAGCATGCCCTTGTACACATTTAAGTCTGTAGTGCAGTATTGTTTCATTAGAGACGTGCTATGCCCTTCTGACCTTAGCACATTCAGTACTATGCCCGTATGCCATATGAGCATCCATGTATTGGCTGTGTGGATGGCACTCGTGTTCCGTACGAGCATAACTTTTCCATTCACTGAAATTTGTTTTCTCCACATGATACATGAATGGTTAGCTGT
The DNA here is from genome assembly GCF_023897955.1 of Schistocerca gregaria. Classification (NCBI taxonomy): domain Eukaryota; kingdom Metazoa; phylum Arthropoda; class Insecta; order Orthoptera; family Acrididae; genus Schistocerca; species Schistocerca gregaria. The sequence continues at coordinate 26,015,910 of NC_064931.1, read as the reverse complement.
AGGATAGCCATTCTAGTTCATATTTTCTCCACCAGAACAACACGAGTCTATTTACAAGTGTCTCCTTACTGAAAATGTTATAGGAACATCAGACACCAGCAGTCAGAACTGCCATAACGAACAGAAAGTGTCTACCAACGAGCTGAAAAACAAGGAAGCTGAAGCAATATAATTTTTTTTTCTAGTGCTCTTTTGGAAAAATTAGTGTGATGTATTTTGCCCTTCACAAAATATCAGTGAATCACTAAAGAAATTTTACATGAATTATGAAGCCAAACATTGTCATAGACTATACCATGAATGAGGCTGGTGTAGACTGTGTTAATCATCCTTACAGCTACTACCCACTTGCTAGCAAAACAATGAAATGGTAAAAAAATGTTTTTTTCACATTGTCCTAAAGTCTACTGTGAATGATTTTGTTTTGCACAAGGATGTATCCAAGCAAAAGATATATTCAGTGGAATTTATAAAAAGAAAAGTTAGTACAGTCTTGATAGCTGTAGGAGAAGACATTCTACCACTGCAATCAACACCAGCCTAGAGAGAAATTGGAGTCGCAAGTTTCTAGAAAAGGCACCACCCTCTGTCAATGAATTAAATGCCATGTGCTACTATAACATTTACTATGACAAAGGGAAGAAAGAGACTGGCAAGCAGATAAGACAAGAAAGCAGATGGCAGGGTGAAATGCTGGATTTTGAGTAACACAATGTTTTCAAGAGTACAACTTGGAAGTGAATTATGTATAAAATAATGTAATAATTTTCTGTTATAAAATATGAAATAAATGTCTACCTTTGAAGCAATCTTTTTGTTTTTATTTCTACTTGAAATCTTTGTGAGCAAACGTTAAAACTTTTTTTTTTTTTTGGGGGGGGGGGAGTTTTTTTAATGTTTTTGACAATGCTAATACACCAGGACTGATGCATATAAGCATGCATGTTTCCTGATATATGAAGTGTGGTGTTTAAAATGACACTAGATGTGTGCCTGTAAGATGCTTGATAACTGTGTGATTGTTATTTATAATTTATAGAAAATAGCCATTTTACCTACAAAATCTAAGAGGAGAGATAGCATTGCTGAATTTGTTAGTGTATCATTTTGCTCGATCTAGCCTTCTGTCAGTGTGCAGGCAAGGTCAATCATACCTGTAATAGGACATTAATTCACTGTTTTATTCTTGGTTAGGACAGAGAGGAGAGTGGTGGGTGTTCATTTTCAAGCCACACAGAAGGAAATGCAGTTCCACCATTTCAACTCTCTCTTATTCTACATGATACAAGTGCCTTATAAACATTGGAGACATGTCCATGGTAATGCTATATTGTTCTTAATATTTTAATGGATGAATCAAAAGAATGGAATGTAAAGAAAGGTGAAAGATAACAACTGTGGCATTTTTTTCACACAATTCTAATGAGCAAGTGGCACTTACCTGGAATACCTTTTAATCATCTTCTGTTGTCTAACATACTTCTTGTATTGTTAGAAATTCATTAGCACTTTGTTAGTACACATTAGCCTTACAAACGTCCAGTGCCAATTGTTAGGTATGTAACAACCATCCCAACGGTCATAACATTTTCTCATGTCAAACACTTGTAAATTTTTTATTTGGGCATTTTAAGGCATAAATTATCAGTCCCACAGAGGACTTCTGTAATTTTATGTGTAAATTACCTTTCACAAACTGTGCATGCATGGCATTTGCTTAGTGATGACACTAATGATCACATGTGTTCTGGGAAACCTTGCTATTTGTTTGCAGAAGTATTTATCTTTAAGGTACTATATTTAAACATGTTCACTGGACAAGATGGTCAATTTGGGTGTAGAATATCCATAAATTAATTGCATAAATCTTTATTTGCAATTATAAAATAGTCATTTTGCTTCATTCTGTCAGAACAGTACATTATTACACAAGTTTCTGGAAGTCACACTTACGTAAGTTTCACAAGTACATACTGTTCATTAATACATCAATGGCACAAATTGCAAAGTATGACAAACTTTACAAAGTCTGTATTATTCAGGTACTTGTTGCTTATACAATATAATTCACAAGAGTGTCACATTAATAGCTACAAGTGGAAAATGAGCCATATTCACAGTGGGTGTGAAGACCTGTATAACCAAAAACTGAAGAAGGATGTACATTCCACTTCCACTTCTTGGTATGTCACTTTAAAATATGTAAAACAAATAACTTTTTATTATCAATACATAAAATTTTCTAAGTTTATGTAACAAACGATTAATTACTCTAGTCACTATCTGTAGGTACTTCACATACTTGTCAATAATGATTAGGCCTACCTCTTATATAGAAAATCACCAACGCTATTCAAATAATCATTAAGTAGTATTAAATTATCCGGAAATAGAATTTTGGATAGATTTTCAAGTTTTTAAAACATGATATCATTCCCAACAATCTTCAAAAGTATATATATTTTTGAAATTTTTACTCAGCATTTTAACCTGTGTTTTATTTCCTTAGCACTAGTATAGCTTTTCTCTTTCCATTCTTAGACTGACAGTTTTCTTCATTTACAACAGTGTGTTGCCCACATTATTAATTCCATGTTCTATACCATTGCACTATCTCTTTGAGGTGTTTATTTTCTTTTCTCTATCATCCTTAATATTATTGTCAATACTCTTACAGTACTTTTCTGAGTGATACATCACATTATAGCTTATTCAGTTACGTTATTATATTATTTATAACTAATCAGTTTTGTTCTATGTTTTCTTTGGCAAATAAATTTATCTCTGCATCATCCTTCGTAGTGAAACTTAGTTCTCTGACATACAACTAATGTTCCAGTGTAGTGCATGCATCTGTCAAACAAAAATTGATATTACAGCATCCGGTTCGGTATTTTGCTGTTTTACACATCACATAAATGTTTCCTTTTTTATTGTCTTTCTTGGAACACAAAGTCGACAGGTCCTGATGGATTCAAAAGGAATTCAAACTTTAGATTCAGTTCACCTTTAAATGTAAGGTGAAAATCTCTTGCAACCTGAAAAATATTTGCAAAAATTAAATAATAAATACTATTTTCATGTGGTAAATTATTAATCAGAAAATAAAGGACAGTGGTACCCTTCTGAGAGTACAGTAAACCTGCAGAAAAATTACACTGAGGAGGTTAGAGATGTAGGGACTTCAAAACATAAATCACTCACAGTATACAACTCTACTGAATATGGCAGTTTTGCAATTCGATGGAGATATCTTATCTTGGAATGTCTTTTAATAATTTATCTCTACAATAAGTATATTTTCTGATGATTATTTATTTATTATTGTGTTACTAGTATTATCAGCATTTAAGTACCAGTCTGACCTTAGCATTGGGAAGAAAATTTTATTACTAAACTTAATGGAGTCTTTGAGTCAGGGTGGTAACAGAGTTTGCCTAGAATTAGAGCTTTATAGAAAATGAGTGTACATGGAAAATCTCTGATTCAGGAATGAAGAATAGTTTCATTGTAATCCAGAAACCAGTAATAATTCTTCACACTGCCTGATGCAATGTATTTTCCATTTACAACCATGCCTTTGGTCTGAAAGGGTGAATAAGGCAGATTTGGAATGAAATACATGTCAAACACAGCTACAGAGTTTCAAACAAGGAAATATTGACTTCCATACTGATTAACTGCTTAATATGAGGTTCATTTGTATGTAGAAAAGTATATGATACACAAACTCTTTAATCAAATAGAGGATTGCTAGTAACTCAATGCTGAAATTATGACAGTTGATGACAGATCCCACTTCAGACTTTCAACTAAAAATCATATACTATGTGATCAAAACTATCCAGAGTCACCCAAAAACACACATTTTTCATTTTAGGTGCATTGTGCTGCCACCTACTGCCAGGTACTCCATATCAGAGGCCTCAGCAGCTCTGCATATCTCACAGACTTCGAACGTTGTCAGGTGATTGGGTGTCACTTGTGTCATACGTCTGTACACGAGATTTCCACACCTCTAAACATCCCTAGGTCCATGGTTTCCAACGTGATAGTGATATGGAAACGTGAAGGGACATGTAAAGCACAAAAGCGTACTGACTGACCTCACCTGTTGACTGACAGAGATCGCCGATAGTTGAAGAAGGTCGTAATGTGTAATAGGCAGACATCTATCCATACGGTCACATAGGAATTCCAAACTGCATCAGGATCTTCTGCAAGTACTATGACAGTTAAGTGGGAGGTGAGAAAACTTGGATTTCATTGTGAAGCAGCTACTCATAAGCCACACATCATGCGGGTCTCTCGCTTCGTATAAGGAACGTAAACACCGGATGGTTGAAGAGTGGAAAAACATTGTGTGGACTTGTGCATCATGATACACAATGTAGCGATTCTATGGCAGGGTGTGCGTATGGCGAATGCCCAGTGAACGTCATCTGCAAGCGTGTGTAGTGTGAACAGTAAAATTCGGAGGCAGTGGTGTTATGGTGTGGTTGTGTTTTTCATGGAGGGGGCTTGCACGCCTTGTTGTTTTGCATGGCACTATCACAGCACAGGCCTATATTTATGTTCTAAGCACTTTCTTGCTTCCCATTGCTGAAGAGCAATTCAGGGATGGTGACTGCATCTTTCAACATGATCGAGCACCAGTTCATACTGCACAGCCTATGACAGAGTAGTTACATAACAATAGCATCCCTGTAATGGACTAGCCTGCACAGAGTGCTGACCTGAATCCTATAGAACAGTGGTTCCCAACAGATGGTCCGCAGACCCCCAGGGGTCCGCGAGGTAAGTCAGAGGGGTCCACGAGATGCTATTAGAATAAAAAAATACATTAAATATATTTCATATGATAATAGATTTTTTGTTTTGGCTGCTTTCTGTATGAGTAGAGCTTTAGCGAACACTAATGTTTGCGTCTAGCATCTTCCTAGAGCCAACTGACACTAGCGCACTATAGAGCAAAACTATTATAAGATAGAGGCAAATAGTTCTGCTGTATGCCGTTAGACTGCATGCGCTGCCTCTTTGCAGCTGTCAACTGACAATCATGAAACTTCCTGGCAGATTAAAACTGTGTGCCAGACCGAGACTTGAACTTGGGACCTTTGCCTGGCAAGTGCTGTATGGAAGGTAGGAGGTGAGGTACTAGCAGAATTGAAGCTGTGAGGACGGGGAGTGAGTCTTGCTTGGGAAGCTCAGATGGTAGAGCACTTGCCCACGAAAGGTAAAGGTCCCGAGATTGAGTCTCGGTCCGGCAGACAGTTTTAGTCTGTCAGGAAGTTTCATATCAGCGCACACTCCTCTGCAGAGCAAAAATCTCATTCTGGAAACTGACGTCACTTTACACAGAAACTCACATTTCATATGACAATTGGCCATTGTTAATTTCTTGCCAGTGCTTTCACAGACCGTGTTGTCTACATATTCAATATTCAGTATTAAAACAGTAGTGTTTGTAAAGTGTTGTTTTTTGCGGAAGCTACAGTTCACGTAGCTAAAAATGGACCATTGGTTAAAAAGTGGTTCGTTAAAACAAGAAAGGCCTACAGATGAAGAGGAAGATAATCTATCTGATCAGTGTTAAGTGTACTGGAAAAATTTGAAAATATAACTCTGAGTACTTGGAAATACATTCACTGAACCTGAGCAACAGCCTAAACCACAATGTGTATTTTGCTATGAAACCAGCAAAACTCCAGTGTCATATTGAAACAAGGCACCCAGAGTGCAAAAGTAAGTCATTAGCTTTTTTCAAAAATAAATTAGGAGAGTTGAAAACATCTTGCAAAACAATTACCAAAGACTGTGGTGCCAATGTAAATGAAAATGCAAACCCTTGCATCTTACGAGGTGGCTCAGCTTGTTGCTAAATGTGGGAAAAACCACACAATTGCTGAGGAACTTATACTGCTATCAGCAATAATACTTTGCAAGACAATGTTAGGTGACGCAGCTCCTAAGGTAATAGGAATTGTCCTGGCCTCAATTAATACTGGTCAGAGACGAATTACTGATATGGCAGTTAGCATCGAAGAAACATTGCTGGCTAGACTTTGCATGAGTGACATGTACGCTCTACAATTAGATGAAAGCACAGGCATATCTAAAAAAGCTATAATGTTGGTTTTTGCATGATTTTTATGGCAGGACCAAGTGTTTGAATATTTTCTTTTTTGATGCGAACTACTGCATACAACAGCAGACGATATATTTCCTGCATTAAATAATTATCTCAATGAACACGATGTAACCTGGAAAAAATGTGTATGCTTGTCAACGGATGGAGCAAAGTTAATGGCTGGCAAAAATACAGGACTTCTAGCTTGTATCAAAGCAGTAGCCCCTGAGGTGAAATGGAATCACTGTTGTATCCTTCATGAAGCCTTAGTGGCCAAAAGATTGCCTGAACCTTTGCAAAACATACTTAATGAAGTAGTTCAAATCATCAACTACATTAAAACTCAACATATGCAATCCAGATTATTTTCTTTGTTGTGTAAAGAGATCAGCAGTAAGGATGAGCAACTTCTTATTCATACAGAAGTAAGATGGCTTTCTCGACATAGGATCTTGTCAAGATTTTTTGAACTTAGAGATGAGGTTCACGTCTTCCTTCTTGACACAAAGTAAGCGGATTTTCTCACTAACTTCTCTTTGTTTTGCTCAGTTGCATACTTAGCTGATGTGTTTGAACACTTGAATGTGTTGAACTTGAGTTTAAAAGGAAAAAATGTAGACATGTTCAAAGTTGAGGATAAGATTAGTGCCATGGTCAAAAAGTGTCAGATCTGGGCATCAAGGATAGAAAACTAACTAACATTTCTACTTTAAAACAATTTTTGGACTCATCAGAGGAGAGTTTGCCTGACCAGATCAAGATCAATGTAGCCGAGCATCTACGCAACCTAGCCACCACTTTTAGAGAGTATTTCCCTGAACCTGACCCTGATGACAGATGGATTCGAAATCCCTTCAGCTGTGAAGAAATAGACAAAATCCAAGGCCTCACTGAAGATGAGCAAGATCAACTTGTGGATCTGTCAAGCTGTGGTACGATGATAAACATTTTCATAGGTGATAAAATTACAGACTTCTGGGCATCAGCACTCAAGGACTACAAGAAACTTGGAGATAAGGGAATGAAAAACATCCTTCTATTTGCAACCATATATCGGTGTGAGCAAGCATTTTCTTCCATGTGTTTCATGAAAAACAAATATAGGAATCGCCTGACATGCAGTCGGATTTCAGAGTGAAAGTTTCAAGTTTGGAACCTAATATTTCAGAAATAATGGACTCAAAGGTCAGACTGAACTCATCTCATCAAGGACTGGAAATTAAAACTAACTGTATACTGATGATGTACTCCTTTGTAACTGCATTTTTCAAATAAATAATACCGTGTATGAAATTAGTGTTTTCTTATTTTTCACACATGTCTACATGTCTACATGTCTACTTGAAAGACCAATATACTCAGTTTTAATTTTTTCCTGCAATTTTCAGTTCATACCCAATTTTATTCTTTTTAAGGAGTTTGTCATACTAAACAGCAGTAATGAAAAACTTAGCTATAACAAAGATGGCTAAATTGAAAAAACTTTTAAGCTCAGTACTTTTTCAATAATGAATATGTCAATGTTTTTTCAAACTCCAAAAATAGAACTTGTATAAAAAGGCTCTTACTTTGGCTTTTTTAGGCACTTGATACTGTGATATGATAAGGTACCAATCATGCTCCATGAGGGGATCCACGAGAAAATTTTGTTGGGAACCCCTGCTATAGAACACTTTTGGAATGTTTTGGAATGCTGACTTTGTGCCAGGCCTCACCGACTGACATTAATACCTCTCCTCAGTGCACAACTCCATGAATAATGAGTTGCCATTCCCTAAGAAACCTTCCAGCACCTCACTGAACATATGCCTGCGAGAGTGGAAGCTGTCATCAAGGTTAAAAGTGGGCCAACGCCATATTGAATCCCAAAATTACTGATGGAGGGTACCATGAACTTGTAAATAATTTTCAGCCAGGTTTCTGGATACTTTTGATCACATGGTGTATTACAAAGTGGGTTCTAAGAAAACTGATATTCAAATATCTAAGTGACTTCACATGATAGTCTGTATTTAACTGTGCAGGAACCATGGACGTGTTGTGACATGCTACCCCTACAGAGAAGTAGTGTTTTATTAAATTGTAAAGAAATCTGACAATAACCTTGTAGAAAGATAAAAATTTAAACTTTGATCACCAATATTTATAATTGTGTTATTCACTGAGGGTGCTTGAAAGCTATGCAGGAATGTAGAGTTTACCTTTTTCATCTAAATAAAGAATATTTGCACCAAAAATATTTTTCTAAACAAGCCACGTGTAAAAATAAGACGAGTTCCAACACTCTGTTATGAGAAATCTTTTGTAGTTTTATTTATTTATTTATTTTTTGATTCAAATGTTCAGTAATTTTTTTAATGCTTTGATAATATCAGCTGTTCTGCACCCTCAGTAAACACTATAGAGACACTTACTAGACATTTTCTTTAACAATTACAACAATACATAAATATAAAGAAGAAAATTTTATTATTTACCATTTTTGTATTTGATAAATATATGGTTTGCATGATAAATGTTACAAAGTTGACTACGTGATTGTTTCATGGCATTAATAATGCAGGTAATAATATGTATGAGATGAAGTAAAAATGTTGCACTTAAGTTTATATCTTGTGAATCAAAAAGTAGGCGTAATTATCACAAATACATATATATATAGATTTACAACACCTACAGTTAGATAATAACTTGTTCTTTTCATCTTCAGATACAACATGCCTTTCCCATACATTCAGGAATTATAGTAATGTAATCAGTTTATGGATTACACTTCAAAATTTCCAGTATTTCCTGTTATTGTGGTATGAGCAAAATAAAACAGTTTAATCTTGTATATTTCTGATCTTACCTTTGCAAGGAACACTTCAAGAACCATTTCTGTAAACCTTTTCCCAGGACATATTCTTGTGCCAGAACCAAATGGTATGAGGAGTTCAGGACTGTGGTTTGTGAAACACAGTTTTTCTCGCTCTTCAGGAATCCACCTTTCAGGATGGAATTCCTTAGCTTTAGTGAAATTTTTCTCTTCAAGGCCTGCCAGCCATGTGTGACATAGGACAACACACTGAAATGTAAACAGATTAATTTTCATTGCATGGATTTTGTTAGGTGCCGGTAAACGTTTAGAAATTACAATTTTTATATAAGGCATTTTTAAGATCCACTTATCATGAAGTACAGTTTCAATTAATAGTACAGAGATAAATTTTACTTTTAATTGATATTCGTGTATAATGAGAAAAGAAAGGTACAAGTGATGAGAATTACCCCAGCTGGTAGGGAGTAGCCACTAAGTTCCAGTTCATTTTCCAGTATACGGGCAAGACATATAGCAGCAGGCAGCACTCTGAAACAAACATAGAACTTTTTAACCTGATGAAGATATAATAATACATTTAATAACCTCTGATAGTCATTTATAGCTATGGGTACCAAGATGTGGATTCTTTATTTATGGAAAGTGTAGACATCTTGGAAAAGGGAAAACATCAACATTTAGTTTATGAGAGCGAAGGAACTTTCTAACTTGAACACAAGAAAATACTTTGTTTACATGATTATGCGATTACAACAGTTTTAAAAAGAGAATGAGGTGGTAAACTGACACCACACATATGTTACAAAATACAGTATTATACATAAATATATGAAATGAAGTTTTAATTGAAATTGCTGTCTTGTGATATATTGTAACGTTCCTGCCTCCAATACTCAAGGAAGATGTAACATGTGTTATCTGAATTATGTAAAAAGTTTTGTGAAATCAGTTACAAGAGTTGCACCTAAGGCAAAACAGTTTTTCATATGTTCATGTACTTTAGATAGCTATTACTAATTTCATAATTACCTGAAAGATTCTGATATGACTGCACGCAAGTACTTTGCATTTCGAAGGTTTTCACTGGTCACTGGAGCGCCATGAGGCACTAGGACAGAGATTTCTTCATGCAAACGACTCTGTACAGATGGATTCTTCGCCAAGTTATACAACAGAAAAGTGAGTGAGCTCCCAAGCTGAAAGAGGAAAAAATGTATAAAAACAAAAAATGGAAATGGCAGTACAGCAAAAAGTGCAACAGTCAATAGATATTTTCAAACATCAGCAAATTAATATACAAAAAAAGAGTTGTATTTGAACAGCGCATGACAGCTAGCCCAGCAGGAACTCTGATCATTAGATTACCTCCACATTCTCTTTGTCTCTGAACTTCATACCTGAAAGCTACAGGTGTGTGTTGCTCATTATCTGGAAGAAACAAACTTAATACACTATGACCACAATTTCACACATAGATTTTCACCAACACCCTATCAAAAGAGAGCACTACCTTATTCAGAATAATGGCTTACTGTGATGAACCATTATTTCAGTTGTTTCCATTATTCAGAATGAGTGTCACATTTGTCTCAGGTAGACCCACATGCATACCACTTGTCCTCTGAGTTACAGAAGGAAGGGAGGGGGTGATGGAAATATATAAAAAAGTGGGTCTATTTTCTCTGTGGCCTCTTTTGTTTTCACTGATCTTTCACCATCATTCAGTTGACTTTGAGGGTCTAGTAGCATAGTAGATATTAAAACAGATAGGAATGTTTTAAAAAAGAGGTATCAGAGAAGCTGAGTACTCAAAGACCTTTAAAATTGTTAAAAATTTGTAAGAGGGACAAATTTATTTGTTATACATGTTCACGACTCAGTTCTGGAGTGCTAATTTATTTTCTTTGGTTCTCATGACACTTTGCTGTGTGAATTTTTTTGCAGCCCAATATGTTTCTATTCTGTTGCAAGCACCCATTCTTTTCCAATGTGTTGTGGGTGTAACTGTGTAGCAAATAAAATACAAGCTCATCACGTTCGATGTATTATTTCTCAACCAAGAAATAATCAGTCTGAACAGGTTACGGGCCCAGAAACACAAGACAAATAATATTTTTGTGGAAATTTATAATTAACATGGAATAATAAATAAAATATGATTGAACCATGTGCGGTTGGTTTTCTGGCCATCTGTGAAAACAAAAATAACTTAACCTCAAGATGGAAAGTGAGATTTTCCATATAAATAAACTCAATGATGATGATGTTTGGTTTGTCGGGATCTCAACTGCCTGGTCATCAGCACCCGTCTATTGGTGATGGAAAACACGTTTCTGCTCTTGGATCTGAGGACATTAATATTCTGGCCTACACTAGGATGGACATCATTAAGGCTTTGTACATTCCTGAGTTAACCTACAGTCTGTTCTGCTTTGGTTCAGTTCTCAACAAAGCTATGACACATCGGTCTGACAATAGAACATGTAAATTTTTAAAAGATGAAAGTGTTGTTGCTATGAGAGGCAGACATGACAAACTATTAAAAACAAAATTTAAGGTTGTTTCAGATCATGAGTTTTGTGCAAATGTTGCTGCTTGTGAACCTTTTTTGGTGGCACAAAATGATGGCCCATCAGAATATCATGCAAGTTAAACAATTTTTGTCAAGTGCCAACATAAATTTTCAAGATCAGAAGTTTCAGTGTGAGGACTGCATTATCGGTGAAATGTGTAAACTATCATTTCCATCCAGTGATTCAAAATCAAAAGAAATACGCGAGCTAGTACATGCAGATTTGAGTGGTGAAATCAAAGAAGTCTCTGTGGGTGGTGCAAAATATTTCTTGATGTTGAGAGGTGACTATAGTCAGTGGAGAAGAGTGTACTTCATCAAGAATAAATTGGCTCCTTCTTTAAACTGAATGAGAAACATTTGTGCAGGAGCATAAAGATGTTAGGGACAGATAATGGATTAGAGTTTTTCAGTTAAGAGGTTAACAGTCCAACTAGCCAGCTTGGCATTTTGCACCGGAAATCATTGCCATACAGTCCACAATAACACAGAGTCACTGAAAGGGAAAATAGAACTGTCACTGAATTAGCCATGACTTGTATGCAAGAAAGTAGACTGCCAACTGAAATGTGGGCAGAAGTGTGAATTATGCATTATTCACACTCAACTCGACTGGAAGAAGTAAAGAAAGGGCAGTTGTGCCATGTGAGCTATGGCTAGGGAAGAAACCAAGCTTTTGGTGAAGAAATTTATGTCCATTTTCCTAAAGAGCAGAAGCAAAAATGGGACGCAAAGGCTGAAAAGAGGTATTTTATTGGTTATGGTCAAAACACAAAAAGCTTATCATGTGTGATTTCCACAATGGTAACAAATAAAACTCAACAGAGATGTTACTTTTACAGTGAAACTCTTTAAGGACAATTGAAGCATGTATGAAATGTCAACACCAAGAGCAGTGGACTTTTTCCTACCCAAAAATAAGTTATCATCTGTAGAAAACAGCCTTCAGAATATGAAGCAGGATCCGACAGAAATGTGTGAGGTGAGAGACAATGATGCGCCTTCTGATGATAAGTGAACTGGAGGCATTAACTGATGTAGCAGTTAAACCTGATAGGAAACATCAGTTAAGAGATTCTAGATGATTAAGATTGCCAGCAAGAGATGAGAATCACATATCTGTTGTAGATATTTTTGAACCACAGATATATGATGAAGCAGTTATATGAGATGAGGCAGAAAAATAGAAAGATTCAATGAATGATGAAAAATGCAGATTATCATCATCAGATGTGCATTGATATGCATAAAGGAGGCACAAGGATACATCAAGTATTTCAAATAGACAAGCTGTGGGTAGTCTGATGAATCTGCTAACAGAAACATTGCCAGACATTACTTTTACAATCAACAGTGCTAGTCAGCATCTTGAATCATGAAAATATGTTGTACTGCTGTAAACAGGATCCTGAAATATGTTAAAGGCACTGTGGACCTTATTTTCATTCAAAGCAGGAAAATCTCCTTCATGCCTACAGTGACGCAGACTATACTGGTGATGTGGAAACTAGAAGATCCACGACTGGTATGTCATGTAAGCTTGATGAATCCACTATCACATGGGGTTCAATGACACAGAGACTGTTAGTGTTTTCTACAAATGAGGCTGAATACATCGAAGCCAGTCAAACAGAAAGAGAAATTGCTTGGGTGAAAAGTTTTCTCATTGACTTGGTCTTGTTCAAAAAAATTATGTAACTTTGAAAACTGACCATGTAAGTGGAGTGAAACTTACTGAAAATCCAGGTTTCACCAGTGTAGTAAGCATATTGATGTATATTATCATTTTGTGCACAATAAGTACAAGGAGAATGAGTCTATACTGGAGCATTTTCCATCCAAGAACCACCAGGCTGGGATTACTAACCAAGCCATTACCAAAGGTGACACTTCACATGCAGATGAAGATGCTGAACATCCAAAGCATTCAGGAGATTCTTGAGAAACTTTTAACTTAATAATAAATCTGAATCCTCTTTAAGTGTGAGTGTTAAATATGTGTAAAAATAACAAATTTATTTGTTATGTATGTCAGAAACTCCGTTCTGGAGTGCTACATTACTTTCTTTGGTTCTTACGACTCTTTGCTGTGTGCATTTTCTTTGCAGCCCAAAGTCTTTCTTTTCTGTTACAAGTATTGGAACTTTTCCAGTGTATTGTGTGTGTAAACATGCAGTAAATAAAATACAAGTTCATCATGCTCAATGTATTATTTGTTAGCCAAGACAAGACCTGTCCCAAGAGAAATAAAATGAAAGACTATCAGCAGTGTAAGATGGGTTTGAGTATTGGACAGACACAGATATTAAATTGTCAATTACATGGACACTCAAGAAATCAACTTCTGTTTGCATCCTGCCAATCATGGAAAATGAGAGACAGAGAACTAGTAGACACTAGACATGAAATTTGTGGAATTTATGGAGGGACTGTTATGAGTAATAGCACTACGTAACGATACTGCGATTAGTTCCGTGGTGGACAAATGAGATCAGCCCTGGATCTAATGTACATTTCCGAACTGTGATAAGAACTTGATAGTGGCGCCCATCCCCCTCCCCCACGAGCGTTTGAGATAGGACCTCAAAAATTTAAAAATTCAGGTTTTTAAAAATACGTTCATTTTGTAGTGCACATCTTTCTGAAGAAAAAACATATATAGTCGAGGAAATGTAAGACATGTTATTTGGTCTTAAGAGTGCCAAAGTTCAGTGCCACGCCTCTTCACACAGCATTCTTCTATTGCTGGTCACTGTATTTCGTTCTGTGGAATTCAAACGTGTATATTCTGTAACGGAAGCCATCAAACCTATATTCAGGACAGTGGAAATTAGAATGTTCTGTGGTGCCTCTCCTGCTCCCAGTCGGTCAGTTTGACATCCTAACTCCCTTAAAAGAACTAACAATTAATACTGGGTGGGACTATTTGTGAATAAAATTAAATATAGGAAACATGGAACGAATACAGACAAGCGACAAGCACGACACTACACATTTCTTCAATCCTTAGCTCTCAACATTTTTTTCTCTCTACAGCTTTACGCGGCATGTTTTCTTTTCTGTGAAAGAATCTATTACCTCATCAAAATTCGTCAAAACTTTTGTTAACGTACCTGAAAAATAAAAATGTCGTTGCCTAATACTGAAAAAGCTGTTAATACGAATGTTATCCAAGACTGGTGTGGTTCCTCGATTTGATTACGTCTATTTTGCCTGTCTGCTAGATAAAACGAAATAGACCTTTATAATACAGCAGCAGTTGTAACACACGCCAAATAAGAAGACAATTTTGGCACAAATGGTCATTTTTATCTACTTCATTCACGTAAACAACACGACAGAATATAATTCATGAAGTACCAATATCAAATGCTTGTTAGGCTTATTACAAGCAAATAGTTTTATGTTAGGAAATAGTTTCACATTTCATTCATTCCTCAGAATTTGGTCCCATGAACCGCCACTTTCAGACTATAATTTGAAGGATTTTATGGCTACCGCTATTTGGGCACGAAAGGCATATGGCTAGTTCAGAGTTAAGGAACGAGACACATCATCACTCAGCTATCCAGTATACAGAAAAAGTAAAAAAAAAACTGTAACTAAGAAGAAATTCAAAACAGGCGACGAAGCATGTTGAGTTCTGGGGTGGTATTGTTGAACGGCAACACTATCCTACAAACTGCCTCGAAAATTCGAGAAATATAGGCCTAAATGGTGAATGTGAAGTCAAGAGGTCACCCTTTTTAAAGAAATTCGGAATATCGTAACAGCATGACGGAACTAGCAGTGATAATAGACTTTATTAATGACCAAAGTAAAATCCATATAGGACGTTCTTGAAAAAAGTCATGTGGTAAAATTTCCACACTGCTGAGAACTGAAAGAACTTGTCAAAATATCTACATTTATTTGCTAGATATTATATATGTCGATACATAATACACGTCAAACAATGTATAGAAGACATTATACAGTCCCATTTTACTATATAGTATGGGTCTTGTTTTTCTTCTTGTTTGCATAATTTTTTAACACGTTTTATGCTCACTTTTTATGACCTTTCCTGAAGACCGAAAATCACTCTAGGTGTCAACATGGATTCCGCAAACAACGAACGTGTGAAACCCAGCTCGCTCAATCGTCCATGTGATCCTCAAGTCAGTATATACCTGCATCATTGTTGTTGCTATGTTCTTTGACTTCCGGAAGGCCGTCGATTCAGTTCCGCGCTGTTGGATAATGAACAAAATGCGAGAGAACGGTATACACTATGTGATCAAAAGAATCCTGACAACCCGGAAAACATACGTTTTTCATATAAGGTGCATTGTGCTCCCACCTACTGCCAGGAACTCCATACGTGCGACCTCAGTTGTCATTAGACACCGTGAGAGAGGAGAATGGGGCGCTCCGCGGAATTCACGGACTTCGAACGTGGTCAGGTGATTGGGTGTCACTTGCGTCATACGTCGGTACGCGAGATTCCCATACTCCTAAACTTCCCTAGGTCCACTGTTTCCGATGTGGTAGTGAAGTGGAAACCGACGGTTGAAGGAGGTCGTAATTTGTAATGGGCAGACATCTATCTAGACCATCACACAGGAATTCCAAACCGCGTCAGGACCCATTGCAAGTACTATGACAGTTAGGTGGGAGGTGAGAAAACCTGGATTTCATGGTCGAGCAGTTGCTCATAAGCCACACATCACGCCGGTAAATGCCAAACGACGTCTCGCTTGGTGTGAGGAGCGTAAGCACTGGACGACTGAACAGTGGGAAAACGTTGTGTGAAGTGACGAATCACGGTACACAATGTGGCGATCCTATGGCAGGATGTGGGTAAGGCGAATGCCTGTGAACGTCGTCTGCCAGCCTGTGTAGTGCCAACAGTAAAATTTGGAAGTGGTGGTGTTATGGTGTGGTCGTGGTTTTCAAGGAGGGGGCTTGCAGCCCTTGTTGTTTCGTATGGCACCATCACAACACAGGCCTTCATTGATATTTTAAGCATTTTCTTGCTTCCCACTGTTGAAGAGCAATTCGGGGATGGCGACTGCATCTTTCAACATGATCGAGCACCTGTTCATAATGCACAGCCTGTGGCCGAGTGGTTACACGACAGTAACATCCCTCTAATGGAATGGCCTGCACAGAGTCCTGACCTAAATTCTATAGAACACCTTTTGGATGTTTTGAAGCGCCGACTTCGTGCCAGGCCTCACTGGCCGACATCAATGTCTCTCCTCAGTGCATCACTCCACGAAGAATGGGCTGCCATTCCCCAAGAAGCCCCCCAGCACATGACTGAATGTATGCCTGCGAGAGTGGAAGCTGTTGGCATGACTAAGGGTGGGTCAACGCCTTACTGAAATTCCAACATTACAGGTGGAGGGCGCCACGATCTTGTAAGTCATTATCGGCCACGTGTTCGGATACTTTTGATCACATAGTGTATCTAGTATATCAGGGGCTAGAGTGTAGAATTCCCAGCAAACAGGGCCGAGCTGATCATTCTTAATGGAGATAAATCTTTTGTCACAGAAGTAACTTCTGACGAACCCCAAGAGAGCGTTATAGGATCGTTACTATAAACTATACATACAAGGTTGTTAAACATGATTGAAGCGATTTCCTCAATTCACTGTAGCAAATGTTAATTGGCATATTGCCACAGAACTCAACATTAATGTCCTGTAAGAAAACTCGTGAAGTTCTGTATTGTTGCAGCCGTGCTTCAAGTTTCTGCCACGAGAGCGCAGCAGTTAGCAGTTAGGTGACATGGCGAGAAGCGCCGAGAAGGCGTTACGTTCACATCAGTCTGCAGTAACACTGCAGCGACACTTCAGAACGAAATTCAACAAAGCTCTATTAGCTGCCAGCTCTGTTTGGCGATGGTCTGCACAGTTTAACGCTTCGGGATGATTCTGCAAGGGAAAATCAAGAGATGGGCCTGCAGTGAGTGAAGAAATGGTTGAACGCCTGTGGGCTAGTATCATACAGTACGTAGGCCACAGAAGTCGACGAACAGAGCAAGCACAGAGCTGAACACATCATAACCAGCCAGCTGAGAGATCTTAGGGAAATGACTGAAGCTGAAGCATTACCGATTGCAGTTGCTCCAAGTCCTGATCATGATGACAAAGTCAGAAGCTTTGAATTTCCGGCACAGCTGCAAAAGCTTATGGAAGAGGATGAAGTAACACTTTCTGTCAATGGCACAGTGAAGAGTTACAATGGGCGAATCTGGAGGACGCAGAGTCACCACACTATAGAGCTGCACATTCGAGATTCACCAATAGTCGATGTGTTCTGTGCTGTCTCGTGGTTTAAAGTTTACAGTCCCTCTTTCTTCTGTAAAAAGACCGTTACAGGACACGTGTATCTGGAAGTGCTGGAAAATTGTCTCACGCCACAACTGGAGACCGACAATGTGGCCTTCATCTATCAACAGTTTGGTGCTCCAACCACTTCCATCATGATGTTCGAGAATTCTTAAACAGGAAATTGAGAAACCAATGGATTAGTCATGATGGCGTTGATGGTCAGAAATTCATTTCATGAAGTCCTTGATCTCTCGACTAACCCCATGCGATTTTTTTGTGTGGGTTTATGTCAGATATTCAGTGTTTAAGCCTACTCTATCATCAAAGCTACCTGCATCAACAGTATTTTACACTAGTGTTAAGGACATCCTGCGCCGAACATGAGAACAACTTTATTATCCACCCGATATGTGCAGGATCAGTATGGAGCACTTGTAATGTGCAAAAAAATCTTTTTGAATTCTTCAATGCGTCTGTTCAGCCTTGTGACAATATGTCACATAATACAGCTACAGTAAATTCCCGAAATCGCTTCACTCATTTATAATAATCTAGTACATATATCACCTTGAAAGACGTGCATTCATTCTCGTTCACTATGCAAGCCTTTCATATTTGTTCATTTTCAGCCACAATGCTCACCTTTCATACTTTATTTTCCTTTATTAATTTGCAGTAGTATGCCTAATTTGCTAGATAATTTGCCATGGTATTATCACAGTGATTAGTGAGAGTGATAATACACTCCTGGAAATGGAAAAAAGAACACATTGACACCGGTGTGTCAGACCCACCATACTTGCTTCGGACACTGCGAGAGGGCTGTACAAGCAATGATCACACGCACGGCACAGCGGAGACACCAGGAACCGCGGTGTTGGCCGTCGAATGGCGCTAGCTGCGCAGCATTTGTGCACCGCCGCCGTCAGTGTCAGCCAGTTTGCCGTGGCATACGGAGCTCCACCGCAGTCTTTAACACTGGTAGCATGCCGCGACAGCGTGGACGTGAACCGTATGTGCAGTTGACGGACTTTGAGCGAGGGCGTATAGTGGGCATGCGGGAGGCCGGGTGGACGAACCGCCGAATTGCTCAACACGTGGAGCGTGAGGTTTCCACAGTACATCGATGTTGTCGCCAGTGGTCGGCGGAAGGTGCACGTGCCCGTCGACCTGGGACCGGACCGCAGCGACGCACGGATGCACGCCAAGACCGTAGGATCCTACGCAGTGCCGTAGGGGACCGCACCGCCACTTCCCAGCAAATTAGGGACGCTGTTGCTCCTGGGGTATCGGCGAGGACCATTCGCAACCGTCTCCATGAAGCTGGGCTACGGTCCCGCACACCGTTAGGCCGTCTTCCGCTCACGCCCCAACATCGTGCAGACCGCCTCCAGTAGTGTCGTGACAGGCATGAATGGAGGGACGAATGGAGACGTGTCGTCTTCAGCGATGAGAGTCGAGTCACTTCTGCCTTTGTGCCAATTATGGCCGTATGCGTGTTTGGCGCCGTGAAGGTGAGCGCCACAATCAGGACTGCATACGACCGAGGCACACAGGGCCAACACCCGGCATCATGGTGTGGGGAGCGATCTCCTACACTGGCCGTACACCTCTGGTGATCGTCGAGGGGACACTGAATAGTGCACGGTACATCCAAACCGTCATCGAACCCATCGTTCTATGATTCCTAGACCGGCAAGGGAACTTGCTGTTCCAACAGGACAATACACGTCCGCATGTATCCCGTGCCACCCAACGTGCTCTAGAAGGTGTAAGTCAACTACCCTGGCCAGCAAGATCTCCGGATCTGTCCCCCATTGAGCATGTTTGGGACTGGATGAAGCGTCGTCTCACGCGGTCTGCACGTCCAGCACGAACGCTGGTCCAACTGAGGCGCCAGGTGGAAATGGCATGGCAAGCTGTTCCACAGGACTACATCCAGCATCTCTACGATCGTCTCCATGGGAGAATAGCAGCCTGCATTGCTGCGAAAGGTGGATATACACTGTACTAGTGCCGACATTGTGCATGCTCTGTTGCCTGTGTCTATGTGCTTGTGGTTCTGTCAGTGTGATCATGTGATGTATCTGACCCCAGGAATGTGTCAATAAAGTTTCCACTTCCTGGGACAATGAATTCACGGTGTTCTTATTTGAATTTCCAGGAGTGTAGTTTTAATAATGTGTAGAGGCCAAAGTTGTTCTTTCTCTAAGTCTCACTAGCTGTACTGCCAACTCTGAGACTTCACTTTGTTCACATATTTTTGTTTCGTAAAGGGGTCTCTCTGTTGATACTCAAACCGACAAATCAGTCTCAATACTTTTTATACAGTCCCTGTAGCCTTTTTCTGAGTAGGTTGTGATGAGGGTTAAAATTAAATATAAATTTTTATAGTGGCAGTCTGCGTAGTCGGATGCATTAATCCACTAACTATGATAACTGTGTACTGCCTATAGTAACCACAAACTGGCCACTCAGCTCTTTGTCAGGTGGCTTACCCACAATTTCCTTTACCAGTGAGTCAAAACAAAACAAGGCACATCTTTTAACCTAGTGGATAATGGTGGAAGCTTCATGATGCTGTCTGCAAATGATGTTGCCGTATGCATACAAATAACGCAAAGCTAGCAAACTGCAGCCAAATGTAGAAGACCTGTAGAGAATTTGCTCAAACAAATGTAACGTCCTGCGCGTAATCAGGCTCAAAAGCACGTTATTTTATGATTACACGATTACCGAACAATCGCTAGAAGACGTCACATCTACTACATATCTGGGAGTATGCACTCGGAGCGATTTAACCTGGAACGACCACGTATGAGTAAGACAAATCGTAGGAAAGGCAGATACGAGGGACATAGTTACTGGAACAATTCTCGGAAAGTGTAAATTCCCATGAAGGAGGTAGTTTGCCAAACCTTCCTTGGACCGATACTTGAATAGTGTCGACCTCGGACACTGTGCCCATGGGTTTCCTCAGCAGTTTATCCAAAGGGGGTGGGGCTGAGGGGGGGCAAGATTCTAAATTTGTGCTTTATGGTACAATTGAGTCGGTCAGTTTCGAGACGTGTCATACTACAAAACTGAAGTCTATAGGAGACATTGAGAGGGGGGCTGGGAGGGGCGGGGGGGTTGCATATAGGGCCAAACTGCTGACGTCATCGGTCCCTAGGCTTACACACTATTTAAACTAACTTACGCTAAGAACAACACACACATCCATGCCCGAGGGAGGAAGTCAGGAGAACCGTGGCAAGGAGCCCTAGACTGCTCACTACCCCAGGCGGCATAGGAGACAAAAATAACGTATTATATGCCAGAGTATTTATGGGTATCCACCCAGTTCTAGAAGTGTGAGAGAATTCTGTAATGAATAAAAACTCTGTACTCCAAATTCCAGGGAGGGACAACTGCCTCTCTTGCTCTCTTGTGATCTCTTCCCCCTTCCCATCCCCCTCCCTGCGCCACCTCCCCCCCCCCCCCACACTCTCCTTGTCTATGCACGAGCCAGAAATAATTGATAGACAAAATACAGAATGTGTAAAGAACATCAGAACGATTCAATTTAGGTTCTTATAGTAAGCCTGAAAACGTCACGGAAATGCTCACCCAAGTGCTGTGGCAAAAGTTGCAAGAGAGGCGTTGTGCATCAGTGTGGAGTTCACTCTTTATAATTCCGCACGTTCTTACAAGAATTAACTAGTATGTTGCTTCCTTCCACGTATAACTAGCGAAAAGACAATAAAGGTAAACTTAGAGAGATTCGTGGTCACATGGGTTCTTACGAAAAGGCGTTTATCCTTCGGACCTTTCGCGACTGGAACAGGAAAAGAGGTAAGTGTCAGTGGTACACAAAGTACCCTGCGCCACACGCCGTAAGGTTGGTTGAGGAGTGTAGGTGTGAGTGAGTGCAGTGAGAACTGGTTATAGCTTCCGATGTTAGCAGACGACACTACGGTCCCCCGTCTTTGAGCATGCGCAGTCTTCAGAATGCCCAAAATATTAGAACTATACACCCGGCACAGTCAGTTGATCACTGGCGTCACTGATCCACTCGTGACTTGTCTGGCAGCTGATGGACATGCTGGTATGTGACACGCACACCTCTCGAGTAGTCGATTGTGAGCAGACAGTTGCTCGTTGAAAAATCGACTTTAGATTTTTCTTAAGAGGCTAATGATAGCTACTGCCCTTGCACTATCAATGTGGGGACTGACCGTGGTGATTCCGGCGGCTATGAAGTCGATGACGGCGGCCTTCTTGTCGCGCAGGTCGAGGTCCGGCGCGTGCAGGATGGACATGAAGACGCTGCGCACCGGCTCCACCTCGCACGTGCTCTCTTCCTCGCGCAGTGCTGCCTCCACCAGCCCCGAGATCACGTCGTAGTAGTGCTCTTCGCACTCCACGAACAGCGAGTAGGCTCGCGTTGGCAGTATCTGCACAATCACCAAAGTTCCCGCTCTCGTGAGTGGAATGTTGAATTTGTGTAGCCCTCGAGGACTGTGGAAGTGGTGATCGAGCATCAAAAATTATCAGCCAGATAGTGTGAGGAGAGTTGAAAAGAAGGCGGAGGACATGCTGAGTGAAGATCTGTCTGTCACAGGGAGGGGATTAGGAGCAAGAGAGGAGATTCTGTCACTGAGTCATGTCGTCGAAAAGGAATTACAGAAAAATAAACCAACTTATGTTGCCTTTGTGGACCTGGAAAACGCATTCGATAATATTAACTGGCAAGAGACGTTCAGAGTGCTGAAGAAAGCAGATCTAAAATACGAAGACAAGCAACTGACACTTGGCTTCTACGAGGAGCGTTCAATATGTAATGTAACATTTTTTCTCTACAATTTCTGTCGAAAAAATGCGGAGTTTGTTGTGGAACATCGGGGAATATTCCCGCTTCTTCCCTTATAGTTTCATGAAGTTCCGATAGGTGGTGGAGCTATACGTAGCCTTCAAATTGGCGTTTGTAACGGCAGTGCGTTCCAAGAATAGCGCTATCATTGAGTTGCAGAATGACTTCGGAGACCTGGCAGTGAACAAAAACACGGTGAATCGTTGGGCGAGACGTCTGTCATCACCACAACAAGATCGCACAAACCTGTCCGATCTCCCGCGTGCCAGCCGACTACGCACAGCTGTGACTCCTGCAACATCTGAATGTACGGATACTCTCATCAGATGTGATCGACGGATCACAGTTATATATCTCGCTGCACAACTGGACGTTTCTGATGGTAGTGCTGGCACACTCGTCCGCCAGTTGGGTTCTCAGAGGTGTGTGGCCGCTGGGTTCCTCGCCACCTAACAGAAGACCATAAAAAACAACGAAGGAAGATAATGAAGGATGCACTTCGCGGGAAGCAGTACCGTGCGTGGATGACGGGGAGGTTATTGAAGCAGCAACACGTTGGCTCCGACGTCGACCAATAGAGTGGTACCACCCTCACAGTAAGGTGGCGTAAGGCCGTAGCATTCAACGGAGATTATCTTGAAAAATGGGGGTCTGTAGTCAAAAGAGTGGTGAATAATATGTTGTATTGGGATCCTGAGTAAAACCAACCTGGTTTCAGAAAAAATGTGTCGCGTTACTTATTGAACGCCTCTCGTACAAGAACGAAATGGCAGTGATCAGGAATTTTCATAATGAACAAGAAGCAAAAATGAGAAAAAGCGTGAGATGAGGGAGTGCTCTTTCTCCTCTATACACAGCACTTACAATCAGGAAGCTACTGACCTAGTCCGCGAAACAATTGAGGAGAGAATCAAAATTTGTTGGCATACAGTGAAATGCAGGTGGTGTTGCTGTGGTCACGAAGACGAACGAAAGTCTAGTGAAGGCTCTCAGCAGAATGCAAGAGATTTTCTGTAACCACTTTAATACGAGAATATACCAGAGAAAGTCTAAAGTGATGTTATGCAATACTGAAGACGAATATGAACCTCTAAGACAGAGAAATGGAAGAGAGTATTTAGAAATGATAGAGGAATTCATCTTACTGGGAAGCAGTGTTACAAGAGATTGCAGAAGTAGGAAGGAAACTATGAGCAAAATATAGCTGGTCCAAATTGCATTTAATTGGAGAAAGAACTTAATAAATAACAACAAACATCAGTCTGGAAATAATAAGAGATTATGAAAGCAGTTGTCTGGAGTGTGACCCTACACGAGGGTGGAATTTGAACATCGGGATACAAGATATACGACAGCTAGAAGCCCTGAATATTTGGTGCTACAGAAGCATCATCTGGAGATACAGAGTTGTCAGTTAAGAGGTACTAAGAAGAATACAGAAAATCGCATCTCTCTGGATGCACGTCCAAAAAACAAGAAGAGACAAACTCGTAGGACACATCTTAAAGCACAATAACACCATTTGAACAATAGCAGAAAGAGCTAGTGAGGGAAGCAATTGCCGAGGGCCGGCCGGAGTGGCCGAGCGGTTCTAGGCGCTACAGTCTGGAACCGCGCGACCGCTACGGTCGCAGGTTCGAATCCTGCCTCGGGCATGGATGTGTGTGATGTCCTTAGGTTAGTTAGGTTTAAGTAGTTCTAAGTTCTATGGGACTGATGACCTCAGAAGTTAAGTCCCATAGTGCTCAGAGCCATCTGAACCATTTTCTGAATAGCCGAGGACACCCAAGGATGGCACACATGCAGCAGGTTATGAGTGGCGTAGGATGTGCTAAGTACGCGAAAATGAAGAGGAAGGCAGATGAAGGGAACATCCGATAGAGAGAATGCATTAAGACACTTCGAAAATAGAAAGTTCTTTTAGCAGTTCGGCCAGCTTGATTCAGTCTTCGCGATTTTTGTTTATTTATTACTGTTATATTCCATATGCCATTGAGGTTTACGCTAGATCACGTTGATCTTAATTCTGGCGAACTTTCCTCTTAGCCCAGTACACTCTTATTCTAGCGTTGCAGGTGACTTTAACTGCTGTTAAGGACTGGAGATAATCTGATGTTGAGATAAGCATTGCTTACTGATCTCAGCAGTGAACGCCGTTGTGGCCAATTTCTAGTTGTTCAAGCTCTTTCTCAACTAGTCTTGTCCATTTGACGTAACTTGCTCTCCGTTAGAGACAGTGCTGAAGATCTAGATGTGAGTGTTCAGTTGTGCATCCTGACTACATGACCTTTCTGACCATGTTTGGGAATAATGAGGAATAAAGCTCTGAATGTCCCGCTACGACGTTGTAGTGTCGGAATTTTAGAACGACGGAATTGAATTTAGATCGGTAAATGTCTTACTGAGGCGGTAGGCGTTCGCCAGTTTGGTGCACCTACTATTCATAGCCAGATCCTCATGGATTTTCGTGGTTAGCCATTCTCCGGGGTATTTCAAGGAGTTAGTCTTCCGTATTAATATGTTAACTTATGGGATCATGTCGGGTGTACTTCGTGGTGTTTACTTTTTACCTGCAGCCTAGGTACTATAGCAAACCATTTAAAATTTTTAAGTCATTGAATATGTATTCTAGGTTTAACAAGGTGAGAATATAGTTCAGCTACGCTGTGTTAATGCGTTAGTACACTATAACTGCTGGTCTTATTATAAAATCTTAGTATATTATAACTAAATTACAGTTCGATGTAATCTATAAACTATGTCAGTATAATTAAATGGTCAACATTACGTTATGTATGTTTATGACTTTGCAATAGGTGTGTGACCATTACTATATAGTACTGTCAGATAAATTCACTATATTTATGGAACCATGGCAGCCACATGCAAGGGGCACGAACAATTGTGCAGATGTTCCCACAGCTAGCAGACAGTTTCAGCTTCGACTGTGTGACCTGCAGCCAGTGCATATTGTGCTGCTACTGTATTAAGCTGTGAGGCGATCAGACGGGGGGAAGTACATCTGGCACAGTGTCAGGCATGGCTACAACATACCTCGCCAGGCGACCATGGTGTATACTTTTCATTACTCCTTTCAATTACTTGGTGGTAATTTCTGACTGATTTATTCTACTAACGAACAGCTGATTCCTCCAGTCATCTGCAAATTCAGGTGGAACTTCATCACTATCAACTTTGCTTTCGATGGGATTTGTGCACTTAAAGAAGATTCGGGAAGGAAACCCAGTGCAACCTACTCCATCCAAACTGCACCAAAAAGATTGCCGAAGTTAACATTACTGACCCACAAACGGCTAACTTTGTACGATTCTCTGCTAGAACTTAAAATTTAATCGAGGTCATTGGCATATAATTCAAAGACTAAAAGCTTCCCTTCTCTCGATGAACGCATTCCACTTCTTAACGTATGAGATGTTACTAGAATTCCTTCGTGCAAGCAGCCACCGAAAAACAACGCAATAATCATCTCCATTGCGGAGACTTCACATTTGTTAAATGACAGTTCCCAGTCCGTATGTGCCGTGAGACTACAAGAGTCTTGCAGACACTAATAACAAAGAGTGCGAAACATCACTCTGCAGCCGGGCGTATCTCACCGGCAAAGCACAGTCTGTTCTGATGATCACAATGCAATTGGAAACTGCACTTGGGAACTGAACTGTGAAATCCAGAACGCCAGTTCAGTGTCTTAACAGTTGTCCCATCTCTGAACTGAACCGTGGATTTTCGCCCGTGTAGGTAATGTTATCTCACGACTACCCTATCTCTACTATAATTCCAAGAGAAGCTAGCTGCATTGGAAAATAAGATTTGTATCCCACCGCCAAGGCACTATCTATTTTGATGATCCCGTTGCAGTTATAAGTTTCTTTGATCTGGGTTTGGCTTCGTCTCCAGTGGAATATCTGCTCAGTATCTGTCACGCAGCATACACAGGAAGCCAGGATGCTTCTTGCCGCCAATCACAGCTTCTCCATCGAGCTGCCATCTATGTCAGGGTGTTACACACAACGCACCCGATGCCTGACCTGTTCCTTGTGGTCGGACTTACACTAGGCGTGTACTACCAGAGGACGCACTCTGTCAACCACGAATGAATCTGCAAATGTGAGAGCTAACCAGCAGTCAAGGTAGTTTTGCAGAGTACGCAGCTTCCAACGTGTCTTCTGTAAGTCTCTTGTGAACGTCGTTGACGCTACGATACCGACAACAATGCCGTCTGTATATTCCGCTGCACTAGCACAGAACAAGCGTTCCCTTGCATTAGGGCGTATCTCGAAACGAATGTCGATATCATATACCAAGGGCGTGAGTCATTTGATCAGCAGACTCATTCCTATTTTTCTGCGGTCCAATAAAGATACCCCTGTAGTCATTGTAATGGTAACTCAATGTATAATTGGGCCAATGAAGAGGTCGTTTCGTGCGAAGGCTCATTTGGTGCAAAGCGCTTCTTGTTACTTGTGACTTCTTCAAAATTATACTACACCGTCAGATGCGTCCTTGACTGTCGGCTTTTCTGCTGTACAGAGCGGACAAGTATATGACTCGAATTTCTTGGCTGACAAGGGGAGCCCACGAAGCTGGAATCACAGATTTGCTTCAAACTATGTACACCTTTAGTAAGTCATTGAAACAACCTTATGTGCAAGTAGTAAGGTGCACTACTCTGGCAATTCCGAGAAAGAGAAGTTTAATGCGTCTATTACGTAACTGATGTGTCTGTGCGTAGGTGCTGGATGTTTGAGTTCATGATGGTCAAAGGATCAGCGGACGAGCTTCGTATGACGAACGTGTATCAAGCGACAGTTCCACTTCCGCTCATTCTTAATTTTTAATCTGTATTCTTTTCATCACTGGTCATATTACATATTTTATATGACATTTAATAGGTAATGTAATTAAAAAACCACGTGTATTTTAATGAAGTTTTAGTGAATTTCGTGTTATTTGACTGCCTACTGTTTTTAATTAAATGTAATTATTACAACAAACACATTTATAACTATCGACAAGTAAATGAATAAACGTATAGAGTTTTTCTGAAAATGTATGCCTGTCGTGATTTGCGAAATCCCTTATACATGCACTCTAGTATAATACCCGAAACTACTCTGAACCTCGACGCTTCGAGCTGCAGACAAAGGGGCAGGCCCCACTTGGCAGTTAACCTGCGTAGCGGTGAGACGTTGCTTAAGTTCCAAAAACAAATAGTGTAGGTGCAAATTTTTTTAATATCACAGAATTTACACTTGTACTACAAAAATGAGGGTTTGAGCGGGAGTCGAATCGTCGCCTCAAACACTTTCACTTACGAAACTCGAACGCTAGACACTTGCCCACCAGGAACTCTAACGTCCGATACCTACACTTTGATGTATCAGTTACATAATAGACGTGTAAAACGTTTCTTGCGATTTTCTCGGAATTGCCAGAGCGGTGCACCTTCTACTTACACATTATGTTGTTTTAATAAATTACCAAATGTGTACAAAGTTTGAAGTAAATCCGTGATCCCAACGTCGTCGCCTCCCCTTGTGAGACCTGGACGCCAAACTTTCAGTTATCTACACTCCTGGAAACTGAAATAAGAACACCGTGAATTCATTGTCCCAGGAAGTGGAAACTTTATTGACACATTCCTGGGGTCAGATACATCACATGATCACAATGACAGAACCACAGGCACATAGACACAGGCAACAGAGCATGCACAATGTCGGCACTAGTACAGTGTATATCCACCTTTCGCAGCAATGCAGGCTGCTATTCTTCCATGGAGACGATCGTAGAGATGCTGGATGTAGTCCTGTGGAACGGTTTGCCATGCCATTTCCACCTGGCTCCTCAGTTGGACCAGCGTTCGTGCTGGACGTGCAGACCGCGTGAGACGACGCTTCATTCAGTCCCAAACATGCTCAATGGGGGACAGATCCGGAGATCTTGCTGGCCAGGGTAGTTGACTTACACCTTCTAGAGCACGGGATACATGCGGACGTGCATTGTCCTGTTGGAACAGCAAGTTCCCTTGCCGGTCTAGGAATCGTAGAACGATGGGTTCGATGACGGTTTGGATGTACCGTGCACTATTCAGTGTCCCCTCGACGATCACCAGAGGTGTACGGCCAGTGTAGGAGATCGCTCCCCACACCATGATGCCGGGTGTTGGCCCTGTGTGCCTCGGTCGTATGCAGTCCTGATTGTGGCGCTCACCTGCACGGCGCCAAACACGCATACGACCATCATTGGCACCAAGGCAGAAGCGACTCTCATCGCTAAAGACGATACGTCTCCATTCGCCCCTCCGTTCACGCCTGTCGCGACACCACTGGAGGGGCGCTGCACGATGTTGGGGCGTGAGCGGAAGACGGCCTAACGGTGTGCGGGACCGTAGCCCAGCTTCATGGAGACGGTTGCGAATGGTCCTCGCCGATACCCCAGGAGCAACAGTGTCCCTAATTTGCTGGGAAGTGGCGGTGCGGTCCCCTACGGCACTGCGTAGGATCCTACGGTCTTGGCGTGCATCCGTGCGTCGCTGCGGTCCGGTCCCAGGTCGACGGGCACGTGCACCTTCCGCCGACCACTGGCGACAACATCGATGTACTGTGGAGACCTCACGCCCCATGTGTTGAGCAATTCGGCGGTACGTCCACCCGGCCTCCCGCATGCCCACTATACGCCCTCGCTCAAAGTCCGTCAACTGCACATACGGTTCACGTCCACGCTGTCGCGGCATGCTACCAGTGTTAAAGACTGCGATGGAGCTCAGTATGCCACGGCAAACTGGCTGACACTGACGGCGGCGGTGCACAAATGCTGCGCAGCTAGCGCCATTCGACGGCGAACACCGCGGTTCCTGGTGTGTCCGCTGTGCCGTGCGTGTGATCATTGCTTGTACAGCCCTCTCGCAGTGTCCGGAGCAAGTATGGTGGGCCTGACACACCGGTGTAAATGTGTTCTTTTTTCCATTTCCAGAAGTGTATTAGCGGTTTCACCATCATCCATGTTTTTTGTATCTGTAAGAGAGTTTCTTAATGAGGAAGCATTGCCAAGAGTCATTAACTGAGAAGGCACTTGGCTACCTTAAAAGAGTACCTTATGACAGCCAATAAGTGGCGAGGAATTTGGTTACAGTACGCGAACATTTGTCGAAATTCGCAGTTTCTATCATATGTGTTTCTGTCATGCTACCACAATCTATTCTTTGCGAAATTTATTTAAATCGCTAGCTTTTACACATTCTTAGGATGTGTTATATTTATCGTTCAGCACTCATCGTCCAACATCACGTGCTGTCCAATGGACGCTGGGGCAGAGACCCATTCACATAATAAAAGGAGGCAATAATATTCTTCCTGGCCACACTACTTTTTGCTGCCATTGCTGCTACTGAGCTGTGGAAATTGGTACATTAAGAACTGACTAAAACGTGACTGTGCTCCTCAAAGAGGAAACATGATTTTCTTTACATACTTTCAAGTTTCCCCCAATTTTTGTTTTACAAAGTTGAGTTTTTGTTTCAGCTTATCTTAACTTTTAATCTGTATTTTTTTCATCACTGGTCGTATATATTTTACATGACATTTAATAGGTAATGAGAAAGAAAACTGGCGTTCTACGGATCGGGGCATGGAATGTCAGATCCCTTAATCGGGCTGGTAGGTTAGAAAATTTAAAAAGGGAAAGGGATAGGCTAATGTTAGATATAGCGGGAATTGGTGAAGTTCGGTGGCAGGAGGAACAGGACTTCTGGTCAGGTGAATACAGGGCTATAAATACAAAACAAA
The DNA here is from genome assembly GCF_023897955.1 of Schistocerca gregaria. NCBI lineage: Eukaryota > Metazoa > Arthropoda > Insecta > Orthoptera > Acrididae > Schistocerca > Schistocerca gregaria. The sequence goes on along the minus strand of NC_064931.1, from coordinate 25,985,404 downwards.
TAGGGGTAATGCTGGAGTAGGTTTAATAATGAATAGGAAAATAGGAATGCGGGTAAGCTACTACAGACGGCATAGTAAGCGCATTATTGTGGCCAAGAGAGATACGAAGCCCACGCCTATCACAGCAGTACAAGTTTATATGCCAGCTAGCTCCGCAGATGATGAAGAGATCGATGACATGTATGATGAGATAAAAGAAATTATTCAGACAGTGAAGGGAGACGAAAATTTAATGGTCATGGGAGACTGGAACTCGACAGTACGAAAAGGAAGAGAAGTAAACGTAATAGGTGAATATGGAATGGGAATAAGGAATGAAAGAGGAAGCCGCCTGGTAGAATTTTGCACAGAGCATAACTTAATCATAGTGAACACTTGGTACAAGAATCATGAAAGAAGGTTGTATACATGGAAGAAGCCTGGAGATACTGGAAGGTATCAGATAGATTAGATAATGGTAAGACAGAGATTCAGGAACCAGGTTTTAATTGTAAGACATTTGCAGGGGCAGATGTGGACTCTGACCACAATCTATTGGTTATAAACTGTAGATTAAAACTGAAGAAATTGTAAAAATGTGGGAATTTGAGGAGATGGAACATGGATAAACTGAAAGAACCAGAGGTTGTAGAGAGTTTCAGGAAGGGCGTTAGGAAACGATTGACAAGAATGGGGGAAAGAAATACAGCAGAAGAAGAATGGGTAGCTTTGAGAGATGAAATAGTGAAGGCAGCAGAGGATCAAATACGTAAAAAACCGAGGGGTAGTAGAAATCCTTGGGTAACAGAAGAGATATTGAATTTAATTGATGAAAGGAGAAAATACAAAAACGTAGTAAATGAAGCAGGCAAAAAGGAATACAAACGTCTCAAAAATGAGATCGACAAGAAGTGCAAAATGGCTAAGCACGGATTGCTAGAGGACAAATATAAATATAAGGATGTAGAGGCGCATATCATTAGGGGTAAGAAAGATACTGCCTACAGGAAAATTAAAGAGAACTTTGAAGAAAAGAGAACCACTTGCATGAATATGAAGAGCTCAGATGGAAACCCAGTTTTAAGCAAAGAAGGGTAAGCAGAAAGGTGGAAGGAGTATATATAGAGGGTCTATACAAGGGCGATGTTCTTGAGGTCATGGAAATAGAAGAAAATGTAGATGAAGATGAAATAGGAGATATGATACTGGGTGAAGAGTTTGACAGAGCAACGAAAGATCTAAGTCGAAACAAGGCTACGGGAGTAGACATAATTCCATTAGAACTACTGACAGACTTGGGAGAGCCAGTCCTAACAAAACTCTTCCATCTAATGAGCAAGATGTATGAGACAAGCGAAATACCCTCAGACTTCAAGAAGAATATTATAATTAAAATGCCAAAGAAATCAGGTGTCGACAGATGTGAAAATTACCGAACTATCAGTTTAATAAGCCACGGCTGTAAAATTCTCTAACACGAATTCTTTACAGACGAATGCAAAAACTAGTAGAAGCCGAACTCGGGGAAGATCAGTTTGGATTCCGTAGAAATGTTGGAACACGTGAGGCAATACTGACCTTACGACTTATTTTAGAAAATAGATTAAGGAAAGGCAAACCTACGTTTCTAGCATTTGTAGACTTAGAGAAAGCTTGTGACAATGCTGATTGGAATACTCTCTTTCAAATTCTAAAGGTGGCAGGGGTAAAATACAGGGAGCGAAAGGCTATTTACAATTTGTACAGAAACCAGATGGCAGTTATAAGAGTCGAGGGGCATGAAATTGAAGCAGTAGTTCGGAAGGGAGTGAGACAGGATTGTATCCTATCCCCGATGTTATTCAGTCTGTATGTTGAGCAAGCAGTAAAGGAAACAAAAGAAAAATTCGGATTAGGAGTTAAAATCCATGGAGAAGAAATAAAAACTTTGAGGTTCGCCGATAACATTGTAATTCTGTCAGAGACAGCAAAGGACCTGGAAGAGCAGCTGAACGGAATGGACAGTGTCTTGAAAGGAGGATATAAGATGAACATCAACAAAAGCAAAACGAGGATAATGGAATGTAGTCGAATTAAATCGGGTGATGCTGCGGGAATTAGATTAGACAATGTGATGCTTAAAGTAGTAAAGGCGTTTTGCTACTTGGGGAGTAAAATTACTGATGATGGTCGAAGTAGAGAGGATATAAAATGTAGACTGACAATGGCAAGGAAAGTGTTTCTGAAGAAGAGAAACCTGTTAACATAGAGTATAGATTTAAGTCTCAGGAAGTCGTTTCTGAAAGTATTTGTATGGAGTGTAGCCATGTATGGAAGTGAAACGTGGACGATTATTACTTTAGACAAGAAGAGAATAGAAGCTTTCGAAATGTGGTGCTACAGAAGAATGCTTAAGATTAGATGGGTATTTCACATAATTAATAAGGAGGTATTGAATAGAATTGGAGAGAAGAGAAATTTGTGGCACAACTTGACTAGAAGAAGGGATCGGTTGGTAGGACATACTCTGAGACATCGAGGGATCACCAATTTAGTATTGGAGGGCAGCGTGGAGGGTAAAAATCGTAGAGGGAGACCAAAAGATGAATACACTAAACAGATTCAGGAGGATGTAGGTTGCAGTAGGTACTGGGAGATGGATAAGTTTGCACAAGATAGAGTAGCATGGAGAGCTGCATCAAAGCAGTCTTTGCACTGAAGACCACAACAACATCTTAACTTTGGGTCTAGTGTATGAACAAGCTACGTATAACAGTGAACAGTATATTTCTTTCTCTGCCACTGCAGAAACTGGGGAATTAATGTTATTTGAGTCGATAATTTTTCTTTGAAGTACTATCTGCAAGGAATAGTCTCCGAACGTCCCTCGGCGGGAATCCAATGATGATACTGAGAGTGGTTTCAATGTACTTACTGTCAATGTGTCACCCTAAATGTGACCCACACGTTTTGTATCTCAGAAAGCTATTTAACAAGATTACAAGCTCATAAAAGTCAATGCTACTCGGAAACATGTATGAGGATTTGTGTGACAGCTGGGCATCTGTTAATAAGCAAAAAAGCAATTTGTGTTTACCTTCCAGAATGGCAGGCCAAAGAACGTATCCCTCGAGGCACGGAAATGTCCATTGACTGCATCTGCAAGTTGCTTTGCTACTCCGTCCACCGTGGCCTCCAAGAAACCCATGCGTTTTCCCAGCACCAGCGTACACGCACCTGTGAACATCAGGTTCATTTCAATGCCCTGTATTTGAGTTCACACAATTCTGTTTTAGTAAGTAACAGAAGAGCAACTTCCCATTAAAAGAAGAAAACTTGTACCGTATGATACTAAATTCCCGTACGCTCGAGATCATACGTGAATAATAAGCTCTTATTGGTTCAACTGGCTCTGAACACTATGTGACTTAACTTCTGAGGTCATCAGTCGCCTAAAACTTAGAACTAATTACACCTAACTAACCTAAGGATATCACAAACATCAGTGCCCGAGGCAGGATTCGAACCTGCGACCGTAGCGGTCGCTCGGCTCCAGACTACAGCACCTATAACCGCATGGCCACTCCGGCCGGCTAAGCTCTTATTAAGACACGCCTTACCAATAGCGAATGGCACCCTTCTTCCCTACATTACATAGACAGGTTACACTTTAACGTGCCGAGATTTTTGCTAGAGGACAAAACATAACTTTAAGCTTATGTTTTCGAAGTACTGTGGCTATTTTCAAGGAAATATATCCAATGAATGGCAGGTAAGCACTCGTCTTGAAAGCCTCATCCTCATCGACTTCCTTGTTACACCTTTTATATGTACGTAGCGCTCTCCGTATCTGCCGAGATGAATATCCATTTTCCAGGAACACAGTATGGAGGTGTTCTGAGATGCTGATAATTTCCAAGCGGAATTGTAACACCTGCAAACTGTGCTTCTATGGAACATGGGAGCTATTACTGTGCAAGAGGCGAAAAGAAATGCAATTACAGTGGTACAGACATACGATGGGAATGGAAGAAGACTGTTGGTCGTAAATATTTCTAATGTGCGTCACGATGCACGGACGAAACAGAGCACGAGCACAGGCACATGTAAGGAATAAATCTCGCAGTGCATAAGAGAGCGACTGGATAGTGCGAAAGCGTACTCACTCTCGAGGCCCATACGCATGGCGAGCTCGTCGAAGGCGGCGACGGTGCCCCGGGGGTCCCGCCGGCCCCTGAGCAGCGCGAGGAACTCGTCGGTGACGGCGTCCAGCTCCGGCAAGAAGCGGCCGACCACTCTGCCACTCGTGATGCCCGGCGTCAACACGCGCCGCAAGTGCTGCCACTTCTCGCCCTGCCTGCGAGCCGAGACCAGCAATAAGACGATGATGTGCGCCGACGTTGATGAGAACTGCACCACTCAGAAAGAGTCGTCCGAATGGATCTAAAATTGGCCAATGTGTATAAGAGTGTACTGAAAAGTTACTGTAGGAAATAGGCTTAGGTACTGCTGCAGCATCAGTCTTTCTTGCGTAGCCGGAAACGTAGAGACTACGCCTACATCTGCATCTACACTGACGGAAAAAAAATCGCAACTCCGAGAAGGAGTTATGCCACATAAACGAAAACTGATAGGCGTGTTTCTATATCTCCAGTCGCGTAAGAGTGGCGCCAGTAGCGCCAATATGAGCGCGCAAATCACTATTGTTTTAAACATACGCTGTAACGGTTGTGAGAGCTAGTTACCTTTGAGGTGGACGTGGTGAGTTTATGTTAGTCAGGAATGCCTTTAAGGCGACAAAGACGTCATTATCAACACGTCACTGAGTTTGAACGAGGTCTTGTAATAGTGCTACGAGAATTTGGATGTTCCTTCCACGATACTGCAAAAAGACTTGGCAGAAATGTAGCTACTGTATATGTTTGCTGGCAGCGGTGGGCACGAGAATGTACGGTTGCAAGAAGACTGGGCTTCGGACGACCACGTGGCGCTACCGAGAGGGAGGACCATCGTGTTCGGCGTATGGCTCTGGCGCATCGTACTCCGTCTCCAGCAGCAATCTGAGCAGCAGTTGGCATCACAGTGACACAGCGAACTGTTACAAATCGGTTACTTCAAGGACAGCTCCGAGCCAGACGTCCTGTAGCGTGCATTCCACTGACCCTAAATCACCGCCATTTGCGACTTCAGTAGCGTCAAACGAGAGATCATTGGAAGGCAAGGTGGAAATTTTTTTGTCTTTTCTGATGAAAGCTGGTTCTGTCTCGATGCCAGTGATGGCCGTATGTTGGTTAGAAGGAGATCAATTGAGGGCCTGCGCCGCCCGCTGTTGCCGAGCGGTCCAAGGCGCTTTAGTCTAGAACCGCGCGACCTCTACGGTCGCAGGTTCGAATCCTGCTTCGGGCATGGATGTGTGTGATGTCCTTGGGTTAGTTAGGTTTAAGTAGTTCTAAGTTCTAGGGGACTGATGACCTCAGATGTTAAGTCTCATAGTGATCACAAACCATTTTTTTGAGGGCCTGCAACCAACCAATCTGCGTGCTAGACACACTGGACATACAGTAGAGTATGCGACTTCGTATGACAGCAGGAGCACACTTGTGGTTATCCCACGCACCCTGACTGCAAATCTGTACATCAATCAGGTGATTCAATCTGTTGTGCTGACAGACAGGAACAGAAATCCAGGGAGTGTTTTCCAACAGGATAACGCTTTCTCAAATACCGCTATTGTAGTCCAACATGCTCTACTGAGTGTCCACATCTGTCTCCAATCGACCACATATGGGATATCATCGGACGCCAATTCCAGCGTCATCCGCAAACAACAGTAACCGTCCCTATATTGACCGACCAAGTGCAACAGGCATGGAACTCCATACCACAAACTGACATCCGGCACCTGTACAACACAATGCATGCAAGTCTCCATGTTTGCAATAAACAGTCTGGCAGTTACACCGGGTATTAATGTAGCAGCATTTCACTTTTGCAATGGCTTATCTCGCGCTTACATTAACCTGTGATCTTGCAATGTTAATCATGTATATATGTTACCTAGACAAATATATTCCCAATATTTTATTACTCTATATTAATTATTTTTTGGTGTTGCGATTATTTTCCCCTCAGTGTGTATTCCGCAAGCCACACTAGGGCGTGTGACGAAGGGTACTTGTGGTATTGTGTGTACAAAATACCTTCACCCATACCTGCACAGACATAACCGTAGGGTAATGGCAGTTGTGAGGGCTCCATTGTGAACAACACATTTTTTTTTTTTTGTTGGATCCACGTCTGCAGACCCGGACAGGGAAGGTGACTTCTGGAGAGCGATTGTATTCGAATCCAGAGTGATGGTCTGTAATAGCTTTCCTTCATGACGTCATAATATCACATTAATTTAAGGGAAAGTGTTGTGTGCATATCATCTACCTGTGACTAGCGTAAATTATAATATCTTTTAACTTTTGTGTTTTGCGGTTACGCCTCAGAGATGGGCAGAAAGCCTGTCATTCGTCAAAAAGCAGCACTCTGGCGGTCTCCTATTCAGCGTACGGCTGCGATTCACCAGCTCGCACGGAAAGAAGTAAGTATTAATTTTTCCCGCCCTCTGTTAGAGAGTGGAAAGATACACTCCTGGAAATGGAAAAAAGAACACATTGACACCGGTGTGTCAGACCCACCATAATTGCTCCGGACACTGCGAGAGGGCTGTACAAGCAATGATCACACGCACGGCACAGCGGACACACCAGGAAAGGCGGTGTTGGCCGTTGAATGGCGCTAGCTGCACAGCATTTGTGCATCGCCGCCGTCAGTGTCAGCTAGTTTGCCGTGGCATACGGAGCTCCATCGCAGTCTTTAACACTGGTAGAATGCCGCGACAGCGTGGACGTGAACCGTATGTGCAGTTGACGGACTTTGAGCGAGGGCATATAGTGGGCATGCGGGAGGCCGGGTGGACGTACCGCCGAATTGCTCAACACGTGGGGCGTGAGGTCTCCACAGTACATCGATGTTGTCGCCAGTGGTCGGCGGAAGGTGCACGTGCCCGTCGACCTGGGACCGGACCGCAGCAACGCACGGATGCACGCCAGGACTGTAGGATCCTACGCAGTGACGTAGGGGACCACACCGCCACTTCCCAGCAAATTAGGGACAATGTTGCTCCTGGGGTATCGGCGAGGACCATTCGCAACCGTCTCCATGAAGCTGGGCTACGGTCCCGCACACCGTTAGGCCGTCTTCCGCTCACGCCCCAACATCGTGCAGCCCGCCTTCAGTGGTGTCACGACAGGCGTGAATGGAGGGACGAATGGAGACGTGTCATCTTCAGCGATGAGAGTTGCTTCTGCCTTGGTGCCAATGATGGTCGTATGCGTGTTTGGCCCCGTGCAGGTGAGTGCCACAATCAGGACTGCATACAACCGAGGCACACAGGGCCAACACCCAGCATCATGGTGTGGGGAGCAATCTCCTACACTGGCCGTACACCTCTGGTGATCGTCGAGGGGACACTGAATAGTGCACAGTACATCCAAACCGTCATCGAACCCATCGTTCTACCATTCCTAGACCGGCAAGGGAACTTGCTGTTCCAACAGGACAATGCACATCCACATGTATTCCGTGCCACCCAACGTGCTCTAGAAGGTGTAAGTGGTTCGATGAACACTCTGCCTGGCACTTAACTGTGAATTGCAGAGTATTCGCGTTGATGTAGAAATACTTCTTGTTTATTCTCTGCCTTATGCCAGACACACTGTTTTCCTTTTTCTCATTATTTGACTACATATGTGCATATGTATGTTTCATCGTATGGGGATCTCGTTTTTGTTTCTGAAGCTGGGCAATATGAAACTTGAGGTTAACAGGTTGTCTCGTAGTTTAGGAAAAAATTAGTTTTTCTAATAAAAACCAAGTAACAATTAAGTGACAAAATGTATGATAACAGTGTGCATAATATCATCCCCAGAAACATGCCAAGGATGCACAATATGCCAAAAATAGTGACATACCGTCAGGTCGCAGAAAGTGTAACAGCAAGCTACCCTATAAAATGCATATTTTAAGTTATGCAGCCTGACGCTGAACCACAGTATACCACACATACGAGTCGAAAAGTGAGTGGGTAGACAGTGAGAAAAAGGGAAGCACTATTTTTTGCAGAAGGAGGGCTTAAAAGTAAAGAAAAACAAATTTACCTCTATGCGAGGATATCAGAATTCTTATGTGCATAAATATACAAAATTTCTCGCTTTCGTTGGTGAGAAACCAATATCCTCTAAGAAGCAAAGTTTTATCTTCTCTTAGTCAATAATGGTGTCAAGAATCGCTGCTGTATCCCTCCAGGCTGGCTCAAAGAACCAAAGTAAATGGCATATCGTTACGAATGGAACGGAAATTGAAACAGGATCATTTTTAACAAATGCAAAGGATATCACTAACGCGTCTCAAGCTGGGTGTCATATTTTTAATCTTTTGAAGGGAAGCATGGTCGTAATCTCTCAGTCGTAACTCAACACAGCTGACGTTAGTGCCATTCGGTAGCCATCACCGGGGAGAAAGTCCTGTCGGAAGGTGTGCACGCCGCCTGCGGCCTAGTTGAAAGCAGCTTGCACAAGCTATCACTCCTGCACTTCCTTGTTACCGAGGCTGCGCTATAGAACTACCTACCATTTTTATACCAATTAGTAAACAAAGATCTTGAACTGTAAGCACATCAAGGGAATTAAATTACTACGATTAGTCTTGGCCGCGAAATAGCGGTGGCATATTTTGTGCAATACACTCTCAATCGAGATAATTGATCGTTTTTCCATAATTATTTTTGCTGCCACTGTTATTTTTATGTTAGAAACGTTTGCTGGAACTTTACCATGGCTGTACAGTTTGAAAGGAAACACTTACTTCCAACCGTGGCTGATTATATCGAGAATGATGACCACGTCACGACACAACCAAAATATATAGAATACCAAAATACATAGAAAGATAGGTCCCTTATCATTTAGCTACAAAATAGTAGGTCAGCAACTGGAAGCAGTTAATTCCATAAATTATCTGGGAGTACGCATTAGGAGTGATTTAAAATGGAATGATCATATGAAGTTGATCGTCGGTAAAGCAGATGCCAGACTGAGATTCATTGGAAGAATCCTAAGGAAATGCAATCCGACAACAAAGGAAGTAGGTTACAGTACGCTTGTTCGCCCAATGCTTGAATAGTGCTCAGCAGTGTGGGATCCGCACCAGGTAGGGTTGATAGAAGAGATAGAGAAGATCCAACGGAGAGCAGCGCGCTTCGTTACAGGATCATTTAGTAATTGCGAAAGCGTTACGGAGATGACAGATAAACTCCAGTGGAAGACTCTGCAGGAGAGACGCTCAGTAGCTCGGTACGGGCTTTTGTTAAAGTTTCGAGAACATACCTTCACCGAAGAGTCAAGCAGTATATTGCTCCCTCCTACGTATATCTCTCGAAGAGACCATGAGGATAAAATCAGAGAGATTAGAGCCCACACAGAAGCATACCGACAATCCTTCTTTCCACGTACAATACGAGACTGGAATAGAAAGGAGAACCGATAGAGGTACTCAGGGTACCCTCCGCCACACACCGTCAGGTGGCTTGCGGAGTACGGATGTAGATGTAGATGTAGATGTAGATATATGTGCTGGTATGACGACCGTAGTATGAAAATATTATTTGACTACGTCTGCGGCGTAAAGAATCATTTAAAAAGGAATCTATTTGGCAAATGGTTCCGCGTAGATATATGTGCTGGTATGACGACCGTAGTATGAAAATATTATTTGACTACGTCTGCGGCGTAAAGAATCATTTAAAAAGGAATCTATTTGGCAAATGGTTCCGCGTAGCTCTCATCATATTCATTTTTCATTTCCAAGATGTCATTTCGATTCACCATTCTAGTCTTCAAACGCATTTGAAACTGTAGAAATTATACGAATAGGGTAAAATTACTGTCTGTGTAAGGGAAAAGATGCGCATGAAGCGAAAAAGTACCTAATGAACTTTTCAATCAGTTTTACGTGACACGGAAAGCTATTCACAATTTTCAACTAGCGTGCGTATAATAATTTTCTTGAGTTTATCCTGGTTCTAATTGTTCTACGACATCTCACGCTCGCAGTTTTTAAACGCTTCTAGCAGAAGTGGCAAGTTTGTTTCGCGAAGCCATATTTGTGTGGGGTGATACTAGCGGCACACCCTCTGCCAATACGTTTAGAGCTCCGCAGCGTGAAACTGAAGACTGGCTCACGAAAAGAATATACACACTTTTGCGTTATATGTATAATAACTGTTAAGACGTTTTTCCCAAATTAGCTATTATTACAAGAAAATTTGTCTAATAGCCACAATTAGACAGCTTGCTGGCCACGATCAGTGTTCAAGATTCAGACTAACAGACTGATAGTTTGAAAGTTATTAGCACTTATCGTAATGTGCAGGAGAAATGAATATCATCTACGTGCACGTAGCCGGCCGTCGTGGCCGAGCGTTTCTAGGCGCTTCAGTGCGGAACCAAGCGATTGGTACGGTTACAGGTTCGAATCCTGCCGCGGGCATGGATGGGTGTGATTTCCTTAGGTCAGTTAGGTTTAAGTAGTTCTGAGTTCTAGGGAACTGATGAACTCAGATGTTAAGTCCCATAGTGCTCAGAGCCATTTGAATCATTTTTAAGTGCACGTAGTGGTAGTTCCTCTCTCCTTGCAAGACCAACGTAGTTTCTATCATTTTTCATCAAATACTGTAAGCATCACATCAAGAAAGAAGTCTATTCTTTTCATCTACAAGAAACTAAAATACCCTTCTTGTTCCTCTTGAATAAAACGTTAATATGTGTCTTAAATTACATTTTCAGGTCAGAAATTGTAGGAAATTTATACATAAAAAAGAGCAGACAGTAAACGTTTATCCATTTTTATATCTAGGTGATGAAATCGAATGATGTTGCCCGTCAAGTGGATGTACATATCTGTATCTTTTGTGTGACATCGAAACAATAAAATAAAAGGTTTACAACAGCAATTTATTTTATTAGTATAATGTGTGTCGAAATGAAACAAGTACTGCATGACTCTAGTAGAATTAATCTCATCGTTAAATGTTTGCCAGAATCAGTGAAATGCACATTTGCCAATACTGGACACTAGAAAACGTAGTTCTTATTAACATTCTAGCTCCCGAATGACGTAAGGTCTTTACGAATGTAAACGAGAAACACTCTAGGATTAAAATACGAAGCTACAATGCTCGTAAACAGTCCATATCGGAGTAAAACAAAAGAAGACTCTAAACCTTGGCTGACACAAGATAAGTCGGGATAATATTGTAGGTTCGAAGTCTGAAACCTGATTTTACTCGTGTTAATGCAACACACGTTATCATTAATGAATTGTTTCTCCGGACCTTTGGACAACCCGAGGCCTATAACAGACTCGATGGAAGACACAATTCCTTTTTGAAACTAGTAGCTGAACGAATACTGTAAAGCGATTTTCTCGGCTTATTTCCAGGCCATCCTTCGCCCAGTTCCTGCGGACATTACGACAAAATATGCTGTACACAGATTTGGACGGTTATAACAAAATATGGGAGTTTTTTCCGCAAATCACTTTATAGGTCAAAAACAGGTGGTTACCAACTGTAAAGTTATTTGGGTGTGGCTAAGAGACGACGGGCCGAGCTTATCAGAGTCTAAAATATTCCTTAATACCAAAAAGGCAACGAACAAGTTTGAAATCATCAACGTAGCTCAAAATAATGTGAACCTCAAACACAAAAAATCAAGTTCCGGTATTAAAACGCAACATCTGTGAATGTGGGAAAGTGAACGTGAGGAACAGACTCGGAATCGCAGAAACTTCATCTGATCGCCAGGCTTCGGTTTATTGTGGGCTTCGATAACATCAATCATTGAGTTCTCTAAGCCTTAACAACAAGAACGATAGCTGATGAAGAAACGATGTCAATTTCCCGCTTCAGTCGCTACTATTTAAAGTCCACTACGACGAGATCGTCATCGGAGGATTTCGTTCTGTTCACATCGTGTATTGCATCTGCGTGTTGCATACGTGACGTCTTTTTGGCAAACAGCGATCAGGCGGTGTTCTTGGGATACAGTGAAATATTTTGTAGGGTACCCACGCCTTGCCTCACATTAGTGCCTCAGATGTTTATGTGCTTCGTATGGGTGACAGTGGTGAATAACATGAAAAGGGTCGACGGGCGTGACACTTCTACACGACGGACGTATAACCACAGAGTGCTAGTGCCTGGAGACCTATGACAACACTGAAATGCTGCGGAACTGTACGTGCGAGCCATTACTTCCTCCTACTTTTCCCCGTGTTGACACCAAACGTTGATAATCAACATTTCTGCTATTGCCACAATTCGAATTGATAAGCTCGGTTTTGAATATCCTCTGATGCTGAGAAGGTTCAAACGAAACAGCACGGAGCAAAATATTGGTGCGAAGTTCACTCTAGTATTTATCACGTGCCTACTTGTAAATTATAAATTTTCTAGACTTTTCAAGAAAACTGCTGCATTTATTTAAGAGCGACAATTCCTTAGTGTTTTTTGAAGACATCTAATTAGAATTTCATAATTTTGCACGGTCTGATACTAGTCACTTTCCAGTGCCTATTTAAATGCAGAAATCATACCTAATATCTGGTCGAAATTGCTTGAAGTGTCGTTAGAACGACATTTTGTGGCCTACATGACGCGGTATGCATATTTAGTCTACACGAAATTCTTATGAGAATTAAGAGGTACAGTCTGCAGAAACTAACGTAGTTGCTAAATTCTGTTTCGACATCCGAAGCACGCATGTCTTTCGCTATCAGTTACACTTTTAGCATAATACCGTAATTTAGGATAAACTTGCATTTACACAGCCACCAAAACTGTTCTGTCCTCACTGCTACAGTCTGTATTTATACCTGTAAAAGCTGACGTCGTCTTGTGCCTCATTACACCTATTTTTAACTGACTCTTTCTTGATCTTATATGACACATTATAACCGTATGTTGTTTTACCTTGATATAACTGACGCAGTATTGCTCTTTAATGGGTCACTGTTACCATCTGCGGTTTTATACCAAACAGGTGACACTATCTTACTCTTCTACGGCACGTGCTGCCGTCGAAACAGCTGACAACGTCCTACTCTTGTACGGCTGTGTTTATAATGCTACAGAGTACCGCCATAAGTATTCTAACATGTCTGTAACATTACATTCGACTTGTGGGAAACATTGCGTATTTCGAAAGTGAAGCTGATTTACGTTAAAATGTTACGTTACGCTAAAACGCGGCGTGCCCCACCTAACATCTCGACACGACTGCTACAGGCTGTGAAGTGTACGGTGGTCGATTAGACGAAACAGAGCAACGAACGACCTTGCGCAGCACGCAGCAGCTGGTTACGCAAGCCTCAGCCCCGTGACCGCCAAAGCGCCCCGGCGCGGCGGCAGCGCTTCCCGGAACAGCTTGAGTCACCTTCAGTGTCACGGCCGCGCGCCGGCTCATGACGTCATTTCACTGCCTCCTCCTCTTCGTCAGCCAATGTCGCTACGCGTTTTAAACCATCTCTTACTCATTTACATTCTCCGAGTTTTTTAATTCTTCCTCGATGTTTCTTCCCTATTTCATCACTTATATTGGCACTATTTTTCTTACTGTTTTTTTCCTTCGAAATATTTGGTGCTTTGTAGTTTGTTCATACTCTGGAATACCTTCTTCGATACTTTAGAATTCCTCAGCATGACTCTTTGTTTATTTTGTCTGAAAGTTGTACACTGTCAGTTTTTTTCTAGGTCGCGTTGTCCTCGTGTGGGTCCATTATAGTTTGAAATAATCGGTGGAATGAAATTGTCCACTCTTCTAATTTTGTATGTATAATGTCTTCTGCGCTTTTCTTAATCTGTACTACATCTAAATCTTTTCATGATTTTGGTCCGCAGCTCGTGGTCGTGCGGTAGCGTTCTCGCTTCCCACGCCCGTGTTCCCGGGTTCGAGTCCCTGCGAAGTCAGGTATTTTCTCTGCCTCGTGATGACTGGGTGTTGTGTGTTGTCCTTAGGTTTAAGTAGTTCTAAGTTCTAGGGAACTGATGACCATGGATGTTAAGTCACATAGTGCTTAGAGCCATTTGAACCATTTTTTTCATGATATTCATTCTGTTATTTCTGTTCCCTCACCATTATTTTCTTTTTTAGAGTCAGGCACCTTGCTGTGTTAAGAGCTTTTCGGATGACCACAGCTGCATGGTGTATAAAACATTAATAGATTATGATTTTTACTATACATACTGCTGCTTAAATGAAACGCTACTTCAGCCTTTTTAATTAGTGCTTTACCCTTAACTTTCTCTTTCCTTGTCCACTACTACTGTTTGTAATTTTTGCAGGAACTTCCCCAGTGTCTGTGGTGGTACCTACGACTTTAGCCTTCCCTTTCGCTTTCCTCAGCCCATTCTGATGCAGAATAATACTTCTGGTAGTGCTAAAAACTTGAAAACTGCCCCACGTATAGGTGGTTATGATTAAATCGCTAAGACAGTTGAGAATCTCAGAAATGTCACCACACAATAAGGCGGTAAGACACTGACCTCTTATTCCGGTTAATACACTGGGCTCGCATTCGGGAGGACGACGGTTCAATCCCGCGTCCGGTCATCCTGATTTAGGTTTTCCGTGATTTCCCTAAATCTTTTCAGGCAAATGCCGGGATGGTTCCTTTGAAAAGGGCACGGCCGACTTCCTTACCCATCCTTGCCTAATCCGATGAGACCGATGACCTCGCAGTTTGGTCTACTCCCCCAAAACAACTCAACCCTCTTATTCCGGCCGTGGTTTTCCTAATAATTTAATTCAAATTGCTGAATGGTTCGTTCGGCAAGGTGACCAAATTAAAGCAACAAACCACTGCTTCCCCGTTCTGTGTCTAAGTCACGATATAATCATATTAACTGTCAACACATGTCCCAGCCGCGCCGAGTGGCCACTCGGTTTTCAGGCGCCATGTCACAGCATGCGCGGCCCCTCCCGCCGGAGGTTCAAGTCCTCCCTCGGGCATGGGTGTGTGTGTGTTGTTAGTATACGTAGTGTGTAAGTGTAGGGACCGATGCCCTCGACGGTATGGTCCCTTAGGAATTCACACACATTCGAACACGTGTCCATACGATAGTGTTCTGCACGGAAGATGGCATTCCGGTCAACGGACAACCACGCAAGCGATGACGTTAGAGCACCCATCAAACGAGGTAGTATTTGTCGGGTAGTCCCACACCCACAATCGCTGTTTACACAGTCACAGTGGGTACAGTATGGCACAGAGAAGACGCCTGCCACACTCTCTGCAGTGGAGAGGCGTAGGAGGGACGGAAGCCACACAGTCGTAAAACTGATGTAGCCCAATGGGTTAAAGTGAATCGTTCTGTTGTTTGCCGCATGAGGTGACAGTTTGCAGAGACCGAAACTGTATCCTTAAGACCCGAGCAGAGCCGATCGTGTGTGACAAAAGAAAGAGAAGACCGTTATTTGCCTGTCAGGCTACAACAGTACCGTCTTAGTACTGCACAGCAACTGGCGTCTGACCTCGCACCATCCACTGGACGTGTTGTATCGAGGCAAACGGTGTACGGAAGGCTTCGGCAAAGTGGCCGTTTTTTTTTTTTTTTTTTTGTCGGAGACATGCTATATGTGCACCTCTGACGCGTCTTCACAAAAGGGATCGTCTAGATTGGAGTCGACAACAAGTCACATCGATGGTCTAACAGTGCACCAATGGTCATTTCATAGATCAGTCCCGAATTGATCTGGAGAGTGTGTCTCGACGAATTCGCATCTGAAGGGAATGTGGAACACGATTTCGGGACCCAAACATTTTGGAAAGAGATCGATGGCGAGAAGGATGCCTAAAGATGTGGGCAGCCCACTCGAACAGCTCTTCATGAAATTGTACGGGTGAATCGGAAAGGTTTAACTGCTCTCACGAGTCGTGACATGATCTTGAGACCTCACGTGCTGTTGTGCTGTGGGCCTAGACTTCGTATTAATGGACAATAATGCTCGAACTCATAGAGTGGTTGATGTTTTCTTGGAAACATAAGATATTACACGCATGAAGTGGCCTGCTCGCTCTTCCGATTTGAATCACATAGAGCTTATCTGGGATGCACTATGAAGACGGACTGCATCACATCCACCAAAACCTCCTCGAGACTTGCGAGCAGCTCTAAAGGAAAACAGGCGTCATTGCCTCAACATGAGATTGATGACACCATACACAGCGTGGCCCGTCGTTGTCAGATCTGTATTGTTGCAAGAGGCGGTCGCACTCCGTACCGAGCACATTAATCAGTTGCCGGAATGCGTGTGTAAATCCGTTAAGTTGCAAAAAAACGAAGAACATTTTTGTCTACCGTAATGCGTGTTGCAGTTGTTTACGTTCTGTATTCATTACATGCTTTCTACTTTACAATCACCTGTTTATAGTGTTTTGCGGCAAAACAAACTCAATTCCCGTTTTTTGCTTTAATTTTGGACACCATTATGTACTTACTCTGTAACTATTTATTTTCATTTTATTATGACGACAAATCCCATATCACTGTGAGATAATTCCTGAATGTATAAATAAATAATGTTGAAAATCAAATTACTATTATTAACTGTCGCGATTATTTTCTCGGGTGCTGCCAGTGGTCTTTGATCTCCAGGAAAACGGTAGAACTGTACGATGTGCTCGGTATCTGTGCAGTTTAAAATGTTCCTAATGAGTCATGTTTTCCTTCTGGCTGCTCCTTCTCAAAGTAAGTTGTAGATATTTTTATCTTTCCTTCCGGAGTTGGTATCTCGAGGTTGCAATCTTTCTCTCTCTCTTTTTATTTTGTTGCAAATTAGGTTTCACATTTCTTTTGCCGAACCAATTTGAAAGGGGTAATTCCTACAAGAAGAAGTAAACAGCATAAAACTGATTTCGTAAAACAACCTATTATCGCAGATTTTCGTCATCGTGAAAAAGTACGGATGGAAGATTAGGGTTTAACGTCCGGTCGATGACACGGTCATTAGGAATGAAGCTCAATATCGAATAAGAGAAAGCTGACGAAGGAAATCGGCAGTGTCGTTTTCAAAGGAACCATCCAGGAATTCATCTTAATCCATTTAAGAAAAAAACGAAAAAGCTGAGTCTCGATGGCAGGAGAGGGATTACGGTCCCGTTTCCACTAAATGGGAGTCCAGTATCTCCAGTGCTCCCGGCCTAAGTAGTGACGTCCAGTTCTGCTCAGCAGAAGTAGTTGCCTGTTTATCCATAGTAGTAGACAGAGTAGTCCTTCAGCGCAGCCTTTACGTAGGGCGCTTCTTTGGGGTTTATTCACTTTTTCCTGCTTAGGAAAAGGACATTTGTCTCCCAGGCAGTCACTCATGAACGGAGCTTTTGGACGTTCACGAAGGGTGCTGCCAAAAGAACGTAAAAAATCGCAACATTCACATCTAAATTAAAAATCGTCGTAACTGAGCAAAGCGATTACAAGTAAGTAATCCCGTTCTGGCTACAAAATCACATGTATAAATGCTTTCACTGATAATACGTTTCTTTAATTACTCTCGTTTGTTCGTCATGTGTTTCAGGTTATACTACAAATATACAGGATGAACGATAATAAAACCGACAAATTGCAGGGACGGATTCCTGACTGGAAATGGAACAAAAAAAGGTCTGGAAATGCATCGTTGACACTGTAGATAGCGCTGGCGAATTACAGTTCCTCTGACCCCGTGCCGTGTGTTCCTTGTGTGTTGCAAGCTTCATGATCGATCCAGTGTACCGTAAGCACCAGAATGGTCCGGCATTCATAAAAGGAAGAAGCCGAGATGGTGTTTGTGTACGGCCAAGCAGTTGGAAATGGTAGATAGCCGACACAGCGAACCAAGCCAAGTATCCTCACAGATACCAACAACATCACACCACATTTCAAGCCCTTTTTGGGCGTTTGAGCGATCATGGATCCTTCCAGACAAACGAACGTGCAGGGAGACGGCGGATTGTGCAAACACCAGATTTGGAGGAACGGGTTCTACAGGATACTGAGACGAACCCCAGTAAAAACTCCAGGCTAGTGGCCAGTCAACAGGGTGAAAGCCAAAGTACGATTGTGTGCACCTTGCATGATAATAGCTACTATCCGTATCACCTGCTACACACAAGCAACACGAGGCACGTGGTCAGAGAAACTGTTATTCGTCAGCGCCATCTACCGTGGCAACGATATGTATCCGGACACATGTCCATGTTTTTCCTCCACGTCCAGTGAGGAGTGCGTCCCTACAGTTGGTCGGTTTTATTGATGTTCACCCTGTATATTGAATGCACTTTGCACAACTTAACACACGTACGAACGTTTGTTACTGCTAAAAGACGATAAGAAAACGATGGTAACCCCATGCGTGGCGGTATCTTCTAACTTCCTTAACTCTAACGTGACGGCTACTCTCTTTATATCCGATCAAGTTCTGATTTCTTTAGTTTCAACTACAACAGAGAAAGTGAAAATGAGTGAACAAAACACCAAGAAAAATGAAAATTTCAATTTTAATTTTCCTTCTCCTGTAGCTCAGGACCTACACAAATAGACTAAAATTAAGTTTTTGCATTAGTTCCAGTAGTCCTACAGTTCTGATCACACATTTCCACGCACCCGAGCTCTATGAGTACACCTTACAAATATTTCTAGCATCTATTGCTAAATTGCAACTTCCCAATGTAGAACTAAAACACGTGTACCCTAGTGAGACATTTTAAGTTAGATTCCGTAAAGAGAACTCAAAACGCAGTTTAAACCGCTGTTTCTAATGTTCCGCTGACCTTGCAAACAGATCTCCACTTTTTGTTACCATATTTTTAATTTTCTAGTATTTCCCATAAGACTAACAGAAGTTTCTCAATAACATCTAACTGTACAATGATTTCAGAAGGATTTGGGCCAAAATTAAAGCTATCTACCCATCATTCTTTTGCTTTCACGTCCTTTGTTCTCGAATTGGTGCAATCTTGTAGGCGTTACTCACTGACGTGATATTTGTTCTAAAAAAAAAATAGAATACGAACATAATTATTAGTGGTATTTTAGTTTTGTTTTTACAAAGCGCTTTTGAAAATTGTCTAGCGTTACGGACTTCCAAGAACTTTTTTGTCCTCTGCGTATGTATGCACGCTGTCCCCTGTGTTGTCGTCTACCCACCAGACGATTATGCGTAGCTGGTTGACTAATGCATTCGCAGCGTCTGGTTAAACAGAATATATGGATAAACGACGGTAGTTGCAAACTTAAGTACATAATAAGATTTAGATTTCTCGAAATGTCAAGGGACGTTGTATATTGAAGCAAACACTAACTAACAACTAACAGCACTCGATTCTTCCAATAAAATTATTGAAGGTGCCAATTATTTCTGTTACCCCGCAGCGCTTCTGACATTGCTACGATAAATAAAACTGTCATGGGTAGACTCCAGAATCCTGATAACAGTATTAAAAAATGCTCAGAAAATTCAGGATACTGCCTAGGTTTGAGTTACACTCGTCAGTCTACTTATTCACTCTGAGACATTCCATACTGTCAGTAAACAATTCGAGGGACGGGTATAGAACAGTTATTTAAGTGAATTGCCGCTTCTCCAATACGTAATGATAACTATCTTTGGCAGAAACATTGTTAGTAAGGATGTTAAACAGTTATTCTTATGTTCCATTAACTGTGTCTAATGGAATACAAAGAAACTGCCCAATATTTCTGTGATTTATAGCTAACTAAGCCAATCCAGTAGCTACATTTAAAAGTGCTGTTACTGATGTCATTCTCTCCGTGTTCGAGGTAGCTAACACTTGTTTCACTCGACGTAGACGTAGGACTTTCGGAGCCTGCTGGTGGAAGAAATTGTCATAACCTGTATACGGTGGCAAGATTGCCCCGTACAGTTCCGTATCAGCCGGCCATTCACCAATGTTTTGCATGAATTTCAAAACTCTGTGTTGTTTCTCATAAATTGAAGACAACTGGCATTTTTCAATGAAGCATATGTGAACACTATTGTTACTTTCATTAATGAAACACAACATTTGAATAGTTCTTAGACATTTACGTCATTTACAGCCTAGATCAATAAATGAATTCCTACTATTTTTCTTTGCTCTATTTTTTCATGCTATTCCCAATTTTCTGGCCATCAACACACCTGTCTGCAAGACTGTATTTTTGTTAATCAACGCTAGGGTCACAACAAATCTATTACTTCAGATAGAGTTACATTACTCTTTTGTTAACTCACCCAGGAAGACCTGAACGAATGTGGGATTTAGTGGTTCAAATCTACATCTAATAGTCCAAATTTATATTTCCTATGGCAATCGTGCCACTCATGAAAATGCAGCCGAGGTGTTTATTTCAGCTATACCACTACTTCATCTGTCATTCTACATTATCCTCAAAAACCTGAAATTTGGCGGTATGTTAAGCTCTAACTCACCTTACTGTTTCACCATAAAGAACTTCCCTATTTTGAGACTTCCTTAAAATTTTAATTTTGTTTTAGGTATATCTGAACAGAGTAGGGAAACTTCGGCCTGTACTAACCGACGAGGTGGAGAACTGCCCACGGAGTGTGTGAAAACTGACCAGGGCAGCTGTACGTATGCATTTATCAAAGCCACCATACATTCAATCACATATCTTGGAACTGCCTTTGAGAGGGTACTAAGACAGTACGCGGTTGATAGTAGGCAGTCGATGTATTTAATTCTATTAAGAAGGAAAACGAAAATGGTAGTCAGGCTCGTCTCTATATCAAAACATCAACAATCGTCTTTTCCGAGAAACTCGCCGCTACGGATACTAATTTATGCCAATGCGGTTACGCTTGCAATTTATAGGCTTTCGGTACGTGCCCATACAGCCATATCAACACTGGAAATATGATTCTACAGTTTGTTTTGACAATGCAGAGTATGCATTAGTTTAAGTCGTGCCCTGAAACGAAGTAACAGGCTTGACAAAGGACAGATTCCAGCATAAAACAAATTTTACATCCTTGGTGTATCTTAACGAGTAAACAAGATGAAAATGGAACGCAGGACACACAGAGGTAGCGTGCTATAAAATCCCACTGATAACACAATAAAAAATGGTAAAACTCATTTGATACACATTTGAGATATTCCTAATTCGAGCCATAGTAATTACTATGTATCTAAATTAACAATAAAATGTTCTTTTGTGTGTCCTGTAACATTCTTTTTCAAAAGCTTTGGATAGATAATTGAATATTTGTACAAGTCTGTAAGTAGCATCTAGGTAGAACATGAGAATAGAAAACAATAACTAGGTTCGGGTATTACAGCCAACACCAGTATTGAGACACATACACACAGGCGGAAGCGGTCACGCTTGAACTAGCGGTCAACAATTAGAATCTCAGTAGTGATAAATAGAGTATTTGTAATGGACAAGAATGAGGGGCAGACAGATATTAATTTTCGTCAGAATGTTCGCCAGTGTCTTAAATAACAAACATATCCTGAGAGAAAAAAGATTTGCGTCACTGCTGTTGGCGACAGGTCTGCGGGATGAGCGAGGTCACACAGTGGATAAGACATTGTACTCGTATCCAAGAGGGTTCAAATACCAATTCCGTCATCTTGATAGAGATTTGTCCTAGTGTCCCTAAATCACACCTTGACCTTTCATTTTCTAGCCTGTTGATCTTACACATTCTATCCTATCTCCTGTCTTTTTTTCCTTCCTACTCAAATAATTTGCAGTTAAATTCTTCCAGAAACTCAGTCTAATGCTATTTTTAGGTTTTATTTATTTGTTACGATGATACGTATATACCGTATATACATTGCCCGACAAAAAAGTGAAACATCCAGAAGACATGGTCAGATGTTAACGTAACTTCATGTTGCTGCTTGTATGTAAATAACCAGAGTTGCAGTTTTGCTAAGATTTGAATTGTGGTTGTAAGGCCGTGGTCCAAGGAATAACTCCCTGCCTAACTTTTCGTCTTCCACTGCTGTGTTTTAAAGACTCAGAAAGCTGTTACAGATTCAGATAGGCGCAGCAAGCGGAACTGTTTATATGTATCCACGCAACGGTCGTTTCGTGACGTTATCGGACGGCTGCCTAAAACCGCTGAGTCGCGCCGACGTATGCTGTGAGCTTGTAGACAGGGAGAGTTGGTAGTGCTTCTTTCATTTGCCAAGACTCACAATTTGGTTAATTTCAGTCCTACTCCTTTCCTGTTGAAATTTTTTTCGCTCTTTTGAATTTCTATAGCCTCTCTGTACATCCTGGCGTGGTAATTATGAGGTCTTGCTAAAACCACAATGTAAGAGAAACGAATTTGGTAGTTTCCCGATCAGAGCGCGTGATGTGCTGCTGCTGATTCATCCGACTTGCCCAGGCGACAATTGCTGGTGTGTTCCTTGTGGCTGGCGTTAATGCTTCTTTTTGTAATTCCTATGTACAATTGGCTGCAAGGGCAAGGGATTTTATATATTCCCCTTCTGCTGGTTCTTTTTTATTAGAAGCTCTAGATCAGTAGTCGTCAAACGTTTTTGCTAAAGAGACAATACCGACATTGTGGAGCGGTACTTAGGGCCGCATATGTACCAATCTTATTATTAAAAGGTTACCTTAATGAACTGGTATGTTATGAACCCCCAACAGACTAGCCATTGTAAGGGCGCGACAAGTTGACCGCTGGCGTGCAAGTACTGTTAGTAAAAATTGGCTCCATCCGGAACACTTCGTGTCGACTGTTCTACGCTTCAAATTCCTGGCACCCTAAGCGAACCCAAATCTGCGACACTGTAATTGCCTGACGAAGTGTTTTTGTGTTCTGTATGTGAGCTGATGATTAATTAATAACAGTAACTATATGCATATTTAAATGCAATATGAAATATTACACACGATCACAAATGTTTATTAAATATTTTCAATGTCATTTTTATTCTGCTGATTGCACTATGCTATAAACAGCCTCGGCCATGGATGTGTGTGATGTCCTTAGGTTAGTTAGGTTTAAGTAGTTCTGAGTTCTAGGGGACTGATGACCTCAAATGTTAAGTTCCATAGTGCTCAGAACCATTTGAACTATCCTAGATGCAGCCATGCGGGTTGTGGGGAAGGGTACTTAAACTCAGACAGTTATTTATGGATACACTCCCACATCTGTTCCGTTTGTTGGTCGTCAAAATGTTTAGGTGATACCCAATTACTTTCCACATCATCGCCAAAATCTCTTCCTCACCGCCTCAGCAGCGTATTGTATTGGTGCCGTAAGAATTTGCACATCGCGAACTAGTGAACTGAAAGCCACAAAAAACGTCAAGAGGGATTATACCTGGAGAATGTTGTGGCCACGGTGATCGACCGTCTCTGCTGATATATCTGTCCAGAAAGGGTTCACCCGAGAACCGGTGAGCAAATAACCCCCCCGGGCGCTCCATCCCCTTGTTGCAAAACTACCCGTGGCCGTGATTAGAACTGGAACCATAAAAACATCGTGTGTTAAGCTAGCTGTATCTGGTATACTTACTTCCTTAGAAATAAATTTTTACAATCATAGAAAGAGTTCACGCAGGCCCCGTACTTACCCCTAGGAAGACGAAAAGGAAGACCACGGGCGTTAAGTTGCGTGGAAGTTATAAAGACCGTGCGTGAAGATGCACTTAAGAAGAAATGAGATTCAGGACGACTAAGATTCGGGATGCGGGACAGCTTAAGGAGCCGCACCAGACTCCAGTACTATTGAAACGCAGATGGCAAGTAACGGGCGGACACAGTCGCTACCCGCTTTGGATACGAGCAGCAGTAGGAGTGGGTGTACTCACTCGTTGACGATTCCCACGGAAGCGTAGCGGTCGGGCCTGGAGCGGCGGTACGTGCTGACGATCTCCGTGGGCGGGCGCAGCGGCGCGCGGCTCTGCGAGCGCAGCACCTTCTCGATGTCCGCGCGGTTCCTCAGGCTCACCACGGGGTGCTTCCACACCGCCTCCTCCCGCACTATGTCTCCGTATCTCTCGAACATGTCTGCAAACCAAATATTAATCCTAAACGTCACCCTAACACCGTAAGCAAAAGTAGCGAGCCACGAGTAAAGTATCGTATCGATGGTAGGCAATGAAAACCTCGTAACTCCATTTTGTTAAATTTTACAGGAGAAGCAAAACCGGTTTATTAAAAAATGTACAAAGTGATATGGATGATGCTGCTACATGTGTAACTAAACAGTAGAAGTCTACTTTTTGACAGATCGGAGAAATCCGTGCACTTTCAAATCTCTCGTCGATAATGGAGTTAGTGGGTACTGGAATAGTTAGGTTTCACAGATAGCTGGAGTTAAAAGGTTTTCATCGACATACTGATTAAGAAAAAGCTAGTGCCTTCAGCTGGGCCCTAGGCAGATCAGTCTGCGGACTGGTGGCTGTAAAGGAACCAACCGAACAGGAATCTGACTCTACACTTGAAGATGACGAGTAGGAAGCTCGTCGAAACGTTGCGATAACACGACGCCGAGATTCGGCTGATAACCTGAGAAGATTTCACCAATGAAATTCGCCGCGAAGTCTTGCATTCCCACATAATACTAACACTTATACCGAATTTCAACTATAAATGTGGCCGCCTCCGTAGATAAGTGGTCATTTCGGCCTGCCACGTGAAGAACCTGGATTCGATTCCCGGTAGTGTCAGGGATTTTTCCTTGGTGGCAGGAATGGTAGGCGGTGCACTCAGCCTCGTGAGACCAACTGAGGAGTTCTCGACTGATTAAAAGAGGTTCAAAGGTCAAGAAACCTGGCAAAGATCTGGAGAGCGGTGTCCTGACCACATTCCCCTCCACATCGTCTCCGATGATGCCATTTGCAGAGTATGAGGCGGAGGCTGTCTAGGGCCAGAACGCGGAACTTAACAGTAAACATAATGAACTTAAAACTTAAAGTCACGTTTCAAAAAAAAATGGTTCAAATGGCTCTGAGCACTATGAGACAGAACTTCTGAGATCATCAGTCCCCTAGAACTTAGAACTACTTAAACCTAACTATCCTAAGGACATCACACACATCCATGCCGGAAGCAGGATTCGAACCTGCGACTCCGGCCGGCTACGACACGTTTCAATGAAAGATCCAGTGTAACTGATCGACAAGATCATATAGGGTGAATCACCCCTTTCTTTCGTGAACGGTTCAAGACATGGGAACAAGGTTATCGGGAAATGATAGTAAGCAAAGGGGCATGTAGTTTTCTTATATGGGTACTGTTCTTAACTCTTGTAAGAACAGAGATCACGACTCATTGCATTTATTGGATATTGAAAGCTCTCCTGCCTGATATTTTAAACATCAGGTCGCACATAATAAAATTTTACATTTGTTCCACATTACTGGCAAAACTTCTTTTGAGCAATGAAACAAGGGTAGTAAAAATCAGTTACAAAGAAAATTAAATTAGTTATGGGAAACAGAGTTAAAATAACATATTGTTAGTAATTTTGAAACAAATAACAGAATGATAGGTAAGGGATGCTCTGCAATTTTTCAACTGTTGAAACAAAATATAACATATAAATTATGTTTCGCGTTGCTATTCCAGGTGGGACGGCCTCGGCACAAACATCGAGCTTGTCGCCCTTGAAGTAGCGTACAAAATCACGTCTCCTTACATTACTGAGTGAAGTACATCATGAGTTACACTGTGTGTATTTGTTTCTACTGTTTAAGAACTAGTACCACTTATTATATCTTTCAAGTGTTTATGTAGGGCATACCTGTTGCACTGTTTGTTACTATAGCTAGACGTAGCTCTACATGTTGTATATGTGTTGTTATGTCGTATGTTTGTGTGCATGACGAGTGCCATAGGCGGGAGGGAAGCCGCAGATGATGTTAAAAAAACATACTACTCGAAGCCGCAGATGATTTGAATCTCATGAAATGCTGCGAAAATAGCCGATTTTCGAAGCTAAATCAGGTCTGTGCAGAGGATATTCAAACAAATATAATTTGAAACATGTGAAGAGCGCTCTAATTTTTGTGGCGATGTGCGAACAAACAATGAAGTGCAGCAAACAATACGTCCTAGCTAAATCTAACACATCTTTTATTTTTAACTGCTTTTGTAACCTTAGAAAATATGATAAACAAAGAGTTAAAATACGTTTCATATGAACGAGTTTACACTCTTCACAGGCAGATGGCGTATAGAACTTCCCTCCCTTGTGTTAACTGACGACTGTGCCGACGGGAAAGACATCCTACCACAAAGTTAAAATTAAAAACAAAAGAAGCTAAATCATAAAACAGCAGACTTCAGACGACGTGATAAAACATAAGAAAGAGAAGGAACTGACAGCCATTAATTTTTTTGCTTTGTACCATAAAAGGAAGCAGTTACACGCCTTTTCTGTCTGGAAGGACAGCGGCTGTAACCTCCTCTGAAGAAAAGCCTTCCGCGTGGCGAACTGATGTGAACTCATAAGTATATTACGTTTCTCACGACGTCCACATATGGAACACATGTCTCATCTCCTGTAACTATGTGCTCGGGAGAACAATAACCTTCGTTTGCGTACTATAGCGTCCCGTAGTGTCTTACAGATATCAGAAGGAAACTGGGACATTCAACGTCAAAAAATCTTTCGGTCACCGAAGGTGCTAGTTACCATTTCATACAGAAAAAAACACTATCAATAAAAGTTCATTGATGACTAAAAACTATCGTCCACTCCTTACCAAATCGTAGACATGCGGGCACCAGTGACTCAGAGTACTGGCACTCATAACATTCTCTCCACAAAGTGCTCTAATTTCACGGTGAATGTATTTTTTAATTTGTCGCTGAGAAAGACTTCTTTTAGCGATAGCTTCTGGAACTGAAAGCATTAATCAGCAGGGGTTGCGGATGCAATTCAGAATGTTTCTTAGAGAAGAAACAACGACATAGCGATCTTCTTTCTGACAAATGAATGTGTGCTGGCCAAAGCTATATTAGATGTACATTACATGTTATTGCGTATCCTCTTTCCAGCGCGTCCTACAAACGGAATTTACTGTCAGAGTTTGCCAGGTATATGAATGGTTTGATAAATAATTTCGATGCCTCTCTGACGCTGTTAACACAGGAAATTGCTGTACACACAAATGTTTTTCAGTTCCTCATGTAAAAAAAAAAAACAACAACAAAAAAAACCGCTAACGTTGAATAAAAGCAAATATGACGAAATTTTTATAAACTAAAGAATTTTTCAAATACTTGAACGTTATATGATCGTGACCACCACAGCCTAGTATCAGCAGTTATCATAGTTTTCAGCAGCCACATCACACGATGTGGACGTCATTCAGTCGGGTGTTGATAGGTGTTCGCGAGTATCTGCGACCGAACTGTGAGTAGAACTACCACAGCTGCTGAAGGGTGGGTGACGATACTGTCACACACACAATACTTCGCTTGAAGAGGTCCCATAGCTGTTGGAATGGATTAAGATCACTGCCCAGATAATTATTTTGAACTCCTGCTCGTGTTCTTTCGGATGTTTGCGAAAACCTCTTGACGTTTCACGAGGTGCATCATACTGTTGAATAAATCTTTCGCCAAGTGGAGGATAATCTTACTGTGCATGTGAATGAGATTGTTGACTACGTATTCAAAATGAAATCCATTAGGGATGTTGCGCACAGCGATTACGTAATAGAAATTGCCATGTAGACGTTTCCCAGCTAGTAAAGGGACCCACACTGCCTTGTGTTCTTAGCGTTGGTTGCAGACCGGTCGTTTTATATATTTCTTCTGACATGCCTACGTGTATCCGCCGTATTAAGCATATAATACGGCTCACAAGCCCAGCATCCATACTGAAAATTAAAAAATAATCGTAGAATCGCTTTTCTGTCAGTCAGCTGACATTAGCATAGGCGCGGAAACCATCCATCTGCTTAGGAGTCTCTTCGTTCGTCTGTTGTAGTAACACTAGTCTGTTTACCCCCTGGCTTATGTGGGCCGTGAGATGTTCAACTATACAGAGGCGGTTGGCCTTCATGTAGAGTTAGTCGATGTTCACCTCAGACGTTCATGGCATTAGGACCATATCCATTATTCACAGATGTGACATTAGTCCAGTCACGTACATTTTCAAAGCAGAAGTATTTTATAAACTCAAAAATTTCCCTTTTTCAAACAGGCTATCAAACTTATCGCGAAAACCTAGTGTTATCACTTTGAACACGTCGCTTCGTTTACGCATGGCGGTAATAAGCGATAGACGTACAGACGGTACATGAGCCCCCTAATACTGGCTGTCTCAAAACTTTATGGTCAACATTACACAGACGGTAGAGGCTCTTATAATGAGACCTTTCGGACTGGGCCTGTTCGATCTTCTTCATACAATGCATAACAAAACATGTGAAACGCCCAGAAGACATGGTCGGATGTCAATATAACTTCGCACACGTGCGCACCATCGGCGGGTATGGGAATGATTAGAGTTACAGTTCTCTGCGCCAGGTAGAAAGGCCACTGGAGTGTATTAGTGATGGTCATGTTTAGTGTTGTTATCGGGTCTGCAGGGGATAATTATATTTTACAGGTCTAGTGCCACACGGCCAAATTTAGGAGCAAATCTCCACAGTCATGGGACGTATCAGTACATGAAATTATAACAGAAAAATAAAATCTTTATGAATCCTAAAAAGACGTCAAGTTATAAGTTCAGGTAAACGCAATCAACAATATAAGACAGCAGTTGGCTTAATTTTCATGGAACTAATCGACAAAATAGAAGGAGAGAACCGTGAGGAAGCTCTTTGGCTTAGATTTGATTGCGCCTGGACTACTGGTAAGATTTTTTAATTCTTGTGGTAGCTCATTCAAAATGGATACAGCAGAATAATGCACGCCTTTCTGCTCAAGAGTGAAGGCAATGGGATCCAAATGCAGATTGAATTCCTGCCTAGTATTAACTGAGCGAAAGCTGCTAATTCTTGTTAACAAGAAATGACAGTAAAGAATATATATTTTGAGAGATCAATGAACAGCGGACAAGAAGAGGTTCGCGAACTTACACCACTTATTGCCAGAACCGCCCGTTTCTGAGCCAGAAATACACTTTGAGAATGGGAAGAGGTACCAAGTGGTTCAAATGGCTCTAACCACTATGGGACTTAACATCTGAGGTTATCAGTCCCCTAGACTTATAATCACTTAAACCTAAATAACCTAAGGACATCACACACATCCATGTCCGAGGCAGGATTCGAACCTGCGACTGTAGCAGTAGCGCGGTTTCGTACTGAAGCGCCTAGAACTGTTCGGCCACAGTGGCCGGCGGAAAAGGTACCCCAAAATATAATATCATTTGTCATAAGAGAGTGAAAATAGGCGAAGTAGAATCCTTTTCGCGTCGAACTATTTCTTATTTCAGATAGCGTTCTAATAGCAAAAGTGGCAGCATTAAATCCTTAAACAAGATCCTGAACATGGGCTTTTCACGACAGTTTACTATCTATCTGAACAACTAAAAACTTCAATTGTTCAGTTTCACTAATCGTATTCCCATTCTGTAAAATTAAAACGTCGGATTTTGTGTGTTAGAAACTGTAAAAACTCGGCCTTACTGTGATCTGACGTTAGTTTATTTTGTACAAGTAATGCACTTTTATCTTGAACGGCACTATTTTAAATAGTACCGACGTTGCACACAACATCTTTTACTGCCAAGCCAGTGTCATCAGCAAACAGAAAGGTTTTAGAATCACCTGTAATAGTAGAAGGTATATCATTTATATAAATAAAGAGCAGGAGTGGGCCTAGCACTGAACCCTGTGGCACTTCTCATTTAACCATGAACCCACTCGGACCTCACATCATAGCCATTCTCAGTACTGTGGGTAATGACCTTTGGATGTCTGTTCTTAAAGTAAGACGTGAACTAATTGCGAACTACTCCCTGTATTACATAATGGTCCAATTTCTGGAGCAATGTTTTGTGATCACACAATCAAACGCCTTAGTTAAATCAAAAAAGATGCCTAGCATTCGAAATATTTTGTTTAATTTATCCAGTACCTCACAGAGAAAAGAGAACATAGCGTTTTCAGTTATTAAACGACTTCCATTTCCAAACTGTTCATTTGACAGCAAATTATGCAATATGAAATAATCAATTATCCTTACATACACAGTCCTTTCAATAAGCTTAGCAAACACTGATGCCACAGAAATTGGTCTACAACTGTTTTCATTATTTTTTTCTCATTTTTTTTATAAAACGCCTTTACTACTGAGTACTTAAATCGTTCAGGAAACTGGCCATTAGTAAATGAAAAATTAAAAATATGGCTAAGTACAGGGCTAACATGTGCCGCGTAGTACTTTACTAGATACTCCACAATATCCGTAAGTGACATATTGAGCGAGCACTGTGACGGACACGGAGGTGCCACGTATTCGTCTGAGACAGCGTTATCAGCACCTGACAGAATTTGCAAGTGGCCTCTTTTTGAGTCTCCGTTTGGCCGTCTGGTCGAATCGTGCAACATCTTAGTTTTCGGGTTATTCAGAGGTGACAGTGGCTCGGCGTGGTTCTGTTTGGGAAAGTGAGGACAAGGATATTCGTTGTCAGTGTACCGGTCGGCCACGTCTGCCCATCACAAGGGAGGATCGCTGTACTGTGAACCAGGAACATCGTAACCCATTCAAATCTGCGCCTGCCATCCGAGAATTACTAATGAATTCACAGCAACGTTCTGTGTCATCTTTCACCATTGGTCGGGGATTAGCAACAGCCGTAATAGGGAATAACCCTTCCATGTGTAGGCTGCCGTTAATACAAGACAAACGGCTGCATCTGAAGTGATGCGAGAACCGGGAAGTATGGACTGCTTATGTATAGTGTCGAACTGTGTTCAGCGATGAATCAAGTTTCTGTACTATCCCTGAAGGACATTGTCGGCTAGTATGGTGGCGATATGGGGAGATTTCCCGTTCTTCCAGTATTTTGGGAAGGCATATCGGTGTTTCACGGAATGGGAAGCCACCGACTTGGCTTCAGATCGCGGCTTACGGTGATCAATGGAACTCTTGACAGCACAACACTATGTCATGGGCATTGTGCGTCCTCATGTGTAACCCCTCACGCTACAGTATCATGATCTCCACCCACACATGACACGTACAGAGGGTGGACAAAAATGAGAAAACACCAAAAACATAACACATTACCATGCCTAATACGGTGTAGGAAAACCGTTTGCGTTCAAAATAGCTTCCAGATATATAGGAATGAATGAATACAAGTACTTTTTTCCCGCAAAATAGTGACACGTTCAGGTAAAGGTGATGGAAATGTGCAACGGTTACGCAACCTCCTCTCCAAAGCAGACTAAAATGGCTCTCTAATATTGAGATCAGGTGCCTGTGGTAGCCAGGGGAAATGCGGCAGTTCATCCACATGCTCATAAAACCAGTCTTGCAAGATGCGAGCTGTTTGAACAGTGGTCCTGCTGGCTTTGAACACAGCCTCACCATTTGGTACCGTGGGAGGGACCTGAGCTACCAAAATGGTCACATAATCCTTCACAGTAACGCGACCTTGCAGAATAAGCATCGGGCCCATCGACTACCGCGATGTGAGTGCTCATATCATCACCGACCCCTCGTCTTGTTTCTCTCTTTTGATGTAAAGTTTGAGAAAGGACTCGTCCGACCACGTAACATTCTTCCATTTCTTCATAGTACAGGTTTTATAGCGTCACCACCACTTTTTCCTGCTACCAGCATTTGCATCACCGATGAGTGGTTTTGTAATTCAAGTTCGCCCTGCAGTTCCCTGCTTAAAGAGAGACTCAACACACACTTTTGTCTGAGTTGTTACTCAGCTGAAAATGTTTTCTTGCTTTCCCTGTGCGTGGTATAAATTTTCTGTGAGGTGCCTCTGGAAACACCAAACAATTTGGGTCCCTCGGTTACCAAAATACCCACCATATGTGCACCAACAATGTGTCCACGCTCGAATGCACTTAGCTCCGATATAATGTACTCACAACCACACTTAACTCTAGAATGAAATTTCCACTCTGGAGCGGAGTTCAAACGGTTCAAATGGCTCTGAGCACTATGCGACTTAACTTCTGAGGTCAACAGTCGCCTAGAACTTAGAACTAATTAAACCTAACTAACCTAAGGACATCACAAACATCCATGCCCGAGGCAGGATTCGAACCCGCGACCGTAGCTGTCACCCGGCTCCAGACTGTAGTGCCGAGAACCGCACGGCCACTCCGGCCGGCGTGGAGCGGACTGTGCGCTGATATGAAACTTCCTGCAGATTAAAACTGTGTGCTGGGCCGAGACTCGAACTCAGGACGGTAGAGCACTTGCCCGCGAAAGGAAAAGGTCCGTAATTCGAGACTCGGTCAGGTACACAGTTTTAATTTGCCAGGAAGTTATACTTAACTCTGTTCTGAGCACAACTGACATGTGAAATGTATTGAAAACATTGCACAGCTACAGTTCACGGTTAAATGGAACAGTGCAACCTGCAGGCATAGCTACGATCTACAGTTATGCTGAAGTATACGTCTCTCGCTGTATTTCCATATTTTGTCCTCCTCCTGTATCTTGAGGTACTTCCACGGCCAGCAAGATATCCACACCTGGCCTCAGTACGTGAGCAATCAGCCCCTGTGCCGGTATCGAGGACATCAAGGGTCAGTTACAGCTATTACGGGACAGTTTGCCCTAGGAGAGGATACAACAGCTTTACGACGCCCTCCTCAAATGAATCAGGGCATGCAACCAACCACAGAGGGTGCACGGTCATGCAGATGAATAGGCTGATACTACCAGGTTCTCTGCAAATTTGACTCGATTTTGTAATTACTGAAATAACATCACCTACTCTTTCAACCTGTTAAGTTTTATTGCGTTTCCTGCTCCCCTTCTCTGTGCTTCGCTTTTTTTGGCAGGAAGTGTCAATACGATATTTAAATAAAAGTAAAGAATATACGCTGAGATGCCAGAGAAACTGATATAAGCATGCGTGTTCAAATACAGAGATACGTAAGCCGGCCGCTGTGATCGAGCGGTTCTAGGCGCTTCAGTCCGGAACCGCGCTACTGCTACGGTCGCAGGTTAGAGTCCTGCCTCGGGCGTGGATGTGTGTGATGTCTTTAGGTTAGTTAGGTTTAAGTAGTTCTAAGTCTAGGGGACTGATGATCTCAGATGTTAAGTCCCATAGTGCTTAGAACCATTTGAACAGGCAGAATATGACGCTGCGGTCGACAACGCCTGTATAAGATAACAAGTTTCTGGCGCAGTTGTGAGATTGGTTACTGCTGCTACAATGGTAGGTTATCAAGATTTAAGTGAGTTTGAACGTGGTTTTATAGTCGGCGCACGAGCAGTGGGACACGGCATCTCCGAGGTAGCGATGAAGTGCGAATTTTCCGCACGACCAATAAACGAGTGCACCATGAATATAAGGAATCCGGTGAAACATCGTATCTCCGACGTCGATGCGGCCGGAAAAGGATCCTGCAAGGAGGGGGCCGCCGCGCTGTGTAGCCCCGTGGTCTCAGGCGTCTTGTTATGGTCCGCGCGGCACCCCCCGTCGGAGGCTCGAGTCCTCCCTCGGGCATGGGTGCGTGTGTTGTCCTTGGCGTACGTTTAAGTTAGATTCAGTAGTGAGTAAGCTTAGGGACCGATGACCTAAGCAGTTTCGTCACATAAAATCTTACCACAAATTTACAAGGACGGGACCAACGACGTCTGAAGAGCATCGTTCAACGGGACAGGAGCGCAACCCTTCCGCAAATTGCATCAGATTTCAATGCTGGGCCATCAAGTGTCAGAGTCCAAACCATTGAACGAAACATCATCGATATGAGCTTTCCGAGCCGAAGGCCCACTGCTGTACCCTTGACGACTGCACGACACGAAGCTGTACACCTCGCCTGGGCCCATAAACACCGACTTTGGACTGTTGATGACTGGAATCATGTTGCCTGATCGGATGAGTCTCCTTTCAAATTGTATCGAACGGATGGATGTGTATGGGTATGGAGATAACCTGATGAATCCATGGACTCTGTATGTCAGCAGGTGACTGTTCAAGCTGGTGGAGGCTCTGTAATGGTGTGGGGCGTGTGCAGGTGGGACCCCTGATACGTCTAGATACGAGTCTGACAGGTGACACGTACCGTAAGCATCCTGTCTGATCATCTGCATCCATTCATGTCCATTGTGCATTCCGACGGACTTGGGCAATTCCAGCAGGACAATGTGACACACCACACTACCAGAATTGCTACACAGTGGCTCCAAGAACACTCTTCTGAGTTTAAACACTTCCACTGGACACCAAACTCCCCAGACATGAACGTTATTGTGCATATCTGAGATGCCTTGCAACGCCCTGTTCAGAAGAGATCTCCACCCCCTCGTACTCTTACGGATTTATGGACAGTCCTGCAGGAGTCATGGTGTCAGTTCCCTCCAGTACTACTTCAGACATTAGTCGAGTCAATGCCAAGTCGTGTTGCGGCACTTCTGCATGTTCGGGGGACCCTACACAGTATTAGGCAAGTGTACCAGATTCTTTGGCTCTTCAGTGTATACACGCTACTAGCAACATTGGAACCAGCGACCCTCCGACTACATCCCTATTATGCTCCGCATTAACCTACCGACGAATATCTTAATAACCAATAACACGAGGGCTATTAAGAATTCATTCTCGAAAAGGCAATCACAATGAGAATCCGATGAAGCTTTGAATAGATGTGTCGGACAGCGTCTCTAGTATGCTCGTTGATCGCGTTACGTCGCTCGGTTCAGTTCTGAGTGCACACTGAGCAAGTAAACTTTCCTAGAAAGTAGTGTCTCCCGTCAAGTTAGAGTACTGTGAGAGATTTAGAGTGATTTCATGCAACCCACACAATGTAACTGTCATGCATTTACTTCTTCACGACAATTTTAGGCCGCACACTGCAGGAGCAATGAGGCTGCTGCTGCAGAGTTTTCGATGGGAAGTCTGATATTAATCTGTGCTCTCATGAACCGCTGCCTATGAAGGCAACATTTTCGCACAGGAAACAAGCTGCAGCTCAGCGTAAAGAATTGGCAGAAAGCACAGGAGGCTGCCTTCAATGCCGAGGGTATTGGAATGTTGGTATAAAGTTACGACAAATGTCTGAGTCCGGTCAGCGGCTCTGTAGAGAAGTAGCCAGAAGGTGTAGTTAACTGTTGCTAACAAAAAATCTTTAAATTTAACTGTGGACCTTACTTTCCGAATATCCCTCTTATTTTATATTTAAGAGCGCGCTCAAAAATCTTCTAATCTTTTTTCGAGTACGTTTTAGAACTGTGTCGTATTGCTGTAGGAAATGGATGTCCGCACACTGACCTCCAAGTTCTGTAAGTGTGAACAATCTCGAAGAGGGCCAGTCTGTACGATCCCCTGGTTAAGCTGAAGATTTTGAGATAAGGAAGGGTTCGAATACATCGATTCCGTATGGAGTCAAAATGGGTGATTTTGTGATAACGTATCAGTGGCGAGAGTTCAAATGTTTCAAATGGCTCTGAGCACTATGGGACTCAACATCTTAGGTCATAAGTCCCCTAGAACTTAGAACTACTTAAACCTAAGTAACCTAAGGGCATCACACACACGCCCATGCCCGAGGCAGGATTCGAACCTGCGACCGTAGCAGCCCCGCGGTTCCGGACTGCAGCGCCAGAACCGCACGGCCACCATGTCCGGCAGTGGCGAGAGTTCCTGAGGGAGTTAAGTGTTTGTAAACTGCTTCTGCTGCATAACAATAAGTGCCCACCTCATCGACGTTGGTCGTGCTACTTTGAAAAACGATACAGTTTTCGCCGGCTAGGGTCGCCGAGCGGTTCTAGGCGCTACAGTCTGGAACCGCGCTACCGCTACGGTCGCAGGTTCGATTCCTGCCTCGGGTATGGATGTGTGTGATGTCTTTAGGTTAGTTAGGTTAAGTAGTTCTTAGTTCTACGGGACTGATGACCTCAGATGTTAAGTCCCATAGAGCTCACAGCCATTTGAACCATTTTGATACAGTTTTCAGTTATCCTCGGTGAAGTGTGGCACTGTTTGCAAGCAGTATCTGTTTAGCCAACATGTTGCTTTACTCGTTATGAAGTACTGCAGATATGTACTTAACATGTGATTTAGCAGGCTGCACCGTACACAGAACTAATGAATGTACAGAAATAAGTTCCGTAACAGGACTCATCCCTAGGAAAGAAATTTATACCAGTAGTTAAAAACTTACAGCAAATGTCGTCGTACAAGAAACCTGGTAAGATGTTTATGGTTCTCTGCAAAGAATTTTTCATGCAACAGACTCTGAGGAGATGGTGTGAGATAGGTTCGGAGAAGATTAATAAGTAAGCACCTGTCAACTTGCTCATGAAATTTATACTGCGAAGACTACACAATGAACACTGCTAGTACAGACACACCCAACACAAGTCAACATGTGCAAATAATTCACCCAAATGTCTGAAATTACATTTCACTCTGTCAAGAGCTTATGTAGAAAGATATACATCTAGGCTGGTGGTAGTCAGTTTAAACAGCTGCCACGAACTTAAATTGTTGCCGTAACACGTAAGTTGCTTATGCCAATAGAGAAACTAAATATTTAAGCCTGAAAAGCGATAGTAAGTGCCGACACAAACTTAATATTCTTTCCTTCCCATTAATTCATTGTCTCAGTGCACTCAATCTGGAATTAAGTATCTGCGTAGGTTTGACCCTTAGGGCTTGATACACCTTGAACGCTCACTTGACGAACACGCCGCACGTGGCACACCTCGTCAGCTAAGAGCAGTAGAACACGCCTCTAATATTGTGACTCGACAGCGCACATATTTGACTACCTAATCTGCGATCCGTCCTTAGTAACACTCACGACTGTCAAATATTTAGGAGTTACCACCTGGACAGACTTGAGATTACACGAGCACATAAATCCAAAGTGGCAGGCAAGGTGAGATTCATTTAAGAATTCCTGGAAATTGTAACTGATCTGCAAAGGAATTATTTTACTGAATTGTTCTCCGACATATTGTTAAATTCTTTTTCTCTACCTGGTGTCCTTACCAGATCGAATTAACAGGACCTAAACGCACGATTTGAGTTTTCTTAGTTGGAACGAAAATGTGAAATACGAGTATCAAACCACTGTTACATGCTGAAACAAACAGATTAATCTCAAAATTCGAACAATCGTCTGAGAAGAGACAGAAATATGGTAGTATCTTGTACACACATATCGTACAATGTCATCTAGGATACAATTGGTGAAATTCTGGATGTTAGAGAGGCGTATTAAGTGATAAGATGATTTAGGGAGAATATAACGTCGCACTTGAGGTTCTTTTGATAATAAGAGATAGAAAATTCTCATACAGACTATTGAGAGAAATATATATTTTTCTTTTATTTGATTTTAAATTACTGGAGCTTTATGTGGCTTTTCACTAAAAGACGGAAGAAATTGATTGTAATTGTCGCCAAGTACACTAGTGACTTCTTGAAACGGAGTCACACACATACGGTAATGTTTTCCAGAACATCAATGGTGTACACACAGCTCCTAAATGTAATGAAACTGTTAATATACTTTTTCTTTGGCGTTTCGCACACTAGACTGCTGCATCTGGTGTCAAAATACTCTGCTTCAAAAGTTACATGTAAAGCTGCTTTCATAGAAGACCTTGCCTTTAATGTTTGAGATTTATAAGCAAAAAACTAAAGAATACAAAAAATTCATTGACAGCATAGACCGTTTACCGTGATTGTAGCCTGTACTGACCATATAAGCAGAAATTCTCGGACATGTGATGCACATTACACTACACGCATTCTATCCTATTGTAAGCCTATTTAGCTCAAGAAATCAAACTACGATACTAAGTAAAAAAGGAAGTTAATTATAAGCTATTTAGTCAATAGATGACACACTAAGGGTAACAGAGGATAGATAAATAGTGAATTAAGTAATTCGTGAATGAGTTACCAGAAATTTAACATTACAATAATTTTGTTTTCCATCCCTATGACGGTACGAACAAAATGTCTTGAGAAAAGCTAGAGTGATTGATGATCATGAGCTGATATGAGGATCCATTAAAAAAAAAATAGTGCCGTGGTATCAATGAAATTAATCTTGTTTTCTTTAAATGGCAATGTTAGGTCATAATTTGTTGCTAAGCGATTTTTCATTTCACTTTATGCTTTTAAAAACGCTAAAATTTAAAATACGCCAACTTGAGGATGGAGAAGTGAAAAAAAAAGATTTAGTAGGAAATTTCGGCTATACATTTACATAGTATTTCACAAAAAGCACCCAGGACAAAAACTTACGTGAAACAGTCTGTATCGGCAGCTCATGCTCGTAAATTCATTGCGACTACTTGGTGAGGCACTGTCTTTTGTAATACTTTCATGCCGATGGAGAAGACAATTATTTAAATATGACATCTGTATCGTCACTTGTAGGTGTTTTAAAAATTATTAATTATCAGATGGAATCACTGTCTTTACTAACAAAAACTTCGAAAGTTTAATGCCATTTATAATGTGTGTAGTTTCAATTTTAAACACAAGTATTGAAAAACAAGTTTATTCCTTGTTCCAGCATCAGATGGCTCTTAGAATATTTCATGTTGGGGCCTCCCATTGTCTTCGTTAATTGTATGTGCCGTGGTGTAAGTTCCTGAGCGATGTATGCGTCAAACATTTCTGTTGTACTTCTTCAAAAATTTACAATTCACAAATAATTGTTTTAATAGCAATCGTTCTAGGTTTCAGGGCACCGCAC
This sequence comes from Schistocerca gregaria, assembly GCF_023897955.1. Taxonomy (NCBI): domain Eukaryota; kingdom Metazoa; phylum Arthropoda; class Insecta; order Orthoptera; family Acrididae; genus Schistocerca; species Schistocerca gregaria. The sequence continues at coordinate 25,946,482 of NC_064931.1, read as the reverse complement.
ACTATTTTCAACGATTACAAAACATGGCCCAATTTTACAAGAATAACGAAAACGAGGAAGAAAAAAACAGTTACTTCCAAATGTGCGTATTATCTTGAAATTTTTTACTCTCTTCTCAACAAAGCAAATGTATTCAAAACCTAATGACAATAAGAAGAGAACTTTACTGCATCTAATGCGGTGGGAGATGATTGTCTCCAGTTTATCGAAAATTCTTTTAAACATCGATATACAAATTTAAAAATTTGATGATGAAGAGTGAACATTACCTGACCAAAGTTTCACTCTGCATTAGAATATACCATCATGAAATGGACCTTACTGATAAGGAACACTCTACAACGGATCGGAACTATAGCCGCATCTCCACTTTCGTGGTAAACACTCTGCCGATGCGCTGTCATGGTAAGTCTAACAATCGCAGCCAGGGGTTAAATCTGTGAACAGCTCTCTCCTACACAGAGTTAAACTTTAGAAACTACACACACAGTTTGGCACACGCTTTTATCAGGCGGAAAGGTTCCAGCGACAAGATAGTTATAACAAGATGCCTATACAGGGTGGTTTTTTCCATTGTGCATAAACTCTAGGGATTGATCGATGAGAGGATACGGAAATAAGGTCTAATGAACTTATGACACTAAATGCGTAGTTTCCATGCTAGAGAGCATATATTCACTCATAATTTTTTTACATTCTGCGGTCTAATACACGCTGTACCATGAGCCATAATTACAATATGCATGGTTTTCTCCTTGAGGGTCGTACTGTTCCACATACGTGATGACCTAGCGCCCTCTCCGGCTATAGTAATTGGTAATGTGTCCAATTCACTTCTCTTGCTGACACATCTTGTATTGGATGTGATACAGCGTTCTACACGATGGTTCCATATTCGAATCGAGAGCTTGCCGACATGGTTTTACTTACGGAAAGGAAAGTGGCAATGGACAGCAGACCTGTATCAGGAAACCTATCCCGCCGACAACAACAAAAGCATTCAATACTTTCAACAGTGTTTTGCCGCCTGTCTGAGACAGGTTCGTTACAGAAAGCAGCAGATCATGAAGGACGTACCCGAAATGTTCGGACACCACACTTGCAGGAAAATGTGACAAACACTGTGGAAGGCGACCGCAGTGTCAGTACCAGACAGTTGTCCCTCCAGTACAGGTAAAGCCAGACGACCGTGTGGAACATTCTCCGTGACAATTGTTACTACCCTTACCACTTACAGTGTGTTCAGGGATTACTAGCGACAGACTTACCACATCGGGAGCAGTTTTATCATTGGTTTATTCACCAGGCAACCACGATTACGAGATTTGTGTCATCCATCCTATTCACAGATAAGGCCAGCTTTACTCACAGAGGTATCTTCAACTTTCATAACAGTCATGTGTGGGGTAGTATGCAGAAACCCCCTGGTACGGTGACAGCGAATCATCAGCATCGCTGCAGCCGGAATGTGTGGTCCGGGATAATTGGCCACCGTATTTTGGCACCAGTCTTCATTCCATTTCCGGTCAAAGTTCATTAGAACTTGTTTGTTCCGTGTCCTCTCATCTATAAATCCCTAGAGTTTGTACATGGTGGAAAAAATCACCCTGTACATTTTTCATGCGTGATGTTGTACGGCGCTGTTCCTGGTGAGAGTAGATATAATGAAAGGACCTCCAATGGAAGAAAATCTCTGTGTTATGAAAAATGTATTTATGTATGTTAAATATCTCCTAATAAACTACTGGACCTATTTCCACCAAACTTGGTACACATATCACTTCCTATCTTGAAAGAAGAATTGGTGGGTGTAATTACCACCTACCTCTCAAATGAGTAAGGGTGGGGGTGGGGGTGGAAAAGAGGCATAATGTACCACTTACAAATACCCAGAATATATTCATCTAGTATTTGAGGGTGAAAGCATTTAGTGAGTTGCAAAAAACTTTACACATAATGTCAAACCTGCACGAAACTTTTTCTCGCTGATACCCCCTGCAAAAGATAAAAGGAAATATGTTTACCGTTCACTAGATTCCAGCTGTTCATGTAATAAAACTACTGCATGAAGCATGACGTTTTAATTCATTACTTCTTCACTACTGATTCTATTCGCAAAAAAATTTGCAGGCATTATCCACATGTGTTGTGGTCTTCAGTCCCGAGACTGGTTTGATGCAGCTCTCCATGCTAATCTATCCTGTGCAAGCTTCTTCATCTCCCAGTACCTACTGCAACCTACATACTTCTGAATCTGCTTAGTGTAGTCATCTCTTGGTCTCCCTCTACGATTTTTACCCTCCACGCTGCCCTCCAATACTAAATTGGTGATCCCTTGATGCCTCAGAACATGTCCTACCAACCGATCCCTTCTTCTCGTCAAGTTGTGCCACAAACTCCTCTTCTCCCCAATCCTATTCAATACTTCCTCATTAGTTACGTGATCTACCCATTTAATTTTCAGCATTCTTCTGTAGCACCACATTTCGAAAGCTTCTATTCTCTTCTTGTCTAAACTATTTATCGTCCATGTTTCACTTCCATACATGGCTACACTCCATACAAATACTTTCGGAAACGACTTCCTGACACTTAAATCTATACTCGATGTTAACAAATTTCTCTTCTTCAGAAACGCTGTCCTTGCCATTGCCTTGCCATTGATATCCTTTCTACCAAGACCATAATCTCAGTTATTTTGCTCCCCAAATAGCAAAACTCCTTTACTACTTTAAGTGTCTCATTTCCTAATCTAATTCCCTCAGCATCACCCGACTTAATTCGATTACATTCCATTATCCTCATTTTGCTTTTGTTGATGTTCATCTTATATACTCCTCTCATGACACTGACCATTCCAGTCAACTGCTCTTCCAAGTCCCTTGCTGTCTCTCCCAGAATTACAATGTCATCGGCGAACCTCAAAGTTTTTATTTCTTCTCCATGGATATTAATACCTACTCCGAATTTTTCATTTGTTTCCTTTACTGCTTGCTCAATATACAGATTGAATAACATAGGGGAGAGGCTACAACCCTGTCACACTCCCTTCCCAACCGCTGCTTCGCTTTCATGTCCCTCAACTCTTATAACTGCCATCTGGTTTCTGTACAAATTGTAAATAGCCTTTCGCTACCTGTATTTTACCCCTGCCACCTTTAGAATTTGAAAGAGAGTATTCCAGTCAACATTGTCAAAAGCTTTCTCTAAGTCTACAAATGCTAGAAAAGTAGGTTTGCCTTTCCTTAATCTTTCTTCTAAGATAAGTCGTAAGGACAGTATTGCCTCACGTGTTCCAGTATTTCTACGGAATCCAAACTGATCTTCCCCGAGGTCGGCTTCTACTAGTTTTTCCATTCGTCTGTAGAGAATTCGTGTTAGTATTTTGCAGCTATGGCTTATTAAACTGATAGTTCGGTAATTTTCACATCTGTCAACACCTGTTTTCTTTGGGATTGGAATTATTATATTTTTCTTGAAGTCTGAGGGTATTTCGCGTGCTTCATACATCTTGCTCACCAGATGGTAGAGTTTTGTCAGGACTGGCTCTCCCAAGGCCGTCAGTGGTTCCAATGGAATGCTGTCTACTCCGGGGGCCTTTTTTCGACTCAGGTCTTTCAGTGCTCTGTCAAACTCTTCACGCAGTATCGTATCTCCCATTTCATCTTCATCTGCATCCTCTTCCATTTCCATAATATTGTCCTCAAGTACATCGCCCTTGTATAGACCCTCTATATACTCCTTCCACCACATACACCACTGAAAGTACTTCCAACATTGTGTCAGTATATGACACACGCAAACTGGTGTGCAAAACTTAAGGACAAAAGGAACTTTCAGATGATGTGTCACTGCGAAGTAACATTGCTCGATGAAACTTGGACGATACATAGAAAGAATTGCTGCTGTATAGTACAGTACAAAAGGTAACTAAAGGAAATACAAAGTGAGGCGAACCGAATGACATTTTTTATTCAAAGACGCTTATTACACTGAGGGCTCCGCGATGGTTCTTAATAGGGTGTGTGATCACCACGGGCTGTAAAGCAACAGGCTGGCCGCAAGGTTGGTAAATAGTTGTTGTGGCAGGGCAGTCCTCTTCTCCAGCAGCGCGGCTGGAGGGTCGCTGGTGCATGTGCACGTACTGCCACGTATTACACGTGCTCGCTGGGATTTAAGTTGGGGAAGGACGGGCCGGTCCAATTGTCGAATATTCTCTCGTTCCAAGAGCTCCTCCATCTGTGCACTTGGATGCGGTAAAAATGAAGTCATGGCCGAATGAACCCTGTGCACTTTGTAACACTCGGACCACCAAAACGCTCATGTTCGGCAATATTCGTGTTCCCACCTCTAGTCATATGAGAGGACGTAATACGCACAGGAACACTGTCGAACAAATCGTTGTGGAGGTTCAGGTGTTATGGTGTGAGGAGGTATAATGTTGCACCGGCGTACTGACTTCCAAGTCTTTGAACACGGTAGATTCGCCGGTCAACGTTATGGCACTTTGCTGCTTCCCCATATGCGACTTTTGGAGGGTGCATTGCCGGCAGGTGTGCCCGTGCGGTTCTTGGTGCTTCATTCTGGAACCGCGTGACCGTTACGGTCGCAGGTTCGAATCCTGCCTCGGGCATGGATGTGTGTGATGTCTTTAGGTTAGTTAGGTTTAAGTAGTTCTAAGTTCTAGACGACTGATGACCACAGATGTTAAGTCCCATAGTGCTCAGAGCCATTTGAACGAGGATGCATTCGGCGCTGACTCCATTTTTGTGGATGACAAGGCGCGACCGCATCGAACAGCGCAGATGGAGCAGCTCGTGGAGCGGGAGGATATTTCACGAATGGACTGGCCTGCCCATTTCCCGTCTCGAATCTCATCGAGCGCTTATTAAATACAAAGTATTCCTCAATTTTTTCCTTTATGTTCTGCAAAGTAATGAATAAGAAGAATATCTTTTTCACCCCAGAAAACCCAAGCCCTAACCCTTCCGGCAGATGAAATCGACATCGGTGTTTTTGGTACAGGAGGAATGCATTTCACCCTGTGCTTTAACAGGTGTTTCATTCCTAATGTGCCTGACTCAGTTATCTTAAAAAGTGAGAGAAGTCCAAAGTCTGATGAGGAATTTTTTCGTATTTCCTTTCCGTCAGCATTCAACAAACGTGACCCCCATCTTGCAGAAAGTCTTTCCGAAGTTAATTTTCCATGTAAAATCTACCGTGATGTTTGATTTTTTCAGGACATTCCCGACTCTGAAATCGGATAAAGTCTTTCATTACCACTAATAGCAGCAATCAAATGAGGTCATTAACTAGTAAATTTTATTGAAATCTTTTCAAATACTACGTCGCAGTATCATAGGTTTCAGGGAACAGTTCTCTAAACTTAATCTCAAAATTAGGAAAGGATGAACTGTACTAACCTTGGTAGGCTCTGTGCAGCTGCGACATGGAGTAAGGCCCAAATTTTGTGGTGATCCAGCTTGTGCCCAGTACTGGCAACGACGGCCATGGTCCAGGAATATCTTTCACTGTGCGGCGTCGTGGAACTTCTTCTAGAAAAAAGAATGTTGTGTAAAACACTCGGGATCGAGGGAGGGGAAGGCGGGTGGCTTTAATTTGGGTTAAGTGATTACAAATGCTTTTGATTTAGTTCATATATATCACCAACTCATGTGCAATATTATTTTTTTAACTAGAAAAAATTGTACAAATAAGCAATAAGCTGGAATAGCCTCTGAACAAGAGGAGAACAGTTACGTTATACAAATATTTTAGTGATACAACGGCGGTGACGTATTTGAACCGTGTCACGTTAGCGAGTACCAAGTACTCGGCCGCACAGGCGGTCTTGCACAAAAAGTTGGTTGCGAGGGGCTAACCCCTCCCTTCAAGTGTAACTGCTTTATTTCATCGGTTCTATACAGGGTGATTTTTTCCACCGTGTACGAACTCTAGGGGTTGATCAATGAGAGGATGTGGAACAAAAAAGGTCTATCGAACTTATGTCCGGAAATGCTACAGGCCATTTGTTCAATCAGACATCGTTACAGAGACCGCACTCTTTTTTTTTTATATCTTAGTTCCTACGGGATCACACTGCTACGATCATCGGTCCCTAGGGTTACACACTACTTAATCTAACTTAAACTAACTTACGTTAAGGACAACACACGCACACACACACACACACACACACACACACACACACACACATGCCCGAGGGAGGACTCTAACCTCCGACGCGGTATAATACGCACTGTACCATGCAGCCACAGTTACAGTATGTGTTCAAAATGGTTTCCATGTGCCTCAACGCGTGAGTGTACGCACCGTTACATGTTCTGTCTCACAGGTTCACATAGGCCAGGTTGCATCCGAACAGTGTGAAATGCAGCATGAATACGCTGTTCCAGTATCTCCACATCTACAGTGGGCTCTGCATACACGATACTTTTGAGATGGCCCCATAACCAGAAATCGCACTGGTTTAGATCTAGTGAACGAGCAGGCCACGCAACTGGACGCCATTGTCCGATCCATCGACCACGGATGAGATGTTTCTGGAAGTTAACGACGAAGTGGGCTGGAGCACCATCATGTAGCAGCTACATAATCATTCGTATCATCAATGGCACTTCTTCCCTCAGGGGAGGCAAAGCCACTCGCAAAAAACGCCGATAGCTCCGGCCTGTTAGGCGACGTGGAAGAAAGACTGGTCCCAAACTACGGTCGCCAATTATCCCGGCCCACACATTCCGGTTGCAGCGATGCTGATGATTCGCTGTCACCACACCGTTGGGGTTCTTCATACTATCCCACAGATGACTGACACAAATCTCAGAATCGTGGTTGCCTGGTGAAGAAACCAGTGACAAAACTGCTCCCGATGTGGAAAGTCTGTCGCTAGCGAGCCCTGCACACGCTGTGAGTGATAAGGATAGCAACACCTGTCATGGAGAATGTTCCACACGGTTGTCTGGCTTTCCCTGTACTGGTGGGCCAGCTGCCTGGTACTGATACAACGGTTGCCTTCCACAGTGTTAATCACATTTTCCTCCAAGTGTGGTGTCCGAACATTTCGCTTACGTCCTTCATGATTTCGTGTTTCCTGAAACGAGTTCGTCTCAGACAACCTTGCTGCCAGCCGCCCTTTGGCATCTGCCTTTCGGTAAATAACAACATGTCGGCGAGCTCTCGATTCGAATACGGAACCATTGTTTTCAACGATGTATCATATCCGCTACAAGGAGAGTCAGCGAGAGAAATGAGTGGGGCGCAATATTACCAGAGAGTACGGTAGGAGAGGGCGCTAGGATATGACATGAGAGAAACGGTACCACCCTCTATGAGCTTCAAATGGTTCAAATGGCTTTGAGCACTATGGGACTCAACTGCTGTGGTCATTAGTCCCCTAGAACTTAGAACTACTTAAACCTAACTAACCTAAGGACATCACACACATCCATGCCCGAGGCAGGATTCGAACCTGCGACCGTAGCAGTCGTACGGTTCCGGACTGCGCGTCTAGAACCGCGAGACCACCGCTGCCGGCCCTCTATGAGGAAACCATGCACACTGTAACTGTTTCCGCATGGTACAGCGCGTATTAGACCGCAGCCTCTGGAACAATGAAGGATTGAATAAGTGGTCTCTAGCATGGAAACCATGCATTTCCGGACATAAGTTCATTAGGCCTTCTTTATTCCGTATCCTTTCATCGATCAACCCCTAGAGTTAGTACGCGATGGAAAACGTCACCCTGTATACAGGGTGTTACAAAAAGGTACGGCCAAACTTTCAGGAAACATTCCTCACAAACAAAGAAAGAAAATATGTTATGTGGACATGTGTCCGGAAACGCTTACTTTCCATGTTAGAGCTCATTTTATTACTTCTCTTCAAATCACATTAATCATGGAATGGAAACACACAGCAACAGAACGTATCAGCGTGACTTCAAACACGTTGTTACAGAAAATGTTCAACATGTCCTCCGTTAGCGAGGATACATGCATCCCCCCTCCGTCGCATGGAATCCCTGATGCGCTGATGCAGCCCTGGAGAATGGCTTATCGTGTCACAGCCTTCCAAAATACGAGGACGAAGAGTTCCACATTTGGTATCGGGGTTGCGTAGACAAGAGCTTCCAAATGCCCCCATAAATGAAAGTCAAGAGGGTTGAGGTCAGGAGAGCGTGGAGGCCACGAATTGGTCCGCCTCTACCAATCCATCGGTCACCGAATCTGTAGTTGAGAAGCGTACGAACACTTCGACTGAAATGTGCAGGAGCTCCATCGTGCATGAACCACATGTTGTGTCGTACTTGTAAAGGCACATGTTCCAGCAGCACAGGTAGAGTATCCCGTATGAAATCATGATAATGTGCTCCATTGAGCGTAGGTGGAAGAACATGGGGCCCAAACGTTCACAGAAAATCTGTGTTGATGACGTGATTGCACAATTGCGTGCGGATTCTCGTCAGCCCACACATGATGATTATGAAAATTTACAATTCGATCACGTTGGAATGAAGCCTCATCCGTAAAGAGGACATTTGCACTGAAATGAGGATTGACACATTGTTGGATAAACCATTCGCAGAAGTGTACCCGTGGAGGCCAATCAGCTACTGATAGTGCCTGCACACGCTGTACATGGAACAGAAACAAACGGTTCTCCCGTAGCACTCTCCATACAGTGACGTGGTCAACGTTACCTTGCACAGCAGCAACTTCTCTGACGCTGACATTAAGGTTATCGTCAACTGCACGAAGAATTGCCTCGTCCATTGCAGGTGTCCTCGTCTTTCTAGGTCTTCCCCAGTCGCGAGTCACAGGCTGGATGTTCCGTGCTCCCTAAGACGCCGATCGATTGCTTCTAACGTCTTCCTGTCGGGACACCTTCGTTCTGGAAATCTGTCTCGATACAAAAGTACCGCGCCACGGCTATTGCCCCGTGCTAATCCATACATCAAATGGGCATCTGCCAACTCGGCATTCGTAAACATTGCACTGACTGCAAAACCACGTTCGTGATGAACACTAACCTGTTGATACTACGCACTGATGTGCTTGAGCAATGAGTCGCATGTCAACACAAGCACCGAAGTAAACATTACCTTCCTTCAATTGGGCCAAATGGCGGTGAATCGAGGAAGTGCAGTACATACTGACGAAACTAAAATGAGCTCTAACATGGAAATTAAGCGTTTCCGGACACATGTCCTCATAACATCTCTTCATTTGTGTGCGAGGAATGTTTCTTGAAAGTTTGGCCGTACCTTTTCGTAACACCCTGTATACAGGATGAAGCGAAATTCGTGCACTCGGGCTATGCAGTGCGACGCCTCACTTGCCAGTGGTAAAAAATGTCTCTAACAAAATTTCGTCCGGCGGATACATCCGGCAGAAAGAGGACGTTAAGAGTGGCAATCGGGCAATACTTAACCACATGTATGGTAACTGCCTCTGTCAGCACATACTAGTTGCGCTATGTAGTTGGTGCAATGGACAGAGTTTTGGGATAGCATGCTGGATGTCGAGGATTCGAGCTTGGGTCGGGGTGTATTTTTTTATTTGCTAATTTCATTCTGACATTTCACTCTGTAATAATATATACCGTTTCTGAGGCCACATGTAGCCTAAATTTACAACATTTTGTAACGCTGAACATAGCAAATACGTGGTTAGACAAATAAGAAATAGACAGTTGAAACAAATGACCTGTCATAGGACAGAATAACTACAAAAACAATATCGATTTCGACATGCTGAAGATGATAGCACAGTACAACAACACAATATCTACTTGTCATTTTACTACATGTAACTTGAGCGCTCAGATGTCGCACATTACTAACCAGTGACAGTAATAATGTCCATATTAACGACCACATGAGCTTCACAACAGAATACGTTGTTCTCAGAACAACAGATTCTCGAAGCGACCTCCCTGCACATCTAAACATTCCGCAACCCGCCGGATCATACAGCTCTGGATCCTTCGCAGCAAAGCTGCGTCCACAGTAACAAGAGCAGCACGAACAAGCGTTACCAATTCTTCCACATTCGTCGGCAGAGTAGAGTACACGTGCCCCTTCAGGTGTCCCCACAGGAAGAAATTAGGGGATTTAGGTCAGGTGAACGCGGTGGCCATACGACTGGACCTCCACGCCCGAGCCATTTCCCTGGAAATGTTCTGTCCAAATAGTGTCGTACATTAATTCCAGAATGTGGAGGTGCACCATCATGTTTGAACCATATACTCTGCAGAACATGTAGTGGAACATCTTTCAGCATATCAGGCAGATAATTTGAGAGGAATGCATGATACCTTCGAACAGTCAACCGGTCAAGTAACATGTAGAAGCCCAAACACCTTACACCCAATATTTTCGCCCAGACGTTGTTACCAAAGCAAACTTGATATCCACGGTTGTGGATGACGTGCGGGGTGGGCATTGTGCATATTGAAGACACCCTCAGTGAAGTCATCGTTGGCTTCCTGTTGTTGTTGGAACCATTCACAGAGTTGCATTCGCTGATGGTAATCTGCAGGATGCAGGTGTTGCGTGAAAGCATAATGACAAGGGTGCAGCCCATGCTAGCGCAGCACGTTAACGACTCTGCATTGCGAGACACGCAGCTGCCTTGCAATGCTACGTGTACTTCACTGAGGTTCTTGGTGTATGACTACCAGAATAGCTTCCTCAGTAGCTGGAGTACGGCAAGTCCGTGGATGACTTCTGTCACGCGATGGTGGAAGGAGAGAACCTGACTTCCGAAGAGGCAGCTCCAGATGACGAAACATATTTTTACCTGGATGGCGTCGACGAGGATATCTAGCAACATATTCACGACTGGCAACACCAGCTCGGTTATCAGGTGCACCAAGGAACAGAAGCATATCCAGATATTCATCGTTTGTGCATACCATACGTCTGCCACACTGGTTTAGAGGTTTACAATGAGAAAATTCGATATATGTACACATGTACATTGGAATCTGTCATGGGCGCGTTACTCCACCCGCAACAAGTCCCTGTCTGGTGGACAGCGCACACAGTATAAACACGCTGTCGGTCCTGCGTGCTGTTCCACGTAACGCGCATTACCCCTCTGACAGATATTCTTCTACATGATTCATACCAACAACACTAATTGTGAAATGTTAGAATTACACTGTTTTCCTAACGGTAACAGACGTGATGTTTCCACAATCCTATCGATAGAATAATAATAATAATAATAATAATAATGCATTGAGATACGTACTGAACAGCATGCGGTTACCAGACTCAATGTTGAAAGGCATAATTAGTGGGAACATTGTGATAACACATACAAATTGTTGTGTTGGCAGAAGAGCCAGCATCGTGTTACTAGTGGAGGCCGAAATGCACGCGTTTTAGCTCACGCAGGCTGGAGTGAGGAGGAAAGAACTATACTGACGTGAGGTCTGGAACATGACAAGGAATTAGAATTCAGAAAGCGGACGTAATTAGTTTGTTACTTAACTTTAATCCTTTAATGATGAACGTCGCTCTTGACGGTACATGATTCACAATATTATCAGAATACATTCATAGTAACTGAATATGGCGCCTTGCTAGGTCGTAGCAAATGACGTAGCTGAAGACTATGCTAAACTGTCGTCTCTGCAAATGAGAGCGTATGTAGCCAGTGAACCATCGCTAGCAAAGTCGGCTGTCCAACTGGGGCGAGTGCTAGGAAGTTTCTCTAGACCTGCTGTGTGGCGGCGATCGGTCTGCAATCACTGATAGTGGACACACGCGGGTCCGACGTATACTAACAGACCGCGGCCGATTTAAAGGCTACCACCTAGCAAGTGTGGTGTCTGGCGGTACACCACACAAATAGTAACCGAGTTTGGACATTATTAGCAAAGAACATTGCTAGTCTTACTGGTAACGTAAGGCCCTAACGAAATGTAATGGACCTGAACGAGGCATGAATAATAGTTGGTACTATTCTATGAAACCTTTGGAGGAGGGTACAAGGAAAACAAGTTCGCATCTAATAGATGAAGCGGTGCGAAAAAATTCACGCCCACGACGTGGAAAGGGCTCCTTTCAAGCTGACAAACCTTCCATTTCTATGATAGTAGTACGTAAGTGAGAATGGTTTCTAGAGGACCCGCTGCAATATCTGCTGACGATTAAGATGCCAGATACCGTACCACCTGGAATACATTTAGCATATAAAAAACATATGCCTCAAGTCAGGATAAAACCATCGAACTCCTGCATGCTAACCCAAAACTCTATCCACTGCGCGAACTGTACAACTCGAATAATATGTGCTGACAGAGGTGCTTACCATACATGTGGTTACAGTGTTGCCAGATTGCCTCTCATCCTTTTTCTGCTGGATGTAATCGTCGGACGAAATTTTGTGACAGACATTTATTTATAGCTGGCATGTGAGGAGTCTCGTTGCGAAGCTCGAGTGCGCGAATTTCGCTTCACCCTGTATAGGTATAACTTACCTTTGTAAATGACAGCATTGTCCAGCTTTGAATAAGTTGCTGTGGATGTCATTCCCCTCTGGAACCGGCCGGGTTTGAGACCTGGGTAATATTGTTTTTTCCTTGTTACTTTTTGTTTTTTAAGTTACATGTCGACCGTAACTTTGCACTTCTCTCTCTTATCATTGTTCTATTGTGATAGTTGCATTGATGTTAACTTGGAAGTGTTGTAATTACTGCTGGACGTATGATGTTCGTCTTTTACTGTTTTTACTCTACATTAAGAACTTATGTTTCTTCATCGAACTCTTTTTATTGTTCTACTGTGGAGACTGCAATTATGTTAATACGTAACTTGCGTACCTACTGTTGGCTGTAAAGTTTTTGCTGCCCAAAGCCAAAAATAAATAAATAAGTATTCTAATTGTATTGCATAGAATTATGAGGTGCAAAAATTAAAATTATGGAGGGGGCCACAGTCTCTCGATCGCAGCAACGAGGGAGTTGTCACGATGGTTAAGACATTAGATTAGTATTCGATAAGAGCAGGGTTCAAGTCTCCTTCCAGTTACTCTACTTTACATATTCTGTGGTTTTCCCAAACTAATGACGGCGTATGCTGAGACGATTTCTTTGAATAGGCCTTGACTAGTTTCTATTGCATTTTTATACACAGGAACAAGTGCTCCGACCCGTCTAGTTTTCCATGGGACATGGAACCTCAACCCTCCTCTTTCTGAGACTGTTTGTAGTGAAAAGGGCATTTTTTTTATTAGAAATAGGTTACTGCCAACTATTGTTGAGTTTTGGGGAATTTAATTTAAACAGCGGTGAAGTATGTACGTGATGCTTGCTGAACACTGAAAATATATCTCCAGAACTCATTTGTAAATTCTGTCGAAATGTTTACCATGTCAGTAATTAACTTCGAGGAAATGATTTTACATTATTATATTGGGTAGAAGCCGACCTCGGGGAAGATCAGTTTGGATTCCGTAGAAATGTTGGAACACGTGAGGCAATACTGACCCTACGACTTATCTTAGAAGCTAGATTAAGGAAAGGCAAACCTACTTTTCTAGCATTTGTAGACTTAGAGAAAGCTTTTGACAATGTTGACTGGAATACTCTCTTTCAAATTCTAAAGGTGGCAGGGGTAAATACAGGGATCGAAAAGATATTTACAATTTGTACAGAAACCAGATGGCAGTTATAAGAGTCGAGGGACATGAAAGGGAAGCAGTGGTTGTGAAGGGAGTGAGACAGGGTTGTAGCCTCTCCCCAATGTTACTCAATCTCTTTATTGGGCAAGCAGTGAAGGAAACAAAAGAAAAATTCGGAGTAGGTATTAAAATCCATGGAGAAGAAAAAAAAAACTTTGAGGTTCGCCGATGACATTGTAATCCTGTCAGAAACAGCAAAGGACTTGGAAGAGCAGTTGAACGGAATGGACAGTGTCTTTAAAGGAGGGTATAAGATGAACATCAACAAAAGCTAAACAAGGATAATGGAATGTAGTCGAATTAAGTCGGGTGATGCTGAAGGAATTAGATTAGGAAATGAGACACTTAAAGTATTAATGGAGTTTTGCTATTTGGGGAGCAAAATAACTGATGATGGCCGAAGTAGAGAGGATATAAAATGTAGACTGGCAATGGCAAGGAAAGCGTTTTTGAAGAAGAGAAATTTGTTAACATCGAGTATAGATTTAATTGTCAGGAAGTTCTTTCTCAAAGTATTTGTATGGAGTGTAGCCCTGTATGGAAGTGAAACATGGACGATAAATAATTTGCGCAAGAAGCGAGTAGAAGCTTTCGAAATGTGATGCTACAGAAGAATGCTTAAGATTAGATGGGTGGATCACATAACTAATGAGGTTGTACTGAATAGGATTGGGGAGAAGAGAAGTTTGTGGCACAACTTGACTAGAAGAAGGGATCGGTTGGTAGGACATGTTCTGAGGCATCAAGGGATCACCAATTTAGCATTGGAGGGCAGCGTGGAGGGTAAAAATCGTAGAGGGAGACCAAGAGATGAATACACTAAGCAGTTTCAGAAGGATGTAGGTTGCAGTAGGTACTGGGAGATGAAGAAGCTTGCACAGGATAGAGTAGCATGGAGGGCTGCATCAAATCAGTCTCAGGACTGAAGACCACTACAACAACAACATATTGGGCAAGAATATTTTGCAAATACCGCTACAGTCTGATTTACAGACAATTGGAGTAATTAGTTTAGTCGGTTTAGGGATTCTAATGTGCCGCCATTAGAGACAGAGCACAATTTCTGATTGGGGTAAGATTGAAATCACCCGTATCCTTATCTAAGGAACGCTCGTGGTATTTGCCTTTAGCAGTTTTGAGACACCACGTAAAACATCATTAAGGATGACCGCAAAGAAGTTTAACCGTCGTATTGCCGAATGCAAGTCCAGTGCGCTAACCACTGCACCATATTTCTCGGTATTCGACCAGTGACTTGAAACAGGTATGCAACCAGTAACATGGAAAACTGATACTAACAAGGGACTCCTGTGACCTGAACGCTCGGAAACGCACGAAACCATGTTTAGAATAATACTCGATAAAAAAAAGGAGAAGATCAGTGGTCTGTGTCATTTCCATGCAAAATTTTGCATCTTACCACAAGTGGCGTTTTAACAGACAGGAACAAAGTAACAAGGTATCAGTACCAAAGGAGCGAAATTGTATGTAATTCAGTTTCGTCAGAATATGTTTACATTTTCAACCAACAGCGCCAAAAACACACTGCTTAAAGTAATTATAATAGCGGAAAACACACGTATCCTTATATTAGCCGCCATAGGGCAGATGCGGGATTTCGATGAAGTGGTTAAAAAAAAAAATGGAAGACAGTAATGTGGACACCTCACTAAAGCAGTCCAGTAACAAAGCCCACGCTAATTACATTTCCAAATGATGATATGGGTATGGCAAGGTCATAGCCTACCTCTCGTCTAGCATGCTGTATTACAGACGTATACTTGTGTGCAGAAAATTGATTGTAAATAACAGAATGAAGTTTAACGATGAAACAGCTGCATGTATCTTCATTTGTGGATGGCATATTGTGGTCATACAAAATCAGCAGTCCTCCTGTTATAGAGTTTATATTGCCAAAAGGTGTTAGCATCAAGGGGTTGGCAATATTTTTTTGATTTCGGTGGCAATATCTTCGGCATAACATGTTTGTTTGGAAAACTTGCATCTAGAATCACACAGAAATATGCTCTTTTTACTTGTTGAGTATTCGCCAAGGACTGAAAATAGAAAACGTTTCATGTGTTCGTTAATCATGCGTTATTTAGCTGTTTGCTTGCCTCCACATGAATATTTCGTGGGCACGTTGTTTCAAGTTTTCCATAATCTGGACCTGACGTGCCTCGTGCCTCTTGAAATCAGATGTACAGCTTGTTTGCTAGTATGTCTGCCACCCATAAAGCCACAGCAGTTGTGTGGTTATTGGATAGAGTTATTTACAGACTGCAACACACCAGCGGTAGTTCCCTCTCTTCTGTGAGACAGTGTTCATTATGAAGACATTTCATACTGTAATTGACTCTGGTCACTGTTCCAAACATTTCCTTTCTCTGTCAGAAACATGTTCACTTCTTTCACAAAGTTTTGTCCCTTCCGAAGTATACTATTATCGTCTTCTATGTCCTGGCGTGTGATAAATGCAGTAATATGCCTTGATGAAATGTCATATTCAACCTTAAGATTGTCGATAAAATAAATCGACGCTTTCAGATGGTTCAGGCCAACCATTTTAGATGCTTCTAGTGGCCATATTTGCAGATGCCAATAGTGAACTGTTGATCCATATGACCTCGTTCCATCAGACTGCGATACTATATGCTCTTGTTTCTAATTAAGACAGTATGTTTCCTTTGAAACTAGTTCCTGTTGACCTTTCGCTAGACATATAATTTAGAATTAATCTGCAATTTCATTTACTTTTAATGCACCTATAGTGCCTCATTAGTTTGCTGTTGGAATTGAAGCCACTATTGTAATAGTTTCTCTAGTATGCTGCCATTAGTTTCATCTAATACATAGGGCTTCGACTGTTTGGGTGGAGATAGTTCCTACCCACTGTGACTGAACTGTTCCTGTTGGTCTGGAGGTGAACGTCGTGAACTGCTTGAACATCCACTTTCAGGTTCAGGTTCTTCCTGTTCTTCAAAATCAGTAATCTATCCAGCGTAACTTCGGATATTTCAGTGTCATCACCATTATATTTGTGAATTATTATGTTCTATAATATATCCGTGAGCTCCCTATCCTCGAGTCCGATTTCATTTCCTTATTCAGCACGTCACAGCTTTGTCCCTAATATTTGGACCAGATTCGTAGGATTAACTTTCTTCATGTTGTCACTTTACACAGTAACCCGCATGCAAACACTACGTAAGAGACATTCGTACAGCACCTGTATCACTCACGCAACTCGAGCGCTAGCAGACAAGTGCGGAGTATTGCACGGAAATAACATAGACCACTATTGTTTATATGATCGAATATTTGTCTAAGCATGGCTTCGTGCCGTTACGAGCGTTCGAGGTCAAAGGTGTCCCTGGAAAGGGCAAGGTTTAGCCTGAGCTATGCAGCGCATCGGCCACGTCAAACGAAAACAAACAAGCAAGCAACTATGGTATAAGTTAAAAGACCGGCACATTATCTCGTCTTGTGTTACCCATCCTACCATTCTTGCCGATGTAATCGCAGTATCTCTTGGGCTAACAAAAGTGTGTAGGTTACACCTAAACGAAAGTCTTGTGTGGCTGGTCTAGCAGCAAAGTACTGTAAGGCTGAATGTGTATTGTCATGTGCGGCGATAGCCAATCGGCTTTCTATAGCAGGTAGCCGACCCAGGAAGTGTGTCCGCGACGGTGGGAAAGAAAGGCTGCAAGAATTCGTGCCCGCTACCTGGACAGAGAACAGCACTAACCCGATAATCCAGGAACCGTGAAACGCTGTCTCAGGCAACCTTGAGGCCAGTTTTTAGACTCCACGGGCTCCATTCGTCAGCACGGCGCTTCCTTCTTGATACACAAACAGTAGCCAAGTGGAAGACTGCTCCTGCGCGTAAACATTGCCAATAGTCAAGTAAGCGAAAAGCATTCGCAAACACGTCCGCCCACCTCACACAGCTATATTTTTAGAGACCAGTAGTATGTCTCTGTAGTGCTGAAGCTCGCCTAGTACTCACAACTGAATTTTTGGCGTTACATCGGACTGTTCTTTTCAAGATATTTTGTGGCCGAGTGGTTCTAGGCGCTTCAGTCCGGAAACGCGCTGCTGCTACGGTCGCAGGTTCGAATCCTGCCTCGGGCATGGATGTGTGTGATGTCCTAAATCGCTACAGGCAAATGACGGGACGGTTCCTTTGAGAAGGGACAGCTGATTTCTTTCCTCCTCCTTCCCGAATGCGAGCTTGTTCTCCATCTGTAATACCATCGTTGTCGAGGGGAGGTTTAACACTAATCTCCTCCTCCTCCTCCGGTAAATGAACTGAGTTCTCCACAGTAAAAATTACCATTTATAAGGAAATGGAGATGACACACATGATTAAAAGTTCTGTCACCAGTGAGAACAGTACAGGTGGAATAACTAGTTTAACAGTTAATCTAAGCAAACCTGAATTTCATAAGTCGAACCTAAAACTCTGTTACAAATTTTGTCGCGTCTGCCAGATTCTATAGACGTCCTTCTCTTATTCCAATGGAGGTCTTTTTGCTAAATACATGCCCATATTATATTTTCGAAATGTGACTAGGCATTAGTGACTGAGCGGCCAGTGCATCTGACTACCATATTAAATACTCGGCTCAGACTCCCAGTATCGCCAAGACATAATGTCTCGCATGAAAACTGGAATGGAACCTCTGAGTCCCACAAGGGCAACTGAGCAACTGCTTAAGGAGAAACAGCGACATCATTTTCGGAAGAATAGAGGGCTGAGCTCTAGAGTCATGGAATTTAGTTTTCATTAGGTAGGTTTTGAACAACGGCAACCACTTGTGTGTGTCTGTCTGTCTGATTGTTTATCGGCTTTGAAGAGTCTGGTGTAGCAGAGCGTGACTTTCCTTGAAAGGACTTGAGATCACCTTGAAACTAGTTCGCAGCTCGTGGTCTAGTGTCTAGCGTTGCCACCTCTGGATAACGGGATCCCGGGGTCGATTCCTGGCCAGGTAGGGGATTTTCTCCGCCCATGGACTGGGAAGTGGCGAGTTTGGAACTGGAAAGATTGGGAGCTTGCACGGGCGCAGAGGACCTCGATGTTGAGCGCCCCCCAAACCATCATCATCATCACCTTGAAACTACGCTACTTGAGTTACAGGACAATCAAAGGGACAGCTTTCTACTAAAGCACATGCGACAGTGGTGCCCCCATTACCATTAACACCCTTTCCTCGTCATGTTAGAATGCTATTTTACGCAGTAGTAGCTCGACGGAAAGATTATTTATGAGTCAATTGACACTGATCACTTACTTGGACAAAATTCTAAAGTAGTTATATTGGTTGCCTTGATTTTTGGTGATCAAAGCTGTCGGAGGTTCTCAAAGTAATTTTTAATGGCTGCTCCATTACCGAGCGCTTTACTGACAAACCATCTGTAAGGTGGGTGACCTGGGATCTTACATGAATGTAACACCAAAGTTGAAGAGAAAGGTTTTGTTTTTTTCGCTGTTGTTCTGTGATGAAGCTTAACGCTATTGTAAAACACTAAAAGTTGTTTTCTCTTCACATATGTAGGACGATACATCCGTTGTCTGTACGAATTTCATCTGGCTAGCATCAGTAGTTGTGAGTATACATAGCCGTGTAATTTTTTAAACAAAGAGTAATGAAGAGTATCATAACAAATGGGTCGTCACCACTTTCTTCCGAAAATGAAGACCGTGGGCTCACTAGCGTCTACGCCTATGAGGGCGTGTTGAAAAGTAATGCCTCCTAATTTTTATGTGAAAATTCTTGAAGCTTTTTACATAAAGCAAACATTGTGAACATTCTACATCGTTATTCTTTATATCTACTAGTTTATTTCTAAACATAGCTGCTCTGGCGACGAACATATTTCTCGCATGGAGAGACCGGTTTGTTGATACCGTCACTGTAGAATGTTTGACTTTGTTGACAGAGATACAAACTCACCTCTGCTTGCGTGGCTTCGTCTCTGTCGAAGTCAAATCCATGCAAGCGTTCCTTAAGTTGAGGAAACAGGTGAAAATCGGATGAGACCAAGTCGGATGACCGATGACACGGCTTAGGATTGTCGCAGCGCTCGTGTGCCGTCTGGCTTTGTTATGCCGAAAGGGACGGCGCTCCATCTGTGGACGAACGCCTCGAAAACCAAACTCGATTACAGCACGCTACTTCTTACGCAACGACGTGGTTTCGTTATACCGCCCTGTTACACACGACAATTCGGAGCCCTCTAGCTTCAGGGGGCTTCAGATTTGTAGGCATGAAGAAGAAAGATGCATAATGGTAGCGTTTGTTTTATTTAAAAAGCTTTATCTCAGAGCAGAATCGCCGTCTCTGAGCAGCCTAGGCCGTTTGCTCTCGATGGATATGTGTAGAATACGGAGCGTCACACAGTACATGTAAATGTTGATGGTTTTCCGTGCTCAAGGAATGTATGGATTAGGTGAGTGTCGGACGTCGGACGTCCTACCATTGTCATCTGCTTCAGTGATTACGTGACGCCATAGATATATGCCTACCTGGATTTCTCGGTGTAATGATTCCTCTATCAACCAAAACCACTAAAAATAAACGCAAAATATATCTATTTAAAACAGCAGATAAAAATTCGCTTGTTGCCTTCCTAAGAGGGAGTCTCCATTCCTTCCAAGCTAATTATGTAAGTGTGGACCAGATATGACTCATATTCAAAGATACAGTATCGACAGCAATAGATAGATTCATACCGCATAAGTTAATAAGAGACGGGACTGATCCACCATGGTACACAAAACACGCCAGAACAATGTTGCTGAAGCAACGGAAACAGCATGCCAAATTCAGAAGAACGCAAATCCCCAAGACTGGCTAAGTTTCACGGAAGCTCGAAATTTGGTGCGGACGTTAATGTGAGATGCTTTTGATAGTTTTCACTATGAAACATTGTCTCAAAATATGGTAGAAAACCCAAAGAGATTCTGGTCCCATGTAAAGTACACCAGTGGCAAAAAACAGTCAATACCGTCACTGCGCGATAACGATGGAAAATGTTACCAATGATGGTGCCACTAAAGCAGAGTTATTAAATACAGTTTTCCGTAATTCCTTCACGAAAGAAGACAAAGTAAATATTCCAGAATTCGAAACCATAACATCTTTTAGCATGAGTGACATAAAAGTAGATATCTTAGGTGCTGCGAAATAACTCAAATCGCCTAAGAATGGCAATTCTTCTGGTCCAGATGGTATACCAATCAGGTTTCTTTCAGAGTATGCAGAAACAATAGCGCCTTGCATAGCAATCATATACAACCGCTCACTTGATGTAAGTTGTGTTCCTAAAGACTGGAAAGTAGCACAGGTCACACCAATATTCGCCGGCCGGAGTGGCCATGCGGTTCTAGGCTCTGCAGTCTGGAACCGCGCGACCGCTACGGTCGCAGGTTCGAATCCTGCCTTGGGCATGGATGTGTGTGATGTCCTTAGGTTAGTTAGGTTTAAGTAGTTCTAAGTTCTAGGGGACTGATGACCTCAGATGTTAAGTCCCACAGTACATTTGAACCACACCAATATTCAATAAAGGAAATAGGAGTAGCCCACTGAATTACAGACCCACATCACTGACCTCAATTTGCTGTAGGATTTTGGAGCATATACTGTACTCGAACATTACGAATCACCTTGAAGAAAATGACTTATTGAAACATAACCAACACGGATTCAGAAAATATCGTTCTTGTGCAACACAGCTAGCCCTTTATTCCCATGAAGTAATGAGTGCTGTCGACAAGGGATCTCAGATCGATTCCATATTCCTAGATTTCCAGAAGGCTTTTGATACCGTTCCTTACAAGCGACTATTAATTAAATTACGTGCATATGGAGTATCGCCACAGTTGTGGGACTGGATTCGTGATTTTCTCTCAGAGAGGTCACAGTTCGTAGTGATAGACGGCAAATCATCGAGTAGAACAGAAGTGATATCTGACGTTCCACAAGGTAGTGTCATAGGCCCTCTGCTGTTCCTGTTTTACAAAATGATCTAGGTGATAATCTGAGTAGCCCCCTTAGATTGTTTGCAGATGACTCTGTAATTTATCGTCTAGTAAAATCATCACATGATCAATTCCAACTACAAAATGATCTAGAGAGAATTTCTGTATGGTGCGAAAAGTGGAAATTGGCACTATCAAAGAGAAGTGCGAGGTCATCCATATGGGTACTAAAAGAAATCCGATAAATTTTGGGTATAGGATAAATCGCAAAAATCTAAGGGCCGTCAATTCGACTAAATACCTAGGAATTACAGTTACGAGCAACTTAAAGTGGAAAGACCACATAGACAATATGGTGGGGAAGGCGAAACAAAGACTGCGCTTTGTTGGCAGAGCACTTAGAAGACGCGACAAACCTACTAAAGAGACAGCCTACATTACACTTGTCCGTTCTCTGCTGAAATATTGCTGCGAGATAGGACTGACGGAGGACATCGAAAAAGTGCAAAGAAGGGCATCTCATTTCGTGTTATCGCGCAATAGGGGTGAGAGTTTCACTGATATGATACTCGAATTGGGGTAGCAGTCACTGAAACAAAGGCGGTTTTCTTTGCGGCGAGACCTATTTACGAAATTTCAATCACCAACTTTCTCTTCCAAATGCGAAAATATTTTGTTGACACCCACCTGCGTAGGGAGAGAAGATCATTATAATAAAATTAGAGAAATCAGAGCTCGAACGGAAAGATTTAGGTGTTCCTTTTTCCCACGCGCCATTTGAGGGTGGAATGGTAGAGAAGTAGTATGAAAAAGGTTCGATGAATCCTCTGCCAGGCACTTAAGTGTGAATTGCAGAGTAACCATGTACATGTATATGTAGCAAAGTTACTGACCTAGGTTAAAGCATTTGGGAGGAGCGAGGTTCAAACCCACGGGCAACCATCCAGTCTAAGTTTTTTTCCGTAATTACACTAAGTCGTTCAAGGTGAATGCCGGATGGCTACGTTGAAACTGGAGAGATTTCCTTCCCCATCCTTTCACAGTACGAATTTCTGTCCTGTCTCGAATGAAATGGCTGTTTGCCGGGACTTAAATTGCGTCGTTCTGGTACCACATTACAGTTATTGCTCTTGGACTGTTTTCACCCCCCCCCCCCCCCCCCACCGCTCCCCTCCTCCACAGATTACAGATTTGGTTTGTGGACCATTGTGGCGACCCGAAAAGGGATCGACCATTGAGCATGAGCTCACTTCCATATGCAGATGCACGAAATCTGAGAGACGAAAGGATGAAAAAAATTTTGTTTTGTTCCTTATTCGCAGATAGGCGCGAAGATGATACGCAGTCTACCCTCCCGCATTCTAATCTGTTATTGACGACAAGCTCCTTTCGGGGACTTAGACGAGTTCTTCAGCCGTAAGCCTTCCCGGAGGCAGTTCTTGCCGTTAATGGAAAGCACTGTGGAGTGCCCCAGACCGCAGCGTGGCAGGTCTGCGCTGGTTCCGGTGCCACACACGTAGGTGTTTCCTCCCTGCGGCGCTTCCCGGCTTGTGCAAGAGCGACGTTTGACCTGTGACAAAGGGCGGGCCTTCACGCATTCCACCGCTGGCTTTACGAGCGTCGTGTCGGGTCCGTGTCCACGCGGACGGGTCACTGGCCGTGTGTTTGCGCTTAGAAATGCGAGCATCCGAGGAGAATCGCGGGCGGCTGTGAAAAATGCGAGACGCGCCAGCGGGGCGCCCCGCACAGCCCAATTCTCTGCCGTCTGCTGTGACCGTGAGGCTCAACCCTAAACATACACGCAGATACCGGGATCACCCACACGTCGACACCAACTCTGGGATGGAGCATGTACAGGATCAGCCAACTAAGTTTTATCCCTCAAATATCTTTTCCATGAGAAATCGCGCAGAGTGTGCAGCCCAACTGGCTCTTTAGTCACTCTTTAAGTTGTTAGTGCTATCGATAGGGAACTCAAGTTGATTCCATATTTATAGATTTACAAAGCGCTTTTGACACTGTTACTCACCAACGGCTTTTAATCAAAGTAAGTGGGTGCAGAATGTCGCCTCAGTGGTGCAACTAGATTCTTGATTGCCTTTCAGGAAGTTAACGGTTCGTAGTAATTGGCGGGAAGTCATCTAATAAACAAGAGTGATATCTTAGGTTCCCCAAGGAAGTTTTAAAGGCTCTCTGCTATTCTTAATCCAAATAAGCGATCTAGGAGACAATCTCAGCTACTCTCTTAGACTGTATACCGTCATTTACCGTCTAGTGGAGTCATCGGAATATTGAACTAAAGTCTTAGTTCCGGAATCAGACTCAGAGGACCATCGACCAGCCGCCGTGTCATCCTCGGCCGTATGGTGCTTATTCGGATGCTGTACGAAATGCCGTGGGGTCAGCACACCATTCATCCGTCGTTGTTGGCTTCCCAAACGTTGGAGCTGCTACTTCTTGTTGAAGAAGTTCCCCAGTTGAGTTGAGCCCTCCGAGTCCTCCCGCTGAGGGAAAATCCCTGGCAGTACCGGAAATTGAACCGACCTGGGTCCTCCAAATGCCAGTCAGTCACACTGACCACTCTGCTACGGAACTGGACTCAGAAAGTCAAAAAAAAATTGCAAAATGATTTTAGAAAAGAGATAAGTAAGACGTGAAAAGGGGCAATAGACCATAAAACAGGTAATGTGTGAGGCGTTCACTTACGTGACAAATAACACACATTTAAACATTGTCGATTCAACTAAATACCTACGGTTTACAATCAGGAACAACTTAAATTGTAACAATTATGGAGAAAATGTGAGGAAGGCGATCCAAATACTGCATTTTGTTGGCAGAAAACTTCGAAATGCAACAAAAGTATTAAAGAGTCTACCTACACTACCCTTTTCTGAGCTCTTCTGGCGTAGTGCTGTCTGGTGTGGGTTCTTTGCCATGTAAGTTCAAGGGAGAACATCGAAAAACTTCGAAGAAAGCCAGTCGCATGGAAACTTTCGGCGTTTATTTATACCCCGTGCTACTAAGAGAGTGGGGCCGTCGAGAAACAGGGTGAAAGTGATTCTACGAACCCTCTGCCAAACTCTTTTAAGAGTGATTTGCAGAGTATTCACGTAGATGTATTTATATGTAGCACGCTGGACTCGTATACTGGAAAACCGGTTCTGATTCAGCTATTTTCACGAATTCTTCAACTCGTTAAAGGTGGATGACGGGATGGCTCCCTTTAAAGAACGCGGCCTATTTCCTTTCCCATTCTTCTACGTCAACATCTACCTCTACATGTATACTTCTCAAGCCACCTTACGGTGCGTGGCGGAGGGTACCCTGTACCACTACCAGTCACTTCGCTTCCTGTTCCAATCGCAAAAAGAGCGAAGGAGAAACGACTGTCTGTGCGTCTCCACATGAGCATTAATTTCTCGTAGTTTATCTTCGTGGTCCTTACGCTCAATGTATGTTGGCTGCAGTAGAATCGTTCGGCAGTCAGCTTCAAATGCCGGTTCTCTAAATTTTCTCAGTAGTGTTTCTCGAAAAGAATTTCGCCTTCCCTCCAGGTATTCTCGTTTCAATACCCGATGCATCTCCGTAACACTTACGTGTTGTTCGAAATAACCGGTAACAAATTTAGCAGCCCGCCTCTGAACTGTTTCGATGTCTTTCTTCAATCCGACCTCGTACGGATTCCAAACAATTGAGCAGTACTCAAGAACAGGTCGCACCAGCGCCCTATATGCGGTCCCTTTCCTAAAATTCTCCCAATAATCCGAAGTCGACCATTCACCTTCCGTACCAGAGTTCTCACATGCTCATCCCATTTAATATGGATTTGTAACGTTACGCCCAGATACTTAAACGACTTGACTGTGTCAAGCAGGACACTAGTAATACTGTATCCGAAAATTACAGGTTTTTCTTCCTACTCATGCTCATTAACTTACATTTTTCACATTTAGAGCTAGTTGCCATTCATAAAACCAACTAGAAATTCTGTCTAAGTCGTTTTGTATCTTCCTGCAGTCACTGAACTTCGACACCTTACCGTACACCACAGCATCATCAGCAAACAACCACAGACAAGGCCTAATAGGAATCCTTGTGTATCACAGAAGGTACTGAATTTAACTGATGAAAGGAGGGTATAAAACAATGCAGCAAATGAACTAGGCAAAACGAAATACAGACGTCTAAAAAATGAGATTGACAGGAAGTGCAAAATGGACAAGCAGCAGTGGTTAGAGGTCAAATGGAAGTCTGTACAAACATGAATTAAAGGGATCTTTGGAGAAAAGAGAAGCACCTGTATGAGTATCAAGAGCTCAGACGGAAAAACTGTCCTAGGGAAAAAATGGAAAGCTGAAAGGTGTAAGGAGTATATAGATGGACGATGCATGGTGAATAAACTTGAAGTCAGTTGTACAGAAAGGTAAGACGACGTAGATGAGGATGAGGTGGGAGATGTGATACTGCGAGAAGAATTTGACGGAGCACTGAAAGACGCAAGTCGAAACAAGGCCCCTAGAGTAGACGACATTTCGTCAGAACTACCGATAGCCTTGGGAGAGCCAGCCATGACAAAACTATTCCATCTGGTGTGCAAGATGTATGACACAGGCGATATACCCTCAGAGTTCAAGAAGAATGTAACAATTCCAATTCCAAAGGAAGAAAATGCTGACAAGTGTGAATATTACCCAACTATTAGTTTAATAAGTCATGGTTGCAAAATAGTAACACGAATTATTTTCAGAACAGTGGAAAAACCGGTAGAGGCCGACCTCGGAGAAGATCGGTTTGGATTCCGAACAAATGTAGCAACACGCAAGGCAAATACTGACCCTGCGACTTCTCTCAAAAGATAGGTTAAGCAAAGGCAAACCTACGTTTATATATATTTCTCTTGTTAATAGACTACAGTAAGCAGTGAGAGCATTTCTTTTATTCGCCGCTCGTTATTCAAAGTCAAGATGGAACGCCTCATTGCGCAACCTCTTCTGTCTGCGTTTCCTGAGAGTATTGCCTGTGACAAGGTCGCTTTCTGGGTGAGGGAGGCTTTCTCCAGCCTGGAGCTTTCAGCAGTCCTCCTCAGTGGGTGGTGATCTGGGCGTAAGGGGCTGGCTCAAGGTTGAATTACTTCCCAAGCACGGCCCGTGTTCCCAGCGTCCATTGCGCAGAAACTTGTCAAAGTCCTCGCAAGAAACAGCCCCCTACAGAAGTACTTTAAGTAGGAGCAGACGATAGCCATTGTAAATGCCTACCTTCTACTCCCGGTGCTGACTGGATTAAAGGCCAAAATGTTTAATAATTTCGAGCAGTGGTTTGGGAGATACGATACTGCGTGAAGAGTTTGACAAAGCACTGAAAGACCTGAGTCGAAACAAGGCCCCAGGAGTAGACAACATTCCATTAAAACTACTGACGGCCTTGGGAGAGCCAGTCCTGACAAAACTCTACCATCTGGTGAGCAAGATGTATGAGACAGGCGAAATACCCTCAGACTTCAAAAAGAATATAATAATTCCAATCCCAAAGAAAGCAGGTGTTAACAGATGTGAAAATTACCGAACTATTAGTTTAATAAGTAACAGCAGCAAAATACTAACACAAATTCTTTACAGACGTATGGAAAAACTGTTAGAAGCCGAATTCAGGGAATATCAGTTTGGATTCCGTAGAAATGTTGGAACACGTGAGGCAATACTGACCTTACGACATATCTTAGTAGTGGAAGTTAAACATGGACGATAAATAGTTTGGACAAGAAGAGAATAGAAGATTTCGAAATGTGGTGTTGCAGAAGAATGCTGAAGATTAGATGGGTAGATCACATAACTAATAATGAAGTATTGAATAGAATTGAGGAGAAGATGAGTTTGTGGCACAACTTGACAAAAAGATGGGACCAGTTAGTAGGACATGTACTGAGGCGTCAAGGGATCACAAATTTAGCATTGGAGGGCAGCGTGGAGGGTAAAAATCGTAGAGGGAGACCAAGAGATGAATGCACTAAGCAGATTCAGAAGGATGTAGCTTGCAGTAAGTACTGGGAGATAAAAAAGCTTGCACAGGATAGGGTAGCATGGAGAGCTGCATCAAACCAGTCTCAGGGCTGAAGACCACAACAATGGTTTAGAAGTCCCGAATCCGAGGAGCCGGACGGCACCCCTCGTGTGCCCTCTGGGCAAAGGTGGTGTTCAACTAGTGTATTTCAGAAGTCAGGAGAAGCTGATGCTTCATGATCACCCGAGTTATTTCTTGCAGTGCGGAAAAGTGAGGAATTCCAAAAGTGCGTTCCTCTGCGAGGGTGAGAATTTCGTGTTGACCTTTCCGGCGTTGCAGACGAGTGTTGCATTTACGTGTGCGTGCATGTGCTGGGTAGGCAAAAATCTTGGACTACATCATGGCGCAAACAGCCAGCTGGACTATAGCGTTTTAGTGAACGAGACGGACTTGGCGAGGTTTAGTAGAAGCCAATTAGATATATTTGTTTCCTTGGACAGTAAAGAGTGTTGTTTTTATGTGACTCTTTCCCTGCTGACTGTGAACTGTATTCCTCTTTTGTAGTTGTGATTACTGTCGGGAGTTGCTAACAGTCCGTTTGAGGCTGTGTATTGCACTTTTAGCGGTGAACATGCTGAAGTCCAGTTTCAGATCTCGGTGTCATTCCTGTAAATGGTTAAATACAGGGATTTTACACTGAGGTGACACAAGTCATGGGATAGCGATATGCACATATACAGATGGCGTTAGTATCGCGTACAAAAGTTACAAAAGAGTAGAGCATTGTCGGACCTGTCATTTGTACTCAGGTGATTCATATGAAAAGGTTTCCGACGTGATTATGACCACACGAGGGGAGTTAACAGACTTTTAAAGCGATATGGTAGTTGGAGCTAGATGCCTGGGATGAAATCCATGGAACTTTTATGGGACATAATCGATGGGTCAGTTCGTGCACAACATCTTGCACCAGCAACACTTCAGCAGCTACGGACTGCTGCAGAGACATGCGGCTCAATATTTCTGCAGAGGACTTGTTGAGTCCATGCCACGTCGAGTTTCTGCACCGTGTCGGGCAAAAGGAGGTCCGCCACACTGTTAGTACGCATCCCATGATTTTTTTCGCCTCAGTGTAAGTATGACTTTGGAGTTGTGAAAAATTTAAATTAGCCTTGCTGGGCAAAGCGACGCTGTCGAGCCTCATTTAGAGCAGAGTACTACTCCGGAACCGCCAATAAGCGGTTCTAATAAAATTGACTGAGCAGTACATCGCGTGATTGGTCTCGCTCGCCGCCAAGGACGTGGATTCCGCGGCCGCTAGTGTGATTTCGCGGGGCGCCGTGGAAGCTCCGAGGCACGGGCGAAAGGAATGTTTCGGTATCACGAGGAATGTGTGGCCGGCATCTAGAATTTGTATTTGGCTTCCACCGGTGCCACAATATAGTCACGAGACAGGAGTCGCTACGGGGACGTCAGAGAGCTCGGTTATTGACCGCAGTGGAGCGGCAGGTGTTGGGCCATCCCGTCGTTCTTTTGCGTCACGTGACGAAAACAGCAGGCGCCCGAGTCTCGGCCGTGTAAGGCGATATTCGGGAACCACCGCCAGCTGACATTGGACGCTATAATGAAAATCATCCCCTGTTCGTTGTAATTCGCCACGCGGCCGGCGGCCGGCGGCAGGCAGCTGTGGCTGGCGGCAGCTGTGTTTCGCGGCCAGCTGCGGCGCGGCACGAGCCGGCGCGTTGCGTGGGCCGCCCACCCTCTCCCCCTCCCCCACCCCCGCACCCTACAGAATTGCGATGCGCCGGTCCCGCAGGTGTGCTGCAACCCAGACAGCCCTTTGCTGCGGCTCGCCGGCCTTCCAGAGGGATGAGTTTCTAGTGTTTAGCGACCTGTCCTCGCTATTCCGAGGCCCATGCTTTCGAGAGGGAGACGTTCCCCTAGGTATACATTTATGTTCCAGCTCACTCCATATGACCACTCTATTTCACAGCTGCTCTAAATTTCCGGAAATTCTGTGCTCTACAGAGACCTAACTTCTTCTGAAATATGTATTTGCATTTAATCACAAGAACGTTAATGAGGACTTTGCGTGTAAGAAAGCTGGTTTGTGATCAGGATTATTATCATGAAAGACGATTTTTTCCAGGCCTCTCCTCATCCTGTTTTCATTTTATCTAATTGGTCTATAAGGCATACACACTATTTGCCATTTATTTTTATTTATCCTTAGTAAAGTTATCGACGATAAGAACTCCTTTTTGCACGCCGGAAAACTCTATCTAAAGAACGTTCGTGATAGATGAAATCGACTTCATATTTTTCTCTCAGCGGCTTCTAACAAATTATTTTACTTCTAAGACACAAAGGAATTACAAAGGATTTAAATCAATCTTGAAAACTGAATATTTGTGCTGGATTGGGTTTCGAATCCGGGTCTCCTTTCTGCGAGGCAGATGCGTCGACTACTGCGTCATCCAGAGTGGTCATTGGTTCAAATGACGCTGAGCACTATGGGACTTAACAGCTGAGGTCATCAGTCCCCTAGAATTTAGAACTACTTAAACCTAACTAACCTAAGGACATCACACACATCCATGCCCGACGCAGGATTCGAACCTGCGACCGTTGCGGTCGTGCGGTTCCAGACTGAAGCGCCTAGAACCGCTCGGCTATAACTGCCGGCAGACTTCTTAAAGGTTAAAAATCAGGAAGCAGACTCCGTATGAAACTTCATCAACCCAGACTGAATTTCTGTTGGCCACGAGCGGTTCAAGACAAAGTTTTTGGAAACAGGTTTTTCCAGCTTAAGATTGTGAACGATACTCACAAAAAACGTCTATTGTAAAAAATGTACATGCAAAACTATTCTCAGATCAAACTGACACGTAACTTACGGTACTGTGTATCAACATAAAGAACAATAATAAATTATGATTGTATCACTGTCACTTCTGTTCCACGTCAAGCAATATTTCTCTTCTGTCGCAATCAGCGCATTTTTTATTTTAAATGTACCTCTGTAATTCAAGTGCATTAATTTTTTGGTAATGAAAGAAACAATTACAGTTAGAAAAAAGTGTTGTCCTCATCATAGCATGGTAATTTCATGTTTTCGCGAAATATAACAAAAACGCGAACGCTTACATTTGTTGAGAATGGCCAGTTTGAATTCTGGTGATAAGAAATTTTAATCTTCATTATTGTACAACATGTCAACATGTGCGGAAAGTCGGCTCCGATCGCAAGACTGTGTGCCAGTGTCCTCTACGAACTGTCTCGTGGTGTAATGGAATGCGTTACATGATTAATAATTAAGATGACACCCATTATTAGATGCTAACGCTACTGACGAGTATACATTTTAACTAAAGAATAAACGAAATATTACTCTATATGAAAGTAAATTAAGATTATATTTGATTCAGAGCACTATACTTACTATTGCTCCGATTAATAGGGCACTTTTTTAGTTTTATCTAAAGAAATTTGTCATACTTTCGCAGGAACGTGTTAGGTTTTCTATAACTGAATAATTTCAAAGCGTCAGTGATATGGAAATTTTTCACCACTTAAGTATGTTAACGGTTTCAGACTTTCACTTCAAGAGGGGAAACCAAAAAAAAAATTCGCTGTTTTGTTTCAAAATTAAACAGGGTCTTAGCAGTATTAGTCTCTACAAAACACGCGAAGTAATGGAGAATTAGTTTCATAACGAAACTGCGATGACAGGTTGAACTACAGACATGCTCAAGCGAAGGTAGGTTACGTTTACAAAATAAAGCAGACTAATACCATTGGAAAAGATGACATTCATGAAACATGAAGTACAACAGAAGGAGAAACACTATTTAGGAAACAATTACGAAATATCATACCAATTAACCGTACAGTCTTTGTTTGTCGGGTGTGTTTAAGATCAATGATACAATTGGTCTATAAAACATACACAATGTTTGCTATTTATTTTACTGTATCCTTAGGAAAGTAACAGACGATAAGAACTCTTTTTTGCACTCCGGGAAACACCATCTAAGTCCTTTACTCAGCTTACTCGTTAAACAAAGGTAAAACAGAAAGAGTGGGATCCATCGAATCCACTACGAAGAAGCAGACTTTAGGTAGCTGATGGAATTCCCATTATAATCTATAAAACGCCTGGGCTGCCTTCAACTTATTTCCAGTGGACCGCTGGAGTAAAGAACATTCCTCTGGGATGCAAGTCACTCCTTTTTATAAGAAGGGACACACGGCAATTGCAGAGTGATACGTGCTTGTATCAATGACACATAGATGCCACAAATTAATATTCTGACTCATTTTCAGGTCAATGTTAAGCAACTATAACCTTATTCAGAATTGTCAATGTTATTAGAGCGTTTGCACTGTTTTGAATCATATTTGGACTCGCATTCGGGAGGATGACTGTTCAAACACGCGTCCGGCCATCCTGATTTGGGCATTCCGTGATTTCCCTAAATCACTCCAGGAAAAATGCCGGGATGGTTTCTTTGAAAAGGCACAGTTGATATCCTTCCCCATCCTTGTGGACCGTCTCTAATGACCTCAATGTCGATGGGACGCTAAACCCTATCTTCCTTCCCTTCCTTCGAATAATATCATTTAGGACAGTAAATAGCGATTAAATTTGGAACGCATTTCTCAGTTTTCCAAAATTTTACGGAATTTGACGTCGTCAGTGAATTGGTTTTTCCTGATTACGGTCAAATATGTCGTCCTCGATGGGAAGTATTGGCCAAAGACGCATAAAACGTTCTTCGAACATCAACGACGGGAAACTAGGAGTAAATTTACAGTTGACAAAGATATACAGATACTGTCGACTTAACGACCATCAGCTTAAAATAAAAGCTACGAACGACCAACTCTTTTGCACAGTATTTAGTAGTTGATCTCAAATGTATGCACACCAGAAATATGATGCACCAACAATCATAAAATGTGGTACTGTTTCTGAGTACTGCCAATGAGGCACGAGCTGAATAGCAATCAGCGAAAGCGTATGTCGTGGAATGATTATGTAAAGCAGAAGGTAGGCGAAGGTAGCCGCGGAAATTGTCTACAGATAACTGGGATAATCATTCCAGGGAGAATGCAAGAGGTATGCCGGGAAAAGGAAATGTTATCAAAACCTTTTCGACATTCCTGGGAATTCACAATTTTCCGGTATCCCTGATAGCTATTCCAGATAGTCGAAAGAACAACTGTTCCATTTCCGAGCAAGAAAACATGAAGCCCACACAATAACGTCACGTAATGCACTGGTGTCTCGAGGGAGGAAGACTGAGTCTAAATACTGTTATTCGAGGCAAAAGCTACTGGCAGAATTCCAAGAAAGAGTACGTGTATTCACTGGAGTCTGAGAAAGCATCTTCCCGACTCTACTGCATCCTTCACAAAAGCGCTGGAGTGACAATGTAGGCAAAATTACACCACAGAAAGAAGCATGGAAGCAATCTAGATCCCTAAGACTCACTCTGAAGGCAAACGCTGCAGAGAGCGAGAATGTATCGTCACACTCCAGATTCATTAAAGCAGCAGTTACAGGTATAGTTCTGAATTGCCTCACAAGAGCTTTACGGAATGTTTGGTAAAGTACTATTATGTAAAGGAAGAATATAGAAGACATGCTGTTTGTAAAAAGAAAAGAAAAAAGAACTATAATAGAAAGTATATAAGAGGAATCAGGATGATACGTACAAAACTAACAGCGAGGATGAGGAAGGGGAGAGAATAAGCGCAGCATTAGCCGCAGGAACAGATGGTGAGTGACCCAGCAGATGACTCGGGATGGAAGAACTAGATGAATGTCTGAGAGAGAGGTGACTGGAAAATATAGAATGTAAAGGAAGAATCAGCACAAAAGAGGGACAAGAAAAAGGCTACCGTTGAGGCACTCACAAGATCTGTAAGATTCTTGGCTGAGGAAAGTGAGCAATGGTCGAGAGTACCTTATCGAGATTCTCTTCTAGCCAACGTGATGTCGAATAGAGTTTGTGCCCCGTGTTTGATGATCTCAGTGTCGCCTGAACTTTAACAAATGGTTCAATTGGCTCTGAGCACTATGGGACTTAACATCTGAGGTCATCAGTCCCCTAGAACTTAGAACTACTTAAACCTAACTAACCTAAGGACATCACACACATCCATGCCCGAGGCAGGATTCGAACCTGCGACCGTAGCAGTCGCCTGGTTCCGGACTGAAGCGTAGTTTTAACCTCTACGGATCTAAAGAAAGACATAAATATTCTAATAGGTAATAATTAGTTTCTAAACGACTCACGATCTGTTATTAAAATATGTGCTGAAGTAAACAGTAGTTTACCAGAGTGAATAAAGTGGATGACATGTCAGAGAGGGAGAGGAGGATGGAGACGGGGTGTTGAATGCATAAAAAATTTTCATATTTGACCCAGTTTCATGGAGGAAACTTGCAAGCTGACAAGTCAGTTACAAACAGAATGCTAGATATTTTCACGAAATAATATGGAAATAGTAGGCCCTGCGTTATATTCACCCTCCGGCAGCATTTATTACTTTTGTGGTGCAGATTTCCCTTGTATTTTGTATTTGACCTCTGACAACATGCTTTTCAAAAATTAATTGCAAATAACTGAACCAAATACCTCACAGGTTGCATTGGAATTAGGTTTTTGTGATGATGAAGTGGAGGGAAATAATCTACATTTAATAAAACGTTCCTAAATTATTTTACTCGGGATTCCGGTGCTGAAAAGGAGGTGTCCCAGGCTTCCACCGTAGGATGATAATAAAAGCAGGTGGCTTCAACCGACAACAGCCAACTGTGTTCGAGTTTTCAAAACACGTGACGTCATACCTCCGGGCGGGAGTGGACAGTATAATAGCCTGGAGTATTTTAACTAGTTTGACAGCCGGCCGTGAAAAGTTACATTTTACAACTGACTAAATATTTCAGAGTGAAATACATATGGCGCTGTGTATTTGTCCGGCAGCTACAGCTTGCAGTGTTGAGATCTGAAAACCGGACTGTTTGTAGCGTCTTAGTTATTTTGTCTGTGTGTGTGTGTGTGTGGTTTGTGGGTCTTCAACGATAAGGTTAGCAGTGTCCTGGCAAAAATAAGTAGAAACGAATGAGGTTGAAATATATAAAATATTACTTGGAGACGAAAGACACTATATACCCCACTCACTTGCGCTCACACGTACAATCACACTGTTACCTATGACTTAAAATAGTGCAAAGGTCACGAGAAGAACACGGTAGGTGCCATAATCCGATTTCTCAGAAATTTCGATCATTGGAAGAGCGGTCAAAATAAGCGAATATGTGTTCACCTTATCGACAGGTACGCGACCGCTTCAGAGAAAACGACAGTCAAACTTTTTCGTGGTACTTTACGTGCGTTTTAATGAGTAAATAGTTCAACCGATGTTGTGGCACAGTCGCTAGCGTCGCTGCTTCGCGCTTTTGTGCCTTGACTTCAAAACCTGATTATTGTTTTTTTTTCTACCCATGCTCGTAAAAGAATACTACACGAATTTTTCCAGTATGTATTGAAATGACGTTGTATGCCTGGGGAATGAATTTAAAAAAAGAAAACAATAAATGAATGAGAAAATTATTTGAAAGTGTTTTCGGTGAAGTTCTTGTAGTTTATATTGGTTAATAATCAATTGCAGCCATCAGTTATCGGTAAAGTGATCCGTTACGCGTAGTTTTCAGCGGCATTATTGCCAACGCGTGGAATCTTCGGCAATGTTAATGATGTTTCCTTCTCGAGTAAGATTCATACGAAGAAATGCCACTGTGGCAAACCTGACTTCGCGAGATACTCGTGGTGTGCGGATATTCTATATTTAGGATGTTTCTACGATCGGTATAATCCAAGGGTTTGCACCAAATCTTCCGGAAGAATAAATATAACACTAAACCAGAAGACTTAATATTAGAAGTAATATAAGAATGAATTATAAGAATATGAGAACTTAAAAAATTATAACCCCTGGAAATACCATACACACATGTGTTTTATAATAAATTTATAGCACTTATTGCGACATCCAGTTGTAATTTTACAATTAATACAACGCCCTTGTATCCCCTAACTCCATAAGAGAGGTTAGTATAGCAGCCTTCTACGTACATGGGTAAATAAATGAAAAATAAGTAAATAAAAGAATTACTCTGGTTTGGAACGCGATGCACCTGAGTCACAAACCGCGAGGCTGGCCAGTGCGCCATCATTTTATCTGAGATTATCGCGCACTAAAAGGATCTAAATGACGTTGAAAATTTCAATAGTTATTTTCTCACACACAAACCTCCAGGTATCGGACAGTCAGATCGGCAGCAAATGTTGTATATCGATAGAGTATCAACCAAAACAGCGATGTTGTTTGTGCTACGTCCTGTCGCCCAGTAGAACGTGTGTAAACGGTAAGTATTAAGTACGGCATGGCCTACAGAACACAGGAAAAACGTATTTGTGAGCGGAGTGTCTCTCGTGTGGAGCTCCAGTGATGTTTTCGAGGTGAAGTTACAATCTCTAAGGAACTACTCAAACGCCGCCGACATTGACATAGCGATGATATAAGAGGTAGTTACGACGAAAATAGCGGGTATGTACGGATATAAGGCAATCTTGAACATAGCCAATGAGTGCGGGACGGGGATATTGTTCAAACACGGCATACCACGTGAAGCACAAGCTATGCTTTAATCTGGACGAGGAACAACTGCAAAAAGATATTATCTACTTCTTGTTAACGTATATGCTTCCTTCGAACACTGCGGGAAACGAGCAAGGAGCAACCTGTTCCGGGATCAGATTGTCCCATTAATAACGGATTCTCCATTGCACATGATTGTGGGTGGTTATTTTCAAGTACGTATTGCGTCAAGAAGATCAAGTCCCGAATTTCAACTTTTGCGAGGCTCTGTTGTTGTTAACTGATGGACTAGATATAATAGACATTTGGTGACATCTACGTCCGCGCACCCGAGGATACGTCTCCAGTAATTCGGCAAACAGGCTAGACAGGCTGTATGTAACGAAAGGCTTTATCCATAATGTAATTGACTGTGAAATTTGGCCCATTAACTTCTCGGATTACTGCGCATTTCATATAACTACGCAGCACACTAAACAAGCAACAGTCCCGGGAAGAGGCGTATGGCAGCTAAACGTGTCGCTTTTGGAGGACGCAGAAACCTTCGGACGCCATACAGATATCCAACACGGATCATGTGGTGGCTGCAGTCTGCAGGACAGCACATAAAAAAATGCATCGTACGACATGTCAGCATGAAAGCATACTGGCGGAAACGCACCTTGGAGTATCACTTCGTATGACTCCGCGCACTATATGACGACCCCATGGGAGTAGTAGCAAACAGCTCTAGAATAAAACGCATAAAGTAAGAATCACAGCGTTGGTACGACAATTTCTAGATGGGAAAAAAGTTCGAGCGCGTTCCCCGACTAAACTGGTGCAGGAGAATACATCGGTATACCAGATGATCCGAGAAGCCAAGAGGGTTAAACGAAAGTTTCTCCGTACTCTCAACGATGAACAAGGGCACTAATACAATCAACAAGTCGTAACAAAAATCTTCGTGATGCAATATTATTCCCATTTGTACGCCGAGTTGGCAAATGATTCGGCGCCAAGTGAGTCACTTTTATCCTACATTCAACCCACGGTCAATCCGACCCACCTTGTAGCCAACGCTACCGATGAAGAAATATGTCATAATCAAAGATTAGTCTAAAAAGAAATCAGGTGGTTTAGATGGCCTACGCACAGAATTTTATGCATGCTTTTGGAACGTCACAGGACCGGACTTTACCGAAATACACTCCTGGAAATTGAAAAAAGAACACCGTGAATTCATTGTCCCAGGAAGGAGAAACTTTATTGACACATTCCTGGGGTCAGATACATCACATGATCACACTGACAGAACCACAGTCACACACACACGCAACAGAGCAAGCACAATGTCGGCACTAGTACAGTGTATATCCACCTTTCGTAGCAATGCAGGCTGCTATTCTTCCATGGAGACGATCGTAGAGATGCTGGATGTAGTCCTGTGGAACGGCCATTTCCACCTGGCGCCTCAGTTGGACCAGTGTTCGTGCTGGACGTGCAGACCGCGTGAGACGACGCTTCACCCAGTCTCAAACATGCTCAATGGGGGACAGATCCGGAGATCTTGCTGGCCAGGGTAGTTGACTTACACCTTCTAGAGCACGTTGGGCCGCACGGGATACATGCGGACGTGCATTGTCCTGTTGGAACAGCAAGTTCCCTTGTCGATCTAGGAATGGTAGAACGATGGGTTCGATGACGGTTTGGATGTACCGTGCACTATTCAGTGTCCCCTCGACGATCACCAGAGGTGTACGGCCAGTGTAGGAGATCGCTCCCCACACAATGATGCCGGGTGTTGGCCCTGTGTGCCTCGGTCGTAAGCAGTCCTGATTGCGGCGCTCACCTGCACGGCGCCAAACACGCATACGACCATCATTGGCACCAAGGCAGAAGCAACTCTCATCGCTGAAGACGACACGTCTCCATTCGTCCCTCCATTCACGTCTGTCACGACACCACTGGAGGCGGGCTGCACGATGTTGGGGCGTGAGCGGAAGACGGCCTAACGGTGTGTGGGACCGTAGCCCAGCTTCATGGAGACGGTTGCGAATGGTCCTCGCCGATACCCCAGGAGCAACAGTGTCCCCAATTTGCTGGGAAGTGGCGGTGCGGTCCCCTACGGCACTGCGTAGGATCCTACGGTCTTGGCGTGCATCCGTGCGTCGCTGCGGTCCGGTCCCAGGTCGACGGGCACGTGCACCTTCCGCCGACCACTGGCGACAACATCGATGTACTGTGGAGACCTCACGCCCCACGTGTTGAGCAATTCGGCGGTACGTCCAGCCGGCCTCCCGCATGCCCACTATACGCCCTCGCTCAAAGTCCGTCAACTGCACATACGGTTCACGTCCACGCTGTCGCGGCATGCTACCAGTGTTAAAGACTGCGATGGAGCTCCGTATGCCACGGCAAACTGGCTGACACTGACGGCGGCGGCGCACAAATGCTGCGCAGCTAGCGCCATTCGACGGCCAACACCGCGGTTCCTGGTGTGTCCGCTGTGCCGTGCGTGTGATCATTGCTTGTACAGCCCTCTCGCAGTGTCCGCAGCAAGTATGGTGGGTCTGACACACCGGTGTCAATGTGTTCTTTTTTCCATTTCCAGGAGTGTATGCAATGAATTATTGGGAGACGTGCAGATGCCACCTCAGTTTACTGAAGGACTGATTGTCCTGATCCCAAAAAAGCACGGAGTACTACGCTGAAGGATTTTCGACCATTATCTCTACTCAGTTCTGACTACAGAATCTTCAGCCGACTCATAAATAGTAGAATGAAGTCTGTGCTGCCGAAGGTAATTGGCCCTTATCAAATGAGTACTGTCCCAGGGAGATATATGTCAAATACGTAATGCGAATGTAGGGATATTATAAATTTGTCATGGCTGTGTAAAGGCAACGTTGGTCTCACGTATTTAGATTTTGATAAGGAATTTGAACGCATCAACCACCACTTTCTACTAACCGCAATGCAACAGATGGGGTTCAGTGCTGATTTTATTCATATGATACGCCAATGTATAGTCGAAACTTCCTCTGAAATCAAAATTAATGGCCAGCTAAGTTCACCAGTCCAGATTAAGCAGTCTGTGAGACAAGGCTGCCCGTTTTCTATGACACTGTAACACACAATGGCTATAGAGCCGGCCGCGGTGGCCGAGCGGTTCTAGTCTGGAACCGCGCTACCGCTACGGTCGCAGGCTCGAATCCTGCCTCGGGCATGGATGTGTGTGATGTCCTTAGGTTAGTTAGGTTTAAGTAGTTCTATGTTGTAGGGGACTAATGACCTCAGAAGTTTAGTCCCATAGTGCTCAGCGCCATTTGAACCATTTTGGCTGTAGAACTATTACTATTAAACCTACATCAAAGGTTACAAGGTCTAAAGACGTTAGGTACAAAACCTGTGCGTCACGCTTATGCTGACGATATTAGTGTAATAGTTAACACGAAATCAGAAATTGAAATTGTTCAACAAATAATCCATGCCTACGTCGCTTCTTCAAGATCCAAGCTCAATGAACACAAATCGAAGATTTTACCTGTCGGACCCAGTAAGGAGAATAATCAAATTACATAGCTACAATGGACAGAGGCGACGAACCACTTAGGTATGATTTTAACGTCCAATCCACGAGAGATAACAGCGAACAACTGGGAACATAAACTCAATACATTCAGCGCTAATCTCTATGAACGGAAAATTAGAACGTTAAATAGGGTACAGAGAGCTCTATTGATTAACAGCTACGCCCTAAGCAAAATGTATCACATCGAAGCAGTGTTACCAGTACCCAAAGATACAGCGCACAACATTTTAGCTGCAACGTATTGGCTCATCTGGGGCGGAAATATCTCTAAAGTCACCATACCAAGCATAGTACTAAACAATATGCTGCAGTATACATGGACTGTATCCGCAAAATACTGCAGATACCCCATCCGACAATCACACAAAAATTATTCAGTAGGTTAGCCCCAACGAGCAGGAAAGCTCCAATCGATGTTGGTCACATCAGCGGTCAACTCGACTACGTCCCGACTTACTACTGGGAAATGAGCAATATTCGAGATAATACACAGCAGCTTAACACCAGAAGGACGTATTGTCACCTCACGAGACATCATAAGCCAAACCCCGTGGAAGCGAAATATCCAGAGGTTAACTGGAAAAACATCTAGAAAAATATTAATAATCCCATTCTCCACTCCAAAATATCGTCCACATGGTATGACATTCTAAATGAGGAGGACCCCACAGGTGAAAAACTGCACAAGATTAAATTGAAGCAGAGTCCTTTCTGCAATCATTGTCATACTGTAGACACGTTGTGCAAATGTGCTAATCTACCGAAACCAATTCCATATATGGAAGTGGGCTAGACAAAAGCTCGCCACAATTACTAGGACCACTGAATCTGCTCCAACACTTAAAGAAGTTCTTCAACCAGATTGGCATTTCTTTCCTGGAACAAAGAACAATAGCTGCACTTGGATTATCTGGCAGTTCTCATATTTTTTGATTAAATATGCGAGTATAGATGAGTATATACAGTAAATAATGGAAGAGCACCATAGTCGTCCAAAGAGTCCGAAATACAAAGGTTTGTTTCAGAATTCCTTACTTCTCACTTTACCATAAAGACGTGGTAAATTTTAGTTTGCGCACAACAGTTAAGAGAGTCGCTACGAAGTTTGCGTTATCTTAATTAAGTTGGTATAAAAATTTATGTTTTTGCTAAGCCAACTCATGGTGCCCCAGGAAAACTGATTTTGACAGAAGCCACAATATGGGAAAAAAAATGGAACAACTTATCCAATAAGTGTTTGATTCTTTCTGTTTTACGGATATTTGACTGTTTGTTACGAAAAGAAGATTTATTTAGTTTCTGTTTCAATTTAAGATCGAAGAATTTAACTTAAAAAAAATGTGGTTAGCGTGCAAGCTACGTAATCAGTGGACCGCTTGATCGAGTTCCGCTCATACTTTTCTCTTTAAGTTTTCTTTTTTTCAACACTAGCAGAAGAATAGTGGACTGCTAATCCAATGTGCTCTGCACGCGTGGTTTCAAATCCCATCCTCGTCGAAAAAAAAAAAAGAAGTAGTAAAGCCAGTAGAGCGTTAGTTCATCGTAGCAAGGGTATTGATTTCGAGCACTGGTCATGCCAATTTTTGAACCGAAGTTCATGTGAAATTGTTATATGAGATAACATGCTCCTGACATGTAAAAAGCCGGCCGCGGTGGTCTCGCGGTTAACGCGCTCAGTCCGGAACCGCGTGGCTGCTACGGTCGCAGGTTCGAATCCTGCCTTGGGCATGGATGTGTGTGACGTCCTTAGGTTAGTTAGATTTAAGTAGTTCTAAGTTCTAGGGGACTGATGACCACAGATGTTAAGTCCCATAGTGCTCAGAGCCATTTGAACCATTTTTTGAACATGTAAAATGACTGTTCGGAGTTTATAGATGTACGATGGTGCTGCTATCTAGCAGTCAATTACTATTCCTTTCATTGTCATTAATGTTATTATTTACTGTTTACTGTTTATCACCTCATGCTGAAAGTGTGTAATTTTGAGGAAAAAGTTTTGTCCTGGCTACTAAACCTTCCTTTTGTAGTGTTCAATTATGTAATTAAAAAAACATAATTCATTTGTATTTCATATGAGTGTTAACAGATTTGCGAAAGGAGTGTGATCTGAATTTAAAATATCACTCCAAAGAAATTTCTTGCATGTGCGTACTGTGATTGAAAATGTGTTTTGTTGGAACTGAAGAAGTGTATGTGTGAAGACTACTTGACAAATGCTTTTTTGTTTTTTGTTGTTGTTGTTGTGGTCTTCAGTCCTGAGACTGGTTTGATGTAGCTCTCCATGCTACTCTATCCTGTGCAAGCTTCTTCGTCTCCCAGTACCTACTGCAACATACATCCTTCTGAATCTGTTTAGTATATTCATCTCTTGATCTTCCTCTACGATTTTTACCCTCCACGCTGCCCTCCAATACGAAATTGGTGATCCCTCGATGTCTCAGAACATGTTCTACCAACCACTCCCTTCTTCTAGTCAAGTTATGCCACAAGCTCCTCTTCTCCCCAATTCTATTCAATACCTCCTCATTAGTTATGTGATCAACCCATCTAATCTTCAGCATTCTTCTGTAGCACCACATTTCGAAAGCTTCTATTCTCTTCTTGTCTAAACAATTTATCGTCCACGTTTCACTTCCATACATGACTACACTCCATACAAATACTTTGAGAAACGACTTCCTGACACTTAAATATATACTCGATGTTAACAATTTTCTCTTCTTCAGAAACGCTTTCCTTGCCATTGCCAGTCTACATTTTATATCCTCTCTACTTCGACCATTATCAGTTATTTTGCTCCCCAAATAGCAAAACTCCTTTACTACTTTAAGTGTCTCATTTCCTAATCTAATTCTCTTAGCATCACCCGACTTCATTGGATTACATTCCATTATCCTCGTTTTGCTTTTGTTGATGCTCATCTTATACCCTCCTTTCAAGACACTGTCCATTCCATTCAACTGCTCTTCCAAGTCCTTTGCTGCCTCTGACAGAATTACAATGTCATCGGAGAACCTCAAAGTTTTTATTTCTTTTCCATGGATTTTAGTACCTACTCCGAACTATTCTTTTGTTTCCTTTATTGCTTGCTCAATATACAGATTGAATAACATCGGGGATAGACTACAACCCGGTCTCACTCCCTTCCCAACCACTGCTTCCCTTTCATGTCCCTCGACTCTTATAACTGACATTTGGTTTCTGTACAAATTGTAAATAGCCTTTCGCTCTCTGTATTTTACCCCTGCCACCTTCAGAATTTGAAAGAGAGTATTCCAATCAACATTGTCAAAAGCTTTCTCTACGTCTACAAATGCTAGAAACGTACGTTTGCCTTTCCTTAATCCTTTTTCTAAGATAAGTCGTAGGGTCAGTATCGCCTTTTTGCAGTTTCTTCAGTTTTAATCTACAGTTCATAACCAATAGATTGTGGTCAGAGTACACATCTGCCCCTACAAATGTCTTACAATTTAAAACCTGGTTCCTAAATCTCTGTCTTACCATTATATAATCTATCTGATACCTTGTAGTATCTCTAGGGTTCTTCCATGTATACAGCCTTCTTTGATGATTCTTAAACCAAGTATTAGCTATGATTAAGTTATGGTCTGCGCAAAATTCTACCAGGCGGCTTCCTCTTTCATTTCTTAGCCCCAATCCATATTCACCTACTATGTTTCCTTCTCTTCCCTTTCCTACTGACCAATTCCAGTCACCCATGACAATTAAATTTTGTTTTCGTTCACTACCTGAATAATTTCTTTTATCTCATCATACATTTCATTAATTTCTTCGTCATCTGCAGAGCTAGTTGGCATATAAACTTGTACTACTGTAGTAGGCGTGGGCTTCGTGTCTATCTTGGCCACAATAATGCATTCACTATGCTGTTTGTAGTAGCTTACCCGTACTGTTATTTTTTTATTCATTATTAAACCTACTCCTGCATTACCCCTATTTGATTTTGTATTTATAACCCTGTATTCACCTGACCAGAAGCGTTGTTCCTCCTGCCACCGAACTTCACTAATTCACACTATATCTAACTTTAACCTATCCACTTCCCTTTTTAAATTTTCTAACCTACCTGCCCGATTAAGGGATCTGACATTCCACGCTCCGATCCGTAGAACACCAGTTTTCTTTCTCATGATAACAATATCCTCTTGAGTAGTCCCCGCCCGGGGATCCGAATGGTGGACTATTTTACCTCCGGACTATTTTACCCAAGAGGACGCCATCACCATTATTTAATCATACAGTAAAGCTGCACGTCCTCGGGAAAAATTACGGCTGTAGTTTCCCCTTGCTTTCAGCCGTTCGCAGTATCAGAACAGCAAGGC
The DNA here is from genome assembly GCF_023897955.1 of Schistocerca gregaria. Lineage (NCBI taxonomy): Eukaryota > Metazoa > Arthropoda > Insecta > Orthoptera > Acrididae > Schistocerca > Schistocerca gregaria. The sequence goes on along the minus strand of NC_064931.1, from coordinate 25,902,196 downwards.
CATTTTGGTTAGTGTTACAAGGCCAGATCAGTCAATCATCCAGACTGTTGCCCCTGCAACTACTGAAAAGGCTGCTGCCCCTCTTCAGGAACCACACGTTTGTCTGGCCTCTCAACAGATACCCCTCCGTTGTGGTTGCACCTAAGGTACGGCTATCTGTATCGTTGAGGCACGCAAGCCTCCCCACCAACGGCAAGGTCCATGGTTCATGGGGGTGGGGGGGGGGGGCTTTTTTGTTTATAGTTAGAAATTGTAGGCAGACCCCAAGAATGTTTCCAGTTCTTAACGTCATGCAATATGCGTTTAAAGTTAACAGATTGTGGCTGAGATTTTAGTCCGTAAGTTATCAGAGTGTGGTATCAACGTTCGATACTACACTTGTTAGATATCGGCCGCGGTCCGCAATAGATATCACTGGACCCGCGAGTCACGACTAGCGCCGGTCCGCGGCTTGTGACAAGTATCTAGCGAGCTCTCGTCCTCTCTTGCTCCGGACGTCAACTAGAAATGTAACATAGCCTTTGGCTGATGGGAAGCAACCTCTAACAAGGCGCTTAGTCAAGTACGGCATAAGTATTGCCTCTCTAGATATCTGTTTGTAATTATATGTATGCAGCGTATGAAGAAGACTGTAACACAAGTGAAGTACAATATTCATAATTTTTTACCAACTACTACCAATTATTTCAGTCGTTGCAGATACAGACTATGCAGCCAGCTCCTTACTGACTTCACTACCAAACCTGCAATATATGTTTCTATGTAGCATTGGCCACCTGTTATCACAATAACTGACGACGAGAATCATCATACACACTACCAGTGTGAAGTGAGTGTGTTGGATTTGGGCGTCGTGTTTGTGAAGCTCGACTTAGCGAATGTTAAATGAAAAATGTTTGTGTGCTGAGTGTCTAATAATGTGCTGAATGTCTAAAAATGATTGGAATAAGTGCTTTAAAACATAAAAAATAGTAGTACAAAAAGTACCTTCAGTGGCTTGCGGAGTATGATGTAGATGTATTAATATTAATACTTCCGCACGTGTGATGCAATTGTTTCTTTATTCTTCTGTTCCGATTCTTTGTGCTTATTCTGTGAAACTAAAAATGTACTTTATTAGTTTGCTATTTGCAAATAATCGAAGCGAAAGTGGATTGCCAATAGAACATTGCTACAAACTCCGAACAGTCGTTTTACATGTCAGGAGCATGTTGTGCCTTATAATACTTTCACAAGTACTACAGCACAAAAGCTATCAGTACCAAGAATCAAACCTGGTACCCTTCGTACGAGACACTAACGCTCTACCGACTTCTCTACGTGAACCCCACACAGCAGATGCTCACAACAGAGCTTTACTTGTGCTCCGTAGGTCAAGTGGTACTTTTTACTTACTTTTTATGGGCGCTACCCTAGACGGCAGCATAAAGCGCAAACCATATCTGCATTTGGTACCGATCTGAGTGTCTGCCATCTTAAGATTTGAGTGTCAGAAACGGTCGAGTACCTACGGATAAGCCGACACATGCGTTCTTTTATTTCAACACGTCTTCCACTGAGCGAAGTTCTGGGAGATTGGGTTATGGCACTCCCTTTCTTCTCTCGTTAGCTCTACATCTACAACTACATGGTTACTGTGCAAATCACACTTAAATTCCTGACAGAGAATTCATAGAACCACCTTCACAATAATTCTGTACTGTTCCATTCTCGAGCAGCGCGAAGAAAAAACGAACATCTATATCTTTCCGTGTGAGCTCTCATTTCCCTTATTTTATTATGATAATCGTTTCTCCCTATGTACGTCGGAGTCAACAAATTATTTTCACATTCGCAGGAGAAAGCTGGTGACTGAAATTTCGTGAGACGATTCCGCCGCAACGGGAAACACCTTTGTTTTAATGATGTTCATCCCAAATCCGTGAGACACTCTCCTCTATTTCGTGATAATAGAAAACGTGCTGCTCTTCCTTGAACTTTCTCGGTGCACTCCGTTAATCCTATCTGGTAAGGATCCCAGACTGCACATGAGTACTCGAAAAGAGGCGGACAAGCTTAGTGTAGGCGGTCTCTTTAGCACATCTGTTTTATTTTCTAAGTGTTCTGCCAATAAAACACAGTCTTTGGTTTGTCTTCCCCACAAAATTTCCTACGTGTTTTTTCCAATGTAAACTATTCGTAATTGTAATTCGTAGGTATTTAGTCGAATTAACGGCCTTTAGATTAGACTGACTTATCGTGTACCGAAGTTTAACGGAGTCCATTTAGCACTCATGTGGATTACCTCACACTTCTCATTATTTAGGGTAAATTGCCAATTTCCACACCATTCAGATATCTTTTCTAAATCGTTTTGCAATTTGTTTTGATCTTCTGATAATTTTACTACACGATTAACGACAGCATAATCTGCAAACAACATCGTTTATATAGATAAGGAACAGCAGAGGGCCTGTAATGCTACCTTGGGGAACACCAGAAATCACTTTTGTTTTGCTCGATGACTTTCCGTCATTTACGAACTGTGACCTTTGTGACAGAAAACCACGAATCCAGTCACATAACTGGGACGATATTCCATTAGCACGCAGTTTCACTACAAGCCCCTTGTGTGATACAGTGTGAAAAGCCTTTTCGAAATCTAGGAATATGGAATCAATTTGATATCCCTTGCCAATAGCACTCAACACTTCATGTGAGTAAAGAGCTAGTTGCGTTTCACTTGAACGATGTTTTCTAAATCTGTGTTGACTGTGTGTCAGTAGACCGTTCTCTTCGAGATAATTCGTAATGTTCGAATACAATATGTGTTACAAAATCCTGCTGCATATTGACGTTAATCATACGGGTCTGTAATTCAGTGATTTACTCCTACTACCTTTGTTGAAAATTAGTGTGACCTATCCAACTTACCAGTCTTTGGGTACGGATCTTTCATCGAGCGAGCGGTTGTACATTTTTTAATATTTCAAATACCAAACGAGTCTAGTGGTAACTAGGCAGTTGATTTTCACATCATTACCACTGGCAATGTATATCTCCATTTTAGAAAGAAATACTGTGGAAAATAGCTTGTTTGGGCAGCGGTTTTTCCGCCCCATCTTGAAAAAAAAGTACTTTTTTGGTTAAGTTGAGAAGAAAATGAAAGTTGTAACTGCGTGAGGTGACTTACGTAGGACGCGCGGGAAGGGCTTTGCCCTGTGCACGAGGCTCTTGAAGGCGGCGGGCAGGAACTCGACGGCGAGGAAAAGCGCCGCCAGCAGAAACGCCAGCCGCTCCAGAGCCTCCGAGCCCGCGCTCAGCACAGCAGACAGCGCCCCCAGCATCCTCCTCTGCAACACATCAGCCCTCTCGTAAGCTCACCAATTTTCTGCTTACCTCAATGAAAATATTTGTTAAAGGAAGTCTTCTAAGCACCACGAGCTGCCCGTGAAACGCGTATTAGCCAATAAACAGACACTGAGATCACAAAGGTCATAGCATAGCGACGTGCACACAGACAGACGGCTGTAGTATCGCGTATATAAGGAATAAAAGGATAGTATATTGGCTGAGCTTCAATTTGCACTCAGGTGACACGTGTGAAAAGGTTTCTGATGTGATTATGGCCGCACAACGGGAACTTTGAACGCGGAACGGCAGTTGGAGCTAGGAGCATGGAACATTCCATTTCGGAAACCATTAGCGAATTCATTATTCCGAGATCCACAGCGTCAAGGGCGTGTCGAGAAGACCAGATTTTAGGCATTACCACGGACAACGTAGTGTCCGAAGCCTTCACTTAACAACCGAGAGCAGCGGTGTTTGATAGATTTTTCAGTGCAAAGAGACAAGCACCTCTGTGTGAAATAATCGCGGAACGTACGACGAACATATCCGTCAGGATACAGCAGCGAAATTGGGCCGTAATGGGCTATGACAGCAGACGACCGATGCGAGTGCCTTTGCTGACAGCACGACATCGCCTGCAGTGCATTTCTTGGGCTCGTGACCACGTCGGTTGTACCACAGACGATTGGAAAACCGTGGCATGGTCAGCTGAGTCTGGATTTCAGTTGGTAAGAGCTGAGGTTAGGTTTTGAGTGTGGCCCTGCCCCCACGGACCCATGTTGTCAACAAGCACTGCGCAAGCTGATGGTGTCTCCGTAATGGTGTGGGCTGTGTTTACATTGAATTGACTGGGTCCTCTGGTCCAACTGAACCATTCATTGACTGTAAATGACTATGTTCGGCTACGTGCAGACCAACTGCAGTCATTCATAGACTTCATGTTCCCAAACAATGATGGAATTTTTATAGATGGTGTTACGGCGCAACGACATGCGCTGGCACGACGATCGAGAACGGAAGGCCAAGGAGGGCTATGAGACGACGTCAGCCAATAGTACGCTGACGAACCCCTCTCTAGGACGACACCAAGACATTGCTTGCAATGAAATTGTGTATACCGAAGGACATTGAGTATTTGCATGTCCCCATCTGCTTGCGGCACACCTTTGTGAATACACAAAGTTAAGTATTGTCAATTTAACTTACTATAATAAACTCGATTGATACGATGTGCTTGAATAGTTGTCTAGCGATCCGAGGAAACAGCTACCTAGGGACCCTATCTTAGACGAGTAGGCAGAACACAATAGATGACAATGCGCCATTTCGCCGAGGCGCAACTGTCCGCGA